>NC_139605.1:38495721-39722484 GCF_964270895.1 Podarcis filfolensis | reverse complement strand
GGAAACAATTTCTATTTGTATCCGACCTTTTAAAAGCAGATCCAGCAACAAAGTTAATTTCAGTTTTCAAATATTTTGCTCCTTTTAAGTGCAAAAGGAAACATTGGAATCAATATGTTTCTCTTATTTAACTATCTGTCAACATACGTTTTATTCACAGTCAATGAACTTTCCCAAAACGTCGGTCTTACTGGCAGCCCGTTCCCAGGTTCAAAACGGTGGTAATTTATCTTTCTTCACTCTCTCTCCTGCAGGCATTCAACGTTCTAAAATTTCCCCCCTCTTCTCCTGCTTCCAAGGGGGGTTTAGTAATTTTAACCGATGGAGATTTAATCCTTTACAAAAGACTTTCCAGACTTTAGCTTGCAATGTCTTTGCTTCAATCTATTTACAAAAGAGGAAGGCGGACTTCCTGTTTGAAACCTTCCCGTTTCGGTGCCAAATTAAGATATTTAGGAATCCAATTTTCCGTTCTACTCACGGGTATTTATTTAAAGTCCAATTGTCCACAGGAAAAAGTCAGCGCTCTCCGGCAACAGCAATGCGGCTTCACTCCGTGAAAAAAGCAGTTGATTCGAAGCACCGCGCCACTCACCCCACGTCGCTCCGGATCCCCGAATCCGGGTTTCCCGCGAGTAGGGGAGGCGCAAAAGGTGCCAGCCGAATCCCACGTCCACAGGCTTCTCCCGCCTGTGGTTTTTAATGGGTCTCTGCCTCGCTGTGGCGGTCCAGACCCTGATTTCCACGAAGCGGATTCCTCCCGATCTGAGGGAATCCGCCATTGCCGGAGGCGCTAACCTGGAAGTCCCATGCCAAAGTATTGACCATGGTGGCTGGGGCTGATGGGAGTTGGAGTTTGACAACATCTGGAAAGATCACAGATTCCTCATCCCTGCATTATCCCAATGGTGGAATGAGTCATCCTTAGGGAATCAGGCTTTAAAAAAACATTGAGGACAGCCGCCGACACCCCTTGTGGTCAGCAAGGGACTTGAGAGTCTAGTGATTACAGACAGTCCAGCTGCAGAGTAATACTTTGGCCACATCATATTGGCGTGGATCAGTACTAGGCACAGAATTGCACATTATATCCATGAGTCTCCCCCTCTCTCGTTAGATTCATTCATCCAACACACACACACACACACACACACACACACACACTCTTACCTGCAGCGGATGAGGCTTCTGCTTCATTTTGAAGCAGAAGAGCGACGGGATGGGGGGAAATTTCTGAACTGTTTTCCCTTGAGCCATTTTTTTTCTTCTTTGGCTGGGAATTGCTCATGCACACAGTGAAAAGATACAGGTACCACTCAGTTGGCACAAAAGGAAGCGTTTGGCTCTCAGCTGTTATTGCAGGTGTCGTGCTGACTCCAAAAGCCTGCCTTTGCATGGTAATGTTTTCAGCAATGAGTTTGCATTTACAAGGTACCAGGAATATCAGGCATGCTGAGGGTAGGTAGGGATAGTGGAGGGGGCTTCACCTAACATAAACCGCCTGATGTAATTACAGGAGCACCTGGGGGGGGGTCTCTTGCAAAGAAAGTGGGCAAATAAATGCCAGGGGACAGTTAGGTCAGCATGACCAGCTGCTTGTAGTAAGCTGGCTAGCTAGGTTGGTGCTTCTTTCCGTCTTTCCTGCTCTGAGATCATTCACAGGCCAATTAGTCTTGTCTTCAGGTCTACATGTTGCCATTTCAATGTCAGATTTTGTAATCTGCCAAATAATTTGGGTTCATTTAAAAAAAAAAGAAGAGTCCTCAGAGATGTAGATATATCTTTAAGATATATTTTAAATCCTAAATTCACTCTCCTGTGGGATTATTTATATATAAATACCTTTTCACTGGTCTTTCTTCGCTCACATTCCCACCTTCTCACACAAAGCCAGCCCAGGGGACTCTCAAACAGAGGATTACTGCCTCTTTTGATGTTATTCTAAACAATAAAAAAATTAAATTTAACCATTTTGCAGCTAAGCATTTTGCAGCTAGCATAGCTTCCCAGAATTTGATGCCCTCCAGATGTTTTGCACTAAGAAATCTCTGGTGGGATTTGTAGTTCAAAACATCTGGTGGGTACCAGGTTGCTCTACTAACATGAGACTATTGGGGGTGGGGGAAAGCTGTAGGAGAGATGGGCTAATTGGGGCAAGGGGGGGGAAGGAGAATAAATTGTATGTGATGAACTTAGGTAGCTGTTTAAAACGACAACACTCAGAGCTACCAAGGTGGCCTATGAATATGTGTGATGAGCATATCTGAAGGATAAAGAAAGCATCAAAATATATGGGGTGGCTGGTGGTACTGACTTGTTTTTTTGTTCTGCTGTCAAGCTAACTGGACCAAGTTTATTGTGGAAAATGCCGCTCAGGTGATACCTCTTTGGGATCCAGACAGCTTCTCTGTGAGAGAGGGAGGGAGGGAGAAAGAGGGAGAGAGGAGGAGATAGAGAGTGCCAGCAGCTTTTCAAACCAAAGTGACTCAGATACTGCTTTTTTTCTTCCTCATGATGCTTTTACAGGAATTAAAAACCTCTAATCAATTCAGAACAGAAGCTTTTTCTCTCCCTTGGAATAAATTCTCATTCTGTTCCCCGCACAACGCACTAAAAACCCAGGGCACTGGCTGCCTGTCAATGCAGCAGCAACTGGAGCCTTTTCTTCTGTCCCAACATTTCGTACTTCTATTGCGCCTTTTATCTCTCCCTGGCTCTTGCATGCGGAGTTATCTATAAGTTATTTAATCAAGCTTTACATTGCAGATCTCAGTGAATTATTACACAGCAGTGGTTTTAAATTGGCCTGACTAGAGGCGAGTTAACAATTTTTGAGACCTTGGGCATGAAAAATCTGGGGATATATAAAGAAGATTTAAATCTTTCAGGGAAGCTCACTGGGAGAACTTGGGAGAATCCATCACCTGAACCAACAAGACAAACAGTATCACCTCCCTTACTTTTTTATTTCAAATCAGTGGATTGGTGAGCTGTTCTTTTGACATTTTTGGACCTATGATGTCTTAAAATAAAAGGTAACCTTTATGTGATAAGATGTGAACCTCAAGTAGGTGTCAGCACTTGAAATAATGGATACCTTATGATGTTAGCAGAGGGCAATGAAAACACCAATCTAATATTTTGACCCTTTCAGCTATCCTTGTTTGCAGAAGAGTGAGTTTTTCCTTTTAAAAACTGTGTTGCTTTTGTGGCCAGAGCTGCCTAAGACAGAGTTGTTTTTCCATGTTGCACCAGGGCAAGGCACTCAAGAAAAGTCAAATGTTCTAAACGGAAAGCCCTCCTCAAACACTAGCTGTATCAATGCTTTATAAAACTGTTAATATGTTATTTAAATGTCAGTTCTTTATTAAGTGTAGATTTTTTGAGGTTTAATAACCATGTAATTGATGGCATCTATTCCACTGCTAAACCTTGGCAAATATGTTTCCATAATTAGTTGGTATTTATTTAACATCCCATTAAATTTAATGATTTCGATTAATAGGTACATAGGGGCTTTATTTTTAATGTCAATATGAATTCCTAAAGATGATTCCTGATAGCCTGCGCTCAGGAAGCTTAATTGCCTAGGAAGCTATCGAAAGCAGAGGTCAGGCAGTAAAGCCGAACCAGCTATATATCCAACTGGTGCTTGGATGGAGAGACATTCTAGGATCTCCTGCCTCTTGAAGAAAGAGCAGGTGTGCATAATTCAGTGGGCAATGATATTTGCTTTGACATGAGCTCCATTTAGCTCTTCCCCTGAGCGCACCGTTTATAAGGTGTGGACTGCTAAATGTTTTACCAGGCTTCTAAAATGTTAACCTTAATAGCATTGCAATGCAATAAATGTAGTAATGATATTTATATGATTTCCCCTCCTCTATATTGTAGTTGTGTAGTTAATGTTCCAGGCCACAGTCCAGTTAAAGTTAAGCGCTGCTAATCCCCACTGATTTCAGAAAGATGTCTGAGGAGAAATCCTGTAAGAATATGAGAAATCTGATGAATCAGGCCAAAGGCTCATCTGGTTCAGCATTCTGTCCTCACAGTGGCCAACCAGATGCCTGTGAAAAGCCCACAATCAGGTAGAACATGTGTGATGATGAACAACTGCTCACTTGTAAGGGGCTCATCATGCTTGGAACTCTTGCACTCAACTGGTGGATGTCAGGGCAAGACGTGACATCAACAACGCGAGTCCACCCTCCAAGTGGATAACTATCCACTTCCATAAGTGTGAGGGCAACTGTGCCCAGAAGTGGGAAGAGGGAAGTCAAGACTCAAGAAAGCAAACCTTCGAAATGGTTTAGAATACAGTCGTACCTTGGGTCCTTCGTGAGTCGAATGGTTTGGCTCCCGAACGCCGCAAAGCCAGAAGTGAGTGTTTCGGTTTGCGAACATTCTTTGGAACCTGAACGTCCAACACGACTTCTGCGGCTTCTGATTGTCTGCAGCAGCTTCCTGCAGCCAATCAGAAGCTGTACTTTGGTTTCCAAATGTTTTGGAAGTTGAACAAACTTCCGGAATGGATTCCGTTCGACTTTCGAGGTACCACTGTACTAAGAAGCTAACCTTTTATTGTACGTTTTTGCCTACATATATAGTGAAGAAATTAACCACTTTTGAGAACCTCTCAACAGAATTTCAGAGCCAGGTATTAGTTTTCTCTGGGAAATTTAGCCCTTGTATTGTATTATTATTATTATTATTATTATTATTATTATTATTATTATTTAAGCCCAATACCTACACTGACTGGATGGAATTGTCCAAGGTCTCATGCAAAGGGCTTTCCCATCTCTGTAGAGGTCCTGCATGTGCTGGTTCTGCTGAGATACCACAGCCCTTCCCCATGCTCTGATGAACCTGGGTTGCTTCCCCACTACCTCTACCCACAGCTACAAGGGAAACATTTGAGTGTGATTTGTCCCCCACATCCTTAAAACCATTCATCATTTATGTAACAGCCACATGTTTTCTGGTTTGGTTAAAAAGAGGGGGATTAATAGGTTAGGGGGCAGTAATGAGAGACGTACCTTGTATTTTGAATGCATGCAGGATGGGGGTGACACACAAAATGGGGCGCAAGGCAACGAGGTGATGAGTATAGTAGTTTTGCAAAGTTGCCTCTGCTTTAATGGACTTATTAATCTTGTGTGTGTCAGGACATAATTTAGAATCAATCCTCCAGAGCCAATTAAAGGTCCTTCTAACAAAGTAAAATCCTAGTTTTATTAAGGTTTTCCCCTACACACAAGAGTCTCTATTTATACAGAGTATCCCAAATGAAGCACTACCTACATCTGACCCTCTAATCTCTGGTGTCTGTCCTATGGCTCTAGATACAGAGGTTTGATGAGCTAGCAGCAAATGGGGTTCAGCAATATTGGGCCACTCCTTATACTCTACCTTACCAGTCACTCTGGATGATGGCTCTGCAGCCAAGACTGAGAAGCCTGGACATCAGTTATGCCCACATCAGTGAGGCCAAGAGGGAGGTCCTTTCATCTGGGCAGCCCAGGACCTCCATACACACTGCCCAGACTTGCACCCTGGGGAAGTCACTTTAGTGCTGTCAGTGCAGTGGTTTGACTTCATCCCCAAAAACTTTATGAATGGCCTTTTCCCAACTAACTGGAGATATGATGAAATAATTCCATTCAATAGAAAACCTTTAAATCTAGTGAATCATCCTTTAAACTGAGGTTGGGAAACCTTCATCTCTCCAGATGTCATTGGATTGTGACTGCCGCCATCCCTTACCTTGGTCCATGCTGACTTGAAGTTGGAGTCCAACAACATCTGGAGAGCCGCAGGTTCCCCCTCCCTGCTTTACACCAGCTGGAACAATCTTCTAATTCTCTTGCGACCTGTAAACCCTCACTATTAATAACTGAAGCCAAGGGCGAAATTTCTGGTGCTGTGAAGTATTTATGCTTTTCTCATATTTTAACCAATAAATCGCTGATTTCTTTTCTTTGTACTTTTCTTTGTTCTTGTTTAGTAGACCAAATCCAATCTGCTAATGGGACATCAACTCCCATCTGTTCAGTCAGCCAAGCTGCCAGAACAACTTGACTGGCTTTGGGTACTAAGCACCTAGGCTGGGGATGGTATCATTTGCTGTTCTGCCTCAGGCAGCAAAATGTCTTTGGCTGGCCCTGTCTTGTCCATGCTTATCCATCTCACTGGCATAAATTGTTTTACTCCAATACCAGTTAAGCCAGTGTGGTCTAGTAGCACTGTAATTTGCCCAGGTTCAACCAGTCACTTTGTATTCTTGGAGTGTCCTTGGACAAATGACTACCTCTATCCTATAGTTCAGGGGTAGGCAACCTAACCCCTTCATGGATCAGTTGGTTGGACAGTCTTCATGGTTGGACAGTCTTCTCAAAGCTACGAACATGAGTTTGACCAAAATGCGGGAGGCAGTGGAAGACAGGAGTGCCTGGCGTGCTCTGGTCCATGGGGTCACGAAGAGTCAAACATGACTAAATGACTAAACAACAACAGGCAACGTAAGGCCCAGGGGCCGGATGCGGCCCAATCGCCTTCTCAATCTGGCCCACAGATGGTCCGGGAATCAGTGTGTTTTTACATGAGTAGAATGTGTTCTCTTATTTAAAATGCATCTCTGGGTCATTTGTGGGGGGCTGCCTGGTGTTTTTACATGAGTAGAATGTGTGCTTTTATTTAAAATGTATCGCTGGGTTATTTGTGGGTCATAGGAATTCGTTCATTATTGTTTTTCCAAAATATTGTCCGGCGCCCCACATGGTCTGATGGACGGTGGACCGGACCACAGCTGAAAAAGGTTGCTGACCCCTGCTATAGTTGTTCCATAGGAGTAAATGTAATAGCTTATTGAAATCTAAGTTTTTGATTTTACAATACTTGGGGACCAAGATGAGCTCAAGGTCATCTCTACATTAGGATGTGTACATGGGAGCAGATGGCTTCTGGATTTTTGATAACACAGTACAGATATCAATGGAAATGCTATTGTGCTATGTCAACTGAAGAGACAATCATCTTTTGTTTTGCTTGATTGCTTGCTAATGAGCACAGAAAATCAGCTTATGTTTCTACAACTAACAGAAGATCGCTTCTTTGCTCAATCGCTTTTGATGGCTAAATTATGTTGTTTGAATGAACATAGATCAGGGATGGCTAGCCTATGGTCCTCCAGATGTTGTTGGAATACAACTCCCATCAGCCCCAACCAACATAGCAAATGGTCATGGTATGATGAAAGTTGGAGCCCAACACAATCTGGAGGGCCACAGATTCCTCATGTGTGGTGCTGGTGGCTGGTGGCCGCTGCCACCTATGACACACCTCACAATCATGAATGGGGGGAGGCTGGAGAGAAAGCAGTTGGGAGTTGCAGTGTGGACATCAAAGGAGACGGAGGTCTGCATTTTGCTTCTGTCTAGGAAAAAGGGCTTGAAGGTGGTTTCTCAGTGACTGTGTACTGATGCTGATTTACAGAGCAACACAGTCTGTCTGAGTACTTGCCTCCTTCCCTATGCTCAACATGTATGCATTTGAACATAAACTGATGTAACATAAGCACCCAAAGTCAAAGCACCCTGCAGCTGCCCCTGGAACCCTGGAAGTGAGGAGCCACAGCCATGAAACGATACCAAAGGAGCTTTAGATCTATGCACTTGGAAAGCACAAGCACTCTGCACACCCAAAAGGTCACAGACTCCAGTGTGTCATTAGTCTTTATAAGCAAAAAGGACAAAGAGTGCTGCTAGAGTTTAACTACGGCATGAGCATGTTGAGGCAGCAGCCTATTTTCTCTTGTGCACAAATCTTCCTAGCTCTCTTCAGTCATTCCTCAGACTTAACCATCCGCATGATTTCCGTCATGCTCCATTCCATGTTTTTGAGCAAGCAGAGCTATTTTGCATTCCCCTCACTCAAGCCATTTTCCATTCAGTTCCACTCTTCCAGCCTCAGTGAATTCTTTGCTGTGATCCTGTAGTGATGTCAAAACACTGCATTTTACAACATCACAGGCAGACGTCAGCACTGCATGGTGCCAAGCAATTTCCTGGAAAAGTGTGTGCGCGTGTGCTCGCGTCTGTGTATGTGTGTCTTTGCCGCATTAACTGACTGGCAGGCTCCTGATAGCCTTGCTTGAATCCAGTGTCTGATGAGAAGGGAGATGGTGCTACCTGGTTCCTGGGGCTGTTTCCAAGCCATCTCCACTTCTGACATCCGAAATGTAGCACTTATCCCAGAAATGGGTAATTGCTTAACATTAACGTGCTGTCACTGACAAATAATCCTGCTTAGAGTTGCCAGATCAAAGCTGCACAATAGCATGCCCTCCAATATTTGTCAAATGAAAATTGATAGATTTGGTTTGTATTAAACAAGAGGATGTGTGGAATAAAGAGCGGGAAGAATAAGAAAGCTGCTGTCAGAAAGGTCAATCCCACTGGGTGATTTTGGACACTTTTATCAACACAATGCTAATTTCCTCGACACCGATAATTTTATTAAATTAGATATTGGTACCGAAGCAAGAAAACTTGTATTTTAAGCAATCAGACAAGTACTTTTGGATTATCTTTCCAGTATTTGCTGCAGATTCAATCCACATTGTATGCAGGGTGAGACAGCAATTGCTGCATGTATGAATCAGCACTGAAAGATAGAAGAAGTACAATGGAGAAGGGATGATTTGTCTTATTCAGAACTAAAAACTCTGCCTGAGACCCTGGAAAGCCAGCGCCTGTCAGTCAGAGTAGAGTAGCCGATGCTGTGCTAGATGGGCGAACAGTCTGGCTTGGTATAAGGCACATTCCCTGTGTACCCTGCATATTCCCCTTCCCATTAATTGTAGCCCCATATCTTGTTCCTTTGAAATGCCCTCCTCCGATAGGCAATAAAGAGATACAGTTTGAGAAAGTGATGCCTCTAGCATCAGCCCTTGCTCTGGCATTGTTCCAGTCCCCTTAAGAATCCTGGAAAGCCCACAGAGGGGAAAGAGCAGCGGGCTTGAAGTCAGCAATACATTTCAAATGTTTGCCTAGTCCCATTATCCTTTTTGAGTGGGGGGAGGGAGGCTGGGTTGTAGTAAGTTAAAGGAAGCATCTGTGATTAATTGTCCAGATGCAGAAAGAGTTACCATATGCCTGTCTGCTAAGCGCCCTACATCAAACACCATGGCTTATCTCTCTCGCTCTCTGTCGGTGGATGACTTGTGTCTCTGATGTATGACAGTGACAGACCTCTGCATTGTTTATTTTAAGAAACAATTGCCAGCTCCCATGGTGTGGCGTCTCTAGTGAGAGGAGGAGGAAATAATGGAGGTGCTGTAATTAATAATTGGTAAATCATGGGCTGATTGTGGTCATTCATTATTAAACATTGCATTCACACAAGCATTGAATGTACTTGCCATCTTTAAGGCTGCTGTAAATGGAACAGTCTGGAAATGGGGATGAGAACTGTGCTTAAAGATGTTATTTAGAGAGAAGATTGTGGCTTATAGTCCTATGGCAACAACAAAACTAAAGTGTGTGGTGTGTCTGTGTGCAAAAGTATTGTGCTGATGTGCGGGTAGACAGAATAGTGTTGATACAATGGGCAGCTGAGGACAGCTTCCAGCACCATCTTTTAAAGTAGAGGTTGTGCATCAGATTTGGACAAATCCCAAGTCAAATCGGGATGGTTCAGAAGGATTTCTGACACATTTGAGCTGAAGTGGGATGCCTCCAGTCTTTCCAAATCAGGGGTCTCCAAAGTGATTCAAGGCAATTCTGCACTTGCCATGTATCTGCCAAAGTGGAAACTGTCATGGACTGGCTGGGTGCAGAGGAATGGTGGGAGGCACCAGCTGGGAACCCCCAAGGGAAGAAGGCTCAGAGCCAGAGGATGGGTGGTGGGACTATGATGCATGGTTAGAGGGAGAAGAGGGACCAGACTGGGAGGAGGAGGTGTTGAAAGCTGAAGAGGCAACAGGGTTTAGTGAGCAGCAAGAGGCTGTGTCAGAGCAGTGCAGACTCGGAGGCTGAAGCGGAGGCTGGAGAGGAAGGGGGGCAAGAGGCTGCTGAAGAAGCCAGCGAGTCTCTCCTTCCTTCTGTGACCAGCTCCCCTCTCCCCTGGATTCCCAGAACACACAGATAAATGAAGAGAGTGGAGCAACGAGAGACAAGACGAGGGAGTCTTAGGCTGCTAGGGAGGAGCCTTAGAGAGTGGTGGATGGTGGGATCTTCAGTCCTCAGAACTGCCTCATTAGGGCAAGACCTACTGGGAAGAGTTGCTGTAATCACTAGGCCTGAGCTTTTTGGGGGTTTCTTTGAATAAAGAGTAAACTTTGCTGACGCCGGTGTTTTTTATTGCTGACCTAGTCCTGACTCCAGCTCCTGACAGAAACATTTGTCCTGCAGATTGCCATAGTAGAAAAACACCAGTGAAAGTCAATTGGAAATGAGACCTCAAGAAAATTAAGAGAGGACGGGTATATGAACAAGGTCTGCAATTTGACTCTATTTATTTGTGTGGATGATGGTTGAGTTACGTGTGTTGGTGTAGTTCAGGGTTAAGGAACAACCAAAGTATTTAATACAGATTATGGCCTATTTCCCCTTTTGTTAAATTCTCTTGTAAATGTGAAGTGAAATGCAATTTATTTATGCTAAGCAGCCATTGTTATTCAAACACAATAAAATCAAGTCTGTGGTCTTCAGATTTCAGCTACCCTCAACATCAGGCAAGTGGAAGTGTCATTACTGACGCAGAGAGGGAAATAAGTATTTCGGGCTGGGGTATAGAACTGCTGTTAACAGCCTTTTTATTCTTATTCTCCCCCCCTCAATTATATATTTCCTGCTTTCCACTGTTAATAATAATCATTTGGATTGTGAAAAGATTTGCAGCATTTTTCTTTCTATTTGTTTCATACTAACTGATCACCCTCATGGCCCTACATAAATAATAATAACCGTATTAGTACATATGGTGTTTGCTTTGCCTTCTAAACACTTTGCAAATATTCCCTGACTGCTAATCCTTTGCATACCTTCTGTGAGCCAAGCATTATCTCCACTGCAGGATAAAATGAAGAGCAGGGCACTCTCAAATGGCATCCTGGGTGGGCCTCAGTAAATCAAGATATATTTTTTTCAAGATTTCCTAAAACAAATCATGTAGCTGACAGCACATTTTATTGGTCAAAAATAGAAGGGACAAGATTCAGAGAGCCATGGAAGCGAATCCCCAATGCAGCCTTAAGATCTATTTCTGAGAAATATCCCCCCCCCCCCGAGAAATAAATCTCATTGAATAAAACTGGTTTACTTCCTAGTAAGTGTGTTCAGAATCCTGCATAGGATTGTTCTGTTGGTTCTCAGCATTGTTGATCAGAACAACAAGCAGGCGAGAATACATTTGCTCACACAATATGTAAGGAAAGCACAGGAAATCAATTCTTCAGGTATTTAAAATAATTTGTGAGGAGTGAGGCTCAGACCAGGTAGAGAGCATGCACACAGTGACCCCACCTCCTCTTCTCCTGATCTTTCTCCACCAACATCTCCATGTGCTGCAATCCTGTACACTCAGAAGTAAATCCCATTGAATTAAATGGGGCTTACTCTTAAGAAAGTGGGGCTAGGATTACAACATTATTTATGCATTTATTATGTTAATACTCTGCCCTTCTTCCATGGAGCATGGCCTTCATTTTACCATCACATCAACCCCATGAGACCAGATGGGTTGAGAGAAGAGAGTGCCTAGGCCGAGGTCACCTGGTGACCTGGGGCTCATCTGGTGACCTGGGGCAGGGGAGCCAAAGCTGTTCCAAATGTTGTTTTAAAATACTGTATATCCCCCCCCCCAAAAAATGAGTTGCCAACTAGAAATGCCCCAGTCCAGCTCAAGTTTGTTGTCGTTTAGCCGTGTCCGTCTGCTTAGATACAGACCTGTGCCTGAAAAGCATGGCACAAGTGTGGATAAGCCCTAAGTCAAATTCTAGCTCTTTAATTTGTGCTTGTTGCCTTCCCAGAGCCATTGATTGATTAAGGTAGGAAGTATAAAAACATGACCTAAGATCTTAAGACTCTCGTTGGATCAAACCAACGGCTTCTCTTGTCTAGCTCCTTGTTTTCCTCAGCAGCATATCAGATGCCTATAGGAAGCCTTTCTGCAAGGGATCATTTTTATTCTTTTTTTTATTATACAAGTATATATACTGCTTAACATGAAAAAAATATCAAAGTGGCATATAACGCAAGAGTACAGTAAAGCACAATATAAAAATTCAAAATAAAATGAAAGGACGTGGATCAGTGGTGCACGCCTATGCAGCTGTGGTCACACTTCAGGGGAAGCCTGAATAAATCCTTTTTAATTAGATATGCTGGGGATGGAACCAAGGGCCTTCTGCATGTAACACATGCCATGCGTTCTTCCCCTGAACAACTGCTTTCTTCCCTCATGGACATGTATAGGTTTGTTCTTCTTAGGTACTTCCCAACCACTTATTATTGGCCCAGAAGAAAGGGCTTGAGATGGGGACTCCAACAGGGACTCGGGGAAGAATTCTCAAAACATGCTTGCTAACACTTCCTTTCCCTGTTTCAAGGGAAAGTTACAGACAAGGGACATGTCCCGGGTTACGGCACTGAATCCTCACATCATTCCTGTCAGCAGCAGTACCTCCTCTCTCTGAGTTGGCAATCTCCCAAGTCCCGCATTACATTGTCAGACACAGCAGTGCTCCCGTGTTGGGAAGTCGGAACGTGGGAAGCTGCCCTGATTACGTGGCCTGTTCACTGCTGCTGGAGCCGACAGCAGCAAGATGGCATCATTCCTGGGACTGAAGGAGAGCCTTGCCTGTCACCGGTCATGCTTTCCCTTCTGGTGCTGCCAATGATTCGCGTGGAGATTTTGTGTTCCGTAACAGCCTAACTCAAGGAAATTGTCTGAAGTAATGGTTTTTATATTTTAATGTAGTATTTGTCATATCTTTTATTGGAATGAAATTAAGATGAAATTAGAAATGAAAATAACTTTAATTACGAATGGCATGATTCAGTCTGTTGTAAATCCCCTGGCATAATATTGTGCCATAAAAGTGCTATTTTCTGATAACTATTATTAAAATTAATGTGCTTCAAGTGCTAATACTGCAGGCTTGCATTGTCTCACAAAATCTCTCACTAAGGTGCTTAAGGATGCTGGGGGCATGTTGTGCATTCTGCCAGTCACTTCTGCAGCTTTGTACAAGTAGGTTTCAGGAGGCTGGTATAATAACACCACTATATATATAGCTCTTTAAATGGGCAAAAGGCATTGCAAAAGTCCTTGTGTTTTCCCTCAAATATCCCTGAGAGGTAGATCACTCCCATTCCCATTTTAAGGATGTCCAGCTGAGGCTGAGAGATAATCACTTACCCAAATCCACATAATGCATCCATTCTGGAGATGGAACACAAATCCCTATGTCCCTTTTCTCGAGTACCGTAGTTATCTGTCTCCAGGTCCACACCTGCTGTCATAGAGATTACTTCAATAGTCACTGATGTCATTGGATTGTAGCTCTCTGTCATTTTATGTGTTTATTTAACAACTGAGAAACTGAGGCATGCATTTGCACATTATTTGTCTGGTTCCATTTCAATTCTGGCTTCAGGTCTGGAACTCCAACAGCCTTGGTCAGCCTGATGAATGGCTTATGCCAAGAGAAGGACATGGGGGGAGAGCAACACTGCTCATTCTTGTTGGCCATTTAGTGACTTGGAATACCAGTAACCAGATCATCCTTCTGGATAGGGTATCTGGGATGGGAATTGGAGTGTTGCATTCCTGTGAGTCCGCTTCTATCTTGAAGGCCATTTCTGGAAAGCGATGCCAGGAGCTTATCACTCTGCCTAATGGAAGACGTCCTATGAGTTCTATTTTGTCCTCTGTGCTATTTAACACCTATGTGAAACTACTAAATGATATCATCTGGAGATTTGGAATGAGGCGTTGACAATATGAGGATGATATCTAATCTCATGGTCTCCTTTTCATCAGATTTAGGTGAATTAGCAGATGTGCTAAATATGTGGAGTCCCCAAGAGGGCCAGTAAACTGAAGCTCAGTTGAGATAAGATGAAGGAACTCAATCTTTTCTGGATAGGGCTGCATTCCCCCTAAGGATCAGCTCCACAGCTTGGGTGTGTTGTTAGATCTGGCTTTCTCTTTGGAGGCTCAAGCAGCTTCTGCAGCTTAAAGCACCTTCTACCAACCATGGGTGGTGCAGCTGCTGCAACTAGGCAGAAATAGCCTGGCTATGGCTATCCATGCTCTGGTAACATCTTGTTTGGATGTGTATAGCAATTTGTATGAGGGGATATTTCTTGAAGACTACTAAGAAACTTCAGCTGATGCACAAAGCAACAGCAAGATTACTAATGGAGATTGGTTGGTTAATATTCCTTGCCACTGCAAACAACTGCACTGACTGCTGATCCCTTTCCTGCCATCATTCAATGTGTTGGTTCTCACTCCATTATCAAGAAACCTGGGATGGTCTGATGTGTTCAGTGTTATTACAACTAACTCCAAACAAAGCTGTCTCTTCCTGATGACATCACATGGGCTGCCCATCAAGGTTCTTGCATTGATTTACAAAGCCCTTAACAAATTGGGTCCAGGATACGGCAGAGATTGCCCAAACCGTTATATTCCAGCTCAGTCACTGAGATCATCTGCAGGAGTGTCTTTTGTCAATAGAGATTCAGCGGGTGCCCTCTGTGTCAACTTTTATCTGCCTGCTGAAAACATTTCTGTTCCACCAGGCCTATGCAGGCAATTAAACCCCCGACAATGGTCTATTAATGTCTGGTCTTAATTTATTTTTGCTTTTAACTTTTTATGATTTTATTGCTCGGTTTGATGTCTTATTTTGTTGTAAACCGCTACAATATATCTTTATGATACAGCGGGGTGTGTGGGTGGGTGTAGGTGTGTATTGAATAAACAAATTAAAGCGCTTGGGATCCATGTACCCAAAGGACTGCATTCTTCTACATGAAAATGTCCAAGTTATAGGATAATTCACAGAGGCCCTTCACTAACTCCCTGAATCTTCTGAAGTGTGGAAGGTGGATTCCAGGGGAAGAGCCTCTTCTGTTGTGGCACCCTGGTTGTAGAGCACTTTCCCCATCTAGGCTCTTTTCATTTGCCCATGACTTTCAGTGTAAACTCTTAGATCTCTTTTTATGTTGGGAATTTCCTATCTTTTATTTAAATTTTGCTGATCCTGCTGTTTTTAAATTATTAAAGATGTTATTTATGCTTATATCTTTTTAAAACTTGAAGCCGCTCTGTAAGTATGTAGACTGAGGAATGGGATACAAATATCTGTAATAAAATTAATATAAATAAATAAAATGAAACAGGAATGCTTTATTCCCACAAGAATCACTGTCTGAATGCCCCTCTCCCTGCACTGTTACACATTGTCAAAGGTTCATCTCTGCTGCTATGCATCAGTATAACAATATATATTTTTTTAAGTAACCATGTTAATGTATGTATAATCTCACAGAGGAGCTGGCTGTGGTTGTGAGCTTTAGCCCCCACTCCTAAGGCCATGCGATTCCCTCCCCTTGCATAGCAAAAATGCGGTTCTGCAGTCAGGAAAGTTCTCTGGAGACTCCCTGAGCAATTGAGAACCCTGATCTTCTAGGGTTGCCAACCAAGTAAGGAGCCTTCATGGAAACAAAAGATGGACAGGCCAGGAGATTTATGCGACCTTGGCAGAGACAAGGCTAAGGGTGAACCCCCATACCCTGACTCAAGCCAAGGCTATCCAATTTAACAGAAGAAAATGAGCCTTACTACCTGCAATGTGTAAAACAGCAGACTTTGTGCACTGAATCCTTTAGGATTCACTCACACTGCATGTGCACTGAAGTCAGCATGGATCTATGGCCACACAGATATTTTACTTTGAGAGTTTTGAGGAATGGGTAAAAACACCAAGGATGCCAATTCTAGGGCATGTGTGCACATGCCAACAAAACTTCAAAACTTTCACGTTAGTGCAGTTCTGTTTTATGGGTAGGAAAGTATGAAAGACGCCGCCACATGTGTTTCCATTTTTAGACCTTTCTGGCAGGGTTCATACCACCTGCAGGTGCAGCACCTCTTGAGGGGTGATGCTGTTGCCCTGTTAATGCTGTCAAATGGGCCAGTAGGTTTGGGGAATAGGAAACTTGTCCCCTCCTAGTTCCTCCGGGTGTCACATGCTTTGAATTCTAAGGCATGGTGCTCTCTGAGTGTTTGGGGAATGGAAAGGCACTAATGACACAAAACAAAACTAAATATAAATTATTATTCATAATTAACAATTACTGCTTTTCAAACAGAACAATATGTAGCTTATAAATCTTCTCTCACAACTAGTAAATGGAGACATGCCTCCTACACATACTCTCACTCATTCTGTCGTGTATTTGCTTGAAAGTCAATGTGAAGAAGACATATTGGCTGGAGAGGTGAATACTGGTGATCAGCGCTGGCCATCACCAAATACATGAAGTCTAGTTCTTCAAGGGTGTGTGTGTGTGTGTGTGTTATCAGGATAACTTCCCATGTGTCCTCTGGTGTCCATGGACCTTAAAAATGTCCTTATGGGACCTGCCCAAAGATCCATCTATCTGTCCCAACACTTTGTTTTCAGCAGTGATAAGCAAGAAGGCCTTAGAAGTTCCTCAAAACCTCACAAGCAGGGCATAATGAAGATATTCATCCCCATGAAGGAAACAAGCTGTTCCATCATGGGGATACCCCAATTACCAAACAGAATGGCACATACATGCATAGTGTTTTTAAAAATCAGAGAGAGCATGGCCATACCATTATCTTTTGGTTCCTTTAAACATATTAATTATAGTAGCAGCGGAAGAAGAAGGTGGTGGACAGGAAGGATGACCATACCATTTTCAAATGGCCCAAAGCAGATGATTTTGCTCTGATTGCAAGGATGGGAATACAAGACTGCAATAAAATGGTGCCTTGCAACAGAAAAGGTCATTCCAGCATTGTCTCATATATATGTTTGTTTATAAGGTGATAATTGCAATATTCAGCCAAGGAATGAATCGGCATCTGAGACAGTGTGTGATGGGCCAATATTGGAGGGAGCCTTTCACATTGGCATGAGCTATATTTTTTTTATGGGGGAGGGAATGGAAAATCTGGCCTCTGCATTTCTTCCCTGATGTATGTGGGAGGAGCCCATACCAATTGGACTCTTAACAAATTACCCATTACCTAAGAGCCTCTGGTATGTGAGTCTAGATATACTTGAATGACAGGAAGGGTTGTAATCACATGCTTTTAACTATGACCCAGCTTTCCCTTAGACATATGTGCACATTCAGCAATGATAACAGCAGCATGTGGGTGAAATTTTTAAGGGAAAGGTCACTTTAAAAAAAAAAGAATATTTTCTTTTTGTTTCATAAAGAAAAATGGAAACAAGGCACAGAGAGTTTCCTAGCAAACAAAGGGGCAAACTACATGTTACATACAAATATTTTTTAATGAACCACTGATGTTTGTCTGTTGTTAATGAAAAGGCGCCTCAGGGATCTGTTATTTGGAGGGGAGGGATGTTTGACTTTCCCTGCAGCTGGTTTTTTCTGCTCAAAACCTCCCAAGCAGCTTCCATCCTTCCCCTGACATGCTTCTGGAATGCAGAGCTTGCATTTGGAAACCCACAAGTGGTGTGGGTGGGTTTTGTGATCTCGCAACAGTGGAGAGAAGTGTGTGGCTGTGATCCCTGTGAGAGGAGTGGGGATAAATTAACAAAAAAACCTGTATTTTGGCAGCGAGCAGAAGACATTACAGAATTGATAAGTTTGGGCTCAGCAAATAATAGCCCCACCACTTTAGGAATAAGTTGGCTTTCCTCGCAGTCTGCTCTTTCTTGCCATTTTTGACTGGATATATCCAGTTCTCTCTTTGATTTCTAGTCCCAACAGCAATGCAGCAACACAGAAAACCATGTTCCACTTTCCTCTTGGTATTAAGAAAACCCTCAGCAACTGCAGATTGAGCTGAAAGGTTTTGAGGGCTCAGCTCAATTAGATCTGTTGTTCACACATAACATCTCCCATCCCCTGTCTTCAATGATGCCTTACCTCACCATCTTGGCAGAACTATTAGTTTATGCCTAAATAAAACATGCTAACTACAAAAATCTCAATATTCATATATTATGAATTAGTGGCTTTTTTAAAATCCCCTGAAAATATCTTAAGAACCTGTTTAAAAAATCTGCTGTAATTCACTAGTTGAGAATTGCACCCTCCTAGCCTTTTGACAGTCCCACAAACTGCAGCTACAGACACCATGTTGGGAGACGTGGACTTGTGCCATCTTAAAACAGGGATACAGTATGAAACCTGTGGACCTCCAGACATTGTTGGACTACAACACCCATCCTCCCTGATCATTGGATGGACTGGCTGCTGATAGGAGCTGAAGTTCAACAACATCTGGAGGCCAGGGTTTCCCCACCCCTGTATTAAAACAGTGACAAATATGGAGAATGCAATGGATGAAGTTTCCTTCATGCCCTGCATCTGTCTGAAAGCTCATACAAAAATCTCCAAATGGGTCTGAACTTCAGTGTCTAAAATCCCTGGTAGAGGACAAGGATCCAGAGATCACACTAAGGGTGGCCAAATTCTGTGCGACTGCAATAAAACTTAGGGAACAATCTGTGCTACCATAATGACTAAGGCCTTAGATGACAATTTTAGGTTATATTTTAGTGGTTAAGATTTAATTTTTATATTTTTAACTGCTGTTATATCTGTATTGCCCCTGTTATACCCAACTGCAAATTCAAATGTATCCCTATCGTGTTTTATGATTTCCCTGATATTATATGTGAGCTGGAGCTGGTCTGTGACCAAAATTAATAAATTCTATTCTATTCTGTTCAGTCTGAAAGCTCTGTTCAGAAGTGAGAAATAATTTCCCATCGATCAGATAGGTTAAGGGACTGTGGTTGCAAACTTATAAGCATTTAAATTGGAGTAAGGACCATTTAATTCAATCATATTTATTTCTAAGTGGACATGCGTAGAATGTTGGTGTGTGCGTGCGTGCATGTGTAAATGTATAGAATTATAAAACCATAGAAATCATCTAGTCCAACCCTCTGCAATGCAGGAATCTCTGTAAAGCATCTGTGACATATGGCCATCCAACCTTTGCTTAAAAACTCTCCAATGAAGAAGGGTCCACCACCTTTTGAGGGAGTCTGTTCCACTGTTGAACAGCTCTGTCAGAAAGTTCCTCCTGATGTTTAGTCAGAATCTCCTTTCTTGTAACTTGAAGCCATTGGTTCAGGACTGCAGCTCAAGAAAACCAGCTTGCTCCATCTTCTATGTCACAGCCCTTTAGGTATTTGAAGATGACTTTCATATCTCCTGTCAGTCTCCTCTATCCTAGGCTAAACATATCCAATTCCCTCTACTGTTCCTCATAAGACTTGGTTTCCAGACCCTTCATCATCTTGGTGACCCTCTGTACACATTCCAGCTTGTCAATATCTTTCTTAAACTGTGGTGCCTAGAACTGGACACAGTACTCCAGGTGTGGTCTGACCAAGGCAGAACAAAGCGGTACTATTACTTACTTTGATCTGGACACTATGTCCGGATGTATGCCTTTCCTTCCAGTGCATAGTTGGGCCAGTTTGCTATAGACATCTGTCTATAGACATCTATCTATATTTCTGTAGAAACCTTTTGTGCACAGATACAAGCCTCCCCTGTAGGCTTCTGCTACGGGGGGCGGGGCGGGCGGGGAGCAGAACCTCAGGTACTTGAGTACTTTCAATGCTTTTCAATAATATTTGAAAGGCTGCCCCCCCCGGCTACTCCCATGCATATCCTCCAACATTTATCAGATGAAAATAGGGACATCCTTACAAAAAGCAGGACATTCTGGATCAAATCAGAAATCCAGGGCTGTCACTGGAAAATAGGGACACTTGGGGGTCTGGACTAGCCTTTAGACTGTCATGTGCCTTCAGGCCATTTCCCCCCCCCCCCCCAGGAAAAGGTCTGAAGGTACATGAAACACACTGCCACACATTTGCTGAAGCAAAGCAGGTCTGGGTATTGGTCAGTGGCTGGGTGGGTGACCCTCTGAGAATCACGTGTATGCCACCTTAGGTTCCATGACAGAAGAACAGTGTGATATAAATGTAATGAAATAAATTGTTTGAATACCTCTACTCCCTTCTACCTCTGTGAGTTTGTGATTAAAAATGCTGGCAGTTCCTGTCAGGAAGGAAGCGGTTAACTTCAAGCATGTCATGAACATGGTGTGAGAAAGCCACTGAGGAGAAAAGACCAAGTTTTATCTTGCCTCTCCACATTGCAGTCCCCAGTATCAGAATATCGGAGACTGAGGAGCCAGTGTTGCATGTGCCTTCCCCGTACCGCTTCAGTAATGTCGGAAGCAGCAACTTCAAACATGAAGTCAGCCTGACACATGTGCATGTCCAGGTCTATTCCAAGGTTGAACTCACTGTGCATATGGACTGGAAGCAGGGGCTGCCATCACAATCCTGCTCCTTCCCCCAGTTATTCAAAGCCCGAATGTCTGAAAGGGGCCTAATTCTTATGGCCACTTGTCATGCATCCACACAACATCTGCACGGGGAATTTATTTTTGAGGGACATTGTGGCCCCCATCTGCACTATACCTTTAAAGCAGTGTCATGGCTTCCACCAAAGAATCCTGAGAGCTGTAGTTTATTAAGGGTACAAAGAGGTGTTAGGAGACCCCTATTCCCCCTCACACAACAACAATTCCCAGAGTTCCCTGGGATTGTTTGTTTAACCACTCTGGGAATTGTTGCTCTGAGGGGAATAGGGGTTGCCTAACGCCTCTCAGCACTGTTAAGAAACTACATTTCCCAGGATTCTTTGGGGGATGCCATGGCTGTTTAAAGTGGTATGATACTGCTTTAAAATGTATAGTGCAGATTACATTCATACACTATACATTATAGTGCTACATTTAGCATTCCTTCTACCATACTGGACAGGTGAGTGCATAGCATGCCTTCAGCTGAACCTTTGTTTTGCAAATAGCAGTATGAACAGACATTGGAACAAAGAGCAGGGATGGCAATTGTCATAGGCAGTTGGAGCACGATATAAGTAAGATGCAATCAAGGACAAGGAGAAATGGAAGAGCCATCCATGTCTGGAACATGTCTTGAATGGGGTTACCACCTCCATGTATGTTGGGAGTGGGAAGAAAGTTCAATACTTGCTGCTGCTTTTTTGCATATGCAAAGTTAAACAAACAAATCCCTATGGTCTAAATGCTAGGCATAATAAAAAGGCTGAGTGGCAAACGCCCAAGCAAAATGGGCTGATTTTAACTGTCATAGGCATGGGGGCAACACAAATGATTTGCTTAGATGAGCCATTCCCAACCCACCACTAGTGCGGTTATAAGGTGCTGGGATATCAAAGATCATTCCTGTATTTATAGCAAGCAGTTTTAACCTGACACACTCCTCCTGCTCATGACTAATTCATTCTGAAAAGAGGTACCTGTCCAGCTCACTTAGAGTGCCTGTGCTAAGAACCTGCTGCAGCACATTATGTTTGAGTTAAGGTGTCCTTAGGATTATGCCTCTTAATCATAGTGAGATTTCACCTTAGGCAGGTGAACAGCATCACACAGCTGACAAAGAAATTAAAAGCAGTAACTCACTGGGCAGGGGGAGATAGGAGAACATAAAGAAACAGGCTGTTTGAAAGTGTTTCAGGGCTCTGTTTGGAGGCAGAAAACCTTATTACTGCTAACTGGGGGTTGAACTGGTGATGCCCAGGAGGTTCTCAGGTGACTCTTAAAATTTACTTATTTTGACAATTTGTATACTGCTTAATTACATGGAGTCATGTGCGAGGGATAGACAACAGCTGGAGGTTTCTTCCCCTTCCTTATCAAAAGTATGCTATGTCACAGCTATGGAGACAGCGTTTTTCTGTGGTGGCTCCTTGGTCATGGAATACCATCACTAAAAAGGTGCACTAGGCAGCCTTCCCTACTATTTTTTCAGTGCTAAGACACTTTGTTCTTTCAGGTGTTTAAATTTGTGCACCACCTTAGTCTGGTGCATTATTTTTTTAGCTGCTGAGTCATGTTGTTGTTAATGCTGCGGTTTCATTGAATATTTAAGTGCTTTATGTTGTTCACCACCCCAAGGATCTGTTGGATGGGTGTCAGTTTACGAAGGTTTTAAGTATAAAATTATGAATGACACTGAGAAGGTGAACAGAGACTTTTCTCCTCTCTCATAATGCCAGGGCTTCATTCACTCGGTAGTAGAGTCAGGACAAAATATTTATTCACTCAGCTCCCCAGTAATTCACTTCCAGAAGATGTGGCAATGGCCACTGGCTTAGATCTTTAACAAAACTACACAAATGCAGCAGTGGCAGGCAGGGCAGGCGGCATGGAGGCCAACA
The DNA here is from genome assembly GCF_964270895.1 of Podarcis filfolensis. Lineage (NCBI taxonomy): Eukaryota > Metazoa > Chordata > Lepidosauria > Squamata > Lacertidae > Podarcis > Podarcis filfolensis. The sequence continues at coordinate 39,699,949 of NC_139605.1, read as the reverse complement.
GTAGGGGGAGCCAGAGCCAATGGCAGGCAGAACCACCCCCTGATTGGTTGCAGATAATAAGGCAGGTAGGTAGGGGCCAGCTGAGGGCAAACTGAGATTGGTGGGACAGTGCCCTATTTGTCTGAATGGACCAGCCTCTACTGCCCAGACTGAGACTATAGCTCTATCAACTGCTATTAGCCATGATAAGTAAATGGAGCCTCCCTATTCAGAGGCTGTGTGTCTTTGAATTAAAGTTGCTAGGGGACAAACAAGGGACGCGGGTGGCGCTGTGGTCTAAACCCCTCCTTTGGTAATCCTCACAGAACTCTAGCCCAGTGGTTGCCATTAATTTGATTTTGAATTGATTTTAAAATGAATTGATTTTAGAATGCTGTGTAACTTTTATTGTTGTTAGCCGCTCTGAGCCCGGCTTCAGCTGGGGAGGGCGGGATATAAATATTTATTATTATTATTATTATTATTATTATTATTATTAACCACAGAGCCTAGGGCTTGCCGATCAGAAGGTCGGTGGTTTGAATCCCCGTGATGGGGTGAGCTCCCATTGTTCAGTCCCAGCTCCTGCCCACCTAGCAGTTTGAAAGCACATCAAAGTGCAAGTAGATAAATAGGTACCACTCCGGCAGGAAGGTAAACGGCGTTTCCATGTGCTGCTCTGGTTCACCAGAAGCGGCTTAGTCATGCTGGCCACATGACCCGGAAGCTGTCTGTGGATAAATGCCGGCTCCCTCGGGCTATAGAGCGAGGTGTGCACACAACCCCAGAGTCGTCCACGACTGGACCTAACGGTCAAGGGTACCTTTACCTTTAGGGGACAAACAACAGGGAATGCTTTCCCAAAATCATGTGGCTGGCCCCTGGGAAGCCACAGGTTCCTCATTCCTTGGACTAGATGGGCCTTTGATCTGACCCAACGGGGCTGTTCTTGTAGGGACCATTGCCTTTATATTCTGCTTGTGATCTTCCTCAGAGCATCTGACTCGTAGTCACTGTTAGAAAGAGAAGGCTTAGATTAGGTGGAGTTTGAGGTGATGCAGAAGCCACTGCTTATCAACTGTTATGGTCTCTTCTGAGGATACCATCAGCATGTGGCATTTGTTTAGTATGACAGAGCTTCTTTTCTTCGCATGGTTACCTGTCCTCCATTACTGCCTCTGTTCACATTCACCTGCGCCACAGGGCTGTTCCTTATTTACCCACACCTCTCCTCCTGCCATCATAGTCTTGGCAAGGAATTTAAAATACTGTAGAATTACAACGATCCGTCTGGGGGAGAATGCATATTGCATGAGCTTTTAGGGAGGAGAAGCAAGATTTGCATACATTGCATTGATTTGTACCATTTATTTCGAACCTAGAATTAGATTTTTTTTTCATGTTACAGAATGTGGATGTTCTGGGTATTATTCTTATTATTCAGAAATCCAGCTGGAGCACAACACTTTTGAGCTCCATTGGTTTCTGGAGAATAAAGCACATGCTTAATCACCTCTCCCCCCACCCCACAATAGGGATTCGGGGTGCTTTACTTTGACTGAATTGTGCTATTAGATGCAGAGCATGAACATCTCTGACAGTGCGGTCTGATGCATGTCTATGCAGAAGTAAGTCACACTGAGTTTAATGGGACTTACTCCCAGATAAGTGTGTACAGTCTGGATTTCGAGACAGATGTGTAGCTCTGGTTTAGCAGGATGCTGCAGGCATCCCACAGAACTGCTTCTGTCTTAACGCAGGACCTGCAAACTCTCCTTTCCTCCATTGCTAGCCCAGCGCTTTTTATGAATCTCAATGGCTCTTTAAAGTACCATTAAACATCCCAGCTTTGCTTGTGCTGATTGTGGGAAAGCCATGATTGTGAACTTGCAGCCTGTGCCTCAGAACACAGGTGTCACAAAGATTTAAGTGTGCAGCTGACGGCACCAATGTTCCTTCAGAGGGGAGGAAAAAGCCCTTTCCAGCTACTGCACCAGCTCATGTGCTGAAGCATGAAATGCTGTTAATACTGAAGCAATTAGCTCTTGGCAATGGCAAGCAGACTATAGAGAATGACAGTAGCAGCACCTCGCCTGGGAGCAAGGGAGGCTTCGTTCTTTTCAAGAGAGGAGCGCCTCTAAGGGACAATGTCCTTGGACACGGCATTATCCTCAGCCGAACTCTGCAGGAGACAATTGGCTTCCACAACTGGGAATCCCTCAGGCACATTATGGTGCCTTTTTACACAGGCCTGCTCCATCCATGGCAGCAAAAGAAGGCGGCTGGATCCTGAGGTGGCAGCAGGTGACTGTTCCATTCCTAGCCATAAGTGAGGGGATGCCATTTGTAATGCTCCCCTAGAAAAATAGCTCCTAGCTATAGAACTTGTACAATAAGGATAGCAGCTCTAGCCTTGTCTTACTCTCTGGCTTATTAGTTTTCCACTTGTGGCTAGTTTTTATAGACAGAACCATTTAAAAAAAATGTGATGTCCCCCCCACCTGCAACTTCGAATGGTACAGTCCATTTCACCACCTGAAAATTGTATCACCTTTCTTTCTGCCATATGTATAGTTCTGGCCAGACTTGCAGGAAGTTCTTTCTTTCTGCACTTGGCGCCAAACAATACAAGAAGCAGGATATTCATGTTGAGGTCAGATCAGAGTGGGATCTGGGAACCTATGGTTCATTTCCCCTCTCAGTCATGAAGCTTCCCAGGCCAGTGACATTATCACTCAGCCTAACTTACCTCACAGGGTTTTGTGAGGATAAAATATGGGGAAAAGAGCAGGTGAGAGCCATAGATGCTGTTTTAAACTCTTGGGAGGAAAGGCAGGAAATAAGCAAATCTGGCCTTGATGTGGCAGTTCCGTAGGTGGGCTACGGAATTAAGTTACCATTGTGATGATTTGCTGCTAGTAAAATGGTTTCCCAGAAATGGCTGGCAAAACTTGAGTGCCATGGTGGAGCCCCAAAGGGGAAGCCACTCTGAGTGTTCACTGTCGAGCTTTTTCTGCTCAGATATAGACATTTTGTAAACTGCAGCTGTGGTAGGGACTCAGCACAGAACACATTTTCTCTTGTGCCTTGCTTCAAGCCCCTGCTGTTCTCAATTGTCTCATGAAAAGGGAATTAAAGCCTGCGACAGAACCAGCTAGGCCCCTGCGTTTCATTCCTGTCAGGGAATCCATGCCAATGGAATGAAAAATGAAGCACAGACACTGCAACTTAGCCAGTAGTGTTTTCCCCACCCCATCCTCCAAGGCAGGGGCTGCCCTCTCCAGCTGGCTGGGATGTTCTGTAAAAAGCAGACTTGTTCTGGGCCAGCAGTGGGTGTGGACCAATTCATCTTGAGGGAACCGTTAAGCTAAAAACACAGCTACCCAAATCCAGAAATGTCAACGCAATGATGTCTAAGATCTATGGTTATCTAAAAAGTGCAGTAGTCGATGTAGTTTGTGCCCATTGGGTCTGATAATTAGGATTGCTAGGTTTGAAGAATTTGCTTATCAACAGAAATGAAAGCCAGTGAACATCATTTACAAAATGTTTTTCCATATTCCCTGGTTAATCTATTTCAAGTACAGTGGACGCTCGTTGCGAACGTGATCCGTGTGAGAGGCACGTTCACAACCCGCAGTGTTCGCAACCCACAGAGCTGCGTCTGCGCATGCACGGGTCACGATTCGGTGCTTCTGTGCATGCGCAAAGTGCAATTTAGCACTTCTGTGCATGCGCGAGCGCCGAAACCTGGAAGTAACCCGTTCCAGTACTTCCGGGTTCGGCGCGGTTCACAACCTGAAAACGTGCAACCTGAAGTGTCTGTAACCCGAGGTATGACTGTAAATGTAAGCAATGATTGTCGGAGGAATGGAGAAGTCACACAGTGCCCAACTGTCCTAGGGAGCACACAAACCTGTTTGTTTGTTTGTTTGTTTGTTTGTTTGTTTATCTGTTTATTTCATAAAATTTACACATTGCTTGATTGTAAATAAACCTCAAGCAGTTTACAGAAATATAAAAACAAGAAAAACAAAAATAATCCACAACCATACTTTAAAGAATACAAAAGTTAAAATACTTAAACAGATTAAAATGACCTCAACTTTCTAAACATGTGGGTAGGCTTGTCTAAACAAGAATGCTCTTAGCAGGCACTGAAAAGAGTCCAGTGAAGGCACCTGCTTGATCTCAATAGGCAGGAAGTTCCAAAGTCTAGGTGGTGCCACACTAAATGAGCTCTTATAAATGCAGAACGGGTATCATGTGGCACCTGTAGCAGTGCCAATTCCGCCAATCAAAACAGTCACAAATGTGGGGTAAGGCAATCTCATAGGTAAACTGGTCCCAACTTGTTAAACACCTGACATACAAATCAGATTGGATGCAGGGTGAATGCTCACTGTCCTGAAACCACCCTGCAAATATATGTGACCAAAGACTCAATAAAGACCTCTGCATCAGATCTGTGCAAGCAAATCGGGATGGATACTGAATAAACAGGTTGCCTGGAGGGACCCTATGCTTTTAAAAAAATAAAAAAGTGGGGGAGGTGCAGGAGATTTGGGACCTGCCAACAAAGACCCAGGGCCTTGTGATTTCAATGTTTCTGCTACAGTTAAGAAGAAGGTTCTGCTGTGCAATTACACTGAAATATCTGGAGAAATATGATTGCTATATCAAATAACTTATATAGGCAAGAGTTGACTCCAAATATTTTCTGAAAGTGAGAAATGAAGTAAATTTGAGTGTTCCTCCTAAGGCAAAACATCTGAAGAATTCAGAGGGAGGGCAAAGGAGTTTTGATAAGATCAAGAGGGTTTCACATATCTCCAAGAGCGAGTGAATAATTTACATTTTCTTCATTATAACCTCTGTGCAGCCACACAATTAGTAGCAGGTCGGAGTCTGAAAAGCAGCAGGCAAGAGAGAGATGCAGCCTTGGAAGAGCAGATCTGGTGCATTTATATCCTGCCTTTCTTCCATTACAGAACTCAAGGCAATATACATGAGGTTCCCAGGTGGTCTTCCACCCAGGCACTCAGCAGAATGCTTAGTTTCAGCAATATGTCTGCATCATGTGCTCTCAGGCCAGGCCCTGGGACTCTGGAATCTGCAGCCTGCATTCAACTAACCCTAGTGGAAGCCCGTGTAAGAGTTCCCATTAGCACAATGGCTTTCTCCCCCCTCCACCTCCCCACCTTACCCAAATCCACTCTGGAGGGTCAGAAGAACCCCCAAAACAGCACACAGGGCAAGGAGAGGGGAGATTGTTCCTGCCCATCTGGCAGGCAGAAATGCTTGCGCTGACAGAACAATCAAACTAGCATGATGTGGAATTCCTCCGTATATGTCTAATAATGCGTAGTGCTTTATAAATAATATTGCGCCCGTCACCATGTGTGTGTGGTCAGGAAGAAAATGACCATGCCTAGTGCCATCCTATCAAGCAAGCACTGCTGCCAGAAGCAATTTTACCTTATTCACAAGATTTAAAAGGTGCACAGAATTGGATTAATTTACGTTTGCAGAAGAAGACCAATTGCTTGTTGGTTTTCCCGCCACTCCATCTCACTCTGTGACTTGCTGTAGAATAGTGGGCAATCTTGCAGTCAAGGGTTTGCAGTAAATTATGGCTAAACTTGAGATTTAAAAAATGTACTAGCCTCTGCTCAGTAGTGAAGCAAAAGTTCAACACATTCTACAGCTACATCCACACCATGCATCTAAAGCACTATGATGCCACCTTAAGCAGTCAAAGAATTCAGGGAGCTGTAATTCGTTAAGGATGCTGAGAGTTGTTAGGAAGCTCCCATTCTACACCCAGAGCTACAATTCCCAGAGTCCCATGTGAAGAGGGATTGATGGTTAAACCGCTCCGGAAATTGTATGTCTGGGAGGGGAATGTCTCCTAACTCTCAGCACCCTTAACAAATTACGACTCCCAGGATTCTTTGGGAGAAGCCATGACTATTTAAAGTGGTATCTTAGTGCTTTAAATGTGTGTTGTGAATGTAATCTAGAAATTGCACCCTTACAGAATGATAAGACTCATCAGTGCAGAAAATAATTGGGAAGGGAGCTTTTAAAAATGGAAGTTATATTAACTGTAGCATGAAGGCATCTGATCTTTCGATTTCACCGTATCTCAAGATAAGATCCATTCTGGAGATAGCCTTTTCTGGGCTGATGTTTGGAAATTTTTAATGCACTTCTCACTTCCTCAAGCAGTGAGGAATTTCAGGGACAGCACTCACCTGGGCTTTGGTTGGTAGGTTTGTCCAGAATTCAGAACAAGGCTGCAGTTTAGCTACAGATTTATAGTGCATAACAAGAACTTTATTAAATGTGTATGAATGATGAGGACTTCGGGTGAAGCAAGATGGCGAGCGCCATGGCCATGCCGAACTCCTAGGGACTGCCAGCACTAACCGGGCTGCTTGGCTGGTCCCTGCACCGCCATCACCACCACCTCCTCCACTGTGATCAAAGGGGAGCCCAGGGAGCCCAAAACAACAAGTGAAGAGGCTGCATGAAGACTCCCATCCCCATGACAATCTTGATCCCACCGGGACCGAGAGCGCCCCAACGAACAAATAATGAGCTGAGCTGCCCCAGTCCCCAGCCATGCACCAACTTACTGCTGCCACTGCCACTGCCAAGGGAGAATAGTAGGAAGGGACCGGGAGAGTCATGGAGGCCATGAGGGAATGCGCAGCCTAGCTCAGGCTCAACCCCAAGCCAATATCCCCGGCTGCTGGTGCAAAAGAGCAGACCCCAAAATGCAGGATTAACACCACAGACTCTAATACCATAGCACTCCAAAGAGGCACAAAACAAAGATGCCTACTGTCTCCCTTCCTATTAATCCTGGCCCTGCAACCCCTAGCAATCTGAATCCGGTTAGCCCCTGACATACAGGGAGTGGAAATTAAAGGCAAAACCTATAAATTAGGGCTCTTTGCAGGTGATCTGACTGTCACGACACCAGACCCCATAAACACAGCAACCACCTGAACCAAAGAAATCGACACATTCACAATGGTATTGGGCCTACAAGTAAACTTTGCAAAATTTGAGCCTATGTCCTTCAACACTTCCCCCCATATCCAAAAAGAATTCACCAACATCACAAAGATGAAACTCAGCCACACCAGGTACCTAGGGGTGCAAATAACCAGAAACCTCAACAAACTATACCATCACAATTACAAATCCCTATGGTGACAAATTAACAAAGACCTGAAGAGATGGAGCAGTACTAACTAAACACTATCAGATAAAATAACCATGATCAAAATGACCACCTTTCCAATCTGGATTCCAGCAATCCAACTCCGCAAATGGAGGAAAAAACTACACTTGTTTATCTTCTCAAAAAAGACAAGAATAAGCCCCAAACACCTGTACCCCCCCACCTCAGAAGGAGGATGGGGAATCTCCAACATAGAACTATACTACATTGCCAATCTAGTGCACCACATAATCCCATACATTCTAGAAGATGAGATGAAACAATGGGTACACTTGGAGAGAGACATAATCAAAAACACTCCCACCACAGCATACCCTTTTCTCCAAAGCAAACTAAGGAAAATCCCCACAATAATAAACAGGTTCACACAGACCATGCTTCAAGCATGGAAGGAAGAAGTAGGTAAACTGTCCCCATGCCTATCCCACTAATCCCCCGGCTTACCACCCACAATTCCACCACACAGCACAAAATCTCCAGATAAAAACCTGGCAAGCCAAAGGCCTATATCACCTAGCAGACTTAAACAAAAATAACAAACCCATATCAACACAAGAATATGAAATAAACTAGGGGTCACCCAAATACCCTGGTGTCAGGGAACTGACATCGGAGCCAGAAGTGGAGGCAGGTCTCCCAAGTGATGCCGGAGAAGGGCCAAGCAGGGAGAGAGGGGACTCATCAGCTGGGGAAGGAAATCAGCGTAACACCAGGGATAAAGGGGGGCGGAGGGGGGAATCGGAGAGAGGGCTCCAGGACTCTTCGCTGGAGACCAGCGGGGAGAGCACAGGTCCTCCGCTACCCACACCCACCCTGCGCAGAAGACTTCCACGCAGGGAAAGTAGGCGTAGACTTGGCGTCAAAGAACTTCTTTGCTGGAAGAAGTTCAAGAAACGCCCACTGACGGATTCTGCTAGCAACTGAACAGCCACGAAGTGAAGGGCTGTCCAGCCAGGAAAGGTTTAACCAGGCTACCTAGCCAGGAGTGGCGGCAACTTATGCACGAGCAACCCCATATAACCATTACACCTGGCTAACACACCACCAATTACACACCTTCTTAAACAATCCAGTAGTAAAATCAACAGCTACTAGGCCCTTGACCACCTTCAAAAACCTCCTCCTAACAACAATGGGACATGGCATGGGGATGGTATCCACAATATACAAAACACTGCTCCAAAGCCCCACAAACCCTCTCAATGTAATCAAAAAACAATGGGAGGATGACATAGGCTATGAAATTAACTCCACCTAATGGATCAGAATGTAGTCTAAACCTCCTTTTAAATCCGTATCAGCGAAAAGAAAATACTCACTCTGAAACTCACAGATGGTACCACAGAAACTGGCGCTAATATGCCCAGGAACCTCACCAAAATGCTGGAGAGGCTGCACCTCCACAGGCACATACCTCCACATGTGGTGGGAATGCCCCCAAACCCAACTCTTCTGGACAACAGTCATACAAAAAATAAGCAAAATAACTAAACAGCTACTAGAAGTCACCCCAGAATTAGCCCTACTGAACATCTTCCAAGAGAATAATGCCCACTCACACTATGAAGAGCTCATAATTCACCTACTCTCAGCAGCCAGAAACATCATAGCCAGACACTGGAGGGACCTGTCAGATATAAACATGGAACCCTGGTATCAAGTAGTATGGGAAACAGCCTTACTAGAAAAGCTAACCAATAGAATGAAACTGACACAGCGAGAAATAGAAGATGACACCTTCACTCTGGTATGGCTCCCCTTTATCGTATACACAGCCTAACAAGACAATAACACAAACCCACCAACAGCATATTATTCAATATGGCTAACTTAACCCAACAACCCCCCCCCAACAAATCCCACTTCAGCCAACCAAAGACAATCAACCACATCCTAGACCATCCCAACCTCTCTCACCACAAAGGAAACATAACAAGTGAATAGAAAGAGAACCTACCTAAGTGACGCTGATACAAAAACCTTACGCATACACTAAGTATAAGAGCATAAGCTTTACCATCCCACCCCCCTCTTTCCCTTCCCCCCTCTTTTCTTCCCAACCCTATACTGTACTGCATATAACACCAATGTCTCACAACAAATGTAACTGATATGTAGAAAACACAGCCTGAAGAAAGAGACAATGCATGTGCTTTTGTAAACGAGAAAAATCTTTAATAGAGTTATTAAAAAAATAAAAATAAATTAATGTATCACTGCAAAAAAATTGTGTATGAGTGATGCTGTAGTAGAGTCTTATTTATGTGTCAGTAGATGGCACTCTTTCTATGAAAACGATCTCCATGTATGCTTAATGCATCTTCCTGTAATGTGTTCCTGTAACCAGAATTTTTAGCTCTGTACTACATTTAGAAGTAAATGAGACCCAGAGAATGGAAGAAACCAAAACATTTTTAAAAGGGTACTTTCCTGGGAGGATGGAGCATTCTGATGTCCTTGGTCCTCGGTTCTTCCCACATCAGTGCACAGAAGACAACCCTAAAACTGTGTCACTCTAATGGCAAATAGTTTTTGATCATGGATACAATTCTCACCTTGCCTGCCTGCCTTTGAAAAGGAGGTGCTCTCTTCTATTTCATCCTTATTCCAGGAACTCGCTTTCAGAGCTTTTGGGAATTGTGTTTGGCTACCTAAGGGCAATTCTCTTGGGCAAAAGCTCTGGGTCACGCTTCAGCTATCTCTAGAATAACTAGGGCATCTCCAGTTCTTGAACAGGTACACACCATTCCTCTCTTTCTCAGTATTCGCTATTTGCTTTTATTTTCAAAATGTATATTCTGTATGACTCCAAGAAGTCTGGACATTGGATGCAGCAGGCGAGTGGGTGTCAGTTTAGGTCTTCCCAAGTTATCTCCACTGTAAAGAGGTCATACAACTTGGAATGCCAATTGCTAGGAATAAGAGTTCCATTGTGCTCATGTCTGGTTTGTGGTCTTCCCATGGGTATCTGGTTGGCCACTGTGAGAACAGGATGCTGGACTAGATGTGCCATTCACCTGATCCAGCCAGGCTCATCTTATGTTCTTATAAGTGCCCAGATGACCATCTTATGTTCTCATCTTCCTATACAGGCTCCTCAAGAGGTTGCTAGGAGATGCACAGACCTCTTTTTGACCCTTATCCACGCTGAATAAGAGGGTGGTTTTTCATCCTACTAGGTTTTGATTGATGGTGCTAAGAGGGCTCCTAGCTCATTGGTAGATCACATGCATTTTACAATGCAGAAGGTCCCAGTTTCAATCTCTGGCATCTTAAGATAAAAGGAATAAGGTAGTGGTTGAAATTGACCCCTACCTAAGATTCTGGAGGTGGTGAAGGGCGGGGAATCCTGAGCGAAAAAGTCCAATGGTCTGGCCTGATGTAAGACAAACTGTACTTAAAAAAGAAAGTTTTGCATAGATTTATTGCCTCTCCCCCACGCCACTGTCCATAGGCTTTAGAACATATCTCAGACCCACTACGTACATGGTATAATTCCATCTTTTTGTACAGGTGTAGGGTGATAGCCAAGTCATAGAGTAGACCCACTGAAAGTAATGGACTTAAGTCATTGAATATTCATTCAATGGGCCTCCTTTGAATATTGAGTATTACCCATAATAACCATGACAAGCAGATGAGAGAGCTGATACACCCACAGTTAATAAATTAAGAGTGGTGGAATCTCAGGCCTGGGGGTTTGGCCCTCCAGTCTTCTCTGTCTTCCCCTTGGGACTCTCTCTAGGCTGCACCCCCTAACCAGCCACCCTCTTTCTTTAGGCCACACCACTCACCAGTCCAGCTTTCTATCTTCCTTGAGTGTCTTGGCCTGCTTGGAAGGTGCCCTTGAACTCTTGCCTCCTGCTTGCCTGGACCCCGGTGGGAGGACAGACAGGTGTGCAAAAAACTAGCCTACTGCACTGAGGTAAAACTTATACTCACTGCTCACCTACTCAGCTCACCTAGCACTGGTACCCTGGAAATATTTCCAGATGGGAATGTGGCCACACACACACACCATTCAGAGAGGCTAAATTCATGGTTTGAGACCCCTGTGCTTAATTTATGAAGGCAGTGATAATGGCGTTTAACCTTGCCTAGACGTAATACCCTCTGATCTGGAAGCTATTCCCTATCTGTGTGTGAGCAGGCTGTATTTACTCAAAACTGAGGCATTCTGCACATGCTCAGATGCATTCATTATTCTTAATGATTGTTTGATTGATTGATTGATTGATTAATTGATTCTAAGGCTGAGCTTTGATATGGAAACCTGGCTCCCGGTATAAACCCTGGCAAGAATTAATCCTTGCCCATGGCTAAAGGCTTTTGCCTTACTGAGACCCATCTATTGAACTGCAAAGAGGGCTGCTCAAAGGAGAGCCATGGCAGCAGGTAAAAGTGATCATTGTGTTCCTCCCACACACACACCTCTGAGGTCCACAAATAAAAGCTGGGAGTGCTCATTTAAGCTGCCGAGCCCAGCTTAGGAGAAACAAATGCAAGAGTATATTTTTGCGCACATCGCAGCCCAGAGGCACACAAACTGATATGAGATTTATTAGAGCCAGCTGAGAGTAAGAAAGAGGCTAGAAGGATAACTGAGACGCCTGCTTCTCAGTGGTAAGTATGTGAAGTTTGAAGCTGAAACCAGGATGCATTTTTAATGATACAGCAGGCAGAGCTGAGCTTTTTTAACTAAGACTAGGCAATGAATACAGGCTCTGCAAACTGTCTAGTGTGCCACAGATGCATTATTTACAGCAGCTCCATCTTTATCCATTTTAATTTTAAATGGGCTTCACAGCATGATCTAAACAGGAGGATAAACTACTTATGTCCACCCACAAGTTCCATGCGTTGCAAAGGGGGTGGGTGCACGTGTTGGGGGTGGGGTGGGGTGAGGTGAGGGGGTAAGATCGACCTCGCTCAGGGACTTGGCTCCAATCCTGCCATTGGCTTGCGAGGAGATCCTGCTGGTCTGAGTTTGTGGGACAGATGGCAAGTGGAACTGGGGTCAGCAACAGCCGAAGAAAGATTGCTGGAAACATGCGCGCTGATAGCAATGCAAATGTGATGCGAACAAAGGGCAGATTTGCGTGAGGGTTGGAACAGGCAACTTGCTGTCAGGCCACCTGCGCTTTATTCAGCACTTGCCATTTATCCTCACTGTGTAAAGTCAATGCAGTGCAGCGGATCAGATGTAAGGTTTTGGATGTGGGAGACCGAGACTCAAAACTGTGCTTAGTCACAAAGCTTGCTGGGTGGCCTTAGACCCGCCACTCTCTCAACCAATGAACTATACACATTTGGAACAGCTATGAAGTCTAAATGACTGCTCTATCTGTGCTGAGACACACTGTGACTGAGAATGCAACAATTGATCCTTGGGAGGGGGTAAGGAGGGGGGGTGGCTGGGCTCGGGGACTAGGCAGCCCTTGGACCCACTTTGCCCTTGTGATTCTGTGAAAACCCTCTTCTTGTAAGCTGTCCTGAGCCTCAGGGGAAAGGCAGGAAATAAATGGAAACCAGTATTTTAAAAATACTTTACCCAAGCTTCCTTAGTTAAGTAACAGGCTCTGAATTGATACCAGTTTGTTTTGCTCTGTGTGGGGGCCAAGGGCAACTTTTAGAGGGAGATTTGGGTTGGGGAAATGATGCAGGGAAAAGTGTGAAAGATGAGTACCCTCGCCTTGCAGCAATGTGTCAGTGGGCCTCCTTTGAATGATCTGGATGCAGCTTTCTGTGGCTGCATTTACACCCTTCTTTTTAAAGGGAGATCCAGTCACAGGTCTCCCACAGGTAGTCCACTTCCACTAACAGGTTTGGATGGGCTTCCTTGCTCATGCCCTGGAAATTAGTTCAGCCGCCCTCATGCAAAAGAGAAAGTGCTGGTGAACATAGGAGTATTGGAAACTGCCTTATGCCAAGTCTGACGCTTGGACTATCTAGCTAAGTACTACACTAACTGGTAACAACACTTCAGACAGAGGTGTCTCCCAGCCTGAAGATGCCAGGTATTGGACCTGGGACTTTCTGCATGCAAATCAGCCACAGCCTGTCTCCAACCTCAGTGGGTGCTGGTGTGACACACTGGTAAATATGAGTATGGCTGGCATGACAAGTCTGACTGATAACATTATCTGGGTATTGCTAAAGGATGTAGAAGACCTGGGAGTGAGATGGAAACCAAGCAAGCCATTATCCCTCAAATACTCCTAGTGTCAACCCAAATATGTTTATCTGAAATGGAAAGCAGGAAGTGCCTAGATGATCATACTGACTAAGCCAAACCATGTTGTACCATGAATGCATGAGCATGCAGGCTTTCCGAGAGGAGATTGCAGCTGCTTTGATCCTCCTCTGGTCCTCCTGCTGCTATGGTGAGGTGACTTAAGCCATAGTTTAACTTTGAATGTCCTCCACACCTGGGCTCATAGTTTGTCTTGCTGCAAACAAATCAGAAAGAAGTTAAATCACAATGCGGATGTAGCCTGATGAACTGTATTCCTGATCTCATAAATGCAGTTCACCAATAGTACCTCTTTACTTAAATAGCGAGGACCAAAAAAATTATCTTTTGAGTTTTGTGCCTGTAAGATACCTTGCTGGAAGCAGAGAGTAGCCACCACCATTTGCTGTCTATAGTTTCAAGCTATAACAACACAAATCCTCCCTTTATCCTTCAAACACCTCTCAAGGAGGAGTCAGGCCCTTGGCTTTTGGTTTCACGCACCATGATGAGTGGCTGGAATGGATTTATCAAGTAATGTCAGATGCACTTAGCAAGAAATAGGCAGCTCCATGAAGTCACTTTGGCTGCAGGGTTGGATATGAAAACTACAGTGTTCAGTTGAGGGGTGGGTGGGTGTAACACAAAAGAAGACTGGAATAGGATCCTGCGGCTGGACTTGGGATTTAGGGATGAGGAGGAACTGCCAGGAACCTGGAGATAATAGCTGAAGAACGTGATGGTAATCTAACTAGCCCTGCCAGTGTCTGTGAGGTGCAGAGATGTCAAGTTGATGACCTGGAAAATAGACTTAGATTAAGAAATATCAATATAGAAAGCCATTCCTGTCTGACAGACGCAGGGTGGCCAAGATGAAATGGACAGAGTGTTCTCTAGGGAACTGACAGATTCTTACATCACATTGGCTGCTAATTGGCCCCGTTTCCATCAGTCAGAAGTGTAGGAGTGACTAGATCACGAGGACAGAATTTGTCTTGCAAATCACGCCTTCAAGGCGAGGGGAGGGAACCTGCCCTCCCTAATTTCCTCTTATTTTTCCTCCCCTTTGATGAGTCGCAATTGGGCTTCACAAAATTATTTGTTCAGTAACATTATACAGCAAATGGTGTTTGAAATGGCCTGTTGTGGAGGCGGAGGACAGTCTGCTCACACAATCTAAATGGAGAATCTGAGGCAGAGAAGGAATCCCCCTCACCAACTTAAAATTGTAACTTGTTTACTTTGGAAGATTTCTTAATACTACTTTCCTCATAAAGCTTACAAGTGGCATACAAAAATAATGCGCATTTAGCATTTGTTTATATTTCCATTTATATCTTGTCTTTGGGTTGTTCAATACAGCTTAGAAATATATATTAAAGTATCCCCCTCCCCCCTTATGCTGTTCTAGGGTTCTCCTGACTTCCTTCTCTAATTTTGGGGGTAGGGGAAAGGGGAAGCCTATTGTGCAAGCAGAAACTCTTGCACGGGATTTCTGCCGAGAGGGTTCATTAGGCGAATCCTATCAATAGAGACTAGAAAACGCTTTGGTCTGATCCAACACGACTCCTCTTTACCTTACACCCTCTTCCTTGCCAGTGGCATGTTGAACAGTTGATGAGAGCATCTCTGGATCATTTTAGCACATACCTTCATAATTGCACCTAGCTAACTGCAATGTAGAAGCATCAATGGCTACTAGCCACAATGGCTGTTTTCTCTCTCCACCATGAGAGATGTCATCCCTCTGAACACAGGTACCATTTGCTGGGAATCGTAGGGGGGCAGAGTGCTGAGGTCCACCTTCCTGGCTTCCCACAGGTATGTGGTTGGCCACTGTGAGAACAGGATGCTGGGCCAGATGGGCTGTTGGCCTGATCCAGCAGGCTTGTCAAATGTTCTTACTTTCTTATGACCCATCCAAAGTGTTACGGAATGAGGCAGTTCCTGATCTCCCTGCAGTTGCTCCCAAGTCATCTCAGTAGCATGCAAAGCCTTGGCTGGGTGGAATGCACTGATGCAGTCAGACCATACCCAAGTGATCTGGGAGATGTCATGCATATGGTACAATTCACCCTAGGAAAGCAGGGCAGAAGCGATAGAGTACTGGAGCAGGGTGGGAGCAACCACCAGGGGGCAGCAATCTGTCTTCAGGCACTACAGCCTCTGTGACTCCCAGCCTATTTGTTGTATATTTAGCTTTAGGCAGGTCTTACATGCTGCTCTCCCTCATTTCCCTCCTACCCCACACCCAGAGGTATATGGCCTCAGGCAGTACAAATATTTCTCTCCTTTTCACAATGACCTTCAAACAACTGCCACTTTATATGTGAAGGAGATGGCATCTCTGGAATTGGTCCCTTTGAACTCACAGTGCAGATACTTAGGAATGGTAACAAGGTGATTGTATCTGTTTTGTATGTAAGCACAGGGGCTCCATGATGAGAAAATCTGGTGTGTTTCCTGATAATTAAATTTGCTTTCAGAGATAAAAGAAGTCACGTGATCGTCCCACATGAATGTATTTATCCCAGTCTCCTTCATCTTTGTTTTTTCTGAGTTTTCATTTGATACCTTTTTCCTGTTTTCCTTAAAACACAAATCTAAGGATCGTATGGGCTTCTGGGCTGTCAACCTCATATATTTCAGACCTGATGAGGCAACATTCCTCTGCATAAGGAATTTTTAAAAAGAACCAAACACCCACAACGTATGGATAACATCTATTTCTTCTTCTTCTGGGCTCTGCCCCTTTTAATTTGGACAGTAACCATCTATTAAAGAGAAGTCAGAACTATATTGCTAAAAAAGAGGGCTGGGTACAGTACATTAAGCCTGCACATTTAACTTGTGCACATTCAGCTTTATGCACTCGGCAAACATTTTGATAAAAATCAAAAAGGAGGTGGAAAGGGGGAGGGCATCCGGGGGAAAAACTGCTTTGGCAATCCCACCTGCCATTGCACCCAATGTGTTTTGACTATATGTGATTTTGGCTTTAGGCGCAAACCATGGAACGTACCGTAACCCCCACCTAAGTTGTGGACTTATTTTATCTCACAATCTTGTTGCAAAGGGTTTTTTATTTGGAGCTTCAGTGGACAAGAATGTACAACACTAAGCTATCAGCTTTCATTTTGAAGGAAGCAAGTTTCTGGGCTTCTTTGTTGGGCGGAAATGTTTGAGAAGTTATCATCCACTGCAACCTGGAAAACTTGTCCTAGAACATAAGCACTTTCCCCTCCCCAGATCTAGATGTGATGTCTTGGCTTGTTATTATTACTGCCCCACTCTAATTGGGCTTATTTTGACTGTGTGCAGAACAAGACAGCCATTTTCCCCCTGATAAAAGCCTGGCTTATCTTTAAACATGTCCCAGATTAAGACATCAAATAGCCCATCTGGCCTTAATGGCCTTTAAACAAACTTGCTTTAAGGAAACGGAATCTACCGGCCTAATTATATGTGGGAGATCCCCATGTCTGTAACCCAGCCAAGCCAAGTCCAGAAGCCTCTTCCTCCCCACTGGCTCCTCTTGACACTTCTCCCTTTCCTTCAACATGAACTGAGAATCCTTGAACAATCCTCTTGTTTTATGACCCAGCATGGGGAGAATACAAAACTCTCCTGATGTAATTAACGATACCGCAGACTGCCCACTAAGGGCTCTAATAGAAAATTCCACATTTCAAGGAACATAAGCACAGCAGGCGAAAAGGAGAAACCATTCCATCAGCTCTGAGTTGCTGAAATTGAACGGGGAGCTGCAGTGGGTACAGCAGAGTTTCAGATCCGAGTGATGAAGACAGCAAACTGCTTCCGTGCTTTGTGCATCCATAATGTACAGGGGAAATGGCCGGCTGGGAGACTAATGGCAGGACTGAAGGCGGTTCATTATTATCCCGGTGCTTAATATCTAAAATTAGAGCCACCAGGACTGAAGCCAGCCTGGAAGACACTCTCTTTGACCTTGAAGCTCGTCTCCCTTGTTTCAGATGTGCAAGAAGGTGGTTTTGGTAAAGAACTTTGCACATGCTCAAAAGCATTCACTTTTCAGTTGGAATTCATGGACAGCCCTGGCATTTGGGGGAGGGAAGCATTCCAATGAAATCAAGCTCAAGTAAACTCCTGCCCAGTCTTTTCCTGTAATGCTTTGCTATTTTGCTTTGTTTTTTGGCCTTGCTAGAACTGGCAGCTAAAATCCTCAAGGAAATGACTCTTATTTTATCTTTATACCTCTTAAGAGAGTTTTAAAATATTAAACAGTTTTAAAATGCTTTCAAACAAACAAACAAACACACTTTAACTTCTCTTAATATCCCAAGAGCTCTGCAGAAATGTGTTGTTATCCTAGCTGTCACAAAGAGCTGCTGAGATCTCCAGGAATTGGGTGTCGTGATGGGGGGGGGGCTTTGATAGCACCTCAGGTTTGATAAGACTTTTGATTATAGGTCAATGGTCTATCACCCGCATTGGATGCAGAAGGTCCCAGGTCCACTTTAGAAAGGTTTATATAGCAAGTGATGGGAAATACCGTACCTCTTTATGGAGAGAAGTTGCAAGTAGGAGAGAGCAGTGGTGCTGTGGGCTAAACCACTGAGCCTCTTGGGCTTGCCAGTCGGAAGGTTGCAGTTCAAATCCCCACAATGAGGTGAGCTCCTGTTGCTCTGTCCTAACTCCTGCCAACCTAGCAGTTCAAAAGCATGCCAGTGCAAGTAGATAAATAGGTACTACTGCGGCGGGAAGGTAAACGGCATTTCCGTGCACTCTGGTTTCCATCATGGTGTCCCGTTGTGCCAGAAGCGGTTTAGTCATGCTGGCCACATCACCCGGAAAGCTGTCTGTGGACAAATGTCGGCTCCCTTGGCCTGAAAGCGAGATGAGCGCCGCAACCCCATAGTCACCTTTGACTGTGCTTAACCGTCCAGGGGTCCTTTAGCTTTACCATTTTACTGTCCTAGCTGGGTAGGTAAAGGTAAAGGACCCCTGGATGGTTAAGTCCAGTCAAAGGCAACTATGGGGTTGTGGCGCTCATCTCACTTTCAGGCCGACCTAAGTAGCCTGTAAGGCGCTGTATGGTCTTGGTTTGGACATTTTTCCCAGTTCCCCAATCTATCTGCAGCCGCATTTCCATCTCCTGTGCCCCTTCGTAGCAAAGTAAAGGGTACACAGAGGGTGGGGAGAGAAAAAAGCCTTAGGATGTGCATGTGCTGCTGAGGGAAGTCCTTTCTCCACCTGAGCCTGATAAACTGCTGATTTTTAGTGACTTGGTTTCCTCATGGCTCAGTTTGTTTCTCAACGTTGCTCTGTGTCAAAAGGCGCTTGATATGAGATTCTGGCTAATCTGGGGATTATTGCGGATCTTGCATGCAGGTTCTGCTTTATATGAAAATATGCTGGCATGGAGAGATTAAATAGAAATATTTTATTTCTCTCTGATAATATTCAGACTGTACATGCGTACATAATGGAGACATGGGAGAAGAAGGAAGAGGTTGTTGCTTGGGGAACCATTAGGGGATGGCCAAGTGGGGTGGAGTCCCAGGGTCTTTCACGCCAGGCCCCGAATCTCCTGCCTTTTGGTTTCCCTTTTTAAAACTCATGTTTAAATAATAAAAACCTTTAAAAAATGCTTATGGGGTAGCTGAACACACTGCAGTGGACAACTTGATTTGTCCAGTTGCATCTATACAAACATATTCATATATGAAAATGTTATGCAAATTTGTGTCATGTACCTTTGTCCCAATTCTTTACATATATAACAATGTCCCTGATTCATGCAGTGGCTTGGTGGCACATCACACTAAACCAGGCATAGGCAAACTTGGCCCTCCAGATGTTTTGAGACTACAATTCACATCATCCCTGACCACTGGTCCTGTTAGCTAGGGATGATGGGAGTTGTAGTCCCAAAACAGCTGGAGGGCTGAGTTTGCCTATGCCTGCACTAAACCATGGTTTAGTGTGAACATGCTGGCTGCAGAGGCAGCTGTTTTGCTCTTCTCTGGTCCATCACATTGCTGCACTGCATTGAACTAAGACAACATCCCCAAATACTCTGCCGGTAAGCAATAAAGGGGAAAGGAAATGTTCGCGCACTAGCCTCTCTTGCTTTAATGTTTTAGTTATCCCCAGGTTTGGTCAAGACAGTCAAATCTTCCACCAACAAGGTGTAAAAACCCTGAGGTGGATCTGTAGATTGCTGGCCAGGGACCATAACCTAGGTAGGTCTAATTTGCTGAAGAGGCTCCAACTCCCTTAGTCCAAAGCTTGTTTTCCTACACCAATACTTCCCAAAGTGGAACAAGTCCCTGACCTCAGTAATAGGTTGGGAAACTATAGTTCTGTTCCTACTGTGTCTGCAGAACCACACATCTCAGTTATCCTTTGCTGAAACACTAGGAGAACAAATGTCATGCCCTACTTCTTGAGATTGCCACATGTCCTTGGCTTTTGTTTTATTGATTGTGTTGCTGCTATTTTTATTTTGCTTTTGTATTTTAATCTGGAAGCTGGGGGTCCTTTTAGGGCTGAAAGGTGCCATAGGAAATAACAAAGGTGTTTGATATGGGATGTTCTAGTGGGAAACCCTTTTCAGCCTGAGGGCCACATTTGTTTCTGGGCAACCTTTCAGGGGCCACATCATGTGAGTGGAAGGTGGGTCCTGCAGATTAATTGGAGGAACAAATATGAATTTTACCTTTGTACAGGCGAGTTTACACAAGCACATTCCCCTCTCTGCCCTCCATCCAGGCAAACAAAATGGACTGACAGCGTTCAAGGGCACATTCCATCCAGGCAAAGCATTCTAGGGTGTTAGGAAGCGGTACTGGTGAGGGATGTGACCTGGGGAATATAAATTAAGGTTACCAGATGTCCCGTTTCCCGGGTACAGTCCCCAGATTTACAGATCTGCCCCCATACAAAATCCATTGAATTTGAAAAGTGTCCCCGGATTCATTGAAAAAAATCTGGCACCCTTAATATAAATGTGCTCTAGAGGGAGTCTCAAGGGCCAGACAGAAAGACTTGGAGGTTCATATTTGGCCACGGGTCTGAGGTTCCCCACATTCTAGTGCTACACCTGGAATCATACAGTAGCTTAGTGCCTATATGCATTATTAACTTTATTCATTTATCTGTCTGAAAACAAAACACATTCATGGGGCCTAGACCGCATGAAGGCTGTGGGCGTTTGCATGTGTGAGAAAGGCAGGGAGAGGGTGAGGGAGATCTTGGTTATACATACAAACATAGAGTTATTACATGAGGTTTGTCTGTGTGTGTGTGTGTGTCTGAGAGAGAGAGAGAGAGAGAGAGAGAGAGAGAGCGCAACTGCTCACTAACTGCCCCCTTTATTGCCCAGAGTTTTAAACAAAGCATACTTCACCCTAGTTCTTACAAAAGCATTATGCTTAAAAAAAGCATAAGCTGCTCTTGCTGAAAGGGGAGGGAGGTGGGGGTGGGATGGCACAAAGCAATACAAGGAACTTTGGTACTGTTAAGTTTAATGCAGTTGAAAGGGCTACAAAAATGACTGTGTTATTTGAAGTGTTCATAGCTCAGTGCTAAGTAGCTGTTAAAAACACCTTAATGATTCTTGCAAAAGCATTGTGCTCTTGAGAAGATGGAAGGGGGGATTTGCTGGCATCCAGAATGTGTAGCTCAGCACCCACCTCTGAAACCTCAGAGTTCATTGTGGTCTTGCAAGTTCCCAAAGCCTGATGTGGATTGTCCAGTATTGCAATGTATGGGCACAGCTTTGCTCCCATTTTCCAGAGAATTCCAGCTGTCAGTTTCTTTTTAGTAAAAATATTTCCAAGTCAACTTTCAAAATGGGGAGATTTCCTCATTCTGGAACATCTCTGCGGTCCAGAAAATTCTAAAGAGGAACCACCGGAAATGCTGAGAACAGTTTCACCCGAATTTTGCTGAAAAGCAACATTCCCC
This sequence comes from Podarcis filfolensis, assembly GCF_964270895.1. Taxonomy (NCBI): domain Eukaryota; kingdom Metazoa; phylum Chordata; class Lepidosauria; order Squamata; family Lacertidae; genus Podarcis; species Podarcis filfolensis. The sequence goes on along the minus strand of NC_139605.1, from coordinate 39,678,530 downwards.
TGAGTTGCACAGTCATTGGTAGCTTGTTTTGAGCCTGTAATGAGAGGGCAGTGCACAATCATTGTTGGTTTTGATACAGATAAGGAAAGTGACCTTTCTGCTTCCAGTATTGCTGTCAGATGCAAACAGCAGCACTGAAACTGATCTTGCCTTCACTAGCGCCTCTTCCCTTCGCCCCCCACCCCCATGCCAGCTGTCCTGGGGTATATGGAAGACCTGGAGCATAACTGATTGTATTGATCGGAGATGCCTTGTCGGTTAAAGGTGAAGGAAAAAGCTTTCGCCTGAAAACTGTGGAAATCGGCAGATCGAAAAACCATAATGGAATACATTTGGAAACCATATGGGCCCCTATCAAAAGCCACTGATTACAATTCAAGTTATAGTGAGGCATATTGAAAGGTTTTCTACCTATACCGTAAGGGCTTGGGGATTTCCATCAGCATGGGAAGAGCTACCGTGCTGCTCTCAGACTTGGAGGAACTTTAGCATAAGTGGGCTGGCAACAGAGGCTATCAGGTCTGCATGTACAAAGATACAGAAGGAGCTATACTGATGTATGTTGTTATTGCTTATTTTTATTTACCCCAAAAAAATGCCTTAAAAGTTCCTTACAGTTCCTCAAATGCACATCGCATAGCAAGCATTAAAACCAAGGATATAAAGTATGTTGCAGGAACAATGCAGGCAGGACCTATTAAAGAACACAGAGGGGGACTTTATGTTGAAATAGTTAAGAGACTCCCTTTCTTCAGACCTGTGTGGTAGTTTCTCATCTGCTAGCATTCATATGTGAAGGTGGTCATAAACTCACACCACAGGGTCCATAGTGCTAAAATCTCCTACAGCAGGACATCCTATTCTGTATTCTGAACAGGATTCTGCCATTACTCTAAGGGTGTGCCCACACAAGCACTCCTGGTTGCGGTTCATTTCATTCAATTTCAGTCTGTCCTGTGTTTTCCCAGTATGATTCTTCATGCATTTCCTATGCATATATACTCTTCCTCAGGTTTTTAAATAGGTAAAAAAGAAGAGAGCTACCAGTCCAAACATACATATTTGATAGAGTGAAAAAAAATAAAAGGTGGGTTACTAGGATAGCTAGTGAAGTATCTGGACTTGTACATAAACAGCTTTAAAATGGTGGCTGTGGAGTGGTGGAGAGAGCTTGATAATTAAGGAGAAGGGAGTGGCGCAATTATCAAGAATGTAGTCATCACATCCAGATGATATTTAGGGAAGTGCAGCAGAATCAGGAAACCTCGGACATTAGAAAGAAAGTGGAGATCGTATAACAAAAATCAAACTTCTGTGTTTGAAACTCCCTGATGAGGTACCAGTGGCGTAGCGTGGGTTGTCAGAACCCGGGGCAAGGCAAGTAATTTGCACCCCTAACCCGTGGATTTGCGCCCCCTAACCCCAGATGTTGCGCCCGGTGCGGCCAGCCCCCCCTGCACCCCCACGCTACGCCACTGTGAGATACTGAGGAAATCTGAAACATGTTAGGTACAGTGGTACCTCAGGTTACAGGTGCTTCAGGTTACAGACGCTTCAGGTTACAGACTCTGCTAACCCAGAAATAGTACCTTGGATTAAGAACTTTGCTTCAGGATGAGAACAGAAATTGTGCAGCGGCAGCAGCGCTGTGGCAGTGGGAGGCCCTATTAGCTAAAGTGGTACCTCAGGTTAAGAACAGTTTCAGGTTAAGAACAGACCTCAGAACAAATGAAATTCATAACCCGAGGTACCACTGTATTAAACTTTCACCCCTATCCCTTTGCTACCTTTCTCCAGCTTTTTAAGTAGGCAAAATCTCTTATTGGCGGTGGGCAGGGGTAATGGAAGTGGAGTACTATGGGATGTAGTCCACTGTTACCAGTGACATTTGGGTGCAAAATTACATTTACAGCAGAGCTACTGCCTTACTTTGTAGTGGAGGGGAACGTTAGGTTGCAAGTTGCAGAGAATTTTAAAGACAAGGGGCACAACAATGGAAGTGACTCATTTTTCACTCTGGGAAACTCTAGATAATTAAGCAGGGTATTTCTGGAGTCTTTCTCTGCTGAGTACTGAGGGCAGTGCTTAATCTAGACCTAACCACAGGCCAGGCTGCTAGGAAGCTGCAAGATTCTCAAAGGGAATATTTGTTTCCCACACATTCAACCCTTGTGGAATTTTCCTCCGTTTCTGTTGCCTGCTTTTTGAAAATAAATATTGCTTGGCTAGCTGTTGCAGAAGGCCGGGGGTTGGATAGAGAGGATCAGATCTTTGAAGCCAGAACAGATCTGGAATTTCTGGGTTATTTTCCAAGGTTGTTTGTCACTCTGGATGAGCATTGCCATGTGACCTATTTGAAGAAGTTCTCTGTTTGAAGTGCTGTCCAATGTTTATAGATAAAGAAAGAACCCTAAGAAAGGAGAGTAGCCTTGAGGTCAAAGGGCGTTTGCAAAAGGTATTCCAGTTATTGGGAATCACAAGTGAAGAGGGAGCTATTGCACCTAGATCCTACTTGCAAGCTCCATAGGCATCTGGTTTGCCACTGTGAGAACAAGAAGCTGGAACAGATGAGCCTTTGACTTGATCCTATACGGCTTCTTTTACATTTTTATGAAGCTGTTGCTATTGTTATTGAATTTATATCCGCCTTTCTTTCTCCCGAAGGAGCCTACCAGCTGTGAGCAGCTGAAGAACAGGCACACAGGTCTCCCTATAATAATCAGGTATATTATCTTTCTATTTAAAGTTTAGCATTTATTCTACTGCATTTATTTATTATAAACTACAAGTTATGCAAGTTTTATGGCTATGTGCAACTGAACACCTCTTCCAGACTAGATATTCAGCATTTACATGTCAGGAAGATGGTTCTATATGCAGCTCTACAAAGGCCTGAACGTTTGTTTAGACTCCGAGTTTAGAGCCTGTTTTTCATCTCTCCTTGTTCCGCTGCAGCTTGTTTATTAAAGAAGCAGTCAAATATTAACAGGTATGATAAAATATTTATTATAAATAAAAACAAAATATATGTGTCAGCTACAGATTTTTTAAAAATTGGGGTAGCAGGCCTTTAACAAGATGCCCTCTCCCCTTTGCAAGTCTTATCACTGCCCATTCCGTTTCCCCCTGGGCACAACTGGCTAGTGACAGGATTGCCATAATCCAGCACCCAAAATTCATGTGGCCTAATTTGCAAATTATGTTAAATTCTCCTTGAAGAACATGCAGCATGGAGATGCAGCAAAGGAGGAGAAAAGAAGCCTACCTTCTTTTAATTCCACCTGACGACCCTTATCATAAGACAAAGTTGCATATTATTTGGACCTTTCTGGCAAAATTGATGCAGTTGCATGTTCTGCTTTAAGATGATCAGATAAGGTGAAACAAAGGTCGGCCTTTGTGCACTTTTGAGCATCATGCACTTTTGTCCTTAAGAAGGCAGGGGTCTGTGTGAAACAAAGGTCAGTTTCTACAGTTTAATCTGCCGCATCCCTAACAGTCTGTGACAGGGGGGAAACAGAATGTCACCATACATATAGGAAAAGGCAAGAGGAAGACACAGCTCAATTTAAGGGTTCACTTGGTACGATCATGTGACACTTTGCTGGAACGAACAGCGCTTTATTTCTTGGACCTTTCCTGCAGTCACAAGTGTGTTCTATGGGAGTTACTCCTGAGTAAGTGGGCAGCCTACACGTTACAAGAAAGGAGATTCCGACTAAACATCAGGTAGAACCTTCTGATGGTAAGAGCTGTTCAACAGTGGAATGGGCTCCCTTGGAATGTGGTGGACTCTCCTTCACTAGAGGGTTTTGAGCAGAGGTTGGATGGCTATCTGTCATGAATGCTTTAGCTGTGATTCTTGCATTGCAGGGGGTTGGACTAGATGACCCTCAGGGTCCCTTCCAACTCTGCAATTCTATGATTGCAACGCCCCATCCTCTCTGATCCTGGCATCAGCAAAGCAGCTTTCTAGGGTGAGTTAAATATGCATACTGGCCCTTTTGCATGTCTGCTAGAGAATTGGGAGCTGGAATTGACTGCTGGAACACACTGCCATCATAGAATAAACCTCCTCCCCCAACTCTCTTTCCGCCCTCCGCCCCAGAAGCAACATTCCCCACCTTCCACTGAGGGTATAGTTTGCAGCTCCCTCCTACCTAGTTTTGACTGCCTTTCCAGAGTCAAATGTCTGGCTGCGCAGATTGTTTGTCCCCTGGGGGAGGAACTATCAGCTTTATGAGAATCACTGTGCTTTTTGTTTGAGCATGTTTAAGCACATCCATCACTTCAACCTCCCTGTGTTCCCCTCGACTCACCCAGCTAAAAGCTTTGGCTAGCTGGAGTGCTCACAAACAACACACGCACACACATACACCGAGACAGTCAGTTACCGATGCCTGGAGTGATGGATTGTGTGTGTGTGTTGTGTGTGTGTGCGCAGAATGGAAGCAGGGAAAGGGGTTGCCCACTCAGAGGTCATGCCCAGCGTGGGAAGCAGTTGTTAAATTATGTCTACAGGACAGCACAGAGTAACCAGAGAACATGAGGCCAAAGCGCCCGGTTTCTCTAACCAACACAGAAAGGAGGAGAGTTTGCGGGGGGGGGGGGGGGATTGCTGGAATATTTCCCTTCCTTCTCCCTTACATGTTTAAGAGCTTTCTCTGTCTCAGTAATTCCCCTGGGAGAGCAAAGCAGAAGCCTCTTTGGATGTGAATACCTGACAAGTTTTTAATGTGAAAAGAACTCACTAAATTTAGCCTCCGGAAATGAAGTTGCGGGCACGGTGGGGAGGCGCGGAGGAAAATCAAAAAGGAGTGAGCGATGGAGGGGGTAACCCAATGCCGCCCGCCTTCCTTTAGTCAGAATTGGTTCATTCGTTCTTTTCTCCTCTACCTTGAAAGCTTTTAAGCCGAGGCGCCGTAATCTATACACAAATAAGCAACGCGCTTAACTGAAAGGGGACACACCGAATCCAGGCTCTTCAAAGCTGCTACAATCAGGCAGGTATTAAATTCTGCCTCTTCGGGCGGATGTACCGAAGGGAGAAGGAGGGAAGGGAGGGCGGGGGAGGCCTGCTGAGTCAACCGACATTTAGACCGGGTTTCCAGCAAGGCCTGGTTGAGCTCCAGTAGCAGGGCCCTCACCTCTTGCCTCACCCATGGTGCCTCCATATTTGTCTTAATTGGGAGCAGAGGTCCCAATTAAGCTGCTGTTGGAGAAAGATTTCAATTTGGGGCGGGCAAAGTTCTCACCTAGCCTTCTACATTTCACAACTGGAAATAAAGGTTGTGTGTGCATGTGCGTGCATACATGCATGCATGCACACACATGTATATTTGTGCCACCACTTCCTGAACTTGTACTCGATCCCACGTTGTGCACAGTTGGTAAAGGTTCTTTTTCTAAGTGTGTTCATTTTCTCCAAAATAGCCTGTTCTGTCCTGGCTTCTGAATTTGGCTTGTTAGTAAGCAGACCACAACCATTTCCTCCTTTTAACGCAGGGAGTGAAGAACGTTTGAGCTACCAGAACAGCGTTTCCTGAACTTGGGTCTCCAGCTGTTTTTGGACTACAATTCCCATCATCCCTGACCACTGGTCCTGCTATCTATGGATGATGGGAGTTGTAGTCCAAAATCAGCTGGAGACCCAAGTTCGGGAAACACTGCTCCAGATGTTGACAGAGTACAACTCTCATCATCCCTCCCTCACCTGACCATTGGCCCATGTTGGTTGGGGGCAATGGGAGCTGGAGTCCGAACAACATCTGGAGGGGCACAGATTGTCTCCTCCCTGGTTTTGAACCAATTGCAATCCTATACATATTCTCTGGGAATGGGTCCACTGAACTCAGTAGGGCTCAGTAGACATATGTAGAATCACACACACTACTCGTTTATAGAATTGCTGCATCTCAGACACTTTCATTAGCATGGGCACTTATGGGGGGAGTGGGGGCAGGAGGGAAATGTATCTTCTCAACAAGATGTGGAACCTTGCCGAATATAATCTTGAGTATATTCTCCTGGTATCACAAAAAAGGCAGTGGCTCTGTACACGTGACTAGCTCAAAACCAGCTCTTTTTCTTAGTTTCGATAGAAACTGGTCTGGGGCAGACATATCAAGATGCTGTGTTTCCTAAAAACAACAAGATGGATACAGACTTTGGCTAATGTTGTATGCACACTGCTTCCCAAGTCAATGGTGGGAGTGCCATTGATGCAGAGTAAATGGGAGTGTGTATGCAACCAGTGCATTCTAAGAGCATTTGCTTTGGTTACAGCAAGATATGAAGAAATATTGACAGCCGTGTTACTAGCGCAGATCAAAGAGTCATATTTTATTTTAAAGCAAAGGGATGTTTTGCCTTTGGCATTCATATTTACTACAGAGACCCATTGAATCATTTATATGGGAGTGACCTTGATCACCATCAATTAACATACCAAGCGGGAAAGCACACACAGGAAAAGAAACTCAGGTATAGAACTAGTGAGCTGGCTAGAGACACTGGAGCACCTGAAGAATACAGTGGTACCTTGGTTCCTGAACGGCTTAGTTGTCGAACAAATCAGCTCCCGAATGCCGCAAACCCGGAAATAAGTGTTCCGTTTTGCAAATGTTTTTCAGAAGCCGAACATCCAACGCGGCTTCTGCAGCTTCTGCTTGAGTGCAGGAAGCTCCTGCAGCCAATTGGATGCTGCTCCTTGGTTTTTTAACGGTTTTGGGAGTCGAATGGACTCCCATAACAGAGTAAGCTCAAGAACCACTGTACATGTATGGAACAGTAAGTGGAGCGGGGATACTACTGCCCTCTCTAAAGAGCACCCCCTTGAATTGGCGGCCATCACGCTCTCGCTTGCTGCGACAAGAGCTGCTGTCTTGGCAGGAGGGCTAATGGCGGCGACCAGACAGCTGCGACGTGAGTGGTTGTGTTCTGCGTTCCGGCAGGTGAGCGATTTTCGGGATTCCCCTCCACAACAATCAAGAGGCCAATGCTGAAAATCGCTCACCCACCGGAATGACGCGCAACCCCTAGTTTTAAAGCGGAGATTGGCCCCTTGATTATGGGGGGGGCGGAATGCCGAAAATCGCTCATCCGTTGGAATGAAGTGTGAGTCCAAGATTGTAAGCGGCAGTTGCGTCGTGCAAGCGGTTGTGTGCTGCATTCTGGCAGGTGAGCAATTTTCGGCATCCCCCCCCCAACAATCAAGCGGCCAATCGCTGCTTACAATCTCGGGCTTGCACCAAAAAACCATTCGCGTGTCCCCCCTCAGCACTACCCGTGTATAAGACGAGCCTAAATTTTGAACCTCATTTTTGGGTCAAAAAAGCTCGTCTTATTCACGGAAAAATACGGTACTTTCTTCTCCTTTTTAGGTTGATAGATGGTGGGTTGTGATCACTGGGGAAAGTGCCATTTTATTCTTTTTGTAGTGTTTCCACTGTCCACTTTTTTGGTTTCCTTGGGTGTTTTAAATAGGTATGTCAGAACACATCATTCGGTTCTTTTACATCAATCTACCTATCTCCGCTCCTTGGATAAGAATACATATGGCCATGACCAGCAGTGGATATGGGGCAGACATTTACCAGGAACCAGAACCGTTGCGGGCCCACTACTGACCCCTAATAGTGTGATCCCTGCTATCATGTACATGTGAGCTGTGATCTCTCATTCATACTCACAACAGGAGCCTTGAGTGGAATCCAGAGCAATAGATTTCATAAATATATGAAATGAAACTTAGTGCCTGCTTGGCTGCCCAACCTAATCTCAGATGTTGTAATAATTTGGCTGTGGATAAAGGAAAACATTTCAAGCATTCTCAAGGTCAATGCTGTGTCTTTTTTCTGTCCCTATATGGGGTTAAAGTGGGACAATGGAGGAGGGCCTGAGAACTTCTGAACTAGTCTCACATGCATGAACAGATTAGCAACATTATTGGAATACCACCTGTTTGGAGTGTGTCCACAGCCAAGCCCTTTTGGCATTCAGTTGTGGAATCAGGTGCTTAGAACACAGACCGTGAGAGTTAATAAGGAATTTCCATCTAACAGTTCCCTGCATTTCTCAGATTGAATAGTATTTCAGGAAAGCTGGTTAGCATTTATGCACACTTCTATTTTCAACAGCTACCATCCTGTTGCTTGATCATAGCTATTAGCATTGCTATACCCAAAATGATGACTATGATCAGGGTGCTTACCTTACCTTACATTGTTCAGTTGCATTGGTTCGCTGATTAACATTCAGTATGTGCTTACAATGCTGTCCTGTGCATGCTTACTCAGAAGTAAGCCCCACTCTGTTTAGTAAAGCTTTTTTTCCAGTAAGCTTGTTTAGAGTTGCAGTCTTAAATAGCACTGATTTCAGTGGAAGTTATGCTTTTGGGATCCACAGTGGGTAAAGCAGTGATTAGGAGTGGAGAAGGACCAGGCAAAGGAAGGGTTAAGCTTAAGGCATCACTCCCCCCACCCCCTATTACTACTTCTTAACTCCAAAGTCCCTGCACTCCCCAAAGTTGTTTTTCTTTTTGGGGAAAAAGGTCAGGATATTGTTACAGGCATTTGTATATAATCTGTAGTTATCCCCTTTGGCATTCTTAACTTTTCCTTGCTGTTCCTTTAACCTTTTGAAAACAGTGTTTGTTGCTGAAACACACACACACACACACACACACACACATATATATATATATATATATATATATATATATATATATATATATATATGAGAGAAAGAGAGAGACATACACATGCTGCTGATTGGCTGCATTGGAGAGGCCCCAGTATAAGAGGCGATAGATTTAGCAATACAGAGTGTGGGCTGCTACACAGAGGTGGAGACAAATAATGTTCCCCAGCAGCTGAAAAAGAAGTGAAAAGGCCAAGAAGGAGAGCTAGACTAGGCCAACTGGAGAAGGACTCAAACTCCTACCAGCAGAGGTAACCTTACTCCTTAACTGATAAGAGAGGAGTGTGAGAAAGGAGCAGAGAGGAAAAAGAATGGGGATGATAAAAGTAGCTGGCACTGAGCGTGCTTCTGAAAGACAAATAATCAACTGAAACTGTCAATTAATCTTTTTTTATGGCTTTTATGATTTTTCCTCCTTATAATTTTATCTCTGAGTTAAGTGAATTTAGTGCCGCTAAAAGATGCTGAACTGACAGCTCTGAGGCATAAAAGCCTCGTGTCCATCTGCAGAGCAGGCGCAGCGAGGGCAGGCGAAGGCACTTCTCGCTCACTGTTCCCCCTCTCTCCACACATACCTCTGGAGTACAAAATGGCAGCTGTTCAAACTTACAAAATAGGGCAACCGTAATGTTTAGATCTGTGATGGGACTGAACTTAACTTCTGGCCAACCTTCTAGAACACACTGTCTAATCAAACTAGTGGGTTGCCATCAGTGATTTATTTATTGTGGGTTGTAGCCATCATTAGTCCTAGTCATAGTAGTTCCACTGAAATAAATAGACTTAAGTCAGCCATGTCCATTGATGTCAATTGGTCTACACTTGAGTGGTAGTGGAACTGGATATGTTTATATCTCACATTACCTCCCTCTCTTTTGGCACAACTGGATAAAATTTGCAGGCATATTTGGCCCTTCTGAATTGATAACTTCTGCAAAAATTCCAAATAGGTGCAGGAGCTTCTGTGCATAGCACCTTCAAAAATATTTTTTGAGTCAGTGTTGGATGTGTGGGTATGTGACACAGACAAAAAGGTCATGAATGTCCAGCATTTTCCAAGCAAGCATCACCAGCCGAACAAGCAGAGAGCACAGAACCAGAGAGAACAAGGCTACATACATAGTTCAGTTGGCAGAGCATGAGACTCTTAATCTCGGGGTCATGAGTTTGAGCCCCATCTTGAGCAAAAGATTCCTGCATTGCAGGGGGTTGGACAAGATGACCCTCGTGGTTTCTTCCAACTCTGATTCTATGAATATCTAAGGTGACACATCAATTCGACATCCCTACCCCAAAGCATTGTGATTGGAGAACCCTGAAAAAATTACCGTATTTTTTGCTCTATAAGACTCACTTTTTCCCTCCTAAAAAGTAAGGGGAAATGTGTGTGCATCTTATGGAGCGAATACAGGCTGCGCAGCTATCTCAGAAGCCAGAACAGCAAGCCTTTCGCTGCGCAGTGATCCCTCTTGCTGTTCTGGCTTCTGGGATTCTTGTTTTCCTCCTCCCAAAACTAGGTGCGTGTTATGGTCTGGTGCGTCTTATAGCGCGAAAAATACGTTATACCCTCTGATTGGAAGTGAAACCTGTCAGTCACAAAAGAGTTTTCTTCTCCCTTGTCTGACATTTTATTCATATAGCAAATGTGGGGACAATATTTTTTTTTGCAGACACACTACCTACAGTGCTTCTTAAGCAATCAAATCTCCAAAGCATTATGAAGCACTTCAGAGGACCCAGGTTAGGTTCAAGGTGTTTTGGACAGACCCAGTGCAGCTTGGACAAGCTTCAAATCTGTTCAAAGTGTCTCGCTTCACTTGAGGATTTGGATTCGTCTGAATCTGATGCATACCCTAATTTGAACTCATGACTCCCCAATCCCAGCTTGAGACTGTAACCACTACATCACACACTTGGGTGGTTTTGAACTGGTCTCATCAGTGTGTGTGTGTCCCCCAGCCTTTTGGAACTTCTTTTCTTGTCCAGTCAAGTAGCAACCTTAATGTCAGCTGATTGACATATTGAAATCTATTTAGGAAAATGTCTTAGCATTGGTTCATATAGCTCAGTAATGCCTACACTGACTGGCAGTGACTCCCAAGTGTATCAGACAAGTATCTCTTCCAGTCCTACCTGGAGATACTAGGGACTGGACTTGGGATCCTTTGCGTGCAAAGCATGTGCTCTATCACCCAGCTATATCCATACAAGCTATCATATAAAATTCTGAATGGGTTTCAGTTTAGTGAGATGATATTTCCTTTTCCTCTGCTGTGCTGATCCTCATATCACCCTTTCTATCAGAAGACTGTGAGCATAAGTAGAAAGGCTAGCTGGACTCATATTATACCCCCTGCTTTCCCTTTTGATACACTAAGAGGAAACTACTACAGCTTGGAGTGCAACTGTTCTTCCTGCTGAGCTACCATCCGCTTTTGTCAGGGCTAATACAGGGACTGGCAAATAAATCAGGAAGATGGGGGTAGAAGCCTGTCGAGTGGCAGTGGAGGTGTGGTGAGGCTATAGTGTTCAGGTGAGGGCTTAAGAAGCTGCTCTGTGGTTGCCCTGGCAGCTGAAATATGTTTACACCTCTCTACCTGGACTGTCAGAGTGAGTGGGCAGAGCAGCTGCAATGAGTGCATCCACTGACAACCTGGGTTCTGGGGACAAATATCCTGCCTCACTAATTGATGAGCCCCGATTTTTCTCAGTGAAGAATCTGGGATGTAATCTAAACTATCATAAGTAACTGGTGGTTTTATTGGCAACAGCATTTGCCGGCATCAAGTTACAAGTTAAACAACTTGATTTGGGGGAATCCTTGATTGTTCGTTCTCTAATGACACTTAAGAGACTCTGAGGTAGAGCATGCTCTCATCTTCCCTGCTCATTTTTTTTGTCATCGCCTTCTCCCAACATATGACACACACAAAAATAAATTAAAACAGGAATGAGGGAGTGATGTAAGGTGTTTCTAAAACAAAGAATGTAGTGGGGAGAGTGAATAGAGATAATTTTATCTCTCAGCTGCTTTTTATGATACAATGCTAACAAGAAAAGCAGCCTTTAGGGGCAAAATGCATGTTAACCTTACCATATTTCCAGTGGGGTAGCCACACTACTCTGTTGCAGCAAAATCAACTTAAAGACTAACAAATTTATTCTGGCATAAATTTTCCTGGACTGCAGTCGACTTCATCAGATGCTTGAAGTGCTAGATAACGTACAACTAAGGGCAATTTACCAAAAGTTAAGACGCATATATTAACAACCAAAGATGGTGCCCCTGTAGTGAGCAATCTCTCTTCTAGGTGTAATTCTTGGAACGACTGATTAGCCATGTCATCACAACCTTCACAGTGAGTCTACACATATACATTCAAGTGACCACGAAGGAATGTTTGGCTAGGATGTGGAGGTTTACAGCATGAGGACTATGTCTCATGACGAAAGTACTTCCAAGAGCATTTCCAGATAGAGGCTTTGTTTGCAAATGGGTCACAAAGATGTCTCAAGTGGCAACTGATTTATTAATTCCTTTGGAAAGTATAAATCCAGTTTAAATGGGATGGGGAATGTGGGCTGGCATTTTAATGACAATGATGTTGTGTGGACACTGCTAAAATAAATAAAAAATGCATGCATGAAGAGCGCTGATCTCAAAATAAATGTCCACCAGGAAGCACCCTAAATGTTACAAGCAGGTGGGAATCGCTTGCCGCAGAGAGACAGAATTCCAGTGCAGGTATAGCGCATTCATTAGCTCTTAGCTTTTAGGTGCTTATGTGGTCTAGTAGTCTGCTTTCATAGTGGGTTAAAAGCTGGCCACAGTGAAATTTGTTTCACAAATGTAAAACAGTATGCTTTTGTATAGATGAAATTTCTTTAGGTTGGATTTACATGTGTGTTTTGCCATTGTTATGGTTTTTGGGGGGAGGAGGTGTAATTTTATTTTATTTGCTATGTGTGGGACTCCCCTCCAAACATAGATACTGATGTATGAAGTGTGATGACACACACTTTTGACATCATTTTTTAGCTACAGATCCAGTGAAAAGTTTCCTCTTATTTCTTGTTATTGGTGCTGAACAGCATGCACGGGGGGAGGGGGGAGGCCTACACTGGTTAACAAATGTGAATGTTCAAGAACCACCCGTAGTCCTTTTGAAATTTCAAAACTTGAAAGATTAATTGCTCCTCCTGGGCCCTTCCTTCTTTACTCTCTGTTTCTAAATGGGAAGAAAATCCCATTTCGACAGAACTTGCTTCCCCGGAAATGTACTTTGGAACTCAGCCTAGCCCAGCTCAATAAAAAATCAATGGGAGATGGTCTGCACTGTAAGCAAGTGATATATAAAACTGGGAACCTTCAGGTGAATCCGATGTTGCAGTGTTGCTCTGATCAGAGGAAAAGGATCTACAGTAATGATGTAAAAAGAAAAGAAAAGTAAGGTTCTCTGTGTTGTGTTGGAGAAATTTTGATCAGGGGTGCTGCTATCAGAGCAGGTCTTTGGGCAGGGGCGAAACCAGGTTTTATTTCATCCGGTTCAAAGACCCAGTTTGGCAACAACCCTCCATGCATTTGCGTGCACCCCTCTGGAGGCTTCACCCAGGGCAAAAAAACTGGCTAGCCTTCCCCCCCCCAGCTACAGCTCTTCTTGGGGCCAGCCCCCTCCCACAAATGCAGCAGGCCTGGATGTATTTTTTCTACATCACCTCCCATATGATTATTCAGTCCAGAGTCTAAAAGGACCTCAGCTCACCACTGTTTTTCATGTACTGGTTGCACTGTTGCCACAAGTTTCAGCCAGCCTTGCCCAAACTTGTGCCCTCCCAATATTTGTGGACCATAATTCCCATCATCTCCAGCCAGCCCTGCTGATTTAGGCTATTTGTGCTTGACCCTGCCCCCCCCCCCGCACCATTCTGAGGCATAGAACAAGGTTCCAGCTTCAATTCCTGACGTCTCTAGCTAGGGCTAGGAATGTCCCCTCTGCCCAAACCCTGGAGAGCCTCTGCCGGTTAGTGCAGACAGTACTGAGGTGGGCGGAGCAGTAAAAGGTAGCTTCCTATTTCCCATTGAACACAGCGTGATTTACTTCTGAAGAAACGTTCGGGGATTGTGCCCCATGCCTCACAGCTCTCCGTGGCAAGGGGATTTTCACCGGCGATGACACGATCGCGGTTCAGCCTGCAACGCATTTGCTGCGAACCTTTTGATTCAGCTCTACATCCTAGCCAAAGCGGCTTTTGCATCCCTTTGCAAAACCGGACAACCATCCCCTTGTAAAGCAAAGCAAGACACGTTTTTCCACGTCCAGAGTGTTGCTGCCGACCCATTCTTGCTCCTGAGATCATTTCTCCCCGCCCCGCCTCCTGCGGCACCCTAGGTTCTTCCGACAAGCCATTGCGAGCATCACCGCTTTTAAGGCTCCTCGGGCGGCATTGCCCCTTTAAGAGCGCGCCAGCCTCCTTCGGCTTGCGGGCCTCCCCTCGCCTGCTTTTCATTCTCTTCTCTCCTCCTCCACTCCTCTAGCGCGCCGGTCTGCACAGGTGTGGGCGCCCTCTAGAGGCCGAATCCGGGCGAGCCGAGCAGCGACTGCAGCCCCTTTTGAATGTGTCTCTCCGTCTGCCTCCCTGGGAAGTCAGATCGAGGCTGGAGTTCCATTGGAACCCTGCGCTGCATTCCTTTCCATTCATGCTGGGCAGCAGCGGCGGCGGCGGCGGCGGCGGCAGAAAAGCAAGTGGAGCGCGGAGCCCGGAGTTGCAGCGTGGGGGTTGTTCGGTGTGGAATGTAATCATGGCAGGCGCCTCCGAAGCAAGCTCCGATTCAAGCTGTAAGTCACCCCGTCTAACTTTCCTCTTTGAGGCTTTCCGTGGATACGTTTCTGGGGTGGGCATTTTTTTCGTATGTTTGTTTTGTTTGAAAAAAGCAAGCGATCGTTGCAGAGAGGAAGACGCGAAAGAGGTGGTTTGCATGGAGAGGATTGAGAGAGCGTAGCGAAACGCCTTTCTCCGCTTCCCTGGCTTGGCTCCGAGATAGTTGAGCCTCATTCAAGAGAGACACACTCACAAAACACACACACATGGGGAGATGTTCAGCCTTTCTTAGCTCGGAGGGAGCCTTTTCTGTTTTACTGGGGGCGAGGTGGTGGGGGGCAGAGATTTGCGGTTCCGGACGCGGCGAGAGACCCGCTTTCCATTTAGTTGATTTATTCCTTTCTTTTGCATGCGGGAGGAGAGAGGAGTTTGCTGGATTCTTTTGCTGGGTGGGATCGGCGGCGCCGACGCCACGGCGCTGCTATTATTTGGGGTGGTGGTGTCTTTGGTATGTGCGCTGTGTGTGCCGGGGAGATCGTAAAGTAGGGAAAGCGCGTGAGACGAGCACACACACGCACGAGCGCGCGCACACACACCAATGTGGCATGGGGGTGGGGTGAGAAAGGGGACCGGCTCATCGCTTGGCCAAAAACGCTAGCCCGGAATGGTGTGGTCGGAAGGCTTTTTCCCGAGGGGATCTCGGCATCAGGAAGAGCGAGAGAGGCTGCATGGGTCCTTCGGCGAAAAGGAAGCAGGGAAATGTGGCCGGCGAGGCAGGCTCGGAGCGGGAAGAGTTGACAATGAGACGCGGAGGAGCGCTGGCAATTAAAAAGTGTGCGTAGCGAACGCGGCACCTCGGCAGCCTTTGCGACGCGCGAGAGAAGGGCGTGTGTGCGCGCGTGGTTAGCGGCGGCCGTAGTGGCGGGTGGTGGAAACGGAATGGAAAGGACTGGAATGGATCCGCATGTGGTTGTAACAGCGACGCTAGCAAGAGATGCGCGGCGGGGAGGGAAAGCCGAGCGGGGGTGGAGGGCGGCGGCGGCGGCCGAGCACGAGGAGGAGCAGCAGCAGCGCTTCCTTGGAGAGCTTTGGAGGCACTAAAAATGTGCCGCCGCGCTGGTTCCGTGCATGCGGAGGTCTCTCTCTTTGCCTTTCTCCTCCCGCAAACACACCCCTCGGCACACCATGCCTGGGCGAAGGGGGGAAAGTAGGCAAGGACGGAGCTCGCTTGGAGGCGGCGGGGGGAGAAAACTGCAGCAGAGCTGAGCGAGGACGGCAGCCTGCGTGTGTGGCTGCGCGGGTGCAGCGTGGCGCTCCGACT
Source organism: Podarcis filfolensis (assembly GCF_964270895.1). Lineage (NCBI taxonomy): Eukaryota > Metazoa > Chordata > Lepidosauria > Squamata > Lacertidae > Podarcis > Podarcis filfolensis. Next base: position 39,662,689 of record NC_139605.1, on the reverse strand, counting down.
GCCGCTTGCCAGCTCTTTCCGCATTTACCTTGCGCTTGTGGGTTATTCTCCAGGAGCTCCTGCCTGCCTCCGCCTTGCTGGGAGGGAGGGAGGGGGGCCGGCGCCTGGCGAACGGCTCGGCAAGCCTGCTGTATTGCATCTTTTCCTTCCTTTTCTCATTGGGGGTGTGCGGGGAGAGTGTGCGTGTGTGGGGAGAGAGAGAAGCTGGCTTTGGATAGACACTGTCTTTTCTGGCTTCAGGGGCTGGCGAGGGGAGGGCAGCAGCTTCGCAGTGCGAAAAGTGACTCAACTCTCCAGTCATCCTCGTCGGCGCAATGAACCCGGTGGAGATGGTCGTGTCATTTCCACCAGCCATTCCTCCTTGCTCCCCCTCTCGCTCTCCTGATTTGCAAAGGGGAAAAGTTTGATCGCAAAGATTTTTATTATTATTACTATTTTCCTTTTATTGGGATGTCGGGGACGGTGGACAGCTGAGATCGGCCAGTTAGAGGACCCCCCAGGGCACAATCTTGCAACCCACAGCAAGTCTAAAGGGAGGGGGGACACCATTTTCTCCCCTAGCCTAGTTTTGGCGTCATTGCCCCTAGGCTGCCCGACCCTCTTCTCCCTAAATCCGTCCCTCCTGGCACCCGGAGTTGAAGAACTTTGCCTGGGGAGCGAGTCGTCCCTTTGGCTTGGGAAGAAGCCCCGTGAGCTTAGCGAGAGATGCCCCAGCCGAGCCGGAAGAGTCCCCGCGGGGCTGCCTGGCTGCTGCGAGGCAGGATGTAGGTACCCACACCTTGGTTCTCCTTGCCGCGAGGCTTTCCTCCACCCAGCCTGCTAGAGTTCCTCCTTCCAAAAGGAAACCGCTTTCTCCTTGCTTGTCAACTTCCTTAATGGGCAAGCAGGAGCTAATCTGGCCAGCCAGCAGTCCAGTGACTCCAACCCCACACTGCCCTCATTGCTATTAAGGGTGGCGGCTGCTGATGGGTCTTGTTGTATAGCCTAGTTCGTTAAGCAGAATAGCCTCCCCCCCACCTTTTCCTGCCCCCATCTGGTAATGAGAGAATCTGTGGACCAGGAGTGCTGTAAGAATTCAAGGAGCCTTTGCACAGCGCTTCGAAAAGCACGTAGCACCATATTATGGGTTATTCATTCATGAATTATTCTTGCTGATTATGGTGTAGTTTAGGAAAGGCTCCGAAGCTCTGCCACCCAACAGCAACCCTCCTTGCACCCAGATGATAAATATAGCTCTGTGGAGTGAATAAGAGAGGCTGTTGTGTGTTGTGTGTAGGTGTTATCCATAATGCATATGTATAAGCCTTTACATTAAACAAAAACTGGAGGTTGTAAACCACCCTGAACCCTTTCGGGAAGACAGGGTAAATGTCTAGGTAAAGAATAAATTTGTTCAAATAAAAATAAGCCCATTTATGCAGAGTGTAGCTCTTGCTTGCATATTTGCTTTTCAGAATTGCTTTCCTAGAACCACTGTTCTAGTTATTGGGTCCTCTGTACGTGTGTGTGTGTGTGTGTGATACAGGTATAAAATCTGTGTCCAAAGCACACTTGCAAGGCTCCAGCATATTTGAGTGCAAGGCTTTGCAGACATTCAGATGTGGTCTGGGTCCAATCAATAAATGAATATTTGATCCTTTTTCCCCCTTTGATTTTTTATGTGTGCGCATTCTTCCTTTCCATCCAGTGAAATTCTCTCTCATCACCTTAGCCGTGTGTTTATGCATATTGATTAAGCGTCTGGATTGACCAGCTCTGACTGGGGGATTGTGAAGCAAGGAGGGTATAGGCAGAATTTACATGAGATCAGTAGTTACAGAATGAACCTAGTTAGGAATCTGGTAAATTAGGAAGAGGTGTGGGATTTAGCCTTTCTAGTTAAAAACCCTTTCCCCACTCCCTCATGCCTATGTGTTTTGAAGGAAGTATCTTCAATATCGTACAAATTAACATTTACAATAATCCTTTTAGAAACACAGCAGGAAGAAAAGTTCAGATCGAAAGCTGCCTTTAGGAAGTAGTTTCCCCCCTCCCTTAAGATGAAATCTGTAAGCAAACAGACTTCTTAGAATACAGTTGGTTATTGCCCTTTCAGTGGAATAAAAATTATTCATCCATTTTTTGTTGTTGCAATGATGGGGAAGAGGGATCTGCAAAGGATGAGCACAGGGCTATTGACTGCATCAAAGGTTATTCATTTGAAAACATCATTTCCCTCTGTATAGCATCTAATTGCTTCCTGAACAATCTCAAAGTCTTTTGTATGTACTCAGTGGGTAAAATGAGTGACTCGATATCTCTCTCTTAAGATACTGGTTGTGACCAAATTGTGCAGAGTGAGGAAATCAAAGCAAATTAGCAGGCCATCCCCCTACAACTTGCAGCTAGAGGCAGAGATAATTTCTTAAGTGGGTTATAAAGAGAAGAGGCTTAAAAATAAAATCTTCTGCTTCAGACTGTTTGCATAGTTCAACTTGTTTTATATTAGTAAATTACAGTGCTGGTGGTGCTGAGACAATATCGAGTCTGTGTGGGTGGGAAGGAAGTTTAGATCCAAAATATGTGATCGTGTAACAGAGCAAGACACTGTGGGGAATGCTAGATGGTAATCCGCTGTGTTGCACTCTGGATCTGTATTTTTGTTTTGGATCCTGCTGATTCCTCCCTTTAACCTGATCTGCCTGTTTGGATTAAGATCCCATTGTGCCTAACATGCATGTATTCCTCTCTGGTAGATTTTGCAAAAACAATAGCCAGAGGGCGATTCTTGCTTTTCACAGTTGGATTATTGGGTGTTCTCTCCCATTTGTGTGATACCATAGCAAGCTTTTCAGGGACACTAAAACACCCCTCCTGCCAAATTAGAATGTGTATTAAACTATGTACTTAGGTTCAGATATGTCCAGTTGTTGACAACATTCTCCATTGGGATCTGGACTGCTTGTTCCATTTGCAAGTGCCATCGTTTTCAGATATTTAGGGGAAGGGCTGTCACTCCCTCATAGAGCACTTGCATTATATGTAAAAAGTCCCACCTTCAATTCCTGGCATTTCTAAGTACAGTGGTACCTCAGGTTACATACGCTTCAGGTTACATACGCTTCAGGTTACAGACTGCTAAATCAGAAATATTACCTCGGGTTAAGAACTTTGCTTCAGGATGAGAACAGAAATCGTGCTCTGGCGGCGCGGCAGCAGCAGGAGGCCCCATTAGCTAAAGTGGTGCTTCAGGTTAAGAACAGTTTCAGGTTAAGAATGGACCTCCAGAACTAATTAAGTACTTAACCCGAGGTACCACTGTACTGTAAAAGGATCTTAAGTAGCAGTGCTTGGAAGCCCCTTTGCCTGAGATGCTGGAGAACCAGAACTAGAAGTATTTATTTTCTACATTTATAGCCCACCTTACTTCCATCATGGTACTCAAGGTGGCATATGTTGGATTCATAAAGGTTGTCTCCCATCCACTGACCAGATGCACACCTGCTTCAGCATCATAGATGGACCAAGGGTTTGATTTATTATAAAGCAGCTTTATATGTTCATGTAAAATGTTATTAATTTATCTTAAATAGAACGTTCAAAAATAGTATATTGAATGTAAACTTTATTTTTCTGGATCTCCCCACACCATTTTAATTTTTAAAAAAACAGTGTTCTCCCAAGAAACAGTCATTTCCCACATGATAATCACATCATCAGATCTATTTACCATGCTAAGCCAGTTGTTTCCATACAGTCACTCACTCAGTTTTTAGATTTCACTTTATAGGAATTGTGGTTTTTACCTTGATCCTAAACATGCAAGCAAATGCCCCTGATTTCAGGTGAGTTTGTTTCTAACAAGTTAAGTGAAGGAGTGCCGCCTTAATTATTAGGGAATTTAATTTGTTTCTCTCTCTCTCTCTCTTTCTCTCTTATTCACACACACACACACACACACACACAAAACTTAAATGCTGCCCAGCCTGGTGTTTGTGTTTGTTTGTTTGTGTGTTTCCTGCATGGTTACCGATTTTTAAAAAATAACTGCAGCTCACTCCTCTCCTCCCCAAGGAGAGTTGGGGCCGGAATAGAAGGCAGCGCTAGAGGCCTTATGAGAACGGTGTGCATTTTGGGGAATTGGAGGCTATTAATGACTCCTGAACTGATGATGAATGCTGGAGTTAGTTTATGCCCTCTGCCACTTGTGTCGGTAAGGGGGCTTGTCTCCTGCCTGAATGGAAGGTGTTCAGTTGAGGAACCTCACCTTTTGTTACTGAAGTAGGCAAATGCCCCCTGGAGTCAGTGTGAGTGCTTCTTGCAGGATGCAGTTATTGGCGTCACATCTGACTCAGATTTATTTTGAACCACATCACTATCCCTAACAGTCTCCTTTGTAATAAAACAAATGCACACAGAGGCCCGGAGGCACTAATTACCTATCCGAGATGCTTATACCAAGCCGACATCCATAGAAATTTAACTGCCCTGCAGTACATACACAGTTATCCTCACAGTACCCCTGAAAGATAGCACCGTGCTATTACCTCTGTTTTATAAGTTGTGGAGTGAGATGCAAGAGTGTTGCTTTACCTTACTGGGGTGTTGTGAGGACAAACACCCACACCCACAACTGTAGACACCTGTGTACATCTGTTAATGCTCCTTTGCATTCAAGCACATTCACATTTCCTCCAGTCTTCAACTTTGCCGTCATATAATGGTAAAATACTAGGGGGACTTAGCCAAAGTGATACAGAAATCAGTGGCAAGTAAAAACTAGACTGAGAAGTGTTGAGCCACCACAGTGGAACATATCCTGTGATTTGCTTTTTGTTGGGCTTCCTCTGATTATGAAATAGATGTAATGCGTTGCAACTGACCTCCTGATGAGTGGCCTTCTGGAAGCATACAACACCCAGAGTTCAGCATCTTCACTAGCTTACTGTTGTTTTCCAAGGGCAAACAAGGTGCATGGGATTGATGGGAATGGAAAACACCTAGAGGGCACCAGGTTGGGAAAGACTGCTCTATCATACAGGGGAGTGATTCCACCCTTTTATACATCATGATTGTGTTTGCTGCAGGTACACTGGTGTTTTCTGAAACAATGAAATATGAATGACAGCTGCCCATCCTTTTGCACATGTATCAGAAGGTCACTTTAAGGCACAACCTTGTGCACTCATTTGTATGGGTGTTAAGAACATGTGTCTGTTTGTGCTTCCCATGTCTGGGAAAACAATATAGTCTCAGTAAACATGGTTGCTGCCAAACATGGAGATTCTCTAAGATATACTAAGACACAAGTTTCTCTGATGACCCTGGGTTTTCCACTTTCTGCTCCAGTATGTGCCACAATATGTGTGATTTCATGGAATTGTTTTTGCTATATCCATCACCCTACAGTAAACATCTAGTACAGTGGTGAACCTTACTTGCCTATAGTTTAATTGTGGTACGCCATATTCTGTGCAATGTGGGGCAGTGGTTAGTGGGAAATCTCCAGTCTGCTATGTGAAGCTTAATAGCCAGCTTTGGGTAAGACACTTTCAGTCTACCTCACGGGTTTGTTGTGAGGTTTAAATGGGGAAAAGGCACAATACAAAAATTTAATGTTAAAGGTAAAGGGATTTGGTGGGAGTGAGGCAGAGTTGGATTGTTCTTTGTTCTTAAAAGCACCTAACAGTGCAGGGGAAATGAATAAAATTCGAAGTTACATTGTTAGAATGGAAAACTGGGCTGAAATTAATGAACTGAAATTCAATAGAGATGAATGCAAGGGCAAAATAAAATGCACAAGTATAGGACGGGATACTTGGCTTGGCATGTGAAAAGGACCTTGGGATTCTAGCTGATTACACGCTGAACTTGGGTCAGCAGTGTGACGTGTCTTCATAAAATGCCAATGTCTTTAGACTGCATTAAAAAAACCAAGTCAAATAAATATTAGTTTCACTTTTTTCTGCACTAGTCAGACCACATTTGCAGCACTCTGCCCTGTTCTGGGTGCCATCCTTCAATTAGGATATAGATAACTTTGATCAGAGCTAGAGAAGAAGAAGAAGAAGAGTTTGGATTTGATATCCCGCCTTTCACTCCCTTTAAGGAGTCTCAAAGTGGCTAACATTCTCCTTTCCCTTCCTCCCCCACAACAAACACTCTGTGAGGTGAGTGGGGCTGAGAGACTTCAAAGAAGTGTGACTGGCCCAAGGTCACCCAGCAGCTGCATGTGGAGGAGCGGAGACACGAACCCGGTTCCCCAGATTACGAGACTACCGCTCTTAACCACTACACCACACTGGAGGGAAACGAAGCAGGAGTATAGCCAGGGTTATGGAAAACCAAGTCCAATGAGCAGAGGTTGAAGGAACTGCCTACCTTTAGCCTTGAGAAGGCTGAGGGGGAAACAATAGCACCATTCAAATACCTGAAGGGCTGTCACATAGAAGACGGGCCCAGACTTGTCCTCTGCTTCCCTAGTGGGCAGAATGGGATCTTAAGTTATACAAAGGTAGGTTTCAGCTGAACCTTAGGAGAAATTAGTTGAGTCTAAGAGTAGTTTCAACAATGGAACCAGTTAGTTACCTGATGATGAGCTCTGCCTCACTGGAGGTTTTCCAAGTGTAGGCTGGGTAGCCATCTCTTGGGGATGTCCTGGCCCTGAATTTCCTGCATTGAGCAAATGGCTGGACTAGATTGCCTACAAAGATCCCTCCAACTCTTGCGATTCCTCAGTGAGATGACCCGTAATGGTGGTGAAGTTTCACTGAAATACAGGTTTGCCCCACAAGTACCAATACTCCCTTGCAGTGTGTATCTGTAGGGGAGTGTTCTTGTGGGTTCAGTTCTAATGGATGACACTGAGGTATCACAAGTCTAGCCACTGCCCCACATGTTTGGAATATGCGCCCTAGGATATGTCCCAGACCGTCACTGTTACTAAATAGTGGTAGCACGCAGCTAGCGTTGTGTTAAGTGACCTTCTGTCATGGGAATTAGTAGCAGTGAGAAAGGCATATGTGAGGGTGCTATTTGCTTTTGGATTTAATGGTGTTGCACATGGATTTTTCATTGTTGCCTATCTCTGATACCCAAGGCGATTCTTCTGGCAGCTGGCAGACTGTGTGTGCATATGCCTCGCTTTTGTGTGTGTAAACGCACACAACTTGTTCGTCCAGATATATTTGGGTGTGTTATTTGATCAAAGGCCTTTTGTGGTAGGATGCTGAAGTGGTGGCTAAAAGGAAGGTGTACTTAGCAAATTCAGTTCATCTCAAGCGTGGGTAATGCCTTTTCATAAAGGATGTCTTTTGACCTGCTAAGAGGTGTGGGTCCAGTTTCACCCTGTGAAGAGCAGCCGCTCAGCACTTCTAGGGGCGGTCAATCCGTGTGTTTAGAAAAGAGCTAAAGAAACCACACTGCTCCTCAAATAAAAAGCTCAGTCATGTCTGTGCATTTCCTCCTGGAGCAGCCATTACTTTTGGATGATGTGTTTCTGTTCCAGCTTGACCTTTGCTGCTGTTGCTTTTATGTCATCCCCTGTTCCCAGACCCTTTAAACCCCAGGCAAATGCCTTTTAGATACCGGAGAAACATTAACTGACCATCAGGAGTTTTGTTTAAAGCAAGTAGCATATACGTTGGAGGTTTTCCTCATTTAGCAGGGGCACAGAAAGCACCTGCCCCAACCTCTCCTCTTTGTTCTCTGTGGAACAAAATGCTGAAATTCCCTTCCAGTTGCCTGAACAGTCACTGAACTTCAGATGTCAAACTTCAGCCTAAATTAAATGTAAAGGGTTTTCCTCCCTTCCACTTCTGCTGAGTGAAGATGCTAGATGATCTCATAATATTATGTAATTAAACTCCATAAGATTAGTTTTGTAAGTGATGACATTTTACAGCTGCCAAGATTATCTGAGTCTTTTGTTTAAAGTATTTTCTCTTTGTAAACTCTGCGAGAGGAGCATTAAGTGGAAGGGATAGGCTGGGAGTGTTTGCTGTCCTCATTTACTGTTGAGGAACTGAGGAGTGTGTGCAGGCCCATGTGTTTTGTTGGCATCAGTTTGTCTCGGGAGACAGTGGAAGAGTGAACCTTTGGAGGTGAAGGCAAAACATTGGAGAGTTACCACGCCTGCTGTGGCTGTAGAGACTGACATGGGAGAGAGATGTTTTGTTGCAGCTGGGGCAGGTGAAGGCATCCAGTAGTGCTGCTGCAGATGCATCATGGTGTTCCTTCTCTCTGTGCTCCTCTCAGTGGTCAGTCCTCCTCTGGACACTACTGTGGATACACAACCTGACTGATAGTCAACAGGCGCTGCGGTTGTCTTCAAGGGATTCCCACATGGTGGGGTTAATGCTGCTAGCCTTTATGCCATGTTTGCAGACATCTTTGTATCGCAGAGTTGGTCTGCCAATGGGCCTGGTGCCTGAAGCCAGCTCCCTGTAGATCCTTGGGGATCCTGCCATCTTCTATTCTGTGGACATGACCAAGCCAGCTTGGACAGAAGTGCGAACATGCTAGGAATGTAGTTGAGGAGAACGTGTCTCTTTGTTTGAGACTCTGTCCAGCTATGTGATGCCCAAAATCTTCCTGATGCAGTGCATGTGGAAGGTGTTGAGGTGCTGCTCCTCCTGATGGGAGTGAGTTGCCCACATGGCCCTCGAAGCCATCTGCTGGAACTGTAGACTAAATTACTTGTTATATCCGTTTGAGGACCTCTTCCTACTGTTCTGATACATTAAGGGATTTGGGGGGAGGGGAAGGAATACTCTGCAGAATCTGCAATCTTGTGTATTTTGCTTTTCTTCTGCCAAAGGGTTTACTGTAATACTTTACCCTGCCTCAGTGTGGCAAGGTAGAAACCACCTACAGAAGAGTGGAGTGCTATCTATCTATCTATCTATCTATCTATCTATCTATCTCTATCTTCTATCTGTCTTTTTTGCTAGAGGTGGCAGGAGAGAGAGGGCAAAAGAGCCAATTGCAGTGGGGTGGGATGTTGAGTCAGGAGGCACAGTTTCCACTTGTGGGCCTTTCTTTTGCCTCCTGCCTTGGCAGTTGCTCTTTTCTGTTCTCCAATCCTCCAGTGACTCCTGCTTGCTACAGAAAAGAACACCCTCCCCCAAATTCTTGCAGAACATTGAAAACTCCTTTGCTACCGAGCAGCAATTTGCTCTCTGACGCCTGCTCTTTCAGGTGACCATGAAGGATAGGTACGCACATAAATGCTTCTTAAATAGCTGCACTGGAATACCCATTCTCTGGTCTTCACAGCCTCTTGGGTGGCATTGTTAGTACCTTTCCCTGCCTTTATCACTGAGAGTAAAAACTTGTTGCTCTGATCCTGGATCAAAAACGCTGACTATTACTGCGTATGAAAGATGGACATTCTACAAGGTGGCCTGCTGGGTAAAATCAGATTGGCTTTCGTTTGGTTCTCCGTAAACCTCAGCTGAAGTGGGCTGTTATCCATCCTCCCTCAGAGGTCCTCTGGAAGTGCTATCATTTCTTTCCAGGGAGACGACTCTTTATTTCTGCCGAAAGCATTGCCTCCCACTTGGTGGCTGTGTCAGGCCCCGGAATGTATTTCAGCGCCAGGGCTTGGTCGTGTCACAGGCAAAATAATACTAGACATGTCTCTGAGGATGCGCAGAGTGCACTTCCCTCCCGCTGCCTGATTAGAACCCCCCTGCGTCTTTGACACAGTCTTGACTCTGCAGCTCCAGCTCTTCTCTTCAGCTCTTGCAGGAGCCCACTTTGCTAAGGCTGACAGCTTGCAGAGCAGCCTGTGGGCTCTCCCTCCCCCCCCACTCCCCCCGCCCCGCTTTTCCTATCTCACACATCCAATCTGCTGGCCAAGTTGGCACTGAGACCGAGGAGAAGTAGTAATCCAATTTGGGCACTTTAACTGCACTTTGCTAACTGTGCCTCTGGCCAAAGCTTGGGAACTTTAATCTGCCTAATGACCTCGGCTTCAGGGACTGGGGGAACTGACTGACGGTCATTTGTTTTATTTATTTGCTTTTACTTTTCAATGGCTGTTGGGGGCAGGGTTGGAGGGAGGTGGATTTGACACAGGTGCTGAGGTTGCTAGGGCCCAGTTGCTGGTGTATGTGGCATCCTGCACAAGCCATAACTTTTCCTATAGCAGCAGAGAAATGTGGGCCTTTTTTTTGCAATTTAATTCTTTTTTTAGCATTGTTCTGTCTTGTTCTCCTCCTCACCTCGTATTTTTTTATTTTATTTTAAAAAATCTTGTAGAGACGGCATCACCAGGCAAGTCAGTTTTGCAATATATTATTATTTTTCAGGAATGCTCAGCCAAGAAAAATAAAGTGCCTCTCTCTTCCTTTGGTTGCCTACTGTTTAATGTACAAAATACAGGGGTGGTAATTGCATTAAAATGTATATAATTATACCATAGGAAAAAAAGAAGTCTTGTTAATTGCACGGGTGTTTTGAACTGATAAGTGTTGAGTGATTCATGTTTTCTTAGGAGTTCACTAAAGCAGAGCTGTCCTCCACAATGGGAGAGGCTTGTTTTCATACGATTCAGAGACAGTGAACTAAACATAGAATCTGAGCTGACTTCACTATCGCCTAGGCCCACTGTGCCTTACTGGGCTCTTTGGAAACGGATCCTGCAAGATGCTGAGTGCCCAATCAGAAGTAAGTCCCACTGAGTTCAAAGGGGCTTACTCCCAAGTAACGGTCAACAGGATTTTGTTGTAAAGCATTCACACTCTCCTTTTTTAAACAAGAAAATAGGTTTGTGAAGCTAAATCCAAACAGCTAAAAACTAATTGAACATAACACTAAACTACGGTTTAGCACTATGTGGGTGAACCTCAGCAAGCCTGGGGAAAGGGTGGGATTCAACTAATGAGTCCTGTCAGTAGAAGCCCTGTATAAAGACTTACGCTTGTGCAATGGGGCTCCCCCCGCGATACCCCATGAAATTGGCTCTGGGGGTTTGTTAGGCAGACACTTGGAACAGCATGTGGGGGGGGGAGGGGGCTCATTCCATCTGGCAAACCAAAATGATTGCCTTGAGGGAGTGATCGCCTTAGCAGGAAGTTGAATCCTTCCCAAAGCGATAGGAGGACTGCCGAGGTCACTTTCGTTTTCTAAGAATGTTGGCTTAGTGTTACATGTGTGAACCAGAAATGCTGATTTAAAACAAATGATGGTTGGTTGCTAAGCAAGCCAACTTCAAACCACGGGTTTGGCATTACATACTAGGACCCACCCTCTGTTTTTCCAGGCACTTTTCTCCTTAACTCCCTTAACTTCCAACACCACTGCTGGACTGGGAAATACCTGCAGCAAGGCAGTGCAACGAGATGAGAGGGGAGGGAAAAGTTTATCTTATTACGCGACCTTGCTGCATTACACTACCTTGCAGGCAGACGCACGAACAAAGAAATGTGACTGCATCTGTCATATCTGGCTGGTCCCACAACACATACTTACCTTTCCAAGGGAGCAGTCCCCTTGACAATAAAGGGATGGCTCTAGGATTGTCAGGGGATTAAAATGTGTTACTTGATTAACTCTGGTTTTAAGTCAATTGCATGTAGAAACATTTGCATATTGCAGAATCTTGGTGAAGGTGCCTTTGGGAGGACCGTGGAGTAAACTGTTAGCTCATTTAAAATTGAATAAATGGATGCCACCTCTAATCTTTTGTAGAATAAGCCGGGGGAGAGGGAATGTAACAGACATAAAAACGGCTTTTAAAGAAGTTCAAGTTCCATCAGTGGTGTTTAAGATCAAGATTTAAAGGAGCACTGAAGTTTATTTCTGTTGAACATTGACAGCTTCAATTATTCCTGGCTTTTGTGGTTGGAGGAAATGGTGCATACAATCCTTGAGCTACTTACCTGCAGTCATATTTCTATTAGGAGGGGGAAGATGATGCATGTTTGTATTGTTCAGAAGGTCCTTTAAGAGACCTGAGTCCCAAGATCTTTACTTGTCCATCAAGCAAAGCTCCACTGATTAACTGAAGGAAGGAGAGATAAATGTTAGTCTGTCTATGCAGTGCTTTTTTCTAAAATAAATGTTTAGGGGGTACTCTCATTTTCCTACTCATATTGAAGTAGTGCCCTTCAATGAGGCCAAACTTAGATTCACAAAATGTTTAGGGGTATGCGTCCCCCTGTGCCCCCCTCCAGAAAAAAGCACTGTGTCTATGAAGCTTTACTCAAGGGGGTGAACAAACTTACTGCCCCTAGGACTGAATGTAATGATCAATGGGTTGGGGACTGCATGCAAGGGGGGGGGAACAACTGGACAGTGGTGTGGTGGGTTGGGCTCCCCCCCACCTCCCCCCAAGCCCCTAGTGTCCTCCCCAAGAAACACATGATCAGGTACAATCATACCTTGGTTTTCAAATAGCTTAGTTCTTGAACGTTTTGGCTCCTGAACGCTGCAAACCCAGAAGTGACTGTTCTGGTTTGCGAACTATTTTTGGAAGCCGAACATCCAATGCAGCTTACACGGTTTCCGATTGGCTGCAGGAACTTCCTGCAGCCAATCCGAAGCAGTGTGTTGGTTTCCAAACATTTTGGAAGTCGAACAGACTTCCGGAACGGAATCCGTTCAACTTCCACTGCCCCAATCAATACGTACCCAACGTTCCCTCCATCTGTCCACGTAGAGGCCGGAGAAATCCCATCTTGTATCTGTGGCTCTCACCACTGCCCCACTGGATCTTACTTCTGAGTAAGGTTGCATAGGATTTCAGCTTACATGTATTAAATTATTAAATGTATAATGTCAAGATGTTAAAGTGAAAAGGATGAGAGACGCTTTGTCTAGGAATAGCTCTCCCTGTGAAATCCTCTTGAGTTACTATGGTACATTTTTCACTCCTCTGCAAGTCATTCCTCCTACCTTAGTCATTTTCATTCCTAGAAGTGCAGGCATATAAACAAGACTTTTTGCTTTGAGCGCTTTAGGCTCTGATCCTCAAAGCACTGCTGGGAGCTCCGTTGACTTGACCTGTTATTCGGTGACATTGTTGTTTCCATCCCTGATGTTTCAAAAATGGGGTTGCCACCTCCGATGGGAGAACAAGCAAGACGTTCTCTCAGAAAGCCAAAAACCTGTTTTTCAGGCCAGTGCCTCCAGCAAAACTGAGGGGAGAAAAGAGGCAGTGAAACATGTCAGGGATTGGTGGAACTTTTTCCAAAATAGGAAGTGTTAAATTTTGTGTGCATGTTAGTATTTTAAACTTCTCTTGCGAAAGCCGCAGAGCTGTCTGCTTTTGGCAATCAGGCCCTTGGCTGAGCCCAGACTGATATAATGTGGGACAGTCCCGGCCCCAGGATGCTTTCCCCACACTTTATTGATTGAAGGACGTGATAACTTGTGGCTTCCTTTCGGTTTGTGGAAATATATGAGCATTCAAAAATACATGGTTTGTAATTGTACAGTGTATATATTTTTAATTGCATACCAGCTCCCACTTGTCACTGGTAAAGGCAGCTTTAAAAAACACGACAAAGTTTAAGACAGTCAAGAGGCTGTTGGGAAAACTGAGGAAACAAATAAGTGTTGTGGCTTGCAGAAAATTGGTGCCAGAATCTCATGAAGCAGACGTCCCATAAGCTCACTATCCACAGTGCCTCCTTGTTCAGGGGATCATAGTGTGCTGTGACTGGGCCACACAGTCCAGTGGAATCCAGTGATTGGGTCACAGCTGCCTTTGTTAATGAGAACAGATCAATGGTTTGTAGGGCAAATGTTTAGCTGCATGACCACCACCAGTATTGCTGTGGTGTTTTCTGTGGCTGACGTAATGTGTGGATGACACGTACGAGTGGCTTCTCCTATGATTGTGCAGGTGTATTTAAAGATGTACGTTTACACACGTATGCTGTCCCATCTTCATATGCTTGCTGTGGAAAACAGTGCGCGTTGTTTTTATTAACACACCTTTCACCCTAAGGATCCGGAGGCAGGTCACAGCAATTAAAATACAACGTTAAAAACACTTAAAAACAACTTGCAACACAAAAATAAGGTGGGTCCTAAAAACACTCAACTCAAGTGTCAAAAGCTGGGATAAAGAGGTGTGCCAAAAGCCGCGTAATCAAGATGTTGCAAATATGCTTGGAGCTACATTAAGAAGCTTCCCCACTTTAAATGCAATCCATGTTTTGTGTTTGAGAAGCCAAGTCCCGTCATTTAGGCTGCCTTGATATTATGTGACTACGTGTGGCCTGTAGCAGTTATGAACATTTCAATAAATACGTTATGTGGTGATGCAACGTGAAATGGGCTGAATTTACACCTTAATGATCTTTGCTTGATTCAGCTTCTGTGCTTATTTTAAGTCACATTAAAAGTCGCTTCTAGGGCTTAGAGAATGCATTGGCCTTCTCTTCTTTAGCTCTGCCTTCCAGGAGTGGGATTCAGCTTCCCTAATTCTTATTGCCAGAGATTGCAGTGGCCGTTGTTGAATTGATGCCACTTGCTTTGGTCTCCCTTGTGATAAGGATAATATAATCCAAAAGCCTGGGGAGCAATCAGACCGCCTTTAAAAAAATTTTTTGATTGCTGCATGGAAATTAAAATCGTTCATTAGCAAGGGAAGGTTATCGCTCTTTCCACCAGTTCTCTGGTTCCCCCCAGAGTGGTAGGGGGTTAATTTTGTGTGTGGAGGAGACCAGGAAGTGAAGGTTAGGTGCTGTGTAGAAATTCTAAGGGAGTTAATGGCAGGTTGCACAAAAGCAGGCAGGTTTGTGTGGGTGGGTGGGTGTATGTGTAGAGCAGGTATGGGGAACCTGTTGCCCTCTGGATGCGGTTGCACTACAACTCCCATTAGCCTCAGCCAGCATGGCCTATGATTAGGGATAATGGGAATTGTAGTTCACCAATATCTGAAGGGCTACTGGTTGCCCATCCCTGGTGCAGAGGATCTAGTTTCAAGTGGGGACTTGGGGGGACATTTGAGAGTTGCATCATAATTCATGAAATTCATTGCTGCAAGTTGTATAGGGGGTGGCACTGACTTTAAATGGTTTTTTTAGTATGATGGTTACACGTGACCTCCAGGGCCAGAGGCAGCATGTCAGTGAATACTAGTTGCAGGGGAGCAAGAAAAGCAGGAGACGGCTGTCACTTTTGAGCCCTGATGGTGAGCTTCCTTCCCAGGGACAATTTTTTGGGCATAGCTATAAACAAGATGATGGACTTAATGGACCTTTGGCCTGATCTGGCAGGACTCTTCTTACATTCTGATCATAGAGATAGCAGTATCTTTTAATCGGAACTGATTTGTGAACCATAAATGTTCACCCTGTTTTAAAGCACCTTGAGTTTCATGAGATCTTGGGAGGGCTGCTTGTGGTCTTCCTTTAAGAACACAGATGTATTGGGTCCATTTCTCCCATGGCCTTTGCATTCCTATGGAAGCCAGTCCGTATACATGGCATTTGCTGGGCTTCACTTGGATTCCTGTGTGCATGTCTGCTTTTATTGGCTACTCTTGGCCCTTTGGTGCCTGAGTGAAAAAGAGGCCTGTGTCACACTCTTGAAAAATAGTTTCCCTTCCCTTTGTTTTGTTTCTGTTGGAAGACTTTCAGACATTTTTTCCCTCCCTTGCTCCCCCCTCCTTTTCTGCGGTTCAGCGAGACTCCGGTTATCTCACTGCTTCCAGCTTTCCCAGGCTAGCTCCTCCTTAGGCAATTAAAAACTTTTGCTACATTGTGGGGCTTGGAACTTTGAAGTGAAAAGTGGATCCAAGCTCTCTTGAAATTTGGCCCTTCCTTCACTGCAGGCAGAAGCGTCTCGCACGTTGGCAAGTCTGGAACAGGCTTCCAGCCAGAACAGAACAGGGTGGAAAGCTAGGGAGAGGAACCAGGCAGAGCAAAGTGCTTTATGCAGGGGCCAGGTAATAACTGAGGAGAAGAGGAAAAGCTTATCTCAGACTGAGACAGAGTTATTTTACTGGAACTTAAAATATGCCTTTCTGTGAAATGCAGCAACAGTTTGTTCTCTGAAATGTTTAGAACAGAGCTAAAAAGAACCGAACTGGTTGTCTTGTGATGCAGCTGTACTGCCAGGGTTGAGGGGACCCTGGAGAAGATGCCCTCCTGGTAACCTTCCCCCCCATACTATCATGGTTGTTTCCCTACCCTTCCACTGCACTGTCATGGCTACTCTGCATTTGCCTTCAACTTTCTCAACGAACTCAGCCAGTTGGGCACCACCTTTTGGGGAATGGGGTCAATGAAGGCAGTGTTGCTGTTCCAAAGTCTTAAAAAAAGATACAGATAAAAATGATTAATGGCCGTGCCTCTTTGCTATTACTACTACTACTACTACTACTACTACTACTATCACCACCATCATCAATTAAATTGCTGCACACCTGGTATACAGCAATTTTGGTATGCTTCGAATTGGTAAGTGCACTTAACTAGAAGCAAACTTCATTGGGATCAATGTAATGTGCCATGTAAAAACAAAACCTGGATTTTGTGAACCATATTGCAGCTGTTTCTATGCAGATTTTTGACCATGCATGGCAGGTTCAAGCCTAGACTTCTCTTGACTTTCTTAAGCATCCCATTCTTTTTCTGACCTTTCCAAACCAAGGCTGACAGTGGAGATGAACTGCTAATGAGAGCTGTTCAGAATGGCTTGGGCCTTTGGGATATTGACTCCTCTAGCAGGGTTGTTATGGTGGGGACTGGTGAATGCTGCGGAAGCAAGCTGGGAAATGGGAGCAGAACCAGCTGGGCTGTAGCTGATCCCCTTCCTGTGCCCAGCATATGTCCGGTGATTATCTATAAAGGAGGTTAAGCAACTGATATTTACAGTGGAACCTCAGGTTACATACGCTTCAGGTTACAGACTCCGCTAACCCAGAAATAGTACCTTGGGTTAAGAACTTCAGGATGAGAACAGAAATCGTGCTCCGGCAGTGCGGCAGCAGTGGGTGCCCCCATTAGCTAAAGTGGTGCTTCAGGTTAAGAAATTTCAGGTTAAGAAAGTACCTCCGGAACGAATTAAGTATTTAACCTGAGGTACCACTGTATTTGAAAGGGGAACACAGTTGTAATAAATACGCTTTTTTCACTTTGGAATTGCCTGTATTTCATTTATTACTGTATTTATAGCCAGCATTTCCTCCATGATGGAGCTGAAGATGGTGGTGTTGATAGGGTTCTTAGGTTGTCTCCCATCTGTGCTATGACCAGATCTAAACCTGCTTAACTTCAGCAAGATGGTTGCATCATGTGTCTTCAGGCCATGCCCCTATTGACTGTAGTTGACGTCTTCCTGCTTATATATGTAGTGCTGCTGGTAGCTCTTTTTTTTGCCCAGCTCAGTGATGTCAAGTCCCTTGTTTTACAATTTTTCCACATCTGCTAATTGCTAAATGGTATATTTGATGGCTGAGATGGTTTTTGAGTGCTTAGAAACCCCCAATCCCTCCCCCCCCCCACTGATAGAACCCATGGTAACAATAAACCTGGATTTTGTTAGGAAAAAGCAACTGCAATATAAACAGCGTCTCTGAAATGCTAGCTAGAAACGTATACAGGCTTACAAAATACCAACACTCCATGGAGATGATTAATAAATATCCCTCAGGATGGTTGAGTTTTTGTTTTTTGTTTTGGTTGGGTAACTGCAGTGATTTTACTGAGATGGGAGTGATGGAAGGTCTAAAATATGTCTGTTTGTTGATCTGGGGTGGTGCAAGGCACTCAAAATCCTCACAGGGCCAAAAGAAATAATAGGCTAAGTTGCTTGAGCACAAAGAATGAGCCAGAGCATTCCTAAGACTGCCTCTCTCCCCCTCCCCCTCCGCACTTTTTCCTTGTTCGCATCAAGAGCGACAGCCTGCAGGCGCTAGAAGAGGTTAATATCACAACTAGTTGAAATTCCATTGCCTGTGAGCTTGAATGGAATGGCAGGGCCCTGTTCAGATTCCCAGCCTCCGCCATGCTGTGGGGATCTGACTTCTCCAGGGACAGCTTTGTGTTGTGGTGCTTCCTGAGATTTTCTTGTTCCTTCACGATCTGATTCCAGACCCTGGAACTGTGCCAGATTATGCATCAGCCAAGCATGCCTCTGAAAAAAGAAAGAATGAAAGTGTGCAGGCACAGTTTGCCTCCCAGACCCCAAACCTTCAGTTCAAAAAGTAGATATTGTTCTCCTGAAGGCCATTCTTCCTCTGAAGCAGGTGGCTTACAAGAGGTTTTCCCATTTGAACCATGCCACATGTAACCATTAATCGCTTGCCTTTAAAAGATGGGGAACAGCGATTTTCACCAAGGTCACCCATTTTTACCCCTTGTGCTGGTGGTATAAAACTGGCAGGAGGATTCCTCTAGCACAGCCTGCTGTGATATCTCTGCTGGTGTGTAAATTCACTATGAGGGCAGGATTGTGAACTCATCATTTTGCATTCTTTCGTGAGGGTTTTTGGTTGCAGCCCTATTCCGTCTCATAAGCATACCAAGGATGGAATCACATAAAATACCATTATACCATTTCATTTAATATTTAGTTATATTAAGATGATATTTGCACAGTTAAGGGGAATCTTGAGATGTAAGTAAGAAGTGCCCTTGAATAACTTATGTGAGGAAGCATGCCCCAGATAAGCAGGGCCTCTTTCACTGCTTATTTCTCTCAGTTATTTCAAAATGCTATACCCTGCTTTGTCTTTAAAAGGCAGCTAACATGTAAGGGGGAAAAAATTAACACACATGGACAAAATGCCGGCATTTTAAATGAAGCAAATAAACAAGGCCAACACAAAAAATGCCAGCATTTTAAATGAAGCAAATAAACAAGGCCAAGACTGCAACACTCCTGTGTGTATATAGGCATGTACTGAATCCATAAACCTAGGCAGAGCTGCTTCACAACTAGCACAGTGACCTGGTAGACTAGTAAACAAGACCGTGTGGTTTGCATATGTATGCGTATGTATGCTTCAGTAGAAGACCCTGGCATTTCCTGCAGAGGCCAGCTAGGCAAAAAGGGGAGGTCATTTTGGAATAACAGCTGAATTAATAACGTAGGTAACCTCTTAGCGTACCTTAGTATAGAAAGAGAACCCCTCTGCTTCTAATCAGTGGAGGCACTGTTTTCCATTCTTTAAGCATGACCGGTGATGGTGATGCTTGCTAGCTGTTGTTCTGCCTTCCAGCCATCCTCCCTCCCTGCCCCCATTTTCTTTGTTGCATGTTTGAAGGAACTGGAAATGACAGGAAGATGGTGATTGCTTCTGACAGCTGTTTGGGGTATGATTTGTGTCACAAGGTGCCCAACGCTTGCCCTTGTTCTCCTGTCAGACTTCAGCAAAGCAAAGTCCTGTTGAAGGAAGGACCGGAGGATGGGGTGGGGAAGAACGCTGGCTCTGCCCTAGTTTGGAGACCGTACCCTGCTGCTAGAGAGGTTATAGCAGCCCAGCTGTTTGGCAAAAGGTCAAGGCTGAAGATGCTCGCAAAGGAGCCGGAGTGGAGGGTACATTCAGAGAGCAGGCTTGCTGTATGCCGTGCAGATTGCAGTGCCAAAAACTTCTTCCTGCACCACAGCTGCCTGTTTTTCATCTGCCGTCTTCCCAAGGGGCATTCAGGCAAGCTGCCTCTATAGATCGGCTGTGTGTGTATACATAGGTACAGCATGTCTTGGCAAGCATGCCCGATGCCTCATGAGATGCAATCTCTTAGGGCATAGCCTGTACTGTATCTTAATGATTCCTTGCATTCTGCAGTCAGTTTTTGCCATTGCAGCTGAAATTTACTTAAGTATAATATAAAGCAGATTACTTATCTCGTAGGACAACAAAGTATAAGGCATGAAGACAAAGCATCCCACCAAACCTAGTATCGGCTCTGAAATAAAATCTATAGTACATACCCAGTAAGTCTTTTAAGCCACAGGAAAATGATGATTCTTAAAATGACCAATGGCAGGAGCTTCTGCATGAATTGCCTAATACTAGATGCTTCATATCTGTAATCTATACACATTTGCAAGATAGGCAAATGCAACCATTGCTTTAATTATCAGTTCATTCTTACTGGCCCAATAAAAACGTCACTTTCCCATGATATAAAACTACCCCTTGCTTAAAATGCTCTGCTATAAATATTCTGCAGTCTGTTGATGGCAGTGGTTGGAGGAGGAGCAAAGGAATATGGAAAGCAGGGGTCTATGTATGTGGTTGGCGGCAGAGGGAAATCAGGAGATCTGTGTTTATTTGGCTAGCACCCATTCGTATTCAGACACCTTGGGAGACATATAGGATGGATATCTAGTCCATAGCCAAAATTCCCCATTATCTCAGTGATTTCCTATTCCTAGTTGTTTAACAGCAGCAACAGTGGTGGGAATCACTAGGAGTTGGTTTTTCTGTGCAGTGACTGTGAGTTGCATTCACAAATTCCTGGACTCATACTTTGTTTACCAAAGCCTGTATCTTTCGCTTCTGCTTAAATCTTAGGATTTTAGTAGAAAACAAAATAGATCATGCAGGCCTTGAAGTCTTCTCCCGATTTTGAGGACAGCAAGGGAGATCAAGTGGCCGGATGTCATGTGCCTGTTAAGTCCCATTATTTGTATGGCTTTTTCTCAATCTCATTTTTGTCTAGGTAGAATTATTCAGGTTTCCTGGATGCCATATACTTTTCCTTAAAAAAACTGGAATTGGCAGTCTTGGTGTGTGAGTGCGTATTTTTCAGTGCTGTGAGGGTTGGAGCAGTCTAGTGGCTAGAGGTTTGAGTTTGGCTGTGGGAAACTTGGGATCAAATCCTTCTCTTAGCTAGAGACTGTAATGGTGGGCCTTAAAGCAAGCCAAAATTTCTTATCCTAACTCCAGTAACTCCAAGGGTTGTTGTGAGGTAAAAGTGCTTCTCAGCTCCATAGAAGAAAGCTGAAATACAAATGTAGCTAATAAAAATATAGTCAGCATAAAGTGTTGGAAGGAAATAGTATACAGTATACGTATGTGTATGTACTTTGTAGGGAAATTCTCTGGTACAGGATACCAGCAAATCTTGCTGTGTCATTGGCTGCGCTTTTTTTACACACCTCATTGCTTTTTGCTAAAATTGCCAACCCTTTTATTGCAAAAGTACTAGATACCAGGAGTATCTAGAACAGGGGTAGGCAACCTAAGGCCCGGGGGCCGGATGCGGCCCAATCGCTTTCTCAATCCAGCCTGTGGACGGTCTGGGAATCAGTGTGTTTTTACATGAGTAGAATGTGTCCTTTTATTTAAAATGCATTTCTGGGTTATTTGTGAAGCCCACCTGGTGTTTTTACATGTGTAGAACTTGTGCTTTTATTTAAAATGCATCTCTGGGTTATCTGTGGGGCATAGGAATTTGTTCATTCCCCCCCCTCAAAATATAGTCCAGCCCACCACATGGTCTGAGGGACGGTGGACCGGCCCACAGCTGGAAAAGGTTCTGACCCCTGATCTAGAAGGACTAGTGTGGCTGCCCAGCTATACTACTTCTGCTGTACCTTGTCTGCTAATGTGGTGCTTAGAAAGAACTTCTTGGGAATAAGTGGATTTTAGGAAGCCACAAACTAACTTATACAATTGAGGGCAGACCTAGCCAGCTTCTTGATTCACTGGGTCTGATCTGTTCTCCAGACAACAATTTGGTAGGGTTGCCATATCTTGAAAAGCAAAAAAGAGGACAGCCTGAGCCTCTGCCAGCCAGAGCTGGGCAGATGTGTGGAGCTGCCATGACCATGCCTGCGCACCTCTTTACTTGCTCGGGCTGGCAGAGGCCGTGGCATGCAGAGCCACCCGCGCTGCCCGAGCCCAAGCTGCCCAAGCCAAAAAACCCACCAAAAATAAACAAAGTCCCCCAAATCCTGGATATTTCCTTTAAAATGTAAATGTTGCGACCCCCCCCCCCCCGCAAATGAGGACATGTCCAGGATTTCCCAGACGTATTGCAACCCTAGATTTGGGGTTTTGAAGAGTATTTTTTGCTGTGTGACTCGACCCTTTGGTGCAGTCTGTCTCCTTGCTACATAATAATACTAATTCTGTACTGATATTGACATTTATATGAAAAATCCCAAACAGACAAGTAACATTATACCATGAAATAGCTCCTATTTAATTTCTTCTTATAAGTGAAATTGTGGAAATATTGGGCCTGATGATCCAGCCCAGAGGTAGCCCATCTCTGCATTAGGATATAAAGGCTGGAAGATGGTTGGAAGGTGAAGAGTTCAAGTATATTATGTGCACAAAAATCAACTTTAATTATTCACATTTTTTTAAAAAGGGTTTCTGTTTTGGTTGGAAGAGTGAGGCTGTTCACCCGCACTGGACTTGCAAGAGATGGATTATTTATCATAAGTTAAAAATGCACGTGGGGGTAGTTACTTCCCGTAGGAGGCATCCCAAACTATTTAATACCGGGAATGGGAACCTGTTGCGCTCCAGATCTTGTTGAACGAGAACTCTCATCATCGCTGAACGTTGACTCTGCTGACTGATGGGAGTTAGAGAGCCAAATGTTCCCTGCCCCTGTGGCTAGCAACATCAAGTACAGAAACAATTTGGTGTTCAGCATTCTGGTACTGTATTTAAGCTGTTCATAAACTTCTGCCTGATGAAGGGCAAGGCCTTCTTGGTGAAGCTGCAAGTGGGCTGAGATCGGTGCTGAGTCGCCTGAGTCAGGTGAGAGAACTGAGGCTTGTTACTGAAGATTTCCAATTGAACATTTGTGTATAGAGGGAATAGTAGATACAATCTATAATATTAGAAAGAATAGTCTAGGAGCGGGGACATTTGTTAGGTTACTGAAGCCTCTCTTTGTGATAGAGTGGGGTGAGGGACTTCTGCTTTGTCACAGCCTATTTTATTGGATCACCTTCCCTTCTTGTGCTTTTTTTGTTCCTCCTCGTTGAGCACGGAAAGGGACACTGCTGAGTTGCCTGTCCAGTCCCTCTTTCTGCCACCCCCTTCCCCCAGCTCTGGCCCACGGAAACTCTGCAAGAGGCTTCGGGAATTAGGTAGGGAACACTAAAGGCAAAGTGGAGGAGAGGCTCTCTGCTGATCGCGTGACTAAAAGGTGAGAGGGTGAGTTCCTCTGGGAAGCTCTCGAAACTGCGGAATGTGTGGTTTTTTTACGCAGAGGGAAAAGATTTCAGTTCAGACCGAAACTGCAAGGAATTCTCTTGTCCAAACAGAATAGCTGTCAGTAGGAAAGTTCTTGTCAAACACCCTGGCTTTGTTCTCCACACACACACACACACACACACACACACAGCTTTCTAACATGCCTCATATATTTCTTAACTTGTCTGTCAGAAGGAACTCTGGCAGATTGTTTATTTATTAAGACTTTTGTAGTAGGAAGATGAGCATCCTGAAGACTCTCTCTCAGGGCTTGTTAACCAATAACTATATAGCTTGCCAATCAAATAAATAATAAAGATTTCAGAGGACCTCATAGTCTGTGGCTTGGCAGCTAATGAGACTGTGAGTTACAGTCCTTCTGTTGTCCTTGGATGAATTTATGTTGAGGGTAGAAACTGCACACTTATCTTTTTCCCTTTTACTGAGGCATGCTGCTGCCACTGGTGTAGCTGACTCATCTTACCAGATCAGTGATATTACTACTGATCTGCCAATGAAAATAATTGATTAGTTATAATAATTAGCAGGTGCATATGCCCATATTACACTGATGTTGTTTGACTGTATACTTTCATGCTTAATAGATGAGCAGAGGGCCAGAGACTCTCCAGCTAGTCCGCCTTCTCTTGCAAATTTGTCCTGGGCTTAACCAGGGTGATGTTGACACTAACTTAAATCATAATTAATATTAAGCAAAGTTTGCTTTTAACCAGAATTTGAAATCTCGTTTAGTTGTCATAATGCACAAGAGTCTCAGGGAACCATCAGGTGAGGAAGAAAGCCTTTGGGTACTAGTTAATTTACTGCCATGTTATTAACAGAACCCTTATTTAAAGAGGCCTCTGGTCCTAATTTGAGGTGGTGTGCTATAAGTGTTGGTTGTTTTCTGCCCATTTCTGTCTCTCTCTCTCTCTGCCTGTGTGTGTTTATGTATGATTACCTGTGCTGTCTTCATTCAATATCTGTTCTCTTTTCAGTCTGGAGAGTCATTCCTTTCCTGCTGCCTCTTGTTAATCTAATGGGCCTCATTGTTTCTCTGATAATGTAGAAGATTAGGATACTTTACTGCATGCCCTTTTAAAATGCTGCAGAATGACTTTTCTTTCAACTCAAACAGTTTGTCTTTCCAAACCCTCCTCTCAAAACCTGTTGTTCATTATCTGGACTATAAAACTTTGCTTGTACTGGTGCTGCATTGTTTGATAAGCAGAAGCCCAAGGCCTCCATAAATCCAGCCATCTGACACCTCTGTTCCTGTTATCATTAGACCACAGGTGCTGTCTGTGGAGATGAGACTACAAGTTCCAGCATGCAATGCCATAGTAATAAGTCAAGATGGAGCACTGTATCCTAGTGGCCTTATATACTAAATTCTATATCAAGGTGGCATGTGAAGTGTCCATGAGTTGTGCTCTGTGGAATAACCACCATTGTGCGTCTTAGCAGGTGGTATAACCCCTAGTCCATGCCTTGTTTCTTCTACTTCCTTCTTGCTGTTTCTAGGTCCCATTAATTAGCAGCGGGGGAAATGTGGCTGGACTACAATTCCCATCAGCCCCAACCAACATGACCAATAGTCAGGGGTGATGGGAATTGTAGTCCAGCATCATCTAGCGTGCCACTGTTCCCCATCCCTGCATTCAGTGGAAATAGCAATCTAACTTATGATCATCACTTTGGGTGCTTCCAGACGGTGCTGTGCTTCTGAGACAGCTATGGAACCACATTGTGTGGTTGTCATGTCTATTGTGAATAGAACAATATTGATGGGAGCTAGTTCTTTGCAACAACGAACAATGTCCTCCACTCTTTTTGTTGCAGTACAGTGGTACCTCGGGTTACATACGCTTCAGGTTACATACGCTTCAGGTTACAGACTCCGCTAACCCAGAAATAGTACCTTGGGTTAAGAACTTTGCTTCAGGATGAGAACAGAAATTGTGCTCCGGCGGCGTGGCAGCAGCAGGAGGCCCCATTAGCTAAAGTGGTGCTTCACGTTAAGAACAGTTTCAGGTTAAGAACAGACCTCTGGAACGAATTAAGTACTTAACCTGAGGTACCACTGTAGTAGAAGCAGAAAGTGTGGATGCAACCTAAGTTTCTTTCAGAACAGTACCTTAGTTGTAATTGGCACAAACATCCAGTGAATCACAATCAACAACAACAACAACAACAACAACAATAATAATAATAATAATAATAATATATTTTATTTATACCCCTCCCTCCCCGGCAAGAGCTGGGCTCAGGGCAGCTAACACCAGTAAAATTACAGTAAAAACATAATAGGAAAAGAAACACCAATTTAAAATACAGGTTAAATGCAATTTAAAATGCTGCCTCATTTTAAAAGTAGCCCATAGATCAAAACCATAAGGCGAGGGAAACATAAAGATCAGACTGAGTCCAAACCAAAGGTATGTGCCCATTGTTTAGGTTTCTTTGGATCCTGGTTTGAGTCCATTCCCTGAAAATACTGATTCAGTTTGTTTCTGTCTGATAAGTCTGTAGATGGGCCATTTGGTTGACTGTGTTAATGAATTTACATGTAGGCAAGTATTTTCTGAATTGCTGGTTCCCTGAGTTAACATCACGAGCCAGACCCCTCCCCTACAATTTAAGTATGTTCTTAGACTTTTAGTTTTGGGGACTCATAAGTTACTCACAATGTATATTTTAAGCTTTTATTTCCCTGCCATGGAATATCTTGAAAAGACTTTAAAATTAATGCTGTCATGCATTTAGATGTCATTAGTATCTGTAATGAAAAAACAAGTTATAGCAAGACTTGTGGTTAAATAAGCAGTGCCATAAGGAATATTATGTCTCTGGTAGATATCTGAAACAATCAGGCCTACTGTGACTTATCTTCACATGGAGCACAAGATAATAAAAACTTGTTGTGTTCCTGTTGAAAGTCTTGTTGTTAATGTGCTAGGTAGGCAAGTGTTGGAAGGTAGGTTGGACAATATGAAATCACATGCTTGTAATGAGTGGAGTTAAAACTTGGACATGGGTTCAAGTTATTTTTACAAATTTTATTTAAAACAATAATATAACAAAACCAAATATCTCTGAAATTGGGAGTGTCTTACAGGGCAGTCTGTCTACATTTGACACCAGGCCAGCCTGCCAAGATACCTAAGAGTTTTCTGCATGACTTAATTTACACTAGAAAATCGGGACATAGAATTATTTTGTTCTTTTAAATGAGGAACACTGCTGTTTATATCAGAGGAATTATATTGCTTTGCTGATCTGAATTTTTAGTAGGCGTGTGGGTTTCTGAGTTACAAAGCAGGTTGACTTAAATTGTTTATTGGTAATTGTGTCTCTCTCTCTCTCTCTTAGTGCCTACTTATGCTTCTAGAAGACTAGGAGAAATGAGTAAAGCAGCTTTAGAGTTGCAGAGATGCTCAGAGATTAGGAAGCAGATGTGAAGCCCAAGGTTTCACTTATGGCTCATTTTCATGGCCTTTTTCTTCAGAGAGCTAGCGTGCTTCAATGTAGGCCTTGGAACCAGAAGGCTTTGAAATTACTTGCAGTTCAAACATATACTCATTAGTCATTTTGAACAGATCCTTCTCTCTACATATTAACTCCCCATTTATCATATTGTAATGGCACTAGTGACCCACATCACAAAATTGTTGTAAAGTTGGTTGGGATAGGTGTTATTAATAAGCATTTTGCACTCTAATGTACTATATTATTAATTAGTCGTTATGTACATATGTGACCTAAACATTGGTATCAGGAATAGCTAAGGTCATAGCATCATGTTCTTTTTCTTGCCTCTGTAATCAGAGTCCAGAAATGCTGCTCTCTGTCTCTGAAGTGATCACTCACCAGATTAAAAGTGACTTTCTGCATGCAGCGTGAAGATTTTTTTAATATTCAGAATATATGGTGGTGAGCTGGCTCCCTTCTATGCTTCATTGTGAAACTCTATGTGCAGAATTGTAAAGGAAGAGAGATCACACCCCTATGAAATCTTGTTTTTTATTATATCTTTGTTCAAAATAACACATGGCTTTTCTATTGACCCTTTAACCCCTTGATCTTCATGTGAAGAAAAGATGAAGCCTAAGAATGTGCAACTGCTTAAATCCACCCCTTTTTACATTTGCTTCTATTCCTCCTGCTGGGTTATTACCCTTGCCTTTGCCACACACATACCTACATTTACAATGTAATATCCTTGTGCTGTGTACACTGATGGTGGAATAATAATAATAATAATAATAATAATAATAATAATAATAATGATGATGTAGTGAATGTTAATTAAGCTGTTATCACCGTTGCAGAGATGGGATAGATAAATCATTGTACAGTGTTGATGGATTATTTAATTTCTATACCGCTTGATATATTTAAAATATATCTAAGCAGTGTACAGAAAACAGAAGCAACAACAGACAACTTAAATGAAATAATTACAAAAATACATCTAGAAATGTTACATTAATACAAATTTACTAATATATATGAATAAATACCAGTTCATTTTCCTTCTGACATACACCTTCCCTCTCAACCTCTGGGTTGTTGCCCAGAATCCAAACAAACGCTCAGCTCACCCACAAAAATCTCACAATGAGAAGAATTCTTGGATACAGCAGACATCACCCTAGTCTCTCATTCTAGACGTGCTGTTGATGGGCAGACATCAAAGTGGGTTCTACTTCCTCAGGCTGCCCACAGCTGTGTCCCATTCAGCTGCACTTTCCACACCTAGTTTCAGGTACAGCAGGTTTGTTGGGTTTCCCGGGGGTCCAGAGAATGGGAAAAGGGCTGCCTTCCACTCACAGCCCTTTCTTCACTCTCTGTCCTTTCTTCTCCCTCCAGTTCGGACCTTCATGGAGAACTTTGTTAGGTTGTCCAACGATGATGTTCATACTTCATCGTTTTGGGGCTCTGTGTCCAGCAGTGTAACTGTAGACCTTCAAGTGTGGGGAATGTGTGGCCCTCAGAATGTCATTGGATTCCAGTTCTTATCAGCCCCATTCAGCATAGCCAATGCTGAGGGATGATAGGAGTTAGACCACAGGTTTCTGAACTCAGCTATAGACTTGTCTTGTAGGGCAAAGTGGAAAGAAAGCACAGAGAAAGCTCAGAATTTAAAACCTGGTTGCTGTGGCATCTGAACATTGAAAATGTGTTTCTGAATCATAAATTGGAGCACATTTGAAAGAAAGGGAACAGAAAATACTTTTCAGACTAAATGGAAGGGTGAATTCCGCCCATTGTGATTTATCTATCAGTGGAAGCTCTGCTCAAGGACTTCTGCTTGCACAATGGGGCTTCCCCAATTCCTGCCAGTGTGCCCTCCCAAAGGCTCTTGGTGGGCCAAGAGAACCCCCAGGACAGTACAGGGAAGGTGGAGGGGGGTCATTCCATTTGGTAAGCTGAAAAGGTTGCACTGACGTAACGATTGGAAGAATTGTTGGAATCTCCCCCCCCCCCCGCCCATTCTAAATCTATTACAGTCTTGCCAAGGTTTTGAATTGAAAATGTTTTGTAACTGATGGTGCCTCACTTTGCTAATTAAAATAGTTTTCAGAGATCTTACACTGGTACCTCCCAATTGGTATTATCTGAGAAACCAGTACATTTGTTTATGCCGCTGCAAATTTCATAGTATTGTTAATGAGTGCGCGCCAAATCTACAATTGCCAAATCCATAGCTAGATTTCAACCAGCCTTTGAAACCTGCTTCTAACTAGGGCTTCCAGTACTGGTTTAGTGCAGATATAATTATTGCTGAGAAGGGAAAGGGAGGAGTTGAAGTGGGACAAGGGAGTAGGACTGTGCGAGGTGGGGTGGGGTGGGCACGAGTCTGAGGAGCACTCCAGATCTCTTAACCATGGTCAAGAGACTGGAAAACATTACATCTCCGCTGAACCATTCAGTGCTGCTTCAAAAATCACAAGACATCCTGACCTTTTTCTGGCTTCTCTTGACTCTAAAGAGGGAGGAGCAGCCTTCTCCACCACCTTTACTAGAAAGTGATTGGGATGCAGGCAAGCGGCTTTACAATGAAAGGCTCTTTGGAAGTTTGTGTGCATTGGCTGCAGCCAGCCAGGCAGAGATTCCAGCCCAGTGTAGTTCACAGAGCAGCTGTGACCAGAGTTTGAAACAATAAGGGTCTCTTGGCCACTTTTAAAGGTGGAGCTGTTAGCAAATTTCCTTTCCAGCTTGGGATAAAAGGGGGGTGATTTGGATCTGTCGGCAATGCGGCTGTTAGGCCAGATTTCCAGCTGATGTCAAGTTTCCTGCTGCACATATGTGAGTCAAGCAAAGGTACATACCGACAAACATTCTCCAGGCAGCTGGCAGCCTTTAGTGCTTTGGGGGTTTTTTGCATTGCTTTCCTCTGCCTCTGGACTTGCCACTGCGTCGCATTGTATTGTTGCTGTCTGAGTCATTGCAGAGGAGACCTCCCTCCTCCTCGCTCCCCCTTAGGAAGTTTGGCACTGTTTACTTTTTTTGTCCGGTTAGAATAATGGAATGTATTTTTAGGCCTCTTTGCCTTGCTCTCTGAATCGGCATTAACATGCTGAGTGGGGCTGCTCCAGGCGAACTTTTATTTATTTATCCCCACCCCTTTTTTTTGGGGGGGGAGAAATATATAACGCAATTCATTTCAAACCTGGGCTAAGCTCCAAGGCGTCTGCCTAGAGAGTTTGCGAAGTCCTGTAACCATGGTGGCCATGTTTGTGTAAGAGAATTCACTTCCGGTTGGCAAGCACACTCTGCTAGCTGTCACTTGGGAATGATGCTTCCTGTGTTAAGCATAGCTGGGTGGGGGGAGGCAATGACTGCTGAAGGCCATGCTAGCCAGTAGGTGCATTGCCAGGTTCAGATTGTCATGCTCAAGGTGGAATAAGGCGGCTGTTTCTTTCTGGGTGGTGCCTACCTCCATCTTCTTCTTTTAAGTTTGCAAACCTTTTAGGACTGGGACTGGCATGCCAGTCCTGTGCATGATACACAGTGAGGGAGAAGCCAGTGATTGGGGTGGAGGGGGGACAATGACTGAGGACTGGTCCACATGCATGTGCCCAGTAGAATAAGACTGGGGGTTGTGGTTTCGGATTTTGCTCTCCCATCTTTGACACAAGAATCTCAGATTCCAAGGGCATGTGATGCAGCCACCTTGTTGAAGCGAAGCAGGTTTGGGTCTGGGTGGGAGACCTGAATACCACAGGTAAGCTGCCTTGTGTTCCATAGTGGAAGGAAGATGAGATGTAAACATACTAAAATATTAATTGTGTTCATGCATGATTTTTTTTCCTACTTTAATTTCCACAAATTGGAATGAATAAGAAATTTGTTTAGCAAGCGACTTGCCTCTGCTAGATGCCCCTTAGTCTTCTATAAAAAAGAAGACTTTTTTTATAGAAGAGGACTGGGACTAGCATTCCAGTAGAGTGCCTTATACATAGTACTTATGATGAGGGAATAATTGAGAGGACTCTGAATGCTGCTCCACACACAAAAAATAAGAATTTTGTTTTCCAAGCCACTCACCTTGTTAGGTGCCCCTCAGTGTTGCATAAAAAGTGTCATTTCAAAGTACAGTGTAATAACTCATGGTTATTATTACTCACAGGACCAAGGCCCTGTGTATTGGGGCTGTGTCCATTTTGAGAGGGTCTAGGTTAATATTTAAAGTGTTCTGCTTGCTCTTTCATCTTTAAAAACTGGCAGCAGGAGGGGGGGTAGGAAACCACTTGCTGTGACAGCAAGGCACTTGTATGGGCCTTGGTGTTTTATGAGCAGGAAGCCAAATTGGATTGGCCAGCTGTCCCTGAGCTCTAATACAGAGCCTTCCCCATCATTCAATCACTGCAGAGCCTCATCTTCCACTTAATATGATCCAGACCTGGGCAGCCCAAATCATGCTGGATTTAAATGCAACAAAATAATATCAGCCTTCCCCTGTTTTCTTTCAATCAATTTTTGATGGCTTTAGGTAGCCATTAATAGTGATGCAATCTCGGGTTGTAGCAACCTGCTCTTTAATAAGAGGCCTGGAGGAGCAAGAGGCTGCCATCTTCCATACCAATAAAATGCAGGTGAAATGAGAAAAAGAGCTTATTGAACAGCAGGAAATGTTGTAAAGTGTAGCATTGCCTCCTCCCTGCCCCTTGACATTGGGTGGTGATGCACTTTGCGTCCCATGGCTCCCAGGGAGGCCTCTTGGTTCTTTGTAGTGTATTTGCCTCTGCTGAGCATTGAAATGTGTGTCGGAGCGGAAATGCAAAGGCACTAAAATGATGCAACCAGCTCAAAGGTTTGTGGTGGTGGAATCTTGCTGGGCTGCACACATTTGGGCAGAGAAGCTGGGTTGCTTTCTGTATTGGACTATCATTGGCCATAAGATGAGAGATGCTGTAACAGCGGCTGGTATTCTGAAAGGTGACACCTCGGAACTGACAGTCTGAAAATGGCCAGTGCTTTTATTTTATGTTACAGTTTGTTCCTTCACTTTATTCTTGGTATCTGCTTTTCCTAATAAAACTTTACCCTATATTTCACTGTAATTATGCACTGGAGTGTTAAAAGAGTGAGGCGTGGGGGTGAAATGACAAACTTTGGCCTGCTTCACAGGTAACACTAAACCAAACCATGGCTTCGTGTGAATGAGCCAATGCACAGGCTCCTGGAGAGGACGTCACAGCTGCTTAGCATGTTGTCTGGACCTAGAGTTGTGGTTTAGCTTTTTGCAGACAAACCATGACCCATAACCAAGGTTTGTTCTGGGAGAGATAAACCACAAACCCAGGTTTGTACGACATGCCAAACCAAACTGGTTTACCTCAACAGAGAGAATGAGCAGAACAACCAGAAAAGGAGGAAAACTACCATGATCTGCCTGGAAGCCTGTATATGCTTGTTCACCCATGCTAAACCATGGTTTGGCTTAGAGTTATGCATAAATGAGGTCTCTGTAAAGGTGGTGTTTTTGTTCTGATACTTCTCGTGTATTCTGAAGGGCTCTGGCTTTAGTTGGGGCATTAAGTTGTTACCCCAGTGTAAAGGCTAGAGTGTGGACTTGTTAGGATCAGAAGGCCTGAAACTGACTGATGCACCTATTTCTGTTTTCAAGTAGCAGACCAGAAAGGTAGAGAAATACAGGGAAAGCAAGAGTCAGCGGCTTACAGATTTGCAGGAGTGGGAGACAGGAGAAGAGTGGAGCCTCATCAGTTTACCACTGGGATCTCTGCCCAACTTGTTTCTGAGAATCATCATGCTCTACTCTGCAACCTTGAGAGCTAGGAATTGAGGGGCGGGGGTGATCAATGAAAGCTAAAGTTTTTAATAATTCCATACTCTGTGGCAAACACATAAAAACCCTGCATTCACATAGCCCTGGCTATATTCTGTCTTGTTTTCTTTTCCTTGTCTTCCTGTTTCCCCTTCTTTCCCTAAAAAGAAATCTGCTGTCTGTGGTTGTTTCTGTACAGGGACCGCCTTCCTCTTTTTTGGTCCTGATCTCAGCCTCCTTCTGTGGGGTTATTTACTCCTTCTTTTATAACTCTGCCTTCAAATATAAACAGCGATAGACTACAAATACATTAAAAAGGCGATCTGGCAAGTTCTGCCAAAGGAACATTGCTTCCCTTCAGCAGTATTTATCTATAGCTCTATTTGCATGACATCGATCTCCCGCTTCTCATTTGCTTAATCTAGCATCTTCCTTTGCTCTTGCTCCCTCCTTCCTTTCTGCAGTTTATTGCCATTATTTGTAGGGTCTGGTTTAGACTGCAAATTCTTTGTGATCAGGAGCCTCAGTTTTAACCGGGCTGTAAAACTGTGATTCCAAATTGCTGGGTTACAACAGCCCTGTGGCAGGTTGCCAGGCCATCAGAATTGGGCGGGATGGGGGTGGGGGTGGGATGTAAGGGGCAACGTGTAGTAGAGGACTCCGGAGCATTAGTCTGAGGCTTGTAGTTGGAAGCCAAATGAAAGCAAAATGCTGTTGCTGTGGATGAGCTGCCTTTTTTGTTTTGAATGTTTTAAAGCTGTGTGTATATTGGAAGTGCTGTGAATGAAGCTTCTGACAAACTTATACCATAACAAAAGTTAGCAAGCCTTATATATATGG
Organism: Podarcis filfolensis; assembly: GCF_964270895.1. NCBI lineage: Eukaryota > Metazoa > Chordata > Lepidosauria > Squamata > Lacertidae > Podarcis > Podarcis filfolensis. The sequence continues at coordinate 39,629,447 of NC_139605.1, read as the reverse complement.
AGGAAGGAGTTTTTGCAATTGCAATCTTCACCAAACGGATCAGAGTCTGTGCTGGTTGACTTCATAGATTAAAAGTTTATAATCATAATAAGGGACTTGTAACAGCACTCCATGTGCCTTGGGACGACTGTGCATGTGGCCTATCTAGAGCAGTACATTAAAAGGGAACTAAAATGCACAGAATGCAAGAGATTGTTAGGATGAATGTTGTGATTTGACATATCAAGACCCTGTCAAGGAGCATCTGGTTGCCAGAGGCAGGCCTGGAAGGCTCATTAAAATCCTAGTAGCTGTTGGGACTGACCACCTGGAGGTGGGATGGAGATGAGAGCAGCAAACTCTTTAGAGAACTCCGCATGTGGGCCTGAGCTACCGAGGCGCTGGCGCAGTTTTCAGATGGAATTCTGTGACAGCCACGTTAATGACAAAAGGATTAACTGTGATTTGGTAGAAAATAACTTCAGTCACCTGAGCTAGTAAAGAGGGACGAGAGGCCTGCAGCTAAAAAACTGGCCCGCAGCTAAAAAACTATTTCAAATCAAATTATGAACTTCAGACTTCCCTATCTCTCTGTCTCTTACAGCTCCATATTCAGCTTTCCCCTCTGCCCATTCTCTTTCCCACTTTACTTTTCTCTTTCTCAGGGCCCTCTATCTGGCCTTTCCCCCTTCTTTTTAGACCAGCCCTCCAGTACAACTGTCACCAGCTTCAGCCAGGATGGGAGTGGTGGAAATTGAGAGTCCAAAACTGGAAAACACTAGGCTGGTGAAGACTGGCAAGACCTGTTCAGGCTTCCAACCCATTGGTGGCCAGTGACCTTCTGCCTGACCACCCTACCGAGTAATATTAAGGCAACTCAGCCAGTTGGTACCAGAAGCTTTCGTACTACCACCAGGGCATCTTGTGAGTGCATTGCAATATAGATTGTCATGTGGCCTTGACAGCGGATAGAGGTGGGCATGGGGATCTGTGCTTGTAATAACTGCATTGTCGCAGCAAGATAATCACACATAATTTTCCGCAAATGCAGCACTGTGACAGAAGGCGGCTCTCCCATTGGACTCCTCACCCTATATCAGAGACCATTGGAACAAGTATTTTAACAGTAAGGGAAGTTCAGCAATGGAACCAACCAATGGAACCAACCAGGTGGTGGTGGGCTCTGCTTCACTGGAGGCCTTTCAGCATAGGCTGGGCATCCATGTGTTGGGGACATTCTGGCTCTGGGTTTCCAGCACTGAGTGATGCCTTGGATTTGATGGCCCACAAGGCCCCTTCCAGCTATGTGCTAAACGTGCAAGGATTCCCTTTGGTTTAGTAGTTAGCAATAGAGGAGGGAATGTTTTCAAGTGTGAAGTTTTGTAGTCCCAGTAGCCCCCCCCCCCATTCCCAGGATCATTATGAAGGCTAATAGAGTTCCTTCTTTCAGTTGTTCAAGTAGGCTCTGTCCCAGTTTTTGCCAACCTAGCAGTTCGATTGCACACCAGTGCAAGTAGATAAATAGGTACCACTGCGGCAGGAAAGTAAATGGCATTTCCGTGCGCTCTGGCTTCTGTCACGGTGTCCCATTGCACCAGAAGTGGTTTAGTCATGCTGGCCACATGACCCAGAAAGCTGTCTGTGGACAAGCGCTGGCTCCCTTGGCCTGAAGTGAGATGAGTGCCACACCCCATAGTCGCCTTTGACTGGACTTAACCATCTAGAGGTCCTTTACCTTAGTTCATTGAGAAAGCTATTACTTAAAAAGGCTTTCTCAATGAGTTAAGGGAGAGGAGATCCTGTCCTTGCAAATTGCCTTTCTATGTGTGAGGCTGCCTGTCTTCGGAACAATCTTGAAGGGTACCTGTAGCGTACCTGTGGTTCATTACTCTGATATTAATAATGGAAGTGCTATTATTTAGGCAGTGCAATTGAATTGTTAAGCTTTCCTTGGTGCTTGGCAATCTGCACCCTGCTGCTTGTAGGGATAAGATTAGCTACTTAGCTCAATCAAGGTGTTACAAACCAACTTGATGGAAATCAGTCAGCCAGATTATATTGAATGGGACAGACTTCCCGCCTGCCACAAAACTCCATTATGACAGAGGAGCGCCCTGTGCAAGGAACCCAGGTCTCTGGCATCCCGAGGTTCTGTTTTCTTGTGGAAGTAGAGAGACTGGGTTTCCTCAGAAGAGAAACAGAAAAGATGGACTCAAACTCTAGGAAGAGCCCCGTTCAAAGAGGGGGTGGGGGAAGAGAAAACACAAAGAAAGGATCATCTCTTGGTAGAACACAAGACTCTTAATCTCAGAGTCATGGGTTCGAGCCCCACATTGGGCAAAAGATTACTGCATTGCAGGGGGTTGGACTAGATGACCCTTGTGATCCCTTCCAACTCTACAATTCTATGATCTTGCACTTAAATGCCAGAGACTCAGGGACTGGAACCAGGAGACTCAGTCTGGGGAAGTGAATTAGACTGATGAGCCACCACAGGTTGTGTATCCTGAGCATAGCTGTCAACATTTCCCTTTTTTAAAGGGAAATTCCCTTATTCTGAATAGGATTCCTCGCAAGAAAAGGGAAAAGTTGACAGCTATGATCCTGAAAGACCTTTTCAGGCACAGAACAGGAATGAGCAGTTGGAAGCAGTATGGACCCTTTGGGTTGGCCATGCCTAGAATCATTTCTCAAGGTGACAGACCCAAGGTCATCCAGAAAGCTTTATCCATGTTGGGTTTTGCATCTGCCTGGCCAACAGACCCATGTATTTTGTTTCTTCGTTCAAGGCCCTTGAGAAGTTGGGGACCGGCAAGACCTGGTTAAAATATTAAAGCAGAGTATTGCCATCTGAAAAAATGGGAGTACTATTGTGGTACCCAATCAATTACAGTTCTCTTCTGAGCCAGGTCTAATTGTAGGACCCATGGCTTATCACAGAAATCAACTTCTTAACCACTTGATCCTTTAATTGTACAGTTGCTCTGCTTTATTTAGACTAATGGCAACATTATCCCTATCTACATATGCTGTGTGAATCCACACACAGAATTTGGAAGTGTGTGTGTACACACAGCACTCCTTCACCCCAGGTCTCATCTTTGCCATCTCAGTGAGTAAGGCTGCAGTCCTAACCCCACTTACCTGGGAGTAAGCCCTACTGAGTTCAGTGGAACATACATCTGCCCAAGTCTGTAGTGCAGTGCTGTGATTTGGGTTTCGGGCAGGGATTAATGTAGTCCCTTTGGCTGGCAAGCTTTGGGAGTTGGTGTTGTTTCTGGTGGGAATAGGGGTTATGAGTTCTGTTTGTGAAACAAACAGCAAGGGCAGCTGCAACCTGGCACCTGCTCAGCTGGAAAGAGTTGCGTGGGCTGGTTAGAATTGCACTTACTATCTCGAACGCAAGCCAAGACCTTGCTTGAATTACTCCCATGCATGCCAGAGAAGAGTTAACAGGAATGCTGCTCTCAGGATGCTGTTAAAAGGCTGCACTTCGGTTTTTCCTGTACTGCTTGCTGGTCACAAGCATGCTCATAAACGTCCTGCTCTGATAATGGGGAAGTGCTTGCTGTCAGATGTCCAAGGTTGGAGGAGGAAAGGATGCTTGTATACACAATCAATATTTTTGCATGGTACGTGGGCCTGATGTTTCTGCCCATTCTAAGATTTTCCTGAGTCCCCTTATATCTCATATGGAGCTTTGCCAATTGCCTTGCTGATGTTGGTTTGAGCTCTTCTTGTGCTGGTTGTGGTGTGCATTGGCACAAGTGGAACAGAGGTCTCTCTGACCTTTCCCATCTATGTACTGGATCTTCCTCCTTGTAACTGGAGAGAAATCAAGCACAACAGACTACGCTTTTTTCTTTTTGATGCTCATGGATCTCTGCAATGAAAGAGAGCATCTTAGAACATGAAGCTTCTTCATCTCGGGGTCATGGGTTCAAGCCCGACCTCGGGCAAAAGAGTCCTGCATTGCAGGGGGTTGGACTAGATGACCCTTGTGGTCCCTTCCAACTCTACAAATATATGATTCTATGAAATCTGTATGCATTATTGCCCCTCCAGTGGAAAGGGCCTGCCTATTTCGGAAGTATATTATAGTTTGAGGGATAGGTACAGGTAGATCTCATCACATGCAGGAGTTACATTCTGAGCTACTGCACATAGAGGCAAAATTGTGTGAAGCCAGAACTGCCCCATGTGACCATCCCTACTTATCTGAAGTTGGTGTTGAGTGGGCCTTCCCAAGAGGAAGCTCTTTTTAAACCCCTCACCTTGCTTATCAGGCTCTGGGAAGGTTGAGCTGGGGCTAGGGCTCCCGAGTTTGGATCTGTCCCCCCCCCACCTTTAATTTTCAGCAATCCGCATAAAGTTGCAATCACATATGAGAAATCAGCACAAGATGTGATCTATCTGTACTGAATAAGAAGCAGATTCCATGCAGAAGTGCTTCTCACAGGGACAATCAGTGCAGTGATGTTTGCAGTGTGTCTACCCGGCCAGGTTTGTCTCCAGAACGTCAGTTTATTGTGGAGGGATTCAAGCTCACACCAAGAAATTTAGGTTTGCTCAGTTAAAGTGCATTAAAGTGCTCCGCTGCCTTAGCACAGTAAATTCACTTTGAAAAAGAAACGAAACAGACTTCTTGCGGTTAGGAATGTGACAAGAAAATGCATTGAAAAGTGTGGGACGGAGAAATGTCTAATGAGAAGACGTCTGAACACCCGGTGAGCAAATCAAGACGAATGCAGGATGAATACTCATTGCTGCATAACCCTCCCGCAAACAGACGGGGACAAATGCTCGATAAGCAGCCTCTGCACAAGCTTTTTCCAAGTAAATCAGGATGAATGCTCAATAAATAGGTTGTCTGGAGGAGCCCGACTTCTGTGGGTTATTACTACTGCTGTCTCTCCCAAACAAGGGGTTCTATTGCCAGGGGTGTGTCAGCCACATCCTTGCCTACTTTTCCAGCAAAAAGGCTGTCACTTTTAGGAGCTTTTTAAAATTTTATTTTGTCCAGGGACTGTAGCCTTTTATATGCCAGGTCAGGCTAATTTTTTTTGCAGCTGTTGCTAGTCTTCTCGAAGCACAGTCTGGTGCACCCTCGAGCAAGGATGCCAGGCACACTGTTGGGATTCCTGTTTTGCATTGAGATGTTGTCGCATAATCCTAGTAGAGCCAAGGAGTTGCCCGGGGTAATTTTTTTCTATTAGTGCCACTCCCTGTAGGGAATTCTAGACACTTGATGCTTGCCAGAGGATTTCCCTGTGCAGCTTGACTGAGCCAAGACACCAAGTGAGGGGCTGGTTCCCTGCCTTGTCTTTCGAGCGTTTTATCTGACGGGTCTATATATAAAACAGGACACTTTAGCTCGTGCACATTAGTTGTCCTTTTTAATCTGCAAAGTGCTTACGTATTTAGGATACCATAACTTCGATTGCTACTTCTGTTTAGCATTTGCTCATGGCAGCAGCATTCCAAGCATTGCACAAAACATTACAGAGTTTTGGTCCTGCTCAGATGGCTTACAAACTTAAGGGCCACACTTGATGTGATGGTAAATGCCTGGCAGCCGCCTGAAACAACACAAGTGACACCTACTAGACTAGAGCTTCCTTCATGTGGCGACACCCCAACAGTCTGCGTTTTCAGAATCCCCATCTCCACATCATTGGTTGCTTGTGGCAGCAGCAGGCGTGTGAAACCGTGTGACCTCAGTTCAGTCAACTAAATTTTGTGTAGTGGAAGAAGAGAGCCGGACATGTCATTGCTGTGTTTGGTAGATTGCTGGGTCCCCCTGGGTGGGGAGCTCCATGATCTAGACTGTGCTGTGGAGATGGCCTGGCCCCCTTTCCTCGCACTCTGTACTATAAGAGAGCAGCAGGATACCACCCTGCCTGATGACTAGTGTGCAGCAATGCTCATGCAAGAAGAGTTTTTTCCCCTTATATCTTAGTCTCATTCCATTTGGGACCTGATAGGTGATAAATAGCCCTTAGAATTGCACCTGGAAGCATATGAGGAACCCATTGGTATTGTGGGTGAATGACTGGATTTCCATCAGCAAAATAGCTGCTGTGTTGGGTAGCAATTGAAGCTCCCGGTAACTTACTTTTCAAAGGCTGTATTGTGTAGATGCCAATATGTCAGAGGGAAAGGATGAAGAGCTTGTGTACACAAAACCCCTGCTTGGGTGGCCATTGTGTGGATCCACTTGCAGAAGCTGGAGCTCTGGGTGCCTCAGTGTGGTGTGGTGTAGAAAATCTCTCGGTGTGTGCTCAAGTTGTGTGAGTCTTACCAATTCTGCTGACGGTAAATGGGAGTGGTTCTGCGGGAGGAAGGTAATGTGACAGCAGAAGTCATGCGGTTACGAGCATCTGCCCTCAGTGGTGCCAACAAATTCCTTGAAGGTATTCCTTGCTACTTTGGAAACCTGACAGGCTCACTTGTGTTTTGCTGTACAGCGTCACACCGTGTGGTGCGGTGACTAGAATTGTGGGTGTGGAACACCAGGTTAAATTGCTACTTGGTTATGAAAGTCTTCAGAGAGCTCTGGGCAAGTTACAGACTCTCATTCTAACCTATCTAATGGAGTTGTTGAGAGGCTAAATGCTACCCTGAGTAGGGTGAGATGCAGTGTAATAAATAAAATTAACAACTAAACGGCATGGTGGGTGGTATTGAATGTGGGACGTTTCCTTTGTTCTCTGTAACTGCCTGGAGTTTGGATCTGATGTTCTTGAAGGCGTAGTTTTAATAGTTTCTGAGACACGGTAAGGACGCAAGGAAGGAAGGAGCTTTGCTATTAGAGCTCTTGCAGCAGACATCTGTCACTGCAGACAGGAGAGGGATGTGACTCTCTTCTGGCTGTTTCGGGGTGACGAACGAGTCTGATCATCCCTGTCGCGGGTGTCTATAAATCTTTGGCTGTTGGTAAATGAGCTCCACCTCTTGTAGAGGCAATCCTTCCCTGTAGCAATTTGGGTAAATAAAAGAGCAGGAGTGATGCAGGACGGAGAGTAGCAAATGGATTTCAACGGGATATCGCTTTGCAAGGCTGAGGCGGAAAGTGCAGCTTTATCACCAAATCCTTCTTGTGTAGTATCATCTAACCAATTCTTTGCTTGAAGCTTCTGTCCCTAGAAGAGACATCCTGCTTGCAGTTTGTGTGTGTGTGTGTGTGTGTGTGTGTGTGTGTGTGTGTTTTGTTAGTAAGAAGGATACCTTTTATGAAAATGGGGTGGTGGTGGGGAGACACTAGCTATTGCTGAATACCCCAACACCTATGATCACTGCTTGGGAAATGATTCCCAGCATATCTGGCTCAGCAGGCAAGTGGCTGATGGTTTAACATGAATTTAAGTATTTAGAGTATAGAAGTGGCTTAGTCATGCTGGCCACCTGACCCGGAAGCTGTACGCCGGCTCCCTCGGCCAGTAAAGCGAGATGAGCGCCGCAACCCCAGAGTCGTCCGTGACTGGACCTAACGGTCGGGGTCCCTTTACCATTTTAAGGGGCACAAGGAATAAGCTTCAAGAAGGATTTTTTTGTGATCCTCTATCTTTCTGACTTAGGGGAAAACTCTGTCCTTTCTTATTGCAATTGATAATTGCCTTCTCTATTTCCTTCCATCGAGTGTCTGTCTCACAGCTCTGTGCTCTCCCTGTGTATTTTTGTAGGGGAGTGGGGGTAAGAATGCATTTATTTTTTATCTGTACATTTATATCATATTAGTTCCTTTTCGTTCGAGACACTGCCTGCTCAGCATAAAACCTCAACAAAATGTCTAAAAAAGGTCAATGATACAGAATACTACATAGATTCTTGCATCCAAATATCAGACATAAATGTATATTCCCTTGCGGCTTTGGCTCTAGGCAATACAAGAGGTCCTATAGTGTTTCTGTGGATCCATAGAATTGCGTTTGTCCCTGTTTTGCAGCTCGGAGGGTGGGGAAAACACAGGTGGGTAGTGAATCATTTAGACTTGCTTGGCAAATCAGTGTCAGAACTGGAAGTCGGATCCCATAATTCTAACTTTCTCTGCTTACTCGAACAGCCGCCCTACCTCTTTGCAAATTGTCACCATTTATTTCTCTCCTCATTTGTGATGGTCTCTCTTTGTTTTCTCTCCCTGTCTTTATAAAAAGTAAAATCTCATTAATGGCCAACCACTCAGCACATTAAAGTCCAATTAGGTAAATGGTGAAAGGCAATGAACACTTCCACTTCTGTGTGTGAGTTTGCTGGTAGTGGGGAGAAAAAGAACTTGAAGGGTGAATGAGCAGCTTCCCCCTCCACCAACTGCCTCTCTGCAGGAGCAAGGCTCCCCCCACCCAGAGGGGGGAAAATGAAATTTGTTTCTCTTCTGGTGTAGGGCTGAGTGTGAAGATATTAGTAGAGTGTTCTCTCAGTATGTGGAAATTTTCCTAGTGAAAGGAATTGGTTGCTGCTTTGATCAGCTGTGGGTTCTTTCAGGCTCGTTCTGTTTCGGATGAGATTTGAGTCACATACTGGTAAATTCGGGTCCCGCATTTAAAGTTGATTTGGAGCTGTTGCATAACAAACACACTTCCCCTAGCAAACTGAACTCTTTGCAATAAGGAGAGTGACAGGGAAAATGCTCTGGGAAGCATGGGATAATCGCATTTGCTTTATGCAACTTCATTTAACCCTGCAAACTTTGTGCAAACAAATCAGAATGAATGCTCAATAAACAGGTCATAAGGAAGTGAGCTCTGTCTTCTTTTTCAGCTACCTACAGCAAAGCAATGTGAGCCAAAATTCCTTACCTTTAAGTTTGTATGCCAAGTCTGTGAATGGCAAATTATTAATCCTGGATGGCCCATTCAGTACTTAGCTAAGGCTATTCCCATTAATGTTTCCACTAGGGAAGTTGAAAGGCTGGTGTTTATACTAGGATAGGTGGTCATACTGGGGGGTCCAACAGATTCTCCATGCCTTGAGTTTACAAAGATTGCATGGATTTCTGATTTTGCTAACCTGTCATAATCTGGATCTAAACATAGAAGCAGAGGTCTTGATTTCAGTGCTAAACCCAGAAGACCAGAGGTTTGGGCTTTGAATATAATATCCGGCAGATTTGCTCAGACATTGCAGAAAGTGGATACCCTGGCCTCTGTGCCAGCCACTGTTGTCTTAGATGCTCATCACAATAGTCCCCACTGCTTGCTCAAGTTCTCTGCAGCTTTGAGGAAATTGAAGCTGGGGTGACTGACTTTTTTTGCTGAGTGTGACAGATCTCTCCCTCCCCTCCCTTCTGCCTCTGATTCATACAGAACTGGGTGCAGGGGTGGTGGGTGAAAGGTTCAAACCTCATATTGCACCAGGCTCTGGTAAAGGAGAGAAGTGATGTTGGTCCCTCTTACTGTTTTCCCCTTTCCAATTCTTGGCATGAAGAAACTATAGGATGCCTTAATCTTACTCATCTCCAAGGGCCTATGTTTGGGCTAGAGGGACCAGGATCTGTTGCCTTATGAGCTAAATTGAGTTTCAGTGGCACAGGCTAAAGAAGCCAGAGGTTAAACTTTACAGTATGGGCTCTTGTGTAGCCAAGATTCTCTACTTCCATGTATGTTGCCCTTCATGTAAACTGTGTGCAGCTATGTCTTTTGGGGGCATTTGACACGTCTAACCAAACTGGAAGAAAGAACAAGTTTCTTCTTTCCCTTTGTGCAATTGAAGAAAAATAACTCTAGTGAACTTCAGGGTGGAAGCTCAAGCGATGTGCAACCCTCCCATGCCCCGCCTTCTGCCTGAAGACTGGTTCTGACCTTTAGGAGTGTGTTGGAAATCTAGGATCAGCCTCAAGGCTGTCCAGTGCTAGGAGAATGAGGAAGGTCAGAATACTCCCCTGCCTGGGCAAAGAGAAAACCCTGAAGATAAAAAGGCAGCCTTCTGTAGCTTGTCGGTTATGGATGGGTAGGCAGGACATTGCCAACCTCCTAGTGGAGCTAAATACTTGGTCAAGCTGGAGAGGTAACAGTGGTCCCACAAATATTGACGAGAAGCAAAATATCTTACTGAAATCTATTTTAGTGGGATCTTTTGTGCTGTTGGGATGTGTAGGCGGTGATTTTTAAAAGTATTTTCTTCAAGGGTGGAGAGCTGTCTTTAAAAGTCACAAATACGGAATTACTTGGAATAGCGAGCTCTAGTCGTACACTGAATCCTGCTTGTGTTGAAGATGTGGGTAGAATAAAAGTCTTTGGGCCAAAGTCTTAGCAACAGTGCATGAAGGTGTAAGGGGAGGTTAGGGTGGAGGCTGAGAAAGGCTACAACATCCCTGGGGAGTTGTGGAAGGATAGGGAGCTTGCTCACTGGCTTTGCAGATCTGGTAGTGGTGGTGCCCCCCCCCCGGAGTGGAACATGATGTAGACACATTTGTTCATAATGCACTGTGAGTGCAGGTTAGCCAGCACATACCAAAGAAATCTCAGGACACTCAGGAAGGATGCTGTCCCTCAAGCTCCCTATAAAACCTCTAATGCTCCTCTGTGGAAAGTTCTACACCCACATACAGTGTCTGAGGTTGCAATCTTGGACACATGAGGCACTGATGATGCAGTGGAAATTATTTCTATGTAGTCATGCATTTGATTGCACTCCACAACACATAACTCCTTTTTCTTTTAAAAAAGGAAGTCAGATTCTTTGTTAAGAGCAGATAGGATTTTATCATTTATCTTGTCATACTAATGTGTATGGAGAGGTGTTCCATTATTCTATAATAATAATAATAATAATAATAATAATAATAATAATAATAATACAGTCATACCTCGGGTTGAATGTGCTTCAGGTTGGGCACTTTCAGGTTGCGCTCCGCGGAAACCCGGAAGTAACGGAGCGCGTTACTTCCGGGTTTCGCCGCTCGCGCATGCGCAGATGCTCAAAATGACGTCACATGCATACGCAGAAGTGGCAAAACGTGACCTGCGCACGCGCAGACATGCCCTCGCGTTTTATGTTCTGTTCAGGATGCGAACGGGGCTCCAGAACGGATCCCGTTCGCATCCCAAGGTACCACTATATTATTATTTATACCCTGCCCATCTGGCTGAGTTTCCCCAGCCACTCTGGGCGGCTCCCAATCGAGTGTTAAAAACAATACAGCATTAAATATGAAAAACTTCCCTAAACAGGGCTGCCTTCAGATGTCTTTTAAAAATAGGATAGCTGCTTATTTCCTTGACTTCTGATGGGAGGGCATTCCACAGGGCGGGCATCACTGCCAAGAAGGCCCTCTGTCTGGTTCTGGTTAATAAAGAGATCAGTTCTTTTGCGTTTCTCCATTTCAGTACTATGAACTTAGAAAAACAAATATAGAGGTATATCACTGTATCAGAGATAGTCTTTTTGCTAAATCTCAATTGGTGCAATGAAAGACCTGTCTTCAAGAAAACACTGTAATACAGGGATCTTGTTTTAGATAGTACAGCTACCCAGAAAGACAAGACATCTGGGCAAGGTTGAAAAGTGCTAAAATAGGGGTTATAAAGGATCTAATCCCAGTCATTTTAGTTATTTTTTAAAGCCATTTTCAGATCTTCAAAATTCTCTCTCTCTCTCTCTCTCATCTGTCTCTCTTGGAGCTTTTGCCAAAAGGTATAACACTATTATTCCCTTTATACTGTGAGTTCAAGCTTAAGGCTTCTAAGGCTCATGGCCCCATAAAAACACAGAAAATGTGGAAAGCCTACATTGTCTTTTTTCTGATAACAATCTTAGCTCTCCTAAGATGTCAAAACAATTCAGCAATTATTTTCTGTAGTGAATGCACAAAATGGTCATGGGAACTTCAATGGGAAGAATGTAGAATGATTAGCAAATTCTGTGCAATGCTTCTTCCAAGACAGCTGAACATTTCAGAGATCTGAACCACCTTCATTCCTGAGATGTTTGTAACTGTGGGGATCTATTGTGCTGTTATGTTCTGAGTGGCTCAACTGTTTGTCTAACCTTGCTTGCTTTGTGTTTCCTTCTAGGACTGAGCAGGATGCGGGCACCCACAATGTCCTGAATGTGGAGACTGGTGGAAGAAGAGGAGACATTAGTCCACAGACAGCTCCTTTCCCTTCTCCACTGCCTTCTGTTCTGCTTCATTTTTTTCCAGTGGATAGGTTAATGCACAACCATTGCTGGATGTGATTCTTTCGCCATGTGGCTCCTGAGACTAAAGCACCATTTGTCGGTCAATATCTGGACCTTGCTGCTTCTGGGGAGTGCTTGGCTGCCATTGGAAGAAGGCACTCCCAAGTCCAACTCTCCCTTTAGGACTTTCCAGGTCACCGACTGGAGTTTGACACACTTGGTGGTCCACAACAAAACTGGGGAGGTGTATGTGGGCGCTGTCAACCGGATCTATAAGCTTGCAGACGATCTGACACTGATGCGCACTCATGTCACGGGGCCCGTGGATGACAATGAGAAGTGCTACCCACCGCCTAGTGTGCAGTCTTGTCCACATGGGCTAGTCAGCACCAACAATGTCAACAAGTTGCTGCTGGTGGATTATTCTGGGAATCGACTGATAGCCTGTGGCAGTGCTTCTCAGGGCATTTGCCAGTTTCTGCGCTTGGACGACCTTTTCAAGTTGGGTGAGCCCCATCATCGCAAGGAGCACTACCTCTCCAGTGTCAATGAGTCAGGAACTATGTCAGGCGTCATCATTGAAGTCCCAAATGGGCAAAACAAGCTCTTCATTGGAACACCCATTGATGGCAAGTCTGAGTACTTCCCTACCCTGTCCAGCCGTAAACTGATGGCCAGTGAAGAGAATGCAGAGATGTTTGGCTTTGTTTATCAGGATGAGTTTGTCTCATCCCAGCTCAAGATTCCATCAGACACACTGTCCAAGTTCCCCACATTTGATATCTACTACATCTATAGCTTCAGCAGTGAGCAGTTTGTCTATTACCTGACCTTGCAACTAGACACCCAGCTTACCTCTCCTGACTCCACTGGGGAGCAGTTTTTCACCTCCAAGGTCGTTCGGCTGTGTGTAGATGATCCCAAGTTCTACTCATATGTGGAATTCCCTATTGGTTGTATTCGTGATGGCATTGAATATCGCCTGATTCAGGACGCTTACCTAAGTAAGCCCGGAAAGGCACTGGCCAAGCAGTTGGGTATCTCAGAGCAGGAGGATATCCTCTTCACAATCTTCTCTCAGGGCCAGAAGAACAGGGTGAAGCCACCAAAGGAATCTGTCCTTTGCCTTTTCACACTGAAGAAGATCAAAGACAAGATCAAGGAGCGCATCCAGTCTTGCTATCGTGGGGAGGGGAAGCTTTCTCTGCCCTGGCTTTTGAACAAGGAGTTGGGATGCATAAACTCAGTAAGTCTTCCTCCTCATTCTTCTACTTTGTCATTTCTCCTTTTCCTTTCTGCTCTGATAAATCCAAAGCATCAGCTGAGATACCTGTGCTGTCTTTGAGTACGCAGCTGAAGATGTTGCTTAAAGATCTGGGATTTGTTTCAATTAGCATGTGACCATTCTATTCTCAGCTACAGTATTTTGGTGTTTGGAGTTTTAGGCTTTGGTTATGGGGTATGAGGATAATTATTGGGTGTTGAGAAGTTCCGGCCTCTGGAATGACTTCTCCCAATCTTCAGTTATCCAAATAAAGTTTGTTATGCTGGAGGAATGGGGACTGTATTGATTTTGGAATGTGTTTTAGAGATTATTTGCACAGAAATTCTTGCCAAGACAGTTTTTCGGAAGGATTGAATTGAGAAGAAAGGCAATAAGTAGGAGCATGTGGACCACTAACCATCTAACAGACATGCTGATGTTCCATTTATTCTAACCTGAGTTTACTTTCCACTGTTACCATCATGACAAGTACTGGAATGAATTAGGGAAAAAGCAGGTGTCCATGTACAGGAGATATGTCCTGCTGGAAATACAGACCCAAGTAACTGTTAGATATACTGATGTGATGACAATTGCAGATGATTTGAAGTGCTATTCAAGGTGCAACATGGTGCCCTCTCAGCACCACATAATGATACGGCAGGAATATTAGCCAGCCAGGATGACGTTCCGACTCTACCTGGGTCTCTTGTTTTCTGGTTTTATCCTCTGTCTGATTCCAAATCGGGATAATCAAAATCCTTACCTCTGTAGTTTAAGGAGAGTGTGAGAACAGGACAGCTGTACAGATAGCAGCTTCATACTGGCAGTGAGAGGACTCTCCAAATTCATAGGTGTATATGAAACACAACTGGAGTGTCAGGTTTTGAGGCCAATTAGAAGTGAACTCTTGCCCTGGGGGATATGGGAGCGAGCCAGAGTTATGAGTCTGGATATGTTCTTTCTCAACAGAGGGAAAGTTGCCTGCCTATCCTGAGGGAAGCATTTCCCATAGGCTGTTGCTATGGCAAACAGAGGAGCTTTATTGCCCTGTTCCATTGTGTTAAGTCTTTGGCAAGGCAGGGTAAGAAGCCTGCTTTGTTTTATGAGCCATAGCTGGGTTCCTTTTCAGACAATATCAGATATAACTGGGAGGCTATTTCAGCTACATGCAGTGAGGATAGGAGAGTAATGTGTAAAAGATCTTTCAAAATGGGAGCGCAATGGGCAACTTTAAGATTTCTAGGACATATCATGAGTTGTAGAAAATTGGTATAGTTATGTCACTTAAAACTCAGCTGAACGCAAGGAGATATACATAGTGATTGTGGCAGAATCTGAGCTTGGACATCAGATGCCGTAGGTCCACTCCCCAGACCCATATAGTCAAGTGTACTTTGGACTTTGGGCTGATTCTTAATGGATCCATTTAGCCTACTGACCCTTCTTCTCCAAATTGTAATGGTCTGCTTAAATTAAATTTTGTAAATGAATTCAGCTAAAGACTTGGCCCACTCCAAATGCATTTCTAATGGCTTTACAAGAAGCACAATGTTGAGTGGATTTGTGTGTGTGTGTGTGTGTGTGTGTGTGTGTGTGTGTGTGTCCTTAAACACTAGCTCCATGTGTCAATGGTAGTGGACCTCAGGATTTAAAATTTTATTTTAGAAACTTCTTTCTCTGTTCTCCAATCAGCAGGCTCTCATTGTAATTAAATCAAAACCATACAAAGCCATAAAACATAATACATCAGCAGGGCCGATAAACATATCAGATTTTAGATCTTATGTTCCTATAGGTGCATGTATGGTATTGGGAACCATAAACCATGAGATGTGTAATTCCTGTGGCTCATGTATTCCTAGATGCTGCTGCACGTATTTAAAGTCAATGGGAATTACATTTCCCATGATTCCTGACAGCCACAGAATTCTGGTTGTGGGGATTACATTGGCAGCCAATGGATGGAGTGGTAGTACACTGGGCTCATAAGTGGGTGTCTAGGGCAGAATTGGTATGGTATTGTAGGCAGTTGTGATTCTGGTAGCAGCTCTGATAGGAACAGCTGAGATCAGAGATACAAAGCATGAAATAAGAGCTTGTGCTGTGCTTCCTTATGCCAATGAACCCATGTTCATGAGAAATACACTCCATTGTAAGGCTCAGTGTAGTACACATAGAACCTTGCCCCCTCTGGTCCTCAGAACATAGTTGTGTGGCAGTGTAGCTGAGAGATAGCATGTGGTCCATGTTCAGCCAGTGAGTTTCATAGCTGAGTGAGGAATTTGAATACACATCTCCATGGCTCTATTCCACCTCACAATATGATAAATAATGATTTACAGCTGCTGTGGAGTAATGGAGATAAAGGGAGAGGGGCATTGGAGGTCTGTTTTGGCAAATTAGACAGTAACCATCCTTGGCCATGGTTTGGACACCTCTTCTTCTTCCCTTCCTCCTTCTCTTTTTAGGACAGATTCCCCAAAGGATGAGTGGAAACCCTCTGGCATGGTGTCAGGGTCCTGTAGGGCCAGGCCTGAAAGTGGTCAGATGTGAGTTCACGTCTGGCTGAAATCAAGGTCTGAAGCAACAGACAGAGATCATAGGGGACAGAATCAAGTATGCCACCGAGGTTGGGCAGACCGTAGCATTCCAAAGGGCAGCAGGAAGTGAGTCTGTTTTGCTTAGATTGTTACTGCAGGCTTGGTTCCTCAGTTTCTGTAAAGCCACCCAGGCTTGAGATAGAGAAAGGATTGTAGCTCAGTGGCTGAGCTCATAGTTTGCATCCAGAAGCTTCTAGTTTTGACTCCAAAGCATCTCAAGGTAGAGCTGTGAAAGACTCCGGTCTGAAACCCTGAAGAACCTCCACAAGTCTGTGTAGACGGTCCTGTGTGGTTCAATGCACTGTTTTGGTTTAGGGCAGCTTCCCATGTTTGCCGCTATTGGCTCCACAGATCACCTGGTCTGGCTGCACTGATGAGCTGCAGTACCCCTGTTTGGCCATTTATCTGTATGGCACTGCAGTACACAGCAAAGATCAGACCAATAGCTCTCTTAGCTTGAGAGCTGCCCTTGTTCTAGTGCAGGAAGTAAGTCTCCTGTGCTTCATAGAATCTTAGAGCTGGAAGGGGCCCCAAGGGTCATCTAGTCCAACCCCCTGAAACGCAGAAATCTCAGCCAAAGCATCCATGACAGCTGGCTACCCGACCTCTCTTTAAAAACCTCCAAGGAAGCCTTGCTGCTACAGTTTTTGGTTTGAGCCCCCTGGTGCCTTAAGGATGGTAAATAAGAGCTTCGTACATAGTTCTTGAGGGACGTGTGCACATGTCAGGAGGGAAAACCTAATGAGTGGTTCCCAAACAGAAACTAACCTCTGATTGTGGTTCCTTTCAGCAGTTGAAGCTGCTGACGGTAATGCTTTTGCTGCTTTGTAGTCTGTGGAATTTTAAAGCCCTTAAGGATGCTGAAACAAATGCATTTTGGCTCTAAGTACAGATCTTATGATCGGTCTCCGCCGCTATTTTATTCCCCCCCCCCTTTTTTCTTTTTTCTGTGTTATATGTGCTATAATGTAAACTTGCAAGCAGTGTGGCTTCTAAAAATAATTTTCCAAAGTGCCTAGCTGTTTTAGGTGTGTGTGAATAATAATAGCGAATAATAACAGGGATATGGTTTTAGAGTAAAAGTGGAAGGAGGAGGGGAGGAGTATCCAGTCTTGGGGCTGGGGGGGTGTTGGAAAGAGAGAAACCCAGCAAAATTATAAGGCTTGGACGTTTTCAAGATTAAGCCTCAGAGAAGCAGCGTATCTTAATAGCATTTGTTGTGGTTTCCTTGCACCTAGGGATAATTTAATCTGAAATCCAGGGAGAGCGGGAGGGAGGGGGAGCAGTAGCCTTCTTCCCCCACCCTCCCTCTATGGCACCTCTGCTGCCACAATCCTAGAAGCTGCCCAGCCTTTGCTGTGGGCTGAGGCATTGCCACTTCTCCTCTCTCTTATGAGTGTTCATGCTTCTGCATTCAGAGGCAGGTCCATTTCAAGGCACGACTTCCGGAGCTGGGTGCAAGGGCTTGCGGCATGAACCAGCGGCTTGATGAGGGTCTCTGCCTTGTTTAGATGTCCAGCAGAAGGAGGAGTGTGAAATTGAGTTACTTTCTCTCTCTTTCTCCGTCCTCTTATAAATTACAGGTGCGGCAGGGGCATGGGGCTGCGTTCTAGGAGCAGGTGGTTCAGCTGCACCCACCTGGAGTAGTTTGTGCACAGGCATCCATTTGTAATTGTCCCAGGCAGCCCCTCCTTCTCCTCCTTTTCCGAGTTCTGAGGGAAACAGCTAACAGCTGCCTGACAAAGTAAAGGGTTTGCTGTCAAGAGTGCTGGGCTCACAAATCTGATTTTGGCTTCAAACTAATTCAATTTTGGTGGAAAATGATGAAATCGTTACACTGCTGCCTGCTGGGTCACATAACTGCTGACTCAGGGGAGGGAGGAGGATTTCTCTGCTCTCTTGTTTCCCCTCCCCTCATTCTCTCTATCTTTCTTGGCTTGCAGTGCAGGTTTGGGGAGCCAAGTGTAGCTCAGATCAGCTGCCATTCCCCCGAGGTCTGCCCTGAGCAAAGTAGGCGGGAGGCAGAAACAAAGAATGCAAAACAAGGAATGTGACTGTGAATGTATGAAGGCAAGAGACAGTTAAGGGCATCATGTGAGCAGGAAAGAAGACAGCTGCTTTTCGCCACTCACATTCTGGTGTTGGGGAGATTTCGCTGTTCCAGAAAGTCCCTGACTTTCACCAAGGGTCGGTGATGTTGGACCCTGGCTGCCAGGAATTCCCCCTCCGCAAAGAGTTCTTGCCAGTCCCTTGGTTCAAACTTTGCTAGAAACAGGAAAGCCTGAAAGACCTTACTTCCCGACAGATTCTGGTTCCCTGTCTGATTTATGCAGGAAGTCCTGCTCTTCCACATTGAATTGCTTGGCCATGGAAGGGAAGAGGACGCTTCTGAGCATGTGGCTGTAGTCTTGGGACCACAGAACCAAAGGAATCGTCTCCATTCCCCCTACCTTCCAAAAGGCAGAGCAGGTGGAAGTGTTGTGTGATTGCCGATCCTGCACAATCTTGACACAAAACCACTGGTTCACTCCATGTTTGGAGATCTCAAACCTTCTCAAAAAGCACACCGTATGCATGCATGCACAGCTTTAGCAAGGGGTGGGGGTTATTTGAGAGATTTGGTCCAGAGGCAAAGAGCTATCCCCAATGCTGCTTGTGCTATTAGTATTTTATAAGCTCTACAGAGTTGTTGATCAAACTGCGGGAGGCAGTGGAGGACAGAAGTGCCTGGCGTGCTCTGGTCCATGGGGGTCACGAAGAGTCGGACACGACTAAACGACTAAACAACAACAACAACAGAGTTGTTGCTTGCTTGGGAGGGAAATACTGCTGATCAGTGACTCATTCGTTGGTGGTTTCCACTGAATTTGACCTGGGCCACTGCCCCAGTCTTCTGCTCATTAGAATTGCATTGTATTACTGGGGTGAGATCAAGGGCAGGACTATCCAGGCTTTTAAATAGCATATTATATAGTAGATGTCCGCGAAGCTTCTGCCACCACAGCAGTAATGAAGATAGTATTTGGAAGTGTGGGAATCTCATGTTCCCATATATAAAATATTGCATTTTTATGTGCTTGGCAAAAATGCAATATCCCTGCAATAAAGAATGTTTCCTCTGCTAAGCAAATGAGAAACAAATATGTCCATTTATGCTGCAGAAACTTATTGCATGGAAAGGCCTTTAATCTCATGACAGTCAGAAAAGTGAGGAGCGGGAGAGGGGAGGAAGGACTGAAAATGAACTTCATCCACTTGCTTTGAGCCCTGTCATATGGCTTTATAAAGATCCTTTTTCATCAGCTCTACAGGCTTTCCTCCCAAAGGAAGGCTTGTTTTTTATTGATGGCAATTGATTCAGCATGACTGAGCAAGCAAGGGTGAGAATGTGGGCAAGACAACAGGGCTTTTGGATTCATGGCCTGTTCTGTTGCAAAGAGTTATTCACATTCCTGGGGCATGGGCACAGTCTAGTGTCATTTTATGTATCAGAGCTGGTGGTTCACAGAATATTATTTCTTCTCCTTCCCCTTCTTCACACTCCTCAGGCACACATTTTACATGGACAAAGCAGTGTGTGAGCTTGGCAGTTGTCGATACAGGCTGCAGCAAATCCCTTGATTGCAGCTAGTGATGTTACCCAGCTTTGCAATTACCTGCTTTGGAATGTGAATTTCCCCCATAATGCTTGCACTTATTACAACTCGAACTCCATTTCCTTGAGAATCTCTTCTCCAGTCCAAAATGTATAACGTGACTTTGCATGTGTACAGAGTGTGCTCTTGTTTTGAGTCCAAGCCCTGGACACTAATCTCAGCTCATACAGAGCTAAGCAAGCACTTGTGATGAATATTTTTTTAAGGTTCCAAGGAACTGTAGGAGCAACCCCCAAAAAACTTTCTCTCCAAAGATCCGGCACCAAATAAAGACATGTTCAGGGATTGCACAGCACCCTTTTCCCTCAAGGCTCTGGAACCTCCTTGGGCTTCGCTGCAGTTTCCTGGAGCCTTAGAAATCACCCTCAAGGGGTGTTTGCATAGCTGTCATTAGTGTCTGTGTCTTGGACAAAAAAATAAACGAGGGACAATTGAAAATGATAAGGCAGTATGATATGGTGCAGCCAGCATTATGAATCAATTTAGAACTCTTAAAAAACACGCCAACCATGATTTTTTTTCTAGTGTTCTCCAATGACGCTTGTAATTGCTGACCCAATTCTGCATCGAGCTGAGAGGAGTTCACCCATCACTAATAGCAACAGCTGGAAAAAGCACTGTTGCAATCACAGTATGTGCTGCTGGCCAGATATGTGCTGGCTAGATTCACACATTACGTTTGTCCACACAAGGACATGTCTGAGAGGGACCAAGACTTCTTACACAAGAGAAAGTGAATTGTGTGAATCAGTCCATAGTCATTCACCAGTGGCCTTGTTATAGTTTCTAGGATGCGTAATGCGTTGGTGCTTGGAGGTAATCTTGAACTGCTCAAGGCTGCCTTGGATCCAGGAGGAGAGGCTGCCAGGCTTGGCTGGGAGTTCAGGAGATGTTTGTACTTCTTCCCCCAATGCTGAGGAACTGAACACATTGGCTGGAGAACTCATTCCATCTTGTTTGTTTGTTTCTTTCCTTCACTGGCTTGGAACCAGGAATCTATCAGACTGAAAATGTGACCCAGGCTGAGATGCTCTGCTGAACACTCTGAGTTGCCTTGTGGTTCTTGCTATCTTCTTCCTGTTCCACTGTGAATCCTGGTCAACAACAACAACAACAGTACCCCACCCATCTGACTGGGTTGCCCTAGCCACTCTGGGCAGCTTCCAGCAGATATAAAAACAGAATAAAACATCAAACATTAAAAACCTTCAGGTGTCTTCTAAAAGTCAGATAGCTCTTTATACCCTTGACATCTGATGGGAGAACATTCCACAGGGAGGGCACTTCTACCGAGAAGGCCCCCTGCCTGGTTTCCTGTAACTT
Organism: Podarcis filfolensis; assembly: GCF_964270895.1. NCBI lineage: Eukaryota > Metazoa > Chordata > Lepidosauria > Squamata > Lacertidae > Podarcis > Podarcis filfolensis. Next base: position 39,608,505 of record NC_139605.1, on the reverse strand, counting down.
CACTTCTCGCAGCAAGGGAACCACTAGAAGGCCCTCGGAGCTGGACCTCAGTGTCCAGACTGAATGATGGAGATTTCTGGGTGCCAAGTTGGCGACCACAGTTAAAAAACCTCTGTCTTAATCCATTGTTAATTCCATTTCCATCTCTCCTATGTGTGTTTCTCCTTCTTGCATACCAGGACAAGTGAATTGTTTTAAGAGCAAGCTACAGTCAAACAATGTAGTTGAGATCACAGAATTGTAGAATTGTAGCGTTGGAAGGGTCATTTAGTCCAACCTTCTGGCGAACAGACATTCTGTTGTGGTGGCTTAAGTTTAAGGTGTCATTTGGCACCTAGCTTATGTATCTGAGTTTCTAACACTGGATATATCTAATGTGGAGGATGGTCGTATCTCAAGTGAAAACAAATGTCATAAACAGTGCACTGCCGCTGAGAATGCCCTGTCCCGTGCCACCATCTTGCCTGCCGCAAGGGACACTCCGGAAGATCTTAAGTCTCAGGGTGGCAGGCCTCGGGAAAGGCATTCGGTCAAGTACCTAGACCCCAGACTTTTTAGGAATTCTGTAGACTGAAGTCAACACCTTGAATTGGGACTGGTAGCTTACCAGATGTGCAGTCTGCAATGAACACTGTGTTGTGGGGTTGCGGTAAAAGTAATTTACTCCTTAACTGATTCCCTTTGAAATCATTTTATTTTGCTTCTGGTATATTAAAGACTTGAATTTGAATCACGGCCTCCAAGAAATATTTAAGTTGAGGACTAAGGTCCTTACACTTCGCTATAAGATAATTTCCTGTCAGCCCTACACAATTAAGTCCCAGCATAACATTTATAGTGAAATGAAACAAGGGTGTTCATAGAGTTCTCTTTTCTGTTGAAGATGTCAGGAAGCCCGGAAATGAATGGCCCTAAGGGACAGCTGAATTACTAGCCACTTAATAAAGCTAAACGAATGAATATTGTCTTTCCTGTCCACTCCTTCATTGCCCTCATAAGTGGGCTTGAAGTAAAGTAATGAATCAAGAAGACATCTACGTTTCACCCTGGCAAAGAGCTTTCTCGCTCTCTGTGTGAACTCTTGTGTCCTTCGGCCGAGTCTGGCCAAAAGGCAAGCAAATGCCCAGAGGAAAATAGTATTCTGCCAGCCAATAACAACTGGAAGCTAAGCCCCGCTATTAATGGCAGATTCAGTGTGCACAGGCTCTCTGTTCCTATATTAGTGAAAAAATAGCTGGAGAATGTGGTTTAGGTAGTTGTGAGGTTGGGCCTGCTGTGAACCATGGCAATTTCCCTTCATTATTGGCAGGAGAATGAAGGCTCTTGTTAACCTGAGAGCTGGATGTCTGCTTCAGCAAGCAGTGTGGATGTAAGTGACCTTGTGCTTCAGAAGTGTACTATTGTCTGGAAGGAATTATCTGCCCTACATGATGTGGCTGGCTCTGATAGACCAGTATGAGAATTTCGTATTGCAGCCCATGCCCTTCTGCTCTCAGAAACCGCCCCAAATCTGTTTCCTTCCCACCAAATAGTCCGATTGGATCTGGCCTCTTATTGGTGTGGCACCTGCCTGTGCATCCCTAACGAGTCATTTTGCTGCTAACAAGCTAATTGCTGGCATAATTATTTATTGAGGTGGTGTCGGTGTAGCATGGCAGGCGGGTGGCAGGCACTCTTCCGCAGCCCGGGAATGCAGCTGTATTTGTCGCTTCCCAGAGAGTTTGTTGAGACAAAGCAGAGAAGAGTAAACACCATAAACATTTATGCTCTTGCATATTCAGCAGCAGATGAGGTTGAGGAAGCTGCAAATTGGAGTGGGGAGAGCAGTGTGGAACAAAGATTGCACTGGCTGAGAGGTGCTGCCAGAGCTTAAATACCTTCATTGGTTATGCTCCAGCCCTCCTGGAAGTAGAATTTTTTTATAACCCCCTTTCTACCACCATGCTATACATTCTAAGAGCTGAAGAAATTAAGACGTAATGCACAGGCCTTGCAGGGCAGAGGTCATGTGACCAAGGTGAAAGGTCCATGGAATAATGATGGGGATGTCACATTCAAAAGTGTATTAGCTCTGTTATTACTTAGTGTCTGTGCGTGGCTAAATTTTCAGAACTTGGTGGAGCACATGGGCTGAATATCATCCCTTGAGATTAATTCATTCCTATCCTGGGGCGCATCCCCCCCCTCTTGCTCCGCCCTGTGCTTCTCTTAGACTGCATATTTCACATTAAGATGTGACCCTGCATTCAACTATGCAGAACAATTAGGTATTACTTCTACATTTTTATGTATGCCTTTATTGCATTCTGTCCTGGCTTTTAAGTTTTAAAAAATATTTGTCTTCTGAATGTTGGCAAATTTAGAGCTGCGTATTTTAAAATTAATTAATGTGTATAAATAAACAATTGGGCAGTGCCCTCTTCCTCCTCACCAAACCGGGAAAGGTGTCATTCCTGTCTGCAGCTAAAGTGGTCCCCTTCTGTCGACTTTGTGAATTATTTCTCAGGCCTAATTACTACTATTTATTATTTGCTGCTTCCTCATCACAAACCTCTGTTAAAATGAGCTGTGGGGAATCAGGAACAGCTGAGCAAGCAAAAGGAGTCACAGCTGTGAATTGGTTTTCTGGGTCTGAGTAGGCTTCCTCAGCTTCCCTGGATTTTTTTTTTTGAATTTTGTTTTTAGTTGCTTTCTCCATCACCCTGTTTACTGAAGTGCAGAGGGTCAGGGGTTAGCTGTTATTGCCTTCAAAGGTGCGGGTCTGTGAGTGACTGTTGCAGTTGTGTGGCTGCCTGCTGAGGCCCTTTAACTGCACAACTTGAGAGGAATTGTTCTATGCTTGGCAGTACAAGGGCGGGAGGAAAACAACCCAGAGGAAAGCAAGCAGGGGTTTGGGCCTGAAAGACCACACATAACTGGATGGTTAGAAAGGCATCCCGGCTGGATACAAATAGGATGCGAAAATAAATGGTTCGTCTTCACAAAGTGTCCATTCTTGCCCCAAAGCTGTGTTTGTATTAGCACCAATTTTTGTTTACTTCTAATCCATTTCTTGCACTGCCAGCCTACAAATGCTCAGAAATCATGATTCCGTTGCCAGGGATTTATAGTAGTAGTTAGATTTAACAGATACACAAGTGACCTTTTATTTATTTGGATTTTGGTGCCATTTGGGAATATCACAGTAAGGTTTTGAGTGTATTTGTTTTCAGCAGGAAGGAGCCATGTGGTTGTTACTTACCATTACTTTTTAGGAATGTTCTAATGATTAGATTATGAAGCTTGTGATATTTAAGCTTTTGAGGAAGCCTAGGAACATTTAGCCCTAAGAATCTGTGTTAAGTCTCTCTCTCTCCCCCCCCCCCCCGTTATAGCTACTCCCTTATGTCCAGCTATTCATGACTGCCACAGAGATTGAAAGGGTAAGAAGGAGGGAATCCAGTCTCTGTGGTTTCCCCTTGTTGATATTGTTGGGTCTCCTATTCTCTGCTTGGCTTCAGGCAAAGGTTTACACAAGCAGGCAGGCACGCAAGCTTCAGTAACGAGCATCTATTTGAAAGCTATGTGTCAGGCTTAAACTATCTGGAAAATTTCTGTCAGAAATAGAATTCTGCTTCTGTCGCCTCTCACATCCTGCCTAGATAGTACTTCTGGTGTATTGTATTGTAAATCAGAGTTGGTATGAAAAAAAGAGAGGTGTGGGAAATTCCATACGGATGTTGGATCTCTGTACCTGTGTCTAGGTTTCATCCAAAATTAGGCAATTGTAAACGTACGCACATCATGCTCAAGTCCCACTAAAAGTGTGCACATCATGCTCAAGTCCCAGTAAAAGTGTGCATTGGGTTGCAGGCTATGTACACTTGCCCTGGACTGGCTTTTAGGGACTGGTGCATGATGATTATATCATTGGTGGGTACAGAACCTTCAGGACAGTGCAAGCTGCAGCCTGTATGGTATGGGTTAGGCCTGGCTACAGATTGGCTACCCCACTTTTCTGCCCTGAATGTGCGGTTTGGCAGTGAGCACATATAAGAAAAGGGAAGGAGGTGCAATAGTGACAAATGAGCTGAGAGTTGTGCACAGCTAAGTGACTTGCTATCCATATAGTGTACAACTTGGTCAAATATTTCTCAAAGCCAATTAATTCACCACCCTCAATATGTGTTTTTTAGGAATGTGTGCACATATACAAGTCCTAGATGTGATGCTCTTACTACATTGCTAACTAAAGCTGCCCCCTTTGCACTTCCACTTCAGCCTGCAAATTTAAGTGCACATGGATGCAATTCCCTGTTTGCTAGGAACTTGTGTACTTCTGAGTGCACCTGGGCCCTTTCTTTTAGCAGTGTTCTCTCGGCTTGGCTTGGCAGTTGTCCGTTCTGGGTGTGCAGTGAACCCACTGAAGATTGCTGGGAACTATATCTCTTTCATTACCGTACTGCTGTATTCTGCTGGAATTAGCAGAGCCCAGGGTTTTTTGGTGTGCACCTTGTGGGTATTTCAACTCACACATTGCCATTCATGATATTTGAGTACTTCAGTTATTTCTCTCTTCGGTCTTCCTCTCTGTTTTCTCTGCATCCCCCAGACCCTGAAATTCATGGCCAGAGACTGCTGGACTAGAGGTTGTCATGGCAACAGCTCTCTTCCTGCTGAGGTGGAGATAGGAACAGATTTCATGGTTCAAGGAATTTCCCCATTCCTGACCCCTCCTTCCCTCCTTCCTTGTGGTGTTTTCTCCACATCTCCCTGTCATCCTCTCTTAGTACCAAGCTGCTAGGCCTGCCTCAGAAGCCAAAGAGAGCATACACACTGTGTGTTAACTGCAGACATTTTGCCATCCTTCTTGCCTCCTCCGTGTGCCATGATCTGTGACAGACTTAGGCTGGGGCATCTCATGGGATGCTTGCAAGGAGGATCTCATTCAAGGTATACTATATGAATGGAAAGGCTGAGGAGGAAAGAAGAGGACTTCTCCAGAAGCTAATCACTTGCAGTTTCCCTGCCTCCTTTTTTTTTGAATCAAAATGTTGGTGAACCTCAGTTCTGGAGGCAACTGTCAGCTTGGCAGACCAGGGTTCAGCTTAGGCAAAGGCAGAAAAATCTTGCCCAACGTGTTTGTCTTTTGGTCAGAAAGAAATGTGTTTGGGCAACTTGGCCCTTTCAGGCCTTGTTTCCTCATTTCAAATGTGAAATAGGTTGTTTTAGGTCTGTGAACCGCCCTGAGACCCCCTGGGTATAGGGCGGTATATAAAATCAAGAAATAATAATGATGATGATAATAATAATAATAATAATAATAATAATAATAATAATAATAATACAGTTGTATCTTGGAAATCGAATGCCTTTGCACTCTTTGACTCTCAAACACCGCAAACCCGGAAGTGAGTGTTCCGGTTTGTGAATGTTCTTTGGAACCTGAATGTCCGGTGTGGCTTCCACGGCTTCTGAATGGCTGCAGGACCTTCCTGCAGCCAATCGGAAGCTGTGCCTTGGTTTCCGAATGTTTTGGAAGTCGAACGGGCCTCTGGAATCGATTCCGTTCGGGTTCCAAGGTATGACTGTAATAATAATGTCCAAATGACAAATGGTATGGGGAGACTAGGATTCCACTTTACCTGGTCATCTACCAGCTGCTTGGGAGAGAACAATACAAGTTATTCTTAGTCTAAACTCCTACAGAGTTAGAATCACTTTCCTACAAACAAGACTGCACCAGTTTTTGGAAGTATCAGAATTGGTGACAAAGAAACACAGATTTTGTACCTAGAAAAACTGATTCTGTGACTGGCATTAATTGTGCAGATATTCCTATATGTGCCTCTTTATTGCACAATTTATTCTGCTTATGAATTTTGAGACAGTGCTGGGGGTACCAGTCACAAGTTGGCTGCTGTGGGAGTGGTGTGGCATAACACAAAATGGTGGCCATGCAGAGCATGGAAAAACACAAAATTAGAGGCAGCCCCCCCCCAGCAGCTTGATTAAGACCATTGTTGAACTTTTCGACCATATTCAATCATATCGGATAATTGCTGAGAAGTGTTCTATTATTGGGCTAGGTGCTTAAGTGAGTCATGCTCCAGCTAGGCATTTTTGGCATTATCTTCAACTCCTTCAGACCCAGGACCCAGTTTTGACCCAAACATGCATTAGGAAACCTTTTTCTAAACCTTTTACCATACATTTGCATGATAGTAGAGCTCCAGTAATGACCTACCTTGGATCAGGCTCCTGGCCCACTAGTTGAAGACCAGTGATCTAGATCCATTTTGGCAGGGATTTGGCAGATGCTTTACTCCACCGGGGTAAATGTTGGCCTGCTGGTTCAGCTGGACTCCTCAGCAGATGCCGTTGATGATTCCAGATTGCCAGGCTACCGTGAGGTGACCCCTGTCCTTCTTGAAATATAGTTTTTAGAAGGTGGTACCAGGAAATTTCCAACTCACACCCTGGTTCATGGCAACGCTTTTGGGCTGATTGGAGTTCTGAGAAAGAGTTGTTTCTCAAATTGCTTGCAGTTTGAGAAAGCCCTTGGATCCTACTTTTGCTTCTGCAACCCCATGTGGTGGCCATCTTTGGAGGGCAGGTTTCTTTGTTCTGCTGTGCTCTTCTGCACTAGCTTCAAGCTTGTACTGCTGAGGGCTTTTTGAGAAATTCATGGGGCTTTGAATCCAAAGCTGCCAGTCCCCTGCCTCACAGTGCCCCATTCTGGGACTTTCTACTGTGGTACATCCAGTGGGAGCTCACTGCCAACCTGGGCAAAGCTAAAGCCATTGCTGTGGTGAAGCCCCCCTACCTCTCTGTGCCAGTGAGAAGGAGCATCCTACCTCTCCCCCCTCCCCCGGCCATCTGGGCAGTGTTAATTTCACTCTTCCTGTATACAGTGGTACCTTGGTTCTCAAACGTAATCTGTTCCAGTAGACAGTTTGACTTCTGCAATGTTTGAAAACCGAGGCGCAAAGGGCTGGTTGCAAGTTCAATTGGAAAAACTGAAAAACATTCGACTTCCGAGGCGTGTTCAAAAACGGAAGCAATTACTTCTGGGCTTTCGGCGTTCGAAGACCGAAATGTTCAGCTTCCAAGACTCTCATAAACAGTGGTACCACTGTACCTCATTTTTTACTACTACAGTTAAAGTGGGAGGTAACTGCCTGGAAGCACGCTAAGATACGATTGGTTTCTCTCCCCCTCGCTGATCAAGCATAGGTGAGGTTGTCTCTGCAGAAGTTTTGTGACCCTGCAAACAGTAGTCCTTTGGCCTAGCCTAGCTGCTTGAATACAGAAAGGAAGTTTACAGCTGAAACAAAATTAGTTTATTCTGCAAGGGCCTGCAGATGGATTGGGAGTATTAAAACTGCCCTCCACTGTTTTGGCATTTCAGGCTAACACACCTTCTCCCCCTCACCCCACCCCAGTGTTTTAGAAGCCACATATCAGTAAACGTATGTACAGTAAATGCTGTGGCACTTATTGAAAGGCAAAGGAAGATAAGTCTTCCGGCTTCCTCTCTATTTTGGATATGGCTTGCTAAAAATGCACTCTATAAAGCTATTCTGCAGACCTCTCTTGGTCTCCCAGAGAGACCTGAACAGCCTCGCAACTGTTCTGTGAACAGGGTCCACTTCATCCTGCCCCCCGCCCAGTCCTCTCATCCCTTGTTGAATTCTGTCTGTCTCTGGGGCAGAATGTAGGAGTTGTTTAACATCTGTGCAGACACAAGGGCCAGCAGCTTAGGACAGGATGTGGGCAACGTGGTGTCCATGCGAAACTACAGGGAGGAATGTAATATGGGTGGATTCTGTAGTTTGCATGTGTGTGTCTGCAGCTTGCAAGCACATTCCTCTTGCCGCCCATGAGATACAACATTCCCTATTTAGGAGTGACCTGGGGGAGAACTGGAAAGCACACAGGTGCAGAATTATATAGTGCCATTCCCCTTGGGCCCTGTAGCACAGATGCGAAGAGCTGCACAATGAATCCTTGAGACTGTGATAAAAGCTGACAAGAAGAATTCCTCAAGTGGTGCTGGTTAAAACATGTGCATGGAAGGCCTCGTCTCTTGTTAGACCAGCTGCTAGCCACAGTATCTTGGCCCCTGTAAAAGGACAGGCAACTTTTCCCCACATGCTTTAGACCCTTTACAACACTACGCTCACTTTACTGTGTGGTTTCAAAGTAGGTTTAGGCACCAGGCAGCTGTCATAAAGAAGGGAGAGATGGCCAGGCCCTCTCTAGCATGCTGGCTAGAATAATCTCCAAGAACAGATTCTTTCAGTGGACATTCAACCCGCTTAAACTCTGAATGTGTGTATTTTCTCCTTTCTGCTCCTGTCCCTTTTTGCTGGATGTAAGCCATTCTGCAAGGGCATGCCTATGTTATCTTTTGCACAGAGTGTAGTGAACTTTACAGCATAAATAATGGCAGTGGTAATGATAATAATAGTAATAAACTAATAGTAGTAATAGGTAAACATAGAACTCTTCTGCCTCAAAGTAGCAGCAGAGGTCTTTTATCTAAAGGTGCTCCATTAGCTGAAGCAGATCTATATCTCTCTCCACCTGGAGAAGACTAATTAGATGAGAGATTTGCAGCAACACAAGCTAATATTACCAACTGTGGTTTATTAAAACAAGAATAAGCTGTGTGCCCACATGCTCCCTCTTCACTCCCCCCATCCTTCCTCCCTTCATAATCGTGGGTGTAGCCAGGATTTTTGTTAGGGGGGCAGGCCTTTTGTTGGGGGGGGCAGAACTTCAGCGCTATGTATTTATATTGATTTTTATTTATTTCGGGGGCCAGCTGCCCCTACTGCCCCCCTCTGTGGTTATGCTGATGCTTCATATGTCCAGCTTCAGCACAGAAATTTCCTGATTTCTACTGTTTCTTGTGACTTTTGAAGAGGGAAAATATGGTTCCATTCATGGAAGGTTGCCCTTTAAATAGTTAAACACCCTGGTCAGTTTGCTGCTTTTTCTAGCAATTTACAGTCTCAACTGAAGAAGGAGTATTCATGTAGCTGTGAACCATTGAAAAGGATACAGGAGCATAAAGGTTGCTTTGACCTGCAATTAGGGTATTTGATTGAATCAAAAGTTGGCCTTAATGTGATGTGGATAATGGCGAGTTCCAAAGCTTCTACAGTGGTACCTCGGGTTAAGTACTTAATTCGTTTCGGAGGTCCGTTCTTAAGCTGAAACTGTTCTTAACCTGAAGCACCACTTTAGCTAATGGGGCCTCCTGCTGCTGCTGCGCCACCGGAGCACGATTTCTGTTTTCATCCTAAAGCAAAGTTCTTAATCCGAGGTAATATTTCTGGGTTAGCGGAATCAGTAACCTGAAGCGTATGTAACCCGAGGTACCACTGTACAGATGCAAAGCGAACCTTATATGACACTTGTAAAAGTGTAAGTTCCTCACACACATGGTAGACACACATGGTGCAAGGCGATCTCTTAAGCTGATTAGCATGTTGTTAATTAGTCTCACCCAGGTAGCTTGTAAACAAAGAAATCTTCACCAAAACTGGGGGTGCAAAGGAAAGAGTGAGGAAGGAGTTTGCAGGTGCAAAACCTGTTTGTAGCCCCTGGGACTGCATCTCTGTTATTGCATCTGAACTGGGCCTCAGGTTGCTGCATCTCTGCCCTATACAGGCGTAGACTGAGCATTGTGCTAACTGTGCAAGAGAATAGGATCCTGGCATACTGGTGACCTACTGTGCAATTTGCTGAGGCCACTCTTGAAAGAAAGATTCACAGTTGAAACAGGTCCGTGTTAAAATTGCAGCTTGTGCTCACTTTTACCTTGCAATGAGCATGGCAGATAGGGTTTGTATTGGTGTGTTTACCACAAAAACATACTACAAGGAGACAGGGCTAGTTCCTACAGTTCATATGCACTTAAAAAACAATGTTGCCACCTTGTTATGGGGTAGAAGCCAGTGCACACTAAATGTTAACATGTATTTGTCTCTGCCATGAAGTGTGTGAAGTGTCTCTTACTTGCTGCATCCCAGCAGTTTTTGTTTTATTCAAGTGTATTGATTTTTACAGTAATTTTATATAGATGTAGGAACTTCAGAAATGCTACCTTTTTATTTTGGTTTCATTCCTTCACTTTGATAATTTCCACATTTAGGAACTGTCCCATGTCCTTGTTTTGCACTCTTCTGAAAGTGGAAATTAGATGGTGAAGTGGTGTACCACATATCCTGATATGTGCCTGTGGAATTGTGGAATTTTTTTAAGGAACATTGATGGAGTGAGAGGCTGCATGGGCCTCTTGAAATTCATGGGAAGGAATAGGAAGAGGGTTTTTAAGAGAGTTCTCTCACCTGTGACTGCCTTACACATGTGTTCCTAAAGAAGCCATCAACATCTGCACTAGAATTACATGTTTTCGTATCTGTGATGACTTTGCAGATTTCTGTACCGTTTTCTCATTCACAGCCATTTACATGATGTGCTGGAATGCTGTCAAACAGCTAATCTCTTCCTTCCCTTTCTCTCCCACAGCCCCTGCAAATTGATGACAATTTCTGTGGTCAGGATTTTAACCAGCCATTGGGTGGAACAGTCACCATTGAAGGTGTGCCGCTCTTTGTGGACAAGGAAGATGGCATGACATCAGTGGCTGCGTATGACTACCGTGGGCACACCGTGGTCTTTGCTGGGACACGGAGAGGCAGGATTAAAAAGGTAGGGGGACAATGAAGCTCTTTCTTTGGGGTTTCGTAGGGTTATGTTGCTTGGACCATAAGAGGGCAAAAGCCAGAGGGTGAGAGCAATGGAATGGAAGGGGCGGATATTTCCATGTGCGCAATTTCTTCATAACGTTTGGAGCTATTTCTGTATGGAAGGATTTGACCTTGAACAACTGTTACTTGCTTTTTTCTAGTATCCTTTCCATCTGCTCTTTCAGCAGAAGTATTACCCTCTGTACAATCTCTCCTGGGGCAGAAATATTTTAAAAATACAGGCCAATATTACATGTCAAGTGCCTTTTTCTGTGCAATGTGCTAAAGCCAGATTGCTTTTCTTCATGTCTTCAGCAAGTCTTGCAGGGAAAATAGCAAATAGCAGACTCAGCTGGTCTCTTTTAGAGCAGGCTTCCTTCTCGTTGAGAGGACCTTTGCCAGCCTTTTTGAGGTTGCCATCATTTCTGCTCTACCTGCCTTTGCCATGAAGTTGCTTTGCTACTTTCTTGTCAGCTTCTGCAGTATTGCCACACACATTTGCCTGTGTTACACTAAGCGGATGCATTTTGGGGGGAAATTCCTGAGGACGATGGCTCTGCTCTGTCAGCAAGAACCAAAGAACTCTGATAACTGTGCATACGCCTTGGAGACTGCAGAATAACTCTGATGTGGATGATTTAAAACATCTGTGGGCCTAAGTCCACAAAGTAGAGGGAACTCATCCTTCCCCAGCTACACAAAGGGTTCTTGTTGTTGGTAATTAGCAAATAGCTGTATGCCTCTCCTCAATATCTCCACAGGGCATGGGTTTCCTGTTATCATAACATCGTTCCTATAATTACAGCTGGCTATTCCCTGTGTAAACACAGCCGGCAATAACTGCATCTTCTACCAGGCAGAATTGTATTTAGGGCCTTAGCAGATTTTTTTAGGAAGCACCTAATCAAGTAGGGGGCTCCTCTTTACCCAAGGCATGTTGATACTGGGGTCTGAACTAAGGAATGGCTTGAATTTTGAGTTGCTTCCACCTTTGATATTTTTGCCCCTCCCTGACGAAGGTTCTAATTTTCAAAGCTTATAAGTATTTTTCTAGTACAGAAGTCAGTGTAGTGCCTTTTGAATGTGAATGCAGAGAGGAAAGCACGCAGTGGCTTAGTATATGCATTGGATGTATTAGTCTCTTGGGAAGAACAAAATCCTTGTACAAACAGAGTATATAATAGATGCAGGTGTGCATTACTGGAAGTTAGCATGTGCTCATCAAACTGCAGAAAAGGACTCAGGTTTGCCATAGGAGCACCCAATAGCCAATTCTGTGTCCCTGAGGAGGTGTACAGTACATGTATGACACATGTGTGCAAATGTGTTTAACCCATTCATGCTTAACGTGAATTTTTTAATATGTATATCTTAAAAGCATAATGTGTGAAGTGTTGGGTTGTGGCCCTTAAGATTGTGTCTTGGAAGCAAAGCTTAGGAAAGGACTGGTGTGCAACATGCTAATTACGGATGTGGGGTGGCAGGAGCTTTACTCTGTTGATGGAACATTCTGTATACTGAATTTGCTCTGCATCTTGCCCTGCTTGGAGTCGTCTTGTCTATGTGGAATGTTTTTCTAGCACAGGGAAACTGGTATCTACGTCTAATCCCCTCAGACTGAGAACAAGCAAGATACTGATTTTTAGTTCAGTGAATCTGGAATGCAAAGACTGGCCTGAGGCCAGGTTGAAGGTCATTTTTAGGATACGTGATTAAGACAGTGTAGGCCTCACATAAGCAGAGAAGAGTTGTTTTGTTTATTAGGAGGGTAAATAGAGTTGGTTTTGGAGCTTTTTTTAGTCTGTAGCCTTCTCAGCTCAGCACTAGGAAAACTGTGAAACCCCAAGGTAGTGTCGTAGCTGTTGTATTACAGAAATGTAGGTGTTTTGTTCAATAAGAACAACCTAGACTCTGCCACTTTGAAGCGAAAACTCATCTTAACCAACTTTGTTCTCTGCTCTAAATATGAGACTTCCTCAGAAAAGACAGCTCATCTAGACAGCAGACGAAGCGATATATCAGTATTTTAAGAGAAAACACACCCCATGAGGTGGCCTTAAGACTGATCTTACAGGCCTCATCATTCAAAGATTACAGATATTTTGTTTGAACAGCCAAAGTGGGTTACTTCTTATAGGAGACTGAATTCAGATACAAGGTATTGGGAGGAGTGGCTGTGTCACAGCTGCTTCATGAATTAAATTTGCTCTACATCAGGGTTTCCCAAACTTGGGCCTCCAGCTATTTTTTGGACTACAATTCCCATCATCCCTGGCCACTGGTCCTGCTACCTAGGGATAATGGGAGTTGTAGTCCAAAAACAGTTGGAGATCCAAGTTTGGGTAACCTTGCTCTACATGGAGACAATCTGGGTGTGGAGACATATATGTGCTTTAAAGTATGTCTGTGGCACAAATGTTTTCCCCACTGCAGTTATGCAGATTCGGCAGATGCTGTGAATTATTTATGTACATAAAAAGTGTAATGTAGAGCATGAGGTCTTTTTAATGGTGGAGCTTGGTGCTTTTTTTATGTCTTGGGTATATGGAAAAGCTGGACAACACCATTGAGAGAGAGGACCTGGTGTACACCTCTGTTTGAAGTTCTTGAGCTAGCAATCTACGCTGTCAGCCACACTGCTGTAACTGTTAGGACACTCATACTCTTGATTCAGTGTAGCAGTAAGACTTCATTCCCTTTTGGGCAGTAGCACCTGTTCTTGATATTTCCTGACTTCTTTCCGATAAAAAGAGGCACCAGAATGGCTGGCTGCCTCTAGTCCAAACGGATTGTGAGAGATTTCACATTGTCAGGGCTTTGGCTTTGTAGCCATGAAGGCTGAGAGAAGACATAGGCAGATTGTCATCCCTTTCGGATTGATATGTGGTCTGAAGTGACTGGTGTCTCATTTCTACCATTTTCTCTTCCACTTTTAAGATTCCAAATTGCAGGCTTTAAAGAGTTCTCTGCTGGGGCAGTTCTGCATGTGTGAGTGTGTGGATGGACATGTGGCAGGAGGATAGATGAAACCACTGAGATGGTGTGCTTTAGCATCCAATTATTTGTCTCTGGTGAATCCTGGTGTTTGCTTTGTGTCCAGAAAATTTCTTCCTTTGGCGGTAGTTTCCTCCTCCCTTAGAGGGAAATGAGGGGCAGATGGGGCTTGTCAACCTGGGAAGGTTGCCCTTCAAGGAGAAGGAAACTCTAATCCTAAACCTCTGCTGCCTTGCTGCTATATTCATTCATGAGAAAGGTTTCCGGAGTAAACCCAGAGGAAAAATCTGTGGGAGAAGAAAATACTAAGGAGTAAACCCTACATGAATCCAGAATGAAATCCCTAAGATAGTTGGATAGCATCTTATACGCCTCCCTCCTGCAGCCAAGTTGGTGCCAAACATCATGCTTTCTATGTCAGCAAGGCTGGGAGGGCAGTTTTGTCCAATGGGCAGCCAGGGACCTTCATACACGGCACCCAGGCTTGCACTTAGTGCTCCTAACACAGAAAAAACAACACGGGAGGCAGCAGTTAGGAGTTACCAGTCTCTGCAGCCACAACACGCACTGTGATTCTCCAGTGGGTTGACTTCACCCCCAGAGGCACAGTATCTCGAGACAGATGGCTGTCAACAACAACAAAAACATTCTGCCTCTTCCGCTACTTTTTCCTTTCTTCCTGCCCTTTTGATTGACATATTGTTAAGATTGAAGACGCAATTGCCCTGCAAAGAAGCACAAAAGCATCTTCTGGGTCTACAAAGCAACCCCCCTGGTAGGCAGATTGGTAAAGAATGCAGTTATAGGGTTAGTTAGGTCTGAAACTAGTTTCAGCTGACTTTTCAGAGCGTCCCTGCCCTCACCTTTGCATGCCATCTAGTCCCAAAAAATGCTAAAAATAACCAAACGTGCAAACAGGGAAGAAAAGGATCTGTACCTTTGTCATATGTCAGTTTTGAGTGCAACATATAGCGGAACTGTAGTGGGGCTTAACCCCCCTGAAGTGTCTTCATATGTCAGTGTATAAAGTGGTCTGTGTCCCCTGCTTTAACCTTGAGGTGTGTGTGTGTGTGTGTGGAACTCCTGGGGTGACATCGAGAACTTGGTTTTTTTCAGCAAGGGCCGCCTGACTGAGATTGGAAGATGGGGAAAACGCTGCCTCAGCAGTTACTTGATCCTCCTAGGGACCCTGTGCAATCAGACCCTGCCCCTGGCTGTCTCTGCAGCTACAGCAGGAACACAATTATCCCAGGCTTCCTTCAGTCTTGTTCCCCCAACCTAGAGGTAAATAGAGGATGGGACGTGCGGCTACAGAGATGTATATAATGGGAGGCATTATGTGAAGACTGCAAAAGAGATGGGGAACAGTTATTATTGCTAGGCATAGGACAAAATATTTGAGGGACGCAAGGCCCGAGAATTATAGGCAGTTTGCTGGCTAGGAAATGTGGCAGGAAGGACCCTGTGTGACACTGGAATTAAGTTTTCCTAAAGGCTTCCTGATTGTTTTGACTCCTAGTTCTTTTTAAAATCCAGTCCCTGTGCATATATAACATTGGGTTGTAGCCAGCATTAATCCTTCTCAGAGCAGAACCACTGGAATTAATGGCCATGTCTAACTTAAGGTCCATTGATTTAAACGAGTCTACTCTGAGTAGGATTAATGCTGGCTATAACTCCTCACTCTCAAAAACAGAGAGCAGAAGCGGATGGGTGAAATAATGGGTGAACTTTCTACAGGGTGAATAGCTGGAGATGTGGGGCAGTAGCATAGCCTTCCATGCAGCTCACACAGTGGCTGTCTGCAGTTTCTGTCTCCTGGCAAGGTTGTTAATCCTTTCGCTTAAAAGCAGCAAAGCTTGTGCCAGAATTCCCTTTGGCACTTTGGTGAAAAGGCTGATCCTGGCACTGTGTGGCAAGGAAAATCTTCCCATCTCCTGTTTCTCGTAAAAGGAGGTGGAACAGATGCAGTCCTTGAGAAGGAATGTGGGTGCTGCAGGAAGGGGTGTGGCTAGCTTAAGGCATGCTTCCTCAATGTGCTCAACAGTTAGCTCAGACTTTCCCTTGCCAGTCGCCTATGGGTGTGCTGCCCCTCAGACGTGCATTTAGAACCTTCCAAAGGCTGCAGACACACCATACATTGAGCTCCCCAAGAATCTTGGGAAGTGCAGTTTGTTAAGGGTGCCGGGAATTGTAGCTGTGTGGGGTGAATTGTATTTCCCAGGATTTTCTGTTGTGTGCATCATTTGTGTGGTATGTACGAAGCCACAGTTCAATGCCACTGCCTGGGTTTTTCTACTTCAAGGTGTGTTCACCACCTCACAGGAGTCACTCTCATGAAAACGTCATTACGAAGAACATAAGTGTTGCTTGAGCTAGGAGGCTGGGGTGGAGAGGACAGGAATTATGCTGAAGAACCTTGGGCTGCATCCTCTTTCATTACTGTTATAAATATGAAATAGCTCTCCTGGTTCAGGGAGGGAAATCCTGTGTCGTCTTGTACTACAGCTCCATTATCTCTGACCATTAGCCGTGCTAGCTAATGCTGATGGGGATTTGACTCCAGCAACATCTGAACGGTCACAGGTTTCACCTCCCTGCTCTATTTAGTCTGTGAGCTGGGAAACTGCTCTAATTTCTCTGTCACTTGGAGCAGTTTGCACTGGCAGAAGTGCTTTGGCCACCAGTATTCAGTGATCATAAGACTGGAAGAAATCTCAAATGTATTGAGTTGAGCCTCTGTCTGCATTCAGGGTCCCCTCTCTGGGACTTAGGTGTACTTTGTTGCATAAATGGTGGCTTATGGATTGTGTTCATTGTGTCTCAAGGAAAATGACCTAATGAGCTTGGAAGGATAATCATATTAAGAAATGCTGGAAATGCTTAAAAAGATATGGCTTAGCTTGAGTTAGAACTCACCAAAGCTCAGCCCCAGGTCAGGGTATTTAAAATATTTGTTCTGTACATGTGATGTCATAATACAGTGAATTAAATTCATTTCCCTCCACTGAGAAGTAGCCATACCTTTCCACTGAATGAGACCTTTCAACAACTCAGCCATGCCTTGGTTCGTTTGTCTCAGGAAAAGACAGATGTGCATGGAGAGCTGTTGTGTTTGCAAATTCATGGGTGCCTACATCTGTAGTCTGAGAAGCCCCACTGCCTGTGTTGCTGGATATGGGCAGTGCTGCTTCCTGCCTAAGTTTGTGCAATATCGGAGGTCAAAGGGGAAGATAGACAAGCCTTCTCCAGAAGATGGCCTTAAAAGAAGATTGTGAGCTCATGTCCTTGTAGAATGACCAGGGCCCCTCTTCTCCATGGAGAGCAGCCTCTTCTCTCCATGCTATCCTGCCCTCTTGCATTTGTTCAGGATGCCAGATGCAAACGCACAGAGCCCCTTTGTCCCAGGGAGCAACAGTGCAGGCTTGACCCTGTTTGCTGTGCCTTGATAGACATGCCTCAGACAGTTGCCTCTCTGAGGATGGTCTGCCAGCCGGCACCTGTTGCAGCTGTAGCCTCACCCTTGACCTGCCCTTCCTCATCTTGTCTCTTCTGTCACCCCTCCCCCCTTTCCTTCCCTCCCCATTTCCCTTGTGCCTCTTCCTAGCTCTGCACTGAGAAGGGGATTGTCTCATTGGTTCTTGCAACTGGATGGCAATTTCATATCTCGGCATTTGGGAGAAGAGGGGCAGGGGCAGCGATGCTAATCTGGAGCATAGTTTTTCTTTTGTCCTCCTCCTCCATCCTGGAGCTCTTGAAAGCGAGACTTCAGAAGTTCTTCTGTACATATATTTCTAGCTGCAATTGAAACTAACAGGTCATACATTACACTCGTCAACACCTCAATTTCTTTAAAGCTGGTGTAATCATACACATTTTTAAGACAAGTGACACTTAAAACATCATGACACCGACAGACTGGAAACTTAGGCAAGCAAATAAAAGAATCCAATCTTTTTGCACTGACCTTCTCCCTGAGGTCCTTAAGAAGTAGGATTTCTTAATTTAGAACTTCCAAAGATGTAGGAATGTGGAGTTGTGGCTGTGTATCTCTGCCCTCCTGTACTGATCCCACTGAGGTGGAAGGAGGGGCCTAGCAGTGCATCATGGGCTCCTACTGTGGTTCAGGTAACAGCATTGCTAGGCTGCATGCACTTTTGTTCTTCTTTGTTCCTGCTGCCCTCCTTTGGGTCCTCTCTGCTATTGGTACATTTTATGTGCTTCTGCAAATGTCCAAGATTCCCCTAAGTATGCCAGGCGCTCCCTCAATTTGGCTGCTAAGGGATCAGCACACTGTGCCTGTGCTTGGCATTAGCATGAGTGTTATGCTCTCAAGGCACTTTAATAAAAAATATCTGTGCATCTTCTTCACCTTAAAGAAACTACTGGTAGACACGATTTCTCACCTAAGCCTTTGTGGGGTCATACGAACAGCCCTGCTGGTCAGAACACAGGCTAACAGTGGGCAGCCAGAAGCTACTAAGTAATGCTAGCTATACAGGTGTGACTGTTGGTACATTGAGCTACACCAGGGATAGGCAACCTAAGGCCCGGGGGCCAGATGCGGCCCAATCGCCTTCTCAATCGGTCCCGCGGATGGTCCAGGAATCAGCGTGTTTTTACATGAGTAGAATGTGTCCTTTTATTTAAAATGCATCTCTGGGTTATTTGTGGGGCATAGGAATTCGTTCATCCCCCCCCCCCCAAATATAGTCCGGCCCCTCACATGGTCTGAGGGACGGTGGACCGGCCCACAGCTGAAAAAGGTTGCTGACCCCTGATCTACACACTAAAAAACAACAGCCCTGGATTGTAGCCAACTAAGTTCTACTCAGAGTAGACCCATTAAAATTAATGACTCCATGTTAGCCATGTCTGGTCATTTCAGTGGGTGTGCTCTGAGTTGACTTAACTCCTCTGAGCAAATGTCTGTCTGTGAGTATAGAAGTTCTAGCTTACCCAAATGCAGAAAACAGGCTTCTGGCACAAAGGGCGAGAGAGATTGAGAAGTGGAATTGCGATGCTCCACTTCAGCCTTGTAATTAGGTGTTCATGGATGCCTATGGCAAGTAGAATCTGCCTTTAGGTGCCCATTATTATTGTATGGGAGTCCTCATCCCCCTCTCTCCCAGAAAGTGAGAGTGAACAAAGCCACAGCAGCCACTGTTCCTGGGGGAATATAGCTGGGAGCTGTGGCTGCTGCATTTGTGCATATGTTCTCTTGCTGGCAGAAGAGGGAGAATATCAACACTGGCTGCCCAGGAAAGCACTACTGCCTTTCAGATCTCTGTTGCTTTCCTGACAGAGAGACAGGAAAGAGGTTCAGTCAGAGGTAAAAGAGGAAGGGATGGGTGGGTGCAACTTAGCTAAAAACAAACAAATAAATGTGCATTTGTTACATGGCTAAAATGGAAATTCAGTAGGGCAGCTGCACTGTAGGAAGTTATAGTTCCTCTCCCTGATTGGTGGGTTTCTCATTAATTTACTGCTATACAGACCTAAATAAAACTGCAGTTAAGTAACCATAGCAGGAACTGATAACTTTTTAATCACTAGATATTTTGTTATTTTGGAATTCTTTCACCTCTGTGGTATTATAGAAGAGATGCCCTGCTGGCCTTCCCCCAGTCCCAGTCATTACATTTCTGTTGTCATGGGATTGTTGTGCACAAATGCAATGATCTTTGGATTTGCAAAGGTGACTAAATGTGAAGATGACTTTTTCATATGCTAGGATTGCCACATAGAAGCCACATCCTCTTTGTACTCCCTTGCCTGCGTTGTTTGACTTGTGGTCAAACAGACCACAAGTCAAACAGATAATTACATACTGTATTGCTCTTTTTTCCACACCAACTCTTTGCTGTTCTTTGTGATTTCCTTTGGAAAATAGCGCAGCTTTTCTACACCCTTGCTTTTGCCAAACTCTCTTCTTCACAATTATTTGATTATAATTATTTAGTCTGATCACTCTAGATCAGATTAATGCTATGTCCAGTTTAGATTAGATTGGCATTGCAAGGGAAGAAAAAAGTACTAATTATGAACACTTAGAGCATAACTTGAGATAGGAGTTCTCTGTAGCTTGCTGTATGGCCTTGTGTATTGTCCCAGTTCTTGGTTCCTCCCTGTTTTTGAAAAGAGCAACCCGCTTATTCAGACAGCCACCATCTGTTATTAAACCTACAAATGGTCCCAAGAAAGACAGAAGTCCCTTAAATATTGATGAGGGAGAAATGAGACCTTTTGAGCCTATTGCCTCAGGCACTTGGGCATTTACAGATTTTCTGTCACCCTGGTTGGAGTGATGGGGGAAGAGGAGAGATTAAACACTGTGAACCTCTTGGAAGGGGATTATCTGAACACCAAGTTCTGTTGGAGTTTTTATTTGTCTCTCTCAAGGTTGTTTACACAAGTTATCTAGGCTCTATTAGAAGAAATGAGAGCCTTTTAGAGCCAGACTCAGTTCTAGCCAGGAGAGTTTCTCTGTAAATGAGATAAGGTTGGGGCCAATGAGATTAGGATTAGGCCTGGCAGGGAATCTCCTTAGAGATAAGAGAGTGGGGACGCCATAAATAAGGCAGGTAAATTCCAGAGGGATCTGTAGGGGATATCTTTAGGGTTATTATATTTAGGGACTTCTTTCTCAGAGATGTTGGCCAAATATTAGTCTTAGTAGAGGATTCATGTTTATTTCATGATTGGAATGTAGTGGTTTACTATTTCATTATACTTTATCAACAAACTGATCTGAACAGTTTATGAGGAATTGAAAATATGCTGATGGTTGCATTGAAAGATTAGGATGTTCATCATCAAAGTCTATGAGGAATAACTTGAGAGTTGTTTTTGTCAAGGTACCTCCTGCTCTGTGACAGAATCTTTTGTATTATTTCCAGTCTAATAGTTTATTAACTTCATTGACATATCTCCCATGAAAACTCTCAACTGAAGCAGAAATTGCCAGTCAGCATAGATGACTTTTACACAAGACATCTTATTTTATTTATGTATATTGTCAGTTACTTTCTGTAAACATGAGCTTTCTTTGGTTGGTCACCACAGAACACGAGATGCTTTTGAAAGATTTGGCCTTAGGGGGAAAAGAATAACTGTCCTTGGAATTTTCCCGCTATCCTAATCTAGACCTAAGGCTTGGTGTGTATTTAACCATAGTTAAGAGATCCCTTACTTTTGCACATTCCTTTTCCTCCTCCGTTCTCCTTGAGTTTATCTTTGTGCCCCTTTCCCTTCCCCTACATAAGACTCCCAATGGAGGGTATATTTTTTAGCAAGTTGGAAAGTTTGGGAATATCTGACTGGTGTTACTTGCCACCCTTTCCCTGGATCATTGTTTTGCATCAGTCTCATCCAACCAATAAATCTGCATGGCTTTCTTTTTGTGTGGTCATTATTGCTTCCTCTGTTGGTCAGCTGGATTGCTTGAAAATGGCCACCTGATTAGTCTGCCTTGGGTATAAACCCTAGACAATGGTATGCTTGTTTTTGTGTGAGAAACTCTATACACACACCCTCCAACAAGAAGACATGAGATGTAGGGGATTTTGCCAGTATAAGTCTTTTAGTTATTTCTTTCAGTTCATGAGGATTACTTCCTTACTTTAGAGACTGGGTGCTTTATATAGTTCCCACCCCCACCCCCCGAGAAGACAAAGAATGGACTTGTTGAAGCAGAGGGCTCAGAGTCATGAGATCAGGTTCTATTCTTGGTTGCGCCACAGACAGTGTAATCTAGGCCGTATTCCTTCCCCTTTAATGCTTTGGTACGTCCAAGGGAATAGGTGGTTTCCTGCCTTATTGTTGAAGTCATTGACATTTGTGGCGCTCTTCAAGGCCCCGTTCACCCTCCTTAAGCTTTTCTTACCTTATAACTGGACTTGGACAGGTGGAGGACACTTTCAAGTGAAAGTCTGCCTCTCTAACATGGGGCACTAAGGATAGAAGCATAGTGGGAATAGTGAGATGAAGTAGGACATGTAGAACGAAAACATTTCGGCAACAACTTGAACAGCTACGAAGTTTGGGTAGAATCTACATCATGGCTGAAGCACAGACAGCCCACCCCCATCTGTTTACATTCTTAGGATGCACTCTAAACTTACCCCTTCCTGTTCGTGGAGCTTTGCTGGGCAGCAGGGCTCGGCTCACATCTGCAGCCCTGGTACTCTTAGCTGCAGCTCAAAGTGGTGGGTGGAGCAGGACAACCGGGCCCAATGCTGTCAGGTGATGACAGTGAGACTGGCTTGGGATTCAGTGGATCCCAGATTAACTCGTTCCAACTACCTCCCTGCTCTTGGAATGTCCTATTTTGGAACATTTGAAGGATCTCACCAGCAGGCCTCTCTGCCCTGCACACACGTTTGTTGGTTGGTGGAAAGCTACCTGAGCTAGGAGAGCTGGGTGGAGGGGCATTTCCACCATTCAACACACACATGCATCCCAGTGTAGTGAGGATGGGGCACAGATTGTTCTGTTAGTGTGTTAAAAGAATTTGTGTTTCTTGTTTTATGCAATAGGATAAAATAAGAAAGAAAAAAATCCTGCCAGTTTCATGTGCTCGGGTTTTTCCTCTGTGCTGTTGGACCATGAGAATAATACCTTCAGTTGTGGTTTTAAAATCTTGTTTCTGAACCAGTAACTGGAATTTATTTTGATTCTGTTTCTGTTCTAACAGAAACTTCCAGTCAAGGATTCATTTTCCTTTCTTTAGGGGGTGGGAGGGAGGGGTTTGGTTTCTAGCTCAGATGCAATATGTTTTTGTGTTGTTTGACTGTCTTTCTGTTTTTTTTCCTTCTATTAAAGGCCACCTTTCCCCTTCCTTGCTGAATTTCAAATATCTTTCTCTTGACTCTGTACTGTTCTGTTGTTTTGTTGGTAATGAATAAATAAAGCTAAATTAAAGTGTTTAAAATGGATTCCAAGGCTGAATCAGTTCTGATTTTGGCAGGATACATGCATCTTTTCTTCCTGGTGTCAGGAAGAGACATTGACCCTGGAATTTGGGGGAATGTTTTCTTGTCTGCTTTTGTCTGTCCAGTCTCCAATATAATTCCCCTAACCCAGTTTGTTTCTCAAACCAGATGGCTCCTGGTGCTAAGGCATTAGGGAGGTCTCCAGAATCTGCACCCCTCCACTAGAGTTCACACACTCTTCAGCTTGTTTATTCTCTCCCATGGAAGCTGCAGCTGATCTGGCCTCATTTCTGTTTTTGTTGGCTCATCTTCTTTAATAGGAATAACAACAATAAAATAAACAACCTCTCTGTGTTAAGTAGGTTATCCTGCCCTGGCTATGCTCTGTTCATCACTTCTGCTGGTGAGCTAGAGTTTAAGAATTAATAGCCTTGTGTCCCCATGTCTATGATGACCTGAGGCCTAGTTTTAACCAGTGTCTACAGAGTGCCGTGCTTTACATTGCTACTCTGGGTGATATTCAACTGTTTTACTCAGAGTAGGCCCATTTCTTTATGTATTTATAGCCTACTATTTTCTTATGGTGGCATACAAGGTTCTCTCCCTCCTCATTTAATCCCCACAGTGATCTTGTGAGGTAAATTAGGCTAAGAAGCAGTGATTGGTCCAAGGTCACACAATGGACTTCATGGCCGAGTGCGGATTTGAACCCTGTTCTCCCAGGTCTAGTTTGATCCTCTAAATTAATGAACATGACTAAGTTAGGTCCATTAATTTCAATGGGTCTACTCTAAAACATATCACCAGTTTTTCACAAGGTGGTGTTGTTTTTTAAAAAGAGAACTAATTTTGCCTGAGTAACTGTCTTCAGAAATGCTGTCTATGCCAAGTTCCATGGTATACAGTTAAGCCATGGAATAATAAAATGTCACTCAGATTTGGGAGGAAGATGGGGTACAATCAACTGCAGTTCAGTACACTTTAAAGAGAAGAAAACCAAAATCACATCAAAATGAATGGGAGTAATTTGTTACCTCAAGATAACCTTGGTATTCTCAAGGAAATCCTAGGGAGGCAATTTGTCATGTGTAGACGAGGCCTCAATGATCATTTAAACACATCCCAGGAGCAATGAAACAGTGGACTTTGAAAGTGAGAGAAGCTGGGATAGATCTCTTCAACAACCATCGTATTGTACAGCCCAGTATGTTACAGTTCCCTGAAAGAAACAATTTCTCCAAAGAGTCTGGCCGGTCTGGAGAATTGCAAGATTTCAAGTGCAAGATATTACCTTAGTGTTCTTTCTCAGTTTCAGATGCATTCAAATGCAGAGTTTAGGAAGAATTCCTATCAATTAAACTTGAGAATGCATCTCCTGTACTGTCTACCTGGTTGACACCTGGCAGAAACTGGGGCCAGAAGCTCTGGGACAATTCTGGGAAGAAGTGGCAACAACTGTGGCTTGCGACTTGCTGCTTGCGTTATCTAGCCTGCCCTGGCAATGGTGCTTGGGTTTTCGTACCTCAGTGCTTAGAGGCAAGGCAGCTTAAAGAGCTTCTGGCTGCAAATTTCTCTGCTTTGACTAAGCGTGTGAGATCATGTTGGTCTTGTAAGGTCGTTGCTTCTCATGTGACTGTGCTTTGCTGTGCCTTGTGTGGCACAGCATGGCTGTTAAACCATTTTCATAAAAAGGTGCCGGGTTTGTCAACAACATTATAAGGCACAGTCCAGCAGGAAAAAGGCCATTTCTCTCTTGCGTCACTTTTCCTTCTCAACTGTCAGATAGTGCTGCCCCGGACACAGTTTGCACCAATTCTGTCTGTTATTCCTTCTTAGGTCACGCTGTTCTAAACCCTTCAGCCTCTCTTTTAATTCACAGCTTTCCAAAGGCTTTTCGACCTTGGCTTCCTGTCACTCCCACCCTTGCAGCCCGCCCTTCCCAACCCCTGTGATGTCTCTCAATCAGTCACAGTGAGCTCGTGACACTCCAAGCTCTTTGCTCTTGTCTGTAATCCCATTTACTGCCTGTAGCCCTGTTGACAGGATTGACTGGTGTGTCTGTGATGTAGCTGTGCGTGCGTATGTCTTGGTACTTCTTTTTAAAGTGTAGATAGTTTTAAAAGAAAGAAACTAGGTTCTGCGTTCAATAAATGGACGTTCTGCACTCAGAATGAACGAAGCCGTAGAAATATATTTGTGCAGTATTATTTGTGAAATTGTGAATGTGCTGCGAGGAATTTGGATAAAAATAGTGGGGAAGAGTGAAAGCAGCAGATTGCGCAATGGCAGAGGTAGTATTACATAGTTTTCCCTGGGTTGTTAACCTTTTTGAGGCCTGTGGGCACATTTGGATTTTTGAGCGAGTACTGTGGGTACCACCCCCTCTGGTCAGTGTTCTCCCCCATCCTCCAGATCAGCCCCCTTTCAAGATACAGAAACCGAGAAAGTGCATGGCATGAATACACTCCCCCCCGCAATTGAATATATCTGAATCTTGAAAAGCACACAATACCTAAGGGGAAGTGGGATAGAATACCAGTCTTCTCAACTTCCTCTTTCAATTCTCTGTACTTTTCAAGGGAGGAAAAGGAAACCACCCTCAGCACCTCATGACCAAGAGGGCTGTGTGTGTGTGTGTGTGTGTGTGTGTGTGTGTGTGGAGTGTGTGTGGAGTGGAGGAGCTCAGAGGCTTTGTGGGTACAAGGGGAAGTCCTCAAAGCCGCCACCACATCCACAGGCACCACATGGGCAGCCCTAAAGTGTTTTGTGGGATTAAGTTGCACTCCCTTTCAATTTTTGCCATATTTTTAATTCAAACTTTACATCATACAATACAATAAAAAACAAACTTATCTAAATAAAAATAAAACAGGAAAAGAGAAAGGGAGGGGGGAAAATACAGAACCCTCTTTCAAAGGTAGATCTTCAACCTTGTTTCACGCAGAAGTGGTTTGACCCTCCCAGCTCTCACCTGGGAGCTTCTCTTTCTTCTCCCACCCTCCCACCCTGGGAGATCTCCCCTTCCCTGCCTCTCACAGTCTTTCACCATCCATCCATCACCTTCATGAAGATGCACTCCCTTTCCATTATAAACCCTGCTTCTAATTTCTGACGGAATGACAAGAAACTGCCATAATGTGTTCAGATTTTTATTTTTTTTAATTCACAATCGTAAGGGCTGGGTGCTCCCCCTCTTCTTCTAAAGGGAGGCAGAAATAATCAGGATTGTGAAGCAATCCTGCTAGATTCTATGTAAGAAAAACAAATTCTATTAATTGTACTATGATTGCAGCCACACACGGATTCCTAGACTTAAAATGTACTAAAAACAACTTAATATTCTCAGAATGCACTAGAAGTGCATTTTCCTTGAAATTTTGAGAGACAAACCGGTACAGCGGCAGAGTTGGATCTCAGCCATGGCTTCCCGTTGCAAACGCTAGCCGAGTTGCTCCTCTTGCAACATTTTCCTAAGTAATGCCTTTGGATAACTACTTAATAAACATTGAGCCTCCTTTCCTTGGCCTCACAGTGTGGAGAGGGGAGCTTACTCTCCCTTTTAGCAGACTCTGTGTGAACTTGATGTCTTTTACCCACCTGCCTGTGCTGTTCCTGCCCTCTCACTTGGGAGTTGCGTTTTGGGGAATAGGATTCTTTCCTCTTTTTGCATCCTAGGGAACTGCTTTAGGAGCAAAAGCAGCAAAAGCAACCTTATAAAGACTAATAAATTTGTTGCGGTGTAAGCGTTTGTGAACTATGGTTCCTCAGATGCATTTAGAACCAGTTAACAGCTGGCCCCATCCCTGCTTCCGTGCTGAGCATTTGGCTTCAGGGTGTTGGGCTGACCTGCCCTGCTCTCAGTCTGGAATGTCATATGCTTGTCATGTGGAGAGAGCCTCCCACTAGAGCCCCAGGGCTTAGTCGCTGTAGCCAGCAAAGGAGAGCTGGACCCACCAAACAAGGAGATTGCTAAGCCAGCTGTCTTGTGCTGCACAAGGGCCTTTTGTTCTCATTCCTGGGCTTCTTTCTGTCTCTTTTTATCGGGTTTCTCTCCTCCCCTCGCTCTCCCATTCTCTCTGCAGTCCCTCTAGGCACCCCTGTTTTCTTATTTCTGAACGCAGGTTGCTCCCTCCGAGGGTGTCCTGTATCTTCAGGCCCCATGCGTTTGCCTGTTCGTCTCTGTATCTCTTACTCATTTCCTCCATTCAATAGCAATAACATTAATGGCATGACAAGGTAGCCAAGTGTTGCCAAAGCGAATCCATCAAATACTTCTCAGCTACTCCCCAAACCTCCTGGGAGCCCTTTAAGTGCAAGCCCTTTTAATAAAGGTAGAGGCTGGTAGCTCTGTTGTGTTAAGTTGGGGAGTGGGAGACAGGAGAGAGAGAGAGAGAGAGAGAGAGAGAGAGAGAGAAGGGAGCTTGGTCTGGCCGCAGTAAGAGCAGTATGTGGGGGAAGGCAAATATCCTTTCCTGCATCCACTGGCTGGGAGCTTGTGTGCTCTTTTGTCAGCATCTGGCTTTGTGGAGCCGGCCAGTTCCAAACAGGATGTTCCATTGTTGCAGGAAACAATTACAAATCTATCATTAACCATTGGCCTCAGAGAGAAAGGACAGGTTTAGGGCTGGTGGGAGTGGGGTGGGGGGAGAGGGTTTGACAGCAGCCAAGTGCCCTTCCGCAAGTGAGCTCAATGAGACCCCTTTACAAACAGGATTGGAGGCTCTTCCTCTCCTGTGAAGTCTGCCCAGTCTCCAGGCTGGCCAACTGGCCGGAGGCAGCTGTGTGTGCCAATTCAGGACAGAGGTTTCTATTGCTAATGTCTTACTGTGATGTTCTTCTGACCCTCCAGCTTAGGGTTGCGTTTTGTGTTAGGTTGAACTAACAGGGCACTTCTTTCTAAAGTAGTCTTAACCAGTGCTTTTCTTTTAGGGGGAAAAGGTGCCAGTAATGCGTACCCTTGAGTACCCCCAGAAAAACCTCCCTGCTTAAAACATAATATTATTGAGAACGATCATATTATATTTTAATTGTGTTTCTACCTGGAATGAAGACACAGATATGCTGAGGTTTCAGAAATAGCCTTGCTGTGCATTCATATTTCTCATGTTTGATAATTCTTAATCTTTGTGCCCACCCCAAAAGAGAATTTAGACATGGAATTGATGTGTGAGAGCATATCTATGTTGCAGAAAAGTTACATGGAAAGTGGTCATCTTTGATTACAAGCAACGACTGATCTGGCACATCCAAACGATGTGCGACTGCGCACGTGTGCATGGTACTGAACCCAGAAGTAACCCCAGAATGTCATAAAGCCTTCATGGAAAGAGGTCGAACTGGGTGGGCTTATGCATGCTCCGCTGACATGTGCAGTGGTCCAGAACGGAACACCCATGCAAAATGAGGATTGTCTGTATTTTGTCATAAATGTATCCTGGCCTCCCCCCTCCAAGGAACTTGAAACATTATCCATGGGGTAATGCTTGTGTGTTCCATCCCATAATTGATCAGGTCCTGCTTAAGAGAACACAGGTGTCATCAAACCATGTGCAGCTCCTCACCCCACCCCAGACCTCTGGAATTGCTGTTTGCACTTGTGACTTGGACTGGTGTGCATGTTCATTGACCAAGTACCAGAGCTACTGCATAACTATAGTCTTTTCCTTTCCTTAGGTCACCTGTGATGCATGGGCAATAACTTTTTGTTGAATCTGTCCTATATTTGGAACAGTGTAGAAGGATAAAAGAAATGAGGAAAACAGCCCCCTGCTTCTGTCTTCCAGCCAGCTATATGCACTGTACAAGAGGCAACAGCAAACCCTGACATACTCACTCCCCTGTCCCTTGAAAGTGCTGAGCTTGCACATCTCCATGGCTTCTGTTCCTCAGTGACTGGATAAGGGGCTGTGCATAACCTCTGTTCATCAGCCAGCACTTGCTACTGGATTAGATGGATGGAAGCAAAAGGCAACTCAGGGTAGCAGGCTTTGCACAGACACCTAAGCACTGGTGTCAATTAGGAAATGTTGCATTTATCAGGGTATCCCAGCAGTGTAGTCAAGACAGCTCAAACATTCAAAGCCTGCGGGTGCTTCTCCCTCCCATTAATATGACTGGAAAGAGTGGAGGGGACTAAATAATGCTAAAAGCCAAAGAAATAATGAGCTGATAATAGACAACAAGCTTGACATGAACGAATGATGCGACTCCTCAGAGACTGATGTCGTTTTCTGAAAAGTAAACAAGGATGAGTTTGTCTCTTTCTTTCTATATTTTCATAGTGAGGCTTGGGGTAAAGTGTGCAAGCCTGACACAGCCTGATTCTTTCTGGTCACAGGCAGATCTATAAGTCAGAGGCAAGCTTTGTTTATTAGGAATTGTTCTCCTGCTGCATTGTGTCTTAGTGCCCCATAAGATGTGGGCATATCCGAACCTCCAAGTCCTTAGTCTGCCAGATAGGACCAAACGCAGTTGCCCTGATAGCAATGTTACCAGTCTCAGCAAAACATGACACTTCTAAACACAGGATGCACATAAAGTTTCATGCTTGCCTCCACCTCCTCAGCAGGCTTGCTGGTTGTGGTTGTGTTTCACTCTGCACCAGGGTGTTTTTGGACATACTTTCACAGCTCAGGAGGAGGAGATGTGGAAGGAGAATGAAGATAAAAGGTACTATGTACAGCCCATGTGTGCTTCTAAGGGACCAACCTCTGTTCCATAGTTAAAAAGCTGTCAAATGGTTTCTCTCCATCCTCCAGTTCCCCTGACAGCATTCCTCGCCTTTGACCCAAGCTTCTTTGCATAAAAAGAGAGGAGAGGTAGATCTTCTGCAAGTGACCTGGCTCCGGGGACCCCTGCAGGGAAAGGGGTTAGGGTGGCAGTGATGAAAAGCTTTACCATTGAGATGGAAATGAGATGGGAGGCTAAAATTCTTGAGAGGGTCCTCCTGTCGGGGATCATTGTGTCCATTTAGAAGCTGGAGCGCTAATTAATTTGAGCCTTTCTGTTGGCACAATTACTTCCACATTGTCCCCCACTGGAGGGGGAGAGTGGAGAGGAGGAGTGTGAGACAGCACCACAAGGTGAATAATGGAGGTGTCTTTTCTAGAGACAGAGGGGGGTCTATAGATTGTGCTGGTGTGGAAGGAGGCTGTTCCGGTATCCAAGGCAAGCCTTTGTCCCTAGCTAACACAGATTAATGGTGCTAGTGGAATATTGCCTGCTCTCTGTCTCATTCTGATCTCCCTTCCTGTGCAGGCGACTTTACATTTTAATGATGTATATGTGTCTGGTTAACTCTTTCTCCTATCCCAAGTCAATAGACCTATGGAGGATTGTTCCTTGGGTGAAGGACAGCAGTTGCTTTTTAAAAATTTTGGACAGCAAAGTTTTGCAAAGAATCAAAGAAAGACATAACAGCCTGGTTCATTGTCAGTTATGGAGAAAAGCAAAGGTGCTGCAGTCCTGGCTATAGAAGCTGCAAAGGTCATTTCTCCTCAAAGGAGTGTTGATTCTTAAAAAGCTAGCAGGAGTTTTGATGCTGTGCATATTAAGACAGGGGTAATACTACTACTACTACTAATAAATTTTATTTATACCCCCTCCCCAGCCAAAACTGGGCTCAGAGCAGCTAACATCAAATATATAACATATTACCATAAAATCAAGCAATCAATTAAAATACATCCTAAAATCAAATCAGAATCAAAGTGAAATCTAATCAGATGGCAACTCGCAAAATTAGGGATGAGGACCTTAAATGCTCACCACACCTGTTTATATTGATCTTATATGAGCCTGTAAGAAAAGTTGGGGGGCAACTTTCTTGCAAGTTCTTATAATTAGAGAGGGAGAATCAGACTGGACCCCAGCCAAAGGCCTGGCGGAACAGCCCCGTCTTGCAGGCTCTGAGGAAAGATGTCAGACCCTGCAGGGCCCTGGTCTATTGTGACAGAGCATTCCACCAAGCCAGGGCCACAGTTGAAAAGACCTTGGCCCTGGTCGACACCAGTCTAATCTCCTTGAGGCCCGGGACCTCCAAGATGTTAATATTTGCGGACCGTAAGGTCCTCCGTGGGGCATACCAGGAGAGGCAATCCCGTAGGTATGACAGTCCTAGGCCATAGGAAGTATTGCAGAACAAGAGGTAAGGGGAAGCAGTCGGGATCTGGGTTGCTCTTTGGCTTTGTAACTGTTTCCTTGCTTTGTTGCCTATATTTGGGTGAAAATCTTTGGCTTTAATGGGGTCAACTCTTTGGCGATTCCCTCTGGACACTGAACTAAGGATAAGAGATCTTGTTACTTGCAATTCACATCTTGGCCGAGTGGGTTCCCTGTCAGAGCAGAAGTGCTGCACGCCTCTTCGTCTTGGCTCGTCTGATGCAGCATGGCTGAGATTGGCTTGGATGTTAGAGTGTTAGCAAGGACGGCTTCCACAGCTCCCATCATTTCTTCTTATACGTGTTCTTACACAAGTGCGATGACAGGGTAAGTCACCTTTTACTGTTCCTTCGTGGCTTGACCTCTGTGGTTCCTATGGTAACGACCAGCACATGTGACTAAAGCTGTGGAGACTTCCAGATTGGGAGGAAAATCTCCCATAAATCACAAGTGAAGTGGAGGTGCAGGCAGCAGTGAAACGGGGGGAGGAATGGGGAGGCTTTGGGAATGAAGGGCTGCTTCTGTCGATGCAAACTGCGCTGGCTGGTTCTGCCATAATTCTTGGAGCCTTTTGATAGTCGCAGAAGATTCAGTTACACTGCATGCCCCCAGTAGGGGCACTGCAATTTTAACTTTGACTCCACCTGCTTGGCCAAGGCATGCAAAAGCTACAGACAGGCTGCTGCTGAGTCCCACTTTATCCCCCTCGTTCTCTTTTTGAAATGAGGAGTAAATGCAGGTGACCTCATGATTGAATCAAGTCTGCTGAGAAGGATGGAGGTGCGATTCAGGCAGGCCTTGGTGATCAAAAGCGAATAGAATGAAATTTGAGATGGAATTCATTCAAGGGTGAGGGTATGTGTGAGTGGCAGGGGCCTGTTACAGGTTTCTTGCTGCTAATGTGAAAACAAACAAATCTGTGGCAACACTTTGTAAGGGGACCATTCTGAATCACCCCATATTTATTTCCCAATAGATTATTTGAACATGTGCCTCAATGGCAGGAGCTAATCCCAAATCCACCAAGGGCAAGAGGAAGCTTGTATGGGATGCTGTGATTAAAGCGACGTCTCACAGTCTTGATTGTGTCTGAATTAGATGTAAGCAGTACAGTGTGAGGTAAACAAACTGGCAGATCAGGATCACCGCTGTAATCTGTGGGTGTGTTACATTATTGCAAACAATCAAAGGCTGTGTTCATCAAAGGGCAGCCCAGATAGGGGGTGGCATACGGTGAGGATTTAGGCATGCAGCTGGGTTTAGTGGCTAAAGAATCTAGTCAACCAGTATGGGGAGACCTGTGTGCTAATCCCATCTTAGGCCACAATGGTAAAAACATTGGGGGTTTAATGTGGTGTTTCAAAATTGATGAGTTTTATAGCTTCTCAGCCTTATCCTCCACTAGAACTCATCAGAGAAGTCTTGCGTAGCTGACATCATTAGCATAATCTACTCAAGGGGAATCAAAGAATATTTGAGGGATGAAGAAAGAGCTGTGGGTCAGGAATCAGGAACACACTTGCAGTTGGCTGTGAAGGCTTCAGAGAGCAGCTTCAGATTGTGGTGTGATGTCAATCGACTGATCTTAATGTGAGGACCCGGAATTGGATGGGGTAAAGGAAATGGATGCCACTGGTCAGCTCATGTAGTTAGTAGGTCTGGTTACAAATATTTTCAGAATATCAGAAGTGGGAATATAAGTGTTGAACATTCGAGCAACAGAGCCCAAGGTTCTAAGATCAACTCCAGACATTAACTTCTACTTTTCCCACCAGCCAACATTTTATTTGCCTCATTGTGGTTTGTATAATGTCGGAAACCTGTTTATCTTGATGCAGATCAGTTTCCTTTGCTTTTCATTGTGCCCTCCACACCAAGTTATGGAGCAAAAGGAGGAGCTGCATTGTAGCCCCAAAGGTTTTGCATTGTGCACTTTAAAAAGCAGCAGTGAGGATGGCAAACCTTCCTACCAGTTTGTTCTTTCCATTCTTTGTTCCAGGAAGCTGAGGAGGACAAATCTGAGGATACATAGCATGATAATAATCGGACAACAAAGATTTCTGAAACAGCAGGGCATAGTGGAAGAGTTATCAATGGGTACAATACAACCCAAGATTGCCTAAAGGGCTGGATTTGACAGCTGATGCCTAAAATGTCTTCATAGCGTAGAATATATTTTAGCAGAGACATTGTGATTGCAGAACCCATTTGCTAATGCTAAACATCCTTGTGGCAACTACAGCAATTGCCTACATGAAAAGCAATAACAGGAAAGCTATTGAATTTATTTTCAGCATCCTTTTAATGTAATTTAGCAGCTGGAAGTAGGAAAGGGAACCAGCACCATGTGACAAGGTATTTCATTTCAGATCAGGAGTTGAGGAATGAGAGTGGATGGTTAGCAATATTCGGCTTGAGATTTCCACCCTGCCAGTTTAATTGATCAATAATACAAGTAGTTGAGCATAAACAGACTGAAAACCTCTGATACAGGCAACTCCGGATTTATAAGTACTCTCACTTTTTATATATATATAGAAAAAACCTTTACTGTAACACCATAATAACATTCTGGTCCTGTGAGCTAGTACCTGTTGGATTAAGCACAAGGACTATGGCACCAGCCTAATTTAACAATTTGTGACATTGTATTGCTCATCAGCAGTGTGTATTGCTGTGCCAGAAACATCTATCTCTCTCTATCACCACCCCGCCAAAAAGAAAAAAAAAATATTCCACAAAGAAGATACAGCTACAGATGACTCAGCCCTACTTCTTTTCTTGCCTCCATCCTCCTCTGGCCTCTATAATTGACAAACTCATTGGAAGAACAAATGTTGTTTTAATTTAATTTTCAGACAAACAATAGTCCAGGGACAATGTTAAATTCATGAAACTGGCATAATGTGATGAAATTTAATGAGGCAAATTGTGCTCTGCCATGGGCTTTTGCAGTGTGCTTGCCCCTAGCTGTGTGAGATCTTGCTTTCGCTGGAAGCAAGAGGTCACACTGCCTCACTAGTACTTCCCTGCAAGTGTGGCATCTTCCTTTCCCCATTGTAAATGCAATTCTGAGAACTTGTGTGCATACACTGGCAAACACATTTCATTGAATTAATGTAATGTTTACAAGTGTGGGTGATCTGTAGCTTCATATTCACTGCAGCATACACTTTTTTAATAGAACGTGGACTCGTATTTGATTAAAATAAGCTGAATACCGCCAAAGAAGAAGGCAACTACTGTGCATGAGGTTTTCACAGATGGTGGGATGCAACACATAGAGGCTCAATGGAAACAAAAATGTCATGCTATGTTTTTATAGCTCCAGATGTCTTCAGGTGGCTCTGCTGAAGTGTCTTAGGGCTGGTGTAATATATGTATATATTATATATACGTGCTCTGGTCCATGGGGTCACGAAGAGTCGGACACGACTAAACGACTAAACAACAATATATGTATTCATACTGATCAACATTATCTAAAAACAGGCAATTGCTTGTTGAGTCATATAAAATCATTTCCCATTGATGGCACTGTATGTTACTTAAACCTCTCCCTCCAAAAAAGCCAACCTTTACATGACGGGGCAGGAGTTAAAATAAAGTATACACTACCCAGTGGCGGAGCATATGCCCACGCTGCCCAGGGCGGGCATGCTTCCAAGGGGTGTGTGGCGTGGAGGGTGCCCTCCCAGGTGCGGGTAGCCGCTCAGGTGCATGGAGTGGCACGCGCACCCTGCAGCCGGGGGCGGAGCAAGCTGCCCATGGCGGACATTTGGTGCGCCGCCCGCCCGTGACTCCCAAGCCTCCCCCAGTTGTCAAAACAAAGGGGGAAGGGGGGAATGCAGCCAGCAAAGTGGCATAGCTCCCCCCTTCCCCCGATGGCTCGGGACAGGCTTGGGAGTCACAGGTGAACGATGTGCCAAATGTCACCCCCCTCAGTGAAGACACCCAGAGCGATCTGCCCCCACTGCACCCCCTTCCTCTGCCCCTGACACTACCTCAACTTTCTACCTTTTCATCCCGTCTCCTGAGGAATTGGAGGACAAGTAGTTTTGCTTTCTCTTCCAAAGGAAACTGTATTACCAGCACAGTTTAGAGGAATGACGTGTTGGTCAGGAGGGTGCTTTTCTTCCTGGCTGCAGGATGTTGAGCTGCTCCTCACCTGTTGATATCTGTGAATAGGGCTGAATAGAAGTTGGCATAGCCTACCTCTTTCAGATTCCCATTGTATGTAGGTCCCGGAAGGCTCAAGCTTTTTTGTTTAGCATTTACCCTCCAGTTACTTTTTTAATAGAAATGAATCCAACCAGATGTTCCTGAAGTTGCTAGGTTTGTCTGAATCAGCAACTACATTTTAAAAATGGAGCTAATAATATAAAATATTCTTGGCCACAGAGGTCAGTTTAGGACAGGCTCTGAACAGAGTATTGAAAAGTTTTGTTTTCCCCTTCACCTTTCATTTGCTTCCTCCATCCCTTAACTTTGTTCTAATTAAAACCATGCTGAATATGCCTTTTTCTTCTACCTCTTCTGCCGACTTGAAGTCTCTTTGTTGGGGAAGAGCTCCAGGCATTATCTATTCCAACATGTGCAGCAGCAGGGACAGGCCTAGGCATTAGGAAGAGTTTGGAGGATTAACACTGATCTTGCTGCTAATTCTCCATTGTCCACCGTCTCTAGAGCTGTTTCAGAGGGCAAGTTAAAGCAAGGTTTACCTAGTCCTGTCATAAAAGAAGGGCGCTTGGAGCAATGGGACTCTCCCCTCCCTTCCCCAGCAATAAATGGAAATATTTGTAGATGGAGAAAAACACATTAGCCATGTGGTATATATTATGCGTGTATCCTCCAAGGATCCAGAAGGTAGATACCAAAAACCCCCTAAGCATTTGCTTCATTTTGCCCTCCTCTGACCAGCACCAGTTCATCTTGCATGATCATTCTGGGCTCTGAAGGCCTTGTTTATACTACAGGTTCAGTGACCTACACTGCTGTTTCTCAACCTATTGTGTGTGACCCAGAAACAATCCAGCTTTCAAGGCATCTCTTATCGGTACAGAGGCTGTTCACCTTTGGCCTTTCAAAAAATAAACTCTTCCAAATGGCCCCTCTCCCAGTCAGAGGGCAGAAGGACAAAGTTCACTAGGGCTGATCCAGGCCAAGTGTTGTTTTGGAGTTTGTGTGTGAATGTAAAAAGTCCTGCTGAATCAAACCTAAGGCCCATCTAGACACAACAGCTAGTGGATCCCTATGGGAAGCATGTAAGCAGGGCATGAATACCCTCCCCACCCATGAATGTGATATACAGGGACGTACTGTGGGTTTTCTTGGGGGTGGCACATATTTGAGGGCGCATACTGCAGTTGGAGCCTAATGCATATCTGTGTGTATGAGGGAGCTGGCAGGTGGCCTGTGAGACTGTTCTAGGGATAACACATCAATAGCTTGCTTGTTGGAGGACATGAAAGACAAATGCACTTTCTTTCTTAGTAATGTATTACTGACTTAATGGTCAATATCAAGGTCTCGCTTGTAAAAGCTGAATAAATGACACCTAGGTGTGTTTATGCATGGGTTAGAAATGGCTAGAAATGCATCAACAGACGGTGTTACAGATGGTTATTAGCCAAGTTTGTCAGCAAGCTGTTACCCTGGCGTATTCTTTTTATCATCCTATAGCAATTGATGAATCAGTTATTAAAGTATTTGATAATCATTGATGAAATCACTTCATTAATCAACTGTCCCATTAATAAATGGGATTTTAAACTTAAAGTGTGATTTTTCGTGACACAGTTTCTCTTCTTACTCACATGAAGCAGCTGCAATAGCGCTGAATTCAGCAGAAGACAAATGTACAGTGATGCACACTGGGATATATACACAAACACATTCCCAGCATTAGATCGCATTATAGTCTGACCAAGAAACATAACAATATAGAACGGTGCAGGTACAGAGGCTATGCACAGATAGGAACAAGTTTGGTTCTTTGTGGATGGGATTACCAGTTCATGCGCATGGGGTGCGGATTAAATTTCCAGTAGTGTCCCCAAGTGCACCACATTTTACTCCCCCCCCCCAAATAGCTGTGCATGGCAGCCATTCATTTATATGGGAAAAAAGTAAGTGGTCACTGCTGTGATGGGAAAAACAACAACTCCGTCCTATATCCCAAACACTTGGGTGGCTGAGTTGCCCCTGAAAAATATCCCACAGGGGATTCAGGCTGCCAAACAGTCCCTCTAGCCATCATAATGCTGGGCATTTGCTAATATAAATATTCCAGTTTAATAGATCTATAAAAGATCACCCACTAAATCCTGGTCAGCATATTGTGATGCAACTTCAGTGATTCAAACTAGTAGATCTTCATCATATCTATATCTATCTCTATCTCTCATCATCTATCTATCTGTGTGGAGGAGGATCAAAATATCGTAGTGTTATGTAGTGTGTAAAACAGGAAATGAGAAGACAGATTCTGGGTTATATTCAGATATTTGCTGCTGATACGACATGAAATGCAGATGAGAATAGCTCACAAGGGAGAGAGGTAAGGGTAAGTGAGTGCTATCCCTGTCTGAAAGGTGTGAAGATGATAATTTGCTGCATTTTCATGGTGGGTGGGCACAGCCCCCTCTCCCAGGCCTGAGTTAAAACACCTGGCTCTGTTTAGCATAAAGAGTCTTTGTTTCTTATTAAAGTTAATTAAATCTAAATAGCCGTCATTTAAAGAGAAATGCCAGTGAAATTTTCATATACGGTAAAAACAAAACAAAAAACCCAATGGGAAAATACAGACATACTCTGTACTGTATATTTGTAAAGCTCCCCCAAATAATCCTGTGTTGCAGCCAGCCAAGTTGACCATAGCTGGAATTGCCTGTGGAAAATAGTAATAGTCACACTTCCAGAGCGCTGTTCATTAAAAAGCATCTTGGCCTCATGATAATTGGGGTGGGGGTACAAATGGAGAAACTAAGTAAGAGCAGAGTGAAGTCACACAGCAATGGAATCGGAGCTGGCATCAGAAGTGGGAAGGTTCTGGCTCCTGATCCTGTGCACAGACATGGAGCCCACACAGCTAGTGTTGCAAAGGTAACTTGGATGAGATTTCATGGACTGCATTGGATGGAACAGTGTGGCAAGGCTGGCTTTGGCATAGCATGTTTCACTTCTTTTAATCAGCTGTAGGTTTTGTAGAATAAATTGGCCTTTTATGAACGGAACCTAGGAAGAAGAGGACCTGCCCTGTGGCATTTATTTAAACTGGCATCAATGAGGTCTTTAAGCCGTGATTCAGAATTCCAGGGGAGCCATGCATTTGGAATGGGAGTGATTTCTGCACTTCACAGATACTTGGACCTATGTGGGTGAAGAGCTTTTGAGAACCTTGTGGATACTAATTATGAACAGGAGGCACTGTAGCAAACAAGTCTAAGGCCCAAATGAATTGTGACATTCAATGCATGTATATTTCCCCTTTAAATAAAAACCAAAGGAGTGAGTTTGAGCAGATAAATGCTTGGAAGAAGGCAGGCCTTTACTTTAGGATTGTACCTTGAGTTTGTAAACTGTCAATTAACCAATCAATAGCAAATCCACATTGTTTAAGTTGCTAATGAATAAATGTAGAATTTAGAAGCCTTGTTTTTGAGTTGCTAGGGGCACATCCAGTAATGGCATTACTGTTTGTGTAGGCATGCAGTGAGCGTCGATTTCCCATATGATGTCTTTGCAGGCAAGTATTGTTCTTACACCTTTGTATGACAAGACTGCATTGCTATGCTCACTAACCTGGAAGTCAGCTCCATTGATACAATAGATGAGAGACTGTTTGCTGTTCCAGTTCAGGTCCTGTTTGCACTGACTCAGGCTCCCCAACACTGAGCATGCCCATTTAGACAAGCCCACATTTTGCTAGATGCCAGAATTGGATATCTGCTACTTTCACTGTTCTGATCAGAAGAGAGGTACAAAGATCTTCTCCTTGTGAGTGTGTCCGCATTGGATGCAAATACCTTTCCCCCAATTGATGGGGCAGCTGATTACGGGGTTTTGGGGGTGGCACACAGCACCATTTTGTGGTTCTGTCTTTTTTTCCTGCTCTTTTAGATGCAGTAGCCATTTTATATTATGCCACCCCCCTCATAGCAGCCATTTTGTAGCACAATAATTCATTTTGGCTGGGGAGCAACTTTATTATTATTATTAATTGTGTCCCAGAAGTTGCACCCCCAAACTGAGAATTAAAGAAAAGTTATTGAATTACTTGGGTTCTTCTCCCTAATATCAGTGTTAGACAGCAATGCTTTGTATCTAAGCCTGTATATTTGGTTGCATTAAATACAGAGAATAGATGTTTCTTAATGTTTATTAGCATAAATAAGAAAAATAAATAACAAAATATTATGTTTATTATGTTTTAGGGGGGAAATCATTTTTTTGTCCTCAAATTCATATAAGCATCAACAAAATGTTTAAAGAGGTGTATAACAGTTGTGACACATTTCATTATCTCCTATTTCTGAAATCTGTTTAAAAACATTATCTGTGTACTAAAATTTACTTTAATCTCAAACTGAGTTTCAACGGTACCAATTTAGCAGGATGCTACAATCTGACTCTTGGCAGATTCATAAAATCAATCTGTTACTGTGTATTAATTAATCTGGGATGACTTCCATTTCCTGATTCTGTTTTTTTACTAACATGCAACAGTATCACCCTTCTTATAATTATTCATTGAAAGACTGGGGGGAATTCCACCTTTTTACCACCTGTTGGGAGTGTTGGGATACAACTCTGCTTGCACTGGAGGCGGATGTGTTTGCATGGGAAAGAGTAGAAGGAAAAAGGAAACGCCCTATTTATTAGACCACTGTCAGGACCCACTAGTGAGTTGTCACCTGATTCAAGGTGATCAGGTTGCAACTGGCGTAAAGCCATCATGCAAATAGATGGTAAAAGATTAAGAAGTGAGTCTAACAATAACAATAACAATATTTTATTTATTCCCCAGCCAGGGCCAGCCTCAGTGCGGCTAACACCAAATATAAATTACAATAAAACATAATAGAAAAAACCCAAAAACACTTCATTAAAGTACGGCTTAAAATACAGCTTAAAATGCAGCCTCATTTTAGTAGTAGCCCATAAATCAAGACCATAAAGGGAGGAAACGTCAGATATTCACCTGAGCCAGCTATCCATGCTGGTCCTACATGAGCCAGCAAAAAGCCAAGGGAAAATTTATATGCCAAATCCCATATAAGGGGTCAGAGTGAGTCTAAGCCGAAGGTCAGGTGGAACAGCTCCATCTTGCAGGTCCTGCGGAAAGATGTCAAATCCCACAGGGCCCTGGTCTCTTGTGACAGAGTGTTCCACCAAACCGGGGCCAGTGCTGAAAAGGCCCTGGCCCTAGTTGAGACCAATCTAACCTCCTTGAGGCTCGGGACCTCCAAAGTGTTATTTATGGACCGTGGGGCATACCAGGAGAGGCGGTCCCGTAGGTACGAGATTCATGTGTGGGTTAAAAGTGGGTCTGTAAAAGTTGAGGATACCTGTCCTAGACTGCCCTTTCTGACCTACAACAGCAAGTATGGCTCAAGACAATTCCACCTTCGTTAAGTAGAACGGGAGTCTCCTAACAGCTCTCATCACCCATAGCAAACTACAGTTCCCAGGATTCCTTGGGGGAAGCTGTGGCTGTTATAATAGTACTTTGAATGTATGGTCTGATTGTAGCCTGAGACCCTGGACTTGGAAAAAGAAAGAAAGCTATGCTTATTATACAAAATACATTTTTTCAGAGGAAAGACCCTAGCTCCCTCACACATTTTCAGTTCCCAGAGTGCTTTAGCAATCGATCCCTCTTCCCAGGGAACTCTGGGAATTGTAGCTCTGGGTGGGGAATAGCAATTTCCAAACACCTCTCAGCACCTGTAACAAACTACAATTCCCAGAATTCTTTTGGGGAACCAATGACTGCTTAAAGTGGCACCATAGTGCTTTATATGTATGTTGTGAATGTGGCCTCAGTGTGGTTATGGCCAGGGTAAAGTGGTTCTCCTCTAACTGGGATTCTGTATTAAGTTCAGCTTCTCCTGAATGTTTCACTCCAAATGATTGTGTGTTCAGTGGACACTTGCAGATGCACTTCTTGGCCGTGTCTACATTCAGTTTAGTAACGGAACATGTTGGTGGAATTAAGAGCAGCCTCAAAAACAAAGGGCAGGCGTTCCCCTTCTTACAGGTGCTCCAGACTCCTGAGTTGATCAAAGGTAGTTTTTCATATAAAGCAGGCTTCCTCAACCTTGGCCCTCCAGATGTTTTTGAGACTACAATTCCCACATCCCTGACCACTGGTCCTGCTAGCTAAGGATCATGGGAGTTGTAGGCCAAAAAACATCTGGAGGGCCGAGGTTGAGGAAGCCTGATATAAAGCCCCAGTAAAGAATCTTCCTCTTGGCTCAGTATATGGTTCAGTTCATGCTCAACAGGCCTTGGTTTTGGAATTTTTTTTTCTTGATTCAGAGCCCCTCCTTTGTATTCCAGCCTGTACCTCTGTCCCTGGGGTGCATCATAGCCATGCAAATAATATTGTGCTTCAGTCTGAAAGAAAAACCTGGCTGGCATCCTCCTGCTCTGCAGGGACATAAAATGACGATAGAGTCAGCTTTGCTGTGAGCTTGGGTCAAGCGTGTGGCTATTATCTGCTTCCCTATGTAACTGCGTACTGGGATAATGGTTGCTGGCAGATTTTTTTTTTAAGTGCTGTATTTCACAGGGCTTCCAGCCAAGTTATTCTCTCTGCCTGGACATAAACAGTAAAAGGGTGATTTCGGTGAAGAAACGTGAGTTTTAGCAGAGGAGTATTAGGTTTATTTCAACGAAGGAAGCTGTAATAGGGACATCAGTTTTGTGTTTCTTTTATTTAACAAAATGCCCTAAAACCACCCTGGGAGTATAATTGTAGGGCAGTATAAAAATGCTTCTAATAAATAAATAAATAATAAGTAAGACAGTTTATGTTGAGATAATTTATCTATAGTGGCTCTTATACATCTCCTTAGATGTCTGGTAAGAGCCACCAAACTTGCTGATTTACCCTTCCTGAAAGCATCATACCTCCAAGGCATTTTCAAAGCAGCGCAGAGGATGGAAGCATCCAACCTTCAATTCTGTGTTTATTTCCCAAAGGTCATTCTGCTTGTGTGTCTTCCTTTCTCTTGTTATGTTTATGAGTCTCCTGACAAGTGTGCATTTGTACCCTCGACATTTAAAATTAAGAACGTGTTTCTTTTTCGCAAGTGCGGATAAACATTTCCCTACTTCTTCTTACAA
Organism: Podarcis filfolensis; assembly: GCF_964270895.1. Classification (NCBI taxonomy): domain Eukaryota; kingdom Metazoa; phylum Chordata; class Lepidosauria; order Squamata; family Lacertidae; genus Podarcis; species Podarcis filfolensis. The sequence goes on along the minus strand of NC_139605.1, from coordinate 39,566,324 downwards.
GTTTAATGCATAAAAAAGTAGAAGCATCTGGGAGTGAGAAATGGGGGATTTCCAAGCTGCTAGAAAGTGTCTTGCCTTCTAACCCTGAGGGAGGGAAAGAGAAATTAAATATGGGAGGTAGAAGGGAAGGGACCAGTAGCTATAGGTAATGTTCATCACTTAGGTGTTGTAGTGAGGTCTAGTAGAATTGTTAAGTTACAGGGAATTTTGGAAAGGCTCTCAAAATGGTTTCCATGGAATGTGGAGGGCAGGGAGGCGCTGAGTGCAAAAGCACTTTGCCTGGCAAAACCCCTCCAACACCGCCATTAAGAAGCAGAGGTTCTCCTGTTAATTAGAGCTTAATTGGACTAAAGTACAGGTGTGTGGAACAAACCAACTGCAAGGACTTTAAGGTTTGAATTTGAGATAAGACTTCATTCGGTGCAAAAGAAGGGGGGGGGAGCCTACAGTTTCTTTATTTAAAATCCTCTTCTCTACATTCATGATTCGGCAACCCTTCTCTGAATGTTACTTCAAATTATATTTGTACAAGTGAGGATGGAATAAATTGGATTATAAACATCAAATGGAACTCTGTGGGTAAAAAAAAGGGGGGGGGAAAGGAGCTCTATTTTGCAAAAGGTTCATGATGGAAACTTAGAGCTGACTCTTCCCCATCCTTTATTATCTGCGAAGTGAACTGACTAACTAAGAGGACTTGGAATTTAATTTAATTTCTCTCTGACCAACAAAGACTAGAGCCAGGAAAGGGAGAATAGAATAAAGAACTAATGAACTTATGAGATAAAGAGTTAGGGCTCAGACTAGTCCCCATGAACTCAGCAGGGTCCACCATCAATTTACACAGTCCTCTGTCCTGGGCAACTGGGTGTGTGAACCTCCTTGGAGTGAGACTATGCTGGGCACTCAAGCGCACTGTGTCATGGTTTTGAGCCCCGTCGACTGGGCTCCTGGCACTGGGGAGCCACCCACACCACCCTAAATCTTGTGCTATCCATTGATATAAAGGGCCCCTCTGCAGGGGGCGTTTTTATTGGTTCGCCCTCTCATATGAGGTCATTCCTAAAGGCTTCTTCACATGCTTCAGTCAGCTGGTTTATGTTGTTATGTTATGTTGTTATGTTATTTCTATTCATGTAAACAGTCTGCATGAACAACGAATTAACTGTTGTAGTAGTTTTTGTGATCGGAGGAGTTCCCAGCCCATAGATTATGCTACTCACATGAAGGGACTATTCATATGAACTGAAGGGGGTTGGAAAGAGGGGATATTAAACATTTAGGATTTTAATGCACAACTTTATCCTTAGCCTGGTAGAATAGGAACATGCTGGGGAGCAGTTTTTGGCACCCAGGGCCCCCTTGAAACCTAGAAAAGTTCAGGTGAAGTGTGTAACTTAGGCTAGCAGCCATTTTGCAGGAGTTTTTACATTCCTTTCTGAGATTCAAGGGCCCTCTTTTGCTTCACATATACTGCTGTAAAAATGCCAAAGTCTAGTGTGGGCTGGAGTGTTTGAGGCTGTTGCTGTTCTTTTTGTATGTGTGTGTGTTTTGTTTTTTTAAAAAAAACAACCAAGGGCTTTCAATTGCACACAGGATGTTTCTGTTTATCCAAGAAATGAAATCTCACAAACAACCCACCCTATTTGGCTCTTACTGAACTTCAGCTGTGTGACCCAGGATCCACACAGAGCCAGAGAAATACTTCCCTCCCCTTTCCCTAATTCCTTATTACCACTGGGGCTTGTTCAGGAAGAGCAGGCTTTAGAATTGACTACAAAAAGGAGAGGAGGCAAGGGAGATGCTTTTTAACATCTGGATTAGAGTGAGATTATGTATTGAGACCAGATTGTGGCTTGGGTTCTTGCTTTCAGCAAAACCCAGTTGGCTGCAAGAATATAGTGCCAAAACGCCAGATTGTGGGGTTTTTTTGTAACTTATTGTTTTATTAAGCTTTTATAACAGGTAATACAGAAAGCAATAAACAGAACCTCCCTCCCTCCACACAACTGGAAAAAAAAATTATAATTACAATTACCTTCCCTAGTTGCTCACTTTTATTTTGGTTCACTTAGCATAAAAAACAGAAAGCAATATCTTCCGAAGCAATTAGTACAAACATATAGTTTTGTATTTATTTGGCTTATCCTAGTTCATAGGTTCAGTTTCTAAATATGCGAGTATCGGCCAGCAGTCTTCCATGAAACAATTAGATTTTGTCTCCCTTGCTGAGTGCTAATTTGATGTGTTAAGATGTCCATTATTAATAAATATGTAGCATCAGAAGCAAAAAAGCCCAGCTAGGAAATTGGTTGGACTGTTGGACGACAAAGGACTTAAAGGTGTGCTGAAGGAAGAAATGGAGATTTTTGGGAATCTGGATTTTTTGTACTTGTCCTCACTGCTGAATATGTAGATACTTGTGTCTGAACCAACATTTCCAGACTTCTTGAAGGAGTCTGAAGAAATTGTGGTTACAAGAGATAATATTCTAGGGCTTAAAAACGAGCAAATTACCAGGTCCACCCAATAGTTATTTAAAACTCAAATGTAAAATTGATGAACTTCTACCAAAAATGTGCAACATGTTCTTCAAACCAGCCTCTGGATCCAGAGAGAATGCAGGAGATTACAGTAACATCTGTTCTGGGAAAACTGGTGGAAAGCATGGATAAAAATAAATTTACCAAGCATATAGAATAACAAAACTTGCTGAAGAAAAATCAGCATGGCTTCTGTGACGATAAGATCACACCCACATCATAAATTTACCCCCCTCACAGAGCTACAATTTCTAGTGCCTTTAACAAACTACGGTTCCCAGGAATCTGGGGAAGTCATATATTTTAAATGTGCTCTTCTCACTAATATTTCAGAGGCCTTTGAGAGTGTCAGCGGGCATAGAGATAAGGGTCTCTCCAATAGACATTGTGTAGACCCGGAAGCTGTCTGCGGACAAACACCGGCTCCCTCGGCCAATAAAGCGAGATGAGCGCCGCAACCCTAGAGTCAGTCACGACTGGACCTAATGGTCAGGGGTCCCTTTACCTTTTACTTAGTCTTTTAAAAAGCTTTTGACAAATTCCTTCACAAAAGACTCCTGAGCAAAATTATCAGTCATGGGATAAGAGGTACAGGACCTGGTTAAAGCAGAAAGTAGGAATAAATTGACAGTTCTCACACTGAAGAAGTGGCATTCCACAAGGATCTGTATTGGGATCTGACCTTTTTCAATTGTTCATAAAAGATCTGGAGTTAGGGGAGAGCCATGAAGTACCCAAGTTTATATCTAATTATTCAGGGTGGTAAGAACAGAATGGGATCTTGAAGAGCTCCAAAATGGCTTCTCACATGGCAAAAATAGTTCTGTGTAAGTGTGAAGTGATGCACAGGGTGGCCAAAAATCTGAGCTGACAGTGACTGTCCAGGAAAGGCGTCATGAGGTCATTGTGGATAACTCAGTGAAAATGTTCTCAGTGTCCAGCTGCTGTGAAAAAGGTGCCAATTTAGAAATCATTGAGAAAGAAATTTGCCAATCTATGGTCTGACCAGCCGAGGAATATTGTGTCTGGCTCTGGTTGTCGTGCCTCAAAAGATATTGTAGAGTTGAGGGGAAAGGTTCAGAAAAATGCGACCAAAATTATCAAGGGCCTGGAGTAACTGCCCTACATCAAAATATTGCAGCATTTGGGGCTTTTTAGTTTAGAAAAAAAGGTCAGTAAGGCAGGAATGATCAAGACATATAAAATTATACATTGTGGGGAGGCTGTGGTTAGAGAGAAGCTTTTCCCCTTTCTCAAAATACTATAACCTGGGTCATCCTGTGAAGCTGAAGAATGGGAGACTCAGGACAGACTAAAAGGGAGTACTTTGCACATTGTTAAATTATGGAACTCGCCACCACGAGATGTGGACATGGACATCAGCGTAGGGAATAAGACAAATTCATGGAGGACAAGGCTATCAATGGATACCAGCCACAAAGTTTATATACAAGCTCCAGAATCAGAGGCAAGTAGGCCCCTGAAAAGCAGTTGCTGAGGATTGACCACGGAAGAGGGTTATTGCCCTACTGTCCTGCTTGTGGGAACTCCTTGTGCAGACTCCTGAGGTCTTGATTCAGGTGTCCCTGACTCAAGAGTGAGGCCTGGTCATGATGGTGGAGCCTGAGTTGGCTTCTAGCGTCTTTGCCTCTGATGATGCTAGCTGGTCCATTGGATCTGGCCAGCCTCTCCTAAGTGGAGTTGAACTCAGCCCAGGTTGAGTGGCTTCTGACAAAGCACAACTATCAGCTTGCATGGCTTGTGTGCAAGAACTACTGTGGTCAAAAACATGGCTTCAAATCTATATGTCTTGTACTGTACAAGGAGTCTTAACATTACTTTCCCACCCACCCTGCTGCAGTGTAATCCAAATTGTTACATTTGAATTGCTGGCTCAGATTCCCTTCTGATATGAATCACAAATTGGTGCTAAGCTAGGCAAGCGAAAGAACAAGAGGAGTTTGAGACAGAAATTCATTGGGAAATGGATATTTGCAAGATCGGAAACTAGAAACGCCAAGTGTTCCAAGAGTTGATGAAATCATGGTGTTATATTGTTTTTCTGTTGGACTTTTTTTTTAAAAAAAAAGCATTTAATGGAACAAGGGAAATGGGTCTGTCACAACCAAGTTCTCCTGGGCCAGTTTGTGTATATCCAAACCATTGCATTGGTTACCATGGGAAACGACAAGTCTGATAACCAAAGAAGAATGAAGCCTGCATCAGTGTTACATGGAATTTGGAGGAGTGAACTCCATGGAGAGGATTAGAACGATTTAACAAGCCATTAACGAGAGCTGGGAAAACACTGGAGGAGTTTAGGAAAGGTTTGAGGAGGAAGGAATAGGGGAGGGGAGTGATTTTGGCAGGGAGTGGGTCACACTGGCAATCTGTTCCTCTTTCCTAGATTTGTTATGAAATTTTTTGAGGTTTTGTGAAAAGTGTCTGGGGAGCTGTGGCAAGCCAAGCAGGCCCTGGGCCAACTTTCGGCTAAACATGTTGTTGTGTAAAATTGTAGTCAATTAATTTAAGACCTGCCAATTACAACTGCAAAATGCTACGAAGTTCTGTCAAATCCGCACCAGGATGTAAAAGGAGGGGAGTGGGAAGAGGGGAGCGAGTAAGAGAGAATGTGATTCAAAAAATGTGTTTGGCAGCATGTTGTGATTAGAGTAGGCGAGGACTCACTCTCATTAAAATCATTGAGCTCCGTCCCTGCCTTTATCTGAAGATAGGTGCTCAGTCATTAATTGTAATAGGGCAGGAGGGCAGGCGAGGGAGAAAGGGTAGGGGTTGGGGTGTACGTGTCTCAGGGCATTTTTACAAGTGATGCAAATAATGCCTTTTCAGCTGGAAAGTCATTTGTGAATGTTGTTAAGCAAGCATAGAAAGCAGAAGAGAGCCCATTTTAAATCATGTGTACATTCTAGTCCATATAGAATTTACGCTTGAATTATAGCCACGGGAAATGCAAAAACCAACTTTTAAGTTGTAGAGAGCCTTGTGCGAGGTCAGCTATAAGCTGAAAACCAGGCTGGTTCTGGTTACCATGGGAACTAGGAGGAGCGGTCACCTGGGAAGTTCAGGAGGTATAGTGTGGTCCTGTGCATGTTACTCATAAGCAAGTCCCACTGAGCTCAATTGCACTTTCTTTCAAGTAAATGTGCTGAAGATTGAATGTGTACCAGTGAATGGTTCATAGAAATTAGTGGGTGTAGACCATTGCATCAGATTGTTAAATAATGACACAGTTGCGGTGGATCTAGAAAGAGCCCAGGAACCCTGAGAAAGGCTCTGTTTCTTAATTTCATTATTTGAAATTATTCCTGTTAGAGGAGTTGTGAGTTTCCATTACCCAATCTTTTACTAGCCATTAGAGAATGTCCCAACTGCTGTTTTCTGGACTACAGTGAAGGAGACACACAGCCTCCTCCCATTGTGTAGCCTCAAGTCTGTGGCTCCACAGACCAGGAGTTCTTAGCAGGAGAGTAGGCATATCAATAAAGGTGTGAACATTTGTACTGTAGTGCAAAGTCACTTTTGACCACTTTGTGCCCCAGTTCAAGAGGCAATGTTCTAAGCTGCCTAGTATATCATGGCCACTGGTCAGTTGTGATTGCTCATGCTTGGTTCAGTGGGGATGCAACCTATGTTTCTGGGGGTTTTCTTCCTTAGGTTACTGCAGTCCCCCATAAAGTTGTGCCTTACTGCTGCAGCTCAGCCATCTACGTTGGCTAGATTTGGTGAAAATTGAAAAGATTCATCTTGACTTGAGGATGTTTGCTTCGGCAACGTTGAGCACCTCATGCAGTGAACTTACTGTTTTCCTATCAAATTGGTTCCCACCATTTTGCTTTTGTGTAATACATTTTATGTTTGCAGTACAGAACACTAGTGTAGCTGTTTGTTAGATCGGTAGTGTGCTGTGTTCAGTGTTTGAGACGTATAGGGAAATTATTATTAATTCTGAGCGGCTTCCAGCAAAGATTAAAAATACACTAAAACATCAGTCATTAAAAACTTCCCTAATCAGAGCTGCCTTCAGATGTCTTCTAATACAAGACAAGACTAGAAAAGCTAGGCAGTGGGAAGCGAGGTGCAAAGGACCATGAAAACACCCTGTGGTTTTGATAGCACCTTCTCTAGTCCTATCAAAAATATCCGCCCTCCCTTCCCCACAGGTGGGCGGGGTTTGCGGCACCAAGCGAGGCTCACCTGGGTGGGTGCCACCCACCTGCCTGAGCTGGCCTTTGACCCGCCCTCGGGCAGGGAGGACAATGGACGGTCGGCCGGGGGTGGGCCTAAGGCCAAAAGAAAAGAGGCTGACTCCTGGGCTCAAGCCTCTTTTGCTGCTCTTCCTTCTGGAATTGTATAACAGTTGTGTGCCTGCTCCTGAATCTTTTTTCATATGTCATTTAGCACAGTTCAGTCCTGGTTTGGGCTGTCCCTCAGCTGAGATTCATCCTGTTTGTCCCCAGCTCCTGCATCATGTTCTGATCCTTAATTTCCCTGTGGGTGAAGGAAAAGGGGATGTCAGAATAATATTCCAGGGCTCTGCAGAGTTCCCGCCTTCTACTTGGCAGAAACTGTCACTGTTTTTGTAATATGTTTGTTGGAGATTTGGGGTTTGTTTTACTTTTTACAATTTAATGAAACTCATAAAGTTCTTAACAGTCACAAAACTTGCACAGAAAGCTCTGTTTGAGAGCGTCCCATGGGCAGTTCTTAGCCAACTTTGTAAGAATAAGTTCTAAATATTACAAAAAGAAAGGCAGCTTGTTCGACATCTGCCCAAGGCCTGCGTTTTTTCTCTTTCCATTGGCTTTACACTCTCTTACACTTTTTAATCTTTTGTTTTCTTTTTTCCCCAACTCTGAAAAGACTTGGGACTAAAACTGCAGTCCAAACCACACTTAGTTGGAAGTAATTTGAACTGAAATGAGTGGGACTTCTTCCAAATAAACATGATTTTAGGCTGTAAATGTGCCAGTAGTTGTCCTCTTACCTTGTCCATCCCTGCTATTGTCTCTCTCACAACATTTGTAATAAAAGTTTTCATTCTACACATCAGAAAAAACTTCCAACATCTTCACTGTGAACATGACATTGCTCTGTTCTCTCTTTCTGCTCCCACCTCCTCAGTGCAACAGTTGGGCACAGTCCAACTTCCAGCTCCCTTTGGGCACAGTCCAGTCAACTGTAAAAATGACTTACGAGGGAGTATGTCCCTAAGAATTCTTGTTGGGATTTCTCAGTAGACATTATTAAAATTATGCTCTTAATTTCCAGTGTTTTTTTTTTCCATCGGGAAGCTGTATTTCAAATTTCAATTGAAAATATGTGGCATTTAAAAAGATACCTGCCCAAAATGCTTATTGTAGTTTGAAAGCTGTCTTTCCCATGTGCAGGGATGTTGGGCTTACTGTGGAAGTTGTGTGATGATAGTCGTCACTTAATACATTCCACCATTGCCCCTGTGTAATTTGAATTAAGCATGGGATTTTGCTTTATGTTTCATGCATCTATCATGTATAGCTATCTATCTATCTATATCTATCTATCATCTATCTATCTATCTATCTATCATCTATCTATCTATCAATCATCTATCTTTCTCACACATTTTTAAAACCACACCTTACTCCATGGCTGATGTACTGGCATTATTTCATTTACCATCATAGAAACAAACACCCCTGTGAGGACATTTATGCTGAGAGACAGTGACTCTGAGCAATGGACCAAGTGGGCTTCATGGCCAGGGGTGTCTTACCCATAGAGGCTAGTGGTGCAGGGTGCCAGGGTGCAAAAGTTCTGGAGGGCACCAGGGAAGAGGCGGAGGCTGGGACACGGCGCCTCCCGGCATCAGTTTGCTGCCCTCACCCGCCTCCGACATGCTGCGCCGAAGCAGCGCCTCGCCCGGAGCCTCCATCTGCAGTGGCCACCACAGCACGAAGCGGCCAGCTGAGCCGGGAGGCGCCACGTCCAGCCTCCGCCTCCTCCCTGCCGGAGGAGCCACCCTCCAACCGCTGCCCTCCTCTAGCCCCACCGGCAGCACTGTCCTCCCTAAAAAACTCTGGGAAATTGGGGGGGGGGATTTGCCAGAGGGAGCTTAAGACGGCCCTGTCCATGGCTGAGTGAATATTTGAGCTGGAGGAGTCCACATTGTGGACGATTAAGTGAACACACCCCATCTCAGATGTAGCTGCAGTTCTGGATATCTCAGCTATTACTGGTTCAGCATTGCCTTGGGAGTCAGAAAATGACTGTGAGATCACAACTCAGAGGGGCTGAGTAGTAAATGTTGCACAGCTCCACATATGCAGCGTGAAGCATCCTGGCTGCAGCTGGGCTTTGCTTTGTAGCGTGTATCATTGCATTCCTGTCTGTGCATATGTATTTCCCCGGCATGCCTCATGGTAATTTCCTCTGACCTCATCAGCAGCTTGTTAATAGTTTACTGGGACACAAGAGGAGGCTGTAAGTGTTTAACTTCAAAGGGAGACAGCTTCCCTTGGTTTTCATTTCAGACACAAGACTTTTAATAACTTTGTGTATTTCTTAAAAACCCCCTCAAAATTCTCATATATTTGAGAAGGTTGAAACATTGTAAGCCCAGGAAGACACTTTCCTCTCCTCAGTTTATGCCACATGTTAGATGGCAGCAAACCTGGGCTTGCCACAGGTGGCACACACTGTGTGTGGGGCCCTATCCTTAATGGGGTAATGCTAATTCCTTCATTGGGTTCTACCAGTGGTGTTACAGGGCTTCCTAGCAAATGTCTGCCTCGAGAGACAATGGAGTGTGCTTCTGAAGGTGAAGTCAAACTGCTGCGCTAGCAACACCGGAGTGACCTCTTCAGGGCACAAGCCTGGGCAGCGTATGTAGAGGTCCTAGGCTGCCCAGATGACCCCCCCCCCCAGCCTTGCTGATGTGGTCCAAAGGAAAGCAGAGCAATACATTTGACACCAGCTTGGCTGTAGGAGTTGCTGGAAGGAGGTGTCTGGATGCCACTCCAGATTTGTGTAGGGTTTTCTCCTTAGCCTATGGCGGAGCATAAGGCATGTGCACATTCCAGATGATCCATGCTTCCTTGCTTGTGGGAACCACTCTCTCTTCCATCTCGATGAAGGAAAGCTATCAGTTTGCTTGCAGCTTTTTTTGGCTGTTTGTGACCAGTTCTGTCCTAGCTCACCTTCCCAAGCAAAATTTAGACCACTGAAGTGAGGTTCTGTGGAAACCACCCAGCAATACTAATCCACTTTGACAGCTTGCCTACAACACAGATGTGTCTTTGTCTCATTCACACATTGTATTTTTAGGTATACTGTTAGTTTGATGCTAATTGTAAATATTTGTGTGAGTGTATCCTTTTGCTTTTGTCTCAGTTTGAAGCTTTTTTTCTGTCCACCGCCCCCCTCCCAGACAATGTGCGCACAGTCCTGTTCATGTGATGTGGCCATATGGAAGAGGGAGAATATTCTCCCTGGGATCTTTTGTCCAAAGTCTCTGTTTCAGTCTGCAAACAAAGGGGTTGCCACGTCCCTTGTTTCTGGGGACCAAACTAGATATAAAAGTCACATACGGTAAATCACATCGGAAGGTTGGGGGGGTCAGGGTCTGGTTTTGAAAAGCAAAAGCTTCCTCCGCTTGTAGTGTGCTTCCCTGCAAATGGTGGATGCAGAGAGGGTTCAGCACTCCCCATCTCTAATCTGCATTGAATTTTGGGCAATCTCAGATGGTGGGTGGCTGCTGTGAATGGCCAAACATCAACTCAGGCCCCATCCTTAAGTGCCATTGCCTACTGGGGAATTACATCTGGGGAGGAGTTGAGGTGAGTGACTGACCACAATAGCATGAGGGTGAAGGTTCAGATCTGATGCGGTGAGTGTGTCAGCAGTGGGGGACGGGGCCCCAGGTTATCAGTGTGTATGAAGGAAAGATCTGGTTTAGAAATCCACCCCACCCCAGAGATATCTATCTCATTCTGCTTTGCCTGCCTTCATGCTACAAATATGTATTAGTAGTCTAGCTGAAGTAAGAAAGGCTACTGCTGGATGTGTGGATGTTTAAAATCTTTGCCTTGGGTAATTCATTTAAACCTGACTCAGCTGTGACTCTGAGGTGACTTGGGGACTGTCATCACTCCTCTCAACAAGTGCCTTACTCTGCTCTTGCCACCAACTACGTTGAATTCATTTAGGGCTTTGCCGTTTCCTGAATCTCGGTGCCTTCGTGTGCGCTGCATTTTGTTTGCGTGTGATTTCCTTTTGTGTGTGCGTGGCTTTCACATCTCAGTGGTTCCAAAAGGCCCCAGATTGGCCCTCTAGGAGCGATAGCACATGAATTACTGCATTGCATGGGCGTCTTTATGTGTTTTTTAAATCGTGTCTCCTAATTATAAATAATAGCTGTGATATGAGATGTGATTATGATGAATGGTGATTCCGTATTCTGCGTGCATTAGCTGCTTTAACCTTGCCGAGGTAATTATGTCTCATTTAGAATTCTGATAGTATTTATTTGAGGTAGGGGACTGGGAATTTAATTTCTATGGCTTTGTCTTTTAGTATTATTATTATTTGAAAAGGATACCTTTGCAAAATTGTTTTTTAATAATTCCCTCCAGTGGCAGCTCTACTTCATTAATATTTTAGGGGCTGGCATGGAGACATTTTAAGGATGCTCTTAAAAGTACGGAGGGGCATGGTATATGTAAAACAAGGGTTAACATATGAGCAAGGGAGTTCCTCTGGGAGGGATGGGGGACAGACGCTGTCATGCAGTCACACATTCTCCCTCTCTGCATTAGAACAGCAGAAGGCAATCTGAAATCCTAGTTAAGATGTTGCTTGTGTGTCAGAATTGGCAATCAGTTTTCTTGCATGTTGTAATCTGTGCACTTTAAAAAACGCCTGGCATTGGAGCAGGCATCTAATGCATTGGAAGCTTGGTATATCTCTTTCTTTCTGTAGAAAATGAATTCTTCCCCGCTCCTGAAACTAATCAAATGGATACTTGTAAAAAGTATAGCATAGGCACCTGAATACACAAAAAAGGCTAGAGGAGGACCTTCATCCCCTAAAGCAGGGGTAGGCAACCTAATGCCCGGGGGCCGGATGCGGCCCAATTGCCTTCTCAATACAGCCCATGGCTGGTCTGGGAATCAGCATGTTTTTACATGAATAGAATGTGTCCTTTTATTTAAAATGCATCTCTGGGTTATTTGTGGGGCATAGGAATTCGTTCACCCCCCCAAAAAAATAGTCTGGCCCACCACATGGTCTAAGGGACAGTGGACCGGCCCATGGCTGAAAAAGGTTGCTGACCCCTGCCCTAAAGAGAAATACTGTATTCATTGTGGGATTAGCACTATATTGCTGCAAGAAACTCATTCGTGTACCATATTTCAATAAATAGTCTACTTTTGTATGGTTATAAACAGGTTTGGAGAAAATATTTCAAATCCCTAGATTCCAGCATTAGGTTTCTAGATTCTTTCCAGCCTTTGTTATAAATTGCGTCTTCGGTCATTTCCATCTCTGATTGCAATTCAGGTACTAAGCAGCCATCAAAATTTCACCCAGAGTGAGAGTTGAAGCAAATTTGTGTCTTTTTCCTAGGAGCACAGGAAGCTATCTTATGCAGTGTTGGCACCTCTAACACATTGTTGTTTACAGTGAATGGCAGTGGCTTTCCAGGGTTTCAGAGAGGGGTCTTTTCCAATCTTTCCAGGGTTTCAGAGAGGGGTCTTTTCCAATCTTACCTGGGGAAGCTGGGGATTAAACTTGGGACATTTTGCATGCAAAGCATGAGCAACACCTCTGAGTTATGGCCTCTTCCCTGAAGGGGAGCTGCAGTAATACACAAAGCAAAATAGATAAGGAATTTTGAGAGAAGCCAAAACAGCTCTGATAAACCGCAGTTATATTTTTTCAAAGTTTTCTTAAATCACTAGGATGTCACCGGATTTTGCCTAAAGTGAAATTCAGAACAGTTTTTGAGGCTTTTTCTCTTGGTGAAACATCTGAGGGACTGCAATGAAAGTGGGGGGGGGGGTTTAGTTTCAGTCAGGCTAATTAAGTTCCTCAGAGGGGATTCTGCACATTCCTAGCCCTATGGAAGCAATAGCTTGATTTTATTAATCCCATCACTGGTGGTGAAGAGAGCCGACCTCAAATTTAAAAATGCCTGCTCCTTGGGTGGGACCTAGCACAGTTTGGCAGGGCTGGGGGTGTGGTATATAAAAGCAGAAAATAAGAACTCTTTGTTCAGCCAAGTTATCATTGAGAAGGCATTGCTCCATTTTACTGCTAAGCAATACATTGACTGAGGGAGAAATACTTTTCCGTTGCCAGTTAATGAATCAATGCTAGGAGATTCCAAGTACAAATACAAGAAGCTCTTGTTTATTCTTATCATTAACATTTCACAGCGGGGCTGAGCAATATGATTTGATATAACTGATCATATGCAGAGTGACTTTCCCTAATACAGACGGCAACCCATCATTGCAAACTTTACTTTTTAGTTCTTTCTCACAGGGCCAAACTAATGTGATATTATTAATGTAAATAGCAATTGTACTGTGTTCGTAACCATGGAGGCAGATTAAAAATTATTGTTCTACACATATCCTTGCATGTGGCATGCATTGAAACCAGCCTGATTTGTGTGTGTGACAAAACAATGAAAGAGGAAAATAATAATGGAGGATTTCTAATTAGGTAGCCGAGAGAGAGCAATCTTGTACTCCGGTTAGGTACCAAGAAGGGGAGGTGATAGTCTGTGTTTACTCTGGTGGAATCGACCACCATATATGCCTGCTCAGATGAGGAGAGTGAAAACGTGCCACCAGAACATACACACAGAACTTGAAAAATGGCAGACATGCCATTAATCACAATTCACTATCCCTTAGCCTCAGGGTTGCTGTGAAAATAACATGGAGAGGTGGAGAAGCATGTAAGTCGCCCTGAGTTCCTTGGAGGAAAGATGGAATATAAATGTAATAATGAATAATAAAATCCTGCCAATCAGGAATTGTGCTGGTGATGATGCCCTAAAGTAATATTATGCACACTTGAAGTCAATGGGGCTTCCTTCTGAATAGGCGTTACAGGATGGTGTTACACATGATTATGGGCATGTGCTTCCAGTCCCTTATGGTATGTATGTGAGGGTCTGTACCCATCCATAATAGGAAATGGTTGGGAAGGAGAAGGCAGAGGCAAGTCAGGAAGAGATGGGGCTAAAGCCCATTGCTTAGCAAACCCCTCACCCATTTCTAGTATGTTTTAATTAAAAATCAAATCAACCCAAAGATTCTGCATGTGATTCTTAATCAGTTCGGAGTCTCCAGGAGAATAAAGTAATTATACCAGTCATTTGGTTACAGTAATTAAAACTTTAATTAACATCACTTCTTACCCCTTAGCCTCCCTAAACAGCACAGGGACTTGAGTGCTTCCGCCCTGGCACCCTCGGAATCTGCCAAGACCACTGCTGCCTTTTTGATATTGGCATCAAAGGAACTGTTTGTTTTGAGGCGCCGTCCCCCCATCCCTTTGCTTGTTTTTAAATCATAAGGCTGCTTAGAGAAACCATGCAAATATCCCTCTTGAAACATTTGCAAGGCAACTGTACTTTGGACAGATAAATGTCTGATGGCTTTTATCGCAAAATTGGGCTGGCAGGCACTGCTTCTGTGTGTAGGAGCACTTATTTCAAAGATGCTCTGTTTTTAGGCAACATTACAGATCTAACAAACCTAATGGAGGAATCTTATTTCAGAGCTCTCTCAGTTCCACAGCACTCTGTAAAAGGAGACCCAGTAGCAAAGAATATCTCTTGATAGTTTCTGTTTAGCCATTCATTATCTCTGTGCTTCCTGTTCTTGCCATTGCCTTACTTTTTCCTAAACCAGACAAAAATGCAGGTAATTGTTCTGGTTCGTTTTTTTAAAAATAAATAAATCCAAAAGCAACAGTAGTGAGTTCAAGTTCTGAAGAACTCTTTTTTTTCCAACTAGATGCTTAGGAAACTTAATAAAAAGTGAGTGTTGCGGGGCGGGGGGGAGAGATACAAGCAGATGAATAGTGTTTCAGGGAATGATAGAAAATCCCAAAAGTCTGCAGTTCATGACAGTTTTACAGTGAGGCTTTTCCATCATGTCCTTGAAGCAAATGAATAGGCATAGGATGTATTGTTTTTAAATGCGTTTGCTGATTTGCTTCCAGCACCCTTTTCTGAACTTCCAAAGTAGTCACTGTAGCACCATCCAGATGTGGACTACAACCCCCATCATCCCTAACCATTGGCTATGTCGACTGGGACTAATTGGCGTTGTAGTCATAACATTTAGAGGGCATCACCTTGCCTATCCCAGCTGTAGTTGTTCAGTGGTGAGCAAAGGGCACTTTGCTTGTGTTCAGAAGTGCATTTCTTTTAGATTCTAGGACTTGGGCCCTGGCACTGAAAACAGGCTGCCTTGGTGAGCTCTGGGTACAAATTGCCAAGGTGAGAGGGAAGAGTAGGCAAGCCTATTATAAGACAACGTGTGTTTTGTGTTTGTGTGTGTAAAGTTGTAAATGGAAACCCTTTTCCACTTTTGTGAAGACCTGCTAGATAGAGGAGAACTACTGAGGAGTAGGTTGAGCGGAGGGTCACAGAATTAATTATATGTTCTTCAGTTGTAGCTTCCTGGCAGTGATGGTGGAGTCAGTGCTTATTTCCTAAAGAAGGAGGTTCTGGGGTGTTAATCAGAAGATAGGACATCATTCTGTAGACACTGGGTTGTACTGAAAGTAGCACTATGGAGAAAGTTCTGTCAGGGCAAGTATTTCCCTTTCCACAATGGAACATTCTCCGCCTTTCCTCTCTCTATGTGACCCCCTAAATCTTTTCTGTGACTTTGTCCAATCCTCTGGAGCAGATTTGAGAACTGTGTACGGCGGGGGCTGGAGAGGAGGGCACTCTTGTTGTATTAATGTTAATTCTTGTGCTTCAGCAATTATTTAGCTGAATATCACCCTCTGCCTCCTAATTATAAATATGTGAGACAGGAGGTAGGCCACAGTTGCTCTGAGGAGAATGGGAAGCACTCTGCATAGACTTAGAAACGCTGTTATCATTACATATGGTCATTACAGCCTTGGGAATGAAGCCCACCAAAGCTACCTACAGAGGAGGGATGGAAAACATGGCATTGTTATGGCTGGGGGTGGAGAAGGTGGCTTCACTTAAGGAAAGCAGCCAGGCCACAGCCCACATGACCAATTTTATAGTTGGAAAACACTGAGGCTGAGAAAAAGCCCTAACAATAATTGATGGTAAAAAAAAGAACCAAAATGCACGTGAAGCAGATATGTAGACTAGATAGCTCACAGAAGTTATCCAAACTATATACTACAGGATTAGTCACAGATGTGTACTACATCTGATCAAGGAATTAACTGCAACAAACTAGATGCATATGCATATATACAAAACTAACCCACACATGGTGCATGGGTAAAAGAGAGATCAGAGTTTACCAAGTTTTACAGCTGAAATTCATTTTTTAAAAATACATGCCAATTAACCAGTCCCCTAAGATCTGAACTCTTCTGACTCCCAGATCTGTTGTTTGGAGGAGGTGAGTATGTTGTTTCTGCCTGCGGTAGCTACGTAACAGGGTCTTGTGAGGGCAGGTCAGAGGCAGCCTTGGGTCTGCTGAGTCCAAAGGCAATTCATTCCCTTGAGAGGCCATAAGATTGCACCCCTCAATTATGCCAGTCTTGAGCTGGTGCAATTAACTTTCAGCTCATATAAATTCAGGGGTGGTAGTGTGTGTGTGTGTGTGTGTATGGATGAATGGATAGATGGATAGATAGATGATAGATTGATAGATAGATGTGAGTATCCACCCCACCCCACCCCCGGATAAAAAAAACAAGCCAGCCTCTTTCCCTGGTCGGCAGGAGCTGTCAGGGTTTATTTGGAAGTAGTAGATTATCCACCATTTCTCTTCTTCACCCCCAGTTGAGATTGCCTGTGTGTTTATGTGCAAGAGAATTAGACATCTAAATGGGAGGCATTTTAAAGTGTAGTTAAGTACTGTACTCCCTCTTTTATTTGCTTCCAGCCACAGGATTTGATTCTCTTTTTATCAACAGACTTCCTTCCCTCCTACATACTTCTGATTGGACATGCATGCATTTGAACTTCCTTGATCACTTGCACAAGAAATCATAACAACTTTTGGTTGTGATTTTGGCAGATAAATAGAGGAAGGCCTAATTTTCAAATAAGCAGTTTGGAGGGCTTGCAAACTTAGGGGACAGCATGTAATTTTGCTTTTGAAAGAAGCATGGATCCTTTACGGTCATCTTTATTTTTTCCCTGAAATGAGATCCAAAGCTCCATGAAGCACTATTGCTGAAATACCATTTAGTATTTAGATAGTGTTCATGGCTGTTTAATTGGATGCAATTTGTCAATCATGAACACCCCCCCCCCCGAAAAAAAAGAAAAAAAGCCTGAGAGACAATAAGACAGCCATGAGAGACTTGTTCCTTGTAAAAAGATCAAATGTGTCTGAACCAGCTAAAGCTCAATCTCGTCGGCACAGCGAGGGCTTCCTTTCTCCCTAGGCAGTCTTGAATGGGCAGTGGATTTAGCTCACATTATGTACGTTTGTGCTGTGATGTACTATGTGGGAAATGACTTACCAATTGCACATAGTAGAAATAATGGGTTTAACACTCACGTGGCAGGTGCCAAGTCATTTGAAAGACACTGGCGCATGCTGGGATCAGGTTGTCTACCTGTTCGAAAGGCTTTACGAGCCTGTGAGATTGTGCTGAGTTACAGTGCAGGGTTATGTCAAGAAGTCTCATGGCTAAATAGGATTCTGCGTGTGACAAAGGGATCTTTTAAACAGCCATAATAATCTTTTCCACTGTGTTCTATATCTGTTTCCTATGACAGTGTTACGGTGTAGCGGTGGGGTTGCCAGGTAAGTGGGGTTTGATGTAGCCAGCAGTAATGAATATTTTGTTGGTTTTTCTTTCTTCGACTCCATATCTATAGCTCTTTCTTCCAGCACTAAAGGCCATCTGCAAAGATCAGCTTATGCCCTACTAATCTCACTTGGCGTTAAGATTCTGCTTCCGAACAGTTTTCAAAGGTTTAATGTGATTTGATGATTAATTAAGGGTTGGTAAATTAATGACTGTTAAGAGTCCATCAGGCCAATGAGATTATTATTTCACTGCCCCCACCCAAAAAAACTACGTTGCTTGAGTGTTTGTGAAGAGAAAGATAAATTGAAAGGGGCTCTAATTTCATTTTGTTCTGCGTGTCGTAGCCTTCTGTTTAGTAATTATGTTACAAGTTGTCCCAGAGTAACTACTTCCCTTCAGGATTTTCTGCTTTAACCCACCTTTCAAAAGCATAACATTGTACATACTGTGGGCATTCTGCAGTACTTTCAAAAGTACCTAGCCTAAGACCACTTCCTTCATCAGATGCTTGGTAACTGTGAAACTCCTTTTCTGTGGAAAGTTCAAAAGCGCTAAATACATATGCTAAATGATGATAACTTGAGTTGAGCCTGAAGGGTTGTCTTTTTAAATGAGTTCCCCCTCTTTTTTTGATCAGTTTCTAATAGAAATTGCAAACACTATCTCGTAACCACTGCACCCTTACCCAAGAGTAAGTCCCATTGAATTTAGTGGAACGTCTGCACAGGAGTGGACTGCATGCTTTTGCTTTTAATTTGTATTGCGACTCCCATCATCCCTGACTACTTCACATGCTGGCAGAGGATGATGGGCACTGGAGTCCAACAACATCTGGAAGGCTATAGTTGCCGCATCCCTGCACCTAAGACGTTGGGATGAGGACACGCTGAACCGTTAAATACAGAAATTAAGTTAAAATTGCATAGCCTTTTAGTGAATTCACCTGCCTGCCCACAGTTTTTGAATTGGGTGCTTTCCCTTCTATGCATATTATTTAGTTGCTTTTAATGTTTGCCCTTTCTATGTGTTTTAGGTGTGCTGTATTTTAACGTGTGTTGATTGCTACATCCCTGTAGCAGTAATAAGCACACTAGACTGTCAGCTTGTCAGAGAGCATATTAATGTCATTTATTCAATTTGTTGTTAATTTCACTTCCTCTTGGCAATTTTGCTTTAACCCCCTTCTCTTTCTTCTTGACAATTAAGAGATGAGGCCTCATAAGGAAGGCAGCTTATATGGCTAATAGGGGTTCTATTTACTTGAAGGGGTAGTTAATAGAAAGGGGCAATGATATAGTTGTAAGTAGTCCACTCACGTATGTATGAATATCTTTTCTTGTTCTGTTACTTATACCAGCATGTTTGTCTCACACAAATTAAAGCCTTGCCCATGAAATTTCCTGGGGCAATTAATGCAAACTCCACTGGAATATTCCCGTTGTTCCCCAGAGCTTAGAAATGCCCCCGGGTAGCAGTCCGCTGTGGCAGTCCCAGTGAGTGTGTTCTTTGTGAAAGTGCTTTCGGTGCCCTTTGCTGCCTTTTGATTCAGTCACTGGCACTTTGACCTGATGGAAGTTATACTTTCTCAGGGAATCCCTAACACCACTGTCTTAACACACGAAGCCCTTTTGTTTCATGTGGATTCCTGGTTCTGATAGAGCAGTGGTGGTGAACCTATGGCACGTGCGCCAGAGAGGGCACTCAGAGCCCTCTTTGTGGGCATGTGCGCCGTTGCCCCAGCAGGGCCGTAGCTTCCAGGCTGGGCTGGGGGAAGAAGAGGGATTGCACCATCCAAAGCGTGAGGCACCAGGGCCTGGCAAGAGAGCGAGGGGCTGAGCAGACCTTGACATTTGATGCGCCAGGACAGTCTCTTTTTCCTACTCAGGAGTAAGCTGCCTTGAATTCAGCAGGGCTTAACTCCCAGGTCAGTAAGCATATAAAGATGGCAACCTAAGAAGGGGCTGCTGGGTTTACATGTTTGCTGGGCTTTCCCATGGAAGCCAACAGAGAAATTCATTCCGTGGAGGCTGCAATCAAACGGCAGCTGAAGAAACGGCAAATAAAAATAATAAATTATACCTTGCCCACCTGCCTGGATTTATTTATTAATTTATATTTATATATTTGCATGTGTGCATGCAGAAAATCATTATTATCTCATATTAAAAATTGGGAGAGGGTGGCTCTTAGTACAGCCCTCCAGTGTATGCTAGTGGCCAAAATTGTGGTACCTTCTGGAAAAAATGTATTTCCAAGGTATGATGGCTCATAACACCACTTTGTTTTGGAGTAATACCAGTGCTTTTTTTCTGTGGGGACACAGGGGGACGCATACCCCTAAACATTTTGTGAATTTAACGGGAGAAGAAATTCACTGCATTTATTTTTCCTGCTTTGAACTGCATTTCTTTTTCCCTGGTGATGATTTTCTTGAGCCGAAATGAGAGTATCCCTAAACACTTTTTTAGAAAAAAAGCACTGAGTTATACCATAAAATTATATATCAGTGGAAATATAATTTAATGAAGAATGTAATCCAATCTTTTTGAAGGATTATTTATTCCAACAGCAGTCATAAAGAAGACATGTGAAACACACAGAAAAAAAATGAGATATATAGGTTAAATTGCCATGTTGGCACTTTGTGATAAATAAGTGGGTTTGGGGTTGCAGTTTGGGCACTCAGTCTCTAAAAGGTTCACCATCACTGCGATAGAGGTTATCCCAATATATATTTTTGGTATACCTTCCTGTGGCTATCCTGCACTTAAGTACTCTGGACTGAAGAAATTACTCTATATAAAGCTGGAGAAGTCTCAAAAACTGACCCCCCTCCACTTTGTAGATGGCTTTGTGAGAGGGAGATTTGAAGCCGTGCTGTGGAAGGCAATTTTAGAACCTAACCTAAAATGCAACGTGACAAAGTCTGTGCTTGGCTCAACCCAATCTGGTTTCAGTTGAAGTTGTATTTATAAAATGGAAATACTATTGGTTTCTTTTTTTGCATCAGTTTAGCAGAGATCTACAGCAGGCCCTGCTTCTTCTCACTCAGAATGGAGAAAGAGAAGCCTGGATGAAACAGCAACACTGGTTTAAATGAAGACGGCTTAACTATCCCCCAAGGAACGAGAAAAGACATGGTTTCTTTAGTTGGATTGGAGGCAGGAAAAGAGAATCATCCATCAGAATGAGATGCAGACTTTACTGATTGGGTGTGTGTGCTGAGGTTTCATTTCACCTTCGTGGGACAAGGCAGTGAGAAATAATCAAAACACAGCAGTGATTCTTTTCCTTCTGGCTGCTAGAAGAAACACTATTCCATAGGGAAAGCAGTTGTTAGAATTACACCCTGATCTTTACCATGTTTGCTTCAAAACGGGTAGTCATGTTGGTTTCAGCAGGGATGCTCCAATCCAGCTTTAATTGTGAATAGTATGATTGAAGATCTGCATTTGAATGCACACCAAGATGTGCATCCAGTTGAAAACAATACAGTAGCATCACACAGGTATGCATTTAGATCCACGTCTGAACGTCCACCTAAATTACACTGGTGGTTCATGATCCAGCAAATGATAGGTGTTAATAAGTCTGCTTACGCAGGCGGATCCCCTTGGCTAGACTGCCTGATAGCTTACGCACCATTTCTTCCCACTCTCCAAATGATGGGATGGTTGAACTTGGGAATTGTGTGTGAATGTGATTTGTCTTAGTCATGGGTAGGCAAACTAAGGCCCGGGGGACAGATCCAGCCCAATCGCCTTCTAAATCCGGCCTGCGGACGGTCTGGGAATCAGCATGTTTTTACATGAGTAGAACGTGTCCTTTTATTTAAAATGCATTTCTAGGTTATTTGTGGGGCCTGCCTGGTGTTTTTACATGAGTAGAATGTGTGCTTTTATTTAAAATGCATCTCTGGGTTATTTGTGGGGCATAGGAAAGCGTTCATTTTTTCCTCTTTGAAATATAGTCCGGCCCCTCACAAGGTCTGAGGGACAGTGGACCGGCTCCCTGCTGAAAAAGTTTGCTGACCCCTGGTCTTAGTTTTAGGTAGGGACGCTTGAGAATTCAACAGTTTGCTACCAGAGGGTTTGAGCTTTTGCAAGTGCTTGATTTGAGTGCTCATGAAAGATTGAAGGTGCATGCAAAGTGCCTGGCTCATCTGTCTGCCCCAAAGTCCAAGAACTTGTTTTGGGGAAAGGTGGAGGTTGGTACTCCACTGGATGGAACTGCTTGGGACTGCAACTGGGCCTGCCAGTCCCAGAGCCCCCAGTGGGAAAATGACGCTGTTCACACTGGGGAGCATGCCCTCCAAGCCCCAGCTGTGCTGCCCTCAGTGCTGCTCACAACCATTTGACTAGGGGAGCTGGCCTTTGTGGGTACTTTTGCGAGATTTGCTTGCAACATCCTTGATCTAATATTTAACCAATCCTTGAAAGCTAAGTATGAATTCCTATGCAAAAGGCATTCATAAAATAGCATGTGAAGATGTTAAATATAAACATATTGTTCAGCTAACCCTGTTGTCCTTTAAATGCTTGCCAAAATAGAAAGGCAATGGTGATGTCAATTTTACAAATCAGGAACTGAGGCTGAGTGAGTGTGACATGCACATGATATGTTTCATGGGTGACATGGGACTTGAACCAATCTCCAGATCCACACACTGGCTCTTCTGATCTCTGCTGTTTCCTGTTGGACAACAAATGAAATGGCTCCAGGAGTATCATAAAAATGTATTGAATTTGTTTCTACTGAAGGTCTCCTTTGAGTTGTGGAAATTATTTGCATGCTGTAGTTTTGTACATGCTGTCAAGTGAATCTTTCAAATAAGAGCAGCTTTTCTTGCGGAGATCTTGCTCAGGGAGAGCTTAGGTGTTGGATCTATGGAGTTTGCAACAGTCTGAATGCCCCCCCCCCCATGTTGAGAGCATCACTCTTGCAAGCTGCGTCACTTGTGATGTGAGGTTTTATCAGCTATAGAAAGCCATGGTTTGCCTTAGCATGTCATCTGAAACCATTAGCTGTGACCACAATTCCGCAATTACAAATCATAGTTTATCTGGAGAAGACAAAGCAAAAACCAGGTTGGGATGAAATGCTAAGCCAAACCATGTCTTAGCTTACTGCAGTGCAGCAGCAGAGGACCAGCACAGGAATGTTTGGGTGAGTCCCAATAACTAAAGCACTGCAAAGCAACAGACATTCATTCCTCAAGAGCGCTAAAGCTCCCTACTAAACAAATCTATTTGAATCTGTTTGCTCACGGCACGCAGCCCTTCCTTGTGAGCATAGCAGCCCAAATTGCCTGCCCCCGGGTTCCCTGTGGTATCCTGACTCTGTGAAAAAGGGTGAAGGCTAAGCATTGATTTCCTTGTCAGTCCCCCACCTCACCCTCCCTCAATTGACTCGACGGAGAACAATGTTGATTGGAAAATAATTGCAATAATAATAGAGATATTTGCTCCTGAGTAACTAGGCAATACAACCTGGGCACGAAGCCAGAAGAATTTTGAAGGGCAAAGCATGGAAATCAATGGCTCAAGACTGCTGGAGCAGCTGTCAGCCTCGGGAGGAGGGAGCAGGGCAATGGCGTGAACAGAGAAGATGAAGTTGCAAGTGCAAAGGATGGTTTTAGAATGGCTGTGGGAGGATTGAGCTTTCGCAGAGGGGGAGCTGAGGGGTGGCATAGTGCTGCTGTAGTGTGATGGTTAAGAGTGTCAGCTGTGAGCTGGAAAGTCCTCAAATCAAATCTCGTTTTAGGTATGAAATTACAGGTGGACTTTGGGTAGCCATTGTCTCTCGCTGTTTCTCTTACCTTACCAAGTTGTTGTAATGGTTATTGGGGTGATGTATATGAATCTCTTTCTATGCTTTACAGCATTTCATAAATTCTAAGTATTATTTCTATTGGTGGTGGAGGATTAGGTTATAGAATGAAACACCTCAGTGTGCTGCTGCTGCTGCTGCTGCTTTTTTTCCTATATGAACATTTTATGGCTAAAACTGCTTTTGTATTTTACACATCCTGCATAGGTGGCAGTGTTGCCATGCAATCTGCCCAAAGCCGCAAAGCACTGAGCTGGCGGCTTTCCAAGGGACAATCTCCAGGAAAGCAACATTACCGGCTTTTCAGGGGACTGGGAGGCTGGTCTACAAGTTACAATTCCCATGTGGAGGCTGCTTGAGCTGAAACAGCTTCCAGGTGGCAGCTGCTCCACATAGTGGCATGTTGTATGTGGCTGGCGCTCATGGGGGTGTGCCTAAGGGCGTTCAAATTGGACTTTAGTTCAAGGAGTAGTGTCAGGAAGCTGAATAGCCAGAGGGGGGTAATTCCCTGTGTTTTCACCTGCTAAATCCAACTCAATCCCATTTACAGGATTAGGGTTTAAATGAGATGAACTTTCCAGGTCAGCTTCTGGTGTGCAGTTGCCCCAGTGAGGAAGGTGTTTTTAAGACACGCTCTCAAATCTGGCCACAGTGACAAATTGAGTCTGAGAGCCACTGTGTGCAGGCTCTTCTTCCCTGTTTTTATCATTGTTACTGATTTTAAAGAAGTGCAGTTGCAAATATTTCCATTGATTCTGTTAGAGCTTTTGGGTCTCTTTTAAGGGGTCTGTCCCTGGCTTTTTAAATTCACCACGTGTGCGTATTTGGGAGGAGGGTAGTCCCAAAGGTCCTTGAGCCTGCTTCTTAACAGTTATTTTGCACATTGAAATAGACAGTTAACTAACAGTAGGTTTTAGTAGCCTCTCTGTAGAATGAAGTGCTTTACAGAGCAGAGTAAAAATGCAAAGTTGATGTAACATCCCTTGTTCAGATAGGGGACTTGTGGATGTGGCTGCATGGTGGCAACTTTGCTGATATGTTTCACTTTGGCTAGAAAATCTGCCTCTTGACGTGTGTGGGTTATCTGCTGCAGATGCCAAAGGATCTACACGTAGTAGAGCAGGGGTCAGCAAACTTTTTCAGCAGGGGGCCGGTCCACTGTCCCTCAGACCTTGTGGGGGGCTGGTCTATATCTTTTTTGGGGAGAAATGAACGAATTCCTATGCCCCACAAATAACCCAGATAACCCAGAGATGCATTTTAAATAAAAGCACACATTCTACTCATGTAAAAACACCCGACAAGCCCCACAAATAACCCATAAATGCATGTTAAATAATAATAATAATAATAATAATAATAATAATAATAATAATAATAAAATTTATTTATATCCCGCCCTCCCCAGCCGAAGCCAGGCTCAGGGCGGCTAACAACAATCAAATAATCAAACAATCAAATAATCCAACATTCTAAAAACATTTCATTATAAAAATTAATTAAAAAACAAATTAATGGCAACCGTTAAGCAAAATTCTGTGCAGGTTGCCAGAGGAGGGAGTCAGGCTGTGCCCTGACCAAAGGCCTGGTGGAACAACTCTGTCTTGCAGGCCCTGCGGAAAGATGTCAGGTCCCGCAGGGCCCTAGTCTCTTGTGACAGAGCGTTCCACCAGATTGGAGCCGCAGCCGAGAAAGCCCTGGCTCTAGTTGAGCCAGCCTAACCTCTCTGTGGCCTGGGACCTTCAGGATGTTTTTATTTGCAGACCGTAGGTTCCTCTGTGGGGCATACCGGGAGAGGCGGTCCCGTAGGTACGAGGGTCCTAGGCCGTATAGGGCTTTAAAGGTTAAAACCAGCACCTTAAACCTGATCCTGTACTCCACCGGGAGCCAGTGCAGCTGGTATAGTACCGGATGAATGTGATCTCGCAGCGAAGACCCCATAAGGAGTCTCGCCGCGGCATTCTGCACCCACTGGAGTTTCTGGGTCAGTCTCAAGGGCAGCCCTACGTAGAGCGAGTTACAATAATCCAGTCTGGAGGTGACCGTCGCGTGGATCACAGCGGCTAGGTAAAAGGACACATTCTACTCATGTAAGAACACGCTGATTCCTGGACTGTCCACGGGCCGGATTTAGAAGGCGATTGGGCCGGATCCGGCCACTGGGCCTTAGTTTGCCTACCCATGCAGTAGAGTATGGTCATCTCTAGAATTTATTTGCTGGTATCTATCTACCTGTCAGGATTGATGTTGCATCTGGTGGTTCAGTGTTCTTAATCCTTAAGAGACAAGGTTTTATTGGTACCATCTCTCTGTCTTCCTGCCATTGATGAAGGGGAAGACTACAGACGGTGCACCTGGTCATCCAAATGAGTAAAACGACTCTGTGAATTTGTTCCTATTCCCAACTTTCATGACTCCTTGTCCTGCTTCTACTGCTGTAGAGAATTTGTTACCCATTAGTCCACCACTGACAGGCTCTTAATCTAAGACTCTTAGTAGGGCAAGAGCCTTGGGTCGGTGGCAGAGCATCTTCTTTGCATGCAGAAGGGTTCCGGTTCAATCCCCAAAATCTCCTGGAGGGCTGGGAGAGAGGAACCCTTGTCTGAAATCCTGGAGAGCTGTTTCCAGCCAGTGTAGAGAATACTGAGCTGGGTGCAGCCAGCTTCCTATGTCTGTGTGTTCCCGAGAACAAAGTCTGCTTCTCTCCAGATCGGGCAGGTCTCCATGCAGTCCTGATGGGGCTGCGGTGCCTGGGCAGGTGTTTATTCTTCGTCACATCCTCTCTGTAGTTTCTTCACCCCCCTCTCCCCTCCTTCTCTTGTTATTTGCCTCTGCTGACACATTCTCCCCGAGATCCGTCTGCCCCAGAGAATGGTTTTCATGTCGTGAGCCAAAATTGTGTTGTAGGCACGCACACACTTCAGCTGCGTGCAGCTCTGCTGACGCAGCAGCCCCACTTAGTGCTGGGGTCATGTTTGGAGCCCATGAATAAGCTCACACAAGGATCATTTGGGGATTAAAAAAAAAAGTTTGACTTCGTTGCACATTGGCCAAGATCCAGCGTTGCCCTCCCCTGCAGGGAGGGAGATTAATAGCCCTCAGCAGCAGCGGCTTGGGAAGAAAGGGACCATTGTCTTCTATCTGTTTCTTTCCTAGGGGATAGGGGTGAAGGCGATTACTTGGGAGGGAGGAGTGGATTGCTGCAGCTCTCCAGCAGCTCATGCCTGGCTCAGTGCCTAGCAAATGATGGGTGGAGGGCAAGGGGCTGGGAGTGTGAGATCCGCTGTCTTTTGGTCTGTCAAATGCAAGGAACAAGGAGTCTTCTTAACTCTATGTTGTGCAGCACAAATGTGTGCTTTTCTTTCTTTCTTTCTTTCTTTCTTTCTTTCTTTCTTTCTTTCTTTCTTTCTTTCTTTCTGCTTAGGGCTGTCAGGTGGAATCCTTCAGCTGCTTGGACCTCCAAGCTTTTGTATCACCACCTGAGAACTGACTTCATAGTAAGAAGTCTGAACTTAGGTTCAAGGGGAAATCTTAAATACTCCTAAAGTTTGAAGAGGCAGAGTATTTTTCTGATTACAGTGGTACCTCTAGTTACGAACTTAATTTGTTCCGGAGGTCCGTTCTTAACCTGAAACTGTTAACTAGAGGCGTGCTTTCGCTAATGGGGCCTCTTGCTGCCACTGTGCCGCCGGCACACGATTTCCATTCTCATCCTGAAGCAAAGTTCTCAACTCGAGGTAACTCTTCCAGGTTAGCGGAGTTTGTAACCTGAGGTGTTTGTAACCTGAGGCATTTGTAACTCAAGGTACCACTATAGTTGGGATTGATTTTCACCTTCCCTCTGTCCTTTATCTACTTTCTCATGAGTCATGGGGGGAAGTTAAGGAAACCTGAGCTCTTTTGATTACTGAATAAGAAGAGGTGCTGAAAGAAAACCACCTTTGAAAATCTCAAATGAAGTCTTATGGTCAAGGGAAGCTTCATTTTGTAAAGCAGCATACTTGTAGTCTCAAACCTGTTTAAATAGACAAACCTGTTTAAGTAGTTTGCAGAATTTGCCTTGATGTGACCTAGTCATTTAAATGAAGATTGCTTTTTGTTGTTGTTATTGTTGCCTTTGACAAATATTCGAGTTTTCACCCTTTGAGACCATTTACCTGAATTCACATTGAGTGTACTCATCAAAATCGAAGCAGGCTTTTTGTTTCCTCCATTGTAGCACAGCACATACGGTATAACTGGCCAGTGACTACTCCTGCAGTAGCTTCATTCAAAAATGAATGGGTGTTTCATGGCAACTGTGCTGGGTCGATTGTACTTAGAGAACTCAAAAAACCATCAAATTATGAATCTGGGAATGCTAAAGAGAAAGGCAATCACAAAGTGACATTTTTAAGAGTTTGAAAGCAAAGTTCAAATACTCAGTGTTAAGAATGAATTTACTTGTTGAAAACGTTGGCTGGTCAAATTTGGATGCCGTTTAGCTCTACAATGAACTTTCACTGTCTTCTGAGCGCACAATTGAAGTTTGACCGTTACGATTTTGCTTCTTCCTGTTCCTCTACATTCTCAAATCTTAGAGCTGGTTCACACTTTCTGATGGCAGTATTCAGGGACACCTTTTTCCCACTTGTAGACCAGCTGCAGCATCTTCCATGATCCCCTAACCACCCAAAATGGACACTTTGGAGATGTTATAGTAGGAGGTTACAGTGTCGAATCTAATGTCAAGTTCACATGTCCTGTCTTTAGTGTCTCTGTTAAACTGGCAACTGCCCCCAAGGACTTCAGTAGAAAGCAGAGAAGCAGAGGAAACAGGACTGCAATTAATATTAATAGCATTCAATACATGGGCAGAAAAGCACCTGGCTCCTCTTTCTGGTGTAGTGAGGCCTCTGGGTTGGGTATGTTGCAGCAGCAGCAGCAGCTGCTTGGGAAGTGGAGGCTAGTGTTGTATGCTACACAATGATTCCCAAAAGGGGGTCTCGAGTTTCTTACTCTCACAGCTTGGTTTGTGCAGCTGAGTTTTATTATGTCTCTGAGAACAATATTCTGCCTGCCATGGAGCTAGCGTTTGGGGGCCTTTCCTGGGGCAGACATTTCCTTTGCTGATCTCAAATTCACCTGCTTTCTTTCCTGGCTCTGCCTGTTGACAGCTAAGAGCACAAGAGTTGTGAATTGAGCTCTGTGTGTCTACAGCAGTAGGAAGGTGTCAGCCTTTCATACACATGGAGTGGTCATAGGTTATTCAGAGAAGGATCTGAGGTGGTATTTGTTGTGGGCAAAGAATACATGCACTTGGGTTGTACAGCTGCTTTCTTTTCTTGGAATTGACATTTATGAAGAAGACAATGCTTGCCTTACTGGGGAAAAGGGCCACAAGTGAAACTGTTTTGACATGTAAATCAAAGCCAGGAAACCTTACATTTCTGTCCTCCCAAGTATGATTGGAACCAGCACTTAATCATGTGATCCACTGCCAACTCATTGGTTTAAAAAAATCATTAACTGATGGCATCAGAACCAACTAGGATGTCCCGTTGCTGTCTAGTTCCTAGTTTATATTTCTTACCAAGATGACCAAAGCCGTTTCAGTCCCCAAACTAGGTTGGCACCTAGATGGCAGTGGATCCAGATTATTCACTTCATAAAAGACCACCTGGAGTTGGATTGTTGCAATACACTTTAGCACCTTGTTTAAAAAGAATAGATTAGTCACTGGGCAATAATAATACACCATGGAATTATTCATGGAGATATAATTTTTCCCTAGTACCTGTAATTGTTTCCCCAGAGCTTCCTTTAACACTGCTGGCATGTGATCAAGCATTTATCACCTGCTTCACTCCTTTAAACAGCCTTCTTTGGCAGTTTTAAGCTGGCATGATGAGCATGGCTTGAGTATGCATGTGGTTCACCTCAGGCTTCCACGAATCTTGTCCTCTTCCTAAGGTGGAATGAAATGAAAGGCATCCATTACAGTTGTACTTCAGGCACAGCCATTGATCTGGGGCCTTAAATTGGAATGGATGCAAGTGGTTTCATCCACAGAGTGCCTGTGCTAATGGATGGCAGCAGGTCACCAAGGAGTCCTCCCCACCTTTCTGAGGGTCAAAACAGAACAAGTGCCCTTTGCCACTTGAAATACCTCTGTAATTTGTGCAGCCCACTGTGCTCTTGCAAGCAGAAGAGTGTTTTGATTCCAGAGGTTGACTAAGGCTTCAACAGGCCTGTTCCATTGCTGGGAAGCTTCACCAGAGCCATCCAGAATCCCTTTAGATCATAAGCATCTGAGGGCAGATCATTGTAGTAGGTCAGGAGTTCTAGCAAATCTAAACTTTATTGGATAATGCCAGTAGTGGTAGGTGTGGCGTGGAGGAGATGCTGCTGCTCCTTTAAAGCCCTAAACGGCCTCAGCCCAGTATACCTGAAGGAGTGTATTGTTCACCCCCATTGTTCAGCCCAGACACTGAGGTCCAGCACCGAGGGCCTTCTGGCGGTTTCCTCACTGTGAGAAGTGAGGTTACAGGGAACCAGGCAGAGCGCCTTCTTGGTAGTGTTGCCCGCCCTGTGGAACACCCTCCCTTCAGATGTCAAGGAAATAAACAACTACTTGACTTTTAGAAAACATCTGAAGGCACCCCTGTTTAGGGAAGTTTTTAATGTCTGATGTTTTTAATGTTCTGTTGGGAGCCGCTCAGAGTGGCTGGGAAGGCCCCGCCAGATGGGCGGGGTATAAGTAATTAATAGTAATAGTAATAATATAAAATTATTATATCTGGATAGGGCTGGGGCAGGGCAGCAGCAAAGCCACATGGATGCGCTGGAGGGACTAATCTGAAGCCCCTTCCGATGGACTGGCATGTCCTCAAGATCACTGCTGCCCTGCCTCAGCACTATCTAGATACGTAGCAATGAAATGGCTGTATGGAGGGTAGCTCCACCTCTGTTCATGACAAGTAAGTTTGCTTGTTTGATTTTTGAAAAAACAACAACATATATGTGATGAAACATTGGAAGGCCAGGTGGGGTACACTCTGCAGGGTTGGTTTACCAGTATAGCAATTGGCCCCTTTAGCCGCGGGGTGGAGGGTGTAAATATGTCAGACTTGGAGACACAGCTTTGTATTCTGCCGTAGAGATCATGAACCCCAAGGCCACCCCAGTTGAGAAGAGTGTTGTCTTTTATTTCTGCAGGACCTGGGGTCTGACTTCAGACTTGGCTCTCAGGGAATCGTGGTCTAGCTTGATAGGGCCTGGCATATAGTGCGTGTGGGCAAGCAATTAAATTGCTAATGCTTGTAGGTAATTCTGCATCTGGTGTGGTCTCAGGCTGAGCAGGAGCTGCAAATTTAGTAGGCTCGCCCGGAGCTGTGGCCAAGGCCTAGTCATGCAGAGTGGGCCCATTAATAATGTTCACTTTAAATCAGTTTAGATTAACCAGTGTCATATCTGTCAGGGATGGTGAGCTGTGAGAGTTTGTTGCTCTTATGAACATTGATTTAGATTAAGTATCTCCCTTGCTTTTTTTCCCTTTGGCCTTATTATGCTGATATAATTAAAGTTCCAATATTTTCTGGTTTGTGGCAATGCAGAGTCTGGGACAGACGCCGCACTCGTATTAATCTTTATTAAATGGGAATGTATTTCTCAAAATAGAGGACAACAGCTAATCTTGCCTATCCCCAAATATGCTATCGATGTGGAGATGCTGTAGAGTCAATGTGTGAGAGGAAGGCTTCAGAGATCTGTGCTCTTTGCTTTGCTAGGAAGCCTGATTTATAAGGAGTCTGGCATATTCTCCCCCACCTCCCCCACTAAGCATTTGGAAGAGCTGAAACTCCAGGATAATGGTCTTTGTTTAAAGGATTGCTCTGCAGACCTGTGGAATGAAGATTTGGCTTTGGCTGCCCTTTTGAATCAAATAATTGTAGAACTTCACCCTAGTCCACCCTATATGTGGACTATAGCAGGTGCACCTGCACCTGCATATCAGGTGGTTTTGAGTTCTAGAACTCAAACCACCTGACATGAAGGTTGATTCTGTCACATCAGTTCATCTGTCTGTGCAGAATGGAGAGAGCTAGTTCAGGGCAACAAATCAAAAGATGTGTTGGTGAGGATCATTAGCGTGCTCCCATGCCAACCCCTCCCCTGAAAGGATACTGTTTGACTGTCCTTTGGCATCCATCCATTCTGACAGGACAACTGCAGGAGACGGACAGGATAATTAACTGTGCCCCCCTCCCTGCACATATTTTCATGATGATGAGATTGTGTTCTCTTTGGGTTATTCTGGGACTGGGTGTGTGAACTTATGGAAACTAAAGGCTGCTGGCTCTGGATAAGGCTATCAACAGGAAGGAGATCCATGAGCTTCTATCACAAGGCTTCTGCCAGATTTCTAGTTCCTGGCCAGCTACATTCCAGCCACACACCCAAGCTCTTCATTTGCAATCCTGCACAAGCTAAATTTTCAGTCCGACTCATGCCAGCACTTGTATTTGACCATCGGACACTTGTAGGAGCCTCAGCTGGCTCTTGTTCTGATACAGTCCGACAGATGGAGAGACACATTTGGTGCTGTGCATTGGGTATAAGTAATTACCTGCTTTTATGGGTGATTTAGGGTTGCATTGCCTGCTGCCTGATCTTGGGAGAGATCTCACAATAGCCAGAGCAAAAGATCACTACAAAATTACTAGCTCAGGGGTTCCTAGCAGAGAGCTTCCTTTCCTAAAGCTACCTGTGTTGTTGCTAAACTTTCCTGACTTTAGTGATCCAGGTCCCAAGTATTCCAATCCTCCTCTAACAACTAAGGAGGAAAAATAAATGAGCTGAGGATGTTGTCTCGTGGGTAGGTGGAAGATGACATCTACCACCAAAGCAGCATGGTCTTGATCCAAAATACGCTGGTAGTAGACCCCTGGTTTTGCTTGTATAATGGAAATATGCACAATGTTCTCCTTTGGGAGACTGAGGAAATATTGTGTAGTTCTGGTATTGCTAATACTGCAAGGAACTGCTTTGATACTACTGTTCATTGCCAATTGTTTTCTAGAAAATGCTGTCAGTTGGATAAATAGAATATATACACTATATATTCTAGTTAAGTCCAGTCGCGAACGACTCTGGGGTTGTGGCGCTCATCTCACTTTACTGGCCGAGGGAGCTGAATCTTCTTCCACTGCATCCTCCAACTGAGTTGGCTGCATCACTCTGCTTAATGATAGGACTGGCCCTCCTGGCTGAGCTGAGCTGCAGGCGGCCATTGAGTGGTAGTGGGATCAGATCCCAGGCATCAGAGCTGGGAGATAGAAAAAGGCCAAAGCATGTCAAGACACTCATTGAAAGGCAAAGGCCTAGCCTGAACAGAAAGCTGGTGAGGAGAGCTAATGGCCAGCCACTCCCAAGAGCCAGAAATCCTTTACTGCCTGACGAAATACTCTAACCTAGCTTCCCCAACCTGTTGCCCTCTAGATATTTTGGATATAGAACTTCCAGTGGGAGTTGTTATGGGAGTTGTAGTCCCAAACATCTGGAGGCACAAGGTTGGCAAAGGGTGCTCTAACCTGTAGTCAGTGGCTTACTACATGTGGCAACACTGCAGAAAGCTATCAATTCCGGGTTCCAGCCCCAGCAGTTCCTGATATCAGCTCTTCAAGAGCCAGCAAGAAAGTTGTGTTTTGTTTGTACATGCCAATTATTTCAAACAGTGGCATAAATGGAATTGCCCAATTTTTAAACGATGAAGAGACTGTTCTAGTTTGTTTGGCTCCGGTGAACATTTCAGTCCTCTGTTTCCATCCTTCCTCCATAAAGGGTTTATCTCTCTGTTTCTTCGTTGAACGAGAAGTGGACCTTTTCTCTACTTATGATCACTAAAGGTCTTCTGCAATCATGTTGTTTTAAGTTTTTTAAAAATCAATGTTTGGAGCTACGAGATACCTCTGTGCGCAGCCATATTGTGCTGGTTCACCCCTCCCTCCTTGATAAATTGCTGCTTGTGTATGATAAATATGGTAAAACTTGGGGGTGACTGCTACTCATTCAATCAGAACAAGCCACAAATTACTGGGTTGTGTAGAGTCTTAATTTCTTGTTATTTCCGTGTGGTTTCGAAACGGCATAGTAATGAACCACAAAGTGTATCGTCTGGGTAAGCCCTTGGACAGATGTCATTGGGGCTAATACTATTTTCTCAATCCCCCAGCCGGCTCACTTCAGCAAAGAATGATCTTCCCTTCTTGTCATAAGCTCGTGTTTACATTGCTGCCGTGTGTAGCATTGGCTCCTTTGCTCCACCTCGGAAGGGCTGAATCTCAATGGCAAGGAAAGTGGTTTCCCTCTGTTTGGGAGCTGTTGGGATCAGAGTCGCTGGGTTCATGGAGAGATGATTCCATATCAATCACCTTTCAGATCTGCTGAAGCCTTGAGCGCCCCACCAAGACACGTGGCTGAGCAGTGATAGCTGAGCTTCCCTATTAAATGCTTCCTGCTGTTGCCTGAATGTACAGCCTCTGTTCTCCCCACCTGCGTTGTCTTGGATGCTCTATCTGAGCCCTGCTTGGGGTCTTGGGGCAGGGACCAAAACAAAGTGCTTATTTTATAAATGGGGAACACAAAGTGCCTGAAGCTTGAAATGCACATGGATCTGCCATGGTCCAGTGCAAAAGTCCACATGGAGAGAGGGGGCAGGCAGGTAATGGTTGCTGAACCTTTGCTTCCACTATATCCAAATTCTATATCCTGCTTCTGATGGTGGCAAGAGTTTCTTAAGGCAATGCATAAGCTGGAGATGATGCAGAGTTGTGTGCTGCTTCTGGTTTTTCTGTGTTTTTGAATTTTGGTAATGGAGGTGGTAGCCTTTACCTCGAAGATCAAATATATTCTGGGTCCATGGTAATGAACATTCATTACAAAATGTGGCAAAATGGAGGTCCTGCACAACAAACCTTCTCCCCCCAAATGCTGGACTTTTTGTGATAAGGGGAAATGCACTGTGAAGTGTTGGACAACACTTGCTTGACATTGTCTAATCTCCCTGCAAACAAAGCAGGATGAATGCTCAGCAAGCAGGTCATCTACAAGGGTCCTACAACTTCAATTGTGCAACCTGAATTTGCCAGCGTGTGATTGAATCCCACCCCAAAATAGTGACGTTCTGAAACCACCCTCAGTTTTTAATAAAGCAGCAAAGTTAAGAAACAGATTGTGTTGGGAAGGAAGGGAATGCCAGGGCTGATTCAAAATAACATTTCCTCCACGCATAAATATCTGCGGAACTGACTCACCCCATCTCTTCCAGCAGGTGTCAGCGCAGAGCACAGAACGGTAGCTTGGGGATGGACAAGTAGAGAGGGAGGGAGGGGGGCTTTGAAATGCAGTACCATAAAAAAGCCCTCCTTTTGCACTGCTTCTCAGCACCCTGTGAGCCCCGTAGAACTGGGAAGGGTTCCCCTGAAAAGGCTGCAAAGTGTGTTTCAGGCAGATAAGTCTTTGCCTTTGAAGTATGGCAGCAAACTAAAGCGCCTCCCTCTTGTTGTTGCTGCCAGCCACTGAGAATTAATCACAGCCACATACAGATAAGAGTACAAAGCAACACAGAGCATTGTGCCAGAGAGAGAGGCAGGCAGGCAGGCAGAGGCAAGCAAGAATGAGAGACATGTGGTGGGGTGGACCTAGGGAAAGGAAGGACGGATCCAGAGTAGGAAGGTCAGGAGGAACAGAATTTGGCAGGCAGGCAGGAGGTGCGATTCCTATTCGGAGTCCTCCGGCAGTGTGGAAATGCTGGCAAACTGTTCTGACTCTCTTTCCTTTGTACTTTGTATCTGTTTGCTTGATGCTGCTCTCATTTTAGGGAACATTCTATCTTTGACTCCATAGAGCAGAAATACAAATTTGTGGTCTTTGGGAGATCTTTCTCTCTCTCTCTGTGTGTAGGATATATATACAGTGGTACCTCAGGTTAAGTACTTAATTCATCCCTGAGGTCTGTTCTTAACCTGAAACTGTTCTTAACCTGAAGCACCACTTTAGCTAATGGGGCCTGCTGCTGCTGCCACGCCGCCGGAGCACAATTTCTGTTCTCATCCTGAAAAAAGTTCTTAACCCAAGGTACTATTTCTGGGTTAGCGGAGTCTGTAACCTGAAGCGTATGTAACCCGAGGTACCACTGTATATGCCTTCCACTCAAGGGCTGTGGGGCTAACGTGTTTAGGCCTACACGTCGGCAGTGGGCAAAGCCAAAGTCAGCTGTAGATGAGATCAGAAGCAAAAGTGGGCAGGGCCACATCTTCTCTCTTTTCACCCCCTGTTCTTCCCTGCTCATGAGGCTGCCAGGGGAGATATAGATTGGTCATGCTAAGGGACTGAACTGACTGCTTCCAGAGGGCTTCCCACCTATCCCTTCTTCTATCGCTCCATCCATTTAGGCCGTTTGCCCCATTTCCACCTTCCTTTCCCTCAGGGCTCCCCCGACCCACATGAAATTATGTTGAGGATTGCATGAATTTAAGCTAACAGCTGCAGTTTGAGCATTGCTGATTTTTTACTTTTGCAACTTGCCATATTTGGCAGGTGTGTTTGCTATCTTCAGACAGAGCTTGTGTTTATGACCATGTTATATATCTGCAGAGAGCCCAATAAAGCATGTAAACACCATTATTGAAGGAATATCGAGTCTGCAGCATCAGGTGGGTGGTTGGGGAGTCAGGAAATGCCAATAATAAGTTTGCTTGTGTATTTAGCTTCCTTGTGTATAGGGCTGCCATCTGATCATCTTTTTCCAAAATGACATAGGAAGTTTGTAATGCAGCCAAGAGATAGTAGGCAATAACAGCAGGGACAAAGGGCTAAAATCTTTTTATCCAGCATAAAATAATTGATCTGTTGAATTGCAGTTCAGTGGAGTCTCAACACAGTGGGAAGTGGGTCAAGTTGTTGTCCTTTCAGAATATGAACCTGATGGAATTGTTCAATTATCCATGAGTACACGAGTGGTAAATAGCAGCATCAAACAAAAGAATAGTATTTGCTGCCAGTGATTTACCTAACCATTTGGGGCAGATTGGCCACTAGCCACCATCTATTTGCGGCAGGAAGCTCTGGATACAGATACCAGTTCATGGGAGGGCTTTCTTTTCTTGGCAAGGCAAGTCTGTTTGTTTAGTTGCTATAGTCTGGAAAGATTCACATTTAAGATTGAAAATTAGTCGCAGGAGAATCCTATTCATGTTACTGAGAAGTAAGTCCCGCAGATTTTAATGGGACTTACAGGCAGTCAAGATTGCAATCCTGAATGCACTTACTTGGAAGTAAGTTCTTCATAACATGTACAGGATTGCACTGTGCAGTCTACTTGATGCTATAGAGGTGTCCATGCTAATATCACTTCTGAACATGAGTCATTCTCCAGTTTCTAGCCTTCACAGGTGTTTGTTTTTTATTTTAAATGAATATTTATTAAATTTTCCAATTTTATATAAAGACAAAAAGAAAAAGAAAAAGAAAAATATTAAAAACAATTCAGTTTCAATAACAGTTTTTCAGTCACATGTTTCTTTGACTTCCTCATACCTCCCCTTCCTGTTCTCTAGTTCAATTTGTTAATTCAGCAAATCCTAATCTCTTAACATTCCTTTTTAAATATCACCTTATTTTCCACTCAACTTTTTTAAATTTAATAACAAAAACAATTATAATCCCCATTATCTTTATCATAACAGCTGGAGACCACCAAAGTTCAAACCAACATCTTTTCAAAGTTCATTAATTTTATAATATTTCTGTAAATATTCCTTAAATTTCTTCCAATCTTCTTCTGCTGACTTTTCTCCCTGGTCGCGGATTCTGCCGGTCATTTCTGCCAGTCCCATACAGTCAATCAACTTCATCTGCCATTCTTCCAGAGTGGGTAAATCTTGAGTCTTCCAATGCTTTGCTATGAGTATTCTTGCTGCCGTTGTGGCGTACATAAAAAAGGTTCTGTCCTTCTTTGGCACCAAATGGCCGACTATACCCAAGAGAAAGGCCTCTGGTTTTTTCAGGAAAGTATACTTAAATATCTTTTTCATTTCATTATAAATCATCTCCCAGAAAGCCTTGATCTTTGGGCACGTCCACCAAAGGTGAAAGAATGTACCTTCATTTTCTTTACATTTCCAACATTTGTTATCGGGCAAGTGATATATTTTTGCGAGCTTGACTGGGGTTATGTACCACCTACAGGTGTTTGTTGTACTTTGCCAGCTGTGCTAGTTGGCAGAACTGTCTGTGGCTGACGGGAGTTGTTGTTTGGAACATCTGGAAGGCACCAGGTTGGAAAAGCCGGTCTATAGTAACACCTATTCATCCTTTTGCAAGTTCCATCCTGAGTTTCTGAACTTCCCAAAGGTGATTTGTGCTTTTGTTAGCTGATGCTTGGGAATTTTTTCTTTATGAGATAGCACCTCTTGTAGAGCAGGTTGCTTGTGTCTGATGGTTAGCCAACGCCCAACTGAATTTCTTCCCTGTACAAGGGGATGGTGTCTGACTTCCTTCAGAGCAGCACTAACATTAAGATGACCTCTTTTTACTGGGGTCAGTCAGGCCCTTTTACTGATGGTTTGTATCTCTTTTAACAGCTGTGCTGTTTTTAACACAGAGGGTTTTCAGCTTTATCACTGCTTATTGTACAGCTCTTACAATTTCATTGTTGAGTTGTTTTGTTTTTCTCATAATAATCCATGTTGCATGTCATGTGAGCAGCGGAGAGGATGTCTTTTTGTGTGCTCTTCCTTGGGAAGGAGTATTACTTGTGGGTCAGCACTTCTTTACCCATGTTATGCAATCACTCTGCAACTCACTGTTTGCTACTCCAGACTTGACCTAGTTTACATGATTTTCCCTGGGTTTCATTTGTAGGCCATCTTAAGAGTCCATTCTGTTTTCTGAATCCTCCTGCTGTATGTCTGGGACACATTTAAGGCAAGTGTGTTCCCATAAGCTCAAGATTTCTAATTTGGAAAGAAGTCCAGAGCTACAAGTAAAGAAACCAGAAAATTGTTTGCATGGAATAATAATAATTTGAATGCTAAGTGAGGAAAGAATTAAGTAGCTATTTACACATGGCATCAGAAAGATCTTTTTGCACCTGTGTTCTAGGTGTGTAAATGAAAACTCGATGCTACTCAGTTGTGTAACATGGTTTTAAAGAGTTTTTCCCTTTTATAAATATCAGGTTTGAATTTTCTTTCTTTCTTTCTTTCTTTCTTTCTTTCTTTCTTTCTTTCTTTCTTTCTTTCTTTCTACAGCTGACAAAGCTACTGCTCAAGTTTGGGCTACACCTATGGTTAATAAATCACTGAGGATGCTCATCAGTGGCTAGGATGTTTAAGCCAGGAACACATTATCTTCTTATCTCCTGTTTTTATATTGTTGTATATTCTCTAACCATGTTACATTTTAAGATTCTTCCCTGAATAATCCAGCCTAGTGCTGTGACTGACTTACATGAGATGGAGTGAATATGAGCAGAATTCTCAATGAGAAATTAGCTAGAGTAATTATTAGTATTTGAGTAATTATCAGCATCAGGATAAGGAGAAAGGTTAATAAGGGGCTTTTTTTGGTAAATGTTTATTCCCCTGGGTGGAAGTGTGGAATGGAGGGCAGGAAGGAGGATGTTTCTTAGGAGTGTTGCTCTGATTTACAGATACCGTTCTTCACATCTCATGCCTCTGTACCTTCCCACACCTGGTGGGAGATGGGGTGTGGAAGAACCTAGATGGATAGGACTCCTTCACAGTGCCACTGTGCCTTAATAGCTGCTTTCAAATAAAGATCAAGAAACTGTCAAATTCCAGCTGTGTTAGAGTCCTACCCTGCTTCAAGCAGGTGAAAGTAGAACAGTCCTGGAGAGGTGTGAGCTGTAAGTCATTTACTGCATCTCATCCCGTGCTTCTGGTACTGAATTTGGTATATACATATCCTTCTCAAATGCATTGTAGTTCCCTGTTCCTTCCTCTGCTTAAAAGGCCTGTTTCCTTAGTTTTCTACTGAAAGTGTTTTTGCCTACACTGCAAATGAAGTTCTAGGAGATAAAACCAGAATTCCCTCTGGGACAATAGGAAAGAGACCAAAACTGTTAACACATTGTGGTGGGTGTGCCCACTCCTCTACGAATGCCTGGAGGATAGCAAATACGTGTGGCAAAAGCATCTACAGCTGTCCTTAACACTTTAACGAAAACAAAGAACAAGAAGCATCTTGTCCATGGGTTTTTGTAATCTGATTCCTTGAGCTGGAGCAGCTTGCACAGGGCATATTTGTCGGTGCACTTACCGTGCCAGAAGTCTTCTGTTTTTCTTGTGCAAGACACTCGGTCCCCACCATATCTAGCTTTCTTTTCTTTTCTTCTTTTTGGAAGTATAGAGGTGCAGACTTGCAAACAGCCATTCACTTTCCCCCTACAGCAAGTAAGAATCATTGCTGCACAACCAGTCAGAGCAACTCTGTACAGTAATGAGATCTTGATGACCATGTTGCAAAAGCATCATGTTTGCTGCTTGGTTGTTGCCACTATTGCATGATGATAAACATGCACCTGATAGTATGCATTGACAGTTCTATGACCCTATGAAACCACAGGAACACAGGAAGCTGCTTTATGCTGAGTCAAACTATTGGTCCCTCTAGCTTAGCACTGTGTACATAGACTGGCAGCAGCTCTCCAGGCTTTCAGAATGGGATCTCTTCCAGGCCTACCTGAAGATGCTGAGGATTGAGCCTGGGACCTTTTGCATGCAAAGCAGATACTCTGCTGCTGAGCAACAACCTTTCTATCTGGCCCTGTTTGTTTTTCCAACTTTCTTACCTGGGCAATTACAAACTTTCCATGAAAGTAATTACTCTTAAAGGGTATTTCTGTCATCAGCATGGGTCTCTATACACACCCCAGGGCTCTGCAGTAAAACCCACCCCCGCAGATGTTGGCTTTGTTCTAATGGGAAAAAATCTGAATAAATCAGAATATTACCATGGTAGCCAAACTCAAGTCCAAATGTGGACTAATGCCACTCTAAAGTGCAGAGTTTGCCTACACTGCATATGAATTTCAAGGATAACTGCCAGAATGCCCTCTGGTTCCATAGGATTGCCCCCACTTGTCCTAAGCGGTGGCTCTCTATTCTGCTTAGCTAGAGAACAGGCATCAGCACAGCACTGGAGCAGAAGTCTAGTTTTTTACTTCCATAGTCAGATCCTTCTCCTGTTCAGGTATAGTAAGTCACTGTTGCCTTTGCTACATATGCTGCAGGTTAGACACCTGTGGAGTAACATAACCCATCTCTTACAGGCCACTCTTAGACATATTTACTCAGAAGTAAGTTCCATTGTGTTCAATAAGTGTGTTTAGATTTGGGGTCGAAGTTTCCTATGGACTTTATGGGAATTTCCTTCTCTTACAGAAGAGGTAAAGGTAAAGGGACCCCTGACCATTAGGTCCAGTCATGACTGACTCTGGGATTGCAGCGCTCATCTCGCTTTATTGGCTGAGGGAACTGGCGTACAGCTTCTGGGTCATGTGGCCAGCATTACTAAGCCGCTTCTGGTGAACCAGAGCAGCGCATGGAAACACTGTTTATCTTCCCGCTGGAGCAGTACCTATTTATCTTCTTGCACTTTGACGTGCTTTCGAACTGCCAGGTTGGCAGGAGCAGGGACCAAGCAACGGGAACTCACCCCGTCACGGGGATTCGAACTGCCAACCTTCTGATCGGCAAGTCCTAGGCTCTGTGGTTTAACCCACAGCGCCACCCGCGTCCCTACAGAAGAGGTAGCTAAGCTTGAAAAACAAGTGTCTGTTTCTGAGATGTCCCACACACCCAGAGCTTGGAAAGTTTGTTTTAAAAAGTAACTAGTTATAGTTCAACTTGTCAACCCCCCACCCCTCCCCTTCCCTAATTGCACTTGATATTTGTCCCTTTGCAAAATAGACTAGTTCAGTTCAGATTCATCCAAATAATCCTTGGTAAGTTTATTCAGCATTTAGAATGTTACAAGCTTCTGAGCTGAAGTGTAAAACACAAAAACCAAGAAACTAAGAAAAGACACACATAGTGAAATGTGAATTGTTTATAACACACGCCCCCCAATTATTCTCTTTCAGCTTTAAGGCCCAAAGAGTCTGTAAAGAGGGTTTTTAATAAATAAAAAATCTAGACTGAACTAGAAATCGTTCAAGTTCTATCCCAATATGAACTTAATTAATGTACACTTCACACAGGCAATTATGGGAACCGCTTTCAGATGCAGTTCAGAGATTTTTGAACTAATTCCCTGAATGTCATTAAAACCGAACTAGTTCCTACTAAGCACTGAGCACACAGCAAGTCAGCTCACATCCATCATATTTGTATTCTGCTTGGGGATCAGTGTGACACAGATGGAGTTCCCTCCCTATACCCTCAGAACAGTCTTCTGAGGAAGGTTAAGCTGAGAGAGACTGTGGTTGACCTAAGGTCACCCAGTCAGCTTCACGGCTGATCAGGGATTTGAGCCCAGCTCCA
Organism: Podarcis filfolensis; assembly: GCF_964270895.1. Lineage (NCBI taxonomy): Eukaryota > Metazoa > Chordata > Lepidosauria > Squamata > Lacertidae > Podarcis > Podarcis filfolensis. The sequence goes on along the minus strand of NC_139605.1, from coordinate 39,524,398 downwards.
AAGACAGCATGCTATCTTCTGTGCCACCCTGGCTCTGATAGCTGCTTCAATGACGCCGTTGTACAGGCTTTTTATGTTTTGCTATTGGAGATCTCATCCACTTACCTAGCACTACATGGCGGATTAATATAATTGTAGAATTACCCCAGTAGTTAAATGTTACTGCTGGAATGACTTAACACACCCACAGATCGATTTCAAAACTAGGGTAAGAGTGTATTGATCGATTGTGCTGTGAATACAGCCCATAAAATGACCGGAAGGGTGCATTCGACATGACAGTGCATCTTAGGTGAAATTGTTGCCATGTTGAAGAAAAGAAGAGCCTATATCCAGCTTCTCACAGGTAGTGCCTGTAGCTGATAAAGCCGCCAATTATAGTCCCAGATAAGAACAAGTATGAAATAGGTATAATAATGTATTTTTAGCAAACCAGTGGGTTTTTATAGAAGTATGCAATGTTTAGTGTTGTAATGAGTTCCTTATCAGATATAATAGACTCTCTTTATAATAGATGTGGATAATGTGGGCCTACAGTTGTGGACTTCGGCTCCCATCAACTCTAGCCAGCAGGGCCAGTAGTGAGGGATGGTGGGAGCTGTAGTAGCCCAGGTACCTCTGGAGGGCACAGGATAGCTACCCTTTTCAGAATGAGAGACAGAAGTGAGCTACAGTGGACAGAAAGTCAGACTTGGACCAGGGGGAACTGGGTTCAAATCTCCACTCAGCCACAAGGCTCAATGGCTGAGCTTGGTCAGTCTTAATCTTCTTTTGACCACAACTGAATACTTTTTGAACTCTGAAGGTGTGTTGGGCTTGGGATGGAACATAACTTCAGAAACAGGCTCCATCTCTTAAGTTCTACTCCTGATTTCTTCAGTGGACCAAGGAGAGCTTCTTAGTTGTGCCCCCAAGTATCTTCAACACATCAGCTCACACGCAGAGAGTCAACTCCACAACAATATTCCCCTTGGAGTTCTGCTAAAGCACCTTCTTTTTGGACTAGGGCAACTTTGTGTTACACTTGTAAGCTACTTTGGATGTTTTAATAGAAAAGAGGTATGTTTGTAAATACAGACAAGAATCTTTCGGAAGTATTCATAAGGCATTTCATTTGGGCTGGTTTTGGATGTTTTGTGTGGGTGTTTATATTAGTTGTATCTGTTTTATATATTCTCCGTTCGTATACGTTTTAATGTAATGTTCCTGGCACAGAGTCTTCGGAATTGGAGAGGCTTAAAAAAAAAAAAAAGATAAATCTCAGTTGCATGTACAAAGCGAGGTTGATTGCTAATGCAGATATTCTAGTAACTTCAGGTAGTGGCCTATTGACAAAGCTTTTAGCATTCAAATAGAAATAATTGACCAGCAGGGGGTTACAGACTCTTGTAATGACCTATATTTGATATGCAGGAGAAAGAGCTTGCGGAATCAATGGAAGCTCCCCTTTCAGGGCCTTGGATTTCAGGCTAACTCAAAGACTCCTACATGTTACAATAGAAGCATGTGTTTAAAATGTAGCACATATCTGCTTGCTTCTGTCCTGTGCTCTGTGGCACAGCTTCCTTTCACTGTGTCTGCACGGTGGGAAACATGCAGCAGGGAGACAGGTCAATAGCGGCTCCCTGCTGTATGTTTGTGTGGTATACATGCAGTGAAAAAGAGCAGGTATGCCTGCCTCCTCTCGCAAGGATGGTGCACTGAGGGAGGGAGGAACAGGCCCCTAGGAAGGATGAGGAGGGAGCTGTTGGCAAAAAGGAACTCCTAGAGACGGGCCTGTGAGTGAAATAGTGATTTTAGTCAACCTGAGGGTCAGGCCCATCTATGGACTGGGATACGTATTAGCACAGTAATTGAAGGGACCATTGCAGGACTTCCAGCAGGAATTGGCAGCTGCAGAGACGCATTCCAGTGATTCCCTCCATTTTTGCTGTGCAGCTGTCAGGCTGCGTGTGAGGGCTCCTCACAATTGCACCTGCATTCCTGGACACCTTCACCACAGGCCCAGGCCCTGTTCCCTGTAGGGGGCCAACCTCCCCACGTCTCTGCCTCTGTCTGTCAGCCTTCCTTAGCTCAGGGGTGTCTCTCTTAATCAAATACATTTGTTTTGTAAAACTGACTAAAAATAATCTGGGGCTGGTGTGTGCTGGATGTTGGCGGTGAATCAAAGGCGCCGCTCTAATTAAACGGGCCCCAGTTTGTTTGTGAGCCGCATACATTTCCATGCTAATCAGCCACACGCCAGGATCCTGCCTCCTAAGCCCCACTTCCTTTGCCTGATTGAAAAGTATGCAAATGGACGGATGGAGTCTATTTATTGCAACGAGGGAAATGAAGCTGCAATGCGCGCTGTGGGGCTTTATTTGGGGACTAGGGTGGGGAAGCGCTTTGGTTGGGGGCGGGTTGTGAAGATGAAGGATGTCCCAGTTATTAAACATTGCCAGTGGAACTAGAGGGAACAAAATGAATTACTCATTTCCCACTAAGTAATAGCATAGCCAGGCACAATTTTGTTTGTGTTTTTATGTGGCTTTGAATCTGTCACTTAGACTTTTCTCCACAATTTACCTACTACTACTGAAATCCAGTGGGAATGAATGGAAGGCTCTCTGACCGAGGCCCTCTGTGCTTTCGCTTCCAAATCAGTAGACTGTTCCCCTATATGGGAACACCATGAGAAATCTCCAAGAATGGGAACTACATGGATGGTAAAGTCAGGAGGTGGGGCTTGGTCAGGGCCTAAAATTGAACTATTGTTGTCTGTTGGACATTTGATGGGTGCTGTGTGGAAAGTGTTCCTTTCTATGTCTGGGGAAATAGAACTGCTATTTTCCTGGTTCCACTTCAGCTTTACAGACAGGTTTGTTTTCTGTAATGTAATGTGCTGGGTCCACCTTTTGGAGTGAGATTGAGGGTGATGGGTGCAGAATGAAGAATTCCCACTCTTACTGCCAAATGTTGTACTTGCTTGACAGAAAGAATGGAGAAGCGGCTTCAGTACCAGGCGCAAGAGACAATGGTGGGATTTGGTGCAAATTTTTATGTGCCCACATTTGGTTATCCAGGAAGCTGATGGGGTGAAATAGTTTCTGCTTTCCTATACACCTCTCTCTGTGTAGGAAAGTACTTACGACATGCATCACCCAGAAACATATATAAAAGACAAACTGAATTTCTAGAGTCTGTTGGTAACTCATGTTAGCCACTGCTAGCATGGTAATAATAAATTAATAATAAATTTTTATTTATACCCAAGCTCATACTTTCTGGGCAAGTAAATGACTCATGCTCAGGAACCAGGTGGCAGTTAACTTTAGAGAATTAACCCTATTGTATTTCCTCCCTGTCGTGGGTTGGCTGTGACCCTGGGGTGCCTTTTTAATGTGGTTATGGCTTCTATAGTGAAAGCAAGGTCTTTAGGATAAGCTTTATTGTCACTGTGAGTGGTAATGGGATTAGAGCATTTACTATATCCCTTGCCTAGAACAAAGGTGCTGGTTTACCTTCTCTTCTGTTATGAAATACAGGCTATGGGGAGGCGGAACATGGGTCCTTGATCATAAAACAAAGGTGATTATATGTGTTAACTCTCCACTAATGTTACATTAAATGCACTATGCCGTTGGTACTTAGGGAAAGTGTTCTAGGCTATAAGCTTTCTGATGCTCCACCTTTTTTCCACACCAGAGAACATTTTAAGAACGGCACAATTGCTAGGTTGCTGGGAAAGTTCAGCAGGGGAGAAATGCTGATCAAAACAAAGCTTAAATAATCCAGGTGTGTGACAAATGGGGTTGTAATAGCTGTCCTGCAAGTGCGTGGAGAGAGTTAATGTTAAGATGAGCAAAACATTGCATACAATGACCATATGACAAAGAAGCTAGGTTGTGATGATTGTGTTCATACAGATATTTGGCAATATTTCTGTAGTTGCACATTAGGTGGGATGAAGTTCCCAGTAGATTAAACTCTTCCTCCTCCTAGTGCTCTCCCAGTCTAGATATGTAATGGAAGGCTCACCCCAGTTAAAACAGAGCTTTGTGTTTCATCTCCTCTGCAATGCCTGTGTGGCTACCACTATTTCTCTGCACACCCCTTACCAGCCATTTGCACTTTCTTTGGAGCTATTAACACATTATCCAGAAGTCCCCTGCTTCATTTAAAGTTCATTAGATTTAATTGAAGAGCATTAATGTGCACTGAAGTGCATAATGTAGTTTTATTTTAAATGGAAACCAGGTGGAGCTATTTCTTGTCCTAACTCTTTCTCAAGGAGTAGTTTGATAAATGAATGGAGGCAAAAAAATAAAATAAAGGCAACTTGGATAAGGGTTCTAAAGCAGCAAAGGGATTGGGAGGGGCTCTTGTTGGCTGGCAAGATTAGGTTGATGGTTCATTATTTCCCCTTAAATAAAATATTTAGAAAAATGCATGAAAGATGGGTTTCTGTTTTGGAGAATCATCCTGATCAGGGGTAGGCAACCTAAGGCCCTGGGGGCCAGATGCGGCCCAATTGCCTTCTCAATCCAGCCCTGTTCTGGGAATCAGCGTGTTTTTACATGAGTAGAATGTGTCCTTTTATTTAAAATGCATCTCTGGGTTATTTGTGGGGCATAGGAATTCGTTCATTTTTTCCCCTTCAAAATATGGTCTGAGGAACGGTGGATCGGCCCACGGCTGAAAAAAGTTGCTGACCCCTGATCCTGATTCAGCATTTCCTTCTCTGCTTCTACCTGTGGCAGCCAAAACATGCTGTTGGGATGGGGTTCTTGGGATTTCCATTGGGCTGATTTATCAAAAATCAGCGCATGACTTTGGCCTAGTTGGAAGTCATGAAGTTTTAAGGAACATGGTGGTGGTTGACAGGGTAAGGGCTGACTATCATATACTGTATACCTAAAGCTCCTCATAGGTTTTTCTTTCTTTCTGTTCCCCCACCAGCTAGCTATGGTGTGTATTGGCACATTATTCCTTTGCCACCCAAAAAATGTCTCCCATCTTGATGATACTAGGCATCATAACAGCAAATGCTAACGCTGCCGCCTTTTCTTTCAGATCCTTGTGGACCCTGCCAATCCCATTGGACGTTCAGCATTGCAGTATGAGAATGTCATAGCCCATGATGGCAGCTCCATCCTGCGGGACTTAGTGCTCAGCCCTGATCTCCAGTACCTCTATGCTATGACTGAGAAACAGGTAAGAACTTGAGTTTCTCCACAGCCGGCCCTTTTACGTGATTTTAAGCTTAGCAGTAATGAGGCACAGCCCTTTCTCTCTGCTTAGTACATCTGTGTGATATTTCTCCAGCACAGTGTGAGGCAGGACTGTCAGATTCTCAGAGCAACCAAATAAAAATACTTTCTTCGAATACATCACTCCCTTTATTAGTACAGTTCTGATTAGATGTCGAGCTCATGGAGTGATCATGGAGCTCATTGCAATAAAAGTGCTTGTGTGAGTGATGGGCTACACCTTTACTTGATTCAACACCAGAGCGACAGCTCTCCTGAGGGCTCCTTTTTAATGAACAAGCAGATTCCATCATCTGATGGGTGACAGCTTAGGCAGAACTCTGTGTGCGTTGAGTTTCAGCACGCCCTGCAAATGGACAGAATCAGCCAAATGTGCAAGTGTGTTAAAGCTCAGTGTGCGCTGCCAGCCATCACATGATTGCATATGGTACAGGTGGTCACCACAAGCAAGGGCCGTGGCTGGTCATGAAAAAGGGGCTCTTGGTCCACTCATTTTAACTCCGCAAGAAACTTCTCTGCTGTTTCTATGGCAGCACAGTGCAAGTGCTGTACTTTGCCATTCCCCCCACCAACAACTAAAGACCCAAACTCAGCTTTCCTCATTAAACCTTGCCAAAATTGGTATGGTGTGCATTAGTCACGAAAACATTTGTATTATCAGTTTAAGCTGCTTAATCCTTCTTGGGCTGCTGCGCATATTATTAGTTACTCTTTTCCAGAATAACTAATAATATATACTGAGTGTCCGATGCCAAAATTATTATTTTTCTGTGTTTTCTTAGTCAATATAATTATCTCATGAATGTAATGTTCAAACTTGGCAGGACAGTAGCAGACCAGTCACATATAAAGTGAGATCTCATCCTTAGAGTAAATAATACATGGTTGAGGGAAACTAAAGCCTCTCCTTGCCTACCACTCCATGCTTGTGTAAAGTTTCCCACAAGCACCTTTTACCCAGTTGATCTCACTCATTGAAATCAGGGGAATGAGAAAGCACCCAGTGGTGGAGGCCATAGGTAGACGGACCTTAGGTAGGTAAGCCACAAACAGTGGAAGTGCCTGGAAGCTCTGACCCATCCACCTTGTGTTCATGAAGCAGTGGGCCCTTGCTTCATACACGACTGAGGGAGACCTGGGTGTAAATGGAATAGGTCTGCTGCTACCATGTCTGGTTTGGCTCTAAGAGTCCCCCCTCCCCCCCCATTTTGCTCTCAGGTTTCTTTTCATAGAATGAATAATATCTATTTGAGTCTGTCCTGAGGGGAAACAAATTTACTATTAGGAAGCAGATGAATCATGGGTACATGCAACATCTCTTCTAAAGCAGACTCATTAGGTCTGTTTTGCAAAAGCTCTGTCATTTGACAGATTGTCTCTGCTACAGGTATTGGAGAAGTTTCTTTTGCACTCCTCCAGCAAGATAAACTGGTGTTTATATGAGTTAGGAGCACTGTGGCTGCGTAGCCCAACCTTAATTCTGTTGGGCTGCAGTTTCTTTACCTTTTTACACTGGGATTGCTTTATTCTCCTCTTGCAGTCTGTCCTGTAGCTAGGTCTGAGGATCCTAACTGCCCACTAAACCAGGAGAGGGAGGACTTCAGCCATGCATGATTTACTTTGTGTTTTACTAGAACTCTGCCAGCCGGAGCCAGGTGCAAAAGACATACGCTTATAATTAAAGAGCTAGGTTCCTCTTAGCAGCTGCTGAGGACGGGGATTGTTTTGAGTATCAGAGCTGTTCTGAGCTCACAGCCCTTCTACACAAAAATTCAATCCCCAGTTGCCCAAAGCATACTTCAGTGCAGCAGTCCAATTTCAGGGAGTCATTTTGTTGTCTCTGTTGTTAAAGAATTGGGACTGAGAACTGCTTGCCGATCTACTGCGAATCACCAAAGGTCTCCCAGTAGATCCTGATTTACTTTCTGCCCATGCCTGCTCTAAATGAGTGGTTTGGATCATTTGGGGTTTTCCTTTAATTAGGGGCCATTGGACCACAGGGGGGAAATGTTGGGGATAAAGAGGTACCCCTTCTCTGGATAGGTTCACACTGGGTATTCAGTGTGAATCAGACCATGGGTTGGATGACATTAAAAAATGAACAAGATCCAGGCTGCAGACTCCTCATCCCTGCTCTAGACTGATTGTGTACAACTGGAATAAATGGATCTTACAAACTAGCATCTAGAGCTGCTATCATAGGAGATCCACCTCTCCCTATTTAGGCACTGTTCTAGGTTTCCTGAAGCATTGTTATTTATTTTTAAACCTGTTATCCCACATTTTGTCCACATAGAACTTTAGAGTGCTGAGCAGCATAAAAATAGAAAAAATAATCAAAGCAACATCAAGACAGCATAATGAAAACATAAAATAATTCAGAGTCAGAAAACTGGAAGGTCTTTGCCCTTCTCATCAGCAGATCAGGATCAGCATAGGTTCAGCCAACTCCAGGAGCCTCCACGAATAGCCAGATGTTCACCATGCATATAACGATGGGTTCACACAGGTGTTTGGCCAATGGCAGTGTTCTTCTTCCTCCCTCTTCCCACTGCCACGCCTGTTGGACAGGGGTAGCTAATATGGTGCCCTCCATATGTTTTTGGACTCCAACTGCCATCAGCATGGTCAGAATGAATGCAAGTTGTAGTTCAGCCTTGTTGGCTACCCGTGATTTGGGGTCCTAAAGATAAAAACTAGCACCTTGGGTTGAGCCTGGAAGTGTACAGTATCACTGAAGATCAAACAGGACCAGATAGGTATGCTCTATCAGGGGGGCTCTGTGGTCTAAACCACTGAACCTCTTGGGTTTGCTGATCGGAAGGTTGGCAGTTCGAATCCACTTGACAGGGCGAGCTCCTGTTGCTCTGTCCCAGCTCCTGCCAACCTAGCAATTCGAAAGCATACCAGCCTGAGTAGATAAATAGGTACTGCTGCGACAGGAAGGTAAACGGTGTTTCCGTGCGCTCTGGCTTCCATCACTGTATTCTGTTGCGCCAGAAGCGTTTTAGTCATGCTGGCCACATTACCCAGAAAGTTGTCTGTGGACAAACACTGGCTTCCTTGGCCTGAAAAGCAAGATGAGCGCTGTACCCCATAGTTGCCTTTGATTGGACTTAACCATCCAGGGGTCCTTTACCTTTACCTTTTTACCAGGCCAGTTCTAGACAGTAATCTGACAACAACATTTTGAGTCAGCTTAAGCTTCTGCATCTTTTTCTGCAGCAGCCCACTTGTTCTACATTACAGTAGTCCTGTCTAGATGTTACTAAAATGTGAATGACTTGCTAGAACAGCTTTCTTTAGGGAAGTTAGGTCGAAGGTGCTCCTAGTCATACAGCCACCTAATTAAGCTCACCAGTTCTAATGCTGGCATTTTACGTGCAAGAGTAAATTGGAACAAAAGCACTAGGTTCAGCCATTTAAAGGCAAAAAGACAGTCTATGACTCGGCAGCACAGCATGTCATTCCTTGAGGTTTTTTTTTTTTTGTTTTTTTTTGGATGCAGGCTAAAGGCATTCAAATAAACACACAACCTGCCTTTTATGTAAAATGTTATGTGGCAATTTGAGGTGTCTCGCCTAACTTGGTCGATGCAGTTGTTGGCCAATCACAAGTACCTTTTTTGCGGGCACTTCCATGGGCACTGCTCCGATGCAGCAACAATGGAGGCATATATAAAGGTAAGGGATGCACACAGCATCTGGCAGAAACACTGCAGTGATAAGTCAGAATTAAGGAGTGAATGGACTACTTATCCCAAATGAGCCACGGAAGCTGCCCCAAAGGCCTTATCTGAGAAGCACCTGGAGGCTCTTTTACAGCAAAAGGCAACATATTATAACAAACATGGTTGCCCTTTAAACTAGAGAAATAGTAGAAGGAGCTACAATAGAAAATCTGCTCTACATACCTTCACATACCTCCTTCCTTTTGAGCTCTGAGACTGTCAAATCAGATTTTTTTTTTTAATATAACATAGAATTCTTTCCCCTTTCATCAATGATTAGCAGCATTTACTGAAATCCCTGCTCCCCTTGGAATGCATGCCTGTCTAAACCTTTCAGGCTTGCCTGCATGGCTGCTAAATAGCTCTGTAAAAACAGCTTTGTTGTTTGGTAAGGAACTGTGGAGTGGCACACCTGCTACTGATGGAGGCTGCTCTAATGGTCAAGCAGGGCTGGAAAAAACCCAGACACTTTGATTGCCCAGAATCCTAACTTCTGATGCCACCACTAGCAATTTTCTGTATTCAGCTCTGTGCAAGACTGATTCCTAGAAATTTAATACCCGCCCCCCGAACTGGTCAGGTACCCCCCAGCCCTGAAAGAGAGATCTCTGAATGATGTGATTTTATTTTTTTTATTTTTTTGCCCAGTTGCCTTTAGTGAAAACAGCAAGCTATCCTAATGTGGTTGCAAGGCAAGTTGTCTCCATTGCATGCAGCAGTTGAAGAAAGGCGTACCAGATACGGAGCGTGTAGCTTGAGGCTGCTTCATTAGCAAAGTGAGGTGCTTAGCAGCCTCTGCCACCATGCGGGAGTGATCTTTGGGGTGACTAGTGGTGATCTTTCCCTCCCTTTCCCTTTCTACCCTAGCCTCTTTTGGTAAGCATGAGAGTGAATAGTGGACTGCTTGACTTTTGTCTTCTTCTGTAAGTTCTTAAACACTACAGGTTTAAGTTTAGGTAAGATAGGGTTTGGAGAGTTCCTAGACAGGATATATTTAGAGATTCTTCTGCTTGTTTACAGTGTTAAATACATGTTGTTGTAGGAGTGATCTGGGAGGGAAAAAGTGCCTGTCCTTCCAAGATCATAGGAAGATACAGACCTTTTTTTTATATAGATCAGGCTATTTATCCAACAAGAGTAGTATGTCTCCTCTTGACCGGTAGTGGCAAGGTCTTTTCAACTGCCTTATGAATCTGGGACCCTCTCAGATGTTTTGCTAGAAGTACAGTACACTGTAGTGGCAACATCCAATTGGGAGCAGCTGCTGAACAGCTATGGCCTGAGAGCTAGTGGGCATGTTACACTTACTGTACAGAGACCACTTGAAATGGTCTCTTGGTACTGCTGGGAAGGTGTGGAGCGTCTTCACATCAGCCACAGTCAGGAATGTGTTTTACATGTTACAACAGCAGGGCTAAGCAATCACATGGAGTCCACTTGTTAGTAAAAATGCAATGTCTAGACCAGCTGTCTCTAAATCCCGGCTACGTGAAGAAAAGGGAAAAGGAGCATGAGCATTAGAAAGAACCACACAGGGCTCTTCTGAACCCAATATGCCAATCCAATGCAATGACCATTGCTGTCCAGGACTCTTCTGCTTCCCTGATGACCCCTGTATGTACCATGATGCATCATGACATGCATGTTCCAGAAGACAGGGCAAAATGATATGAAACCAGAGTGTGTTTTTTTCCTGTGTTTGCATGTACTTCCTGTGAGGAAGGAGATTAGTGCGGGGACTTAGTAGGGAGAATATTTTTATTGGAAGGTCAGCACAAAGGTGGGAAGAAATTAAAAGATGGGGCAAGCTTCCCATTCCCTCTGTAACTGGTGGGCTTCAAGGGTTTTTTTCAACATGGACATCTCTGTTAAAGTCTTTTGACAATGGGGTTATTTAACCCTCAATCTGGTGGTGATTAATTTTGCAGCCAGAATCCAGACCACACTGGATATAATGAGGGGAGATTTTGGAAGGTTGCTTAAATGGCTGTGAGGACATTCTTTCTGCGGTTTGCAGGTCCCCTTTCTCTCCCTTTGGCTTAATAAAAGCCACTCTCATCCACAGCTTACTGTTATCAGGTTGTTGGTGGAAAGTAATTAAATGAGCAGTCGTAACAGAGCTCAAAGGGCCTGCAGAATGAGGGGATTTTAATCAAATCTGGAGGAGCAATTAATAAAGAGCTTGTAACCCTTTAAGGCAGACTCCTGCTGTCAGATTAAGAAGAAAATGGGTTATGACCAGTGTCTGGAACAAGGACAGGGCAATGCAGATGCCCCCAATATTTTTTTCTTAAACTAGGTTTCAACCAGCTGTGTGATGATTATCTTCAAGAGGGTGGTAGGTAGCTAGGAACGGAGATGCCTGAATGAGAGAGTGCTATGCCTTTTCACTGTTTGAAACTAGGTTTTGAATGCTGTACCTAAATCGAATGAGCTATCCGGTGTGGCATATGATCCACCAAGTCAAATACTGCTCAACAGCCCTGCATAACAACCCACCTGGCACTTCATTCTTGCCTGTCTAGACCCTGGAGGGAGGAATCAGCTGATTGTAGATGAACATTTCTCCTTCTGATGGGTGCTTTGTGCAGTGCCTTTCTTTTATCCTAGGCTTTGCCAGCCTAGTGCTCTCCAGATGTTTTAAACTATAGCTCTCATCAGCTCCAGCCAGCTTGGCCAAGGGTTAGTGCCCTCCAACAACCTCTGGAGGGCAGAGCGCCCAGTTGGGGAAGCCCAGCTTATTCCATCACAGATGCTGTATAAAAGGAAGCTCAGTCTACTGTTCCTGGAGACCTCTGTGCTGATCGTAGTAGGAGAATAACAAACAGAAGATTAAAGTAACTCATCTGTCTCGGAAGCCAGTATAGTCTGTGCTGTAACTCCTTGAAGCTAGAGGGCAGCACAGAGGTTTAAGTGATGCCTTATGTACACTAAGATCCCATGTAAACGAAAACTGTGAACCACAATGCCAGCTTGTGGCCCTGCACTTGCTGTGTTTGTGTATGCATGTCAATAAGTTCTTTTCCAGCTGAGAAGAGGAACAATTTCTGCAGCTTTGAAAATACAGTCTGGGTGACTGTTCTGTTTTTGGTGTGGGGTTTTTTTTTTTGCTGTTTTTGGTCTTGTTCTTGGATCATGATTCATCTTGTTCTGATCCATTCCTCTGCTTGGGTAATTAAACCCACATAGACGCTGATCCATGCATATTCTCCCATGAATCACACTTAGAAGGTACCCCGTTGATATTTAGTATTAAAATTCAGCAAGTGCCCTATTGCCCAGAAGCCAGCTTTCATTCCATATTTTTGCTGGCTATCAAGACTATTGAGATCAGTAGCGGGCAAGAGTGCTGTGATAGAGACAGAGCTCAAGAGAGGGGTGTTGGTCTTCAGTGTAGTTCTCTCTCTCTCTCTTGTACACACAAATCTACATGCACAGAAGGCAGGTCTCAGCCTCCACTGGGTAGCTGGAGGTTTTCATAGCCACAGGGTCAACTTCAAGAGGGGAAATTAGGGGAAGGGAAGATTGCACTTGAGTTCAAAAGCCATCTGTAGACAGAACTTTAAAGCAGCTTTGTTAGTAAGTGGAGGAAGGGGCTTTGCCTCCTGAACATCCCACACTGAAATGCCGGGGCTTGGTGGTAGAATCAACAATAGTTCCATTCTCCCACAACCAGTCTGCTGCATTTGTATGCTTGTGAAGGACGAAGGTGAACAAGTTGGGGAAGGAGAGACATAGCTTGGAGATTGTCAGTTTCCCAAATATGCCATTTGAAGGTGGGGAACATGTATGCTACCCCACTCCCGTTGTGTTAGTTTCGGACAAAATGGTTGTATAATGGCTAAGGAATGACACACATCTTGAATATTACCATCCTGAGAGAGAGAGCCCTCAGACAGATTGTTGTAGTTCTGTCCCATGGAACTTGGGCTTGCTGGCACCTTGAAGCCCTCTTCTCATGACATGCTCAGGGTGAGTGGGTGCATATACAAGGGAACAGGATCATAACGCCGGGCCCCACCTCCCATCTGTGTTTCATAGATACACAGCCTGGAGTATTTCTGTGCGTAGAACAGATTTGCAGCACCTCCTTTTAGCCCTGTTCCCAGGCTCCCGCTGTTTCCTTCCTCCCCCTTCGAAGCTGCCATGGCAGATTTTGCTTCTCAGCAGATGTTCAAAGAGGCTGCTCTGTGGTGGGGTCTGGACTAATAGCCCCCGTGCTTAATTTCCTAGGCACAGGGATGCCTCTGGGGAATGGAGAGGGACTTGAAAGCTTAAGAGCAGGCCTCTGCATCCCCCCCTTTCCCCCTGCTCTGATCACCAGCCTCAAAGAAATAGCAGGACGCCTCAGTTAACACTGGGCTTAGAAAGAGCCTTGGGCTTTGACCTATATTTTGTTGACCCTTTCATGGCTCCTGATGGTGTTTGGGTTTTTAATGTGGTGATAGCAAGGCATGGGATCTGGGGAAATTATTTTAATCCATGATCAAAGCATGGCTCCTGCTCTTCTGTTTCTTCCTCCCCTTCCTCCACCACATGCACAGAAACAGCAGGGTCCTTGTGAGGTTTCCCAAATCTTTTGTTGCCCTTCCCACCTTCCATCGTACCTGTAATTTAGCTCTTTGTAACATTTGGAGCTTCCTTTTTTGCCCATTCCTGGTCCTACACCTTTAGTAATTTCAGTATGAGCTCCTTTAGGACGGCAACCTCTGAATATGCAGTTCTACAGATATCTAACTATTCAGGATTTCTGCCAATTTTGTACCTTTGTATGCTTTGTGCCAATTAAAAAGTTGTGACTATGCCATACTCTCCAACAGCAGAGGCAACCAACATAGTGCCCTCCAGATAATGTTGGACTACAATTCCTATCATCCTGAAGGTTTTCAGCCAAGCTGACGGGATGTGTGTGTGATGGTAATCGTAGAGAAGGGACAAAGGTTCATGCAGATGATAAAGGCTTGAGTAGCCTGGAATTTCCTGATAGGAAAAATAATTTAACTGCCTGTCCTTGTTCCTCAGGTGACCCGTGTGCCAGTGGAGAGTTGTGAGCAATATACAACCTGTGCGCTATGTCTGGGCTCTAGGGACCCTCACTGTGGCTGGTGTGTCCTGCACAACATGTAAGTACCCAGTGCCCTCTTCATATCCCTACAAGACTGACAATTGCAGGAAGCCTTCTTTCTTACTCCTTGAATGCTTTTGAAGCTGCATTAGCAGGAGCTGGTAGCTAAGCTACAACTGCTGTTTTAACATCCTTTAATACGAATTATGTGCATTTGACAGAACACAAAAGTGACATAGTTCCTGCCCAGGACACTTACAGTCTGCATGAAATGGACAGGCTAGGAATTGGGAGAGATTGGGGAGAGATAAGTGAGTATTGGGGATGAGGGAGAGGGTGGGCATAATTCAGGCATAGCAAACAACATGGCAGATGGCACAGGGTAGGGAGTAGACAAAGGTGGCAATATGAACTGGCAAGAGGTGAGCTTGTACGGAGTATAGTTGTCATGGTGGCTATCCGTGTTCCAAAGCAGTATATGCCACTGAATACCAGCTGTTGGAGAACAGCAGCAGGAGAGGGCAGTTTTCTTGAAGCTCTGTGTACGGGTTTCCTGGAGGCTCCTGATTAACCACTGTAGGAAGAAGAACACAGGACTAAATTGGCTTTTGGTCTGGCCTGTTCCACTAGAGGTAATAAGAACATAAGAAGAGCCTGCTGGATTAGGCCAATGGCCCACCTAGTCCAGCAACCTGTTCTCACAGTGACCAACTAGATGGCTGTGGGAAACCTGCAAGCAGGATTCGAGCACGAGAGCACTCTCCCCTCCTGGAGCTCCCAGCAAGTGGTATTCAGAAGTATTGCTTTCTCCAGCTGTGAAGGCAGAGCATAGCCATCAAGGCTAGTAGCCATGAATAGCCCTCTCCTCCATGAATTTGTCTAATCCTATTTTAAGACATCTAAGCTGGTGGCCAGGACTGCCATGATCTTCTTGCGGAATTCCAAAAGGCAGATTTTGCCTTAATCAGGAACTCACCAAGATGTGTTTTTTGGGGGGTGAAGCCACTGTCTCTTACCCTTGGTTGACCTGACACACCCACACCCTGTCTGCAGTATGTGGATAATTATACTCATCTACCTCACAGGATTGTTCTCAGGATTACTGTGATAATGTATGTGAAGTGCTTTTAGCGCTCATAAGAAGTGCTATAATTATGATTCTGTGATAAGGCATGACATCTTTCCTACAAGGAGATTATCTCTTTATAGGAAAATCCATGTATATCATTGTGTGAGGTATGGTGTGATCATTGTATTTTTTAAAATACTTTTATGAATGCCACGGGTTGAAGAAGCTGCTATCTCGACTGACTTCCCAACCTGTATAATAAACATTCATGACATGCTTTAAATATGCAAGGGGGAAGAGTGTCTGGTGTGGCTCATGGTTTGGTTTAAGCCTGAGGACTAGAAACCTTGTGAAGAGATTAGTAATAGCTTTTGCAAGATATAATGAAAATAGATAAATTTTGGGTCTGAAGCTCTTCTGTGACTTTCCATTTCTGGGCTCAACATATAATTCTGCAAAAACCATTATTCCCGGTCTGCAGTTTTTTTCCATTCACTTATTTTTTGAAGACTGCCCCCACTGCTCTCTCCTGAAGCTTTGAGTGTCTTTGCCACAGATGCACTATTGGCAAATTAGCTGCTTTGCTTGGGTAATGTGATGGGATGATGAGCTGCTTGTGCGTAAAATCCTGATCCCTCAGAGTTTGGCTAAGTTCCCAAACCTCTGTCTGTGATGGAGCTCCTTAAGCGTGGCTCCATCAATCGCTCGTTGAATCGGACAGTGGGCGTTTACGGAACTTCTTCCAGCATAAAAGCTCCTTAACGGAAACACGTCTTCTGGACTCTCGGCGTGACAGTTTCCGCCGAGGAGTGGGTGTTCCTACGGGAGGTCCTGAAACCCCCCCACTGTTCTCGCTTGAAGTATCTCTGAGCTCTCCCTCCGACTCACTTTCCCTTGGAACTCCACTTCTCCCCCTGCTGGTCCCCTCCTCCGCTGAGTGGTCTCTCTCACCCTCCATGAGCCCTTTCACCTCCTTAGTCTCAGATGACAGTTCCCTGACATCCACCTCCCCTCCAGGGCCCCCTTCACCCCCTTCCCTCCCGTCCTCTGCGGGAGGCGAGGGAGCAAAACCCCTGAAGGAACCTCCCTCATCTTCCGAAGTTTCGAACACTTCCCTCCACCTTTTGCTGTTCCCGGTTTCCAAGTACTCCTCCTCCTCGGAGTCGGTACCTCCTTCCAACTCCGATTCCCTGAATCCCTCCAGTTCCTCCTCATCGTCGGTGGTGCCAAAGTACTCCCTTCGGAACCTCGCTACTGGCTGAGGTTTCCTGGGGAACCTTTGGTGGAACGTTTCGATCAAGACCTCGTCATGGACCTCCTCTGCCTTCACCCAGGTGTTTTCTGACTCTGGTTCCCCTTCCCACGCGACCAAATACTCCACCTGATTCCCCTTCCACCTGGAGTCGATGATTTCCGCCACATAGTTGCGGCTTTCCCTTTCTTCTATGGCTGGCCCCCGTGTGGATACCCCTTCACCTTCCCCCCGGTATGGTGACAGTAATGACCTGTGGAATACTGGGTGCAGTTTCATGTGGTTCGGTAACCGGAGTCTGAAAGCCACTGGGTTGATCTGTTGGATGACCTCAAATGGTCCCAATCTTTTGGGTCTCAATTTCTTGCAACCCCCCTTGTACGGCAACCCTTGGGTTGATAGCCAGACCCGACTCCCCACCCTAATTGTTTCACCTTCCCTTCTGCTCTTGTCTGCCTGCCTCTTATATTCTTCTTTGGCCCTTTCTAAGTTGTGTTGGAGTTGACGATGGATCGCTTCCATTTCTTCTACAAAAAGTTCAGCGGCCGGAACACTCCATCTCTCTCCTCCTTCCCCTGGAAACGCCCTGGGGTGGCACCCATAATTAGCCAAAAATGGGCTCATCCCGGTGGACACATTCTCTGCATTATTGTAAGCAAATTCCGCTAGTGCCAACTTTTCGACCCAATCGTTTTCTCTGTCATTGACATAGCACCTCAGGTATTGTTGAAGGATACCGTTTGCCCTCTCCGCCTGCCCATTGGTCTCAGGGTGCCTGGCAGTCGAAAAGTTGACCTCTACGTGCAACAAGCTCATAAGCTTCCTCCAGAATCTGGACGTGAACTGTTTCCCTCTGTCGGACACCAGCCTCAAGGGGGCGCCATGCAGCCTAAAAATATGTTCTACCAACAATTTCGCTGTCTCTTCCGCCGTGACTGCATGTGAGCAAGCTACAAAGTGACCCATCTTAGTTAACTGGTCTACTACGACTAGTATGGCGGTTTTCCCCTGGGATTTGGGCAGATCAGTCATAAAATCTATCGACACCGCCTCCCACGGTCGTTCTGGTGTGGGTAACGGTTCTAATAAACCCGCTGGTGCCCGCCTTTCTCCTTTGGCTCTCTGGCATTGGTCACACCTTCTCACATACTCCCGTACATCCTCCCTCACCTTGGGCCACCAAAACTCCCTGGTCACCAACCACATGGTCTTGTGTTGCCCAAAATGCCCCGCTGTGGGATTGTCGTGCAACTGTTTGAGTACTCTCCCCCTCAATTCCCCTTCGGGTATATATAGTGCCCCTTTGTAATACAATGCCCCGTTTCTTTCTTCAAAACCTCCGGGGTCTTCTCCCTCTCTCCTTAAACCTCTGAGCTTATCCTGGGCGTACTCATCATTTACCGTCCCCTCTACCAGTTCTCTTTGCCCCACCCAGGCCGCACCACACACCCAGTGGTCCTCTGGGATAATATGTCTCTCTTCTGGCGCTCCCTCCCCCTCCAAATATTCAGGTTTGCGAGAGAGAGCGTCCGCTCTGATGTTTTCTGGACCTGGCACGTAGCAGATTTCAAAATGGAATTTGGAGAACTCCTGGGCCCATCTCACTTGTCGTTGGTTGAGCACTCGTGCTGTTCTCCAATACTCCAAATTCTTGTGGTCCGTACACACTTGCACCTTATGCTGTGCGCCAATTAGTAAGTGTCTCCATCTCCGGAACGCTTCGTGAATGGCGAGTAGTTCTCGGTCATATACCGTGTAGTTCCTCTCGGATTTGTTCAGCTTACGCGAAAAGAAGGCACACGGTCTCCATTCCGACTTATTGCTCCCTGGCTGAAGCAGCACTGCCCCCACCGCCCGGTCTGAGGCATCAGTTTCCACTCTCATGGGTTTTTGTAAATCCACATGCAGGAGCTGTTCTTCCGAAGCGAATGCCTTTTTCAATTCCTCAAAAGCGTGCTCCGCCTCTGCCGTCCAAACGAATTTCTTCTTGCTGCTTAGACAGTCCGTGATGGGAGCCGTTAAGTGGGCAAAGTTCTTGATGAATTTACGGTAAAAGTTCCCAAACCCTAAGAACCTTTGCACATCCTTTTTGGTTTTCGGTGTCTTCCATTCCAGCACCGCCTGGACCTTGCCTGGATCCATGGCTAATCCCTTGTCTGATAAGCGGTACCCCAGGAATTCCACCTCCTTGGTGTGGAACTGACACTTCTCCAATTTCACCCACAACTGGTTTGCTTGCAGCTGGCTCAGCACTTCCCTGACATCCTTCACATGCTGCTCCTCATTCTCCGAATATATCAGCACGTCATCGAGGAATGCCACGCAATTCTTGTAGAGCAAAGGTCCCAGTACATGGTTCATGAGCGATTGAAAACAGGCGGAGCCTGATTGCAATCCGAATGGCATAACGAGATATTCGAAAGCCCCTAGGGGGGTGAACATCGTTGTCTTCCATTCATCCCCCTTCTTTATTCGTATCAGGTTGTACGCTCCTCTCAAGTCCAGTTTCGTGAATATCTTTCCCTTCCTCACCCTGGTCAAAATGTCATCAATCCTGGGCATGGGGAAAGTCACTGGTTCTGACACGGCATTCAGGGCCCGGTAGTCCACGACCAATCTCGGTTTATCCGTGTTTTTTTTTGTCCACGAAAAACACTGGACTGCCCCCCACCGCTCTGGACTCTCTGATGAAACCTCTCTTCAGGTTTTTGTCAATAAACTCCCTCAACTCCTGCATTTCCCTGTCTGACATGGCGTACAGCTTGCCCACGGGTAGCTGGGCCCCAGGGACCAGGTTAATCTGGCAGTCAAAGTCTCTATGCGGTGGTAGTTTATCTGCTTCCCTTTCGCTGAAGACCTTGCTCAGGTCAGCGTATTGTTTGGGCACCTTCCCTTTGTTCGCCACTTCCGTCCCTGCTATGGAGGCTTTTGCCCCTTCTGGCACCTTTCCCTCTTTGCAGTGTTCCAGGCAATGTCCTGACCCAAAGGACACCACTCTCTGATGCCAGCCCACTAGCGGGTCATGCAACGCTAGCCAGCTCATTCCCAAAATGACTGGCGCCCCTCCCAGGGTGGCTACATTGAACGCTATCCTTTCGGTGTGCCTTGCCACCCTCATAACCATTGGGACGGTCTGTAGGCTAACTTCTCCCCCCAACAGCTCCCTCCCATCGATCGTGGTGACCTGCAGGGGGTTGCTTAAAGGGAGTGTCTGTATCTGGTGTTCCGCTGCAAACTCCTTGCTCATAAAATTACAGGAGCTGCCTGAGTCTAACAGCGCCTTGGTCTTTAGTGGGTATCCGTTTGCCAGCTCTAGCAACACCTCTATTACTAGGGCTGGTCTTGGAGGTTCCGGAGTGGGCACTTTTACTGCTCCTTGGCCTGTCTGCAGTGCCCTGACAGAGGCAGACAGGCGTTGGCTTTTACTGGCTCCTGGACTTCCTCCTCCTTTCCCCCAACAGCCCCCGCCATCCCTTGCCATTCCTTTCTTTGCGGGCAGACTCTGGCAAAGTGACCTGGCTGCTGGCAGAGGTAACATTTCTTGGCGCTCTTTCCCTCCTTCTTCCTCCCTTCACTGGGATTTGAAACTGCGCGCGCGCGCGCTGTTCCAACTTCCATCGGCTCTCCGGGCGGGAAACTTGGCTCTGGAATCTCTGGAATGCGGAAATCCCTCCAACGCTCTCCTTTCCCCTCCCGCTTCTCCAAGGCTCTTGCCTCCTGGCGCGCTCCAATGGTCAGCGCTGATTTGGTCAGCTGGTCCATAGCCTCCGCCCTGGGCGCCCGGGAAAGTTCGTCTTTCACCGCCGAAGAAAGCCCCTCTTCAAATAGCATTTGAATGGGTTCCGCCGATAGGTCCCACCCCAATCTATGTATCAACATTGTAAACTCAGTCCAGTACTCACGAACCGATCGGCTCCCCTGTTTGCAAGCCATCAATTGTCTGCGTACCAGTCCCTGTTCAATCTCGCTGGAAAACATCAAATCCATGGCGCGAAAAAACTTCCTCGCGTCCTTCAGCATGTCACTATTCCCTGCCATCAGGGGCCTGACCCAGTCTCTCGCCCCTCCTTCGAGATGCCCAATCACAAACGCCACTCGCGATGCCTCATCGGGAAAGTCATTAAACTGCAGTTCAAGAGCATACTGCATCTCTGTCCTAAAGGCTTGGTAGTTCCTGGGGTCCCCCCCAAACTTCTGCACCATTCCTGGCATCTTTCTTGCTAGTGTAGCGCCTTTTGCCTTTTCTGCATCCTGCGCCCTCCTTTCTTCTAGCCTCGCCGTTTGCATTGCTAGCTGGAGTTCCAACATTCTGTACCTTTCTTCCAGAGTTGGACCTTCTCCAGCTCCTCCTGCTCCTCCGGCTCCGGCTGGGTCACTCATGATGCCTCTCTGCACAAGCTGCTTTCAGGGACTGTCCGATTGCTGTGATGGGATGATGAGCTGCTTGTGCGTAAAATCCTGATCCCTCAGAGTTTGGCTAAGTTCCCAAACCTCTGTCTGTGATGGAGCTCCTTAAGCGTGGCTCCATCAATCGCTCGTTGAATCGGACAGTGGGCGTTTACGGAACTTCTTCCAGCATAAAAGCTCCTTAACGGAAACACGTCTTCTGGACTCTCGGCGTGACAGTTTCCGCCGAGGAGTGGGTGTTCCTACGGGAGGTCCTGAAACCCCCCCACTGTTCTCGCTTGAAGTATCTCTGAGCTCTCCCTCCGACTCACTTTCCCTTGGAACTCCACTTCTCCCCCTGCTGGTCCCCTCCTCCGCTGAGTGGTCTCTCTCACCCTCCATGAGCCCTTTCACCTCCTTAGTCTCAGATGACAGTTCCCTGACAGGTAACTAGTCTTGCAGACGTCTCAACCTGGAATCTCATGACTTGAAGGGAGGGGAGAGGCAAAAAGTCCAGCTCAGCAGATTTCACACTGTACCAGTGTCTAATAGTAGTGTCCATTGCAGCTTCCAGTAGAGTCCCTTTCTTACCCTGCTGAGCTGCCACAAACTTCAATGTGGAACTGGACACTGCAGGAGACCAAGAAGTGAATTGGCTAGTCTTTGGCAGTCTGCATCAGGCAGGGGCAAGTGGGCCTTATCTGTCCAGCGTTGCCTCTACTGTCCATCTTACATGCTGCAGAGCTGATTGACAGCAGCCTGCTCCAAGCTACCAGTTGTCTAGTGCACACACGTATACGTGTGTGTGCGCACACGTGTACGCATTCTGAATATCAGGCATGTAGGGTGGTTTGAGATCTAAAAACGCAGCTTCCTGTCCTGAAAAGCAGCAGGAATGTTTCCCGCTCAAAGCATTGATGGACAAAAGCCATGCGTCCAAAAGAGAACTGCTCATGTATATCATTGTCCAGCCTTTTTGTGAGAGACAGCATCATCTTAAGAGCATTGTGTGTGTTTTAGTAAAAAACCTGCTCTGAGTCCATTGAATGGCATGAAACAGAAGGCGACCATTCAAGTCCATCAGCCCTTGGATTTGAAAACATCTTATTCTTGTCTTGCCTGTAGTTCAGAGAGAAACTTATTCAAATCTCCTTTAAACAGAAGGCGACCATTCAAGTCCATCAGCCCTTGGATTTGAAAACATCTTATTCTTGTCTTGCCTGTAGTTCAGAGAGAAACTTATTCAAATCTCCTTTAAACACATACCTACTTCTTGGCATGAAATGCCAAGGTTTCTGGCACTGGAATGTTTCTAGCTATGATGGCTGACAGCACCTAGCTGCAGATGCCACACTGCTCCCTGTTTGTCAGATGAGGAGAGAAGTCAAGGACTCTAGAGATTATTCCCTTTGACAACTGCCCTGATCTGCGGAGATCTGGAGAGGCTGTCTTTCTTCAGAACTGCAACCCAGGACCATCTGGCGAGCTGGTAATACCTTAGGAATGAATAGTAAGGAGTAATCCTGTTTTAGTTAGCTTGAGAAAGAGAATATGGGGGCTCTGCATCTCTAAATATTAACATGCAGTATGTCCCTTGCAGACCAACATCTATATACTACACCCTCTCTCTCATTCTCTCCCTTTGCTAATATTTGGTCCTCTTCTGAAAATGGCTTGCACTTGCCATTTAGCTCCCTGCTAGTGATCTAATTTGGCCTGCGACCCAAAGGCCCTTAAACCCAGCAAATGGGCCTCCCCACATGGGAGCAGAGTTGCAACTTGGAATAGATGGAATGAAACATCAAGGAAAAGGCATGGGGGAGGAGACGTTTCCTCTGGGCTAGAGGGAAAAACCTCCTCGGAAGCCGCAAAGCCCTGACTGTTTAGCCATGTGGAGCATTTTAATTAAACTCAGAAACATCTCTTTCCCTGAAGCACCTTGGGGAGATGGGTGGGATGCAGAAGTGGTTCAGGAACTCCACAGCGCGATGTCATGCTGGCACTTGCTCAGGAGATAAATCACCAAGATTACCGGGACCTTGAAAGGCGCATGTGTATCTGCTCTTCTGTATTGCCCTCCGCTTAATTAAAATGCTTTTCCGTAATGAAATAATGTTATCGCAGATGCAGGGAGGAGAAATGAAGGAAACTCGTTTAAACTCATTAAATGGAGGCAGCGTTACCTGGATAGAACAGTGCTCTGGGGGCAGGGGAGTGCCTCTCCCCCCCCACCCCACCCTTGTAGTAAAGCAAGTGGGATGTGGGATGGCTTCCCATAGGGCAGAAAGGAAAGTGAAGCAGAACTTCATCTAGGATAAATTAATGCAAGGGATTAGAAGTGCATGGAGCCAGGGTGGTGTAGCCTGTTAGTCGGAGAGCCCTGTGATAAGCAGATTTGAACTTAACAATGCACAGGTACCTGCTTGCATCTCTGGCATACAGTAGTGGTTGAGAGCCTGAGCTATAAATTAGGAAGTCCCTGGTTTGAATCTCACCCCTAGGTGGCCTTAGGCAAAGCAGTCACAGCCTCAGTTTTTCTGCTCCCCCTATCTACAGTATGGGAGATATTAATACTGGCTTATCCTACAAGTTTATTGTAAGTGTTACCGCTGGAAAACGTATGCGAAGTGCTCTGAACACTTGCAAGTGCCATACAAATGCTTATTATTGTTATCAGGCCATTAAGTGTTCTGAATAGGTTTTTAGTTTAGTTTATTGTGTTAGCTAAAGGCCTTAATAACCAGCATAGAATTCAGCTGCTATATGCAGATGAAACAGATATCTCATAACAGTGCTGTCCAAATAAAAACAATGTCCATTTTAACTAATTCAGTTTGGACCAGAGAAATCAGTACTTCAACTCATGGGGGGGGGCAGGGGAAAGAATATAAATAGTGATAAAAGTTAAAGAATAATGTGGTTTTTAAAAAGACTTGGTTTATGAAGAAAAGGGAACCGAAGCCTTTCAATTACCTGAGGCCAGAAGAGCAAAGCTGCCGCTTTTCCAACAATTTAATTGCAGTAATATGCAGATCTCATAACTAGATAATAGCTTTCTGACAGCAGAAAGAACTTTTTCTGATGCCATTCTGATGCTATACTTTTTCACCCCATCACCAAGATTAATTTTCATAGTGGAAAAAGTAATGTGTAAAATAACCTTCAGAAGCCCAGTTTTTATTATTCAGATATGTTTTGAGACATATCTCATACCGCTCATACCGCTATTATATTGCCCTGCAACTAAACAAGATGTTTCTTTGTAGTGTTAGAACCTGCTTCAAGCCCCAGAATATGATATAGAAATAAGAAGCTAAATTGCATGAGAGAGATGCTTACAGCAGGGATCACCAATGTAGTGCCTGTGAATGAGCCTGCAGAGGCCTCCCCCGGCGTCAAGCAGATCCCCCTTCCCACCCAAGCTGAAGTTCAGCTTGAAAGAAGCATATTGTTGTGGTCAATAGAATAGGTTGCGCCTTTGTCTCATTTCTTTAACATAATCATAGACCCGAACAAAATAAAAGCAATGACCATAAAATAAAATGGGTTGTGATGCATATATAGATATATGATACAATATGTCAGGAATATTAAAATGTGGAAATTAAAAGCAAGTCAAAAGGAATGTTATAAATAAATAACATAACCAAATTAAAAACTGTAACAGCAGCTGTACAGGATAGGTTTAATCAGGGGAGATTCTACAGGCAGAAGGAGAAAACTAGTAATAATCTCTGTGGCTGGAAATCTTGAGAGGATCTTGAGAAAATAGGAGTAACCAATCTAATTTGGTCGTTAGAAGAGGCTGCTGTTGTGTGGCACCCAGAAATGTTTGCAAAAAATAGGTAGCAAAGGAGCAAAGAGAGAACTTGGGGTGTTGAAGTAACACACACGTTACTGCTCATAACCTAAAACCACAACAGTGTAATGGATGCTGCCTTCTGCTTCCCCACAGCTGCTCACGGAAGGACCGATGTGAAAGAGCTGATGAACCTCAGCGCTTTGCTTCAGATCTACGCCAGTGCGTCCAGCTCACCATCCAGCCCAAGAACATATCGGTCACCATGTCAGAAGTCCCGGTAGGTGGCTTAGCTTCACTTTGGTTGGCCTTGCTTAATACCAGTACATTTATTTAGGATGTTGAGTCTGTCTGGAACAGTCTGGGCTTGGGAGAAGGTGCACTATGTGGTCTTTGTTCTTAGATCTTTTGTCTTAATGAACCACGGAACAGGTGTTTGCTTGTTTTCTGTGTGTGACGTTCTCCTTCCTGTTCTCTCAGCTGGTTCTGCAGGCCCGGAATGTCCCTGATCTCTCTGCTGGCGTGAACTGCTCATTTGAAGATTTTACAGAGTCTGAAAGTCGCATTGAAGATGGCAAGATCTACTGTAGTTCTCCTTCTGCAAAAGATGTCATCCCTATTACCAGAGGGCGAGGTGAGTTTGGGGTTTATTGACAGCTTGCACCAATGGAGTCCAGAGCATCAGTTCTGCGGGGTAGGATATTTGATTACATACTTCAGAGAACATGAGTTTTCAAAAAACAAAACAAAAACAACCCCATTTGAGTAACACAATAGCTGAGCTAATATCTCTCAGTTTATTTATTGCCATGATGTAAGATGCTATGGATTATCCAGGTTATTTTTAAACCTGTTTGCTGCTGTGGGAAGGCTCTTTCTACTGTGCTTGTGTATGTGATTTTGAGAGCATTCATATCCTATAATGCTAAGGGGGAATTGTAAGTTGTAGGCACCTTGGGGTACACTTCCCCCTCCATTGGTATTTGTAGAATGAAAATAGACATTAACTTCCCTTGAAGGAGCTGAAGTGGCACAAAGGAGGAGCCAACCGCATCCTCTGGTATAAATCTGGTATAAAGGCTTTCACTCTGGACAGCCAAGAACGTGAACTATGCAAAAGTATTTTTCTTTTTCTGTCTCCGCATGGAAGGCAGGCTGTCTAGACCTTTGTGCCATGGTAGGCTGTCCTTTGCTCAGTTCAGATAGCTTGTCATATTTGAGGCACAGAGGAGTTCAAAATACCAATATCTATACCTTCTGTGAGAAGGATCAACATATTTGTGAGCAGGAGAGCAGAGACTGAGGCAGAGAATTTGAAGAAAGGAGAAGACAGGGAGAAAGAAGGCAAATGACTGAGATGGGTGCATTTACAGAGTGGCAGGGAATATATTGTTACTGTTCTATTTAGTAAGGAATGTATGTGCTACCCTTGGCCAAGGTGATTTACATGTCCTCACCATGGTTCGAAACTCCCACTGTTCTAGGCACATTTTGCGACAGGGAATTTCATTAGCGCGAGCAGTTTCTGAGCTCTGGGTGCAGTACTACGCCTAGGATTTCAGATTAAAACTGCAGAGTGAAAGGAGAGGAGGACCTTTTTCTACCTCACCACTTCCAGCTGTTCTCTGAAGACTGGAGAAGAGACCCTCTTAAGAATATTAGGGGGACGGGCAAGGGAAAGACTAGACCATGTGAGAAATGAACATAATATTTTAGCTACAGTTCATTCATTTTCAGCTTTGTATTCTTGTTACAAAAAAGTGTGCCTAGACATTCTGTTGTTGTGCCCATAACCTAGGTTTAAGGTGCCATTTAGCTCCTAGCTTTCATATCTCAGTTTCTAACACTGGTTCTCACTATAACTGGGGATGGCAACATGAGACTGGTCCAGTGGTTTGCTTGGGCTGATTGCTGAGTAAGGCATAATTGTTACATACCTCCTAGATTCCTGGCCTCAATACGATCAATAACCCACTGGTTTCCCAATAATTCCACAAGAGGCTCCTAAATTCGACAAAGTCAGATTCCCTCCTTACCAGTGGAGGTAGAAAGCCAAATGTTAACTCTGAACTAGGCAGTTGGAGGCCTCTGGTACTCTTCTTCCACCTGTCATTTTACTTACATGCTGAGCAAGATCACCTATCCTCTGCATCCTGCTAGATTTTTAGTGCAGGTCAATCACACTTCTCTTCAACATCAATAAACTAGTGTTTTTGTCCGCTAACTAGGATTCATTGGAACTGCCCCTCAGCTCAAACAAAGTCACTGCAAGCCTCACTCATTTGCGTGCTGCCAAACCCTGCACTCTGTTTTCCCAGATGCCCATGCTGCTATTTCTCTCTTTAATATCTGATCTATTTTCTGCCTGTTTTCTGTTCTAGGCGACAAGCGAGTGGTAAAGCTCTACCTCAAATCCAAGGAGACTGGGAAGAAGTTTGCAGCTGTGGATTTTGTCTTTTACAACTGCAGTGTTCACCAATCGTAAGTGATATAAAACAACTTCCCCTCCTCTGGTATTTGAGCTTATTCTGGGTGAAAGCTGCAAATAGCATGTGGCAGACATAATAAAACTGGGGAGAAAGGCAGATGTGTGCAGTGTAAAATCTTGTTAAATACAGAGGGGGGTATTTGGGGGTTGCCACACTTATTGTAAGGAAAGCCAAGCCACCTTGCCTTGCTGTTAAAGTTTGCTTTGGGCAAGAAGCTGCTTGGGCATCAGAAACCACATCAAGCTGAGAGGATTATCCTTTTCTTTTGTCTTGGTGAAAAGAAACTGCACTGTGTTCATTGACTACTGGTGTAAGAAATGGTTTAGTCAGGAGCCTCTGAGTAAACAGGTTTAGCATAATTGCTGCACCTCAATGACTCTGTGTGTGTGTGTGTGTGTGTGTGTGTGTTTTGCTCTGCTTGCCAATTGGAAGTGTAATTTGCTTGCAGAACCCTATTTATGAATTCTTACCCATGAGGAGAACTTGGGTATCTCCAGTTGAAAGGATCAAATAACAGTTGGAGTGAAAGACTTCTTCCAGGGACCTTAGAGACCCCCTGCCTCTCAGATTAGACATTACTGGGCTAGATGAGCAAAGTGTCTGGCCTGCTAGAAAGCAGCTTCCTATGTTTCCTGTGTAGGTGTGAATTGATGATTGGTAGCACTGTTTGATCTGACTGCATCTGCTAGAGGCCTAACCTCATGTATAGCTTTAATACAGCCCATCAGCGCCCAGCAGGTTCTAATTTAGAACCTCATTTTCATATAAGCTGCACTGTAAAATAATAGTCAGTTTCTCATATTGAAAACTATAAAAAACTAAATCTGTGATCTCCCAATGTTTATGCTTTACAGCAATCTGTAGAAGGGAGCGACCTCTGTGGCATCAAGTGTTTCTGTGCAGAAAGCAAAATAGGGCAAAACTGTCAGTGCTACCCAGAAGGGAGAGTTTGCATGCTGGGGATGCTGGATCCCAGGCTGCAATGGTGAAATGGAAGATCCTGGTTACCGAAGGCATTTGTTAAGAGTTTCTCCAAATGAAATAAACAAGGCCTTACCTTTGGCATCTGCTTTCATTGTGCCTTTGCATGCTATGGGTGCCATATCTCACCCGTAATGGGGTTGTGGTATGATCTCTGAAAGGAAGGATTTTCTGTACCCGAGTAACCGGTCTGAATGCTTCTACCGAACACTGCTACAGTTCAGTCATTTGGTTTTTGTTGCCTGTTTGTAGCTTTCATAGCCCCAGCCCTGTCCTACAGCCTCTAGGGCAGTGGAGGGTATGGCTATACTGAAGCCACACCATGTCAAAGTACATAAGCCAGTCTGGGAACAGCCAGCTGGAAAGATTAGGTTGATGGTTCATTATTTCCCCTTAAATAAAATATTTAGAAAAATGCATGAAAGATGGGTTTCTGTTTTGGAGAATCATCCTGACCAGGGATAGGCAACCTAAGGCCCGTGGGTCTTCTCAATCTGGCCCATGGACGGTCCGGGAATCAGCGTGTTTTTACATGAGTAGAATGTGTCCTTTAATTTAAAATGCATCTCGGGGTTATTTCTGGGGCATAGGAATTTGTTCATGTCCCCCCAAATAGTCCAGCCCCCCACATGGTCTGAGGGACGGTGGACCGGCCCACGGCTGAAAAAGGTTCCTGACCCCTGCCCTACACCATGTATGAGATGGCCCTCCTTGCTCCCAACCAGGGGTGGGTTGGGCTGACTGTGGGTGCTGGCACATGCTGATGACTTCACGCACAGGCATCATGTGCTTACCAGCTAGCCCAGTAACTGGCTGGGGGTGAGGGGTGTGCCCATTTAAATCCCACACAGAGAATGCACAGTAGGGGGAAGAGTGTGATAGAGGAGAGGAAAAGAGAGGAGGAGAGAGTGGGGGGTAGCAATATTGTGTATTCAGACTATTTCTCGAATATAGGCCATCCAGGGAGATAACCAGAAGGGCAATAAATACAATCTTAACCACTTAGGTGTTTTGGTATTGCTTTTTTGTTTTCCAGATAGGAGTGCAGGTTAAGTACAGATTAAGGTGGTTTTGATGTGCCCCTCCCCAGGGAGCATACGTTAAAGAGCTAAAACATCCTATACTTTTAAATGTGACTTTGTAGGCTTGCTAAATTACTTGACTGACCCTTGGGCTGTGTTCAAATGTAGTGGTTTGGAGAAAATGGCATCACAGGTGTAATGGGGAGGACTAGTGAACCATGTGGCCATCCTCCATCACACCTGGGTTTCCTATCCATGATTACAGTATTATGAGAATTAAGTTTCAGTGAGCTTTGTGCTTATGTGTTCTCCCATTCTCTGGTGCGACTGTGAGGAGGAGATGGGAATTTTCTTACGCTTTCTTGACAGTTTAGTTATTGCACAAATCCTAAACTGTGGTTTATTTTATCTATGGTTAGTTGAAATAAGTCAGCCTCATAAACTGTGGTTTGAAGTTGGCTTGTTTCATCAAACCATAGTTATATTTAACCACAGTTTGTCTGGTTGCCGGTGACACAAGCAGCAGTTAGTTGTAAAAAAATTGAAGCAAAAGCTTCCAGGCCCTAGAGAAGGGGGGTAGTGCAGGAGTCCGGGGTTTGCTGAGGCTTGTTATGATTTAGCATTACATTGGAATTTAATGTTGAAGTTCAGATTACTGAGTAACCTATAATTCTAGTCATACAGTTACAGTGCGATAGGTTGGGAAGATTAATGGGCAGGAGAAAATAATAATCAAACAATTAGAAGGGGTAGCCTGAAGCTATTCTGCATAAAATGGCTTCAAAGGCAGCTCTTCACACAAGATGAATTCTTTAAACTTTAAAAAGGAAGGAGCAGCCAAGAGACGGAAGAATCCCAAAAGGTGCCAAGATACCAGAAGTGAAACCTGCTATTTCAATATTGAGGCCTGCTGGTGAAATGTCTGTCAGGAAAGGCGGGGGGGGGGGGGGGAGGAAGAGAGCCTGCGGGGGCCTGCCTAGACTAGTCTGCTGGGAAGATGCTCTTATCCAGGAGCATGCTCTAGTCTAGGGTATAAAAGTTGGACAGCAGGTTGGAGCAGTCAGGACTCTGATCTGGGCAACAGAGTCTGTAATATGCACAAAGGAAAGTCCCATCAAGGCCCTTTCTGACATGGAGGAGATGCCAAGTCTGCTGCTGGGAAATTATTCCCACCTGCCGTTCCTTCAGAGAGCAGATTGTGGCACCTGGGGGATGGGGGGAAGAGAGGAGGCGAGGATTCTCTTGAGCTAGATTTTCTGCCTTACCAAGGTTTTCTTACCTTGGTTTTCTTCGAAAGATTTCTTACACAGTCTTTCACGTTTGTTCGATCTTGACAGTTGGATAAGTTTTGGCACAGGCAGGGTTCCAGTTCAATTTGGTGTTCAGGTTCACGTCTGACCTGTTAAATCTGAAGCTCTCTTTCACCCACATTGGCTAAAATGCAGGATCTAAAAAGAAGTCATAATCTTTCCTTTCCTTTTCACATAAGTTGGTGAAATTTGCAGGAAAATGGAGCCTTTCTAGGGTGGGTTAAGCCTGCCAAATTTCAGGGAGATCCAGCCAGTGTTTTCTGTGTTTGCTTGCTGGGAACCTTTAAAGAGTTTTTTCTTAAAAATGGAAAAGTCTCTAACTTCTATATTTTCTGCCAGAACTGGATTCAATTTGTTGTCATAGCTGCCCCTTCTGAGGGAATGATGTGTGCCAAATTTCAGAAAAATAGGCACAGTGGTTCTCCTACAAGGGCTGACTGTTTTGAGGTGGGGCTATAGAAATTGCATTCCCTTCCCTAATTTTGGTGCTGGACAATCAGGGGGACATATGAGAGAGGTTTCCCTTGGTAAAAAAAAAATCTTGCCAGAGTTCAGACAAATAAAGGTTATTGTGCAGCTAGGTGATTTTACCTCCTTTTTTTTTTTAGAAACTGAAAAAATCACCTCACAATTCGAGGTACACTCAGAGCCAATACATATGCCTGGTATATACCACAGTTTGACACAAATACCCAATAAAAAAGTAAATGTGGTTTAAAAAAACCAAAAGTTGTCTCTTTAAACTAGAACATTGCAGGCCAAGCACGATGAGACTTTTTTAAAAAAATGTAATGTATGCAGAACATAAAAAGCAGAATAACCTGCAGTTAAGCAGGAACTGAGGCTGATTTATAGCCAGGTTGAATTTTAATTTTAGATGAATTATTTTAAAAAGCAAATTATGGTTGTATTAATATTTATAAAATCATTTTAGAGCTATTGATGACAGTGGTTGTTTATAATCGGGTTTTTTGCTTTGTTTCCTTCTTGCCTTGCTGTCTTTGGGGTTTAAAGGTCTTCACAAAGACCAATCATGGAAAAAAGAAATATTAGTCACCATGTACTAGATGCAACCAGTTAGCAATCCGATTGGAACTGCACTTGCCTGCAAATAATTCCGCATGCCTGTTGCTAAGTGAATTGCTCAAGCAAAACACTTCCTGTGTCTTTCCAAGCACAGTTGCCTACTAATGCCAGTAGTGTCTTTTTGTAACATTTTCTAAAAACCCAAACAAGATGCTCTGTTTCTTTAGCCTTAACTTCTCTCCCCCCTAAACTATGTTAATCTTGGCTAGGCTTCTAAACTATGCACACGTATTAGCCTGTTTTCCAAGCTGAGGAATGTAGGGTCTGGCCTCATCTCTAAAAGGAGGCTTGTGGAGGAAAATCAGATTCTAAGTGATATTATGCCTCGCATTTTCAGCGACCAATTCATTATCTGTCAGGCAATAACTAGTGCTATACATACAGAGTGGGGAACGTAAGCAGAACTGTGGTTAACTGGACCAAAGGTCATCCAGTCCATCGTTGTGCTTCAAACAGCGGCCATTCAGATGTGTCTGAGTGTTTGCTAACGTAGCATCAAGGCAACAGCACTCTTCTGTTGCTTGTCCTCAGCAGCTAGAATCCCAGGCATAACAGTTGCCGTGGTTGATAACCATTAAAAGACTTACTTTTCATGAATAGCCATGTGACTGCGTGTGTATATATATCTATATTTGTGTAGGCTCTGTGGGTATTAAAAGGTGCAGTTGCAGATTGGTCTTTTTCTGTGACCTACAAGTGCTACATGTTTCTTGGACATGTTTTGACACGGCCACTTTCCTGATGGTCCCGTTAGCACTTAGCGGCCACCTTTTTGGCCTGCTGCTGCAAAACCATTATTTGTGAGGTTTAGTTTCTAAAAGGTAGCTTTTCAGTGTCTTTGACAGAACCCCTGGGGTCCCCATGACTTCTGGCATGTTGGTTACTGACAGGTTAGTTTGTTCCGTTTCTTTTTTAGAATATTTGTTTATTGAGGTTTTCAATTAAGTACTGACAAAATGGATAATGTAAGAAAGCAATAGCACCAACGTGCACGTAAATGGAAACATAAATTAACATGAACATTTTTGTTTGATCACTTATTTGCCATAGCATAGTGGTGGGGCATCCTGGAAAGCTGCTGTTAAGTGTAGGCAATACTGAACTGTATGGACCAGTGGCCTGACTGTATAAAGCAGCCTCCTGCATTTGTTGAATATTTCTGTCTCTGTGTGCTCACTTTAGTTTCTTTGTTTTGATTTATTAGTTGCTGGTGGGTTGTTTTTTTTAAATGATGTTTGGTAAATTAGTTATTTTTAAGTCTATTTAATACATTTTATAGATTTTGGTGTGGGTTTTGTTTTTTAATAATGTATATGCTACTTCTGTAAGCCGCTTTGAATCCCCGCACCCACCCTGGGCAGGATAGAAGTTTTAAAAATATTTGAAATCAATCATAAATAAAATGTAAGGGTCAAGAAGTTTTAAAGCATTTTAAAATGTGGTTCCCACGTGTCAGAATTCTTTTTTCTGCCAAGAAACATGACAGTATGCAAGATGATACACTACATTTAAACATTGTTTATGGGCAGGCCAACTCAGTGGGTATCTTTTGCATTTAGTAGGCTTTTGAGATCGAGATCAAGAGCAATTTGCCTCTCAATGAGGCTAATGTTCTTTCTGTGGAGTTTTCTGATCACTGGGCATTGTGTTTAACTTTTATTATCTGGGCAGCCAGGTGCATGAACGTTATCAAATCACTTCTCTGCTCAAGACTGAATGTTTTATAAGTGATGTTCAAATGATTAAAGGGAATCAGAAAAATTAGAACCATCCAAATGTCTAATTTGGACAAAGCTGGCACTGTTAGTTGGCACCAGCTGAAGAACTGGCCTAGTATGTATTCATCAGTCCTCCCAAGCCTCCAAGTGTTTGCAAGGTAAATAACTTTCAAAAACTGGCTGCTTGCACAGTGTATCAAGTGGCCTTGCGCTCTCTCTCTCTCTCTCTCTCTCACACACACACACACACATTTTGGAAGACATGGGTTCCTTGTATATTTCACAGGACTGCCAGCAACTTAAAGGAATGTAGCAGGTTCTGTGGAAGATTCCCCAAAACTGATTCCAACAGACCTCTAAAAGCTCTTGGGACATAGGGTCAGTGCCTGAGAATTCTAGTCTGTATCAGATGTAGCACAGTGGAACAATTAGAAGGGTGTTCTTTTGTTGGTTTTAGATATTGTAGTGAGTTGTAGAGGAGAAAATAGTCTATTAGATCTCATAGAACAGGAGTTGCCAATATGATGCCCTCCAGAAGTTGCGGACTACAACTGCCAGCAGCCACAGCTTACATGTCCAGTAGAATGGGATGATGGGTGGCTGTAGGCCAGTGTTTCCCGACCTTTGGTCTCCAGCTGTTTTGGGGCTACAATTCACATCATCCCTTACCATAGTTAAATGCTAAGCACGTGTTTTAGCATTATGTTCGAATCAGGCTACTGTTAGCATCTCTTGCTGGATAAAATTAAGATTTTTAACTTCCAAACCTTTTAAAATATGGCCAACTGGGTTAAAACACCATGGAGTTTTGTTATTATATATCCAATTCTGATTTCCAGCATACCTTCTGAAAGGGGGAGAATACTGATGTAGGAAAGAGAGGTTTACAGTAACTAAGTCACTTTTGGAGGGGGGGAAACCTGCTCTAGCTATTAGTCAAGGGAAATGGGGCAGCTTTGAGTCCTTCTTGCTAAGTACCTCATGAATCGAGGACAGGGTTACACTTTGGTTACAAACCCCCCAGTGTGGTGCTATGTGTTGAGCTTGTCAATTTTTCCATATGCTGAAAAAAGAGAGGTGGAGGTGGAACAACTCTCATGTCTTGCATTGTGCTTTCGGTAAGAGGAATTGTCATGGTGGTAGGACTTAGACTCCTATCACACCTCTAAATACAGATTATCCAGTTCCCACCAAAGGCTTGTTGCCTGTTGTGACACGGTTACCCCACAAGACGTTTGTCAAGGCCAGACCTTTGCTACATGTAGGGAGTTTGTAGGAAATGATCTAGCTGTGTGTTAAAAACCTGGAAAAAGAGAAACCAGCTGTCTGATTTTAAGCATGGTTTGGCACACAAGATGTTTTTGCAAAGCCTGTTATGAATTCCCCCCGCCCTGTGTGATGAAGCCGTAACTATTAGATGCTGCTTGATTAGATGCAACCAAGTTTCTCTGATGCTGCTGCTGCTATGATAATGATGATGGTGATGATGATTTCAATTTCTTGCCCACCATTCCAACAAGAGGTTCCAGAACGGGTTACCACAATTTAAAAATACAATATTGAAGACTGTTAAAGCAAATGACAAACAAAAGTTGCCAGTTAAACGACAGCTGTTAGTCAGAAAAGTAAGACTAAGTTCTGGCACTGTAGCATGTCCTAAGACTATTTGCTATGTATGCCTGTGTTTCTTTCAAACACATTTTCATTCTTTAGCATCTGTACAGAAGTGTGCAGAGTTTGCTTGTGCTTACGGAGATGCCAGGATCTTCTGCAACCCCCACTTTGATTAGATTTCTCTCTCCCACCATATCATGTAGAAAGTTGATCATATGCTATCACATGATTTGTTTGCTTCGGTCCCTGTTTGGTCTATAGTTTGCAGGACAATAATACAGCTGGGATGGCAGAGATATTAAGCAACCATACAATTGCTCTTGTCTTTACCAAACTATTCTGTTTTGTGGGTGGGAATATAGCCTGATCTTCAGGGAAATAAATCATGATGGTTTTGTCCTCCTATAAGTGCTTCCAATGGAGATAACTTTGTGGTTACTGAAGGCAGCTTAAAGAGGATCCAGTTGGGTTCTGATGCTCTGGTTCAATCACATCTTGTCCAGAATCTGAATGCACAGGTGTAGTGATCCTCTTTGTTAAAGGCTTAAGCTTCATCTTCAGAGTGTCCTCCAGGAAACAGAGTCCTCTTTGTAGATAAAGGAACTTTAAGCTTCATGTCTTTTATCAGCCTTGCTAAAGACTAGCTGTGCTCTCCAGCTAGGAAGGCAGATGAGAAAGATGTTTTGCGGAGGAGGCTGGGGTCCCAGGAAGAAAAGAAAGAAGAGACTATAAATACACTATGTCCTGGGAGAGGTGCGTCTGAAAAGAGAAATCCTCAGAGCTCAAATAACTAGATTTGTAGGAGGAAGAATTAATCAGTATGAATACAGGGCTGTATCTAATGTGAGCTTATAGAAACAGAGGAACTGCCAGAGCCTAATATCGGGTCTCTAAGGGTGGCCAGTCTCTAGCACTTCACGTGCAGATACTTTGGAGGAGTTAAGCCATATTTTGTTTCCTTTAGGCACTTCAAATGTGTGCTTTTGGCAAATAGCCAGAAAAATGCAGAGACATTGGAAATGTTCTATTTAAATACTGTGCTGGTGGTATTTTTAAAAACCACATGTATACACTGTCCCTTATAGGGTTCCCTTGTGTGCCTCAATTGCCTTTTTGGGGTAAGCTGTTGTCTTCTCGTGCCAGCTGCATGAAAAAGAAGGTGCAGGTCAGACCAGCCCTATGTGGTAGCCCAATTATGTTGTTGTGTCCAGTACTTATTGGGAAGGAGGCTCAGAATGTCCCCACCCAAGCCAAAACTATGATACACATGGTGAGGGGCTTGGGTGCAACCTGAGCACAGTGCAAAATGAAAGAGGATACAGCGGAGTCCCATTTTCCCTTAGGAGGGGCACTACCAGAATTGGAAACAACAACTTTCCAAGAGAAATTGCTCAGGGAGTGGTGCTTCCAAGCAGAAAGCAGCCCATGAAGTTCCTCATGCGCCACTTTTCATCTGGCTCTGGGAGGTTCAGAGATGGGTGCGACCTGTAGGCTGCCCATTTGGCCATGCCTGTATTGGTACAGAAATAAATATGGGGATTGGGGTGTGTGTGTGTGTGGTATTCAACAAGCAAGAAAGTGGAAGAATAGCCACTGGGGGTGGTTTGGGATATAGGGATATCCGTATTTCCAGCAACCACATCAGGGAAAAGTAGCCAAAGAGAAGAGTAGCTTACTGTTTCTAAATTTAGAGATGGGGAAGTGGGGATGAAGATGCTGCATTTGAATGAAATAGATTTTTCTTACTAAGTTTTTATTAGGAATGTCAAATTCGTACATCACTGGGGACTGGAGCCTGTGTGGCAGCAACAGGAGTTGGTGAAGGGGCTACTCAAGACTAGAGATGGGAAGGCCTGGGCGGGGGGACAGAAAAATTAGGGGGAAACCCGCTCCCCCCCTTTCCCCTGAAAGTCGGTTTTTTCCAGAAAAATTGAAAAAACCAGTTTGATATACAGTAGTTTGAATATTCCACACACAGCCCCCCTCATTTTTTTCGGGAAAAATGGCTTTGGAAAAAAAACAGGAAAAAACTTGGGTCCCCCCCTCCCAATTTTTCCAGTTTTTCCCCAGGCCTTCCCATCTCCACTCAAGACATTCTTGAGTCTCTGCTCAAACCTGCTACATTGGTGCATTTATTTATTTATTTTTATAAGAAAAATGCTTTTGAAATAGAGGCAGACATGGTATGCTTTGCAAGGTTTCCTGGCAAGTGAATAATGACTTCTTAACTGTTCACATAACTTGCTATCCCTGCCCCAAGATGTCTTTGTTACCATTAGGTTTTCCACCACTTTTAAAGAGTAGTAGAAAAGCTCCTTGCCTATATTCATTTTCTGTCCCTTGGATTTTGTAGTGATGCAGCTCAGCTGACAAACCCACAAACTTACAACTAAACAAGATGATTTAAAACCAGTCCTGTGATAACAATTGCTGAAGTCTCCCACTACCAAAAACAAAAAACAAATAACCCTCTCTGCCTGGATGAGATAATGCTGATATTGTTGTTGTTTTTTAATCAGAGCATAAAATTAGTATGAACTGGCATCTTAGAGCCATACATATGATTTACATACTTCTTATATAAGATTTTTATGCTGATTTTTCATGGCTATCTGGGCAAAGGTCACAAGCAACACAAAGAATATCTTCTAGTCTGAAATGCGTTACTTGTAAATGTTTAAGCAGGATAGAATTTAGATTCCATTTTTAATTGAGTTAATATCAACCCCCCCCCCCAAGTGTAGGATGTGTGTGCGAAATCCAAAAGCGTTCAGGGGTGGGGTGGGCTTACCTCTAAACACCAGAGGTTCAAGCTTTTCCTTTTTCCTTTTTCGAACAAGTAAGTAGGCTTTGTCACTGTTTTAAGGAAAGGATTGACTACTTTAGTGGCACTCCCTTTGAAATTTGGGACAAATGTCTCATGGGAATGATCCCATGTCACAATGTAGTGTTGTATTCCCATAAATGTTCTTGCATGTGGCGGGGGGAGATGGCTGCTCCCATTGGCCAAGTCACTCTAGAAAAACTACACTAGTACTTCAGGGGAAAAAACCTATATTTCCCAGCATACCTGGCATAGCAGTGTTCGGCCCTAACAGTGTTGGATTTGGAGGAGGGAGTAAAGGATTGGGCAAGAAAAGAGGGACAGAAGCTTGTGTTTTGATCTGTTACTGCTTTGGTTATGTTACTCTATAGCAGAGGCAAGCAACATGGTGCCCTCCAAAATCATAGAAACATTGAATTGTAGAGTTCGAAGGGCCCTGAGGGCAATCTGCTCCAATATTTGCAGTGCTGTTGGACTTCAGTTCCCATCAGCATGGTCAGTAGCAAGGGATGATGGCAACTGTAGTTCAATATCAGAATGATGCAACATATGATATCCCTTTTTTATAGAATGTGCTTAGTGACCGTATAAGAATAATAAATCTCCATGGGGCTATTGTTTCTGTTTGTTAGTATGCTTTATATTTTGTAAAGTTGTAAAGTTTGTAAAGTGTTGTGAAGTGTATATGTTGTAAAGTGTAAACCATCTTGTGATCTTTGGGTGAAGGGCAGTATACAAATTTAATCAATAAAATATAAAAATAATTAAAATACAGTGGAACCTCGGGTTGTGTACGTGATCCGTGCGGGAGGCATGTTCGCAACCCGCAGCGTTTTACTGCTTATGTGCATGCGCGAGCGCCGAAACCCAGAAGTAATCCATTCTGGTACTTCTGGGTTTGGCGCGTCCGTAACCTGAAAACGCACAACCCGCAGCGTATGACTGTAAAATAAAAGATGTGTTACACGACTTTTATGTTTATACTCAGCGGTGATGTTCTCAGTATGCACATGGTGTTCCAGATTGGCTGGGACCATACTCTGTAGCATATTTGGCATAATTTTGCCCTGCTTTTTAGAGACATGGACAAATCCCCAGCAAAGATAAGGAGAACTATCTATATTCTCACATCAACTGGGACAGCATCTTGGACATCCTGGGGGGGGGGGAGAGGGGGAATGAAATGCATGCTAATTATGCTACTAGTTCCTGCTGCTAGTTCCTGGCACTAATTAAGGCTTCATCAGACCTTTCATCCTCCATCTATGAAAATTAATAGAAGAAAATACAATGATACTTATTGTTTCATAAGTACCTAAAAATATCCCAAGGCAGTATCCAAAATGGTCCTACAGTGCCACATGTAAGGTATAATGAAACGCTACGGAAAAATAGTCTTAAAAGAAGCGCTGGAGATCCTTAAAACCCTCTACAGCAGAGCCATCTATGCAGATGCTTTTTCCATCAGTATGCATCATGTATGTAATTTTCCTTTCCAGTACAGCTGTCGTGTTTAACATATGCTTGTAAAAGTACTTGCCCCTTTCCTCTCTGAATTTTTTCCTTCTCTGGCTTGGCTTGTATATAGATATGTTGCTTCAGGCAACGCACTGCTCCCTCGCCCCTTCACAGAGTCTTTGTAGCACCCAATACGACAGAACCGAAAATTGCTTATATTGCTTATGTAAAATACTCGTATTATTCCCCCAGTGCTCTTACCTTCCTCTTGTGTCCTCATTCTTTCTTCCAAGTCAGCTTTCAAAGCTTTCCGCATCCCCTCCCTCTCCCATTTTACTTCCTTCCCTCTGCGTGTTTTCTTGCTTAGACTTCTCCTGGCTTATCTCGCCCCTGTGGATTCCTGTTTTGTTCATACTCCCCACCAGAGCACTGAAGTGCTCTCAGCTTCTAAAGCTGAAGATAAGGGTTCTTTTCCAGGCCATAGGAATATAAATGTAAGAGAGGCACATGGGGAGGGGGAGGTGGTGGTGGCAGTGGTGGCAGCTCCACAGGCTACAGAGGCAGGGAAGCTGGAAGCTACCGTAGGACTATGTCCAAAGTATCCTGCCCTAGATGGGCTGTTTCCTTTGACTTCAGAATTCTTTCACCAAGTGGCCACAGAGTTGTGCTTGCAAAATGGCCAGTGGTTAAGTTGTGGGATGCTGCTAACTTCACAGTATCACTTGCCGTTTGTTGGATAATGGAAATGTTCGCTGTAGCCTTAAGCTTAAAAGATTTCCTGCTTCAAGGACATATGCCTCTTCTTTAGGCAGTTGGAGCTGCAACCCTACATAGACACACTAGGCCAGGGGTCTGCAACCTTTAAGACAAAAAGAGCCACTTGGACCCATTTCCGAAGGAAAAAAAACTGGGAGCCGCAAAACTCGTCATTATAAAAATAACTTTTTTGTCACTTTTTAAAAATTATTTCTTTGTTTGACCCCTCAGAATTACTCCTCCTCATAGAAATAAACATTAAATTAACAAGTTACCTTTTTGTGTGTGTGTGTTCTTCACTCCCCTTCAAAACAGTGACCAGCGTACATGCCCCCTTTCAATGCAGTGACCAGCGTACATGCCCCTTACAATGTAGCGGGCGGGCGGGAAGGTGACGTCGGGACGGTGTGTGACGTCACAGCCCCATGCGACGTCACAGCCTGTACAGCGCCCGCCACAGTGGGGAGTGTCGGGGCGCACAATGCGCCTCCTCCCCTCGCTAGTATCCGCCCCGGAGCCGCAGCAAAGGTGTAAAAGAGCCACATGCGGCTCCGGAGCCGCAGGTTGCAGACCCCTGCACTAGGCAGTAAGTCCCATTGAAGTCATTGAGGTGACATGTTTAAGATGACGCTCTAAATGCACTGTTTCAACTGGGGCTCAAGCTTTAGTCAGAGACTGTGAATTAAGGGCGCACTTGTGTATTTTCTGAGGCTGTTTCGGTCTTGGTTAGGTCCATTATAACATGGAACAAAAATCAGTACTGAATCTACTTTTCTTTCAACCAGTGCTTTTTATGGGGTACTGAAGGGTATGCAGTACCTGCACCTCTTTTTTGTTGTTGTGGTACTTACTGTAACAACTTTATGGTGAGTATCAGCATCTGTTTTTCTAGCGGGGAGGGGACTGCTTTCAACACTGGGTGGTAACTTTTGTTTGCACAACTGTTGATTGTTCTACACTTTCTACAAGAAGCTTCTGCAAAAACCTGGGATTTTATTAAAATTTATCAATGAAGACGCTTAGAAACAGCAGGTGCTTAGAAATCCTTTCATCTGTTGACAAACTTTGTTTCAGTGCATGCAACCCCTATAATTCCCATTGAGTCAGTCTACATGCTCACCCATATTGTTGAATGGGGCAGTTGTCAGATGACTACAGTCTCCACAGCCTTACTTTTTATGCAAGTGAGCCTTGGAGAAAAAGGTTGGACTCTTCTTATGTTCTCAGTTGCAATGTGATACATGGAACCTGAATGATACCATGGAGATGTGCTCTTTGCATTTGGTAGACAAATGAAAATTGATGGGGGCAATTCTGAACAGGCATTGGAATGAGATGCAAATTAATGAGCAGCAAAACGGAAGACAGGAGAATGTGAAGAAAGAAACATGTATAGGATCAGGTGCCCAAGAAGCAGTTTTCTAGACTCCACATATAGTTTAGAGCCATAAAGCAGATAGAATGATTTTGTGAGGGACTCTAGAGCAATTCAGGAATCCCCTCAATGGCAGAGGAAGCCAAAACTGTGCTGGGAAGTAAGTAGACCGAACAAAGCAGTTGCAGTATGACAGGATACTCTGTGTCTGTGTCCCAACTGTGTAATTGAGGTTAGTGGGTCAAAAAAGCTTTTGCAAACCAGAGCACGTTGTAACTACCAGTGTGCAGTAATTCCTTCTGCAAAAAACAAATAAACACCCAGCTCCACGGAGGCAGAGTCCACTGCAGGACTTTTAAGGAGCAAACATCCCACAGCACCTACAGAAGTTACCAGTCTACTGCTTCTTCCTTAA
The DNA here is from genome assembly GCF_964270895.1 of Podarcis filfolensis. Lineage (NCBI taxonomy): Eukaryota > Metazoa > Chordata > Lepidosauria > Squamata > Lacertidae > Podarcis > Podarcis filfolensis. The sequence continues at coordinate 39,482,797 of NC_139605.1, read as the reverse complement.
GTGGCCCTCTCCTCACAGTTGTAGGAATAGTTAGCTTCTGAAGATCTTGAACCCGTAATGAACAGGAATGGTATTTTGAGAGGAGAACCTGCTAGCTTAAGTTCTTTTTCATGAAAGATACATAATTTGAACCTTTTAACTGTTACTTCTTTTTATCTGTTTGTCCCATAATGCTCAGTATGGAATGCCCATGGAAGCTTATTGATGCATCATAATTTTGTACATGATGCATCTTTCCCTTTATTTGTTAACACTCATTCCCACTAGATGGCATCATATCCTCCGCTTTCCCAAAAAATCCCATGAAGCTTTGGGAGTTTGGACTATTTCTACAGCGCTGCTCCAAAGAAACCACTCATGTTTGGAACAGTGCCAAATTACATTAACCTGTCCTTGGGTTGGTGCGAGGATGAAGAATCATCATTAATTTGCAACGTTCTGGATCCGTGGAGGGCAATTTCCAATGCTATGAAACCTGTTTAATGATGGCAGAATGGAAAGAAACAAAAGTGGCCCTAATTGATTCAAAATATAGGCCCCAAAGCTCTAAAGGTGCTGCTGTCATTGTTGTTGTTTATAGAGCATCTGAGATATAATAGTCAATTAAAAGTGGAAATTAAAACCGCTTGTCTATGCAGCTCACAATCCAAACAAACAATTTAATCATGACCCCGAGTACCATTTTGTGACTGAGGTGCAAAACCCTGCTTCAGTTTAGATTTGTCTGGCCAATAAAACCTCACGAGCCCTTTGTTTAGCTTGGGATTCTTAGGGAGCAATCCAAACCCAAGATTTGTCAGGATCAGCTGGGTTATTGGCTACTGTTAACAGAGTACACAGCTTCTGGCCATGATGACTATATTCTCTCTCTCTTCTTGGGGGCATACTAGTTCCAGGAGGCTGTAGGGTGGAGGTGGGGCGTGTTCTTGTGTTTGGGTCTTGCTTGAGAGTTTCCCACAGGTGGCTTGGGTGGCTGCTGTGAGAATAGGATGCCACTGGCCTGATCGAAAGGCTTTTCTTACCCTTGTTTATAATGGACAAATGTCTGTCTGAGTCTCAGCTTAGCTGAGGCTGTGCTGACTGAAGTCCTTCATCCCAGCTCAGCAGAAGATGTGCTGGTACAAGTCCTCCATCTGGATAGCTCTGCTCTGGAGTTCATAACGGGTGGTTTATAAGGCCCTGCCATGCATTGAAAAAGACACAAAGGGGGTCATACAGCCATGCTTCCCCAAACAATGCCCATATGTTCCGGGTACATTTAAAGAGTTATTTGTGTGAGAAGGTACCCTGGTCACATTAGGGCCCCTCTGCGCATGGAAGAGCACCCAGCACATGCATTGGTATGTGTGGAGAACTCCTTCCCACATTCTTTGAACATGTCTATTTCAGTGTGTGTGTTGCTTTACCAGGCAGTAGCATCAAGGGATGAGATTAGCCAGTGTGGTACCCTCCCCAGCTTTTGCTGCTCATTAATTTGCACCTTGTTACTATAACTGGCCTTGCTTGCCTGTCAGATTCTGGCCTTGCTTGCCTCTCAGAGACACAAGTAATGAAGTCCTTATGGGAACCGGTGTTGAATGATCTGCGGATTGTACCTGCACTTAGGTGTTTATTGTCGTTTCAAGCAAGCATGGGTTTCAGTCTATTTTGACAGGCACAAACCAAGTTTGAACGGGGGTGCATTTTCTTCTCTAGCGTTTAGTGTATTGTGGGAAAGGGCATTTCCTGTTTCCGCCATCAAGAACAATGTTTAGCCCGCAAGTAATGAGAGTAAATTGTGCTCACCCAAGGAAGAGAGAGTCTTGAAGCAGATGGTATCATGCTGCAAAACAACCTGCCACTGAAACATAAACAGACAGCAATGACATATGGATATAGGGGATAAACCCCTCAAACAGGCTGTAAAGCCTTGGCTGAAACAAGTTAGTCTCATAACAGAAAACTGAAGAGCCTGCCTTCTTATTGTGCGCTGGATCTCACTGGATCCCTTTGAGGCGATAAACTGAGCTCAAAGTTGTTTTTCCTTTGAGCAGAGGCATGCTGTGCTCCAAGTTTGTTTGTTTTTACATTTATTTTAAAATATAATGATAAACTTTCAGAACAAATGACAGATATTAATTGGTGCAGCAGTGGTACCTGCATAGGACTACTGTCTGCTTAATGAGAGAGCCCCAACAGAAAGAGCTTCTCTTCATCATTTCAAAGATGGGAATATAGCTCTGAAGTCTAATTACCTCTGTATATGAAAGAGCTGACTGCATCTTTCTTCTTATCAGTAGGATATATCCTGTTTTTCACCTAGAATTATTCAGTCTTGTTGACTAAAGGGTATGGACAGGGTTGAGATCATTTTGGTGCCGGGTGATGCATTTTCATTTTCACATGATTACCCTCTCAACCACATGAGGACCACGGTTGCATTAAGCCCAACCACATGGGTACAATTATTTCTTTATTATGGATTGTAGTCCATGCTAGCCCTACCCATTGATGTTAATAGACATGACTAACTTAGCTTCATTAATTGAAAAGGGTTTGCTCTGAGTAAAACTTGGCTGGATATAACCCTGTTTATATAGTGTTTCTAAAGTAGCATGCCCACCAAAGCAGTTTATGATTATCTTTTTTTCCTCTACACCCAGATAAATTGAATGATTCCAAGGATTGTTGCCAGTTCTTATGGAGATCTCCAGATATAGTATTAAAGTTGCATGTTAATCCTTCCGTGAGGCAGTAGCATGCAGAGTTGAATGTGTGACGAATATGTTATTCATATTTTGAGGTGAACAAGTAGCCACCTCTTTCCCTGCAAAGAATGTGAGAATTCCAGTGATACTAACAGAATCTTGGCATTAAGATCAGTAGCTTTGATATGATATGGCATAATGCTAGGTACTCCATAGGTATTTTTCATTGTTCAGGACACTGCCAGTTGAAACTTAACTTTAAAGTTTTGTCTCTGTTATCCTTGCCTGATCCTCACCATAGATTTCTGTTCTCATGGGTGACATGAAGCTTGTTTTCTGGCTGCTTCAGATTTCCCTACTGGTCTGATGCTTAATCAAGGGACTATGCATTGGGGTTAACACTGGGAGAAAGCACTAGGTTCTTGGGTAGTTCTGAATGGAAAGGCAGAGTACAGACTAACCAAAATAAATAAAGTATATGTGAGACACAGATCCAGCCTTTTCTAATTACTGTTCATCTCTTGCCCCAGAGTTGGATTGTTCACTCTTTTTCCATATTTACTCTTCTTGACTTGTTTGCTAAACCAGGCAATGACAGTCTTTATTCAAAATGATGCAACTTGAGTTGATAATAGAAATACAAGGAGTTGCCTCGTACCAAGACAGACGTGTTCACCATCTAGCCCAACATACTGTACTCCAGCTCTCCAGAGGTCATTCCATCACCTAAAATCTTTGGGCTCTTTCTGCATTTTAAGTATGTGCTCTTCCTTTGTGCTATGGTCTGTCATCAAATAGTCCAGTTATTCTGATATTTTTCTCTGGCGATAAGCACATCCGTTTCATATACATGGAATACATGGATTGCATTAGGAGTGTCTCAATACATTTATTTGTGTGTACCACTAAAATGGCTTTTTTTTGGGGGGGGGAGTGAAGATGTGAATGAAACATGGAAATGATTTCCAGCAAGCAGCCTATTAATACTTTATGTGTGTTAGGCTATGAGAAGTTGCCATGAGTAGTTAATAGAGCATGAAACTCTAGAACAAGAAGTTATTGGGTCACTGAGGTCCCAGAAGTAGATGTGGGAAAAGTGTGCTGCTGCTTTTTATTGGTGCTACAAGAGTATCACATACCTGTTTTTCTAGGCTTCGCACAACCAGGTTGGTGACACAAGCAAGTGTGGTGTGCATGTTTGATCAGAGCTGTGCTTGCTACATCCACAACTAGCAGTTCAACTCATACTGATTTCACCACCACAAAGCTACATAAAGTGGACTGGGCACATTAGCTGTGGGCTGAGTTGCAGTCAGGAGAAGCAGTCTTCTAGTTATTATTTTGTTGTTATAACAAAGAGGAAACCTGTCTAGCTATCCTGAATGACTGTGCCCTGGAACAGTGGGTCATGGAAGCAATCAGAGGGAGGCTGGTGACCTTGGATTTAATTTTAAATGGGGTCCAGGACCTGCAACTGTTGTTGAACCGACTGGGAACAGTGTCCACAGCGCGAAAGGGATCCTGGAAGCTACAGGCCAATTAGCTTAGCATCTGTTCCACGAAAGCTGGTGGAAAGCATTTAACGATAGAATTAACAAGTATATAGAAGAACAGGTCTTACTGAAACAAATCCAGCATGACTTCTTCAAGGGTAAGTCCTGCCACACTGACCTTTAAGAGTTATTTGGGAGAGTTTCAGAAGGCATACAGATAGAGGTGATCCGGTCAACACTGCGTAGTTAGACTTTCCAAAAGCTTGTGATAAAGCCCCTCACCAAAGACTCCTTGCTAAGCTTAGCAGTCATGGGAGAAGAGGAGGGGTCCTCTTAATGGACAGTAACTGGTTAAGGAACAGGAAGAGTAGGAGTAAACAGGAAGATCTCTCTCAATGGAGGGGGTATAAGAAGTGAAGCCTTCCAACGGTTGGTATTGTGAGCTGTGCTCTATCATTTGTTCATGAATGGTCTAGTGTTAGGGATGAGCAGTGAGGTAATAAAGTTTCCCCACTACGTATTGTGGAAGGCAGTGAGACAGGGACAGCTAGTGTGGCCTTAACTACCCCCCCCTTCACACAATTGTAATCACATTTGTTGTTGCTGTTATTTCATTTCATTTATGAATCGCTTCTTATTAAGTATCTTGAAGCAATTTCACAGTGCAGTAGAAGCATGTATGAAACAAATTGCATGTATTGGAGCAGTTAAAACAATTGCATATATAAAAAACTATTTCATATCCAATACAGAGCAAAATACAGATAAAAATCTCCACTTAGAAGGCTTATTGAAAGAGGAAGGAAAATGCCCCAATAAGGGAGGGAGAGTCTGTCTGTCTGTCTGTCTGTCTGTCTGTCTGTCTGTCTGTCTCTCTCTCTCTTGTTTTTGTGTGGGAGAGGGAGAGACGAGGTTGTTTTGGGCTTAGCTGCAAAATCTTCTCCCACCACAATCAGGAAGAAGACTATTTTTGCCTTAATAGCAAAATAGTGAAACCTCTGTTTGTCTCTATACAACTGAAAAGGGAAGAGCTCCTGAATCCAACTTCTCCAGTGTGAACAGCTGGAGCCCCAAAGGAGAAGACTTTGCCAGAAGTTGCCTTGCTGTTCCATGTTGGAGAAAAGGGGGTTGGTTAGATTGCTAACTTGTGTCTCAGCTGACATAGCCAATGATGCTGGTGCTTCAAACGCTGCACAGTTCAAAACGTGGCCCTTCTTAGTATTTGCTGAGCAGGACCTTAAGAACTAAGGAAATGATGTTCAAGGTCAGAAACTAGAGAAAATGGGAGATAAACAAGGCATTGAAGGAGAAGACTGTATGTATCAGAACACCAGGAAAATACATGGATCAAAACTTGTGACCAGAGGGAAGGGAGGAACATGATACGCACACAAACAGTGTGAGTGGGTAGGAGAGGAAGTAAAAGAAGGGAGTTGCAGTATGTGGCTGCATAAGCATATGAAAGACATTTACAGTCCCAAAATGTTAATCTGACTCAAGCGTTTGCTCGCTGTATAAATTTCCTATGAATTACTCGACTTTAAGACTCAAGGATTTTGCTTCCCGCAATGGAGGACTTTTGTTTTTCCTTCTGTTCATTAAAATTGCCTTTCATGAATCCAAAAATAAAGCTCACAAAGTCTGTGATTCAACCCACATGCAAATGGATGGTGAGGAAAGGATCCTGGCGCTGCCAAGTTAGGAGGAGAGGTCACAGGGGGTGCACACTTGACCACATGGAATGTATTATGGGGCCTAATGTGGGAGGAGGAGAAGGCGGTTGGCACAGGGATTAAGGAATGAGAGCATTAAGCTGTGACGTTTGTAACGTTCTGTTTATGCAGGCGTAGGAGGCGGTGCCGCAGTCCTAGGGATGCTCTCATCTTTGATTCAATAGTGACCTCAGCTGCTCCTGCATGGTGCTGAGGAGACAGTGCTGCAGGGTATGACATGGATGACCCAGTAGGGGACATTCAAATCTTTGACATTTCTCTCAGTTCCTCACTGTGGCTCTAAGGCAGGGGTGAGCAGAAGGTAGTACAGGATATTCTGGTAGATTTCCGGGTGATTTGAAGGTTTCTGACTCACCATTGTTTAACAACAGTAACAATTTGTGTGTGGCAAGACAGTGTGTTTGTTTATGGTACTCAGAACAAATTTCTGGGCTCGGGCTTCTCTAGTCCTAAGTGTGCATGCTTTGTACCTGGCTCCAGTTGGTGGATCTGGGAGTTCTAGTCCCACAAAATTCTAGTCTGCCCTGTATCCTCCTGGCTCCACATTGTGGCTCATCCTGAACGTTTTGCTGGAAAAAAACGTTGGGTGCTTTTAGAGAAATGCTTCTGGGCATCATAATGCTTATGGTATGGTATGTCCATATCCAAATACTTGTAAATCCACTCTTCAGCTCTGTAAAACCTCTCCAACTGCGTTGGACAATGCAAGCTTTTCATTTCTCATCTTTGTCTAGTGTTCCCATGTACTGTTAAGCTGTCCCTGCCTCTGTCTTGCTCGTGAAACGTTGCACTGGACTTGGGGATAAATGCTCTCAATATTTATTGTACATGGAACTCTGGGGATCCTGTATCTTAAACAGCAACAGCAACGGAAGTATTGAATTGTTACATGGGATAGTTCCAGAAATATTTATGCTGATTTGACCTCTTTTTCTTGCAGTTGCCTGTCCTGTGTGAATGGATTCTTCCCTTGCCATTGGTGTAAATATCGACATATTTGTACCCACAATGCCGCTGACTGTTCCTTTCTGGAAGGGCGTGTCAACATGTCTGAGGTAAGTTACCAAGACTGCCTTTGCAACTCTGTATTGTGGATCCTCTCGTTTCTCCCCCCATCCCTTTTTTCATAACAATGCTACATACAAAAAGACCTGTACCATTTAAAAGCATCTGATCCAAGGCTCAGGTAGTAAAAAATAACACCACCCTGTTTTGTACTGTGGTAATTTGTATATGGGGCTTTGTTCTGGGCATCACTGTTTAAAAATGTGGAAAATGATTTAAGAGAGCCACAAGGGTAAGAGAGAATATAAAAGGCAGGTCATACGGGGAAAGTTGATGGCTTTTTTTTATTGCTTATTTACTTTCCATACCGCTTAATATATTAAAAGTATCTTCAAGTGACTTACAGAATACTGAAGCAACAACAGACATCTTAAACAAAATATTACAAATGCACAGTTACATATTAAAACATTACATTAATACAAAGTTACTGATATATCTCAATCAGTATCAATTCATTTTCCTTCAGACATTCCTTCTCAGCCCCCTGGGTTCTCTCCCAGGATCCAGGCAAACACTCAGCTCACCCACAAAAGTCTCACATTGAGAAAAGTTCCTGGAAACCATGACTATGACCCTAGTTTCTCACTCTGCACTTGCTTTTTATGGGCAGGTATCAAGGTGGATGCTACTTCCTCAGCTATGTCTCATTCAGCTGCACTCTCCACACCCAGTTCCAGGTGCAGCAGGTTTGTTGTGTTTCCCAGGGGGTCCAGAGGAGGGGAAAGTGTCCCCCTCCATTCACAGCTCTTTTTTCACCCTCTGTCCTCTCCTCCTCCTTCAGATGCTTGAAGGACCTTGGTATGTTTAGCTATGGAACAAGATCGGAGAAAAGGCTTGGAGGTGTGGAAAAAAGGTTAACAGGCTTCTTTGTGGGAGAAAGAGAACAAATAATTGTTCATTCTGTTCACTTCTGTGAATTGTTCTGTCTGTGATAGTATAAGAAGTAATGGTTTAAAAGTATTTTGGCTAATCTACAGGAAGACCTGCCTGGCTGAAATTCCACAGTGTAAGAAACTGTCTTGGAAACTTGGTGGAATTTTCTCCCTTTTGAAGTTGTAAAAGAAAGGCTGGACAGGCATTTAGTGGAGCAAAAGAAGACAGACCTTAACCTACTCTCCATGTTAATCAAGCATCTTGACCCTTTATGGAAGCAAGTCCCATTACTTTCCAATGAACTACTACATGTGCTTAGAATAGCATCATAAAACTTCCTTAAATCTGATACAGAGAACAGGTTAGCAAGTCATGTTGTGCCATTGTTTCTCATGACTTGCATGAGCTGGAACGAACTTGTGCAAGCCTTGGGCTCACACGTCATATAACCTTGCTCCTAGCACCAACTCTTTTTACTTGCTACATGGTTGAGAGGAGAGCTTTCAGCAGTGTGGCTTTAGTTTCAGTTAATCTTGGTGTGCTGTTGCCTGTGAACTAAGAGTCATGGTTTATAACAAACTCTGGTTAGTTTAGCAAGCCAGCTTCACAATTCATGGTTTGAAGTTAGCTTGCTTTGAAACTGAACAGAGTTTGTTATGAACCAGAATCCCTTGTTCACATGCAATGACGAGCCAAAATTCATTGGAAATGAAAGTAAAGTGGAACCTTGGTTCTTGAACCCTTTAGTTGACGAAGAAATCGGCTCCCGAACACTGAAAACCCAAAAGTAAATGTTCCGGTTTTCGAATGTTTTTTGGAAGCCGAATGTCTGATGTGGCTGTCAGCTATTGTTTCTGGGGTGCCTGCACCAATTGGAAGCTGCTCCTTGGTTTTCAAACGTTTCGGGAGTTGAACAGACTTCCGAAATGAATTAAGTTTGAGAACCAAGGTTCCACTGTAAATGCTGCCAGGGGCCTCCTGCTCTCTACATGAAAGGAGAAGGGGGAGAGTGTATGAGCCCAAGGCTCATTCTAGCTGTAAACTATAGTTTGTCATAGCAGTGACATACTTGCAGCCCCTGGTCCAGATATGGCCCCTAAGGCCTCCCAAGACATTTTGCTTTCAGTGGTGGTGACAAAAATTAAAGGCATAATGAGAGCAATACAGGGCATGTAACTGTCAGTGGCTGGGCTTTGTAGGGATTACAAAGGGCCCTACAGTTTTCTGGGGTCTCTGCATTGAGCTGCTGCTGCTTTCTGCTGCAACTAATGCTTCTGGAGCGCTTGGAGATTTCTGTAAGTGCTTGGATGATATCACTGCTATGAGCATCACTGAGGACAGTGTTATGCAGAGGTTCTCAATGGTGCATTAGTGAGGAAGGTGCCGTTTTCCTCCTCATGACTCTCAGCCCAGGACCATGATGGGGAGGAAATTTGAACAATGGTCACCAGTGAGAGGGAGAGCTGCAACACAGTGAAGTGGGGGAGGTGTTGTCACCTCATGGAGAGGCTTTTAAGCTTCAAACCCAAAGGCTGATGTTCAGAGAAAGAGGAGAATTTCAGTTCAGAGGTAGTAGAAAAGGGCCCCTACAGATGGTGCTTTATAAAGGGAATTGTAGACTATCAATTGTACTGAAGTGGTTGCCATTCCACCCTTCTCCTTATGCCCCAGGCAGGGGGAGCAATGACAATTAATTCATTAATGTTTAAAGGTGGTGCTGTGGGGGAGAATAATAATTGCTACAGACCATTAAAGTCAAGCAGTATTAGTTTTTGGTGACTGTAACAAACCATACCAGGGCAATGAATTAATTTCAATTAATGTTTTAAACATTAATTCCAGTTAATCATATGCATTAATAAGATTTTCAAGCTGGCCTCAGTCATGTGCACTTTACACTTCAGCCACACCAACTTGGGCAAGTGGTCCCCAGAAGGTTTGCAGTGGGACGGCGAGGCCCTTGGACTGGAAACGTTAGCCAGGCTGTTCAGAAGATAAGGGCCTGGCTTGTGAGACCTTTGTGTGGCGGGATGCTCTGGAAACTTCAGTGGAGAGAAATCTTTCCGCACCAAGAGGATTTTGCTTCTTCACCTTTTTTTGATTTACCCTGGTTGCACAGTCAGTCTGCAAGCCATTAAGAGAGAAGCCTGCGGGCCAGAATGTCTGTTTCAGATAGGTCACTGTTGCACTCACTGGGGTCCTTCCTTCCTCTTCCTGTCTTATCTTTATTAGTCTGTCATTTCAGTCCTCAGGCACATCTTTAACTCCTTCTCTGCTGCATTGATTGAGTGTTCCTCCAGTAAATCCGAGTTATGATTGCGACAGATTTTTCAATTGTTTTCTAAGCTACCTTGCAGGTGAGACACATGGAGATTTCCACAGTATATATGGTGAATCCTCCAGTGTCCTTAAGGATGACTTTAATGTAAGAGCTGAGGAAACCACCCATTTCCTAAAATGCATACTTTATTTCATTTCTGATTTGGTTCATGTGATGTGGAGTTTGAATTGTCAAGGAGAATCAGTGATTCCAAGTGACAGATCACCTGCCCTGCAGAAATGAGCATTTGTATCCTGAGTGTCAATTCTTAGAGGCAAGGACAGAGTTTCGCTTTTAGATTGCAAAGGAGCAAGGAGTGCTAAAATAATACAGTGCACTGGCTAATGAACTCAGGACAACAGAACAATCTCACTGTGTGCCTTTTTGTTGCAATGAGGTTTTTTTTAGACTAATGTAATGTAATGTAATGTAATGTAATGTAATGTAATATAATGTAATGCATCCTCCCAATAAAGTAACCAGTTACTGGCTTTTCTTGCATTTGCTCTGGAGGATTACACATTTTGAAGATTCCTTGTATAGCAGCAATTCTTGTTATTCCACAGTGGCTAGTTGTCTGTCTAGCTACTATGAGCTGGGTGAGTAGTGAAGGCAGGGGCTGTCAACTCTGTACAGTGTGACATCCCATGTTGAAAGAAAATAACTCCCCAGGAATGAGGTATAATTTGAAGTAGAGTAGCTCCGGAGTCTGTTTTCAATTCCAGTGTTTAGTTCTTGGAAAGAATGAAGTTAGAAAGAGAAGTAAAAAAGAGAATTGTTTCTAACATGTACAGAGTTCCTTTCTGTCACCACTTGCTGACCACAGCCAGCCTCATATGTTTAGGATCAGGGTGACACAAGTATTCTGAGACAGACTTAAACCCCAGTTTGTAATTATTTTGGAAATTAAAGACATTCTGTGAACACCTACTGAATGTTTCAGTTAAATTCTACTGCCTGTCCAAAACAGTTCCATCCATCCTTCTACTTGGTTGATTTTCTCAGGGGCTTTTGCCTTTTTGGGAAGGCATCATCATCATCATCATCATCATCATCATCATCATTATGAGCATTTAAATTAAATGAAGTTGTAGAGGGCTCTCTAAAATATAGTTGAATGCATACAGAGAACTTTGGTGCATTTGGAGTCAAAGGTGATCTGGTAGAGAGCTGTGATCAACTTATCAGGGCTTAATTTTTAATCATATTGCTGCTGGAGATAAAGTCTTCCTAGAAGGCAGGCCTCTTTCCCCTCTGATTCTAGATATGTGGGCACTGGGGTTAATAACTGAACAATGAGTGAAATGTATGTTTTCATACATTTCATACAACGAGTTTCATGTGAAGAGCATAGATTCATGTATGAAATTATGTTCTCCACATGTTCTAGTGATGAATCATGGCACTGAGAACATACCTGAGAGTTAAGCCTTAGCCAAACCTGGCTCAAGGCAAGTGCCATGTTATAGTTGTTTCATTAAAGGGTAACATGGTACTTGATCATAACAGGCATTTGTAGCTAATTTAGATATGTTAATATTCTGATTGTGAGATCTGCTTTCAAATTGGAGGCTAAGTCTAAAATTGTGGTTGATGAGAGATGTTGAAACATGAAACACTCTGTCTAGAGAAAATAGTTCATAGCTACCTGTGATGCTCAGAACTGTTTCACTTAGAGGTTAGGGTGTGTTAAATATATGACCCCAACAAAGATGTACAAAGGGGGAACTATGGACAAAGAGAGGATGCAGGATGGATTTGCAGAGCCTTGATGTCAACAACTGCAGCTGCAGTTAGGTGACCTTTCAGACACCTTCTTTTGGTGGTTCCAAAGGCCAGTATGTGATGTCCCTGATAAACGACAGGGCTATTTTTGTGGTTTCTGCCTTGTAAATTATCACCTTCCTCCATAAGTTAGGCAGCATGCACTATTTCAAACAGTTTCCTGCCTTTTGTTGGGTGGGATGAGGGGAGAAAAACCACCCCGAGTCTCAATGAACCAAGGGCAAACTGAGAACACGTAGCTATGTTGCCATCCGGCAAACCGTATTTGGAAAATACTGAAATTCATATCTAACTCCTATTGTGAAAATGAGTGTGCCCTTGGCAGGCTCAGATGACCATAAAATCCACCTCTGCCTCCACAGAAAGCACTGTGGACAGACCATAAACAGTGGCACAATATCTTAAGAGGCATTTTGCTATTCAGCCCTGTCAGCAGAATGCAAAAGGACTTGTGTTCTTCAAAAGGACTTGGTGGGTCACAAAGGACTCCTGTGTCTAATCCCTAGAGAGCTCACACCACTCTGTGGCTCTTGCCCTTTAAGAGGCCAGCAGACCTCGCTGCCGCCGTTCTGTTTCTTTTTTGCCGCAACAGAGAAATAAGGACGCCCTTCCAGATTGTGTGTGTCAGAATACAGATTGACAGCAATTGCCCTCCACTCTGGTGGAGGGAACCGTTATAAGTCAGGAGTGGGGAAACCGTTTTCAGCCCAAGGGCCACATTTGTTTTTGGGAAACCTTTTGAGGGCCACATTCCAGTGGTAGTGGGTGGAGCTAGAGGCAAAAGTAGGTGGAACATTTGATGCAAATGTTACCTTGTGTGGTAGGCTAGTACCTACACACACTCACACACCCCTCCGTATCCATAAAACCAACAGGCACCAGCAGAATTCAGAAACATCCTAGCCTGACAAAAACACATTTTGTGTGTGTGTGTGTGTGTGTGTGTGTGTGTGTGTGTGTGTGTGTGTGCAGCAGGACCAGTGAGAGACTTCTGAGGACCAGGTTTAACCTGCAGGTTGGAGGTTTATAACCCACAGTTTATAAAGTGAGAGTTTTTTTAAAATGGATCTTGTTGATCCCACTAAGTGACAAAGAAATTTCTCACGCACACTATTTCCTTTTCTGACCCTCTTGTATGCAGTGCAAGATATGCCCAACAGGCCTTTTATAGGGCTAATTGCCTGGTTTCAGCTAGGTGACACACTTGGCAATTCAAGCAAAGGAAACACCTCTTCTCTTCCCAGTAAGCAAAACTTCACAATTCAGCACAGAGATGGGAAACCCATGGCCCTCCAGAAATGGCTGGACTCCCAACCCCCATCAACCGCAGCCAACATGGCCAGGGATGATGGCAGCTTGTAATCAAACCACGTATGGAAGGCCACAGTTTCTCCACAGTGGATCTAACATCTTGACCAGAATGAAATGGAGAAAGGTTGCATTCTAGTAACTTTGCACGTTTCACTGGCTGCCTAAAAGTACCCCCTTTCCCTTTTCTCTGGGCTTACAGAATACATTATGCTAGCACAACAGCCCTTCCCTCATTTGTAAGCATTTCCCAGCTGTCCTGTTGTATTTAAAGGAGATGGGGGGGGGAGGTTATGACCCCTAAAGAAATCTTAAAACAGTACTCTTATGAAGGCCAAATGCCCATTAGTACCTATAGAAATGAATGCTCCTCAATAGCCATTTGGCTAAAGACATTTCAACAGAATCTTCTTCAGTGCCTGATAGTTCTACTTAAAAAGAAAATTACTTTTTGTCATATAGAAATACTATAGTTCTTAACCTTAACTCTTATTTTTTATAAGCTGAGCACCTTCAAGGATAAGCTAAAACATTTAAGTTATTTTGGGTCCATAAATGCCAATTCCCACCTTTTCATAGGTACTCATCTTTCCTTTCTCTGAGAAGTTTGAGTCTGGACTCATCAACGCTTAGCCACAGACCCTTCTTGGAGTGCCAGCAGTCATAAAAAGAGCACCTCTGAACACGTGCAGAACTCTTTCCCCCTCACGGCAGCAGAACCTCACAGTTCTGCCAGTGAGGTTTGAGTCCTTCTATGTCATTTTTTAAAAAGGTGTGTGTATCAGCAGCTGCATCTCTCATCTTTCTCCTCAGACCTCCTCCTTCAGTCTGCCCTAAACTCCTATGCGCTTTTTAATCTCATTTTAAACCTTTCCAGCCATTCTGCATTCTCATGACTAACACATATTCCCCTCTGGCTTTGAGTACGAAGCAGTCATGTCCTTTGGGCTCTGCCTCATATTAGCTCCTAGCACTTGTTTGTTTTAGGTCCTCTGCTTTCATGGATTACTCTAGACAAGGCCTTTTGTGCTGTGCTGCGCTACAGCCAGCTTGACAGCTCCCGTGTTGCATTAGATGAATCCCGCTCTAATCTTTTGCTGTGAGTGCTGGCATAGCGGAGGTGCCCTCAGCTGTATTTTTCACTTCCTTCTCTCCCTGTGTCATTTCCCACTGTGACTCCTGTCTCGCAGCCCCTCCAGGCTGATGAGTGTCGGGCTCCACATCGAAGAGTTCGAGCTTCCAGCAACGAACAATTAATTCCCCTCCACCCCACCCTTTATCATCTCTGGGAGTTTGGGCCCTCCAGGAAAAGGAACCATGGGAGATTGGCAGTTACTCATCCAGCACCCAGCCACCAGCAGCACAGTTTCTTTTGCAAGGGCTGCTTACGTGGGAGGAAAGAGGGATTTATCTTATTTACGACGGGTCAAACTCTGTCAACTGTTATTAAAGGCAGAAGCTGTTGCTGGTGAGCCTGATCCTGTTGACCTGGGAAGAAATGGATGAGCAAGACAAGCGGGGCATCCCTTTGTACCCCCAAGAGCTGAAGGAGTAAGCTTGAGAAACAAGCAGACACTCATCAGTATGTTTGTAAACTGTGAGACCAAAAGGCTGTGAAACAAAAGAGAGCGGTAGACTTTGAAAAGCCCTTAGCCTTGAATGGCATTTTTAAAAAAGAAAATGCCATTAAGCATTTATGTTTCTTTTACTCTGCCCATGTTGATGAGCGTTCATATTTATTGGCTGCTAGATGCGGAGTACCTGAAACAGCAAGGGGAGTCACAGCTAGCAGGAGTGGCATAGTGCCACATTTTTTAAGCAGTTTGTAAGAGCTGTTGGGGGCATCCTTCCCCTAAAAAAGAAAAGAAAAAGCCAAATCCTTGCTCCTGTACCTTCAGGGAATGGGGAACGGGGCCGTAGCCTTGGTAAACTCTAAATCCACAGGGTACAGGCATACAAAAGAAGAAGTGTTGGGATATATAGATATATAGAGAGGTGAATGGTATAGTGGCATGCAAAAACAAGCAGGTGTAACCTAGCTTGGAAGAACATATATAGTGATTGAATTCTTTTTCTTCTAAGCTGGGGCAGCATGTATGGCCCAAGTCTTTCAGGAAGACTCAACACAGGGAAGAAATAGCAAGCAAGCAACCTTGGCAGATGTAATTCTAAACCTTATGTAGCTGAAGCAGTGATCAGTGCATGACTGTGGCTGTATGCACATTCCCATTTACTCTGCATCCAGTGTGCTCCCACTGCTGGTTGGGGAAGCAGTGTTCACACACACCTATCCTGCGTCTGTCCTGTTTTTTCTTGAAAAATACTGCATTTTGATGTGTCTCCCCCTAAAACAACTCTGATCCAAATTGAGAAAAAGCACAACTTAGCTGCCTTTTAAGCTGTGAACACCTTATATCTACTCATGCTCAGTTGAACTTGCCCAATGGGCAGCGGGGTGGGAGTAACAGCCTGATCACCTCCATTGTCTTTAACGGAGGTGTGATATGCAGCAATCTGCAGCTGAAGATTTTCATCACATTGTGTTAAATTTTTATTCCTCCTCAGCCAGTTGCATGATGTTTGGAGAAGCCTCCTCTGAACCTGCTTCCTTCCTCTTTGGATACTGCCTCTGCGGTTCTTGGTTCTGGAGGGAAGCAGAACAGACAAAATGCCATTGGACTTGATGTTCTTATTGGCCCACTGCTCTGGGTGGAACAAACAGGCCTTGGCTTTTACTCAGCTTGTTTCATGTGGCTTCCAAAGAGAAGTGGTTAAAGAGGGACCTCTGAATGTGGTGAGGATGCCAACACACTCCCCTTTTCAGTGCCTCTTGCTTACGTTTTGGGATGGGCTGGGGCCAGAGATGCATCCTACCCTTTGCATCCTACTATTCGTTTATGCATGTTAGATTAATCCTTGGAGCTATTTTAGGCAAGCCTTGGTCTGGCTAAATTGCAAGCTTGTCTGTGTCTTGTGGGTTTTGGCCAGAGAGGTGTAATGGAAAAATCCTTTAGTGCAGCGCCCACACAGGCTCTTAACCCTTTTTTTAATAGTTTCTCATTCATTGTCTCTCAAATTTCTGCTGGGAACAAAAACAGATAGCAAGCAGCAGTACGTGGAAGGTTTTTCTTGCTGCCTGTGGGAAAGTTAAAACATGCTCATGTGAAGTCATCCAGGAATGTTCTTCTTCATTTCCTAATTCCACAGATTCTTCATTTTTTAAAATAATTGCTGTTCAGTACTGAATTTCCCGAATTTCAATTTTTTAAAAAAATTAAGACTTTTGCATGACAACAGAATGTGATTGGCTATTATAGCAAAATGATCTGCTAATTAAAAGCATGATTTGAGGAGGTTGAAGGTAGGGTGGGGGAGTGTTTGATGTTGAATAGATGAGCACGTGCTTTGAAGGCAGATGCTTACTGTGGAGAATTTCACCACTGAGTCTGTTCAGCTCTCCTTTACCCTGGTTCCCCCCATAGGTGAGCAGTGGAGAGCACAATCCTATGCATGTATCTGAGGCAAGCCTCTTATTGGTTCACTGGGGCTGACTCCCTTGTAAATTTTCATAAGATTGCAGCCTGAAAGTTCCTATCATTCAATCACAATTTTGGAATAATCGATTTCATGGGTTGTGCTTAACTAACATTTACTCAAAATAGGCCCATTAATAGCCATTACTAACTTAGGTCTGTTAGGTCTACTCTGAGTAAATATTAGTATTCAGAAGCCTATTATGCAAGTTAACTGAGCTCATTCGCATGTTTTCACTTACAGAAATTTTGGCAAGGGTTTTGATTGTGGACAAGAAATGTAAGAGTTGTTTGGCATTATTTAGCAATAAGGGAAAGACAGGGGATGGTGAGCATGGGTAGAGAACTCCGATTCCTAAGGATACCTTTCCATGATCCCCTAAAAGGACACCCCACTTTTCACTTTTTAAAAATGTTCTTCTCTTGCAAACTCCTGTTCACTCAGAGATCTGTTAACCACAGACCCCAAAAGTTGTGCGTTAGTTTTTTGCACAGAGCGGAGCCCTCCCATCTTCTCAGCTGTTTCACACAGGTGCAATTTTGCTAAATCAGGGATGTCCTTTAAAATGAGGGACATCCGAGAAGAGACCTCAGCAGATGTGATGTAGAGGCTTTCCTATTTATCTCTGAAATAATATGGCCTGACAGCTTGCTTTTCGAACTGGAGACTGGCATCCTGTGCGCTCAGAATTAGTTCCAAATTCCGTTGCTTGCAGTATCCATGAACGTACATGCTGAAAATATGCAGACCTGGCTAAGGAGATGACAGACGTGTGGAGTATGGGTAAGGGAGCGTTCTCATTAGTCCTTGGAATTGGCTGCTCCGGAAGAGGGAACAGCTGGGAAAGGCCTGGCCAGTGTCAGAGCCATTTCTGCTGTGTAGCTCCCAGCCCAGCATCACGAGTGCGGAGCCATGAGACTCTTTAGGAAAGGCTCCTTAGCACCAGGTGTTTCCTGTTTTTGAGCGGGGCAAAATTGTTGCTGGATGACACATGGCTCCCTGTAGACGCCAAACATGTGACGTAGCAGGATTGAGCAGGGTCTGTCTCAAAAAGCCAGTCAGCAAAATGTGTGCATGTTTTGGGAGAGAGGCTCTTAGCTCATGTCCTCCATTTGCTGTGCACCCACGTTTTGTATCCGCATGCTGGGTGTGTCCTTTCAGGCACTCTGTGTTTTGGGCTATAGTATTTAGGCATGTAGAGGGACGCGGGTGGCGCTGTGGGTTAAACCACAGAGCCTAGGACTTGCCGATCAGAAGGTCGGCGGTTCGAATCCCTGCGACGGGGTGAGCTCCCGTTGCTCGGTTCCTGCTCCTGCCAACCTAGCAGTTCGGAAGCACCTCAAAGTGCAAGTAGATCAATAGGTACTGCTCCGGCGGGAAAGTAAACGGCATTTCCGTGCGCTGCTCTGGTTTGCCAGAAGCGGCTTAGTCATGCTGGCCACATGACCCAGAAGCTGTATGCCGGCTCCCTCGGCCAATAAAGCGAGATGAGCGCCGTAACTCCAGAGTCAGTCACGACTGGACCTAATGGTCAGGGGTCCCTTTATTTAGGCATGTGCACCTAATCTGTTTGCCCAGGACGCCCCAGAATTAGTGGATTTGATTCCCAAGGAGGAAAAAGAGTTTTATTTCCTGTATGTCAGTGAAATCATGGAATCTTTGGGGGGGGGGAATTAGTGCAACTCACCTTCTTAGAACCTCAAAAACCCAAGAGAACTTGAAACCTCAGGGTGTGGGTATGTGTCTCCTGTACTGCTTTGAGTTTGTGGTTTAATCCAGCGAGCAAAGCAAGTATTGTTCAAGGGTTAATGAGCTCCCATAAAGAACTTTGAGGTGTCCTGTTTTTGTGTAGTTGGAAACTGTTCCTGGAATAGACACACCCACTTCTGCTGTTCCTGCCTCTGTTACAAGTTTGCTTACTGGAATTGGTGCTGGTGAGTTGGGCTGGGGGAAGGAGCTGGTCTGCCCCCTGTTGGAGTCTCTGGTGAATGTGTTTGCAGGCTCCTGAGCAAAGTTTCTGATCCTACCACTGTTTGCTTCAAAACATGTTATTCTCCACCCTTTCCCTATTATTTAAAGCAGGGATGCCTTTTTCCCCCAGGCCCAGTTTGACTCGCCTGGGGATTGCATCAGGCTATTGTTGCCAAAGTGGTACCCTCCTGGGATGCAGGGCTGTTTTCTTGCCTGGTCCTGTTTATTTTTATTCTCTCCCTGTGCTCTGCAACCTGGCTTTGGGGAGGTCAGAGTTGTCCTCTTGAGAGCAGCAAGGGATGCTGTACAGAGTTTTATGTGTCTGCTTTGCTGGGGTGCTGAACAGCCACTCACTGAAGGAGACTGCGAAGGTTATGCCATGACTCAGGTGCTAGCTGAGCTCTTGGCTGGGTCAGCAAATAAACCCAGTCTCTGTCAGGTGCAGCTGCAACCTTTCCATCATGCATGCCCCTTTGCCTCCAGAGATGGGGCTGATGCAGCGATTGGTTGCCAGTGATTAGTGGGGACCTTGCAGATAAAGGAGCATGGGAGATACTAGTGAATACGGTTAGCAGGGCTGGATGCTGCTCTGAGAAGTTCATCATGATTGATTATTGGCTTCATTGAAATCCTGGAGGTGATTTCTTTGCACTAGGATAGGGCCAGTTTTCTAGGTCAGGCATGCTGAGAGAGCTGCAGTCAGAGCTATCATTTGGTTTGCAAGGCTTCATGTGCCAGCTTGGTGCTCTGCAGCTTGGGTTTGTTTACTTATTTATTATTTCAGTTTGTGTCCCTCCCCCCTTCGTCAAGTGCTGATGTCAGGGCAGGTCACAGAATAAAGTAAGGATATCCATTAATTTCACAAAACAGTAAAATCGCATAAAACAGGGAAAGCATCAAATGAAAGCATCATGCAGCAATGCAGAAAGCAACCCCTTTACAGCTGGAAAATTGATTCAATCCCCAACAAAGGCTTGAGTGAACATATACTTTTTTTACCTGGTTCTGAAAAATAAGCAACAATGATGCCAATCACACTACAAGGGGAAGGGAATTTCACTGCTGAAGTGCTACCATCTCACCTGACAAAACACCCTTTCCCCTCTATCTGTAATGGCATGAGGACTTAACATGGGGATAAAGGTAATAGTAGTGGTGGTGGTAGTAGTAGTATTAGTAGTAGTAGTAGTAGTAATAATTGTATACCACCCTCCATTTGTAGATCTCAGGGTGGTTCACAAAATAAAAATACAATATAAAAAACACACCAATATAAAAACAATATAAAAACAAACCAAGAATCCCCCCCACAGCATATTTAAAAGGGCATCAGATGTTAATCAGCCCAAGGCCTGGTTGAAGAGGAACCTTTTCACCTGGCACCTAAAAGTGTATAATGAAGGAGCCAGCTGAAGCTCCCTGGGGAGAACATTTGACAAATGGGGAGCCACTGCAGAAAAGGAGCATTCTTTTTTTTTTTTTAACAAAACAGCATTTATTAAACCAGGGATGAGAACCAAAGCATTTGCAAAATTAATTTCCAGTAGAATACTCACATAAACTTTTATGTGTACATTGGGGGGGGGGGTTTGACTGCTAGACCAATTTGTACACCAAACAAAACACAGAACAGGAAACATGAATATTCTTTGTTGTTTGTGGACTTCCAGTTATCTTCACAATTAATCTTTTGAAAATTGTCCCCAAATGTTGTAGCTAGAAATGAACAGTTTTTGGCTAAAATTTTGCATAGTACCGGTCACGGTTTTGGAAATCTCTATGTGCATATTTTGCATCTGATCTGCTGTGAGGCACTCTGTCAAACGGCTCATGATCATTGAAACACGATTCAAAGACTTCATCCACAGCTTTCTCGTCCATCTCTTTGCTGATGTTCCGAACAGCCAAGATGAAGCAAACAGCTCTCTTTTACGCAGGTCTGCTGATGCTGCTTCAATCCAAATTTAAACCGGGTTATTTCATTTAGGAGGGAGCAATCACCACTAAGATTAACAGCTTGAATCTCCAAGCAAGCTAAATGCCTGATATTATTGAACCAGTCCACATGTGCACGGCAGTGGTCAAAAGCATGGAGAAGCTCATGTGCAACCACTCTGTTCATATGAGACTGGTGATGAATATTGTTTTGGCACAGAACAATCTGTGATGTTGAAGAATCGAATCCTCCACTGGCACACCCATTACACTCTTCACATGAGAAGTGTTGATCTTTGAAAACAGTGCAGCCAGTATTCTTCATAGCATCAAGTAGCAGTTTAGCATATGCTTTCCAGGGCAATCTGCAGCATCAGCTGGCACCTGTGGTTCCTGGTGAAGATGGCCTTATAGAGCATGGACTGCTGCTGTTTCCCGCCTCCGCGGCTCCTCTCGGGAAACAGGTCATACCCGAAGTCATCGTCCCACTCTCCGCTGGAGCCGCGGCTCCCCTGATCCTGTGGCTGCTCCGGAGGAGGCATCTCAGAGGAGCCTCCTTCAGCCATTCAAGCACGTCAGAAACAGCATGGCTTGGGAGGCCTCGCCAGCCACCGTAGGTCACTCACCGTAGTGATCAAAAGGATCATTCTTGTGCTGCCGCCCTCAACCTCTTGTGGAGGAGGCCCACAAAGAAGGGTTTCAATTGGGTATGGAAAGGTTCATACGAAGAGAGGCAATCCTTCAGGTATTGTGGTCCTGAGCCATGTTAGCATCACTCCCAGTGCGCTAGGGTGCATTGGCTCTTCTTTTGACCTTCGTGCATTTAGTGCAGACGTTTGAAGAGAGTTTCTGTGTATGTTTGGTTGAGAACACCCAGAAACCTTCTTTAGACCCCACACTCAACATTGTCACTATAGGCTCAGGTGGTCCTGTTGATGGGGTCTGTGTCCACACCTGCCCAATGACATTATGACTGGGTGTATACCAATACTGCAATCTCCACTAACTTCTTCATTCACTTAAGGCAGGACTTTATGCTTTAATCTGTTTTATGATCTGTATTATTATTTTTTATACGTGAATTATGTAGCTGCTTGGGTATGCTCTGAATGCAGACTCTGAAATAACAGTACAGAAGTACGAAAGGCTTTTGTGAATAACCTCTTCAGAAATACCTAGTGTTTACTTGAGTTCATCTGAACACAGCCATAATAGCGTATGAACTGTTTACATCTATTGGGAGGTCTGAATATAATGTTTGCGTAGACTGGAGAAACGTGAGTGACAGATCACTTGTAACATAGCACTTACCATGGTTTGGAACTATGAAAGGGCTTGAGGAAATTGGGCAGGTAATAGTCTAGTACTGTACATGAGTTCCCTTTGGCAAGGTAGATAGAGCCATGAAGAGGAGATAAATTGACAGAGATTTTAGAACATCAGAATCTGAGGGCAATCAACTGGAAGACTCATTAGCTAAGGTGGATTGATGGGAGCAAGAAGCTTGTATTGAGAATATATGATTGGAGGTCAGCTTTTAGCCAATTCTTATCACCTGGTTGAGGAGCATATTTTATGAGAGCTCAATTTATTCTTGTAGAACTCTTATGTGTGGGGTAAAGTCTTTGTGCTGTGTGCTGCTTGAGACTATGATCTGTGGCTAATCATGACAATCTGAATTTGAAGATCTTAATGCTGACTGTTTTTCCTCCACCTCTCTCGCAGGACTGCCCACAGATCCTTCCATCTACCCAGATATATATCCCTGTGGGTGTGGTGAAGCCCATCACTTTGACTGCCAAAAACCTGCCACAGCCACAGTCTGGACAGCGCAATTACGAGTGCATCTTCCATATCCCTGGCACATCCCAGCGTGTTACTGCCCTGCGCTTTAACAGCACCAGCATCCAGTGCCAAAACACTTCGGTGAGTCTTTGGAATATAGTTATCTTTTGAGAAGGCTGCTTTGGGGAAACGCAGCAGAAATTCCCTGTTTGCCTCTTATGCATGTTTGGCCTCAACTGTGCATGTATCTGAGAGGAGATCACATGTTACCCTTGCTTGGGTGCAATCCCAGAGTTGCTTTCCCAAGCAGATCCAGTACCGGCAGCTACAGGAGCCAGTGCTCAGCTGCATTGGCTCCTGCAGCTGCCGGTACTGGATCTGCTTGGGTGCAATCCCAGAGTTGCTTTCCAGTAACGGGAAAAGCAACTCTGGGATTGCACCCAAGCAGATCCAGTAGCTTGTTTGCCAGTACCTGCTTGCTTGTCTTTCTGCTCGACTTGGGATAGGAGCATGTTTTTACCTTGGAATGCTTACAACCCTCTCTGCACAAAAGGTGTCCATTCTGGGTCTTCCCCTCCCATCACACAGCTCCTTTGGTGAAACGGCACCCCAGTCATTCCCGTTGTTTCGTGCTGCTTCCTTGCTTTATTGGAATGTATGTAGTGTGTTTTCATGGCGCTCCTGTGGCCTTGGAAGCAGTCCTGATCCTCTTTCTGCCGTTGTGTTTATCCACTTTCCTTTTTTCCTGTTTCTCTTTCTCTTCAGCTGTGTGAAATTGTTCTGTGCAGGATCAACATCCCCTCCTTCCTCCGCTGCTCTGCCAAAGCTACCCAAGGGGACTCTGCTATGTTTTATGAGCATTTCCAAAGAAATTTGCTTATGAAAGCCAGAGAAAGCTGCCTAGGCCTGAGCCAGCTTTGCTTGTGTCCCAGAGGAACTCCCATCCTTCTCTCTACTCTCCCACACTTGGGCTGATCCAACTTTGCAAACAGAATTTAGTCAATTCTGATTTATATCTGGCATTGTACACCTTCCCACATCCTCAAACACTTTCCCAGATTGTATTTCTCTCTCCCCCACCCCACCCCCAATTTCTGCTCCTCTGCTCATTATGTTTTGCTTAATTCAGTCGATGCCACCCATCCCCTCACGAGCTGGTGCAATCCAATCCCTAGCCTGGATTCTCCGTAACAATAGTGGATCTGTTTCCGCAGCTAGTCAATCTATAGTAGCTTGACAATCAGAATCTGTTTTAAAATGTTTCTGTCTACTACTTACAGAGCTCTGGCTATGTAATTCTGCCTTGCAACCATAGCCTTTCCAAAGGTCAGGAGTGGCTGGTGGAATGAGGCATTGCCTCAAAGTTTCCTTTCCCAGACTGGTGTCTCTGCACCTCACCGGGACAGTGTGGAGCTGGGGTGGATGTGTGGTAGCACCGGTGAATGTGCAGTATTGGCTCCAGTGGTTCCCTCTAACCTTGCCACCACCGTCACGTAAACTGCAATCCTGGTGTCAGGAGGTTGGCTCCATGGCACTACCTGGCTGCTCCTGCCATATGTACTTCCTCACTGATAACCTCTTCCACTTTATCATAGCCCCTGTGTTGAGAGGGGAGAGTTTGTTTCTCATTGCAGTCAACCCAGACCAGTGATCTTACCTGATAAACCTTAAGAAGTTCCACATGCCTTACATTAATGGATGAATTATTTGCACGGCACTCTTAACATTAAAGACTAGCAGGTCTAAAGTCTTAATAGTTCTTTCATCTGCAGAGGCATGCCGTTCCTTGGCTGACCCGCTGGGCTGTCTTCCAACCTCCACTCATTTGCATAAGAGTAGCCCCTCCTCCTCCAGCTTCCAGTTTAATCCTTTTAAACATTTCTTTTCTATCACTTGCACTGTGAAAGCTCATTTGCAGCCTGGTGTGAGCAGCATTCCATAAACTTCTGCCCTTAAGCAACATGAATGACATTGCAGAGTTATGGAAGAGCTAATGTTTGCTTGAAAAGGGCCTTTCCTCCCTCCCATTCGTGCCAAGGATTCTCTTGGCGTAAACCAAGGTTGAGAGATCTTGGAGAGCACCATTTCCCTCTTATGCTCTGGCAACAACCCTTTGCAAGTTTTGGGTGGGGGAGAGGAGAACTCTAGCAGGAGGATTCTTTAGAAATACTAGTTCATATTTAGTTCCACATTATCTGATGTTGCCTCTGATGGGGAAACAGTGCAATTTGGAACAGTGGAGACTCAATGGTTCAGTAGGCGGTAGAATCCAAAATGTTGTCTGGCTTTTTAAAAATGTAATTATGTATCCAGGAAGCTCAGGCAAAGCAGTAGGAAACAGAAGGACAAGAAAAATCAAATGGTGAAATGAATGCTAAACTAGAAGTAGGGGGTGCGGGGAATGAGCAAATAATATTTGGGCTGGGAAAGAAAACACAGAACAAAAAAGGGGGAACACTGAAGTTATACTTTACAGAAAGGAGGATAATTTTTTTTAAAAAAAAATCTAGCCTGTCATTGACCTAGTGAATTCCAGGGTGCCATACAATATTTTTTTAAATGCCTGAGTAAATAAAAATGTTTTAACCTGACAATGCAAAGGTTGTAGCATCAGCACCAGTAGAGCTTCCTTGCAGAGAGCATCAACACTGTCCCTTGAAACCTACACAATGTACTCAACCAACTAATGATTACTTGTAGAAGGGGGTCTTGTTTGAAGATCTTCATGTACAAGGATGCTAGGATGGGTAGACATGCTGCTTCAGATATTTGGGTCCCAAATTGTTTACAGCTTTGGAAGTCAGCACCAGCACCTTGAGTTGGTCATGGAAGCAAATAGGAAGCCAGTGCAATGCTTTACTTTAATCGGCTAGTAAGTTTTGGAGTCAATAGCTTTGGATTGGAAGTTATACCCCCAAATGAAGGAGCATTCACACATCAGTAGAAACCAGGGAAGAAGTACTAGTGCCCCAAAATATTGTTCTCTCCTCCCTGCCACCCTTGCACCTGTTGAATTGCACTCTTAGATCCCCCAAATGATCATGCATCACTCTTGATTCTTCTTTCTGCACTTATATAGGCAACATATGAACTAGGCCTGAGGAAACTCACACAGTCTGTCTTTGGAAAGCTTAAGCTAAGGCAAAAGAAAGTTTAAAAACCACAGGACTAAGCTGGGGTACGCTAATAGCCCTGTCTTAAATTGCTGGAATCAGAATGAAGGAAACATCCATGATGGATGAAATGGAGGATGCAAGAGAGAGAACAGTCCTCCCTCACCTTTGCTTGTAAGGGCAGACTGCCCCTTGCCCAATGACAATGAGTCTGTAGAGGCTGGTTGATCATCCTTCTTTGCAACACAGCTTTTGCCACTCCCAATTGCCAGCTTGGAGAGGATTCTTCAGAGGTCAACTGAGCAGCCATTTGCACAGCAGGAGACCAGTTACACAAAATACCTTCTTGGCCATCTGAGTGCTGTTACTGAAACATATACGCAGCCTAATCGCATCTAGCTTGCAGTACTTGAAATGGTCTTGATTAGGGGGTGGGAGAATCTGCTCCCAGGCAGTGTAAATGCTTCAGAGGAGCCATTTTCATCTGCTTCAGGAGAAAGCAAATGGGAAGGAAGGGGATTTCTGGCCTATTTCAAGAGTAGGAGACAGCTGCTAGTATATCTTGTTTCACATCAGCTGCACTTCACCACTGGAAACTCAAGCATGAGTCTTGGAATTGTCTCACAAATATTTATTTTATTTTGTGTGCATGTGCGCACACCTGCATTCATGCTGTCCTTTAGTTAATATACTATTGGGATGGTTAACAACCAGTAAAAACAATTACAGTAACAAAACAGTATATCTTAACAACCTGATTAAAACAGTGGAGACAATTAAAAAATGCAAGCATTACAGAGGAAGGGGGGAAGTCGTACCACTGCATCATGCGGCTGTTTTATTTGACTCCTAGGTGTGGCAGTATTAAATTTCTTGGGGTTTCTTTGGTGAGAAAAAATAAGTACACAGTTAAAAGGTACCATTTTATATTGAATTCACAAGTCACATTACAACTTTTCAGCACCCCTCATTTTGGGAATTTGAAAGTTGCAAAATTCAGCATGTCCTGCTGCCCCACAGTCGTCAGCCTTCTTGACTTTGCTCAACTTGCTAGTATTAGAATGATAATGATAATGTGATATATTCCTTACAGGGATTGGGCTTTATGCACATATAGTGGATAGAAATTTATCACTTGAGAATTTATTCTCCACTGATACCTACTGTAGGCTATCTTGTCCACTTTGCAGCTTTGTACTGTTGCCTCCTTTCTCTCTCTTCTCTCTCTCTCTCTCTCTCTCTCTCTCTCTCTCTCTTACTCTGCTGCCACCTTCTTTCCCTCTTTTATTAGAATTTTTTAAAGAACACTTAATATTTTGAAAACAGAGAGAGAAAGAAAGAAAGAAAATACTCTAACCTGTAGCTAATCCTATATTCCCCCCCTGCACTATTCAAGATCCTGGCTTTTAGCTAGATAAGATTACAAGTAAACCTGTACGTCTTTCTTCATCTCTTCCTTATATTAGCCCATTTCCATCATGCTTTTGAAATTAAGATTCCAAAGCTGAATGCTGTTGGTACTGAGTATCCTCCTTCTCATTATATTTACCAGGACGTGAGCACTCAGGGTCAGGGTCTCCCTCTCCAAATCTCTTCTTTAAACCCTCCCATTTCACTTCAGCACACAATTGAGCTTAGTTCTCTCTAAGGAGATTTGGGATGCTGTGTACTGAAGGACACTGTTTAACAATAAACGCTATGGTTGAACAGCAGCAGAAGCGCTGGCTTAATGGGTCTTGAAGGTTGTATCTGAAATGCAGCCTGTGGGAGAGGAATCCTGTATCTATAGCAACACAAAACCTGAATGAAGGGAGGGTGTATTCTCATCTATAAGTGGGAGATTGGATCAGGATTAGAAGGCCAGGAGGTAACTTGAATTCTGTCAATGCCATAACTATTCGATTGACAAAAAGATGCCAAAGAAAGCAGTGCCTTGGAGCATTACCAGAATAGTTCCGTACTTCCATCCAGTGGCTTACTGTAGATTTTGCTTAAAGCGCATCATTATAGCTATTGAACCATTATATAAGAAACAGTGGAGTCACCCCTAGTCTCCTTATTATGTATATGATAGCAGCATAGAGGTGCCTCCATAGAAAAATTGGCCTAGAGGTCCTTGCTGTGTGGACAGACAGAAAGCAATTCTGAGCCATATTGTTAACAATGGAAGCAGCCAAAGAGAGGTCTTAAAGAAAAAATGCAGCTTTTGCAATGCAAATTGGTGTCTGCATTGGAATTAGAATCCAAATCAAGGGGGGAAGAATCCAAGAAAAGTTAGGGCACTGAGAGCAATTCACACTGCCCGTGATTGTGTGCAGTTTTCCCAAGGCAAAATATAATCAGATTAAATGCATGTTTTAAATAACACTGATGTCTAAAACACACATTGCTAAAAGATTGGTGGTTGCCTAATGCTAATGTTTCTGCTAACCTGTAGAGTTTGTGGAGTATGGGAACTGACCTCAAGACCTGCAGAAATGGAAGGGACTTGAGAATGCTATTAATCACTCAAGTTCCATGAATTTCAATAATATTTGGGACTATACCCCATGTGTCTCAACTTTCAGCAGAGGATCCTACCAGTACAGCTGCACTGCCTGCAACATTCAGTTTTTGTTTGTGTGTCTATTTAATTTACAGGGACCCAGATTTAGCTTCTAAATTATCAAAATCTCTCTATGTATGCAGAATGCAATACCAATATATTTTTGTAACATTTTTTCAGCTGCTTAACATATTAATGTTCCCCATATCAAAGTCCTTTTTTTCATCTTTATTTTCTTTCCAGTTTGGGTACTGGAAATTGTAGATTTCAATGACATCAATATCTGAACTCCATTTTTACACTCAGTTACCATTCTAGAACTCTCTTTCTAATTCAAGAATCTGTTCACACCTAGAAGGGACACAAGTGTTCTTAACATTTAAAGGCAACTAGCCAGGCAGTTTTAAAAGCTTCATGTTCACACTTTTCCAAATTTTTCTCTATTCTCTTGCTCCCCCCCCCCCACTCCATCTGGTTTCATTGTATTGCTTCACACTTTTCAAAGTTGGTTAACTTTGCAAGGTGACATGAAACTTAGAAAACAGCTTTTTGTCCATACCCTATGTTTCTACTTTATGGTAACAAAAGCGGGACAAATTTTTATCAGGCACGTCTTTGTGTATGCTTGAGAATGTGGCGCGTGCTGCAGCCCTTTGAGTCAAGACTATATAGTTATGGAAGTCTCGGATGGAGTTCTCCTCCACAATATGTGGGGAAAACTAGCCAGCTTAGATGACTATTAAAAAAAGCATTTGTCTACTGACTATTAGCTGTCTTAGACATCTTTCTCCAACCCTGGTGCCCTCCAGATGTTTTGTATTATAACAGACACCATCCCTGGGCACTGGCCATGCTGAGTAGTTGGAGTTCTTCAACATCTGCTGTGCACCAAGCTGAGGTTGACTGTTCTGGGGCTTTAAAGCTCCAAACCCAGCACAGTGCAGACTGGCAACCAGTTCAACTAGTACAAGATCAGTGTTACATGCTCGAGCTGCCCTATCCTCATCAACATGTAGGTTCTGCCCAAGTTAAAGTTTCCCAGCTGTATTCAGTTTAACCTGTATGTCACTAGTGCGTGGATCACTAGGGTAGCAGCGTCAGCTAACAAGTCAGTCCTAGCAGTGCCTCTAGCTGTGCTTCCACAGACAGAACCCTGTGAAGACCCTCAAGATGTGAATTTCATCCTTTAGGGGAAGTGCAATCCTGTCCTAGTTGTAAGCCTCCCCCCAGATTTACCAGTTTCCTCACCCACAGCACCTCCATCTTGTCTAGATTAAGCTTCCAAGTTCTTCTCATTTATCCCCAAGCCAACTCTTGAGCAGCGGCTGATGAGTTTCACAACCTACTGGGACAAGCAGTTGGAAGTGAGACGCAGAGCAGCGTGCCACATGCATATTGGTGGCCCCTCACCTCAGGCCTCCAAGTGATCTCTTGCAGAAGTTTTGTGTAGTTTTTTTAAAAACAACAACAACAACATGGCATACGGAATGGAACCTCGTAAGCCAAAGGCAGTTTGGCTGGAACAGAGGTCCCCCAGCATCATCTTCTGGGTTGACTCTTCAGGAAGTTCTCCTGTAACACTGTGCCCCCAACCCTGAAAATATCACTTAGAGGAATTCCGGTGCTTCCCCAAGCATTCTGGTATCAATATTTCCTTGCTGTGTGAGTGTGATCCCTGCCCCCTTGTCAACCAGTGCTTCCATTGTGACTGAGATCCCTTAAACTGCAGTTTCAGTGCTACTGTAAACATCTGTTGAACAGTGCCCAGACATCTCCATGATAAATGGTACCTACTCTCCTGGCTCCATTTTGTGACATTCTAAAACTAGATTGATTGATTGTTTCATTGATGTAGAGGTTAAGAATTCTGCTATTGTGGCAAATACAGGGAGTGGGGGGACGATGACATCAGCAAGGCCAAACTATCATTCTGCAGCAGCCCTCTACCTCACAGCAAGGCTACCGGTTACCCCCACCCCCACTCCCCTTCATTATAGGGATGGGATAAAACACTTACACTGATCTGTCCTAGTGTGGGTATAGCTTTGGAGGGAAAGTTGCTGTTTGCCAGAAATGTATTTATTTATTTTTATTTTATATCCCTCCTTTATCCCAGAGCAGGACCCAGTGCAGTTCACAGCATGTATTAAAACAATTTAATTAAATGACTATGCCTATACCTATTGAAAGCAGCCCTATTAAAAGCAACACTGAAAACTATTAAATAGCAGAACGACAAAAGAGAAAAAGAAAATGTACACCACCGCTCTCAGAAGACCTGTTTGTGGCCAAAGGCCTGTCTGGACAAAAGATATATTTGCCTGTCTGGCGAAAGGAAGGTGGAGAGACAGCTAGGCTGGGCTGGTGTCACTATCAGGGAGTTGCCACTGAGAAGGCCCCCTCTCGTGACCTCACCAAATGTGGCTGTGGAGGTGGAGGAACCCATAGAAAAGCCTTCCCAGAGGATCTCAAAACCCGTAGGATCTTTCTTCTTCTTTTAATATGCCTAAGTTATTTTGTTTTGCTGGAGGAACTGGTGGCATGCTGAGTCAGAGGGATGTGCTTGGGCTCTCTTGTCCTTTTAGTGTTTCACAAGGTATAAGAGCAAGGCACCCAAGAGATTATGACATACATTTTTTATTTATGCATTTAAAAATGCAAACTGCACCTTTTAACCTATAAACAAGCAAGGTTCTCAAGGGTGGTTACAACCATTAAAACACAATAAAGGTAATTTTAAAACATACTAAAATATACTGCATAGCTAAAAAAACACACATCCTAGAACTTCCATTCTTCACAGCAGCCAAGCATTTTACATCCCAAAGGCCTATGAATATAAAATAATATATATTAAATATACAAGTATAAATTAAACATCCAATAAATATTCAATTAAAAACTTTGCTTCTGTTCATTTTGGACCTGAGTCTAAGGGATCTCATTATGGCTGCATAAAAACCCGAGGCTCTAAATATGCTGAACTTGGGAGATGTATAGTTTTAGAATTAGGCAAATTTATAAGGGAGGGAGGCTGAGTTACAGGCGGTGATGGAGAAACATAAATGCTAGGCAGGGAGAGAGCAGATGTAAAATCAAAGCAGATGTCAAGCCCTGGTGTGTGTGTGTGTGTGTGTGTGTGTGTGTGTGTGTGTGTTTGTGCACGTGTACACACACACACACACACACACACACACACACACACACACTGGTATTTTACTGGGCCTTGAGTACATTTACAGGGCCCCATAAATCATATACACAAGGCCCTTTTATGAGCACTGCACACCTACATTGTGTGTGTGTGTGTGTGTGTGTGTGTGTGTGTCTGTGTGTGTGTGTGTGTGTGTATTAGCATTAGCCAGGCACAGAGAGGGAAATAGCACTGGATCTTACAAATCCAGAAACGTTGGTGGAGGGGAGAGCCTCTCTCTCTCCAAGCAGCACCGACATTTATCTTTCCTGCAGCAGTGTTTAAAGTGAAAAGGGAGTATCAGGAGAGTTTGATAGGATCCAATTAAATTCTAGCAGATAAAATAATGATGAATTGCAGTTGAGCCCCGGCGAGACATGATGCGCATTACTGCCCTCCCTATAGTGCTGGGAAGGCATTGAGGTCATCAACTATAGAAAAATAGGACACAGTTGCAACTGTACTATTCGTGCAGAAAACAGCCTAGGGAAATGAAGTTGGAAGCTGATTGTGTGAGTATATACGTTCAAGGTGGATGTTCCCACTGTAACATGGTTGTTTATGAGTCTATGAGATTAGCGGACAGGCCGTATTCCTTGTTGAGAGCCTTTCTCTTTAGCCATTGCATACACTCTGGATATGGGACTGACAAAAAATAAACAAAAATATTAGATACATAAGATTCTTACTGTGATGGGGAGAGCATTTTTACAGTTTTGTACTTCTCTGAATGAATGAAATAAAAGTTCAGAGTAGGTCCACTAAGCAAGCGTTGATAAAATTATCCATTGAATTGCTGAGATTGCTTACCTTTTTCAAATCCCTCCTTGGTGCAGTTGGTGCAGTCTAGTCTTGCTAGAGTTCCCCCTATTAGAATAAATAAGGAAAATACATTGAAGGGACTATTGTTAGTCAGGAATAGCATGTATTACTTAAGAGTGTGAGAATCGGGAATGAGTAAAAACATTTCATTTCTTTTATCTTTGGGGTGGACTGAAACTTTCTCTAGCCTATTTCCAAAACCATCCATCTGAGTGTTTTGTTTCAAGTGTTTTTGATACTTTGGTGGAACATGATAAAGAGAAAACTCATCAGAAAACAATCTGGAAAACTCCAAATAAAGTATCCTGGGGGGATATAGGCAAATCCCTTCATTTGAGTTTAAACCTGGACTGATTTGGAGCCTTGTGGAGACAACACTGTAAAAGTGTAGCATCTTTCAAGGAATTTGCTGTTTGAACATGAGGTGTTTATTCCATATTACAGACATTTGGAGGGTGGGATGCCTAGTAGATCTTGGGCATCTTAGCTTTCACATTGAAGAAACAAGGCCTAGCCTGCCTAATAATAAAGAAGATGCTGAAAATGTGTATGCCATGAGCATCTTATTTTTCCTCCCCCTGTGATGTTCCTCTGTAGTGGATCTTTTGCACTGGATTCTGATGCTCTTCCTCCTTTCCTTCCTCTGCCTGTGTTTCCATATCTATACTATGTCTCTGGGTGTCCTTCTGCATCCATCTGTTTGCTTGCTTATCATGCTGTGTGCCCATCTGTGTAAGTTTCTGTCCACCTGCATATGTGTGTTCCTCTGATTTTTAAAGACAGATCAGTTGTTTTGAATATTTGGTGTAGACTTTGGAAACAAGGAGCATTTGTGGTAGACTTGCAACAGGTGATGGATTTCTCAGTCAAGAACGGAGACAAAATTATATCAAAGGATGGAAGCAGGCAGGCAGCTAGTATCCACTTTGGCCCACTCATAATTAAGGACAGCCAGCATAGGCTAAGAAGTTGGTAGGGACATTAAATAATGTTTATGATGTGCCTGAGTCCTTGGGTTCATTGAATTTTGATGCCACATAAAGTCCTTTCTGCTGCTAAGTGAAATTGTCAGAGTGCCACCCATGTTTTGTCAGCCTCTTACTCTGTATAGCCACATGGGAAGTCTGCATGACTACATGGTTTAGGCATGTTATAGCCTCTGTGTAGATTGCTGCTTGTGGAGATACTTTTATGCTCTACTGTTGAGATATGGAAGACAAAATTTGGACCTTGATGAAGGGTGGGGTGGGGAGACAGAGCTGCATAAGGCAGCTCAGTTTTTATGGACTCTCTCATCCTGTATTGGATCCTGCCTTCTGACTAGTGTGAGCCAATGCCATGTTTCACAGGGAAGAAGAGTTTTGACCCCCCTCCCTGGGATGTGAAGAATGCTAGACATTCCCAGGGCGGGAGCAGAGGAAGCTGGGCCATCTCAAGTATAAAGCGTTGCTTGGGATCTCCTATCTTTCTTTCAGACATCCTAACCTTTATCCGAGAGAGCTGAATAACTGATAAGAACCACATGCTAGCTTCACTCAGAGAAAATAGAGGGGCAGGAGACAGACTTTTCTACACAAAGGTTTCCAAACAGACCAGGCTGTGACGCCATTGCTGAAAGTTGGCTTGTGAACCCTGGCTTGTTTGGAAGCCATTGACCATAGTTTCCTGGCTTGCATGAAACAGGAAATGAAGGTTAGCTGCAGCTTCCTGGCTTGTTTCCGCACATGGGTGAAAGGACAACCAATGCAGGGTCCAGAGGGGGTGCGTTCAGGTTCATGGAACTCATGCATATCCTTACTTGCTAAACCAGGATCTGATTGTCCAAAGATGGCCATTGATTAATTTTAATCTTACTGTATTATATCAATATGTTGCCAGCTTTCTGGAGCTTGCTTTTAAATTTTGTAAACCACCATAAAATCTTGAATGAAGATCGGAGGGACCAGAGTTCAGTGGTAGAGAAGCTGTTTTGTACACAGAAGGACCCACGTTTAGTTTTTGGCATCTCCAGTTAATATAGGACCATTTAATCCATTTAGTCCAGTTTGATCTACTCTTTCTAGCAGCAGCTCTCCAAAGCCTCAAGCAGGGATCTTCCACGTAATCTGCTAGTAAATCAGAGATGCCAAGGGACTGAATCTTCTCTCATTTGCATGCAACATATATGCTTTACGTGCCCCAAATTTGGTCCTGCCCCAAATTTACCTGACCATTGCACGCTTCTGGCCATTTCAGCAATTTAATGAAGAGAAAAACAATGCCAAGAAAGTTATTTGAGATATCCGCCCCACCCACCCGTTTAATTCATTTTAGCAGATGAAAACAAGACAAGCCACTACTATATGATTACCCAGCCTTCTTCAGGCCGCTTCTTGGAAACCCATTTTATATAAAATAATTGCACTGAAGGTGGCTTGTCCTGCTTTTACAGCTGATTCTTTCAGTTGAGGCAAAATGGCCTGTTGTGAGTACACAGAGCAGAAATCCATGCACATCTCAGTGTTCGTTGTGACAAAGGCCTGTGTTTGGACCACTCACTTTGCATATATTGTTATTGTTATTGCAACTCCCTCGTGTGTAAAATGAGGATTATAAAATAGATTTGCTTCTCACATTCTCCAATGAAGGCTGCGAGAGGGCAGGTGGGAGAGTTGATTAGTTACTGTGTAAATTTCTGTGGTGCGTAATTGCAGAGTGTTGTAATCTAAATATATGTATTACGGAAAGTAAAAACAAATCCTTTTTGAGCTTTGAAGGCATGCACAGATCCATCTGGGTATCTGTCAACAACAAATAAATACAGCTTAAATGAAAATAATTGGAGTGCGGCCAAGTCTTGAGGTCAGGGATCTGTAGCAATCACGACTGGCAAATCAGCAAGACAAGTGCAGGAGCTTTTGTTGTAGGAGAATGGCACAGAGCGTCAAACTCAGGCTAGCGTGGTTAAATGCACTTCTTCTTGGTGCTTTCCAAAGATGTACTCATCTATGAATACAATACCTCTCTACCCCCACCCCACCCCCTTAAGGCACTTGCCACCAGATGCAATTTATGAGTGTTTGGATTATTCATATCTTCCAGTTGATTCCCTTTAGATCCTGATTTTGATAATCTGCTTAGTAAATTCTTCAAGAAGAAACAGGGCAGAAGACTGACACTTGGGTTGGACCGCCAAGCGGGGAAGCTTGATAGTGTATATGTACCAACGGTTCAACTATTAGGTCTGAAGTAACAAGTAGTACTATTAACTTGAGAAAAACCAGCATTAGTCATTTTCATTCAGATGTGTAGATATTTATTCTCATTAGTTAATGGTGATTTATTGACAGCCATTTCCACTAGAAATGATGAAAGGATTTGTTTGTGGGGATGGTCGTATATGTATTGGGGTGACTGTCCCCCAAAGTCAAGAAAATTGGGTAGCCAACATGGTGCCGTCCAGTTGTTTGTGAACTACAATTCCCATCATCCCTAACCGCTGGCCTTAATTGTTGGGGCTAATGGGAATTGTCATTGAACATTTGGAGAACACCTCAATGGCTTCTACTTCTGTTATGTCCTGCTATTCCAGAGATGTTATTTTGTCTATGTATAGTGTAGCACGGCAGAAATTTGAAAGGCCAATCCAGGTAGCACTTTGTCATAACTATTAACTCAACTGATAAAATATCTTTAGAAATGTGTATTTATAAACATTCAGATGGAGAGAAAATAAGAGCATTGGCATCATGCTACTACTAAGACAACAAATCAGCAAGCATTATTACTATTTTTATAGCCAGCCTTACCTCATTGTATGTTTATTTGGAAATAAGCTGCTTTGATTTTGGTGAGAGTAACTTGCAAATAATTGCATCAGACCCTTGTTATACAGTATATTGTAGAACATTTACAATCTAGGTTAAGTAAAGGAAACAAGTGACACAAACACACACATACCTTTCAGTCTCAATACATATTAGCATGAGGATTCTTATCTGCGTCAACAATTATGGCCACAGTACTATGGGGTATATACTTTGCATATACTTTGAATAAAGGGTGAGATTTTCTGTATGTGCCTTTAAGAGGGTTAAAAATATCAAATGGCATAGAAAATAAAAACAAAGTAGAAGCACGAGTAAGTGTTTGGCTTTGTCTGTGTAACTCGAGCATGTGGTGTCAGACTCCTGGCCAAAGCTCGAGCTTGTTGGCTGCTTTCTGCTCTGTCTCCTCCAAAACACCCACCTTCCCTGGCTTCCCCTCTGGCTCTTGGGATGCATGTCGGGCTCCCTTCCTATACACAGTGTTAGGAAATCCAGGAATAGTTCAGGCTGTTGTTGGCAAGACCCAAAATCTGGCTTGTTCTTCCTCCGGTTGAGTCATGGAGAGACTGGCAACTGTGAAGGCAGACAGATTCCTAGTTCTTTCCCGCCCCCCAGATGTGCCCCTCTGTCCTTCTTTCTGTCCATGGAAGAATTGAAAGAGACAAGTTAATCTCTTTTAGCATGTTCTTTAATGTGCACAAACATGTTGGGTGTGTTTTAAGCAAGCCACTCGTCTTCTTTGCAATGATTAGGGCTTAGTTCTCCAAAACAGCAGATGACAGGGTAGAACCTATGGTATATCGAGACAGCAGGTAAAGGCTCATATTACTGACTCCCCTTCCACACTGCACACAGAAAATGAGAGGTCAGGATTCCACCCTAGCTCTAGTTTTCTGTGCATAAGCTATCTTGGGATTCTTCTCCAGTACATTCTACAGGATGTAACTGAGCTTCCTCTTTCTACCCCTGCAATGGCTTGCTTTAATGGTGTTGTTTACAAGGCAGAAGTAGAACGCTATCAGGAAATGTTTCCAGAGTTCTAGATAAGTGGGACTCTTGAATTAGTTGTAGCAATATTGTGCTATCTCGGTTCTGATGTTCCACAGTCTTTGGCAGAACAATGAGAGTGAGATCTGGATTTTGAAGATTGTTGTGGGTTCAACTCTCTCCCACAACCCACTCTCTTGCCAGATAATGATGGCAAGGAAAGAAGAGTGTAGTGCTGCTTATTTCAGAGGGCAAATAGTGATGATGATGATGTTGATGAATTAAATTACAATAAAACAATCACAGCAATTAAACATTAACGTGAAGCAGCAGCAGAGCAGATAAAATATTAATATTGTTAAAGATAGAACAAAGTTGTTTTATTCATTTATGTTGCTTTTAATACAGTCTTTTGTTTTTGCAAGCTTCCTTGAACTATATGAGGAAAAGTGGGGTATAAGCATTTCAGATATATATATGTATTTAAAGCATGAACTGGATCAGTTACCTAACAGTCTTTGGGATCATTTATGTGGGAATCAGTATTGTGCACAGTGGTTGTGGGAGACTTTTGTCTTGATAAATTATTGGCTCATAGTGTGAAGTTTCATTTTGACTCAGTCAAAACCTGTGCAACATGTTGTTTCCAATCTCCCACAAATCTCGCTTACTAAGGAAGTCAGGCCTGCAGAAATGCACCTCTCTCCTACATGTGAGTTTCTTTTGTCAGTGCAGGCACCTGGAGGGTTAAATAATCTCTCCCCGCTTTCCCCTACTCCACACCCAAATCAGAAGTAACTCATTTCCAAAAGGAGCCAGGGCAGAGAAATGCAAATAAGTGTTTCGGACAGCTGCAGGCTGTATGCCTTCCTGAGATGCCAGTGCCCCAAATGAGACATGTCAGAGTACAAATTGAAAATGCCAATTTCACTTACTCTGCCACGCTGCTCGTCACAGCTAAATCCTTCTCTGTCGCCCCTCCCCACACACTTCCCACTTACCGAATGATGGGTGCTTCTCCTTAATGTAAATCTCCCTGACTTCTTGGGTTATTTCTGTAGTGGGTCTCTTCAGCCAATCTTAGTGGGACACAGCTACAAAGGAATGGGAGGGGAAAATGTACACAGAAACTCTTCCCTCATCCATATTATCTGAATGTCAGTTATCTTCTAGTGATCCATATTTAACTCCTGTACTGTGTAAAGGCCTTATTGATGTGAGCTTACAGTAGCTGTACCCCCATTTATCTGAACTTCTGGTTGTTTCGGCGCTGCCCAGCCCATTTGTATAAATTCTTTTTCTGGAATTTGTGTGAAGTTGCTTGGAATGTACTGGGTATATGTTTATCTAGGTACAGATGTAAATATAAACAGTGACTAACAGATTACTTTTTTAGAACGGAACATTTCGCCTCCTGCCTTCCTCAGTTGCCCAGCTGTGAATTCAAGTCCACTGGGCCAGAATTTTTTCCCTTGTTTCCAGTGTTCTTGGATCGGGTGGCATTGCCATTGCAATAATGGATAAATCAGTGAGGGGGTGTGGCTATCTGAATGGAAGTGTTTTCCAATTGGTTGCTGCATTCCCCCCCCCCCAAGATTGGCTGTGTGAAATCCTAAAGCATTTGTGTGCATCAGTTGCTGTTTTTAAGATGGAAAATAAGAGAGGAGGGACTCCAGGTGTTTGAAATAATGTTCATTCCAGGCCCAATGTGTTTCGGAACAAATCCATCCTTGGGGGCACATTTTTAGCAGTGTTTTGCAGTAGTAAGAGTCCTCATGCATTTGGTGAAAATTGCTTATAAAACTGTGCCCCTGAGCAAAGCTTTCTTCCCAAACATGTCAGTCCTGAAATAAATCATATTTCAAACTCCTGGAGAGTCTCCTAAACGTATATGTGTACATACACAAACATGTAATTTTCTTCTAGAGGTGCTTCCCCAGTTTAACGGCTGGTTTCCTTCAGTTATCATTTCACCTATGTACTGAACATTCACAGTCAATGATGTAAATTAAATTGCTGGACCTGGCAGTGAACTTTTTGTTTGATATACTAAGTCATAGTATATCATGGTAATAGCCAGTCGTGGTGCTCATGAAGTAACTGTCTCCAGGAGATAAAACACAGGTAATGCTGGGTTGTATCCAATGTTAGGCATACTCAGATCTAACCCTTAAAATGAACAAGCATGACTAGCTTAGGTCTACAAATTTCTATGGGTCAATCTTACTAGAGCTTAGCTGGATACATCCTAGTACATTTGAATCCTTCCACGATCCAGAGCAAACTTGTCTGAAGTGCAGTTTGATGCTTTGAAAACCATCTCTCTATGTACATGCACACAATTCAAGGAGCTGGGGAAGGAAGGGCTCAGTTTGTTTAGAACATTAAATGAACAGTGGACTTTTGCATAGATCTTGGAATAACATTGATGGCTTGTGCAAAAGCAGAAATTTTGCTCAGTTGTGTCATCAGTCCATTTTTTTCAATGCTAAAGTTACATTTTTAAAAAATTCAAAAATAATAATTACCTTTTTAAAATGTGAAGTGCTCTTTTATCCATATTATTGTGAGCATTCTAGGTTGAATTTTGTTTTTATAGTTGTTTTGAAATGTTTTTGTAAGTCAAAACTTAGGGAAATGACAAATACATATAAATCACCATCATCTGCCTTGGGAGTTTTTATTGAAGGATGGTATAAAAGCATATTAAAGAAATTAGTTCCTGAATGGGAACTTTGGCTGATACACTTATTTTCTCCTTCAAAATTATTGTGCAGGATAGACTGTCATGTTAGGGCAGCTGAATTTTACTGATTAGACCATACTTATATACCGTGAATGTCTTACTATATACAGTATTGCCTATGTTGCACTCTTTGAAATTGAAGGAGCATGATGTAAACATATAATCTGTAAAGTAGTTATGCCCTACTGTTTGTAATGGGATTATTTTGCGATTGGTTGTCCTCTGAGAAACACCCTGGTCTTTTCTCAGGAGCTCGGCCTTTCTCCGGTGGGTTTCTTACGCTAGTTCTGTACTTTCACCTGAATGCTTTACACTGTAAAGAATTCAATCAAAAATGCAAAACCAGAGTCCCTTCTGTTTCTTTGCGCTTATCACTGAATTAAGCACAAAATAGGCTTTGAAGGAAGCTGAGGCGTGGAAGCTCCTACCTTCTTTGAGTGGCAGGAGGATGTGGAGAAAGGGTGCTTGGGGGCACGGATATGCGGGGAGGGGAGGGGACCATACGCACTGCCTTCATCTTTCACTTCTCTGTGTCCTCATCAAGGCAGACTCAGTGCCATGGGCTGAGGGTAGGTGGGTGGGGTGGAGGGGGGAGGAGGATCCAAGGCACAGGGAGAGCTGATTCTCCAGTGTCCATAGCTCCCTAACAAACTCCAGCAAGCCATGAATCTTTCATTTAATCTCTCCTGACACGCCTGTCATTTTCTCCGGAGAGAAGCGGAGAATCTCTCGCCGAAGGAGGTCATTAGCTGTCAGGGAAGGTTCCGACTGCCTTCCTGTCTCTGTATCGATTAAGCCTCCACATGCGCGCAGGCACTGTGGAGGGAATATTGATGGGGCTGCCAGAAGTTTGGCTTGGGCTAGAGATTGGGTGTATCTTTTCCCTGGGTGGGAGGGACAAGGGCTCGTGGGGCTGCTTGATGAAGATATAACCCCAAATTTGTCTGCCTCTACAACCCTGCCCTCACAGAGCTATTGTCCGCCTTAGGCTCTTGCTTTATGTTTTCTGTGTGGGAGCTTTATTTCCCTATACCCTAGGAAAGGCAGAATCTAATATTGCCAGCTCTGGAGAGCAGAGAGTGATGACTCCAGCTGCTGCTTAGTTTGAGATATCACTGTCACTCAGTTTGTACAGTTCACCAGAAAATCCTCCTCCTTTCATCGGAGGAGCAGGTTCAACATGAACACTGAATGTTAATCAGAATCAAATGATTAGCATGTTTAGTTTTTATTATATATCACCATAGTGACAATATTGTACAAGGGCTGTACACTATTGGAGGGGCTCTGAAAGCCACTTAGTTCACAGTGAGTGTATGCCAGCAGTGCTTTTTTTTTTTTTAAGTACAAATTCTTCACCCAGGTAACCTAATTCCTGTGCCAAGAGAAGCTGGAGTCTGTAATTCAAATAAATTATGCACATGACGTGACTTCAAATAGATTTGCTTATTTCCCACCAGTGATTCTGTTTCTGCTAGCTATAGGAGAGGCAGAAGAGCTATACGGAAGCATATCCAAACTCTTGCAATATTGTCTGTGCAAGTAAGAAGATTTGCAGGGGGAGGTTCTTGAGGTGCATTGGAGTCCAGATTCCAATTCCTTTCCCTCAGAAAAGGCCTTCCATTTGGCAGAATTCTAGGAAGCAGCTGGGAACTGGAAATACAGTGGTACCTCGGGTTACATACGCTTCAGGTTACACACTCCGCTAACCCAGAAATAGTGCTTCAGGTTAAGATCTTTGCTTCAGGATAAGAACAGAAATCGGGCTCCTGTGGCGCAGTGGCAGCAGGAGGCCCCATTAGCTAAAGTGGTGCTTCAGGTTAAGAACAGTTTCAGGTTAAGAACAGACCTCTGGAATGAATTAAGTACTTCACCCAAGGTACCACTGTATAAGTGCTGCTTTTGGAGAGGGGGAGGCCCCTGGATATTGGAGACTTTGCATTTGACCAGAGTGTCTTGCTTGGGACGTGTCATCATCCCTGGCAACCACAGATCCAGACTTAGAACGAGTCAGAAGAATGCAAAGCCCCCCTGTGGTCTGTGGTCTGATTCCTGATGTATATCTGTTTCTTTCTGTCTGAGGGTGCCTAATGGACTCTTTTCTCTTGTGTTTCCTCTGGCAGTATTCCTATGAAGGGAATGGCATCAGTGACCTCCCAGTGAACCTTTCCGTGGTATGGAATGGGAACTTCATCATTGACAATCCCCAGAACATCCAGGGTAAGCTGATGAAGTCGGGTGGGGTGGAGCACCCTTAGCAAGATACAGCAGGAGTTCCCTGCAATGAACTGCTTCTGCGTTCCACTTCTGAGCCATCCACCTCAAGGCCAGATTGACACCAGTGCACCCCTACAGGTGTAAAATCAAATATTATGCTAGCCTGAGCAAACAAGCTTTCTAACACAGAGCAAAGTTAGAAGTGGTGGTCTGGGGATTACTGGTTTCTCTCCTGCCCATCAAAGTGCCTTGACCCTCCAAACGCGGTATACTTGCTCCGAAACATTTTCTCTGTACTGTGCTGTCCTTATAAACATGCCCAGCCATTCAATAACTCGTTTGAGACTTAAATGCACGTTCACTTCCTAGACATAAAATGAAATCACTTTGAAGGCTGCTTTACGATCCTGGCTCCCGCTGCAAGGAACTTAGGACATGATAGTTAGGTTAGTTCTGTAATGGGCAAAGATTATTTCACACACACACACACCGCAAATAAATTCACAAAATTCTCACAAAATCGTAAACCTCAGAGTTATTTGGGGAAGCCGTGACAACTATGCCAGTTCAAACCACTTGAAATTTGTGATTGTGGCTTTCAGCTGAGATCCTAGCACAGGGAAAGGCAATGTTGTGCCTTTCATATATTGGTGGATTCCAATTCTCAGCTTCCCCAGCCACCATAGCCATAGGCTGGGGATGATGAGAGTTGTAGTCCAGCAGCATGTGGAGGGCACCACTGGGTTACCCCTTCATTAGTGGATAGGCATTTGCATCATAAACAAATCCCTTGCTGGCTGTATTCAGTAGTGAAAGCTGAAAACTATATAGGCAGTGAATACTGTCAAAACTGGCCTGATACGACAAAGCATATGGAAAGTGGTAGACCCTGAGGTCCTTTAGTGGGCATTGTCAACAATTACCCATCAGAGGGGGAATCTGTGTAGCAGTTGTGTCCCCACCCCACCCCCCAACTTCTTTTTGAATGTAAGTGTTTTCTTCTTTCAGCTCACCTATACAAGTGCTCAGCTCTGCGCGAAAGCTGTGGGCTGTGCCTCAAGGCAGATCCACGCTTCGAGTGTGGCTGGTGTGTGTCAGAAAAGCGATGTTCCCTGCGCCAACATTGCCCAGCCTCTGAGAGCAGCTGGATGCATGCCAGCAATGGCAATAGCCGCTGTGCGGACCCCAAAATCATTAAGGTATGCTTGTGAAGGGTAAGCAGGGGGGAGGTTTTTCTTCTTCTCCTTTATCCTCAGTGCTGAATAGGAAATCGCCTATGGTGGAGGGTACATGGTGGTGGGCAGTTCTGAAGTATTTTAAGGCG
This sequence comes from Podarcis filfolensis, assembly GCF_964270895.1. Classification (NCBI taxonomy): domain Eukaryota; kingdom Metazoa; phylum Chordata; class Lepidosauria; order Squamata; family Lacertidae; genus Podarcis; species Podarcis filfolensis. The sequence goes on along the minus strand of NC_139605.1, from coordinate 39,439,552 downwards.
TGGCTGGCCTAGCTACCAGCGTATGCAGTGTTCTTGTAGCATATGATACAAGATGTAGTATTCTCCTGACACTTTCTTTGTTCAGACGCCAATAACTGGTGCAAAGCCTCTTCTTCCCACCAACCAGTGAGTGCTCAATGAACAGTAACGAGCAGAATTAGTGTCTCCTGTGATAAGCCGCTGGGGCAATGCAGCAGTGATTGTAATGGAGAATCAGAGGAATGTGGCTCAGTGGTCAGAGTTGGATGGAGCTATCCTGTCTTCTGTTCCTAACCCCAATTGACATTTCCCCCACTTCCAGATTCTCCTTGTTCTCCTCCATCTATAGCAGGGATGGGGAAACCATGGCCCTCCAGGCATTGCTGGGATTACAACTCTCATCATGGTCAGTGGTCACTGTTTCGCCATTCTTGATCTATAGAAGCATGGTTGTTTTGGAATCTGTTACTGTGGCTTAGGTTTTCGATGTCAACGTTTTGCTCTTAATGGGTATTGTTATATATGTTGTGAAAATCAGGCAAAGTGTACGCTTTTAAATAAGACATAAATAGGATGGAGATGAATAATATCAGGTGACACTTGTGACCTGTGCAAGTTCATTGGCCGGTGCTGGTGAAGACAGGCGTTCCAAAGAGGGGTTGGACTCAGATTCACCGCATTATGAGAGGGCTTTGTTTCCAGGACTGATGATACATATTGAAATTTCGCTTAGAATGACTTTCTGTCGACTTACTACAACAGGCAGAGTAGTAGGAGTATATTTTTTTGGCTTGCATACCACTTTCTTTCTCTCCTGTGTTGACAGTGGAAGCTTGATTCCCATTCTGGCCTATTTCACAGGATTCCTAGCAAATAGGATTCTGGAAGAAGATGAGGTTTGGTGTGTCGTGGATTCCTCACCCCCCACCCCGGTTGTGTTCACAGTTTTTAGCCACCCATCTTTTCACTTCCTTAAGACTGGTTGTTTATCATCCCTCTTCTCTTGACAGCTGCTATGACCTTCATTTAATAAGATTGTGTATATTAATGTTAACATGTTGGTTGGGCCAGGCTCCAAGTGCATTAGCAGGGATTGGCAGGTAATTCTATTTGATATGTTCTATTTACCCATATACTGCAAGCCAGGCAGGCCTTGGTGGTGTTAATTACCAGAGTCTTAGCACAGTATCTCATCTATTTGGGTTTCAGTGTCTTATCTGTTGAAGGCTGGAAATTAGAGTAGTGCCTCTTGCACTCCCCAAAGCTAGTTGCTTCTTATTGCTGATTGGCATTGTGGGGCCCTGCGCTGCGTTTGCCAAGGCCTTCACTCTTTGGAAGCCCCCAGCCCACCACAAAAACTGATGGGAGAGAGCCTGCCTAATTAGTGTCTGCATCTTCTATAAAAAGAAGTAATGACTGTAACACTGGAGGTGGGAGGTGGGGGAATGACAGGGGAGTCTTACCGTCTCAAATCACGTAAGTTATATTACAGATTTCCAGTGGAATAGTACTTAGCATTTATACAGTGCTTTAGGGTGCTCAGGATGTTTCAAATACAGTGGCCGAATACTATTTATTTTATTATATTTTTATACCGCTTTTCAGACAAATGGTCTCTTCCAAAGCAGCTCTCATCAATTAAAGAGAGAGGGAAGAAGAGAGAGAGAGAGAGAGATGGGGAGCCTTCCATCAGGCTTTCAAACTTAAAAAATAATAAGAAGAAGGAACACAAAGAAAGGGGAGGTGGAGGGAAAAGGTAGAGCAAGGGATATCATTTTGACAATACTACAGCAAGGTGGTAAGTTGTAAATAGGCATTTATTTGATTGTGGGTTGTGTTTATGAGATGACTCATAAACTAAATTCTCCAGGTGGCAAGCAGAGATTGAAAACACAACAATAAAACCACACTACAATAAAACCCACAGTAAGATTAAGAGACATAAAAGCAAAGTACAAAACCAGCACAATAAAATGCCACAGACAGCACAGAACTAAAGCAGCCATCAGATGCATGCGCTAAAGCCACCATATGCCACAGGACTTAAAGTCTGATCTTAAAAGACCTGGGAGAATAGTAAAGTCTTAGCCTGATGCTAAAAAGGCAGCAATGTCGGTGCCCGGCAAGCTACCCTAGGGAGAGTATTCCTTAGTCAACGGCTGCCACCAGAAAGTCCCTCCTTTGTTTCTACCCTCCAAATTTCACATTGAGAAGCTAAACAGAGAGGGGCATAACCAGAGAGAATAGAGCCATTGTGACTAACAGCAATTGATAGCCTTGTCCTCCATGAATGTGTCTGAACCTCTTTGAAAGCCATCCAAGTTGGTAGCTATTACTACTTCCTGTGGGAACACATTCCGTAGTTTAAGTATTCACTGTGTGAAGAACTGCATCTCTTCCTGGATCACCAGCTCCTTTTAGACAAGTGTATGGTACTAGAATCCCAAATCTTGATTTAAGATATTCACAGTGACTCCTGATTGCAAGGTATGAAGCTCTCAAGAACCAATTCTGACTGAACCCTGTTATGTGAAGTGTGGGGCTGTCATGAAGAGGTTTGTGAACCTAAAACCATTATGTAGTGTCAAGGCTACTAAATGGTGTTGATAACGCACATCTTGTTTACCTGCCAATTTTTGAGCACTTGCCAGCATTAGGTTTTAATGATACTCTCTGCATCATTAAATAATTAAAATTAAATTAAGAACTTGTCACACTAATTGTAAGCCCTGTGTAGGCAAATCAAGTAGTGTGCCTTTCCATGCATGCATTCCAAGTTTGGGGACTTAACATTGGTGCTTTTTCCAACTGTTGCTCTGGTTGAAGCCTGGAAGGCCATGCAGCCTTCGTAGGTGCTCCTCCAGACAATTGTTGATGACTTCCTGGTGCTTTCTAGATGATGTTGGGCTCCAGCTCCCATTAGCCTTGACCAGTGTAACCAATAGTAATGGGAGTTGGACCTAAACAGCACCAAAAGGGCGCCACGTTGGCTACCCTTGCGATAAGATCAGCTTCAGTGCAGTGGAATGAATGATGGGCACAGCATGCACAAAGAAATAGAATATGTAACCTTTTCTCCTGGAAAATGTTAAACTGTATGGGTCATTAGTCTGGAACAGGTGGAGAACTTTCTGTTGGCACTCGGATTCCTTCTACTCCAAGGGTTCCAGAAGAGCACCATTTAAGTTAAAACTAGAGCCATTGGATGTTCTGCTGAAATAATTTATCAGCTTGCATTTTGCTTTCACTAACTCTGTAGCACCGTTACTGGGCAGAAGGCTTTACAATGTTCTTATCTCCTCAGAACGATGATACTATGCCAAATAAACAAGTTTAGCCTTAATTTTACGGTGGCGAGTCAGTACTCCATTAGACCTTCCAGACTTTTATCAACCTGGCATGATGCTATGTTCCAGAATCAAGCCCAAATGTAGTGCCTTTCTTTCTTAACACAGCTTGGGAAGCAAACCCATCATTCTAAGTAGCCATGCTACCAATGTCAGTATCGCTTCACTTTTGAAAGCCTGATCTCAGAGACTCCTAATAGAAGTTTTGCTGCTGCACAAGAAGATGGAAGGTCGCTTCTGTGTGCTTTCAAAGCTCCAGTTTTAAGTGGTACATTCTCAGCTAGAATATATGCATTCAGGCACAGGAGGGCCATTCCGAAATGAAATGATCAAATGGCCAAACCGGTTAGTTGATGATTCATTATCTCATCTTTTGGGCACTGATATATCTTGTGTCCACTTCATTTGGCAGATCTGAAGGGTTTGTGCTCTGAAACCAATTAGCAAAAGAGTGCTGTTGTTTGTCAGGGATGGAGCTGGGGTGGGAGAGTGCCTGCTTCTGTGACTCTGTGTGTGAGTGTTTAAGGGGAGACGGTTCAAGAAAGAGCCAGATTTCCCTGCCAGCTCTGGTTCCCAAGTGCCTTGTTTAGCCGCGACCTCCCCACACAGTGTGTCAAGCAGTGTCAACTTTTTCCCAGAGTTGCTGCTCCCCAAACGTGTGGCCCTTGTCAGTTTTGCTGCAGTGGAGGGGAAATCTAACATACCACGGCAGCCTTTAACACTAATTTAACAATACCAAACAAACAGCCACGGCTCACCAAGTATCCCAGAGGAGCCCAATTTAGGAAAGAATGACTTGGGTTGCCTGCTGCAGCAGCTGCCTTAATGAGTTCTGATCCAGGACTTTAGCAGATGATTGGATTGAATTTAGGCGAGCAGCAAACCCCCAAAGCTCAAATCGGTTTGACTGTTGTATAAATTCTGAGGCATAGCATGTGATTGCCCTAGGCCTGCTTGTAAGTTAACTCGTGGAGCAGCCTGCAAGTCAGGGAGCAGAGAAGGGAGCCAGGGTTTGTGGGCTTTGGATACCTAATCCAAGTTGGCTTTGGGCATGCTACAGCCTCTTTGTGCCTTGGCTGCTGGTAATTCTCCAACGTAGCCTCCTTTTGCTGCTTTGTTAATGAGACTTGGATGGTGTTTGTGAGGCAAGAGTCGGAGAATGAAATGAATAAATGAATAAAGTGTTATGTTTTAATGACTCATGTTGATGCCTTGGTCAGGTATGTTGAAGGAGATGTTCTTTACGTTTGCACTGCCCCCTGGGGCTGGAGGAAATAGCTCTCTGTTGGTTTGCTACTTCTCCTCTACCAAGTCTGTCTGTTCCAAATTATGGCCCATATTGTAGAATGAAAGGGCCCTGTTCTGGAGGCGAGCAGTGTCTGAGGACCTGTGATTCTGAGAGTACAGGCCTAACAGAAATTTTGCCTGTCTTTAGGGGTGGCTACTGGAGGAGCGTAGTGTTACAGAGGCTGAGATCTCCCCAGCTAGAAAAGAGTTGCATCATACATGAGCAGCCTTTTGCCATCTTATTATTGTAGTGCACTCTGCATGCTGTTACCCTCCTTGACAAATATTCAGAAGAGATACCTGATACACAGTGAGATAGCATGGGGACTGCAGGACTGATATGTATTTTCGCTCAAGTCTGTGGCCCTATTGTTAGACATGGTAGGGCTGTCTGCCTGAAGCAGCATAGTTTGGGGTAACATTAAAAGGCAGCCATTCCTGCCCCCACCCCCAGCTATTTTATTAATATATTTTACCACCATCGGTGGTGGCAGCAGAGTTGCCATTTGGATTATCGGCCTCAGGCATGAATTTTTGGGGGGCTGTTTCTCATTACGTTTATGTTTCAAGATCTCCATTGGTGCCTTACTAGTTGTCCAGCATCAATAGAAGATACTGGCTTGGAACTAAGAAGTTTGGCCCACACATGCCTTAGAAATCTCTTTCCCATCTTATGACACATCTTTACTGTTAAAATCAACACAGTCTGTGCCTTCCTAACAATGCAATCTGTGCAAGAGCGTGTAGTGAGGTAACTTTGTGGCTGCCTCATAATTATAGAAATCCCTGCTCCTGGAGGTTTGCCAGAGCCTGTGCATTATCTGTAGATAATATAAGGCTTTTCTGTTGGAAGCAGCAATGGGAGGCCTGTAGTGGCTTTGTCTTGATGATATTTTGATGCCTTCGGTCTATTTTTAAACATGAGATCCTTTCTGAACATTTGGAAGCTGGCAGGATGCAGATTTAAGCAAATAATGGGGATGTGTTCTCAGGCATGGTTGCTACTTCCCACCAGCTTAGAAAGTTTAGGCTGTATGCAGAGCCAGCAGGAACAGTGGGACCAGTAGCTTTAATGTTGACTGGTCAGGTAAGCAATCTGCAGTTGGTTTTGCTAGGCCTATTTCAGTGCATCAACAATGACTATGCTGAGGCTTCTTTCTCCTGGAGCCCACTTCCCTTGGCTTGGGGTTGCCAGTGACCCAGCACAGAGCTTTCTCCACCTGCATGCCCATTAATCGTCTTATCACTTGCAGGTGTGTGCTGAGCACCAGGGGGGCAGCAAAATGTGGTGTAAAATTGCCCATAATTGCCTTGTTAGTGGCAATGGTGGGCCCGTGCCACACTGCTCATCCGTCATCACGCAGTGTGTGTCAAGCCACACCTGTCCGCTTTATTGGGAATCATCTTAACAAATGAGGCATATCGTGCTCACTGGGGCTCCCCTCCCTCCCCAGCTGGTGCTGTCAGAAACTTCACATGCTGGGATACACCAGAGTTGGTAGGGAAAGAGAGGATCCACTTTACAGGGGTTAACTGGTGTCTCCCTTGGTGGGGAGGGCTCTGGAGAGATTACTTTTCCTCTGTTAACTCACAGCATGAAAGAAAAATAGCCTCTCTGCAAGTGTCCACTGCCCTTGCCAAGGATATGCAGAATGCCAAAAAAAAGTAAAAAAAAAGTGGGACGTTCTGTGCCATTCTGAAGGATAGTCCGTTGTTGAGACCATTAGCAAGCCATCCTATGGGGAAAAAAACTTTTACTGTTTCCATTTTCATATCACCATAACTGCAGAGTGAGCCAGAGTGAATCAACAGCTTACATACATTAGCCATTGTGATACCTTGGAGCCACCTGCTTGAATATTAGCAGGATCAACAGTCCAGCCATTCCAAACATGTGGTTTAGGTGTCCTGAAGCTTATTCACAGGTGGATAGATGCATGGGTGTTATTTTCTTTTTGCTGTGCTCCAGCACAATGAAACTCCCAGTGCTTTCCAGAAATGTAAAATGTATTTTCGCTGTGTGCACGGCCCAGATGCCTTCTCTCTAGTTGCTGTGGTTGAAAGGGAATGACTGGGACTTGGTCCTTCAGGGCAAAGCTGAAATATCGCACTGGTTGTCCTTAATAATACCAAAGTTCTTACCACCATGCAGATGGTGAATAGTTGGTGTAAAACAATACCTGGTTTGTGTGGCAGTACTGTGGGGAGCAGAGAAGTGGATGTTTTGTCAACAGGTTGAGGTGGGAAAGGTGGATTATTATCACTGCTTGGAAGACAGCAACCTATTCAGAACACCTGTCTGGGTTTTAAGCATTTGCTATCTTCATTTTAGTTTACCTGATTATATGTTTATTTTCTAACCTGCATGGAGCTGTAGATATTTAAATTTGCCCTAGATATATAAATGTTGGGTGAGCTGCTGAGTTGTTATGGCATGTAAGCAAACTGTTGACAATGGCCTAATGAATCCAATAACAGTCTGGTTTGTTTCTTCCTAGCTGACACCTGAAACAGGCCCCCGGCAGGGCGGTACTCGCTTAACCATCACTGGAGAGAACCTGGGCCTGAAGTTTGAGGACGTACGCTTGGGTGTGTGGGTTGGCAAAGTGACGTGCATGCCCATCGAGAGTGAATACATCAGTGCTGAGCAGTAAGTAACCTCCAAAAGAGGGCTGGCAATGAAGGGATGGGCTGTGGGAATATCTCAGTAGTATATTGGTCCTCTGGTTTGCTGGACCAAGATAAAAGCCAAAGCTTTGCTAAAGAAAAGCTTTTGCTAAAGATGCTGCTTAGGGTTGATGAGGTCATATCTGTTTCTTATCCAGTCTGGTTTCAGGCTTAGTTTCGGGACCAAAACAGCATTGGTGGATTATCTGTGCCAGAAACTAGTTGGGGAGTTTATCCCTGTTGGTTCTGCAGCATTTGATACCATGGAGAATTCCTGGGATGCTTGGCTGGTATAGGCACTGGGAACATCATTTTATGGTGGAAGAAGTTCAGAAGGTAGTCTTGGGGGATGTGTTGCTCAGCCTCTTGGTTGTTGGCTTGTGGGCCTTTTTCACCCCCTCCTTTTAAAAAAATGTCTACATGAAGGTGTCAGGGCGTGGCCTCATCTATACACTGATGATACCTAGCTCTATCTCTCCTTTTCAACTAATCTGATGAAGTGGTGGAAATTTTGAACCGTCGTCTGGATGCAGTGAAGGACTTGATGAGGACTAACAAGGCCTCAGCCCATATACGACAGAGGTGTAATTGTTCAGTAGAGAAGCTAATTCAGGACTGAGAGTCCAACCAGTCCGAGATGGGGTTGCAATAGCTCTGAAGAATCAGATTCACTATTTGGGAGTATTCTTAGATGCAGCATTACTCCTGGAAGTTCAGGTGACTACTGTGACCAGGTGGTCTAAATGTCACTGCCAGCACATCGTGGGATGTGCAGGACCAATATGGTCTAGTCAATAAGAGTTGAACTGGGACTCGGTTCAGCTCCCTGCTTACTTATGAAGCTCACTGGGTAACCATAGGAGTAACTACTGTATCTCTTGTCCTAACCTCCCCATATGGAGAAGTTACGATATTAAATAGGATGACAAGTGAATGAACGCCTCTCTTGAGTTGTTTGGAGAAAAAAGATGGATGGAAGAGTGGCTAGAAAGACCTAATGAATCTTTCTAGATAGCTTTTGTATTTGGTTGCACAAAATACTGGCAAAATGTCAGTATTTTGCAACATTTTATAAGAATGATTCATCTAACTTCATTAGTAAGAAATCTTTGGTGAATGGCTCTGCATGACTGACTGGAAGAGTTAGTCTTCCAGTCTTTCATAGGCTTTCTTGAAGCTATGATTTTGGAAGATTTTAACTTTCTATCCTTAGTGGTGGTGGGTTCTTTTGCAGAGTTAGCATTAGCTAAAAGTCCCGCTCTGGATATTCTGAATGTATTTTCTGGCTTCTTAGCAAAGTCCTTGATGTGTGTTGGGAGATCTGCACTATCTAAAGCTGATCAATTCTGGCTAGCCAGCTGGAAGCAATAACTTCCTTTTCTCTCTGTATATCCTCCTTTGTTCTACTGTCTTAACAACTCAGGCTATTCCAATTTAAAAACATGTATAAATTTACAGAGCAAGTTCAAAAAGCAAGAGGATTTAATAAGAGAAATCAATTTATGAACATGTGGGTGCTTTTCCTTTCATATGCAGATAGCAGTGATTTCAAATACATGTGCTGGAAATGTGTAGGATTTTTTCCGCATTGTTTAATTTATGGACGGTGCATTAACACAACTGCAATAGGAGTAAGGGAGGAGGGAAAACAGGGGTTCTTTTCTGTTTCTCTTTGTATTTTGTTAAATTTTAATTGATTTCCTGCTGAGTTGAGTGTTACAGCACTCGTAATATTTTATATATTTTGCAGTTTTGATATGCCTATTGTTCAAAAGTCAATTTGATATGTGCTGAGAAATCACTTCCTGAAATTGTGAAATGGCATTTAATTAAAAAGCAACAGCAACAGCCCAGGAAAATGTGACGACAAGTGCTTGTCCTTACTATAAATTAGAGCAGAAATAGCTGGCTTCTTGGCCTGAGCAGGTGGCCTGAGAACTGCAGGCCAGCTCTGCTGAGACATTGCGTACATGTTACACAATCACTTACTGTGCCTTCCCTAGGATCGTCTGTGAGATTGGAGAAGCCAGCCCAAGCAAAATCCAGGAGGCCCCTGTGGAAGTTTGTGTCAGGGACTGCTCCCCCAGCTACAAGGCTATATCCCCGAAAAGCTTCACCTTTGTGGTAAGGATATATTCTTTTCTATCACCTTTCCTTACTTTGAATCCCACTTCCCTCCTATAATTAGTTTTATTTATCTAAATTTTGCAAGGCCACCTATGCGCTTGACTATCTGACCCACTTTTTATTATCAAGAGGTGTCCAGTAGAGTGAAAGAATGTATTGTGGCCCTGTGGTGCACAAAATGGCTGAGGTCAGAGGAAATTTCCCTTGCAGCATTCACTTTTAGTGTTCCTGGGAACCAAGGACACCTTCTGAACTCTGTGAACTTGCTGTGTTTCCCTTTGACAGACTCCCACTTTCTCGCAAGTGTCACCAGCTCGGGGCCCTGTCTCTGGGGGCACCTGGATCAGCATAAAAGGAAAGCACCTTGATGCAGGAAGTGACATCACAGTAACCATTGGAGGGCAACAGTGCGCCTTTCCAAGGTGAGCCTCTCATGGGTGGAAACAGTTGTGGAGTGGAGTGCTCCAAATGCACTGAGCGATGTGAACGAAGGGGATGCAAGGATGTGTGTGTGAGAGAGTATGTATTCTAAAATAAGGTACCACTCTTAAGGAGCCAAGCAAAAACTCCCGTGTAATTCTTTTCAAGGCTCATTTTTTTATATTTTGGGGTTAAAAAGACCGAAGACTGTTGAATTTCTTTTCCCTCTAAAAAGCACAAATCCCTGAGCCATGAAGTGGATAATTTTTAGATTAGGGATGATAATGGAGCGGCTCTTTAAATATTTTCGTGCAGTAATTACTGGTTATCAGCTCTAATCGCTGCTGTTTGCAGCAGCCGCATGATGGGGAACGCTCCGGAGTTGCGCTGGCTCTGCCGGCTGCCTTTGCTTTATTTTTCTTTTTGTGTTAACTGATAATTTTAGCATCACTTCCCCAAGTCAGGGAGAAATGGGGTACCACATGTAGAGGGTGGCACTTCATTCCTTTATTCCTTTGTGTCAGATGTGAACAGTTGGACTGAGCCATGGCCTGGGAGCAAGGCTGGATTCTTTCAGAGTAGGCTCCATTGGGTTCTCTTCCACATTTTATTCATATATGAGCTCAGGGCTACGCCAACATGGGATTTGCATTGATGCAATCAATAGCTCAGCTGTCCTTGGGCACTCCTCAGCTCCTGCTAGAATTTACAGGAAATGCCATGTCTAAACCTTTAGGTAGACTTATTTTACCCTTTTGTAGATTAGCAGTCTCCCCTTCAGCTGAGCAGCTTTGGGAATCAGACCTACAGTCTGTGGCCCATGGTGCTTGTGGTGAGAAGGCATTGGCGCACTACACATATCTGTTTAATGGGGCACATTTTTGCTGCCATGTAGTGTTGGTAGAGAGATCAAAAAGCTTGACACCAGGCAGAGTATCCAGCAAGTTTGTTGCTGAGATTGTGGCATGACATTGCAGCAGGAAGAATATTTGTTGGCCCTTCTTATAGCTACAGATGTTGATTTTGTTTCCCTCTTTCTCTGTGTCTTACAGGAGAAATGCTGTTGAAATCCGGTGCAGGACACCACCTGGCCAAAGCTCAGGAGAGTCTCCCATCCTCATCCATATAAACCGGGCTATACTTAGCAGCCCTGAGGTGGCATATTTCTATACAGATGACCCCACCATTCAGAAGATAGACCCCGAATGGAGCATCAACAGGTAGCACTGAAGGGAATGGATTTGCAGGATAAAAATAAAGAAAAGAATGTGCATATTAGGAATATCCGTGGTTGTTCATCCATTTATTAGCAGCTTTGCTGTACTTTGAAAAGCTTTGCATTTTGCTAAGTCACTCTGCCAGAAACCAGGATGATTTCCTCAGAACCCCACTTCCTGGAACCCACTGCAAGAGGTGTGGTGTGACGTGCATAGCACCCTGTGTGCCGGCCTGTCAGTAGAGAATAAAACACTGTTCCCATGTTCATTCTCAGTGTCTAGCCATAACAATAATAATTTTATTTTATTATATTTATTATTTTATTATTTATACCCCACCCGTCTGGCTGGGTTTTCCCAGCCACTCTGGGCAGCTAGCAGTCTCTAACAGAGGTTAATGCCAACATTAAGCCAGTTAAATCACATCCCTGCAAATGACACTTTGCCTATACTCAGTTGACAACAGTGGAGGGGGGTGCTGCTTTGCCTTGCAGTGCTTCCCATGAGCCACACATAAGAACTGTGAGTTTTGTAAAGCTCCTGAAGCAGCAGACCTTTGATTCTGATGCTGACTTTCTTCCATAGTAGAAATACGAAATGTAACAACCATAAGAGCTATAGCAGCAATTACCTGTTATTTGCAGTGTATACTTCAGTGATCTAAGGCCCAGGATCAAAAGAGTCAAAGCAGGACCCAGGAAATTTTCCTCTGCAACTGGGCGCCATGTGGAAGTCCAAAATAAAAAATGGAAGGAGCATGACACTTTCAGAATGGAATTTGCCACTGAATGTGTGTTTAAAAATGTGTATTATGGTTATTTTAAAGAGGATCTAGTTATGTAGGGAAGAAAGTAAGCTCTGGTTCAATAGGTTCAATAGACATAAAGAAGTAGGCCAGTGCTGCCTGACACCACTTGCTAATTGTATATTTTTCCTCTGTTTTGGTGATTTTGAGTAAAATCTATGTGTTGCTCTACATGGTAAGTGGTGACATCTGTGTGCAAAGCATAGTTAGATGTGATGTAAGAAGATCTGTGACGTCAGGAGGGTCTCCTTTATTTTCAAGGTTAAAGGAACTATGATGGTGATGGATTAGATTGGTGTCATGGTGATTGGAAGTAGTGGTAACACTGCAGCATTTTACCTTCTGAGTGACTGTTTTCTCCTAGGGAGAAAAATAAACTTTTTTTTGGTGTGTGGGGGGGGTCAATTTGAAAAAATACATGTGAAGAAAGGGTCAGCCCCCACCTCCAGGCAAGTGCCGTGACTCCATTTCAAGGGTCTCTGTAGCTGCTTTTTTCTCAAAACAGCTGTAAGATCTTATTATGGATCTCCCAACGTCATGTCGCTTTGAAATGGTCCTCAGAAATATTAGCCTTAAAAAACAGCCTACATTGTCATCTTTGTAGAATTGGGACCCAAAAGAAGCACAGCTAATAGACTGAAAACAGCTCCTGTTGTATGATGCATCTCTTGTAGTCCTGGCTCTTCTGAACACCAATGCAGAAGTGGTAGTCTGGGATAGAAGATGCTGGTCGTCCTGGTATTCTTTTAGTGTGCCAGGAGGGCTTCTTGGTTGGGTGCACCCTGGAGATGAGTGGAATCCAGAAAGCTTTCTCAGTTTCACCAGTTGCTCTCTAAAATTAATCTTGTAGTTTGGTTTTCCCCAACCTGAACATAAGGTAAGAGAGATCATGCAGCTTTTAAAATAACGGAGTAGAAGTGACATCCTTGTTCGGTTCATGCTGCTTGTGCCCACCCCACTGCAGTTTTTGTCTAACCCCGACTTTTGCTTGCTTTCTAGTGGTGGTACACTGTTGACTGTGACAGGCACCAATCTGGCCACTATCAAAGAACCCAGGATCCGAGCCAAGTATGGCTCTGCTGAGAGTGAAAATGTAAGTAAATCTTTGACTTAAGGGAGTCATTTTTAAAAGGAATTAGAAGTCACATGGCAGCCATGATTGCCCATACTAATTCTTTTGTCCAGATGTGGTGTCCTATCAGACCCAACCAGCATAGCTAATGGCCAGGGATGATGGAAGTTGTGGTCTAGCCACATCTGGTGGCCACAAGTTTCCCATCCCTAGCGTAGATGGAGAATGTCAAAGTGCCTTCAGTCTGAACCTCCTACCTAAGCCAGCACTTCTTGCCATGTATTATTATGCTGCTACCTCAATGAAGGGGAAAGGTACAGACAACCTTCTGGGAATTAATTACACTTGAACTTACTGTGTGTGTGTGTGTGTGTGTGTGTGTGTGTGTGTGTGTGTGTGTTTTGAGTCAGATGAAACCAATGAAAGGCAGTGGGTTAAATCTAGTGGCTTCTTCCTTTCTAGAACTGCACAGTCTACAACGACACCACCATGGTGTGCTATGCTCCCTCCATTGACAACCCAGTCCGGAGTCCTCCAGAGTTTGGTGATCGCCCAGATGAAATTGGTTTTGTCATGGATAATGTCCAGGCCTTGCTGATCATCAACAAAACCAGCTTTGTCTATTACCCAGACCCTGTGTTTGAGTCTCTCCCCTCTGGAATGCTGGAGCTCAAGCCAAGCTCTCCACTCATCCTCAAGGTAATGCTACCCCCAGCCCCATTATTGCAGCTGTGCATAAGCTACCCCACCTAGCATAACTAGGGTCGTTACTTCTGCCCCATTCTTGGCATACTTGGATGATTCTCGCCCCCTGCTCACACCTTTCTGCTGACTCCTAGCCTTCACTGCCAGTACAGCATGGAAGAGAAATCAGATGGAGTAGAAGGAACTAGTTTTCTACTCACAAATGTGGTCTTCACAACCTGTCTTTGTTTGGTGTTAAATGAGCTGAACTGAAAAAAACCCCCCACACAATCTATACATTTGTTTGAAAGGAGAGACTTGGCAGTCCCTACAGCAGAAGCACTGCCAAATTCTGGTAGTTTTTCCAATATTACAGGGAGAGGAAAACTATATTATAGGAAGAGGCATGAAGCCATAGAATGAGAAACAGGAGATCCTCGTTATAATTCTTCTATCTTATAATACTTATGAGTTGACTCCAACCTTGCTGGTCTGCTCCCTTCAACTTAAAATTGTCTTGAGCACACTTGTCACATATTCTTGGATCCGTTGAGTGGTGTTTCTTTTCATTAAGCTAAGAAATCCTTACACTAATGGTGTGCTACAGTAGGCTTCACACCTTGTTCCTGCAAGACTGTAGAGAGGAGAAAAATTGATTGTGTTACAGTGGAAAAGGCAGGGAAAGTGATGCAAATGTTAGCAAATATTCTCTCTCCTATTGAGCATTTTGTCACCCATTGGTCACTTCTGTTCAACTAAGGATAGTTTGAGGCTGCTTTTGGACCACTTTTTAAGCCGCATAATGTGGATTGAGATGTTGCTCCTTTTGCCCCCTGATCTACAGAACAGAACTGAATGAAAAGATGTCTCTCCTTGTGGGTTAGAAGGCTGAGAGTCTGCTGGTAAACCCAGTGTTATTTTTGTTTCTTTTTTAAGGGCCGCAACCTGCTTCCTCCAGCACCTGGAAATTCCCGGCTAAACTACACGGTGCTAATTGGCGATACTCCCTGTGCTCTTACGGTTTCTGAGACCCAGCTTCTCTGCGAGTCACCCAATCTCACAGGACAGCACAAAGTGACGGTAAAGCGAGCCAGGCGTGGCCTTTGTTTCTTTTCAGTCTTGCTTTGACAGCCTTGTACTATTCACTGGGTGCTCATTATTTTTCCTCCTGGAAGAGCCCTGTGCAGTCCGGGTTGCAAAGAATGTGGAACACATTCCGCTTTTTAATCTTTTCGCTCTCTCCCACCTATTCCCAAATCCAGATCCTGCTGTTGGGAAATATGTTCTCTGTCAGCAGCCGCTCAATACACATCCAGTTTCCGTGCACCAAACCAACCTTGTAAATACACCCACAAAGGTTGCTAGCCTGAAAAGAAAGTTTACTAGCCTGCTAGGGGTTGGCAGAGGAGAACCAGTCCGTCCTGCAGCAGCTTCCCTGGCAGCCCATTTAGTTTCTCTGTTGGGCATAAAAAAGGGATGGAACACTCCATCCTTCCTCTGCCTGAATTGAACACTTACCTGCCTTCAGTTACTTATCACTTTGCACATGGCTTGTGCATAAATACAACGTCACGCCAGACTATATTATGCATGCTATTAATGCAATTTTTATGTGATTAATTTGCATGTTTGTAATCTCTCTGTTTGAGGCAGCATCAGAGTAGGAAATCTTGGCAGACCGAAGGAAAGAAATCCAGATTTTGAGATTTGGAGTGGATGATGATTTTTTGGATCTCAGTGTTTGGTGTTCTGCAGGTGGGACTTCAAAGATCTAGAAGGCTTTTAGAAAGAGAGAGATAGAGATAGAGATAGAGATAGAGATAGAGATAGAGATAGAGATAGAGATAGAGATAGAGATAGAGATATGAATGAATGAGAGAAACTATTCCAATTCATATAAAAACCTTTCTGTGGGCCCTTTGTGCCCCATTTCTGATTCCTTCATGAGTTCATCTGTAACAAAGCTTTTAATGCTGCTCTTGGGTGTCAGTTGAGCCAGTTGCACAGGGTTCAGAGGGATGTACAAATTCCAGTGGTTTCTGTTCCATTATAGAGCTTGTGTCTGGATGGTATAGTTGCGCTGGAGTGCATGGATCAGTGCTCTCTTTCTCTTCTCTCCTGTGGTCCCTTTTCATGAATAGACTTCACTGAGCCCTCTTTTCTACCATTTCACAAATGGTGTTCATCATAATGAGCTAGCAACATGCCAGCTTTTCCTTAGCGCTTACTGCTGTTACTTCCACTAAACACTTAGCACCACTGCTAGTGAACATGCAAGGGCATGTTTTGCCTGTGGGCCACTGTTCTTGAAAATTTCATTTTTACCCTTCAGCTGGGCCTCTCTCTTTCGGTGGAGGTAAAGTAAGCTCATGATTGTATATTTTGAATTGTTCTGAATACCACCATTTGGTAGCCAAGCCCAAAACCAAAAGTCCTGTTGGGATGCATTTTGGCTTGCCTGCTGATGAAATTCAGTGTGTGATGATTGATAATATTGTCATTTATCCATTTTAGATCCCTAAGTAGTAGCAGTTGCCAGGGCATTGTCCTGTCCACCTCTGTTTAGTTCCATCCTTATTTCAGACATTGTGGTACAGTAGACTGCAGTGTTTAGCTGGTGATATTGTGAGGTTTAGCTGCTGATAACAATTGCAGTGTTTAGCTGGTGAATTATCATGATGTTGAAAATCAAATATCGCCTAGCCCTTACACACATTGTGAGTTGTGATACATTGTCCGCTAAAATATTATGAAACTATTTTCACAATGTGAACGTCAAACCGGTGTTGGATATTGATATATCGCCCAGCTCCATAACACTCCCTGCCTGGTGCCCCGTCCTCATATTTTGGATGCCTCCAACTAACTGTCACGATTACTTGCTCATTTATTTCCATTGACTTTAGAAGGGGAGTGATTTATTTTTTTAAAAAAAAGAACCTTGAGGAATTCAATTTTTGTGACTTCTGGTGTGAACTGACCTCCTAGACTTATGTGCTGACTGGGGCGTAAAATGTCCTCTGGATTTCACACTTGTCTGAATTTTGCGATGTAGTTCTTGATTCAAGAAATGGAATGAAGTGCAGTTAAAAATATGTATGTTGGGGTAAAATGCATTTATAAATGCATACATTGAGATAGAATATATGTTTAAATATGTACTTCGATATAAAATGCACATTTGACTTTTCATTTTTTTAAAAAACAGATTAAAGCAGAAGCAGGACAAAACGGACTCATGAATGGGTTAAGCAGGATTAGTTGCACATTAGACTGCGGCACAGCAGTTCTGACTCACTCAGGGGCTCAGTGTGGCCTTGGGTGTTTGAAAGGGACCCAAAATGTTTCTTACTCCAGGCACCTCATCCATCAGGGAATGCACTTTGCATCCCATCTGTTATTACAACGCTTTGTGAATGAGACATCAAACTTGCTGCCTGCTCAGCAACATACCAGCCTGTTCCTGCATCCCATCAAATCCCTTTGCAATGCTTTGAACAGGCAATGTGAGACTTAACCCTGCACTGCTTGGCCATTGTCCTTCTCCACTTAGGCATTTGCTTCCCTCTGATGGCTGCAGTCAGTGCTACCTAGAAGATGCTTGGGATGTGGGTAGCTAGGCAGGAGTAACCATTACTATGACTGGCAGAGAGGCCCCCCCCCCCCGCTTGTTCAACAATCAGTGAACTACCCAATGTGGCAATTGTCTCTTTCTTATTAATATTAAAATTTCTGCAGCTCTGAAGTTGGCAGCTATTCGCTTACCTCATGATTACAAGGTGGTAGCAGTGGGCACCAGCTTGAAATACTTCACGCCTTGGTAACATTCTCAGCGCCAAGTAGCTTGCTATTAAACCGTTTTCAGGGGTAGCAGGCAATGGGCAAAACATTCCCCTTCCTGCCCGTTCCTGGAAGGCCTCATCTATGCTGGATTCTCTGTATATGCTGGCAGAGAACCACGTCTAAGAATCTCTTCTCATTTGACATTTTATACTTGCGTTCTGATACCTGAATATGAGAGGGGCATACTGTTTGCCTTGGTTCTGAATGGTGCATGTTTTAAAATTAATTTATTGAAAAGCAGTTTGAATTGCCATTTGCTGTAACACTGTTGAGAGCTTGCACAGACCATGTGCCCTCTGAGCCCCTGTGTAGGAATTGGGTCTTGCAGCTTGAGGGAACTGCTTCCTTGGCAGCTTTTCTCGGCATGGTGCATGGGCACCTTTGGGAGGATGGAAAGGATATAAATTCAGAAAATAAGAATGTCCTCCCCTGGCATTTTTCATCCTGTTATGCCCAACAGCCAAGAGTGCCTTGGGATCTTTGCCATTCCCTTAATAATTACTATGACAATAACCCACTGCTCAGTTCTTTCACCTTCATCACACTCCCAAAAAGGAGGAATTCCAAAATGCCCAATTTCAGAAACTACCCAAGTCCCTTATTTCATTATAATTGATGTTGGAAAGCAATTCCCCATCTCTAGCAAGTGGATGGGAATATAAAAGTCCTTTTTGGCAGGAAGGTGTGAGCTAATATATATCTCCTCTCTCTCTCTCTCTCTCTCTCTCTCTCTCTCTCTCTCTCTCAGATCAAGGCTGGGGGCTTTGAATTCTCCCCAGGGATGCTGCAGATCTATTCAGACAACTTGTTGACCCTGCCAGCCATTATTGGAATTGGTGGGGGTGGGGGTCTTCTCTTACTCATCATCATCATCGTCCTCATTGCATACAAGCGGAAATCCCGAGATGCTGACCGCACCCTCAAACGTCTACAGCTGCAGATGGACAACTTGGAATCCCGCGTGGCCTTGGAGTGCAAGGAAGGTGTGAATGATGGGCCCGGGGTTTTTTTCTTTTTCTTTTTCATAGCTCTGCTACTTACCAGTCTGTTACTTCCCATTAAATCCCACCCCTTGAGAGAGATTTTTTTCCTGATTTTTGGGGCCGCACCAGTTTCTAAAGTCCTTCATTTACTCCATATACATTTTTAAACAACGATAGCAGCAATGCCATTGTTGAAAGCAGTGTTTCTCAAACTTGGGTCTCCAAGTTGGACTACAGCTCCCACAATTCCTGATCACTAGTCTGGCTAGCTAGGGATGATGGGAGTTGTAGTCCAACAACAGCTGGAGACCCAAGTTGGAAAAACACTGGTTTAAGGAAAAAGCAGAGGGGGAATCTTACCATAAAATGCAACAAGCTTTGCCACCATTTCGGGCAATTAGGAAAATGGGTTCATAATTCCACAGGTGGAGATGAACTTTCCCCGTACCCTCTACTTCCTTCCTCCTAGTCTCTCCCCACATGGGTTTTTCTTCCAACTGAGCTCACTTCCAGTATCTGAACTTGGCAAAGGAGAAAAGCAGCTGGGTGGGAGGCAGACTGTGGGAGAGAGGTGGAAGTGGGTGCCAATACCCCCCATTGGTGTACTCCTTTTGCTCTGAAACAAAACAAAACAACCCTCTCCCACCACATAATGTATGATTGGCACATCTGAGTTTGAAGAAAGAGACCCACTGGTTTCACAGGTAGTTTGACTGTCCCATTATATTCCTCCGCTAGTGGGATCTCATCCAATTCGTTTCTGTAATCTAGGTGATTGGGAGGCTCACCAAAACTCACTCCCTTATGGCAATGTTATATTTGCAAGCTGTTACTATGTGGAACAATCCAGTTGGATGGAACATCTCCTTGCCAGCACCATATAGTCCCAGCTGGCACTGGCAATGAAGCAATGCATAGATTGAAACCTCCATGTTGAACATTCTGTACAATAGAAAGCCTCTGTTGGAGACTTTCAGAAAATGGCTTTGAAGGCACATGGTCCATTTTCTGTTGCTTGAAGCTGCAGAGGTTTGGCTCTGTCAGATGCCTGGATAGGAGGCCACCTGGGAACCACGTAAGCCTCTCTAAGCTTTTTGGAGGAATTAACTGTGAAATAACAACCAACATACAATTGGGCAGATCCATATGATTGCAACTTGGGTTGACTTCACCCCCATGTGGAGCACTGTTGTAGAAGTTCCCTTCCTGCCAGCAGCCTCCCACTTGATTGAACCTTGCCTGAGAATTCGTACTAAGCAATTAGTTTCATCTCTAAGCTTTAATGAGACGGGACCTGCCCTGCTCATAAAGTATCCTAATTACCTACGAAGTGGTATCATTAACCAACAATCACAAAAATCCTTGCTATGTTTGCAAGATGTTGGAGAAAATTGCCCACTTACCAGTGCTTTGTTCGTGCTGCCTTCCCTGCCCAAAATACGAAAACCTGGCACATAGATTTCTTTGGCCAGTGTGGTGTATGGATGTGCTAAATTAGGATCAGGAAGGCACATGTTTAGAGATCTTGCTTAGCCATATAACTCACCGAGTGACCTTGGGTCAGTTATTACCTCTCTGGTGAGCTTACAAGATTGTAAAAGGGGTGTGGGGGGAACTTTGTTCATCACCCCAAACTCCTTGGAGGAACAGCAGGACAGAATGTAGGTAATAACAATAATAGAACTAGAATCTGACCACTATTGATTTCACCATCATTAATGCCCTCCTCTGGGTTGTCGTCGTAATATCGCAGGTTAGTGTGCTTGTATGCCACCGTCCTTTGGAGTGAAGGTCAGATTTGGCCAGTACTGGCCAACCTTTTTGCCGCTCCCCCATCTAAGCAGTATATTTGAGTATGGGAAGGAACCCTATCTGAGCAAGTTGACTGAAGCACAACAGGTTTTATGCTCCGCTTAGCGTGTCCATGGCTCACTCTGACGCTAAGGCTGTGCCTCCATCTCTGGTGCTTCTGCAAAACTGGTCCCTTATTCATGGGTTGTCCTTTTGGGGAGAGACAGAGGGGTCAAGTGAAGCAGTTTTATTGGAGGTGGTAGATTTTTATTTGGCGCAGTTTGAAGGAAGTTAGCGAGGTTTCAAGAGGAAAAGTTTTAAAGGGAGAGAGAAGCCTGCCTGCAAAAGGCTGTGGGTCTCTCATTACGTGACAGACAGATGCTGAGAAATTGGACAGAATGCTGCTTCTGATCCTGCTGATAAAACCTAATTGCCCATTATCGCCACAAGCCAGTGCCTGGGGCTGTGACCCTGCCAACTCCAAGTTGGCCCAGAGGCTGCGACAGAAGCAGGCACCTAAAATGAGATAATAAAAAAAGAGGAAAGGGGGGGGGGAATAGCCCTGTAGATAGAAATAGTGACAGAGAGGATTGTAGAGGGAGGGGGGAGCATGTGGAGGAGATTTCGCCTTGTCTTCCACAGCTGGCAGATAAAAGGATCTGCTTTTAATTAAAAGCTGCAATATCTTCTCTGCCTTTTCTCTTTTCTAGTCCCACTAGTTACAGATAAGATAGTGTGCCTTTCAAGCTGACAGTTTGTTTTTTCTCATCAAACTGATCAGCCTACAGCCCTCTGCCGCTTCTAGCTTCCTTTTTAAAGTGCCATTAATTTGATTTCTCTCCCCCCCTCCCACATCCCCCCCTATAAACTCTCACTTGTACAGCACTGGAACCTATGCACAAACAACCTGCTTCCTCTTGTAGGTGCCATTAAAGGTGCAGGATGCCATTTCTCCTCTGGCATGCTCCTCCCAGCAAAGCCAACTGCTATAGGACTTGTGAGATGTGAAATCAGAACACAGGGAGGACATTCCTGTGACATAGAACTGTTTCCTCTAGCCCAAGGCTTCCTTTAAAAAAATAAAAAATTCTGCCGGCATTTTGTCATTCTCCATCTCTTTTTATGTGTGCAGCCACAAAGGTAGTCTTATGCCAAAACACCAGCCTCCAGGCCTTTTACCTGCCTGCCACCTATGCTTCAGTATCATGGAACTGGACTAGAGGGCACAAGAGAGATCCCTTCTGGTTTCTTTTCTGTAAATTGGGTCTTGGTTCTCTTCTCTGCTGTCACTTCATAACTTTGGAGGAAGCCATTGTATCTTTGTGCTGCGTTTTTTCTTCTGTCTCTTTAGTGGGGGGCAAGAAGCTTCTGATGTAATGTTTGTTTAATTTTCTTTTCCTTAAATAAAGTTGGGGATATTGTTTTAACTAGCCATGGCCTTTTAACACTAGACTATATTGGCCAAGATTAGGCCTGCAGGCTATTCCCTGGCCAGTTGGGAGCTGATGCATATAGGCTTCTTGTTTAATCTGATCTTTCCTTCCCAGCTTTTGCCGAGCTGCAGACAGACATCCATGAGCTGACCAATGACTTGGATGGAGCCGGCATCCCCTTCTTGGATTATCGCACCTATGCCATGAGGGTCCTCTTCCCGGGAATAGAAGACCACCCTGTGCTGAAGGAAATGGAGGTGTGGTAATGTGTGTATGTGTGTCTGCTTGGATAACATTTCAGCTTGGCTTACATTTGCCTTCCTGAGCTTTGTGAGTTTATGCCTGTGGGGAGGAGGGATTCTTGCTGCTGCAGTCTTCTCTGAGTCTTCTCTCCTGTTTCACAAGGAGCTGAAGTGTCTGGGGTCTGGGTTTATTGGTGGCTTAGGCTAGACTGATGACCTTAAAGCAAGACAGCTTCACCACTTCCCACCACCCACAGGATTTGATTCTCTTTAGAGAGGGCACATTGAAGATTCTGCTGCTTATATAAGCTTAGGGGGTTGTTTGTTTTGACCTCAAGTGTGTCTTGGAGAGTTTTTCAGCAGGATAACTGTGCTGTTGTGTCCATCATTAACTGTTCATGGTGTATTTTTATTTGACTAAAAAGTGAACAACCACTAAAAATGTGAGGGAGACTTATCTGAGATAGTTCCCCAAATGCTGGCTCATAGGACCCTTTTTTCAGAATGGGGGGGGGGAATTTCCAAACTGCTAGGAGCTAGGTATAAAGAGAATAATGGGGAAACATTGATTCATGGGTGCGATGCACATTAGGGAGTCAGACTGACTGGGAGATCCAGGAATAAAAATAATATTCTATTGAGCTTTCCCCAGTTGTTGCCATTTCTTATAGCACGCTGAACAAAAGAACAAGTTTGAAATTCTCATTTCATTCATTCTCACAGCAACCTTACGAAGTAAGTCACTGTCATCCCAGTTTTACAAAATGGGAATTGAGCCTGACCAAGGCCACCTAGCAAGCGAATGGCTGCAGCAAGATTAGAGCATTCATCTCCAGCAACCATAACTGAACCAGCTACACTGGTGCATTCCTACTATTGCTGCTGGTCCTCTTTCACTAAATTCCAGAGCAAGGAGACATCAGTTCTGCTCATTTTTCCTTTAGTTGCCCTGAGAATAACTGAAGTATTGTGCCTGTGCCTGAGCATTGCAGTTGCAGAAAGATGTTGCTTGACAGCAAGTAAGAGAAAGACGGTGTTGCTGTTGTTCTTTAGGTTGTTATGGATAGGTTAAATGGGGCAAGAGCAGAGTGAGCCGTATGTAATATGGCTAAGCATTGAAGATAGGCAGCAAAGTTGTTGCTAGAGGCAGATCCAAGTAGATAGGATTTTTCAATGAGTAGGAGCAGAATGAAAACGAATAAAAGCAAATAAGAGCAGAGACATTTTCCTGACAGCAAAATCTATCAGGGTGTGGGAAAGTCTCTTGATTGAATTGATGGCATCGCTGTCGTTTGGCACGCTGAAAAATAGACTGGGCAAATTGTTTGGAAATATCTGTACAGCACTGGGCTGTTCTGTACTGCACAGCGGGGCGTTGCTGCTTTGTGCCATTTTCATTTCAGTGCTTCTGCTTCTGTGACATGAACTGCACCGCTACTTCGTATCTCCTTTGCAAGCTCACTGTGCTGGTCTTTATTACCTATGCGGTCTCAGAATGAGCCTGTGCTTTGCATGTGGGTAATGTTGTGTGTGTGTGCAAAATATCTCAGAAATAACTTCAGCTTCTTGAGAGCCAATGACCCGGTCAGTTGCCTCTGGTGTTTGTGTTGCTCTGTCTTGAGGCCCTCACTGACAGGTCCATCCTTTCTTTGCAGACAAAATGTGTGTGTGTGTGTGTGTGTGTGTGTGTGTTTGTGTGGTACATCTCTAACCAAATGCTCTCTCACTCTATGGAGAACTTTTTCTGAGAGGCACAGTTTGTGTTTATCTTCAATGCTCTGCACACTTGGTTGGATCTTCACATATTGATTGATTGCATGTGGCTGTGTACTTCCCCTTTGATGTGATTTAAGCACACACACGTGGACCAGAGGGGCTACCACTGTAACTGAGATAGATGGCTGTAGTTCTGAGGTGTTATCTCTGTAGAAGGAAAATGTACAATGGTGCTGCCATCTCTGTAACATTGAAGGTCAATGAAGGTCTAGTATCTCATAATGCTGAAACCTGTGGCCATATTGAGCAGCTGGGTAGTGGGAGATTCAAGATAGCATATGTTATGTGAATAAATACTTTGTCTATCAAAAGATTTGATGGCCACCAACTTAGATTGCATTAAGGGGGTACTAGGCAGATTTGTGGGGCAAGGAGGTAAGGCAGTTGATGGCTGCTGGTTGTGGTTGCTCTATTCTGACTCCAAGATCAGAAGCAGTATGCCTCTGAATGCCAGTTGCTGCCGAATAATAGTGGGAGAGGACTATTGCCATTATATGCTGCTTGTGGGCCTCCCACAGGCATCTGGCTGGGCACTGGGGGAGAATCCGGATGCTGGAGTAGATAGGCTTTTGATCTGATCTCTCAAGTCCTTAATAAAAGGGCCAACATGCTGGCAAGGCATACATTTCCACATGCTGGTCAGAATGATTTTTGGGTCACTGCTGCGTGGCTACCATGCTCACTGACATTAATATCAATATTTATATTAATATCACTGCTACTGTCATTTTCTGCAGCACTTGGTTTATTCAATTGGGCTTGTTTGATGCATGACCAGCCGCACATTTCCAAGAGACTTGTCTGACATCATCAGATTCCCTGGCTCCATTTCCCCCAGTGTGGCCTCTCCCTTTCCTTCCCCCCATACCGACTCCTCCTCCCTTTGCCAGCCCTTACAATGTCCGCTTAATTTAGTACAAGCAATTGTGCAAAAATTGGCTTTACGTTTTCCTGTATAACAAGGATGTTTTTGATTGGAGAAGTGAGGGGTGGCCTTAACTTCCCCTCACTGCTGACCTCACAGAGTAATTAATGTTGACGCAGGATTCGTAACATATTTGGGAGAAGTAATCAGCTCCAGAACACGATGCAGTTATTAATTACAGAGAATCAAGCACTTGTCAGTGCAAGTGCACAGGTTGCTCACTGTAGCTGAGCACAGTCCGGTGCTTCTGTGATCTAGTCTTCCCCAGTTGTGGGCCTGCCATCAGGTCTTCTCGCCGTGGTCCTCCAGTTTAAGAAGCTGTTGGATGCTTTTAGCTCTCCAGCACAGGGAAGGTGTTGCTTTGGGTAAAGAGGAAAGGCCTCCGTTGTGAGGATTTCACATTGAAAATAGCAGACCATTTACAAAATCAACGTATCTGAAATAAATATGGATTGCCTCTTCATTCAGTTATTATAGATTAAAGTTCTCATTAAACCTTTTGGGACACATTTCCATTGCTCTGTTGCTTCTGGTGTTTGTGGCCTTTGTCTTGCTCATTCAGTAGGGATTAATGGAGTCGAATAGGCTTTATCTATGATTTTGTTCAGTTAGTCAAGGTGGACTTCCATTAATTCATCCTGTGTTTATAGGAGCCTTCTCACTAACCAATGTTAATCTGTGGCGTTTAAAAAAACCACCACGCTCTTTAAAATGCTCTTAGGCATGGTGGGGGAAACCTTCTGTTTTGCTACTCTTTAATCTGTCCTCCACTTATAATTTCTGGTGGAATGTACATCAAATATGTGAAGTCAATTAATAATACCCTTCATTTTTGCTTTGAAAGAAAAAGTTTCTGCCCTTGTAATTAAAGGGATTCCACTTGAAATGTAAAAACCAGTATCTGCGAAGGAGTCCTAGTGATTGTAGTCTGCTATCACCACTACCCCTAGTTTCCAGTTAGGCTTTCCTGCTCATGTATCCCAATTGACTTTCATCTATCCAAGCATCACCTGCTAATATATCACCACTTACCATTCCAAAAAAACCTGCCCCAACTCAGCTGTTGTTTTTAGACTAAAGCATGTTGCAGCAAATATTGGCTTTTTTGGGGGGGGGGTATGTTCATGACTTTTATTAAGTTGCCAATTTTTTTTGGAGCACAGAATGTGAGTTACCTGGGTGACAGATTTGGGAGGCACAAATTTAGAGTCCTGCCGTTATGCCTAGTTGGACTGTGTGAATTGAAAAGCGACGCCGTTAGGTTCAAGGCATACACGATCTGTGTAAAAATGATTGTGTGTAAAGCCCCTTATGAGTTTGAGAAAGCAAAAGTGAGAAAAGTAAGTCGCAGTTAATTTCATGGCATGTGGATTCTGGTTGTGTGTGCATGCTGGCAATGTGGAGGGGGAGAATAGCAACAGAGTGATGGGCAGTTTCATAGGTCCATTTCACGTTTTTGCTATATATTAATGCTGGTCAGTAGCAAGTGGTTACCTTGGAAAAGTATTGCTTCCCCATCTTAACTTGTACCAGAACGTGTATCCTTTGTGGATTTTCAGATTCCGTCTGCAAGGGTAGCCTGAAATCTAAGCATCTGAATCTGAGAGTTCTGCTTCTATCCTCTCTGGAATGTGCTGGAGGTTTTTTGGCCCATCTGTGTTTCAAGCTCTTGGCTGTTGCTTTGTTGTGATCGCACTCTGCCTGTCATTACCTCCTTAATGATCGAGGGGGAAGAGAGTGAGAGAGGGGGCACACAGCAGCCAGGAGACAGGGACTTTAAATTACTGGTACAAGGATAAGGTGAAAACAAAACAAATGAACCACAAACCTTCCAAACACTGGCAAATGGGAGACTCTGGAGAACAGTGCACCCATTTTAAGAAGTTCCTTCTGTTTCCATCTTTCCTCATTATTGGAGTTTGGTGTGCTTACTCCATGCATGAATCCCTGAAATCCTGATGAGTAGCATTCCCATTATTTACAATTTTTTATTATTAAATCTGGATAAATTGGGATGACTTTAGAGTGTGGAACAGTCCTCTTGGAAAAGGAAATGGAAGCATTGCCCCATAGGCTAGATCTGGCAGATCTTTGAAACTGCAGTGCATAATCAGGTATATATGTTCAAAGAACTAATTAAACAGAGGACACGCAAGGCTTTCCCAGCTGTAATTTTAATTTCAGAGAAACCATATATGTTTGGTTGGTAAAATGAAATTACAAGAGGGAAAACCCTGTATTAAATATAACTGGCATGGCTTTTTTTAAAAAAAAGACTGATATGATGTGTTTGTAATCTTTTTGTTTGTGATCTTAATTAGAATGAGTTTAGTGCTAGGTATTGCAAATGACTAGGAAGGAGTAGGCACTGTGTGCCCCCCCCAATTTCCCTTCCCCACTCCATGTGCACTCATATAATAATAATAATAATAATAATAATAATAATAATAATATCCAGAGCCAATCATAGGGCTGTCATTAGCACTTTTTCTTATCTTTGGGGTTGTTATTTCACTGCTTTTGTGCAAATTTAAAGCCTTGATTAAATGCTTAATTCTTTTTTGGTCATTTGCCTTTGCTAAAGATTGCACAAAAAGGAGAAGAGCAACGGAGTAAGGGAGTGGGGTTTCCGAGTTGTAGATGGTAAGCCAAGCCTGCTGAGATCATTTATGTGACAGATGTTTTGTGCTGCTGCTGCTGCTGCTGCTGCTGCAGTCACCACCACCCTGCTCTATTTGTAGCATGCAATTCTGATAAGATCGCTTATGTAGGACAGGACCAATTTCCGAGCTTATCAAGTGTCGCTGACTTTAGAAGCTGAGCACACAGCCCAGTTAGGAGGAACCTGCCATCTGATCCTCCCTTCATGGCTTCTGGGAGAGTGAAGGGCTTTGCTTTATTTTGATCACTGAAAGTACAGGGCAGTGGCCTTGCACAAAACCGTCTGTGAAATCTACCACGAATGGAGCATTAGGCAGCCCTGCACACTCAGATCCTGGCTAGTAAGAGCCAAAGCAGTGCTGGTTGAAAGACACTTGTGCCTTCTCCCCCCCAACAGCTACTCCTCTCTCCCATCTCTTTGTTCTTAAACATAAAGAACTCTGGAGGGGTGAGAAGGAAGTCACTTTGTGGGAAAACTTGGAATGGAGTGAAGTGGAGAGAAGAAACAGTATAACCAGGCATAGCTGTTGGGCTTTAGTTACATATGTCTGAGTGTCCTTTGGAGGTAGGCTATGGGAGGTAGTTTGGACGTTCAGAAGGTGAGGGGATTTTAGGAATATACATTTGGCTTCTGAATCTTCACTTCTGTAAAATCTGGTGCTGGGGGTGTCTCTAGAAATATGGCTGGCTTGTGTGTCTGAAATTCCTCCTCCTTCTGAATTGACCTGCAGATTATCCAATTATTGCCTGCTGGGCTTATGTTGACATGTGTTTTTTTTCTAGACATTAGGAAGCAAGGAAAAAACCCATGTTTCAAACTGTGAGCATTTAGTTTTCAATGACAACCTTCAGTAGCTGCTGGTGAGAGCCATTGATTGGAGACGATAATTCCAATATGTGCATACTTAAAAAAAAAAAAAGAAGATCTTAAAACATATCCTGCAGCATTGACCATTCTGTTTGCTCTTCTTCTCCCCATTTCCCTCCCCCTGCACAGTATGCAAGACTACCCAAATGCAGGAATACTTCCTGTGATACTCTCAGATCTAGCGTTAACTAACCTCATCAATGCAGATTCTTCTACTTTTATCATTATCATATATCACCACCTGTACACAAGACCTTAAAGGAGGATTGATCAACCTAGAGGTACCATTGGACTTTAGCTCCCAGCAGCCCTAGGCAACATGACCAGTGAGCAAGAATGATGGGAGCCTAGCCCAACAACATATATAGGACCACAGGTTCCAAACTCCAGCTTTACAAAGTGACATAAGCAAAAGAAAAGTCTCTGCCCAGAGAAGCTAACAGTCTGACTTTAAATAAGGGTCCATTTTAGTTTTGTCCTGGACTTCTTGGGGGGCGGGGATCTGTAGATGGAGATTCAAGACAGAGGATATTGTTAACGAAGAAATAGAGTTACTTGTTTCCTGAGTATGGGGCACTAAAGCACCTAAGCAATCTCTGTAGACCAGATGCCCTGATCAGATTTAGTCATTAATTATCTGCTTTATGGCTAGGGAGGCACTGAGATCCACTTTGGGATGTAGAGGTGCTCTGACCAGCAAATCTGAGGACAACTCAGCAGCTGCAGGAGCAGAATATATGTGGGAGAGGAGGAAATGCCCTTTCCTGATTATTATTATTATTTTTTTTTTTAAAAAACGCCACTCAAAACAAAACCAGGCATGCTTCAAATGGCATCACTAATCTCAGGGACAGACGGTAACATTTAAGACCATATGCAGAAAGTGCAAAAGATCAGAATTTCCTGTGGGGACAGCTTGGTACACTCAGATCTATCCAGGAAGAATTTGGCTGTTACTCTCCAGCCAAGCCCAGCATTTTGGCAACTTTTCTTATGGGAAAAAAAAAGGATGCCCAACTGAATTCTCTGTTTCTTATAATAAAACCAATGAGACTCGTGTGTGCACAGGATGGAAAAGAGTATGTATTATATATACTCATCCTCCCATGGAGATATTCTCTATGTATCTTACATAGTAGGTTTGCAAGCACTGTAAAAGGGAGAAAAATAAAGTATCATTCATATATATATATATATATGTGTGTGTGTGTGTATTTGATGCAAGTCAGTCGAAAATTGGTTGATATGTACGTGTTTGACATTAGATCCACAGAGTGCAGAAGCCAAAGAATTACTTTTATATGGCAAGGTGGAGTGGGAGACAACCCCATTGCCTTGGAAGCATCCAGAATGGCGATTATTGGTCAAAGCAGTTGTACAGGATGGATACGGGATGCAACAGACTTTTGAAAGGACTTGCACATTATTGCTTTATCCTCTAAATCATCACTAAATGGTGATGGCTGGAAAGAAACTCTCCCCAAACGGCAATTCTCAATAATTAGAATGTGGGAGGACAGAGAAGACAGTTCTCACTTTTAAAGTGAATTTTCCTGGTTGCTGCTAAAGTCCACTGACTGTTGGGACAGCAGGTTTTATCTGTTTTGCTAAGTACTCGTGACCCTGAGGTCCCTGTTCGTGGCCTTTTGAAATACCGAGTCAAAGGAACTCTTAAGATAAGCCTCTGGACCTGAATCTAATGAAGTTTTCCCTCCCTCAGGTCCAGGCAAACGTGGAGAAGTCTTTGAGCCTCTTTGGACAGCTCTTGAACAAAAAGCACTTCCTGTTGACCTTCATTCGCACTTTGGAGGCACAGCGCAGCTTCTCCATGAGGGATCGGGGCAACGTGGCCTCTTTAATCATGACAGCGCTGCAGGGTGAGATGGAGTATGCCACTGGGGTGCTCAAGCAGCTTCTCTCAGACTTGATCGAAAAGAACTTGGAGAGCAAGAACCATCCAAAACTGCTCTTGAGGAGGTGAGCATTTCTCTCGGAACGTGTTCAAGTGTCTTTGTGAGTTTTTGCTGAGGCAAGCTTTGGTGTTATACAGAACTTGACCTGGAGGAGGGCAGCGGGAATGTGAATGACTCACAGACTTGCCCTTTTCATACTTCACCCTTTACATATTATATTCTAATATAATGTAAGATAGCCTTTGCCACCCTTGTACCTTCCACATGTTTCGACGACAACTCCCCTCAGGCCTAGCCATGTTTGCTGAGGCTGATATGAGTGGTCATCCAAAACATCTAGGAGAAGCAGGTTGGCAAAGGATGATATAGGATGATGAGCCCTCGCAGGCTATCATGAGATGTAGTTCTATAGACCAGGGAGGGCAGAAGGAAGACCTCCTGCTAGATCTCTGAGTGAGATGCGGTACATCAACATGGATTTCTGACTCCTGGTTTTTTAACAGTAGCAGCAACAAAAGGAATTTTCCCACCTAAATTTGGTTGCTGAAATGAATTAAAATTAAGCAGAAGTGGACTTTTATGTGGAAAAAAGCTGAACTTGGTTCAATTCTGCTACCAATAGTAAATTCAATGGCTCAGAGGCACCCTGGTCTTTCATTCTTATGTACGTCTTTTGCATCTGGCCCCGGCTGGTAGATATTGAGGTTCTGGGGGAGAAACAAAAGTAGATTCAACAAGCCTACCTTTACTGTAGACTACTAGTATTTTAAATTTCTTGAACTCACAATATTACTCCTGTGTCATGTGGCAAAGAAATAGTCATTATTTTCTGCTGCAGAGCAGCTTAGAGGAGTTCAGTGGACAGAGGAAGATAAGTGCCTTGCCCGTGTCAAGGAGCTTGCAAATAATTTGATAAGGGAGTCAGTGCTAAAGTAGTTTGGATCTTACTCTGTAAACAGGTCTATGCATATTTTACGATTCTGTGCTCAGACCTTGCAAGGAAATAAATTGTTATTAGGTGGAAAATTCAATAACCCAAGAATCTTCCCCCTCTCCCTTCTGTCTTTAAAAAAATAATAAGAAAATTGAAGCCATCAAGGTTTCAGATATGGGCTTGAGGGTGTGTGGGCAACACATGGTAAGAGCTTAGAAACCAGAGGTGGGTCTTTGCCTTTAAATGTTTCTTCTACACAGCTTTATTTTGTGAGTCAGATAATCAAACCATTGGGGGGA
This sequence comes from Podarcis filfolensis, assembly GCF_964270895.1. Taxonomy (NCBI): domain Eukaryota; kingdom Metazoa; phylum Chordata; class Lepidosauria; order Squamata; family Lacertidae; genus Podarcis; species Podarcis filfolensis. Next base: position 39,408,279 of record NC_139605.1, on the reverse strand, counting down.
ACAGCCTCCTGCCTTGGAATTAGATGCATAGTAGAGAGAATTTGTTTGTTTCAGAACTCAGTAGATGTCCTATTTCTGTGTTTTAGCTTAAGAACAGTCTCACTCTGTGAGAGCTGGCATCATTTTAAAATCCGAGTGCTAGAAATGGCAGCTGTTTCATTAATTAAAACTACTTATCACTGAAGGTTTAATGTAGATTTTTGCCACTTCTCTCTGCACCCTGCATTACTTCCACTCTCACTGGCAGTATCCTTGCATCCTTGGCTGCCGACCGCAGCAAGTCATTGCCTGTATTCTTGCATCTCAACCAGCAGTCTGTCCCACAAACCCTGCATTTTACAAATCTCGTAAATGCTCCTGGATGGTCCTGAGGTTGTTAATAGCAAATTCTTTCACCCTACTTCCAAAATGACTATGGGCCTTCTCCTGTTGCCCCTTAAACACTATCTGATGTTTTGAATGGATGGCATCAGGAGCAGGCTTCTTTGCTCGTGGGTCCAAGAGAGAGGTGTTCTCTTCCTATTCGCTTTTGCATTGGGCTCTACCTTCCCTTGTCGTTACCTTCCAATCATTTCTTCAGGGCAGATCCACACCACTCCTCCCAGGTGATTGTTGGGATGGGTTAATGTCAGAGCCCAGCAGATTTTCTTAAGCAAAGAGCCTCAAAACAGGTGAGGGAAGAGTGTGAGCCAGGGGCAGCGTTCCAGCTCCACTCTGCATCTGCTCTGCTCCATCAATTTTTAAATGGTAGCTAGATAGGTCTCCTGTATCACAGGCCAATGAATATTGAAAGAAACACCAGCTGCAGAACCAGTGCAATTATTAAACATACACCACGGTGTCTGTCGCTGTGCTTCCCCTTCTTTGTCCTTTAGCAATCCAGTCCTTGAAAAGTTGTTCCTAATGAAAGCCAATATTTAGAATAACAGCATATTAAGAAAATATATTTAAGATTCCTTATCTGATCATGGGCCATTTGGAACAGTGTGGTGCCAAAGACACAAATGAATATCCTTTCAGAGTGTTCAGCCTAGGATTAGGTCCAATTCACACTTTACAGAGAAGTTGCACATGCTGTGTATATACTTGTTTTTGCACTAGACACCATTAGCACATGAAGGGAAGATGCATATCTGTATGCAGGCAATGAACATGTGCCTGAGATGAGTTCCTTTGCCAGCATCTCCCCACTGCATATTCCTGCATGTTTGAAAATGTGCTTTACATGTCATGTTGGTGTACCTGTGGCAAACAGAACTGCCACGTGCAGTGTAAAACTGAGAGGGTCTGTAATACCCTTGTTAGGTAAATGAGCTCAGGAGCCAAAGGTTGGTGACTTAAGAGAATATAGTGTGTGAATTAGCTCTTATTGCGAGTCTAGTCGTGGTGGATATAGCGAAATCTATCTAAAAACGGAGGGAATTTTCAAATGCGCAGTGAACTGAGCAGGAATTTGAACTTAGATCTTCCGGATCCTAGTTCAATACTTTAACCATCTTTTTTCTTTTCTTCTTTGCGATCACTCGTAGCCGAGTAAGATTGTCTTCCATAGACACGGTTTTAACAATGAGTCCGTAAGTGACTGGAGGCCAATTCTGGACCCACACGTCCTTCCACAGTGGGGACATTGGTTTCCAGGTGGGAGTTGATCACAGTGTGGATTTGCCAAGCGTGCCTTCCTCCTAGCATGTTTCTCCTTTGCATCCTGAGTTTGAGTGTCTTCAAAGCCCATGACACCTTTGGTAAAGGCTGTTCTCCAACTGGAGCGCTCGTAGGCCAGTGTTTCACAGTTGTCAGTGTTTATACTACATTTTTTTTAGATTTGCCTTGAGACAGTCTTTAAACCTCTTTTGTTGATCACCAGCATTACGCTTTCCATTTTTAAGTTCAGAATAGAGTAGTTGCTTTGGAAGACAATCATCTGGCATCCGCACAACATGACCAGTCCAACAAAGTTGATGTTGAAGAATCATTACTTCAACACTGGTGATCTTTGCTTCATCCAATACACTGACATTAGTTCACCTGTCTTCCCAAGTGATGTGTAAAATTTTTTGGAGACACTGTTGATGGAATCTTTCGAGGAGTTGGAGATGGCATTTATAAGTGGTCCATGTTTCACAAGCAGATAGTAAGGTTGGTAGTACAATAGCTTTGTAAACAAGCATTTTGCTTTCCCTGCAAATGCCCTGGTCCACAAACACTCTGCACTTCAATCGGGAGAAAGCTGCACTAGCAGAGCTCAGGCGATGCAGGATTTCGGCATCAATGTTGGCCCTTGTGGAAAGATAACTGCCTAGGTAGGAGAAGTGGTTGACATTTTCCAATGTTACACCATTGAGTTGGATTTGTGGTGCTGCAGAGGGGTTATTTTGTACTTGTTGGTGCAGCACTTTGGTTTTTTGGATGTTGAGTGATAGGCCAAGCTTTTCGTAAGCTTCTGCAAAGATATTTAGGATGGTCTGGAGGTTATCCTCTGAGCGTGCGCACACTACGTTGTCATCAGCATACCGAAGCTCTGTGATGGAAGTTACTGTAACCTTACTCTTTGCTTTCAGCCTGCTCAGATTGAAGAGCTTTCCATCTGTTCGATATATGATTTCTACTCTGGTGGGGAGTTTCCCTTCAACAAAGTGTAGGATCATGGCAATGAAAATAATGAATAGAGTTGGGGCAATAACACAACCCTATTTAACACCTGAGCCCACTGTGAATGGTTCACTTTGAGAGCCATTGTTATATGTGATTGTTGCTGTCATATTTTCATGGAGGAGCCGAATGATGTTTACAAATTTTTCTGGGTAGCGAATTTTCAGAAAGACAGTCCACAGGGCATTACGATTTACAGTGTCAAAAGCCTTAGTCAAGTCAATAAACGCCATTATAGCACACTTGTTCCTATAGGGTTGTCACTTTCAGAACATAAGGCAGACCCACACACTGTTTGATCCATCAACCAGAACACAGCCTGCTGCCGAAGGCAGGCTGCAGCAGCAGGAGATTAACTGGGTAATGGACTGCATTTAGCTTGTTGGGTCACAAGTTGTGCAGGCCTCAGTTTTTATGGGAAAGTGAAAGAAAAGGTTTATGGGCATTGATAATGTGCTTCCTCGTGCAAGCACAGATCTGCTCTTCTAGGAAAACAAAATCAGGGAAACTCTCCATTTAATCAGAGCAGAAGGTGAAAATCGGCAGCAATTATATTTGAGCCGACTATGTGAGAAATAAGAAAAAATAAATTTTAGGGACGCGGGTGGCGCTGTTGTCTAAACCACTGAGCCTCTTGGGCTTGCCGATCAGAAGGTCGGTGTTTCGAATCTCTGTGACGGGGTGAGCTCCTGTTGCCCAGTCCCAGCTCCTGCCAACCTAGCAGTTCGAAAGCACGCCCAAAAGTGCAAGTAGATAAATAGGTACCGCTGCGGCAGGCAGGTAAACAGCGTTCCTGTGCGCTGCTCTGGTGTCGGTGTTCCGTTGCACCAGAAGCGGCTTAGTCATGCTCGCCACATGACCCGGAAAAACTGTCTGCGGAACGGACAAACATCAGCTCCCTCGGCCAATAAAGTGAGATGAGCGCCGCAACCCCAGAGTCATTCGTGACTGGACTTGACTGTCAGGGGTCCCTTTACCGGTTTTTTAGACTGCATCAACAACAGGCAAGGTGGTTTCTCTCAAAGCAATCTGCAGTAATTAAGTCTTCCCTCCTGCCTGATACTCCCATTGTTTCATGGGAATTCCACTCAAAATCTGTGCAGCTTTTGGTGGGATTTTGATTGTTTTGGTTTTGCTATTTTCAATAACACCCCATAGCCCCTCCCTTCTGCTCCCTTATAGCAATGAGGAGGCAGTTTCCTCCTTGAGGTCATTAGCGTCGCTTGTACTTTTGTGAGCATTTGAATACGAAATAACTGATCTGATGATTAATAGATGGAGCAGCCAAAAAGGCATAAATAAAGAATTTCAATCAGAGCCACCTGCATATTTTTCTCCATTTTAAGGAAGAAATGTGCATAGTTTTAAATATTGTTTGATAAGTATGTTAAGGTGAATCTTAATTTTTGTATCAGAGCAATGTTTTCATCGGTATGAGCTGATGAATAGTGAAGGCAGTCAACACAGACTCAATTCTTACAGCCCTGTCTCTGTATACTAATCTGCTCATGTCTCTGGTGATCAAGCCCTGAGCCTCCACCAGCAGCTCTCTCTGTCTGCCTACAACTCTCTACGGTTTCAGTCGTATCTTCTTCCCAGCTCTCCCTTTGGCCTTGGCCTTGATCTCCTCATTCTGGGCTCCTTCTGCTTTGAAATACTTTGGCTTTGTGTGTGTGTGTGTGTGAGAGAGAGAGAGAGAGAGAGAGAGAGGGAGAGAGAGAGAGAGAGAGAGAGAGAGAGAGAGAGAGAGAGAGAGGCTGATGTGAATAGGAAAATATATTGAAACTTCCTTCCTTTCTGCCGTCCCCCAGTTTGCCATGTGATGTGCTTTAGACTGGAACTCTTCCTTCCTAGATGACAATGTCTTTAGTCATGGACAAAAAGCAACACAATGATCATATAATGAGAACATACATTCTGGAAATGCAAGAAGGTTCACTTGCAGTTAAATGCAATTACTAAGCATCTGCAGTCTGGAGTAGTATGTATAAATATAAAATCCAAATCTTATATTGTCAGTATATAATAGCACATCAATGGGAAGCTAGTATGACGCCCTGTTTCTTTGCAATATATCCACTGATATATTGACATATGAATAATTCATTTTTTGTTATATTCAGCGGTTTCTCCAACTCATGCAGACATTGGGAACTTGGCAAACCCCAGAATCGCAAGAGTTTTAGTTTTCCATTAAATGTCAGTATTCCAATATACACTGCTGCAGATCCTCATGATGTCACTACATTGATCTGTTTAACATGGTCCCACACTCAGACGGAGGGAAGCGAGACTCCTTAGCTCTTTCTTAGCATATCTCTGTCCTGTCAAGTATTATGGTGTGCTAGAAATGATAAGTGAGAAACAAGTGCAATAAAACCAAGCCTCTCAGATACAGATAAATGTTGGGCTCTTTTTATCCCACCTTTCTCACAATACTAAAGAGGAGGAAGAAGCTTTTCATTGATCACACTCTCTCACATGCAGTGGAATTTATATAAATTGCTCTCCCCATATTTTGCTGTAATAGAAACCCATGACTGCTGTGGATGGGACAGGCATTTGAATTGCAGGTTAGAGATGTAAAGAATAAAACAAAAACCCTGTTGGAAAAAAATTGCAACATATTCTAGACTCATTCATGTGAGTCGAAGCTGAAATTGGATGTAGACCTCCCTTCCACAACCTATTGCAAGAAAACAAACAAAACCCATCTTAATATTTCAATTGGGGTATAATCAATGACAAGAGGCAACTCAGCTCACTACTAGACCAGACCAGAGATTGCAATGATGCTTGGCAGCATTGTCTAAGCATCATTTAAGCTTCTGGAGGCTGTCTTCCTTGGTGGGGAATAAGCTGGGCCAGTTGCTCTTCCCCCCTGCCCCAATTTTGGAAATACTATATGTTCCTCTTTTCCTTTTTAAGGGGAGGCAATGTCTACCACCTGGTTTTGGAGTTGGTCAGTGTGAGCTCTGTCATGGATGCTTTAGCTGAGATTCTTGCATTGCAGGGGGTTGGAGTAGGTCACCTTTGGGATCCCTTCCAACTCTACAGTTCTGTGATTCTATGTTCAATTATGTATGGCTGTTACAGAGTACTTTACAGCTGAGATTATTCACTGATATACAAAAGTATTTAAAAATAGTTCAGAGTTTTCTTGCCTTTCCCAGCTATTGCTCTCCTACAAAATGTTAACTGGGAAGCTTTGTGAATTCCATTAAACTCAATGAAAATACAGATCCTTGAACTCTTTAGAAATGTGGAGCAAGGGCCAGAAGATGATTCTGGGGAGCAGTCTCTGGAGATTTGCTGATGGAGGTTGGGTCAACTCTTTTTCTGTAGCTGTATTTTTATTGCTGTGGCCAGCAGGAGTCCAGGTTTTACTCTAATGAGCTCTGTGGGGGCAAAGTGGGATTGGCTGTTGCCAGGACTATCTTTAGATTTTGTCATGGCAACCCCCGTGTTCTGGCTACCTTCCTCTTTGCTTTGAGGTTCCTGCCTTTCATGGTTTGACCTTTAAAGCCTTTAAGAGAAAAAGCAAAAGGATCTGAGACTTTGAGAAAAGATCAGAGGCCTCTGATTTTTCCTGTTCTCACACTTACTCCCTACCTCCCCTACAGGACTGAGTCGGTGGCTGAAAAAATGCTGACAAATTGGTTCACGTTCCTTCTGTACAAGTTCTTAAAGGTAAGAGTGGATCATCTTGTTAACCATGTAGAATGAGGCTGGGGAAAAGATTTGGGTGCTTGATTTGTAAGAACCATTGCTTGTGCCTTGGGAATCGGGAACACCAAGGTTTGGGAGGGCTGGTTCCACATTTGGTATACCCCAATTTTCTGCAAAACTAAGCTAACAATTGTTACCAGTCTTTCTATTCTTTGCTATCACCACGTGAACTTCTAGATAACATTTAGAGAACTTGGATGTGTTTAGAAGTCACTCTGATGCACTGTTCCACTCACTTTCCTGATATCCCCAACCCTTTCCCCCCTTCATGATAAACCAGTTTGGTGCAGAGGTGGGTTAATGGTTTTAGGGAGGTGCTGATAGAAGGAGGGACTGAACTGCTGAAGGATGATGGAACAGCGTAAACAATTGAATTCCCTACATGGAAGGGAAACAAAAAAAACTGCAATTGTCATTGTTCAACCAGAATTGTTGTGGCACTGAATTACAGTATTTCCCAGGATCTCAGTGGAGGTGGCATGGCTGCAGCTGCATTAAGTTGGTGCAAGGTTCCCTCCCCGCCCATTACAGCTCATTAGTATGTAGCTCATTTCTTCCTTTGGTCTTGTCTGCTGGAGAAAAATCAGTAGGCACAAACAGATTCAGGTACATTCCGTGGAGGTAAAACCTGCAGGCCCTGCCTAGCCCCGAGTTACGAGCTGCTGCACCATGGATGAATTATGGCTGCCATTGCCTGGCACTGCTGTGGCCCATGTGTCAGGGGAGCTATAGTTTACCCACACTCCAGAAGGAAACCCAGGTTAATGACAGTTACATAGACCTGTTTGTCAGTCAAAAGTGATGTTTCACTGGGATCTTGCCAGACTTTCACTCAGCAAGTCATTGTGGCGCAGAGCTGTTTTTCATGGGATACCAATCCCTCATTAAGATAAAGAAAGCTTGAATTGTTTCCAAGCAAGTTGAGAGCTATGCAGAGACTGCAAGTGATCGGCCACTGAGAGGTGATTTATGTTATCGCTTACATGCACTTCGTGCTTTGCCTCTGTCTAGGGACGTCCCATATCTATAAACGTATATCGCTACTGTAGAGCATATATCACTTTGCAAGGATGTAAGGAGAACAGTGCTTTGTTGCTGTTTAAACATTTTTTCTTAAAACCCAGCTCTGTATATCCTTGTTTCGGTGTACTGTCTAATCGCCATTGTGTTAAGTTAGTCCTATAGACTACAATGTTTACTTAATTCTAGCTACAGCTCTTGCATGACTTTGGGATTTGGCAGGGGCCAGGTGAGGGAATAATTTAGGAGAGCTCAGGTGGTGAAGTCATGGAATACATGAGTTTGTTGGGAGAAAGGCTAGAAATGGAAGGAACCCATTCCTAATATACTGCTGCCTCTGCCACAGACTCTCAGCTGTAGAGGCTGCCTGAAGCTTGGGATGGGGTTTGGCTCCTTTCCAACACCAAGGGATTCTGTAGCCAGAAGCTTTTTTATTTTTGCAGCTCTTCTGCAGAAGCCTCAAAATTCTGCAATAGCCTACTCTTTAAGCAAGGGTTGTGGATCATGCTTTGCATGAGAAAGGTCCCGTGTTCAATTCGCAGCATCTCCAGGTATGACTGAGAAGAAGCCCTGCCTGAAACCCGGAGGAGCTGCTGCTGGTCAGACAGTTCTGAGATAGATAGACCAATGACTTGACTCAGGCAACCTCGTATATTAGTATCTTTACTGGGTCTGTGACAGTACAATAAAGATAATAATTATTGAATTTATATTCTAGAGTTTTTAGGAGATCCCTGTTCCCTTCACAGAACTTAACCTTCAGCCAGGGATCTCTGGGAGTTGTAGCTCTGCGAGGGGAACAGGGGGTCTCAGCTCTCAGCATCTTTAATAAACGGCACTACCCAGGATTCTTTGGGGGAAGCCATGACTGTTAAAGTGTTATCGTAGTGCTTTAAATGTATGGTGCAGATGTAGCCTTAGCCTTAGCCTTAAATGTAGAGTTCCTATATAGCCATGACCAAGAGAAGGCTCCATGTAGTGTTTCAAGCAAAGGTGCGCAAGTTTTTGAGAATGTGGTGCTGTGTGGTCTGGTCTGGAAATACACCTCAAGCTGTGTGTAGGAGACACCGGGAGCCCATGTGGTGCTTTAAAAAACCCTAAAAAACCTCTCTCCTTCAAAAATATCTCTGTGCACTGAGCTCCTGGAATAGATAAATTGCATTCCAAGCTGGATAAAGGAAGGGTTGACTTCATGCTGCTGGAATTTGGCAGCGCCATTTGTCACCACCCAAATCCAATGGACTGGCTCTTTCCATTCCTCCATTCCTTGTGCATGCAAGCACAAGTATATAAATCTGTCCTGCTGGTTAGTTACCAAGTTCTTAGAGCTGCTTTGAGGAAGAGGAGCAGGATCACATCAGCTGCTGAAGTTCATTTCCATGCAGCGTTCTCCTTTCCTCTTCCCACATCTCTGAAAGGTACAAAGCAATCGAGCCTACCAGAATGGTTGCCATTGCAGGTGGTCATTAGTGAGCCAACATATACCGAGTTCTAATGAATACACACACACTTATATCCAATGTTGTTTTATGTGCTTAAGCTTCTGGAAAGCATGGTCCTTGGATACATTTGAACATTGATCCCTGCTGCCCCCAGATTTTCTGCATTCGGAGAAATGGGCTCTACAGTCTCAGGGCAGCGTTCTTTCACAGCACAGATCAGAGTACACATGTGGTGGCTTTTCCCCAATTGATTTGGGGACAAAATATTTAATCACCTATCCTTAATAACTAAGCAAACTGTCCCTAAATCTCCTGTACTTGCTCTTGCTGTCCATTTACCGGCCCAAGGCTGCTCCATAGAGACATTTTGACTTTCCTCCTGACAGCTGCTTGCATGGCTATTGGGGGGATGGAAAAGGCCTGATTTTATGCTTGAATCATGGTGCTAGTGCATGTGGCAAATAGATTTATCAGAAAAGTTTATTCGCACAAATTGTCTTGAGTATGGACCAGGCAAAGCCTGATGCTTTTGCTGTCACCCAATTTCCCTCCCTCTCATTTATAAACGATTCAGTGGAGGAATTCCTCCCATCTGCTACCCAGATGGTCTTCTGGAAAGACTCGATATAACAGTGACCCCAGGCCATTGCCTCACCTTCCACCTAGCCTTTTCTTCCTCCCCTTTCCACCTTTACTCAAGATATATAAGAAACTGTGACCCATTATTTTGTTCTTTTAATCTCCTTTGCTGCTTGCTTTGTTGTTTTGTGCTTGTGTGTTCCGTTGCTTGTATTATACAGTTCAAAATTCTTCAATAAAAACTTATTACAAAAAAGATAGCTCTGACAATATGTGAGAAGGAAACCTTCTTGCTGGTTTTTATTTTGTTTGGAGTGGCAGTAAGCCAGGCTTTATTTAAAACACACACACACAAAAGATAAAAACAGACTGGTCAAAAACTGACCATATGGCAAGTTTTAGTTTGAGGGTTTATGAAGGAGAATGAGAATGAGAATTTCCCTAGACAATAGAAGGGTGCATTCCCTATAGACATGCTATTGCTGACTATGATGTAAATTTGTAGTTTAGTTCATCGTGTTCAGACTTGGTTCTTAGAGCTCTTCAACCATTACATCTCATACGAGCCATTGTCATTTGAGCCAAGTGCACCACGGTTGCAGCCACCTACCTTTACCCTGCTCCGTGTTCCAGTCTCCTCAGTACAAAAGAGCAATGTATGTAACCAGCAGCAAGAGACAGCTCCCATCAACTGATGTCTAGAATATCATTTCTCTGAGTAGCTTTAAAGGGGTGAGGATTGCAGGTGGTTGTGAAATGAGAAGTAGTAGTCAAGATACTTGAAACAGGCTTCCCCACAAGCACTTTGCCAGCAGGGAAATATATGGTCCCACCCCACACTGTAGCAAAAGCACGTGCAAATCCAGCAAGTGAACGTACTTGCATTTTTGTGTGTGTAGCCTTTGGTGAATTTTTGCAAAAACATGTCTTTGGAGAAGGACCTGACAAGGGAATGCCTCTGCAGCTGGGGCATGAGTTTGTGTCCTTGGGTCAAAATGAGCTGTTGATGACCAAAACAAAGGAAAGAAAGAATGGTGGTATCTTATATTTACTGCCTTTCCTGTAGGGAAGGGTTTGTAGGAGCACCTCTGATTTGCAGCACTAAGGATACCTCCCAGATTTGGCTTATGTTTATACACTTGCTGGTTGGCCCATATGTCCTCAGATAGGCACGAATTATTCCCATGGGTGTGTCAGGGACCAGAAGAGGTGGTGGAGCTAAGGACTCCAGGTCAGAAGAGGGAGAGCATATGTGGCCAGTTCAGAAGTGCTGCTACCCAACAAGCTTGCGGGGACCAGTGTCCCATCAGTCAAAGGATGTGACACTGCCATCCTTCAACTCAGAGAACTCTGTTGAAGACCTAGTGAGACCAGACTCTCCCTCTCCATTGCAGAAGTAGCTCTGCTGGAGAGGACTCTACTCAAAGCAGCACCTTCCAGTATGGGCAGCGGGGCTCACAATCAGGATGCAACTCTTGCTGCTATATAGAGCCGAGCTCTGCTCTCCCATAGCTCAGCGCTTATCTCCAGCCTGAGCCCTTCATGAGATGAACACTCACAATAGGTGTAGCATACAAGCATGTAGCATTAGCTAGCCTCTTGTGACAGCTACACAGCAACAGCACAAGGCCCTTAAAGGAATGAAAAGAAACCCTGCCAATCATCTGTAAGGGAAATGATATATTGATTCAGCACCACTGAAGGCCGAGATCAATGTGCTGCTCTTCTTCTCCCTTCTCTCTGTCCTCTCCCCGCTTCCTTCATCCTGGCTGCCCAGGTGTTGTTTGTGGCAGAGGTAGGGACACGCAGGCATCGAATCGGCAGGCCCGGGCAGTGGTGCTTTTGTTGAGGCCTCGAGCGCCATTCATCAGCCTCCTAATGAGCCATCCCAGGGAATGGGAGAGCGAAGCAGATAAAGAGGAGCATTGAAAAATGCACAATATTAGGTGCCTGATGAGCTAAATCTCATCAATAAGACACTGTGAGCGTTAGATAGTTTGGCTCATGCTGCTTCAGGCTTTCTCTCCACATACGCAGGCACTCATATGCAAATGCCAATGTTTACACTTTACTCTGCATCCTGCAGCTTCTCTTAATCTGTTGAAGGTTAAAGGAGGTGCTCTTCTCAAGAGCATTTGGTCTTTTGGCCCTTCTGCTTTTCGCAGGAGCTGGGGTCTACAGCCACTGTGCCTACTTAATATTGGCCAGGGAAAGCTGTAGATAGGAGAAGTCCTGGAAACAGTGCTGAGTTGTCAGTGGAACAAAGGTAATGGAAACATTTGCAGACAACATTTGCAGAGCAGAGCAGGCCTCTGGATCCTTCAGTTTATTTGTGAGATCTCAGCCCTGCATTTGTGTCAGAGAGGGCCAACTGATCAGTGGTAGAGCATGCAGAAGATTCAAGCTCTGGAATCTCCAGTTAAAAGGATATTGGGTCAGAGGACCTGGAAACATCTCTACCAGAGATTGTGGTGTTTTCAGTAAGAGTTCGGAGTAGTGGTTACAGTACTGGGCTGGGAGAACCAGAGTTGAAATCCCTAGTTGGCCTTGAAGCTTACTGTATTTGGCTTCTTGTACGCTGCTTAGCGATGATTGTGATTAAGCAGTATACAAATAGTTGAAAGGAAATGAAATAGATTCATTTTGATAGGTCTACTCTATCTAAGTTACTAACGACCATTACTTTTAATGTGCCTACTCTGAGTAGGTTTTGCATTGGATAGAATCCTATGTTAGCTTTCCTCATTGTGGTACCCTCTTGATGTTTTGGATTATACAAACTGGCAGGGGCTGATGGGAATTTCACTCCAAAACATCTGGAAGGCACCAGGCTAAATTGAGGAAGGCTGGGCTATGTGCTGGAACTGCCATACTTCCAGGGTTTGGGGAGGAGCCATCTCAGCAAGTTATCGGTGGCTTTCTTCGTGTTTTGTTTTGTATTTTATGCTCAAATGTTTGGTTTTGCCTCAGATCCATTCCTTCCAGGAACTGGGCTCAGAGCCGTGAATTCTAAAAGCTCATCCCATACTGACTGTGCAGTCACTGTCCTGTCGCATAAAAGTGTGTTTTGGTCTATGTCATTTTTAAAAGATTGAGCGCAGACTTATGATGAGCGCAGGAAAAGCATTGTCTCCTTGCACAGAGAGGTTGTTAGAGCTATGTGGTAGGTGCTGGCTGGTGTCTCGCTGTTAGCTGCTAAAGTGCTTCTCATCTTTGCAGATCAGCACATAATTCCTGCTCCAAAGCTGTTGGGGAGCATGTGGTGTTAACATAAGTCCTTGCCTAAAGATGCCAAGTTACCTTTGCCTGGTTTTATGGGTTTAGTTACTATTTTATACTTATCTATTAATATCCCATCCTTCCTCCTAAAGGAGCCCATGGCAGCAAGCCACATCCACAACAAAACATTTTTTTAAAGCATCCTGAAAACAGCTATGGTTAAAAACATTCTCTCATCCAGTGATTTTGCAGTTGCCAGGAGCACTGTCCTTCAGCTGTCAAATGCCTGGGTAAACAGCAGTATTTTCAAACTCCTCCTGAAAGTCAATAGTGATAGAGACAATCACACCTAACCATGGCATTCCATGAACAGAGCCATCACTGAAAAAGCCCTGTCATAGGTCGCAGCCCCCTTCCCTCAGTCACAGCCAACAAGTCCTCACTAGATGTTCATTGGGGCTGAGATAGGTGATAATGGGGAAGGTGCTCTTTTGGATCCTTGGGTCATTTAAGGTTTCATATGCTGGCACTAACACCTTCAATTGTGCCAGTAGCTCATTGGCACTCAGTGCAGTGCTTTCGGAACTAGCGACACATGGTCTCATTGGACTGCCCCAGTTACCAAACTAGCAGCCTCATTCTGTACTGACTATAGCCTCTGGACTTTCTTCAAGGGCAGGTCCTTATACAGCACATTACATTACAGTAGTCCAGACAGAAAGTCACCAAATTATGGGGGTTTGCAAAATGTGTGTGGTGGGGGAGAGATTTGGGATTTTGGCCAGTCTTAGACAGTATTCAGAGTGTTGAAGACCAAGGATGGACAGAACCATTTTATTTCCAGTCTGCTTCAACTTTGCCTGTGTTTATAAGTCTGTTCCATCCCATTTCCACATTAATCTGTGGTTTTTAAAAGATTCTCTATGAAAATTAATATTTACACATTATTGAAATACATATTTTATCACAAAAAGCTTATTTAAATATGAATTTTTTCTAAAAGTATGCATTTCTAAACATGTTTTATGTTAAAATATGCCATTAATACTTTTTTACACATTTTGGTGCATATTTTGAGTCATAAAATACAGAGATGTGCAACATCTGAATAATAATTGCATTCCAATCTGTATATTAGTCCAGGAGGTGCGAATTAGGTTGGTTTGTTTAAAAATGTGGACTGAATGTAATTATCCTCTACCCCCATAGACACTCACTGATTTATTCTATAGTGGGATCCATCCGGATTTCACTTGCCTTCTCCATGTAGCCAACCCATCTGGTGCCTGCCAGTGATATCAGCATACCTGGCAGGTACCATTCATGCCTCCAGCACATACCGCACCTACAGATCTCTCAGCAAGCCTGGCATGGACCTGGTGCAATGAGGGGCCCAACCAAATGCTTTGTGAACCCTATTTGCCCATGTACCTCCTTTAAGAGAAGGCAAAAGTAATTTCATCTTTTGTGTTTGGAGACTTAATAAAAGTGGCAAAGAGCCAAAGCAGGTTATCCTGGAGTCAGTATGTGTGATAGCCTTCCCGTAAATAAGAAAGAGCTGGCTAACACATCATTTGGCATAAAGTTGATCTACTGAGCTCACTGTTGGCTTTGCTAGAGCAGATTCAGTGGCCTGTTTTAAATGGGTGTATCACTGTTAGCTTGAAACCACAATCTGCTCTCTAGCAGATCCATGCCAAATCCTCCCACTTCCCTTTGCAAACAGATATTGAACCTGCTAATTCTTAGGGAAAGTTCTTCTACTATTGCATGATTATGGCAACCTGCCCAACTGCACTTTTGTAGCTGGGAGTCAGACAGTTCAAGAGCAGTTACCAAACGTAATTAACTAGTTAATACTTACCCCAAGTTTTAAAGAACACGAAGCCCTCTCTGTCTGTTGTCCATTGTATAAGACGCAGTATCCAGAACCTCTCAGGACTGAGAACATTAAAACAGGGGTAGTCTTCAGAGGTGATCAAAAGGTAAAAAGCAATCCACTGCTCTCAAGAGTGCCTTTAAACAGCCCTGATAACAGGTCAGGCACCTCGGCTCTCAAGCAATGCATGGCTCCTCAGCTGACTGCAAGTGGGAGAAAACTGTTTGATGAGAGATCACAACAGACAAACAAGATATGACCAAGGAGCCATCTTCAATTTATTCTCCATCTGTGTTGCTTTTTTGTGCCTGAATGGTTTGCAGTTAGCTTTTATAAGTAATAAAAGCCCTCCTTGGAAGAGGCTTGAATTTCTGGCCTCACCTGAAAAGGGAGGAAGGCAGGCAAAAATGGGAGAGTCTTGCCATGCTGGAGTGTAATTGCCATGCATGCCTGTTAATGTACGGCCATCATTTGGCTTGTGCATTATGAGGAGACAAGACAGTTATTAATAAACAGCATAGCACCCACATTGGTTCTCTCTCTCTCTTTCTTTCCCAAGCTGACTTAATGAAGCCAAGTTTGCAAATGAAACATAATTTCAAAGACAGGCGTGTTGTCGGTAGGTCTAGGGATGATGTATGCCTGTTCTTGCTCGTTAGCAGCTGTCTCTTTAATTACTGCAGATGCTAACGAGATGCTAACAGCATATGGTGGCAGAGAGAGGAGATGCACTTTGCACCAAAGTAGAATTTGTTTTGATGGTGGCCAGCTGGGGAAGAGGTGGCAGGACTGAGGTCACTTGGGATTTTTGTCTCTACCCCTCCTGTTTTCATCTTCACCCTAGTTGGCATAAAAGATTGCACAAGAAAATACTGAAACACTCCTGGGGACCAGCTATGTAGCATTACTATACGTCTGATCCAAACACTGTTGAAGTTAATGTCTCAATCCACTGATAATAGTTTTCAGAGTGATGTCTCTCTAGTTCCCCCCTCACCTTCTCAAATGTCTTTCACACTCATCCTATTAATTTCCATCTCTTCTCCCCTGCTTCAGCACCTCACTTCCAGTCCATTTTAATCATACACACCTGACTGCTGAGGTTGACACTTTTTCAGCTGGGAGTCTACTGGCTCCTTTTGTTTACTGTCTTGTCCTTAACTTTTAATTGCACAACAATCACAGACTTCCATTTCTTTTATTGTTAAAATGAAATTGTGTGACCATTTAGTAAGTGAGGAAGAAACAACAGGAAGCATTTATTTCACGTATCTAAGGATTTACTTATGAGGCACATGGCTGTGGAGAGTTGTAGAATCTGGATTTTTTTGAACTGATGAGACAAATTCATAGAGGATATACAAATCCATTCCTGACTATTGACCATGCTGCCTGGGACTGATGGGAGGTGGAGTCTGACAACATTTGGAGGGCCAGTTTCCCCATCAATGTAGAGGAAGGCAGATTTATGTCCAGCTTGTCTCTTAACTTCATAGTGCTGGAAGCTCTGAGTGAACAATAGTTAATGGATTGTTTTGCAGTTGTCATATATCCTTTTCTGAAGAACCAGGTCCTGGCTATTGTCGGAGATTGATTCTAGGTTATATGGCTCATTGACTTGATCCAATAATGGGTAAGAATGAACATGGAGAATTAATTTGCAGAAAAACTTGTAGAAAACCACATCAGTCAACCCAGATACCTGCTGAACAACCACTTGAGATAGCCCTTTATGGTCTACTTTATCTTATGAAGTCTTTGCTCATGCCTTGTCCATCCCCATGTATTGGATATTTTGTGCTGCCCAACTGAGCCTACACTTTGGGGGGAAATTAGGGTTATAATCCCTGTAGATCAGTGATCTTCGGTGAAGTTCTAGAATTTATAAAGTTCACACATGCTTTTTCACTGCTTTGTTTCTCAAACCATCATGTACCTCAGCATTAATAGCTGGCATATATTCAGAAAACACCTTGTCCATTATTTTGTTTGTGTGAAAAGCCAACTGAAACAATTGACTTGTATTTTGCAAAGAGTAGGATTTTTCTGATAAGATTTTCCAAAGAATGGCTTTTCTGGGCAAGATAGGGGTCAAAGGAGATACCATATGAAAGCAAATGGAGCAAGATCCAAAGGTACTAAACAACATACCGTAATCATTAGCCAAACTTTGATCTTACTACAACACTGGTCATTTCTGTATATACATTTGAAGCATGTTCTCCAGGGTCCAGCAAATTATTATTATTATTATTATTATTATTATTATTATTATTATTATTTATTACATGGAAGTAGTGTTTAATAAAATCAGCCTCCAATTCAAGTTTGATTTGGAAACAGCTGCTTATTTTAGGTATTTCAAGGGATGTTCTATCTAATGCCCTGTCTTCCTCCCTTCTCTTTAGGAGTGTGCAGGTGAACCTCTGTTCATGCTTTACTGTGCCATCAAACAGCAGATGGAGAAGGGACCCATTGATGCTATCACTGGAGAGGCTCGCTACTCCTTAAGTGAAGACAAGCTCATCCGTCAACAAATTGACTACAAAATGCTGGTTAGTGCAAGTGGGAGCCTGGTTTTCTGGAATCTGATCAGCAGGGTCAATGTTATTGGGGGGTAAGAAATTCCACTGCAAAATTTTGCATTCCCCAAAATTTCCAACCTAATGACTGGAAAAGGGGGTAAAGCTTCCAAGGCAGTTTGATGACTTCTCATTCTCTTGGCCATTTCCCTCTTGCATTCCCCCAATATGCAACCATAGTGCAATGTGGCAAATCCCATCATGCAAATATATTTACCTTTTTCTCTCATATAGACACTGAACTGTGTGAACCCTGAGAATGAAAATGCTCCCGAGATCCCAGTCAAGGTTCTAAACTGTGACACCATCACACAAGTGAAGGAGAAGCTTTTGGATGCTGTGTATAAAGGAGTCCCTTACTCACAGAGACCTAAGGCAGGGGACATGGACCTGGGTAAGTTGCAGAGTTACAGATGTTTGCTGTGCAGTCAGTGTACTAAAGGGTGGATTTACACAACCAGTTCATATTGCATTTGTACTTGCAGAGGTAGCTATGTTAGCTTGTTGCAGCAAAAGCAACAGTCTTGTGGAACTTTAAAGAGTAACATACTTATTTGGAGCATCAGCTTGCATTGATTTTGTCATATACAAAGGTGCATGAAAGTGTATGCTACCAAAATAAAATCTATTAGTCTTTAAGGTTTCATCTGTTGCCAACCACTTTCCTCCCCACAACCTTTTCCCAACTGCCACTTTCCCAAAAGTTGGGCTCTGATATAGAAAGAGAGTCCATCAACTGCCTTGCAGGAAAGGCTGCATGAAGGTAAGTGGTTGGCAGGTGACTTAGCATCCCAGACCTGCTTGCATACATTTTAGCTTAGAAATCAGGCCTTTGCCATTGTCCAGTGTAGTTTGAAACTTAGATGCCCTTCAATTTGCAAGCGAGGTCATCGTTCAATCTCCTGCTGGGGAAAATGTTCTTAATGTGTACTTGCTGGTCCTAGCACAACATCAGATGCTGCACCATGGAATGTAAGAAGGAGGAAGTCTCAGCGCTGCATTCTGTACTTTAGTCTTCTAAATTCTGCATTTGTAAAGATTCCACACATAACATCCTGAAATTTAAGAAGAGCTATACATTTTCTCATTGATGCTTGTTGTGAATCACCTGAATAGATTGTTGGACCCAGAGTTTGGAAGCCAGTGTTTTCATTGGCTGAGACAGTAGTGCTCAGTCAGCATTGAAAATTTGAGATTCTCAATAAGGGAAAATAAAAGGAACACTGGTGAGCTGCAGATATTTCTGTTGCTTGGAGATTCACTGAACGGGGTCAAGCAGTAGGATGGTGCTGCTCAAGAACAGTGATATCCCATTTTTGCAAATGGAGTACAGACAGGAGAAAATGAGTCAGTTATTCTCCATCTAAATGTTTGGCCAGCCTCCTCAGCATAGCTGCTGGCAGCGCACAAGACAGCCAAGGGTTTAAAGTGGGGTGTGGCTTTTAACAACTGTTTGTGCCACGCCTCACTCACATGCTCTCCATGCCTTTCGTTCTGTGATCTGTCCAAAGTGAGCACGATCCCCAGTGACCCCATGCCCTTCTCTTCCATCGGTGCAGAGTGGCGGCAGGGCAGGATGGCTCGGATAATACTGCAAGATGAAGATGTCACGACAAAGATTGACAATGACTGGAAAAGGCTCAACACTCTCGCCCATTACCAGGTGTGGTGGTCTGCTGGCTTTAGCTGTAGAGGTGTGGCACAAGAAACTGTGTGGCACATCTAAGTGCCACAACTAAGTTCACTCAACTTTAGATGCTTCATGTGTACAGTGTGAGAGAAGGGCACTGCAGACAACCTCTGCATCTGATACAAGAGAAATGCATGATACACTCTTGACTGTAATCTGGATGTTGTGTAATGTAGATTAATGATCAGTCACAAACAGGACAGTTCCTGAGTATACTGCCAAACAATCTAGAGTGGTCTTTTAGTATACAGTGGTACCTCAGGTTACATACGCTTCAGGTTACATACGCTTCAGGTTACGGACTCCGCTAACCCAGAAATAGTGCTTCAGGTTAAGAACTTTGCTTCAGGATGAGAACAGAAATTGTGCTTTGGCGGTGCGGCGGCAGCAGGAGGCCCCATTAGCTAAAGTGGTGCTTCAGGTTAAGAACAGTTTCAGGTTAAGTACGGACCTCCGGAACGAATTAAGTATTTAACCTGAGGTACCACTGTATACCCTGATGCACCCTTTTGGACATCTAAGGGGGTTGGCTCAGCCTTTCAGAAGGGATCCAGTTTGAAATGACATGGGTTGTGGGCCAGTGGGAACCACTCACTGCTTGCCTTTGCAGCTGCCCGCAGATAGTAGGCCACCTTGTCACTTGCCAGCTTTCTGCATTCACAGTCAGCCTTGCTGGGGCAAGGGACTGTCAAGTTTCCATCCTCTACACACCTAGCCCAACATGGCTTCTCCTCAGAAAGGATTAAGGCAGGGACAGGTAACCCTTTCCAGCCCAAGGGCCGTATTCCCTTCTGGACAAGCTTGAGGGCATCAAGGGGAGGGGCAGAGGCAGAAGTGGGTGGAGCAATGAATGAAAATTTATCTTTGTACAGCAGGCTAGTTTCTACACACACACACCCCCCTATCCTCCATACAGTCATGCAAAAACACGTAAGGAAGAGGGCACAGTAGGGTCAGTGAGGGGTGTGGCCTACTAGGCAGAATTTTGAGAGAATTCTGGAGGGCCATATTTAACCCTTAGGCCTCAGGTTCCCAACCCCTGAATTGAGGGGTAGTGTACTAGTGTGTGGGGTATTTCCTCAAAGTGGGGCAGTTATTAGGACAATACCTAGCTAAATGTTTTAGAATGCGAGCAAGATACATGAAGAAAGAGAAAATGTTAGAATATCCCTCAGAGCAAGTTAGGCTGAGGAGAGGATAGAATGGGGATGTTGACCTGCAAGTGTAATCAGACTACCTCAGCTTCCATCTTTTCCCTGAGGCATGATGGTCCATTGGTCCATTGTATTGAACTGCCTTTGGGAACCCACTGAATAGGCAATTGCAATTTCAGCTTGTCTTAGTGTGAGGAGCTACTGGGATGAGAGATGCATGATATGTGGATCTGAAAAGTCCATTCAATCTTTGTTTTGCTAATATTCTTGCTATAGGTGACAGATGGTTCCTCTGTGGCCCTGGTGCCCAAGCAGAATTCAGCTTACAACATTTCCAACTCCTCCACCTTCACCAAATCACTCAGCAGATATGGTAAGTGAGAAAACAGCCGTCATTGCTTGCTGTCTGGAATTCCGGAACAGTCTGGAGATTAGGAATCAGTCTTCCTGAAGCAAAGGCAGAGCAGAAAAGATGCAATATTGCAGCCAAAGCAGCTTTTTCTTAACCCCTTTCCAATGTCTCATGCATCAGTTTTGGAAGAGAAAATCACCCAAGCCCACCTCAGTGCTACTTATAGCAAACCTACCAACGTTGCCACTTTAGAAATTCTTCTTCTGATTCTGTCTCATCCCTCTACCTGTTGACTCGTCATATCCTGTGTAATTACTTCTGCGAAACTTGTATTTTTTGTCAGGGTCTCTTAGTTAAAGTCCCTGGCAATAATAAAGTTCCATGTTAGTTGATGAGGATAAGTAAGGTATCTTTGTGACACACCCTTAAGTTAGCACTTTGTTGCGGAAAGGGTGTGGTGGGGGGGAGAACTACAGCTCTTTAACATTTGTTTAAGAAGTGTTTTGATTTGAGCAGAACTTCCTGTGCACAGCATTGGATACAACCCAGTGTGTTTGAAGAAAGAGTTTCCTTTCATCTTCCCCCTTTAAAATGCAAAAGCAGCCAGTTAAAACTAGCAGAGCAGAAAAAGATGTCTGTCTGTCTGTCTAACCATATTTATAGCCTGCCGTTCCTCCTCAGAGATCCCAGGGGTCCTTCAGAAGTATCTTATATGAATGGCACAGCAGGTTGATGTCTCATGTATTTGATAGAACATGTATTTGGGCAGGTTAGGACTGGAGAAAACCCGCCAACAGCATGAGCTGGCCTTAGGTCTTAGCAGCTTTTGCTCACTGCTTGCAGTTCCCCTGGCAGGAAAGAAAGAAAGAAAGAAGAAGTCCAATGATTTCTTGGTTAATAGAGCCAACCAGCCTATGAACTTTTGTTGCCTGGTTCTAAAGGGTAGCCCAACACAAATCATATACTCTTGGTGGTATGACAGGCCTTGCTGCAAACTAAGTGAGGTGGAGGGAGGACAGCTGAGGCTGGAAGGCAGCAAAGGAGGGAGAGGCGGTTCCCATTGCATGTGGTTTCCTCACAGAGAGTATGCTCCGGACAGCCAGCAGCCCTGACAGCCTCCGTTCCCGGACCCCCATGATCACTCCTGACCTGGAGAGCGGCACCAAGCTGTGGCACCTGGTGAAGAATCACGATCACATGGACCAGCGAGAAGGTGACCGTGGCAGCAAGATGGTCTCAGAAATCTACTTGACCCGCCTGCTAGCCACCAAGGTAAATCGGAAGGAAGGAAGGCTCTACCTAGATGCGTTCTAAAGTTTGAGTAGATGTACAGACTACCAAGTCACACACAGAATCTGGTGGGTCTTTCATCCTACCATGCTGTCAAGTTTCTGCCCTCTTCTGTCTTGCTGTTATAAATCAGCAGAGAGTATATGGAGACAACTTATTATTCCATTTGCGATGATTTCTGACCTCTTATCTGCTTAACACCAAACACTTAAGGGTTTGGAGTTCTCACTGCTGCAGTTGCATCGCAAGAGATTCTAATGATAATAGCATTGCAGCAGCAATTGAAATCCAAGGTTCTTTAGAGAAACTTATCCCTTCCCCACAGCATACATTATCAGCCTCTGGGCCCATTATCACAAGATGGGTGATAGAAAATGCTTACTCTAGATGCCTTGCTGTCCCAGAGTGATCTGCTCCTTGCACATGCTAACGGCATATGTAACATTTTGCAAGAAGGATGATGCACCTTTCTTGCCCAGCCCACTCATACATACCTAGCTCTAGTAAAACCAGCAAAACTAAACCAAAGCACACTTATACACACCCAAAAATCAGAGGACATGAGCAGAAGTTCCCTACATAGGCTTCACCACTAGCTCTTGGGCTTCTGTGATAGCACTGCTGCTGTTGTCTTAGAATTTCTGTCTCTGTTCACCTGCTCCATTCCTTGAATTCCTTACACAACTTCTGACCTCAAGGAATAAGCAAAAAGATAGGAAAAGAGTGTGTTTTGGCTTGAGTGACAGATGACCAGGCAATCAGACAGACAAGCCAGTTTCAGTCTTCAAGGTACTCCCTCCAGCCCAGCCTGGTGTCATGCTAGACAACCCCTAGATGGGATTTTTAAATCCCTTTCTTTATTTTTCTGGGCCACTGGTAATCCTAATCAGCCCACTTGGCCTGGTGATAGGCATGGGCCCGGGTTCTTCTGCCTCTCAATATATGCAGAGGGACCTGGCTTCATTCTTTTAAACTCTTCACCTACCTATGGAGCATTTCTAGCCCCAGTTACATTTGGCCAAAAGGAAAAAAGGAAAAAACCCCAAACACCCAGCTGCAAAGACTAGTTTTGCATCCTAGCTGTTGACGAAGCAAAACTGAAAAGCAAAACTGAATCCCAGCCTCCGGTTGCTGCAATCACTGATTTCCCCTGTGCTCATTGTTCATATGCTTGATAGACGCCCTCATTTTATCAGCACTCTGCATCAGCAAAAGCCGAGGCAAGGGAGCTTTAAAAGTCCAGTGGCTACTCACACTGCGTAATTGCTGCCCTGGTTTCTGATGTAAATCAAATGGTCAATAATATAAGATTTGTACAAAAGCAAACAAAAATAATATTGTTGAGTTCTGAGAACTGGAGAAAGCCACATTAATTGCAGGAGCTGGCATGCAAATGGCACAGCCAAATCTCTCTCTCTCCCTCTCTTCTACTTTATTCCCAGACCAAATAATAAATTGTAATAATCTACCATAGCTATTTTCTCACTGGAGGTTGGCTGCTGTGTGTTGCTGCTCATCCTGAATCAAAAACACTCCTCCAAGAGCAGGTGGGGAACAGGCTAATTCTTGCAATTTTCAGAGGAGTATGAAGGAATATTTTGGGGGGTGGGCACAAAATTTGCCAGAGTTCTCAATGCTGTAGCAAGCCTCCAGCTGCCACATTTCTTTTCCCAAAATGCCCCCAATGTAAAGTGCATTCCGAGATAAAAATTAATAGTGGTGTCTGCCACAGACCACCTTGACAATCATCATTAGGATGGATTAGGTGGGTTGTCTGCTGGCTCAGCATGTGCCATCTAGCTTCAAACAGCCAAAGAAAAGAAAAAAAGATGAAAATGGGCATGCTTTTCATGAAGCTTCTCCCGGATTTCTATCATAGTCTTATGTGAAAAACTTAAGCTCAGCACTAATCACTGCTGCTTAACTCTGCAATTTCAACACAGTCCTGGGAGGTTCAGGTGTATTATACAGTAGAACCTTGGTTCTTGAACTTAATCCATTCCAGACGTCCATTCGACTCCCAAAACCGTTAAAAAACCCAAGGCACAGCTTCTGATTGGCTACAGGAGCTTCCTGCACTCAAGCAGAAGTGGCGTCGGACATTCAGCTTCCGATAAACCTTCGGAAACTGGAACACTTACTTCCAGGTTTTTGGCATTCGGGAGCCAATTTGTTTGTCAACTAAGCTGTTTGATAACCAAGGTACCACTGTAACTTCATGTATTGAATGTATTTCATACTTCAGTAGCTATGTGTTTATCTATCCTTGTAAGAACTTTAAACCTTCAGCAAGTCAAATATAGCATTCCACTGAACATGAATGAACTTCTGGCTAACACACAGTGACCTGGAACTCTC
Source organism: Podarcis filfolensis (assembly GCF_964270895.1). Taxonomy (NCBI): domain Eukaryota; kingdom Metazoa; phylum Chordata; class Lepidosauria; order Squamata; family Lacertidae; genus Podarcis; species Podarcis filfolensis. The sequence goes on along the minus strand of NC_139605.1, from coordinate 39,384,336 downwards.
AAAAGATCAGGGTTATAACCAAATTCCTTTCTCTGCCTATAAAAAAACATCTTACCATCAGAATGGGATTTTAAAATTCAAGATTCATAAGTGACTGACACTGCAAACAAGCGCCCCCTAATGGATGGATACTAAGAGGGTATCGTCTGGTGCCTGCATGGGAAAATGGTTGCACTCTATGACAGTCTGCTATGGCTAAGCCTACTTCTGAATTGCAGATGAAACACACAAGGCAGAGTGCTTAGATTCCTTGCTTTTTACTATGTAAACCAGCCTTCCTTGATGCCTCAGTCTTACTAGTAGAGTAGGCCCAAGAACAGGTGTCACTCCATCTGCTTTGTCTATGGATGTTGTGAAGAGATGAGATCACTTCTGTAACACAGCCTGGGATGCCCTGCAAAATCCAACAAAACCCTGTACATTTCTGTGGCTTTCACTGGCAATGCCAGTGTCATTTCAGGGCATAACTTTTCTTATAATCTCAATGGGATCTTTGTGTCTTCCAAGCAGACTATGCCTTCATTCCATTGCCACCATTTTTCTACATCCAGGGAACCTTGCAGAAGTTTGTTGACGACCTCTTTGAGACCATATTCAGCACCGCCCACCGAGGGAGTGCCTTGCCTCTCGCCATCAAGTACATGTTTGATTTCCTGGACGAACAAGCTGATAAGCACCAGATCAATGACTACGATGTCAGGCACACTTGGAAGAGTAATTGGTAAGTAGGGCCCACAGCTCGGTTTTAGAACGCAATCTGTGCATGCAGAAGGGAGTCTCCAGGTGGGGTGGTCTGCAACCCTGGAGAGCTCCTGCCACTCAGTGTAGAATCAGATACTATATGCAACTCTGGGCCTGCCTAATTCAGCCCTGCCCACCTTGTGGCCCTGTCCATTGCTGGCGTGTGGCCTTTGGGGGAGTGGGCAACAAGGAAATGTGGCTTTTGGGATTGAAAGGATTCCCAACCTTGGTGCAGACAATGCTGAGCTAGGAAACCTCACAGGAACTCTTGGTTTGCCCCAGTTTTTCTCAGATAAGAGATCAAGTGGTAGAAATCGCTTTAGTCGTGTGGGAAACCAAGTTCCCAAAGGTGGAAAATGAATGTACAGTGGTACCTCTGGTTACGGATGGGATCCATTCCGGAGGTCTGGCAGTATCCTGAAAAGTCCGTAAAATGGAAGCGCCCTTCTACGCACACATATGGTGCGATTGAGTGCTTCTGTGCACGCACACAGCGAAGCCTGCAAGTATACACTTCCGGGTTTACCGGGTTTGCAACCTGAAGATTACGTATCCAGAGGGATACGTAACCCGAGGTACCACTGTACTTAAATCCCACTTTTTCCTAGGGTAGGTGAAGCCTCCAGTATGCATTCAAACAGTTTCTGCTAGATCACTTTCTGCTGGCCTATCAGAGCCAGTGCAAGGGAGTTGGGCACACTGCCCTGGACCAGTGCAAATTGAATGTAAGTTTATATAACCATCATAGCTAAAGATTGGAGCAAACTTCACCATCATAATTAGTTAAGAATACGGTAGGAAAGTTAGCACCAGCAGCATGCATAGCACCAGAGAGCCAAATTCCGTCTTCCTATCCATTTATACTAGAGCACAGGGGGATTTGGGTGCTCAGCGAGTGGTGAGATGCGACAAGCCCTCTGCTACATGCAAGGTTTCATGTCTCCCCACCGCGTTCTTCCCTTCTGCAGATTTCATCTCTCAGATCCTCTTAACCATTTCAGGGGACAAGAACATACACTCTCATCTCTGGCATTTGTTAAATGGAAGTCCAAATTGCTTTTGTATAGTTCAGTAACTGTCAGTAATTAGCCGGGCTGAAAAAGAAACATTTTTAAATGGCGATATGAGAGCATGGAAACGCTTGGAACTGATTTATCGCTATGCTTTCTGTAATAATGGAAGAGTCGGTGTGTTGGGAGGGGAGAGGAGGGAGAGAGGGAAGAATCCCAATGATGCCTGGTTTCCAATTCAACAGAGTCCAGGGAGGCAGGCCCCTGCATACTAATGGCCATGCTTATTCCAGGGTGATAATTCAATGTGCAGAGTTCATTTCTTGAGATCATTTCCTGAAATTAAAATGTGTATGTGTGCCCAGCACTCACATGATAAGAATACTATGGAGCCAAGCATTTGGTGTTTGAGTCAAATGTATTCATGGGAACCTGTGCCTGAGGTGGTGTGCCTGTGTGCCTGCGCTATACCACTTCAGACTGCAGCTGAGGGTCCAGATCATGGAATACTCCTCCATGGACACACAAAAACCATTCCATATAAAAAATGACATGCCAGGGAGAATGAATTTGGATTAGCCTTCTCCCTTACATGGTAGGTTTCTATGTGTAGGAATCTCTCCTAGCTAGAACTAGGCTCAGAAGCTGTGAGGAATTATGAGAAGGGGGTATCCCCAGAAATCTCAGTGTGTCGGCAGGGGTCTGAAACTTGGTTCTCTCTCAGAGAGAGATTGCTTGAGCTTCCCCAGCAGCTGTGAATTTCAGGGGAAAGGAAATAGGAGTCACTCAGCTGTACAGCATGGATTTTGAAGACCCAGTCAAGCGAAACATGAATTCTGGGTTGGGATGGTCTGGAGCAAGTGGCAGAAAGGGGCAGAAGAGCTAGCAAACCACATTTCCAAATCACTACCATCTATGGAGATTAAGAGAGAATATCTGCCCTTATTGCCAGCCAGGGTCCTGTTTTTAGTTACCAAATAATGTGTTTCCCCAGCCTGACTTTCCTCCTTTCTCTTCCTTTGCAGTCTACCTCTGCGCTTTTGGGTGAATGTGATTAAGAACCCCCAGTTTGTGTTTGACATTCACAAGAACAGTATTACTGATGCCTGCCTATCAGTGGTGGCTCAGACATTCATGGACTCCTGCTCAACTTCTGAGCACAAGCTAGGGAAAGACTCTCCCTCCAATAAACTACTGTACGCCAAGGACATCCCCAACTATAAGAGCTGGGTAGAAAGGTGAGTGGCTTCAACCATGGGGAGGTGGCCTTGCAAGATGCAGCTGTGTAAGAAGAGTTGCTTTTGTAATGTGTGCTCTGAATGGCTGGAGAGCCGGGCAAACCTGCACATGTGTATGAAAGAACCTCCCAGGACTGGAGGGTGAAGAAATCTTCCTAGCCAATTGGAAAAGACAGGTTGGTTGGTTTTTCAAAGCGAGGACAATTGCTCTCAGTCCCCAATGACTAATAAATAAAGCACATTGGGGGAATGGGGGAATAATGGAGGCAGCCATTTGTAATGAAACTGCTGCCAGTGTGATTTGTAGGGAAAGGAGCAGAGCAAAATCTATAGCCAAAGGAGCTTGCAATCTTAATGAATTTTGTTAAAAGTGCAAGCATGTCATATTGGGTAAGATGAAGGCAGGTTTTGGATTTTACCAAGAAGGTTCTGGTTCACTTTTCCAGGCATGTTTGTCTTGTTAACAAATTATTTTCCCCACCCCACAAAAAGTTTTCCTACTGAAAATGAGTTACACAAGAAGAAAGAGTGGAATTCACTGGAGGTAGCTCAATTCTGTGAAAGACCTATCTGTTGCTACCATTACCACCATATTGATATACCAAGCGAAACCATGACATTTTTCCATCCTAGCCGACAAAGAGGGGGGAAATTGACAGAGGAACATGCTGTGAAAATGGGGTTGAAGCCTTAGTTCTTCCCAACAGGCTGTTTGCAGCACGAGAAGCAGTTTCCTTGAGCTCATAGGCCCCCATGGAAAATGTGTAAAAAATGAACGGGACACTGTTAAGTAGGTTTGCTCAAAGAATCTCCTTCCTCCTTTTTTGCTGGACGCCGCACTTCACTTAAAAAAGAAGTTCTAGCAGCATTTTAATTTCCCCAGACCTGTTGTTCTTCACAGCATGTCTAGATTTCAGGATTTGGGGTAGTAGTGTGGAGTTGTCAATTTGTTTATACGTTTCCTGGGGACCTGAGGAGTGTAGTGACTTCATATTTCTGGGCCAGTTGTGATGTGGATGGATGGAAGATGTCTTAGCTTAAGAAAGATGAAAAGGAAGCTTACAGGTATGATGCATTGAATTAAGCACCCTCAGCAGCTGCAAGGAAGGGTCCAGCACAACCAGGAGTCTTCTGCTTGAAGCAGTGAACCCCACGGCCACTTTGAGAAGATGAGGGGAAATCCTTGTCACTGGTGTCTCCAGATGTCTGCCTCCTTTGCACTCCAAATGTATCTGTGGTTTTGGGTAGGAAAGTGCCCTTGTAAGCATCTTAACATCATCCCTTGGCAGAGATTGTGGCCAAAGGATAGGGGAGGCCTTTGATCTTCACCTGCCAGAGGCAGTATGTTGCCATTTGCTCCTGACCAGATGCCTGACACAGCATTGCTCCACTTTTCTTGGTTTCTTGAGGATGCAACGATGTTCTTCCATTATCCCAGCTGCGCTACAGCTTTTAATTCAATCTATATTAATGCTTCATATTTCTGATTGACATTGCATTCAGAATTATTTCTACTTATTTATACCGCTGTGTGACAAATACATAGACAGAAAGTTTTGACTGCCATCATGCTCAGTCAGTGGCGTAGCGTGGGTTGTCAGCACCCGGGGCAAGGCAAGTAATTTGCGCCCCCTAACCCGTGGATTTGCGCCCCCTAACCAGATGTTGCGCCCGGTGCGGCCGGCCCCCCTGCACCCCCCACGCTACGCCACTGTGCACAGTGGTCCCCTTTCTCTTCTGTGCCTCTGTATCAAAGTGAGAGCCATTGGGTCAAATTTCCAATAAATATAATAAAAAAATATTTTTAAAGGTACATACACCAGAAATTTCCCCCCTCCACTGCTCACCTGCTCCATAGAGCGCACCTCAGAGAAGCGCCCATCACAGGTGTGCTGTTCAATTTCTGTCTGCAACAACAGAGCAAAGCCCAACAGAGTTTTTTGGAATTGCATAGAGCCCTCCATAGCAAGCAGCTGCTTCACTACCAGCTGTTACTGCCAAGAACTGCATCAACAAATATCCCTCCCCTCAGTTTATATCCATGTTGCCTCCATGTTCCCAAGGGTATATGCATCAAGCATAGATGATTATATCTGGGGGAGTGGGGGACATATCTGGTTGATGGGCTGGATCCTGAGCTCCCCTATCCCCCTCAGGCCATTTTGACAGATGGGTAAGGGTGTCAGCCTGTCAGTTACCTGACATCACCATGACATCAGCTAAATGTACGTCAGAGGAAAGACCCAGGCGTGCAGTCTAAGTGTGCTGCTGATTCTTTCCTTTCTCCCTTCTCGGCCTAGCTTGATCTGAAGCAAAGCAGCAAAGGAAGATGCCTGCCAAAAGCAATGATTGGCTGCACTGCAGAGTAGTGCAACTGATCCCTGGAGGATTTGCTGTTGCCTCTGATAAGTGCTGACAGCAAGCCTTACTTGCCAAGGAACATTCAGAAGCACACTTTACGGTTCCTGATTGTTCCTTTGCAGCCGTGTCAGGTGTGTGGGAGGTGGCTATGGTTTGAGGGAAATAGCCTTGTGGGCCACATTAGGACTCCTGATTGGCCTAACTTGATTCCCCTCAACTGATGAAAAATTTCATTTTTTATTGTGTTCTCCTTCCATGGACTCAGGACAGCATGAATGGTTCTTCCTTCCTCTACCTTTTTAAACTTCAAAACAGTCCTGTGAAACACTAATCCACCCACACATTAAGATTGTCAGTGGTGAGACATCTGACTTGCCCGTCTCTGAGAGCTCTTGTGTTGGCAGGCTCAAGGGAAAGGGCCTTTTTTGTGGTAGCTGGCAGGTGTCCATTGGCCCTCATTGTTACAGGTGTTTAAAGAAAGCCTTAAAGACCTATTTGTTTTCACTGGCTTTTGCTTGTGTTGTTTGCTATAGCTGTTTCATAGTATTCCTGATGGTTCTGGATTGCACTTGGTATTGGATTTCGCTGGAGAGGTGTTTTTTTCATTCCTGCTGATTTTTAATATTGTGATTGCATTGCATTTTAACTTGCATGTTCCATTGAGTGGACCTTAAAAGGTGCTGCACAAATCTTTTTTTAAAATGAAGTGATTATACGGCTGAGAAAGAGGGAGAGAGCTGGCCAGGGCTGAGTAACTGAAACCTGGTCTTTCTGGTCCTAATCTAGAAGTCTATCCATTACACCACACTAGTTCTCACTAAGGTATCATTGTGGATTCTCTATTATGCTGTTATGGTGGCATTGGCAATGGCTTGTCTTTGGACAGCCTTGTGTATCTTTCCCAGTTGTCTGCTGCTGACTGAATATTCACTCTATATCTGTCTTTGATGCTTACAAGGTCTGGGCATTCCTCTGATCCCTCCAAATACCCATTTTACATGCTCCTAACACTTCCTAATTTGCCACAAACTCAACTGATCACCATGAACTTCTCAACTAACCAACCTATTGTGGTTGAAGTTACACAAAGGTTTTCTGTACTCCAGTAGGGGTCTGCTTTCAGTTTATTGATGGATGGATTGAATTTCCTCCATAAGGAGCCCTGTTGTCACAGTGTGGCTGTGCAATAGGAAATCCAAAGGAGCATGAGACTCTTATTCTCGAGCCCCATGTTGGGCAAAAGATTCCTGCACTGCAGGGGGTTGGACTAGATGACCCTCGTGGTCTCTTGCAGCTCTACAATTCTGAGATTCTATGATTCATTTGCCACAGGAGTAGAAAACTGTTTAATTTGCTTCGCATAGTATACTGTACTCAGTTGCTTCAGTTTAGTATTTTGCTTTGTTACAACAAATCACTTGTTCTCCTTCTGGATGTCCCTAGATTTGTCTTCAGAAAAGGTTTTCCTTCTGACTTTCTGTCTCTCCTGCTCCCTCCTATAGATATTATGCAGATATTGCTAAAATGCCAGCAATCAGCGACCAAGACATGAGCGCCTACCTGGCAGAGCAGTCCCGGTTACACCTGAGCCAGTTCAACAGTATGAGCGCGCTGCATGAGATCTACTCATATATCACCAAGTACAAGGATGAGGTAAGGGGAAGCAGTAGGGGAGCATCAGTGGGAGGGAGAGGAGTCAATGACCTCTTTCCATAAGGCTGGTCTGCCCTGTATATCCACCAACCTCTTCTGAGGCCTCTCTGCCCTGCAAACTAGACTTGCTTATTTATTTTGGAGCTCAGATTTTTTTTTTTGGCGGGGGGGGGGGGAGTTAAAAGCTGACTGGCGGTGGAGTACATGAAAGGGATAACTCTGGCTGGAATACGGATAAACCTCCACACTCCAGCCCACTCCTTTTCCTCCATTGAAGCCCCTTAACCCCCTGTGTTAGTGCTCCAAGGTGGGAACACTGTGCTTCTCTTGTGATGTGCAGCTTTGTCCTCAGGTGTTCCTGTCAGGATCCAGCAGGCTATTATATACTCATGTTTCCACCTTTCTCCCCCATTCCTCCCCCCTTCCCCCGTGCAACTGTCCAAACTGCTCAAGGTAAACAAACAAACAGGCCAACTTTAACCTTCATTTCCCCCCGCCCAACCAGGAAAGGAATAATAATAATAATAATAATAATAATAATAATAATAATGTAAGAATCACAACAGTGTTAGCAAATATATAGCAGGTAAATACAAAAGAGAGGACTAAATCACACAGTGGGAAAGCATATAATTAATTAATTAAATAAACAAATAAAGTAACAAAAGAAAAGAGAGAAAATCCCGCTTGCCCTTTGCCATTCAATCACCAACTTAAACTACAGGAACATGCAGAAGTACAGCAGAGGAAAACACTCTCTTAGCATGTCACTTGACTGTTTTCAGTTATCCCTATGCTGGGTAGTCTCCAATAGTATCCTAATTTGCAATCCCAAGAGTGGGGGGGGGGGCATGTTTGCCATGAAGTCACTTCAGCCAGCCTCTTAAGTTTTAAGGAGTGGTTAAAAGCCCATCTGCTGTAATTGGTATAAACTCCATAAAGTACTTTTCTGTGAACACATTCTCTGCAATCCTTTATTAAAGCAATAAAATATATAACACTAATAAAAATATATGTAATAGGATCACATGGATTTTATTGCCCGGCTGAACGACAATGAGACCTGGGGGAGTGGGGGGGGGGAAATAGTGGCTTGTGTAAAGCAATAAAAGCCTTTGTACAAGAGTTTGCCAAACTACTCTGGGCAAGGAGGTTCTTCCAAGAGCTGGTGAGTGGCCCCACAGTTTCTTACGTTCATAAGTGGATAGAAGGTGGGGAGAGAGGGAGTTATCGTGGGAAGGGGCAAAGGTTGCAACACACAGAGGTGGATCTAACAGACTGCATTAATGAAGAATTAGATAGGGTGCCAGGCATTTGGAAAGCAGGTTGAGGCTCGAGTTACTGCAGCTCAGTAGAACAGGCATAAACACCCATATCAGTTGTCTTGTCTGTCTCAAGCCATGAAGTAGTTGTTTGCACACTAAGGAAATTGACAAAGCATTATTTCTGAGTGACAGCAGATTAGTGCTGGGCAGCTGGACTAAATGCTGCCTGTCAGCGAAAACTGAACAATCATGTAGTTGTGGTTGTTCCTTCATACACAAGATCCACGTGTGGCAACCTGCCTGGTGCAGAAGATACATACATGTTTCATGAGCAGAGACTTAGGGTTGCTTTGGATATTCTCTACATTTCCATTGCAGAGTTCATGCCAAGATGGGATGTTGTGCTGGTGTTCTGCCCTTCAGCCCAGCTCCCTCTTTTGCAAGCTGCTTTCAGCAGAAGTTGGATGGCCATCTGTCATGGATGCTTGAGATTCCTGCGTTGAGTGATGGGCCTATATGACCCTCAGGGGGTCTCTTCCAACTCCGCAGTTCTATGATTCTAAGGGCTTCAAAACTATGGAGCACATTTGCTGAGATAGCAAAAGGTGCTTCGTAACAGATCTGCTCAAGAAGGAGACTGGCAGACCCTTTCCCTTTCCAGTTGTCCGCCAACAGGAGAGCTGTGTGTATATGAAATGACACACAGAGTCTCGTTATTGCTTTTCCCCCCTTTGCATATTAAACTGTAAGCAACTTTTTATTTTACAATACCTTGATTTAAATTTGAAAAGTTGCTGTGGCCTCAGGCCCAGACCTCCCTGTGTAAGCCAAGAATCCCTGCAGCAGGTCTTTCCTGTATGAGTAGGCACGAGTATCTACTTCTAGGCAATAAGGATGGTCCCCATACGAGGAAATAGCTAACACTAGCAGTGCCTTAGCAGCCTGCACAGTTGCAGGGCTTCTTAGCAAGATCCTAGCCATCTGCCTTAGACCAAAATTCACCACAAAGCTGAAACCAGAGGTGACCCCCCCCCAGCTGTTCCTAGAGACATTTTCATAGCAACTGCCTGCCCTGGGGCTGGTCTCCAGCTCCCAACATTCCCTTTCATTAGTATTACAAATAAGTAAGGCCTTAAAAGCAGAAATCAATAACAAGGCAAGCACTACGTGTTTGGAAAGCGTGATCTTAATGAGCTGAATGCAGGGTGAGTTGCCATTCCTTGTCTTTCCCGGTTAACCGCTGCCTGGCATCTGCTGGATGTGCATCCATAGCCCGCTCTAAAAGCACTGCTTGTGTGTTCACAGCTCCCAGGAACTTCTTTTATTATTTGTAATGGGATTAATAAATAGCAGCTGTTCCCTTTGTTTGTTTTCATTCATTAAACACAATTACATGCAGCCCGATTGCACCCTCTTTGATGTGAAATGGGAGAGAATAATTTTTCCTGTTGTTCAGTGCTATAATATGCTGTCATTGGCACTGAATGAAAATCATAATTAATTTTCATTTGGGTTTTTGCATCTTCCTAATCACGGTGGTCCCAGCTCCTTAAAACAGGTGACAGACATGCATCTCCCGCTCTCTTCTTATGCTCCCTGTAGTTTTCCTCTTTACTATGCTGCTCCCAGAAGGGCAACACAATAATAGAAGATCAAACAAATACAAAACAGGTTGTAAATCTTTCAGAATGTAGTGAGTCTTTCTTGAATCAAGAGAGAAAGGGATTCACGAACCATGAATAGAACTCCTGTTCCTAGTCACTCAATAGCTCCAGTACCCTTAATAATTTCATCGTTTTTATTTCTGCCAGATTAACGTGTCATTTGCATTCGGAGCTTGGCCACCTAGAAATCACTGTGATTGGCGTTTTCTGCGCTTTGGATGGAGTATTGGGGGTCCTTCCATATGTGCCAATGCAGGTCTTGGTTATCCCCATGCAGAATTGCAGCAGGCTCAGTTTTTGTACTGAGGAGGAAGCTAACAGTAGTTATCCTCCCCTAGGGAATGAAGTTGAGCTGCTTTACCCTCTTTTCCAACTCTTAGGATTCTTCATTCATTCGCTAACTATGTGGCAAATCACCTTTATAGAAACTGCACTGAGCTTTTAAGTGTTTCATCATCCGCAAGGTCCTGAGCTGCAGCGCTGTGTACTCTCCACAGCACGTTCTGCACGTTTAGCGCTGGAGACCTGTAGGGCGCCACAGCTGCTCTTAATCAAAAGGAGCTGATTTCCATATTAAGGAATTACCTGTAGGGCTTGTGATGGACCTTTCCTGCCTTCTAATAGTCAGTCTATTAATTATACAAGAGTTTATTTCCAATTATGCAGCCAATGAAATGGTTAATCAAGTCCCCTTTGATGGATGCTTTGACATTTAATTGGAAAGAGAAATCCACCTTGCACTCACAACAAACTTAGCCACTATAATGGGATTTCTGATGGGTTTGCATTTTAATCATCTGTTCTTTATCTGGCAGCGCAATTTAAAGGGCGTGGGACTTGGTTCAATGGACTCCTGATGATGGGCACCTCTCTCTCCTTTTTGTAGAAAAATCCCACCATTCCCTCACTATCTCAGCCCCTTTCACTAGCTGCTTTCCTGCTAAATCCCATCCTCCCCCCCTCAGAATCCAAACCCCTGTTCACAACATCCCTGATTATCTCTCAGTTCATATAGTCTGTGTGCCTGAAGATGCAGAGTTTTTCAAGATTTCCTGGATTACATCCAAAGAGTGATCTAGTGATTCTCATCTGATTGTGAGAACAGAACTAGAAAGTGGACTAGGTTTAATTATTCCATAATTAAAGATGCCAATTTCATAAATGTCCTCAGTGTTTCCTTGTCCCCAGGACCATCAGAAAAGTCCCAGATCATGCCATTGCGGGAGAGTTCTCCTGTTCTCTGAATTAAGAAGGGCTGAGCAACCTGTGGCCCTCCAGATATTACTGGACTACCAGGTTTCTGCAGGGGGAAGTATTCGGCCACCTGTCATTATCCCTTGCTCTAGTTGCCGGATGTGTGTGAGGAGTCCTAGCAGATCTGCAAAGGTTTTTGTAGATCTGCTGCTAGCCAGACTCCATATATGCTTCCTGGAAGGAAGATAGATGGGCAATTAAGCATTGCCTTCAATGTGCCCTCTGACTCTTTTGTCTCTTTCTCACACACTCACATGGGAGCGGGAGGAAAATACAGCCACTTCAGCTCACTAGCCAAGCTAGACAGCTGCAACCCTGTTGCAGGATGATTGGGGATAGTGTGTGGCAGGCTGCAGCCCTGGCAGTATGGTGATTGCTCCTCCTTGCTCAGCCGCTAGAATGGGGCAACACACTTGCTGAAGCACTGTTGAGTAGCTGCCATTTTTAGCAGCCTCTCCTAGTTGTGACGGTCAAGAGAATGGCCGTCCCATATTTCTTCATCCTTAAAAGGGGGGTTTTGGAGTGTTTGGTGGGGAATCTCTCCTGGCTTTTCTTTCTAGACTACCACTGGTGTGAAGCATGTTTCAAATTATCCCAGAGTCTTCCTTTACTAATGATTTCATCTACACGTCTTTCCCTTTGCCAGATTTTAGCTGCTTTAGAGAAGGACGAACAGGCCCGAAGGCAACGGCTGCGGAGTAAGTTGGAGCAGGCAATTGACACAATGGCCCTAAGTAGCTGAAAAGGTCGAGATGGTGCTGCAGACTTCCCTGGCAGTGGACTCTTAAGGGAGAGAGAGAGCGGCAAGTGAGTCGCGGCAGCAAGAAAGCAATCAAGGAATACATTGGGGCCTGGCACCAAACAATGCACAGAATCTGCTGCGTCTCAGAACACTTTACACACAACGAACAGCAAAACAACAGCAACGTAAGACCGCCGTTCTCAAAAGCAAACGGAGCCTATCTTAAAGACCTTTTGGAAGGAGCGACGTAGCAAAGAACCTGAAGGACCCCAGGAGATGTGCAAGGAGGGCCAGTGAGACAAATCCCTGCTCAGCTGCCACTGCCTCCCTTCTCCGGCTCCCACCAAGGCCTGCTCCAGATTTGGCGACGGAAGGTTGGGGACTGCACTAACGTCTAGGACAACCTTTTTACCTTATGGTTTTTCCCCCCATGGCAGGCGGTTTGGTAGGCTTATAATTCCCTGCCCCTTCTCCCTGTACTTCCTTCCTTTCCCGCCTTGCCTGGACAGCTCCACTCTCTACCTTCTCTTCCATACTCTCTGGCCTTCTTCCTCTAGTGTTAACTGCTATATTTGCACAATTTCCACAAGCTAGGTTTTGTTTTTGTTTTGTTTTTGAAAAAGATTTAAAATATATGAGTGTGGGGAGGTTCTAAATTTTAAACAAAACATTGCAGGATATTTTTTTTTAATTTTTGTTTCAACAAAAAGAAAGGAGCATTGCTTGCTTGGGATAGAAGTGGGGGTGCATGGAGTCCAAGAGAAGAGCCCCTCTATCTTTGATTCTTCCTACACTTTGTCCTGTGCCATATTTTATTTTAATAACATTTAGCACAGGCCAAATTGATGCTCTTGTTTTGAATGCTGCTTACGCGGGTGCCGAAGGTTTAAGGTACCCAGAGGGCAAAGAACTTGCAAAAGGGAGGGTGGGCCATGCATGGCAAACCCCTGCAGAGAGATCTTTCCACCTGTTTGTGGTGAATTACTTTGTGGAAAGTGGCACACTTTTGAGAAAAGTCCCTGTTTTGCCTTTTTATAGATTAAGACAGGGCTAGCTGTTTGTAAGCAGAGTTTAGCAACTTTCAAAAGTTCTCATTGCCCCACCCGCCCCAGAGTAGCCCACCCCCAGCTGCCCTCATCTGTACATTTCCCACTCATGGGGCATTTAGACAGAGGGGTACTGCCACGTATTGCCACTGCATAGGCACAGTGAATGGGGGTGGCTGTTTGAACCTTCTCTCAGTATTCCCTCTTCCGTTGTAGAGGAAAGGCATCTTAGTAAGAGATGCAGTCAGACTTGGTAGGGTCTGGGTCATGCAGGAAGCCTATGAGTAGATGCTTCTTCTGTGTTGTCTCCATTTCTGGCAGACCATGGCAACGCTGGGTCTATTCAGAGAAATCATGAGGTCAGACTTCATGCTAAGAGATGAGGAACACGGAGCTGCAGTTTAGCACTGACAGAAACATTATATATAAGTGGGGTGCCCCTTTAGTTTTTTCAGGTGTGTAAGTGTGTACACGCACCATTTTAGAATATTTTATTTATTCCTCATCCCAATTTCTTCAGCAAAATGCAGAGCTTCTCTTTTTGTTTTGGTAGCAATGAAGACCCAAACTCCCAACAGTCTTGTAATTCCCCTCTGTTGGGATAAGCAGCTTCACCAGCGGATTTGGTTCTGGTTAGGCCAATTAGAAGAGGGTGAGAGAGTGCAGATAAGAAATGAGTTTTGTGGAATTGTAGAGTTGGAAGGGACTCCAAGTGCCATCTAGTCCAATGCCCTTCATTATTACTTAATAATTACATTATTACTTTTGTGCAGGAATCGTTAGATTATGTGTGATCTTCTCCATAGCTTGCTTTGGCTACGGACTGCTCCAGAGAGCAGGGAAATAATGATCTTAGTGGGAGAGCAGAGCATCATTCATTCCAATCTGATGTTAGCGTTACGAGAGGGGTAATTCCTGCAACTTGAGTTCTGCTTTCTATTCTCTGCTACTTGGTTCAACCCAAAGTCTGCCTCCTCTTTCCTCTATGCACCTGGTTGGCTTTGGGCTTCTCCTGGTTAGCAAACTGCAGAAGAAGACCCAGATGCTGTTAGTTACTACCACGTCGCCCAGGTTGTTACCAGGTATTTCCAGTCCAATTCAAGGCAAAGGTTCCTGTGTTGCTGCCATGGTGTTTCCCAAGACATCCAGCACTGTTTGGAGGAGATGTTGTATGTACCTTCGTTTTGTGTCTGCTCACTCCTTGAGAGTCAGAAGGTGTCCTCATTTTCAAACTGAAACAACTCCCGTCCCTGGAATTCAGTAGCTCCATCTTTGAAATGTGATTTATCTGCTATCGGAAAGGAGCATTTTACTTATTAATTAGGTTTGCAATTTTAGGAGGCAACTGTTTATTCTGCATCCCACCACCCCTGCATTATTATCATTCTACACCTAAAGAGCAATGAAGCTATGTGAGAGTAGGCAAGAGAGACTGTCCCTAGTTGAACTAGGGTTTGGGTCTATGGCCTACAAAGTGCATGTTGGCACCCCATAATTTTAATTTCACACTGGTCTGGATGTCTTGTACCAAAGGGCAGTTAATCAATTCACTGAAATAAATAAATTAAAAAATAATAATAAAATAATCCTGCACACTGAGCAAAGCATTTCTGAAGGTCCTGAAATGCCCACTGGGTCTGAGTTTTCTGGTCCAACCCTAACAAAGAACCAGTACATCCCATATCCAGCCTAAACCACAGTATGTGAGAGAAGCAAGCTCCTGAACTCTTGCTAAAATCTGTTTCCCTTTGCTCCTCTCTTTTTCATTATCTCTACATCATTCCATTCACTGTTCTGACCCTAGGAATTTTAATCCCCTCGATTCAGTTCCTGACAAATGTAATGCCTTTAATTATCATTAAAAGTTTACCAGTGTGATGAAGCCACTGCCCTAATTCAACTCAGGTGACCAAACCCACCAAATTTTCAGCCTTCACCCACCCACCCAGTACCAATAAACTCAGTTGCTATCTCAAGTCTAGGTTGAAGTTGAGAGAGAGGCTATTGCAGAACAGACCAAGCCTGATCCTACCCATTCCCTGAGAGTGCAAATAAGGGGAGGAGAGGGGATGTAATGAAGTTTTTAATTAAAATTTAAAATGTGTGTGTGTGCGTGTATATATATATATGTTGTTACAATCTAATTCTTGTGCCCCAGTGGGGCACTGTATAGTTAACAGAAAGAGCTCAAACCAGTATCACATATGGTTTTTACACAACCAGTGGAAAATACCAAATGGATAAATTTCAAACATTTCTCATCAAACAGAACAATCATTTGAAGCCTATATACATCTCAGATTGCTTTGTAATTTTGTTTTTATCCTTTTTAATTATTTTTAATTAAAGAGGAGGAAGAGAAGAAGACAAGACGACAATAAAAATATAATGGAAAAACACCTAGGGATTCCCGAGATCTCTCTGGATCCATAGGACCTGTGGGCTGTTGCATGACTGTGCTAGAGTTTAGTCTGAGTTGAACTTTTTTTAAAAGAAAAAAAATGCAAGTGTTGAATACTAGAGGTTTGTTTAGACCTTTTTATTTTTGAAATTTTGGAATTAATTTGCCACTTCTTGTATAAGAAAAAAAAAAAGAATTAACTGTTTATTTCTGGAAAAAATGGTACTCAGAAGCCTTAAAGGACAGCTAAGTGTTTCTACACACAAAAGATACTGTAATATTTTACAGGTTCCCCTCCTTGGACTTTGTTTCAAGTGTACTTGGAAGCATAAATCATTACATGATTGACACTTAAAAGAGATAGAGGCTCGATCTTTCGGCTTGATGTAAGTCAGCACCATTTGATGGAAAACTAAAGTGCCATCCTGACTTTTAAGAAGCAAATGACAAAATCCCCCTCTGTTGATTGCATAGAGAGCAAACGTTTGACTGGAAAATGCCATATACCATTCCTCTAGAGCCACTCACTTATCTTATCCAGGTATCTCAGCAATAACATATTGGGAGACTTCACTATAAAAATAGTATTCAGTGGGTTACCTCAAGTGAACAACTTTTATCTTTTCCGATAAAAACTCAGCAAAGTGCATTAGAAGTTGGCTTAATTTGAAGGGCCTGCAGAATGTAAGTTGGTTTGTTCAGTCTTCAGGACTGGCCTTTAGAAAGACCTAGCTAATTGCATCCTATCTTCCCAGTTCCTAGCCTTCAGTGAACCAAGTCATCTCCATGTGGGCCATGGCAGCAGGGGGGTGGGGGGAAGAGTTCTTAGCCTAACGCTTAGCAGAATCGTAGCTATTTAACTTGCCACTAGGGAATGTTTGTGGAGTGGAGGAATACTTTCCCTGTGTCCAGACTGACTCCACAGTGGACAGACCGCCAGCTGAAATAACTGGAAAGCAACAGCTAAATCAGCTCCCGTGCAAATACTTCAGGTTGATACAGTTTGTGATTCAGTCTGTCAGGCTGCAAGCTTTCTGGACAGTTCACATTTAATCTTTTGTACAGAATCCCAGTGGAATCTCAGCATCAGCAGCATAAGGGGCACACAGGCAAGCACCAAGATGGCAAGGCTCAGTGCTTTTTTTTCTGGGGGTATTCAAGGGTATACTGGCACCTCCCCCCCCCCACCTAAAAGTAAAGCACTTCTTAAAAGTGTGGCACTTACTTTAACAACTTCATGGTGAGTACCGGCACCTTTTTTTCCTAGAAGAAAAGCACTGGTCAGGCTTAAATTGGACATCTTGGCAAACAGATTTCTACACGCCTTCAACCCACAGAAAATGGGGTAAATCATAAATATGTTGTCACCTCCCCCCTGTTTTCTGTGCTTGTGCATGGGTGTGTAATTGCCAACACTAAAATGCCTACTGGTGGTCTGCACACCATGCAGAGTTGGGCTTCCTTTGCCGCTGGCACTGCCTTCGACAGTCACAATTCTGCCACAGAAACCAAGCCAGTGACTTTGCAGACAGTGCCTGGGGCAGAAGAGAAACTCAGTGGCATCTCCCCAAGGCGGTGAGCAGAGACAAAGCAGATAACAGACAAGCAGCGAGTCCAAATTTTCATCTTCTTTCTTACCCCAGTGCTTGCAATTCCACTGAAATCAACAGGATTTTTTATTTTTTTTGTCAGCAGATACTCGTCCACTGTGTTAAAAAGATTTACAATCTGGCTCACACCTAGAGGATCTTTTTTCTTTCTTTCTTGGGCAGTTTTTAATCTTAGCTGCTTCCATATTAGCCACTTTCTCTGGAATCTCCTTCCTTTGTTCATTTGCTCGTTATGGAACATTCAGACAGCATCGTTCTTAAATCACTGACTGCATTCCAGTCTTTCCGGTCTTGCCCTGTCCATCTGTCCCCCCCTCAATACTGATTCACGGCATAAATTTGGGTAATGAAATGCAATTGGATCACCAGCCTGTACTGCAGGGCTGGGCAAAATGTTGTTGGGAGTTCCTGTGCCCTTAATTTAAGTTTTATCTTGTTTGCAGATCTTGCCCATTTTATATCTTTCTCTTGATCATGGCTGGAGCGTTAGGGATGAATAATTGCTTAATTGCCTCTTATCTATCTATCTATTTATTTATTTATTCGGGGGGGGGGGATAATAGTGACTTCCTCTCATCATTTTCCTTCCCATAGTGGAAATCACCAATAGACTCACATACACAATTGAAATTGGGGCAGTTAATAAACCATTAATCACTAATTTTCCTATCTGAACTCATCCAGAAGCAATAAAGCAGGCAAAGATAAAACTCTTAATTAATGTTGCTGTGACCCTTTGCTAAATAGGCTTTACATAGGAGCAAACATTAAGGGAGGATGGGGGGGTGCACAGAAAGACATTGACAGATAACGTTAACACTAACCTCTTGTTTTAGTTCAGCTTCCAGCTAAATACAGTGCCTGAGCAGTGCTAAAGGGTTGTAGCATGGAAGCAAACCCGTATGTTACTCTTCATTGGGTTGTACACATCGGCATCTATCCATGCAAAGACACATCTGGGGACTTCAGTGGCAATGTCAAATCTCCTGACGTTTCCGACTTCTGCAGGACTTTGAATATGATGTGCAATCATGCCATTGGTACTAAACTTTTGCTATGCATTTTGATGCTCAGACGATCACCTGAAAAGCAAAACCTATAAGCCATTAACACTTTGGGAGAGGAGAGCATAACTTATCTTATGTTCACTAATTATTGATCTGGCATGAATTGCAGAAGAAAAAGACATTCTTCAAAAACAAAAGGGCGGGGATATAAAGCGGTAAGGCGGTTACAGGGAAGAGGCCTGGCTGATTTGGAACAATCTGTCAACCAGATATATTTTTGTTATAGCTGTATTGGCATAGGGCCAGCTGAATAGGTTGACATTTTCTGCTTTGCCGTAGTGACATTCGTGTGGCAAAGGATTTCTAAGAGCAATTGCAGTCAGGAGCTGGTGACTTTAAAAAAAAAAAAAAAAGGTTTGCCACCTTTATAGCTTCATAATTTTCTCTGGTTTTCATCCAAGCATCACCAATCCATTCCCACCAACATTATATGAGCTCCCTTCCCCACAATGCCACTATTCAATGTATTAGTTACTTCTAAATAAGGTCTCCATGACTCATAGAATCGTAGAGTTGGATCATCTAGTTCTAGTTCAACCTCCACAATGCAGGAATCTCAACTGAAGCCTCCGTGACAGATGGCCATTCAACTTCTGCTTAAAAACCTCCAATGAAGGAGAGTCCACTACCTCCCGAGAGAGTCAGATCCACTGTCAAACAGCTCTTACCGTCAGAAAGTTTTTCCGTTATGTTTAGTTGGAATCTCCTTTCTTGTCCAACCCTCCAGAGCAGGAGGAAACAAGCTTACTCCATCTTCCATGTGACAGCCATTTAGATATTTGAGGATGGCTATCATATTTCCTCTCAATCTCCTCTTTTCTAGGCTAAACTTGCATAGCTCCCTCAACCATTCATCTAAGACTTAGCTTCCAGACCCTTGATCATCTTGGTCACCCTCCTCTGCACACATTCCAGCTTGTCAGAATCCTTAAACTGTGGTGCCCAAAACTCGACACAGTACTCCAGGTGTGGTCTGGCCAAGGCAGAACAAAGCGGTACTATTACTTCCCTTGATCTGAACACAATACTTTTGTTGATGCAGCCTAGACTAGCATTAGCTTTTTTTGCTGCTGCATCACACTGTTGATTCATAGAATCACAGAATCGTGGAATTGTAGAGTTTGAAGCATGTTAAACTTGTCCTCTACTAAGACCCCTAGATCCTTTTCACATGTACTACTGGCAAGCCAGGTGTTCCTCATCTTATGTTTGTGCAGCTGGTTCTTCCTACCTAAGTGTAGAACCTTACATGTTGATAGTTTGGGCCTGGTTCTCTTAATCTGTTAAAGTCATTTTGAATCCCGATTCTGTCTTAACGTGGCATTAGCTACTTGTCCCAGTTTTGTGTCATGTGCAAATTTGATGAGTATCCCCTAAATCATGGGCAAACTAAGGTCCATGGGCTGGATCAGGCCCAATTTCCTTCTGGATCTGGCCCGCGGGCGGTCCGGGAATCGCCGCATAGATCTCTAGCGCACATGTTCTTTCCCTCCCTCTCCCTCACATGGCGGTGGCGGCGGCGCCTCCTCCCTCCCTCCTCCTGGCTTCTCCCCTCCCTGCATAGAGGAGGCTGGGCTTTGTTGGTGCCAGCAGCAGCAGTGCTCAAGCAGCCACCATTTTAAGCAGCCCCTCTCCAGAGCCCTTTCGTGCACTGCTCATTGTCCCTCCACCGCTGCCAGCCCCTGCCACTCGCAAGACACAGGTAAGCAGCCACCGGGGCTCGTCGTGCTCTTGTATCATTCCCCCGCCCCCCAAAAATATAGTCTGCCCCCCCACAAGGTCTGAGGGACAGTGGACCGGCCCCCTGCTGAAAAAGCTTGCTGACCCCTGCCCTAAATTCTTTCATCTAAGTAATTTATAAAGAACTCTGTGGCACCTCACGTCAGTCTTTTCCAGGTTGATTAGGAACTATTAGTAAGCACTCTGAGTTGGGTCAGTCAACCAGCTACAAATCCACCTAACAGCTACCTCATCCAACCCACATGTTACCAGCTTCCCCACAAGAATACTTTTTAAGTATTCCTTGAGAAAAGGTGCATGTGAAATGTACCTTCTCTTTTTCAGGTGCTACTTCCACTTTCCTCTATCCATTGTTAAAAATGCTTAATCATATAACCCCTGCTCCGTCAGCCTCCTACCACCGCCACCCTGTGCCCGCAAACACTGGTGCTATCTGAGGACAGGACATGCTAGGAATAGGGACTGAAGGAACACGTCAGCTATTGAAGGCTTAGTTTTAGAGGGTATCTCAATGGAAATGTCAAATAATCTGGTTCCAAAAAATACACAGCTCTTCGGAGAAAATGGTTTGAGCCAGCTAATAAGGAAGCGTCTGGTGTTTTCTTTATTTCTTAAACTCTATGTTAGTGACATCCCCAGTTCCTTGGACTCTTAACAGTTTAGGGATAGTCTAATGAAAGGGCTGGTGCATTCGTCAGGATGGTGAGCAAGACCTTCCCCTGCCCCACCCCCATTGCAGCCTTTTTTTAATGGAGCACTATTCATTTCCGCCCTGGGAAATGTGTTTAAAACACGTACAAGCCTTGCAAGGCCTGCCACTCTCTCTTCTTTCAAAGGAATGTCAAGTCCACAGTTAGCTGTCCTTTAAGTAAAGGGGAAGGGGTTTGGCATGGGAGGGGTGGAGCAGAGAAAACAATAAGAAACAAAGAATTTTAATAGTAAAATAAAAAAATAAAAATAAAATGATGAAAACTTTATGTGATTGTTTCAGACTTGAAGCAACTGTGCCAGTGTGGCAGGTCGGCACCCTTTGATTGTGTAAATATCCTGCTATTTCCTATTTTAATGTTCTTCAGATTTAGTACTTGTAAATAAACACGCGCATCAAGGAGAGATTAAACATTTTTGCTATATAACTTGTCTTGTCTGACTTTGTGAGTTCCAGGTTTGGTGCAGAGGGAGGAGGGAAGATGGAAATACAGGAGGCAAGGGGCAGCTGTGCATTGCTGTGCGTGCTTCTACAGCCCTGCTTGGACTTGATCACAACCCATCTTACCCCCCTGCCCCGTTCATTCAATTTATGTGAGCTTCAGCACTAGATTTCTGCACCTTCACCACGTACTATATTCAGCATCATGGGCCACCTTTAAAGCTGTGCTTGGCTCCCATATATGTAGAATGTCTTAACCACCCAGTGGCCCAGCAGGAGCTGGGGTTATTGCTTTCCTGAGTTTCCTAGCACAGAAACTAAACCATCTCCCATCTCCCACCTTACACTGCCCTCTTTTAGAAGTGACAGCCTTGTATTGAGGTGCCTGCAGGTGTAAGATGTGGAAAGAAACGTGTTCCTGCAAAACTCTGGTTAAAACTATCCTATAGTTCAGTTGGACACGACTGGACGACTAAACAACAATAGAAAACTACACCAGCCAAAATCTTCATTTCCTAGTAACCAGCCTAGTTCTTTTGGATGTGGATTCGAAAGCTTTGGGCTGCCCTGCTCCAGGACTTTCAGCCACAGCCCTGTTCACTGCACTGTGGCAGCTCAAGACCTAGTGCTTGGTCACAGCACCCCTAGAGCTGGCAGAATACAGGCTGGTTGGAGTTAAGAGTCTGCATAACAGGTTCTGCAGCAGCTTCATCCTTGTTCTAAAAAAAATGCTAAGGGGAACTGGAGTAAAACTGCTTTACGGCAACATAGGACTGGGTGTCTGCTGGTTTCCCCAGCACTGGCTGTGAGCATGCTCCAGTGTTTGAGAGCTCCGAGCGCTGAGCTAGATGAGCCTTCTTAACTGCTGTGTCTTTTTTAATCCAAGTCCATTAAGAAGCAATCCAGAAAACGGATCTTAAATGTTGCACCTGTGCTTGGTGCTGCCATGATAAATGGCACTATCACAACTCAGCCTGGACATGCTTGACCCATAATCTCGTCTGGCAAATTTAGTCCTATGCACTGGCCTCCATTTGCTTCCTGACACTGCAGCAAGCCTTAATATCTCCCCCTCACTTAACCTCCTTGCATCATTGAGCAATGTCCTGCCTTCTCATGCTCTCCTACTGCTACAGAGCTGCTGCACCACCTGCCATGCCAATGACATAACCCAATCTGGATGTTGAGAGGATGGGTTGGTCAAAACAAGCAAAGTAAGGATGGCAGCTCTTAAACATGAAAAAGCAATATGGGCTATTGGGATGGGAGAAGTGGCGACAATTGAGAGATGTGGATGTTGCATCTTCGACTCCGATATTGCATAAACTTTGGAGATGGTGTCATAGACATCTACCCTACATCCAATGTGCAAAGGCCACTGTGCTCCTTTTTTATTCTTTTGCCATAGCAATCCTTATTCCCATTTTACAGATTATGGAATTGAGGCAAATACGTAAATATTGGCCCCTTTACTCTGGCCACTTAGCTACACATTTTTTTTTTAGTACAGTGTCAAGTACGTGCCCCACTGGGGCTATTCTCAGGTTCCTATGTAAAATGAGGCTACCACTGCCCAGGCCTCATGAGACTCCTGTCTGCTTAGGGAAGTGAGGGGGACATGAAATAATTTGATCAAACCCATATAGCATGTGTAAAGTAAAGCATACCCCTAAACATTTTGTGAACCTTTGTACTTTTGTCCATTTCCTGTATTTATTTTTCCCGATTTGAACTATAAAATGGTGATTTTCTTGAGTCAAAATGAGACTACCCCTAAACATTTTTTTAAAGAAAAAAAGCATTATGCAAAGCCATAGCTCATGACCTCTTCCACAAAACAGAAATGACTTTCTGTGAACATAATAACAACTGAGGAAAGTCTTGGGAGTGCAGAAGAGTTGGGCCATAAAGATGCTTCCGTCTTTTACAGTAACATGTAACCAAATCAACACTATGTAACGGGAGAGAGGCCTGCTTTGGCCCAGATATAGTGGGGGCATTAGAGAGTGGCCAGGTGTGTTACTTCAATTCTACCGAACTCAGGTGCTAGACAACAGAAAGGCCTGATGAGAAAGGATGTACTTTTAGACCAAGACCTGATATTGACAGGTAATTCCTGAGTAGAAACAAATTATCGCTGGTGATCGCCTTAGCAAAAAGCCTGCAAGCACATTCTCTTTCCCTCTCCTCAAGGCCAACATCGAAATTCACCCCCGCAACCACCTCTCCCCTTCTATTGCTCATCATTGTTGTGGCACCCCTGCGGCGCCTTCTCGGCTCAGCAACTAGTGTGGGCAAACTAGTCGCACGCCCCTAAATCTGCCTTTGGATTGAGAAACTTGTTATCTGATAGCAGCCATGTGACAGCTGTTAGTCTATAGGAGGAGGAGCCAAATGTCCTCTCCAATTATTGGACAACTCCCTTCAGCTCCTGCCAGCTTGGTCCAATGATCATGACAGGAGCTGCAGTACAACAACATCTGAAGGTCATTGTGTTGACTGTCCCTGCAATACAGAGTGCAAGGTGGGGTGGGCTTCTTGCCTTACATATGCATAAGAGAAGCGACCAAGGCACCTAGTGCAGAAGCTTTCAACCTTTTGGGGTCCACAGTTCCCTTGACAAACTACATTCTTTCTGTGGCACCCCTGTGGGGCTCAGGAGCCCAGTTACGTCACCTCTTGCCTGCAGAGTTGGCAGCCTCTCAACCTTTTTCAAACACCCTCCCTTGTAGAGTGTGCCCTCAGCCTCCTCTCCTCCCCCCTCCTCTTGGGAGTCCTCTGGGCAGCCGCAGCTGCTGCCCCGGTCTCTGAGCTGCTTCTCCTGCCCCAAAGAGAGGTGCCTCCTCACACTGCCCCATGGGGGTCTGGGAAGTACCCCCAGAGGCACCATTCACCTGAGAGCTTGTAGCCAGGGCTGCTGCAACAAACAGCTGTGCAAGCCTTTGGGAGGCAGAGATGCGAGAGGGCATCAGAGGAGGGAGGGAAGGAGAGAGGGACGGAGACCAGTGTTGCCTGTGGTACCCCTAACCATCCTTCAAGGCACCCCAGGGTGCCACAGCACACTGGTTGAAAAACACTGACCTAGTGTAATGATCAATTAATTCTAAACACTGTAGGTGCCAAAATCTTGTAACTGGAATGAATTAAGGAATAAATTAAGCAAATGGATTATGCTAATATGCTCGTGTTGATTTTTAAATTTATATATTATTTATTTTACACAAACATGTCAGTCAATAAGAAGTTGTTTTGAACTGTTTATCATATGCATGTTTCTTGATCTCCATTTCAGTCACCAACCTCCCCCCCCCCGCCCTGCAACCATCCTTTCAACTTTGAAATTATGAGAACAATCTTCCATAAAAGTTCCACACTATTAAGGACTTTGGAACTTGTTATGAATCTTTTATATGTTCAGCCACACACTCACATCTACTCGTACTTCCACAGCCACAATAAAAGAGAAAATCAAATGAGCAAAAATGCAGTACAGAAGGAAATAATAAAGGAGAAAGTACAAGGGAAGAAAAATAATTGGGACAGGATGGGAAGGGGAAAAACAAATTCAAATTGTCCTTAATATTGCCTTCTTTTTAGGCTATGCATATGCTCACAAAACTTCTTCATACTTTCCCCTGCTTTACTACTTTTCCATTCCTTCATTTAATGTGCCACTTATTTCAGCCACCATGTCCACTGGCTTCTAACACCCAAATATCTAAAGTTTGTTTCCATGCATAATTTGTTTGCTCACTTTTTGCATGGAATCTATTTTTTTTTTAATTTCTGATAATAATGCACAATTTCCGCACCAGTTTTTCCAGTGTGGATAAGAAAAGTGCTATTGGAAGTTTTAAGGGCAACAGTTCCTTTAATTGAAAGCTTCTTGTTTGCTGGTTCTGTTTTATTGCTTCTGGGCTAGAATGGTTGGTTGGGGTTGTTGAGTTGATGAATAGTGTGATGAACCACACTGTTATTCAGTTTCTGTTCCCATACAGGAGGGCTCTTTGACTGCGGGGAGAATAGATTTGTGTCATGCAAACCTTATTCCCCAGGGCATTTCCCCACCCCTTTCATTTCCACAAGGAGCCTGATGGGGACAGAGGGCAGGAAGCAGGTCTGCTTTGCAAGAGTGCCAAATCGACTTTTAATTGCCCAAATGCCCTAGAATCCCACTTGCAAAACACAGGCAGCCTGGAAGCGGTGCTAATGTTTAGTCCTGTCACTTGAACTGGAGTGCTGTTTCAAAAGGAGTGTGCTTCTGATTCTGGTGATTCCCATTGTCCGCCACCTGAGAGAGCAGCCTAATTCTGCTTAATGGGAGGGCCAGCCCCGCCAGAATGCCTTCTGCCCATCTAATTCAAGAACTGCAGTTTAACATCATGGGATCCCCCCTTGCTCTGATGCTGTCCAAGCAGGACCCCACTCTTTCCTCTGCTTGAGAGCAGACCTTAACTTTCCATGGGGAGGGGAATGAAAGGCAGATTTGCCTATTTCATCACTAATGTCTCCAATTTTCCAAGGGTGTTTTTATTAAATAGTTAAACACACACACACACACACACATGCACATATTTGATGTTGTTCCCTTGCTTTCAAAGCTCCCATGGTTTCTTGATCAGCTGGCAAAGGAAATAAATCAATTATATTGGGAGAGAGGCAAAAGCAGATGGGCGGGGGGTTAAATAATTGGCAGAGCTCATCGTCTGGTTACCAAGTGCTGGGATCAAAGAGACCAATCATGGTCCTTCAAAGGAGGAGGCGGGATTAGGGGGTGGCGGGTCTTTAATGTGGCTCTGTGCAGCTTTTCTCTCTCTCTTTCTTCAGCCTTTGCTTTTCCTTGTTCATTAAATTCCGGAATCAGAATGCTCCTCCCTGCTATTTCTCTCTGTGTGCCTTTACTAAAGCCAGCCTGTTCCAATCTCCTCTTTCCTATGGTCTGGGCAATTTCTTCTTCCCCCTTTTTTTTATTAAATAATATTTATTAAAGATTTTTTAAAAATTATAAAAAAGAAAAAAACAGAAAAAAAGACAAAAGAAAAAAAGAAAAAGAAAAAATACATCCATCATTCTCAAGTTTTTAACTTTCGTTACCTTCTTTCTTTGACCTCCTCCTCCTCCCCTTTCTTGTATCCTGGTTAATAATTATCACAGCAAATCCTATCCATAATTCATAATATTTTGTCCTTACATTATCTTAATCTATTTTCAGCTTGTCTTTTAGAAAACCTTGAAACTTAAAACTTAAATCTTATTTTTACCGACTTCTCATAACCATACCATTAACCTAATTCTTTAAACATTTTTACTAGAACCAAGTAGTTCCATTTCAACATTTTTCTAGCATTCATCAATTATTTTAAAGCAGTCCTAATGATAAAAGAAAAACAAGTAAAACAATCCAATCTTCATCCAGCGTCCCTTCCTCCTGGTTCCGGATTTTGTCAGTCCTTTTTGTCCCATTTATCTAGCGCATTAACCTGGTGTGCTTATATCCGAGGCCCTCAAGTCTCTTCCATGTCCCTTCCGCGGCTCTTCTTCATATTTTCCTTCCACTCGTAGGAACTCCAGCTTAGTAATATTTTTGACCCTTTTCAACAGATCAGCCCCATTTCCATAGTCCAGACTAAACTCCATGTCATATTTAAACACCTGTTTCAGATTCCCTCCAAAATTAAAAGCCCCCACAGCTCCAAACATCTGACGGCCCATTATCAGACTCAGAAAGTCCAAACATCCCGGCATGGGAGGGTCATTCCAACCCCCCATTTCCAAATCAAACCTAACTTTATCTTTCCAAGCCTGGTTTTTTCCCAATTCATTTATCAAATCCAAAGGCTCATGATCCTGCAGGGCCGCAGCTCCCTCCATTTCTGACACCCAGGATTCAGCAGTATCCTCTTCTCTCATCTGTGCTGTCATAGCACACTCCTGTTTTAGTTCCTGGGTAGGCTCCATGTAGTTTCCTACTGCCTGTTCAAAATTTCTGGTCGCATTAGTCATCAAGTCTGTCTTCTGGCTTAGCTGATCCAATAGGGCATTTATTTTACAGAAAGCACCCAAGAGAGCTTCTGAAAACATTGTCCTACAAGGTCACAAGTCCTTTCCCACGATTGTAATCTGTAACAGCTGCAAGCTCCTGAAGTTGGTTACAATTTCACAGTCTCCCTCTAGGGGGACAACTTGTTTATTCTTTCTTTTAAGAACAATAGCAACAAAGTTTCTTTTTTAAAATATTCAGTCAATATTTGTTCCTTTGAAATGCGAAAGGAAACAATGGAGTCACTATGTTACTTTTCTTTTAACTATCTGTCAGAAACATTTGTCTCTGGTCAATGAGCTTCAAACGTCAGTCCTGACACTCCGCTCCAGGATCAGGACGGTGGAAAGTTACTTTACTTTAAACTCACTTCTGCAGGTTTAGACAATCCAAAAAAAGGTCCCCCTTCTTCTCCTGCTACCGGAGGGGGGTTCCACGATTTTAAATGATGAAAGCCAGTCCTTTAAAGGTGAATTTCTATGCTCCAGTTACGTTATCTTTGCTTTATTCTGACTACAAAGAAACGGAAGGCTGACTTCCTGTTTAGACTTTCCCGTTTCAGTACCAAATTGAAATAAATTTTAAGTCCAATTCCTCTCTACTGGCCAATCCTTATTTGAAGTCCAATTGTTCGAGTTTTAAGTACTCACGGGTGATTCTTTAGATGCCAAATTGTCCCAGGAAAAAGGCAGCGCTCTCTGGCAATGGCTATGCGGCTTCGCTCCACAGAAAAAGCAGTAGACTCACAGCACCGCGCCACACCCCCCTCTTCGCTTCGGAGCCCGTTTATGGGTTCCTTTGCGGGTTGGGGGGGCGTTAAAGGTGCCCGCCGAGTCCCATGGTCACAGGCTTCATCCGCCTGTGATTTTTTAAAGGGTCCCCGCTTCGCCGTAGCGGAAAAGACCCGTTTCGCGCGGAGCTGGTCCCTCCGGTTCAGAGGGAGTCCGCCATTGCCGATGGCGCCACCCCGGAAGTCCCCCTTCCCTTTCCCCACACTAGGAAATGGAAACTTACCACTGAGTGACTGTCTCCCTTTCACTTTTAAACCTACTTCAGACTTCTACTCAACCCATTAAAAAAGCCTCAGACTTAAAAAACAAGAAAGAAAGAGTTCAGCTGCCCTGTCCCAACTCATAAGGGTGTCCATATTGGAAGAGGCCGCTTCTACTAGGGCTCCAGACCTCCACGATCCAATTTCCCAATATATTTTGCTTACCTTAAATCAGTTTCAAAGGGTTAGAGGGTGAAGACCCAATCAGAGCAGCTGAACCCTTTCCACCACCCCTTCCATTGTTTTCAGGTTCTAAATGGCTACACCCCCAAAGTTGCTGAAGCATGAAAAATGCAGACTCCAGAGGTCACCCAGACCACTTGAGGTTTGGCCCTCAGAAACTTGTTCTGAACTCTCATCATCACGAGATGCCAGTACCCCTTTACATTTCTGAAAGCGACAAAGCCCTCATACTGAAATATCACCACCTCTTTTTCACAGGGGGAAGCATTTATGAGAAACAGCCATCATGTGACAATTTGCATTCCTCACGGCATCTTCAAGCCAGCATTTTCTCAGATGTGGGAAGCCAGGTGGTTTTCATTTAGGTGCTATTTTGGCCCAACACCTCCCCACATGAAAATGAGACGGGTAAGAAACCACATGCAAAATTAAGGTATAAATTGTCCCGATGAATGCACCTCTGGGTTGTTAAATAGCAATGCAACCACAAAAACCCTGTCATTAACTTTCAGTGAATGAATTTCACATAGGCATTCGCACATAGCAGCCTCACCATGTGAGGCCTCAGAATGAATAAGTATGGAAGAATTAAAGAGAAACGCCAGTGCAATCTTACACAGGCCTATGCAAAAGTAATGCCTATTGAGTTCAGGGATAAGTGTGTCTCAGGTAAGAGTGTATAGGATTTCAGCCTTCATGGTGATGTTTCTATGTAAAAAAAAACCTACCTCAAAATCACCTTCAGCTGCCCAGCTTCCAAGTAAAATGAAAAAAAAGGCAGCAGGGTAAAATCTGATCATGATAGAGATGTTTCCTTCAGAATAATTTGAATCCTATTTGTGAATGATTCAGGATAAATTGTCCCTCTCTTATAGCACTAGAACTCACAAATATCCAATGAAGCATAGTTACACTATGGAAGAGGATGCAGTAAAGGCCACCAACCAGGATGGTTTTAAAAGAGAAATAGACAAATTCATGGAGGAGAGGGCCATTGAAGGCCACCAGCCAGGACTCAATCCTGTTACTTCTCCTAAACATGTAGGATGTGCCACAACTAGGCACATGAGCTAGGCAAATAATGCTAAATAAGCCAATTCTTAGAATTTCAAGCTGGGTATACAGAATATCAAATGTAAGGTTGCCTCTCCCCAGTTTTCCATGAGGAAAAAATAGTTCCTTTCCCCTAATAATCCCCCCATCTTTACCTTGTGCACCAGGAAGGGGGAGTATTGGCCCTAGGAAGGTCCACCAGTCAGGAAATGGCGACATGTGTGGCATCAGTCCAGGACATCTTGGAAAAAGGCTATTAAGGATGCTTACTAATGGCCAGGGAAAGCGGGAGGTGAGAATGAAGTGTCCGTTCCCCTCTGCCAGACTGAGCACCAGCAAACTCATTTAGGGTACCCAGCAGAAAATTCGTTTTGCTCACCTTGAGTTCATGAAGGAAAAAGTTCTCTGGGTTCATAAGAAGAGCCCTGCTGGATTTGGCCACCTAGTTCAGAATCCTGTTTTCCCAGCTAGAAGCCTATGGGAAGCCCACAAACCAGACCTGAGAGCAACAGCACTCTCTCCTGCTGTGTTTTCAGGCAACTGGCATTCAAAAGCATACTGCCTCCAGCTGTGGAGGTAGGGAAGAGGCTTTCTTAAAGGGGCCAAGCCCAGTTTGGTAGGCTACTTCTTCACAGGTGTGTAGTCAGTCCCCCAACAGTCTCCAATTTCCTTGCTCGCTCACTGTCTGAATGGCTGTGCTGACGGGTAGCAGAGCCCCTGGCCACCATCATTAGGGTGAAAGCAGAGCTGGGGTCCTTTTACACACACAAACTGAGAGTGTGCAAATTTATTCCTCCAGATTAAACAGTCCACAAAAGGGTATGGCGACGACTATGACGTTGTGCTTGATCTTCCCCCTCCCATGCACACACGCTCCTGCTGTGTGTTGGAAGGCTGCCAGCTGTTTCGCTCCTTTGATCATTTATCTGCTCATCTGGCCTCCAGTCAGGAGGGCAGCTCCTCTCTGCCTGGTGCCCAATTACCAAGAAACATAGAAAGGGAGGAGTGTAAAACTCCTTTCCCCGGAGTCATCCCCGACCATTAGGATGAGGCATTGATTACATTTCAAATGTATTGTTTTCGGGGATGGTTAAAAAAACAAAACAGAACACCGAAAAACTCTACTGCCACCAGAAGGGGATATAGATCAATGTGACAAATGAGTCATCAATCAAAACACATTGACATTGGTGGCTGCAGGCTGAAAAATTCAGCAAACGGACACTTAGAGAGGGCCAAGTGGAAGTGTGTGTGTTTTATTCTCAGCTGGAGGACTAGCTGGTGCCCCTAGTCCCACCGCTGCTGCTGCTGCTGCAGTGCAGTTTCAAGAATACCTTTTCCATAGGCACAGCTACATTTGCAGAACCTGCAAGCAGGAAAGACTGTGTGGGACAGATGACCCATCTACCTGGTTTTCTGAGGAAATGGCTGCATCATGGACAGAGGGATTGAACCCTGGGGAAGCAGAGGATGAGAGGTATTATTGTTATGAGATGGGAGGTTCTGTCATGACCCCCCACCTCAGCCCCTCAGGGATGCTACAGTTTCAAGGCTGGGAACTGCAGGACAGGAAGTCTCCCTGAGCGTTCAGACCTGCTGCTTTCCATCTGCTTTGGCAGGTGGCCCAGCTACACCCTTATCTGGGCACAGATAGTCTGACTTCTTCTGTTTATGCTCTGGTCAGTCACCTGGGAAAGACGGTCTGAGCACGTAACACCAATTCCGGCCTAACTGCACTGGTTACCGATTAGTTTCTGGGCCCAATTCAAAGCACTAGTTTTGACCTATAAAGGCTTATGTGGCTCAGGACAACAAGCCCTCAAGGACCACCTCTCCCAACATCAACCAGCTTGGATCCTGCATTCTTCTTCAAGGCCCTTCTCTGTGGAGAGAATGGGCCTTCTTAGAGGTGGCTCCCCAGTTATGGAATACTTTCTCCAGGGAGTCACACGTTTCTGGTTTAGGTTGTTTTATCCTTGTTTTTAATGTTAATTTTTGTAAGTCACTTCAAGTTGGTTTTTTTTTAGAGGGAAAAGCAAATAACAAATATATAATTAACAATAATACATAGTAAAGATGCTGGCACGAAAGGTTATGCCACATGGTACGAACAGCCTGGGGATCAAGAAAAGGGAAAGGGGAAATTACTTACATTCTTTAATCTCAGAGACACATTTTCAGCGATAGTTTTATTCTCAGATGATAGCCTCCTTTTAAAGGAGAGCAGTTAAAACTCACCAAAAAAATGCCAAGCTGTGCATGGTTAGCACAGTTAACAGCCAATATTAACTTCCTCCCCATTACACACATCCTGTATATTTTATGGTATACATTCATTTTATGGTATACATTTTACACTGAACATAAACAGTAATGTACTGAACTGTGCATTAAATGCAGAAGCTAAGAATATAAAATGCTACATATTTCTAATATGATCGAGTTAATGTAGCTGTTGTCTTGGAACTTGCTGGCTACTGCCAGCACTCAGCAAAGTTCAGTGCTGTATTATACTAGCTTTATTGTTTAAACGTTCATTTAATATCAGAAAGAGGAGAAGGCAGGAATGAATTATCTGTACCTAATAAAAAAAATCCAACAAAAGACTTCTGAATGAGCCTCAAAATCATCATCATCATAATCATCTAGGCCAAATATTCATAAAAGCAGATTTTTTTCAGCAGCCAGAAACATCATAACTAGACACTGGAGAGACCTGTCAGGAGTAAGCATGGACCAATGGTACCAAATAGTATGGGAAACAGCCTTACTAGAAAAATTAACCAATAAACTGAAACTGACATGGGGACAAATAGAAGAAGATAAAGGGTATGGCTCCCCTTTATCACATACACAGCCCAACAAGACAATGACAAAAATCCACCAACAGAATACAAATCAATATGGCTAACCTGAACCAAACACCCCACTCACACATGAAAACAAAGACCACCACAGCCAACCACAAATGAACAACCACACCCTAGGCCAACCCCAACTTCTCTCACCACCAAAGGAACACAAGCGAACAGCAAAAAACCTGCACAAGCAACGCTGACACCAAACCCTACATATATTAAGTAAAATAGAAACATTGCCACCCGATCCCACCCCCATAATAATAATAATAATTTATTATTTGTACCCCACCCATCTGGCTGGGTTTCCCCAGCCACTCTGGGCGGCTTCCAACAAAGATGAAAAATACACTAAAATATCACATGTTAAAAACTTCCCTGAACAGGGCTGCCTTCAGATGTCTTCTGAATGTCAGGTAGTTGTTTATCGCTTTGACATCTGATGGGAGGGCGTTCCACAGGGCGGGCGCCACTACCGAGAAGGCCCTCTGCCTGGTTCCCTGTAACTTGGCCTCTCGCAGTGAGGGAACCGCCAGACGGCCCTCGGAGCTGGACCTCAGTGTCCGGGCTGAACGATGGGGGAGGAGGCGCTCCTTCAGATATACTGGACTGAGGCCGTTTAGGGCTTTAAAGGTCAGCACCAACACTTTGAATTGTGCTCGGAAACGTACTGGGAGCCAATGTCGGTCTTTCAAGACCGGTGTTATATTGTCTCGGCGGCCGCGCCCAGTCACCAGTCTAGCTGCCGCATTCTGGATTAGTTGTAGTTTCCGGGTCACCTTCAAAGGTAGCCCCACGTAGAGCGCATTGCAGTAGTCCAAGCGGGAGATAACCAGAGCATGCACCACTCTGGCGAGACAGTCTGCAGGCAGATAGGGTCTCAGCCTACGTACCAGATGGAGCTGGTAAACAGCTGCCCTGGATACAGATTTGACCTGTGCCTCCATGGACAGCTGTGAGTCCAAAATGACTCCCAGGCTGCGCACCTGGTCCTTCAGGGGCACAGTTACCCCATTCAGGACCAGGGAATCCTCCACACCTGCCCGCCTCCTGTCCCCCAAAAACAGTACTTCTGTCTTGTCAGGATTCAACCGCAATCTGTTAGCCGCCATCCATCCTCCAACCGCCTCCAGACACTCACACAGGACCTTCACCGCCTTCACTGGTTCTGATTTAAAAGAGAGGTAAAGCTGGGTATCATCTGCATACTGATGAACACCCAGCCCAAACCTCCTGATGATCTCTCCCAGTGGCTGCATGTAAATGTTGAAAAGCATGGGGGAGAGAACAGAACCCTGAGGCACCCCACAAGTGAGAGCCCAGGGGTCTGAACACTCATCCCCCCCCACTTTCTGAACACGGCCCAGGAGGAAGGAGCGGAACCACTGTATGACAGTGCCCCCAGCTCTCAGCCCCTCAAGACGGTCCAGAAGGATGTTATGGTCGATGGTATCAAACACCGCTGAGAGATCCAGCAGAACTAGGAAACAGCTCTCACCTTTGTCCCTAGCCCGCCGGAGATCATCAACCAGTGCGACCAAGGCAGTTTCAGTCCCATGATGAGGCCTGAATCCCGACTGGAAGGGATCCAAATGGTCCGCTTCTTCCAGGCGTGCCTGGAGTTGTTCAGCAACCACTTGCTCAATCACCTTGCCCAAGAATGGAAGATTTGAGAATGGGCGATAATTGGCCATCGTGGCCGCATCTATCTCCCCCACCCATCTCCCCCCCTTCCCCCCTTTCTTCCTAATGTTTCAACAAATGAAACTGATTTGTAAAAATCTTACATGGGAAAAATTTGAGAGAGAGACATTGCACATACTTTTGTAAATCACAAAAATCTTTAATAAAAATACATTAAATAAATAAATGAATGAATGCAGATTTTGGCCAAACCTGGCTTAAATAAGTCGTCCACCTCTCAGGCACATAATGTCCTGGTTCACACGACACGGTAAACCAAACTATGGCTTCCCAGGACTGTACCAACATGGTGGCTCCTGCAGACGAGTTCACACCTGCTTTGCTCTTCCCCAGACATATTGCCTCAGTCTGCTGGAGCAACCTTGGTTTTATTGTGTTGTCCAAAATTGGGCTCATAGTTAAGCTTTGCTTTCCTTAGCCACGAGCAAAGAAAATGGCCACAACTCGTAGTTGCACGTTTGGCCTAGTAGCAAACCAGGGATGTACAGCATGGGGGATCTGAGCATGTGAGGCCTTTCCACTGCTTTTGAAGACTTCACCATTTCCAATAATATTTAATGTTTAAATTTAAGCATATAGCTTATACCTAGAAAACCACTCCAACACATTTTAATGTGGTAAGCATGTGCACTTTTATCATTCTACCCCATCTCACTGATAGTTTTAATGTGGCTGTGAATGCAACCTAAAGTAGAAACAAAATCCATCAGCTTTCAGAGGATCGTCATCCTGCTTATCATCAGTAATAGCACTTTCCACACATTATCTCAAGCCATCCTTCCAACAATTCTGGAAGATAAACCCATACTGAAAATGGGGATGGGGGTGGCCAGGTGTGGCTGAGGGAGTCATATCCATTTAAAGTGCGGACCTGTGTATGTTTAAGGAAGTCATGTTGAGTTTAAGAGGGCTTACTCCTAAATAAGTGGGGAAGGACCCAACTCTCATTAGGCCTGAGCAGCGTTAGGAATGATGATGATGATGATGATAATAATAATAATAATAATAATAATAATAATAATAATAAATTATTTATTTATACCCCACCCATCTGGCTGGGTTTGCCCATCCACTCTGCGCGGCTCTCAACAGAATATTAAAAACATGACAAAACATCGAACATTAAAAACTTCCCTAAACAGGGCTGCCTTTAGATGTCTTCTAAAAGTCAGATAGTTGTTTATTTCCCTGACATCTGATGGGAGGGTGTTCCACAGGGTGGGTGCCACTACCAAGAAGGCCCTTTGTCAGGTTCCCTGTAACTTGGCTTCTCGCAGTGAGGGAACCGCCAGAAGGCCCTCGGTGCTGGACCTCAGTGTCCAGGCAGAACAATGGAGACGCTCTTCGGGTATACTGGGCCGAGCAGTTGTGGTCCAGAAACTACACCCAGAGGACCACAGATTCCTCACCCCTAGGCTACAACACAGCAGCTCTAGGTAACACACAACTGTATTGCCTCACCAAACTCAGTGGGACTTACTTTTGAGCAGGCCTGCATAGGAGTGTTCTGCTAGCTGAAGTGAGATTAGAAATTCCTGACACACAGTATTTTCACTGCTGCCTGCTATGCTGCATCGCCATGCTGCTCACTGTGCATTATGATAATGACTATACCTGTAAGAAAACTTTGGGACCCACATCTCCTTCCCCTAAATATTACTATTTTCAGAATGCAGTATGCAGTGCACGTTACCAAGTCTGCAAGTTCACTTTCCAGGTGAGAGACAGACAGACTTGTGCCAGCCAGATCTGTTCTGGTGGTGTCACTTCCCTCTGTGTCCACATGACCAAGCCCAGCCAGGATCATGACAACACGATCCTCTTGCATGGTTGGGGTATGACTGCTTGGCCTCTAAAGAAGACTCAATGTCAGCCTTGGGTTTAATATTTACCCTCCTCCTTGGACAGATGCAGCTTTTTCCTGAGAGGGAAAGGTAACAACAGACGGAAACATCTGTGCAATTGAGACTGCATGGCCATGTTGTCATATAGCTGAATTGTTGGGGGGAAGAATCAATCTTTGTTTTCAGGACAACGCTGAACACAGCAGACAGACCCTATAATTGCAAGCTACATTATGCCTTATTTTATGTTTGCAATTTGCTCCTACACCAAATTTCCTGAAAGGCACAGAGAAGTGCCAGTTATCAAGTACCATCCTGACCAATTAATGGAGCAAAGTGCCTCATTAGTGCCTCCCCACCCTCCCACTGCTGTGCAGCAGCCCATCATGTAATCTGCACAGCTGCCGAGCAATTTAGGCCTACAGAAAAGACCTTATCAACTTAGTGCAGAGTTATTTGCTACGGAGTAACTGCAAGCAATTCTCATACAAAAAGTGCTGTGCAGGTCAAGTGATCAGCTGCTTTGCCACAACAGGAGATACTGAAAGGCTTATGAAGCACTTTGCCCAGAAAGGAGAAAGGGCCATTGTTTTAAGAAAACAAAGCTTTTAGCACAGGGAGAAGTTTCACTTAAGGCAACATCTTCTCTGGATATAATTGCTTTATTTTGGTCTCCTGTTTTTCCTTAGCTCCACTGTTTATTAAAGGAGGGCACCTTGCAATTCACAGTGAAGGGAGTAAGTTTATTATATGTTGCCTAAATAGTTGATCAGATGACTGTATGTTAATTTAAAGTATATCCACACGACAACATCCAGGTCACACCCAAACCGGTCCATATGAAGCACTTGCAGCGTAACAAGACACAGGCAAATTTGTGCAAACAAAATCAAGTATGCAAATTAAGCAGAGCACAAAGCATACACATTTGCACCAAACAAAAGTTCCTATATCTCCGGCAATGTGGGACCCTGCTGCCGTAGCTCTTTCTGACAGCTGCAGCAGCCCTCCTGTATGATGTACGCCAGGATTCTCAACTTTATTTGTTTGTTTGCTTGACTGATTGATTGACTGATGAAACAGCATCAATGTTCATGGTATTTTACAGATTAACATAAGCAAACAGAGACTGTCAGGGGACTGCTGGGTCTGTGTGCAGCTCCCCAGTGTGGTGAACCTTTGAACTGCAGGTGGCAGCTTCTCAGTGAAGTACTTTCAGGAACTCCTGGGAAAGATCCCAGGGCTTGATGCTGCCACTGGAGCCTCCTGGAAAGGAAGGCGCCTAAGAGGGCATGGGTGTAGCCTGGATTTATATTACGGGGGCAGGATCAATGTTAGGGGCAGCAGAACAGAGCTACCTGCGACGCGATTAGTCGGTTAGTTAAGCATTTTTATTTATTTACTTGATGCGGGGAGCAGCCCTGTTTCAGCCTATTCTTACTTGGACAAGGACTTTTCTGAGCTCAGCTGCATTCCTGTTTATCCCTCCATTTTGGCCTCCAGTTCTGACTCGCTCATTGGCTCTGAGTCGCTCATCCCATGGCTCCTGGTTCTTGGCTCCCAGCTCACCTCAATCAATGTCTCACCCTGCACATGATCTAAATGTAGACAGCAGGACAAACAACTGAGAGGCAGAGAGGGAAGTGAAAGAGGAGGCAATGGTAACAAATCCTAGAGACAGAAAAGGAGCTGAGATGAAAAGACACAAGGGAGAAATTGTGAGCCAATATCTGCTGGTCAGGAATTGATATACCCTCATCCTCTTCTACCTGCAAAGGGCAGGTCTCTAGTTTTCCATCAATATGTTACCCCATTCAACCCAACTTCTGCCAAGCCACTGAAGCCACAGGATTCATCTTTGGCTGCCTGAAGAATATCTCCAGTCCCTTTCCTGACTTTTCAGCTTTCATGTTTAAAAAAGTAAATCTCTAGCTCCTTTCTCTCAGGGAGATGAAGGGGAAATATATGCAAGCAATGTACTCAATTGATCACTCAGAAATGAATCTGCTCCTGGAAATCAATGGGACTTACACATGCTTTGCTTGGGCTGGAACGTGTGCAAAGACTGCAAAGGTCTTTGCAAATGAGAAATTCTATTTTGTGGTGTGCATGATTTTTCTTTATAGAACCTGAGATCCACCAATAGGATCCCAGTGGGAAGAAAAGTGACTGGGGTAGGGGACCAGTGGATACACCCTTAGAAGAGATTATTTCTTGGCATATCCTTAGCCCAAGAATTTGTTTTCAATAAAGAAACCCAGGGGCATAGCATGGGTTGCCAGTGTCCAGGGCAAAGCAAGTATTGGGCCCCCCTAACCCACAGACCGTTAGCACTCCCTGAGTCCCTTCCACCAGTCCAGTATTGAATGTCTTACCCCCAGTACATGTATTTATTTTAAGAAAATGCTGGCGTTCTATGCTTCAGTCTTCAATAGCATAATTTTGTAAAGTCCGCAACACCAAAACAATCAGTCATTTTATTTGTATGCTGCTCTTCCAAAGTTAAAACCATGCTCAAGGCAAGCTACAACATATAAAAAATTACATGACTACAAACATAACAACGGTAGTCCTAAACAATAAACAAACATCAAAAAGTATACAAACAAATTTAATAATTTCTACATAACAAGTTGGGGAAGAGATTCCTGCACTGTAGGGGGCTGAACTAGATGATCCTCATGGTTCTTTCCAACTGTACAATTATTTGAGCCTTTGATTTTAAATCGTAAGATCCAAAATAAAGATACAAAAAATTAGCACCACACACACTATTACAGTCCACTGCCTAGCAATGTTTTTCCTGTATCTCTGCTGTATTTTGCTTCTGAAAATTAACATCAATAACAGCAACAAAAAGCTTCAGCAAAAACCCCTAAATGATATCCCAACTCTTGTCTGCTCAGCAGCCCCAGCTTTTGTAGCTGGAGTCCGCCAGGGCCCTGCCCTCCCAGGACAGGTGGAAAAGGCCTGCAAGACACAGAGCAGGTCTTCCAGGACTCACAGGTGCCAATAGTACACTGCCTGCCTTCTTACTGACATCCAGTATTAAGGCTGGCTTCATCCTTCTCCTCGGTTTCGGTGTTGTGTTTGCAGAACTCAGCATGGAGGAGTATGGAAAAAACTAGAATTACTCAGTTTTGTCTGTCGTTGGCTCTGACTCCACATCCTGTCACTCTCCCTGCCTTCCACCCTACCAGTCTCAATGGGCACCAGCTGCCAGTGCTTCCCCACAAACTTGCTATATGAGCCAACTATTGCCCCTTGGCCACCAATTATATGGTCATCTATGAGGAAAACAGCTTCTACCAACAAATGGGCCAGACTCTCTTTGACATTCTCCTACACAGCAATTTGTCAGTGCTTGCTTTCCATACTTTCATTATCCTACAACAGCTTCTTAGAGGTATTCCTCTCTCTTAATATTTGAGTTGCTGGATGGTTAGGGGGTGGAGGGAACAGTCCTAATATTTCATGAACTCTGGGACATATTGTAATACAAATTGCAACCCACTTCTCTGAGGAGCAAAAGCTCCTGGCAAGAAGCCACAGCCTCCAAAACAGCAATAAACGTCTTTGTTTGTCTCCAAGTTCCAGGACACAGCTAAGCAGAAAAAGATTATCAGGGACTGTGAATGATTGTGTAATCCACAAATGCACTTTATTTGATTAAACGATAAAAAAGGAACCTTCCCACAACAGCAACATATGCTATAATTGTGGCCCGAGGCAGGGGTAATCCGGTAAATCAGGAGCCATAGCAGCAAGGAAATTAAAACCCCAATCCTTTCGGATAGGAAATTGTTTTCTGCCCTATGTGTCCCTGTTAGGCCACACTAAGCTCACCAGGTACTGGGGCATCAGGGGTCATTGGCATTTTTGAGAGCCTGGTATTTTCTTGTTGCCATCTGTCTGTCTCAAGAGACAATGGAGTGTGCCTCCAGGGGTGCATTACCAGCATCAAAGTGACCTCCCGAGGCGCAAGTCTGGGCAGTGTGTATGGAGGTTTTGGGCTGCCCAGATGACAAAACCTCCCTCTCACCCTCACTGATGTGGTCCAAAGGAAAGCAGAGCAATATGTTTGGCACCAACTTGGCTGCAGAAGTTGCCGGAAAGGGGCCTACAAGGTCCCATGCAACTATCTTGGAGACTCCACTCCAGATTTGTGTATGGTTTACTCTGGAACCTTTTCTTCTCCCAAGATATCCTGCAAGGCAGTGGAGGTTTAGGATCACAGTTTTCCTTCTCCTAGAAGGGCAACCTTCCCAGGTTGATGAGCCCCATCTGCCCCTCTCTTTCCTCTACAGCAAGTACAGAAACTGCCTTCTTCACCGTGGGACCCACTATTGGTCTTGTCCTCCAGAGCCCTGTCTTTGCATGCAGGGGAAGTCCTTCACGCATCAAGAATTTGAGACCCATGGGTTACCCTCACCAGGCAAAGACGTTTCCTGGGTTGTGGCCACTGCCACATGCTCACAGCCTGGAGTAGCAGCAGAATAGAGCTTCTTACATTGAACTGAATGGAGCAAGTCCCCCTGGGAGCAACAGAACTCAATGACATTCCATTGGCTCTCACGATGAATGAGTTAACTCATGGGCAGTATCTGATTACTTTTTGAGAACCGTTTAATCTATTTTTATTGTCGTATACCACTATGGTATTTGTTTTAACATCTAGCAGCTTGTAAATATTCCAGATAAATAAATAACCTTGTGATCCAGTCCCCAACCACTGGAAATCATACTGAGTCACTCTTTCACATTTCTGAGATTTCAGCAGGCATTGGCCACATAATCCAAAACACGCTTTTCCAGCCAGCAGCACTAGAAACACACCTGCACACACTTTCGTACTCCTTCTGCACTCCCTACAGAATATTGGCAAATGCAGAGTCTGCTGCCTAAAGGTGTGCCTTCCTAAGTAAGAGACGGAACAGGAATCATGGGTAGCCCAAGGGAAAGTTGTCCTTCCTTCCCCCTGCTCCTCCCCAACCTGCTTTGTTACTAATTTGTCCTGAAGCTTAGAGCACTGGTACTTTGCAGCATCATGTGCACAGTCCTGAGTGCGCCAAAGTAATCTTCTTAAGCTGCGTGCAGGGGCTGAGCATCGAACAAGCTCCATTCTCAGCGGCTACTCTGAACAGCTTAGCCATTAAAGATGTCATTAGAATCAGCCTCTTCTTAGACTTAGCAAAAGGGCAGGGAGGCAGGGGTGGTGGGAAGCGCCGTCGCTAACTGGATGCAAAGCTCCCGAGTCCTGATTTACGGGCTGCCGGCTATTGTTCTTATGTCACAGATGTCCAGAAGGCCTTAATGTGTTAAGGAATAGGCTTGGGCTGCTTGTCTGGAGCAGCTGCACCTACTTAATAAGCGCACAGCCCATTTTCTCATGCTCTGTGCCGCCTGCCGACTCGGCTGGCTCTGTGCTTTGCGCTTCAGCATCTTCTTCACCTAATAAACTGAACATCACTGTGTCATCTCTCGTCTACCTGGCATCCTGATCTCCCAAACAGACCATTCCTCAATTCCTGTGGGGTATTTCCTGGCCCTAAGCATGCAATGGATAGATCCTGTGGGCTACAAGTCCCTCCCTTCCATTCTATAGCTCAAGCCATTTTGATTCAGTATTTTATTCTTACATTTCTACCCCACTCTTCCGTGTGAATGGGGCCATTGAAACAACCAAAACACCACCAGATTAAAACCAAAGAAACCAACCAAGAAACAAAACAAAATTACATTTAGGCCATCAATGGAAGAAGT
Organism: Podarcis filfolensis; assembly: GCF_964270895.1. NCBI lineage: Eukaryota > Metazoa > Chordata > Lepidosauria > Squamata > Lacertidae > Podarcis > Podarcis filfolensis. Next base: position 39,342,898 of record NC_139605.1, on the reverse strand, counting down.
AGAGCTACGGCACCCGCAGGAGATGGCTGCCCACCATTCTAGATAGATTGGTTCCATTATCAAACTGCTCTTAATGTAAGTACCGTAAGCTTATCTTAGCTGAAATCCACCCTCCACTGTCTTAAAGAGAGGGACCTTCCTTGAGTCAAACACACACTGGGAAAACCACAGAGCAATTCCCCAACCACATGGCATCAGACTAAAGTGATTTCCCCATATGAGGATGCAAACTGTTAAGTTGTGGTTGAACATATCAGACGACACAGCGATTCTTCAAACAGCTCTTGTTTATTTACAGGCCAGAACAGAACTGAACTGAAGGGTTCAGCCAGCCTGCTTATATAGAGCTCCACTAGAACGCAACAGTAACCATTTTCTGTAACTATCCAATCACTGAACATCACTTTCGATCCCTTATTTCCATATGTGGACCTGAACTATCTACAGTATCCCCCTGCTGGCCCAGGGTGAGAACTTCAGTACATAACACAAACCAGCAGACCTCTGGAGTGTGTTTGTGGCTGCATCTACTAGAGCTGCCTAGTGGATGGGGAAGAGTCCCTTGAAGCAGGTGGTGAGTGATTTTCCTTCGGATCAAGACTCAGGTCCCCAGATGAGGAAGCAGGGCTTCCAAGTCCCAGAGTATCATACCTATCAGCGATAGCAGGCCCTGAACCAAGGCAGTTGATTACTGGCAGACTGTTGTGGCTTTCAATATTTTAGTTTTAACTGCTGGCTTGCTCTAACGAGGGGGGGGGGGTGTGAGTGGGTGGGTGGCCAGGACATCTGATGCATCAGTTATGCCACTTTGCATAACATTTTGCATAGCTTTGCAGAGAGTACTTAAAAAAAAATATTTTTCAGCCTCTGATCTCTGCTTAGGCCCCCTGAGTTGCTCTGCTTCTGGCACACACAGATCCTGTCTTCTTCTCATCTCACTGTGCCGCTGAGCTTGCCTCAGATCAGATAATGGAGAGGGGGAAGTGGGGAGGGGCACTGAGCTCCCCGCTCCTTGCCCCTCCCACCTTCCCCCCTCAGTTACAGTCCTAACTCCACTGACCAGGAAGTAAGCCTCACTGAATTCAATAGGGCGTACTTTTGAGTAGGCGTGGTTAGGACTGCGTTGTGTTTCTGTGCAAAACTGAAGCTGTGACGTGTCCAGAGTAGGTTGCGCTTTTTGTGATGTTTGTTTTATTTAAAAATGAGATAAACAGACTGCCACCATCTCTCCCCACCCCCACCCCCATAGCAACAAAATAAATAACATACAAACATGTTGAAAATGCTGTGTGCACTTCAAGCAAATAATTTCTTTGAGTGCCTGAAAGCTCTGGTTGAAATAAATAAATCACTTGACCAGAAATATACAGGAGCACTTCTGCAGAAGCAAAAGGGAACACAGACGCGGAAGGCGTGGAGTTGAATGACCCACACAGGAAACCGTGGAGCAAGGCAACTGACAACCCCTCCTTGGGAGTCGGTTGCAATTGGTATTTCTCTCCTTTTCAGAGTATCCCTGGTATGAGAAAATCTGGACTGAGGGAGGCAATCTGTGGGAATGCAGTGATTGGAGGAGAACGATGGAGAGCTAATGGAGGCACCTTCCAAATTAAACTGAGCCCTTTGTGCCTGAGCAGCAATGAGTTGACCTAACTAACGTTGACTGCTGAACCATAGCCCTGGTACCCTGGCTATCTAGGCTTTGCCCTTTCCTGTACCCCACACATTGATGGCGAACTACCTGGGTCTACGTTCTGCTGCTTGCTCCACATTCTTCCCTGTCCCCACCTTTCGACGGTCCACAGCCATATGCCACGGACAAGAGGGCTGCCAGCACAGATGTGGCAGCTGCTGTATCTGAACGACGGTTCATCTGTTATGTTCTGTGTGGATGTAAAGTGTGGGGCTGAAAGGCAAAGGCCAGTGGCAAAGCTCCTCTTGGGCATGCTGTGTAATAGTTACAGGTCATGAGGAAAGGCCTGTGGCTTCCAGGTCACCGCAAATGGAGCCTTGTGCCTGCCACTTCGCCTGGCCTGCCTCTTCTGGGACTCCCCTTTGCTCTTTGGGGATGTTTAGAGCGAAGCCACGGATCCATTAGCTCATTGTTAGCAGAGCAGAGGTGGGAGGTGGGCAGAGGCTCAAAAGAAGCGCTATGGCCAATGCTAAATTACACCACCCAGAATCTGTGTGATGGATGTCAAAACCAATTTATCACAAACTGAAGTCATTTTCGAGAAATAATGTCCTAGGAAAGCTGAGTCTCCGACTCACACTCCGTTCAGTAAATCACATGGAAATGCATCCGCACCGCTGGTGATAAGCAGGAAGGCCTTCGGTTGCCAGGATTCCTGACCTCTCTCTCGCTTTTTCCGCCCGCTCGTGTGACACGCCAGCTATACATAGGAGATTTTTAACAAGTCTGGCGCTCAAGTGTTGATGGGGATGTAAGTAAGCTAGCTGTGATGGCTATGGCCAGATGCCTACATTGCAGTTCAAATGGTAGGGAAATGCGTTGACTTGTCTATACCATGAATTATGATAACTGAGAATGAATGCAGCAGTGCAAAGACAGCTTTGGGCCAGATGATGCTGTAGTTATCCTTACTGCAGCACACTGCCTGTATGTAGTCTTGCAGCCACAAATCTAGTGTGGCCAGTGTGGTGAAATGGTCAGAGTGTTGGACTGGGACCTGGTTGAGCAGGGTTCAAATCTTCACTCAGCCATGAAGCTCACTGGGTGACCTTGGGCAATCACCATCTCTTAGCCTAACCTACCTCACAGGGTTGTTGTGCAGATGAAATGGGTGGGGGAAACCATGTACACCATGAAAATAGGGGGCTTCTTAAGGAAAAGTGCAGCATTCTGGGATCAATTCAGAAACTGGGATGGCTTCTGTAAATCCGGGACTGTCCTTGGAAAATAGGGGCACTTGGAGGGTCTGTGACCTGCCTGACGCTACCAGGCTCCACCTCCAAGTTTCTCCAGATTTCTCCAGATCTGCCTCCTAGTGACAGCTAACAGTCACCAGGATCCAAACACCTAAGAGTCACTGGGGTTTAAATTGGAAGTTGGCCACCTTAATTCTTTCTAGGATCCAGCAAGTTTTTAGAAATATGTTTAGTGGTCGAGGCCATGGCGAAAACTATATTTGTGGGCATCATAAATGGGATGTTGAGGTGCCAGTTTGCATGACACAACACATGAAAATAAAGAGACATCCATGGGACACAAGGTCTGTTAATAAAGAGTTTTGACTATAAAGAGAGACTTGGTTGGTGGATTTGTGCGGCACCACCAGGGTTTTCCTACCAGAATTGCTTCTAGAAGAGCCTTTTGATCTAATTGCTGCTGGCCTCTTGCTGACATCGTAAGGCTGCACTTTTTATGGTAACCATTTGGATCTATCACTGGATCCTGGGTCGGTCACCTTAATTTCACTTTTATGTTGGTGGAGAATAAATGAGATTTTTCATCTTCCCTTGTGATCATCTTGGGGAATCTTCCACCTCTTTGCTAATCTAATTTCTTTTTATAGCTCATACAATGGTTGGCCTAATTACTAGGAAAACAAGAAATGCTCTAATCAAATCTTTTCGTGTTCCCGACAAAACTCAGAAAATGAGTAAAATTTGTGACACGTGGAAAGAGAAAAGACTGAAGCTAAGGCTAAAGCAGAGACCATTGAGCAAAGACAGAATAATCTTCCAAGTGTCATCAGCTGAGTAAGAGGACTGAGGGAGCCACGAGGTCTTTGGGGAGTTTTGTTCATTTTGAGGCCCATTCATAAGGTCACACTCTTATACAGAGACAGAAATGTCAGCAAAGTTCGTTGAGCTCAGACCCGGAAATTAGCTCTGGGGGCTCAATAATCCTCTCCTCAAAGGAGGAGAACATCCTTCTGCTCCAGCTCAGATGAAAATCTTGGAAAATAGTTTCTGACTTTGAAAAGCTGTTTCTGGGGAAAGTGTTGCTGGGTTGGGGCAGCCTTAAAGGTCTCCTTTCGAATGCCCCCCACCCCCCGCAGCAGTGTAACTCTTTAAATTAGCCCAATGCAAAGCAATGGAGAAGTTTCTCTGTTGCTTTGCATGAGGGGGGACCTTGATCCAAATTGCTGGTAAACCTGGAGGTGACAGCAAAAAACCCACCTGTTGCAGGGAACCCTTGAACTTGCCTAAACAGGAGGAGTAATTTTTTTAATAAGGAGCATTTTTTCCCCTTCAAGCCTCAAATTGGCTAAGAAAATGGTCTGAGCTCTTTCTGATTTTGAGAGGAAACAACTTGGATAATTTCCAAATTACTGCAAAACGAGCAGAGACGAGCTCCCACACCTCTACATTTTAAATTTTGCACTGATTAATATGCAATGAATACCGGTACCCAGTTGTGTTTTATCCCCACAACTGCAAATGTGTTCAGCACTCCAGCTTTTAGGTTGTGTTCGCAGGATTGCTCAAATATGGATTAGTTAAGCTTTGCAGGCTCCTAAAATTATTTGTTAAGCCTGATTCATATGTAATATTCTACTTGTTATTATGTACACAATAAAAAGGTGTTGCAAGCAGAGGTGACCTTCTCTTTTAGAAGTTCAGGTCAAGTATGGCTAAATGTAGGCCTGACACCTAAATCTAAGAGCTGTGAAAAGGAAAGAAGAGTATCAGAGCAAAAGAGAGGTGGGAGAAGCCCCAGCCAAGGCTTTTATACTGTGGAATTGGGGCAAAATTCTATGGTGCCAAGCAGGACTTCAGCCTTGATTCTATCTGCTTCCTCCCCAGATATTTCACTTTGACGGGACTCATTCAAATGAGTAAGCTGAGATCATGCATAAGTGCTTTTTAAAAGAGCCTGCCTTATCAGATCAAGAGATTTATGCTAAAGCAAAATAAAAAGTTCATACATTGGCCAAACGAGGCCAAAGCAGCAGGAGCGGATTTCATAGTTTGATCTGAAGATGGTAAAAAGGCAGCTACCCCTGCTGATTCTTTATGCAATATAGCTTCAAGTTACTCCTGTTCCTCAGACATGAAAATAATCCCTGTCTTAAATCATGCAATTCATGGACTGCTAATTCTACCAGATGTTTCTAGGCGCAACACTAAAAAAACTGGGTTTGTGGCCAACAAATACTTCTAATGGTGGTGATGTGTCTTGACTGGTGTTCAATCTTGAAATATATTAAATACATGAACTGCAGTCTCACTATTATTATTAAATTCATTTTTTTACCGCTTTATATTTTTAAGAAAAAAAATCTCAAAGTGATGGACAGTGCATTAAAACATCAAATAAAATAATCCAGAATAAAACATTACTGAAGAAAGTCAAATATAAAGCATCCATTCAAAGCAACATAATTAAAAGGAACTTAAAATATTATCTTAAAGATTTCAAAAGAAAACATTACAAAGGAGGTCAACTACAGAATGCACATTTAACGCAGCAAAGTTAACAAAAACATTATCTTAAACATTTCAAAAGAAAGCCTTACTAAAGGAAGTCAAATATAATATGCACATTTAAAACAGCTTAATTAACCAAAGAATCAAGTATTATCACAAGCACTGAACATATCTGCTGTTGTTGCTGCCAATCCTGCCCAAGATGGTTCATGGCAGGCTGTGGCTGTGGAAGCTCAGGCTCAAACACCTGCACTAAGAGACAGCCAAGGTGGTCTCTGGCCTCTTCAGTAGCCTCAGCTTTTGTAGCTGGAGTCAGTCCTCCCTGCCCTCCCAGACCAGGTAGAAAAAGGCCTGCAAGGCAGGGAGCAGGTCCACCAGGACCTACAGCCAAGATGGAATGCTCTTAGTGGGCACACCAGTCTGGGAGCCAACCAAGAAGTTCATTGCCTCTCTTGAACATGAGCAAAAGAGCACAAGACACTCCTGATGCCATCCAGATATTACAAAGTTCAGTGCTACCTAGTGTCTAAACTATGTAATAGCACAATCCAGACCTTCCCCCTTTTGTTCCAAGAGATAATTAACCCAATCGGTGCTGTTGAAATGTTTGGTAGTAAAGGGAATCAGACACATAACTTAAGAAGAGCCCTCCAGAATCAGACGCAAAGGCCCATCTAGTCTGGTATGCCGTTCTCACAGTAGGCAAACAGAAACCCATGGGAAGCACACAAGCAGAACTGAGTGTGACAACCCTCTCCCCACTTGTGATTCCCAGTGACTAGTGTTCAGAGGCAAACTGGCCACAACAGTGGCCAAACCTCCATCTAGATCAGCATTAACTGTACTCTTTTCAGCACCTGCTAAAAACATTCCTGTTTAGACAAGCCTACCCAGATGCAGAAAAAGTTGAGGCAATTTTAATCTGTTTTAGTATTTAACTTTTGTATCTTTTAGAATATGATTGTAAATAATAAAATTATCATCACCATCATCATCACTATTATTTTTATTTGGTCCACCAAGACCATCAGCAATTTTTAAGTGGTCAGTGAGGCAAAAGGTTTGGGTACCATTTTGTGTCACAGAGTTTCTAATTTAGAACTTAAAACTATGAGTATCACAGAAAACAAAAACAAAATTATTTACTTTTCATTCTATTTCTTGGTGAAGAAATTGTGAGTCTTGATGGTATTAATATTTGTTTCATTATCTTTTAATGTGCTAAAGTATTTATTTAATCCATTTATTGTCAGATGGCAGAAATTTGTTAGATACCAAGGCAAGGTATTATTCACTCTGTGTTTTAGTGAGCCGACATTGCAATGATTTGCTATATAGATTGAAACGTTTAATATATAGGGTTTTAAAAAATTAAAATATTAGGACAAAAAGTGCTAAAAAGTAGAGGATCTATATGGAGTCTAACAGGCAAAATGTCTACTCAGAAGTAAGCCGCATTGAGTTCAATGGGACTTACTCCAAGTATTCCTGCCAACCTAGCAGTTCCTTTACCTTTACCCCAAGTATAGGATTGAAACTAAATGTAGCTTCCAGGGATAAGGGAATGGCACTTTTGTAGGCTCCCATCTCTTTAAGAAAATGGTGGCTATGGGTTCTTCTGGATGGGACTTCTAGTCTGGCTTCCCAGAGACATCTGGTTACCAACTGTGTGATGCTTAATAATGTACAGTGGTACCTCGGGTTAAGTACTTAATTCGTTGCAGAGGTGTGTTCTTAACCTGAAACTGTTCTTAACCTGAAGCACCACTTTTGCTAATGGGGTCTCCTGCTGCCGCCGTGCCGCCAGAGCACGATTTCTGTTCTCATCCTGAAGCAAAGTTCTTAACCCGAGATACTATTTCTGGGTTAGCGGAGTCTGTAACCTGAAGTGTATGTAACCTGAGGTACCACTGTAAGTGGGTTGCTGAGGATAATTGGCAAACAGTTTTTCTTAACATCAGATTTCCCCCAGAAATGTTAAGTCTGGATTAAATGGGAAACTAAAGGCTGGTGGTTTTATTGTAATGACATCCGTTTGGATGCTGCAAAAAATGTGCATCCATACACAATAAACACCCACCTGGAATCACCCTAAGTCACTGGATATATATTACTACTTAGTTTTCCATAAGAGCCTCCTAGGCTGTTTCTAAGTAGTTCAACTTCATTGGAAATAGTTTATTCCAATTCTGCTGATGCTAGTGGGCAGGAATAAATTGTTGAAAAGCTTCCTGAATGCATTTTCAGGCTCAACTAGAGCCAGGGCTTTCTCGGCCGCGGCTCCAATCTGGTGGAACGCTCTGTCACAAGAGACTAGGGCCCTGCGGGACCTGACATCTTTCCGCAGGGCCTGCAAGACAGAACTGTTCCACCAGGCCTTTGGTCAGGGCGCAGCCTGACCCCCTCCTCTGGCAATCTGCACAGAATTTTGCTTAATGGTTGCCATCAACTTGATTTTAATCTGATTTTAATTAATTTTATAATGAATGTTTTTAGAATGTTGGATTATTTTGATTGTTGTTAGCCGCCCTGAGCCCAGCTTCGGCTGGGGAGGGCGGGATATAAATAAAATTTATTATTATTATTATTTTTAAAAATTCACACTGTCTCCTCAAGAACAGCCTTGTCAATTCATTGCCATGTTACAGGCCCCGCCATTATTTAAAACCTAAATATTGGTCTTTCCCCCTACCTCCCCTATTTTCCTTACTCATTATTTTTGAGTGGTATCAGGTAAAACAGGGTGGTGGGTTAGGGGAGGGATCAGCAGAGCAGGAGCAGCAATACAGGAGTTAATTTGGAAGGCCTTTCCTACTCATGCATTCCCATCTCCGCCACACTTGATTCTACCGCTGTCACTCACAAACTCCATATCCCTAAAAATCTGACCAGGTTTCATTTGCATGGGTATGTGAGACAGCATGTCAGCATTCAGAAATGAAGGGACATAGATACCAGTGCAAGAAATTCCCTCCTCACTAAGCTGCAGTGAGTTTCAATTATCGCACAGTTTGCTTCTGAGTGGATTTATCAAGCCAAGTCTATAAAGCAAAATGAATAATCTCGTCCTTCAGACCTATAAAAATATAATACTTGAAAGTACTTTGACAAAGTAATAAAGACAGAGTGAAAAGAAGGAACATCGACCCCATTTTAATAAGATTAGAGGGGCTTGATATTGTAACTAACCCTTGGCATTTAGAGCTTATTCTCTGGGCTGATTGATTTATATTATTATTTTGATGTGGTGAAATCATTGTGTGGTGTTGTGAATGGTGTGCCACATGTTGATAATATTACAGGTCAGCAGCAACACCTCTGGGGCTCGGTACCCATGATTTGTGGGCCAGAGTTTTCTTGTGGCAAGAACTCATGTGGCCAGTTGCCACACTGAGAAAACTAACCAATCAACGTTGGCTTTATCCACAACATCATTTAGAAAAGGACTGTGTGAAAATGTTAGAAGGCAAGTGCAGTGTTGTGTGTGTGGTAGCCCCATTTGTTTCTGTCAGGACTCCTGCCTCTGCATGAGAAGCAGCAATTCAACAATTAAAGCTTTCCTCCACCATTTCATTTCTGTTGGCAAAAGCCTCAGATCTTGTGTGTGTTGTGCAGCTGTTAAAGACTCTGACGGAAACAAATAGGGCAGTCAAACAAATGAGACAGAGCCTATTCAGTCCAGCGCACTGACCACGGATGGTGGGTAGCCCAGCCTCACTGGGATGCGGAGGAGGTGATGCAGGGGGTGGAGGTTTGTAATGAGTACCCCCCCTTCCTCTCCTTTCAGGTCCTTTTGCAAAATCAACTCTAGCAAAGCTTTCCTGTAACTTCCCCCCCATCACGTCCTTGCTCTGTTGTACAACAACTAAACTAAGTGAAATATAATTGACTCAAAGTAACTCAGAACACTTGACTATCCTTCCCTTGCCCCCCTTCACCCTACTTGTCTCTCCCCATTATTCTGTTTCCAAGTGTACATTCCTCAGGGAAAGAACCTGTCTTTTTCTTTTGCTCTTTAACACACCGATACTCTAGATAGAGCTGTATAAAATAACAGCAATAATAATGCCTTGTGATTCTGAGTTTTCTGTTTATGTTATTTTACATTTTATTATTTTATACTGATGTGGCCAGGCTGCCTTTTGTCTTTCAGTCTTATCAATTGGTCCTTCCTTCCTTCCTTCCTAGAGAACATGGTGCCCTCCAGATGTTGCACGACAAATCCCATCAGCCCAAGTCCAGCAGCATCTGTAGAGTTGCAGGTTGATCACCCCTGTATTCAATAAAGTCCTCATATAACATGGGCACCCCACTGCACTGGCAAAAGTGACCAGACATTGGCTCAAAAGGAGCACAACACCAGAGATAAAGGAAGAATTGCCTTGTAATTTCAACTAGTGGTGCCTTCTGTCATGCTGGCAAAGTCCGTCCTGGCTCAGTCAAAATGAGAAGAAATCAGTGGGGATGAAGGAAGGTTCTCTGGGCCCTAAGAATTCTGGCCCCGTTTGGTAAATCTGTACCGCGACCCTCCCCTCAAAAAATCCTGCCTTCTTTCAGCATAAAGCATGTGACAGAAGCTGATGTTATATTTAAATAATAAAGCAGAACTGGGGTTGTTTTGTCTGCTTCCCCCCCTTCCTCTCTGATCTCCCCGTTGAAAAATGCATGGAAGGCAACAGATGTTTCGACTTTGTAGCTTGAACCTTTCTCAGCTGTTTGAAGATTTGATGTAGAATTCTTTGAACATCAGTTTCAGAGGAGACTCTCTTGGTAACGGTTGCCATGCAGAATTCATAATTAAAGAAGGTTCTGGGGTGATGGTGGGTTTTGTAAAACTGTATTTCATTAATTTGCTTAAATATACTTAATGGGATGAGAGAAATGGTTTTATCCACGGAGAAGAAACTCCTCAGGCCTTCAGCTCTGCCTACTGGGAAATAATCAAGCAGACACCTCTAGACTGCATAGCAACGTGGTTGCCGCAAGCTCTCTCCAAGCTAGCCACAGGGCACGGAGGTACATGATGTGGAACGTGTCATGCTCACGAAAGACGTGGCAATATGCCAAACCCTACACTTCTATGTAACATTTGTCACCATCCGCGGACAGAACTGCAGCCAAAACAGCAGGGTTGGCTCAAAGATTTTGAGGGCCCTTGGGCATGGTGCCCCCAGTTCTAAACCTGGAGGAGGTGGGGCATTTAAACTGATAATTACTTTAGGCTGTAACCAGTATTCTTGGATACATCCCTTCCAATAGAAATGGTAGGGCCATTACAGCAGTGGGCCTTCCGCCGATCTCACGAGGCCCTGGCAAATGCCCCACCTTGCCACCCTATAGAGCTGACCCTGGAAAGCAGTATGGTGGTGGCTGCATGTAAAGTGTTTGCCTGTGCGAGTTGTTCATATGTGCACTGTTGTGTAAATGCTCTTACCACGTGAGCCAGCCCATTGGTATGTAGAGCTGGCATGCCAACTGTGCACCTGCCTGGGCCCTACAAACGTTGAGTGCTAGCTCTGCAAATAGACCGCAAACAAGCTCATATGGTAAGTGCATTTATACATGATGAAGTGTGTGTAATGCTTGCACAGTCAAGCGCTGCCATCTGTTTCAGTCCTTTAAGCTCCTACCCCAAGAGTCCAATGGAGAATTTGTAGAGCTTGCTCATATATACCTTGCCTATGCTTTATGTCAGTAGTTGTTATATAAGTAAATTCTACAAACAACAACGGCACTATGTCAGTTTTGTTACCTCTTCACCAGAGGTGCAGAACCTCACACCCAGGAGTCCAACATAGCCCTCCAGAAAGCTCTAGCCAGTCTTTGGGTCTCTCCTAAGGCTACCTCCCCTCTCCTCAGGCCATATATCTTGCTGTCACCACTCTGTGTTTGGCATGTGTCCTTGAACTGACCTCTTGGTTGCCCGAAAAGAAGATGGGGTTATTGGGGGCAGGGGGGGAGAGAGAATAAATCTTTGGCTTTTGTGTGGTTGGATTTCAGCCTCCTCCTCTTCTTTAGTCAGTGTTGTCTTTGTAGGACTCAGGAGGGAAGGATACCAAAATGAGCTGGTTTGGCCTCTGATGGGCTCTAGTTCTGGCGGCCATTTCCTTTGGTTGCCCCTGTGACTGACCTCCCTGCCTTCCACCCTCCCAGGCCCAACAGGCACCAGACTCCACTAGGCCCAGCCTTACCAGGTGGCCAATTGAGGCAACCATCATGAGGCAAAGTGAGGCAGTCATTTTGGGTAGCAAACACTGAGGGCCACCTGTTAAAAATAGCTTGCCATCTCTGAGAGCAGTGGAGTAGTCTGTCCCATTGACAACCAGTTCTTTTGTAAATGGCAAATGAGAGGTATCATCACCTCAGGCAGTGCAACAGCTTCAGCCGTCCCTGCTCCCATAACCTCTGGCACTGTTTCGGTTCTTCTTGGCATGCTCCTTGCTTTTATTACAGGAAATAAGATACAATCTAGCACTCATTTTGTGCCCAGGCAGAAAGAACAATATGGCTTCTTCCCCTTGGTGGAGACCATCTTCACAGCAGGCTAAACGCCTGTGTGAGCCTTCACTAGCAAACACGGAGCAGAGGCATAATTATTGCTGAAGCAGTGTTAACTTTTCGGTGGCAGGCAGGAGCAATTTTAATGGCAATTAGGGCTGTCACCTCATTAAAGAAATCTTAGATGATTAATCATATAATGTTTAATCAATTAATCGCATAAATTTGCATAGGAATAAACAATAGATCCAAAGGAGGGGGGGATTTCGCCTTTCCTTGTTTTGTTTTTTTGCAGGATGCCCATGTCTCCATCTTCCCAAAGCCTCTACCGTCCCTTCTGTGTGGAGACAAAGGAAGATGTATCTTCTAAGATGATATCTGCTATCCATTTTGTCTGTAATTTCTCATACTACAAGTCATTCCTCCACCACCCCACATCTGTTGCCTCATTAATTGGGGGGGGGGAGGGGTGCCACCTTTTAAACCAATTGATCTAAAAAGGTTAATCCACAGGCAGTGCAGTCTTATATCCCCTCAGAAGGAAGTCTGATTGAGTTAAATGGGACTTACTTCCAAGTAAGTGGGTGTAGCCTAAATGCAGACCTTGTAATTACAGCATGGAAGCAAAGTTGTGTGTGGAATGCAACCAATCAGCCTTCTTTCAGGGGAAGAGAGAAGTGCATAACCCCAATCCAGATTTCCAAAAAAATAATCATTTGATGCTGGTTTCCTTGAGAACTGAGTAACTATTTGGTGCCCTCTAGGCTAGGGTAACAACATATTAGTCAACTCCCAAATGTAACCATGGAAATGATATCTCATGTACACAGTAGAACCCAGAGGACCTCTACATTTGAGGAAGCATGGAAGTTTGGAGCTCACCAATGCACCTACTGGCATCTCATAACACTTTAAACGTTTAGTTGGGTTTCCTGATGTTTATATATGCCTGATATTGCACCCCTGATGTTATTACATCAGTTACCAGATGTTTATACATCTATAGATGACATCCATGCCATACAGTTGCTGCAGAAAATGCTGGTGTATGTAACACTGGTGTTTCTGACAACACTGAAACTTGTTTTTAGGTCTTTGGAATTTAGTAGGTTTTCTGGGTCACTTGAGACTTAGGCAGCATACACACCATAGATTTAAAAGAATCCCAAGAATCTTGGGAACTGCAGTTTGCTAAGGGTGCTGGGAATTATAGTTTTGTGAGGGCAAAACTACAGTCCCCACGATTATTTTGGGTGTGTGTGTGTGCTATAAATGTATGCTGTATATACAGCCTTCCACCCAAAACTCACAGGACTCATATGTCTGGTGTCAGAGTGGGAAGTGATCCCGTTCCTCTCCTTTAGCTGATCTGATTGTGGGTGGGCAAGGATAGACACTTCTGCAGCATAAAAATAGATGAAGTGCATTATTCCACCCCCCATCCAAATTTGCATAAAATTCAAATATGGTAATTTTTTAAAAAATACTATCCTTTAAACAGAAATACAACTTACCACAGAGGAAGACTGTGAACCAGGTGATTTGTTTGTGTCTGCTGCCCAGGTACACAGTTCAGTCTACAGGCAACCCCCCTCAAGTCACTTCCTTTGCTCACACCTTATACAGACCAAACTAGTACACTCCGCACAGCTGGAAGGGGGAAGAGGAGTCCCATTCCCCAAAAGGTCTCTTCTTCTAGAAAAGCCTCAAAACTGTTTGTCTGAATGTTGTGGTTGTTTCCAGTTGTGATTACTTAATACAAATTAAAATCATCATCATCTCCAACCATTAGCTTCTATGGCAGATGATGTGTTTGGCAGGTTTGACCCTTCAAGCAGTCATTTCTGACTCCAACCATAGAACCACTCAGTTGGAGGAGACCTTGATGTTATCCAGCTCAGCCCCACAGCATTTTAAAAGAAATATACTTTGCTCCCTCTCCAGATCCTCTAAAATGAGAAATCTCCTATCTAAGTGACAAGGGGAGGCAAGCTTGTATTGAGTGCAGATTTATGTAATTATTACATTAAGATCCCACTTTTCTTCCAAGGAGCTCAAGGAAGTGTATGTTGTTCTCCCCCTCTTCATATTATCCTCACAGTCACTGAGAGGCAGTGACTGGCCCAAGATCACCCAGTGAGCTTCACCGCCAAGGTCCTAGTCCATGTTGGCTCTCGAAAGATTCCTAAGGCTACTCAAGTCCTATTAGTGCTCAGCTTTGCGACTGAATTGGGATTTGAAACTGGGCTCCAGCGTCAAAGCCCAATACTCAAACCACTACACCACACACATTAATGCATGTATATACTGGCAATCAATACTAGACTTGTCTGCTCAGAATACATGTCTAGTATCTGCTCAGAAGTTAGTCCCATTGCATTCAATCCTGTTTACTCCCCAGCAAGCATGCATCGGATTTTACCTTCAGGTCACAATCAAACAGCTCAGCTTCATGCTGCCAGCACGCAAAGCAGCGAAAAGCCAGACACACAGGAGAAGAGGCCAAAAGTCGCCAAACGGCTTTGCAACATTAAGCCGCAGCAGCATGGGAACCATGCACAGCCTCTGCCACTCCCGCTATGACCAGTCGTATGCAGTAGCCACCAGCAAGGAGCCACTAGCAGCAGCAACCAAGTCATGCATTTAATTGGTGTCTATTGGATTTCCCCCCCTGAAGCTATACTTTGTGCTACTTACTCTGACATGGAAGGCAGAAGTTTCATTTTGTATCTGCATCTGACTCAGAGACTTTTTCTATACTGGCATTTGGCCTCCTGCCCTGACGGCAGTTTTTCTTGTATCATCAGGCTGAAATGTAGAATTTCCCACTGAGGAGATAGAGGAATGTGTGTGTGTGTGTGTGTGTGTGTGTGTAAAAGCAGGGTGAGGGAGGAAGAGACATTGATGAATGGAATAAATCCCTGCCACTCTTCTAGTTTCTTCGCAAAAACACAGCGGCAAGGTCTTTCTTTATCCTGTCACATAAAGATGCCACTGTCTCCCTAGAGAATAGCTCTTGAGAGACAGCAGCTTCTTTACGATCAGCAAACCTACAGCTGTAATAATTGTAGAGCCATGGGGGTAGTACAGGAGCACTATGCTCCATCCAAATGGACTTTCTCCTCTGGAGAGCCTCTGGTAAGGGAACCCTATTCTGCAACTTGAGTTTTAAGTGAGAAACCCTGCTCTAGATGGCACCTGTGGCATCATCAATACACCTCCCTATTAAAAAACCCCAAAGATGCAGCCACTTAAAAAAAAAAAAAAAGCCAATAGCACAGGTGAAATGAAAGGAGGGCAGAAAATACTGGTGCCTGAATCAGCATTCAGTTTGTGGCAAGCTAGCTACAAAACCACACTGGACTTCTCACATCTGATATTAACATCCATCTTCACCCCTAAACAGAAGACTTTTGTTAATTTTTACAGTTATGCTACATGCTGAACAGATTCATCTATGCTTACATAGAGGATTGGACTCTATTTGGTTGGAATACTGTTTTCATAACTTGCGAAGTAACTTTTATTTTATTAATACCCGCACTCCGCTCCTAATGTGTCGTGTCCACCAGGCTAGCACACCTCAGGGAAAACGTATGTACAAAATCTACTGTGAAGTATGGAAGTCAGTGTGGCATTTGCTTTCTTCTACCTTTATTGTTTCTCCCCCTGCAAATAATTCCCCCCACTGGCCTTTTCAACTACCAATTCGTAATTAACGTAAGCCAGCAAAATACAAGTGGCCTCTTTCTAACCGTCAATCTACAGTCCATTCTCTTCTCTTACTTCCACCTGCCCTCCATTACAGCCATTAACTGCTCTCTGCAGCTTATATGCCAACAAAGAAAAAGATGGCTTCACAGCTGTGACAGAATTCCATGTATGGGGTTGGCGAGGAAAGGGAGAAGCATCTTGGGACTCTAATCCAACCAGACAGATTGAGGTCAAATGCTTCTTGCATTCAACAAGCATAAAGGGGGAAGAGAAAGGAAAAGCCACAGAAATAAGAGGTGGTGGCAAGTGCCTATAGGGTGCCTCATGTTCTGCTGTAGGGCAGCCACCGCCAACCTGGTGTCATCTAGACATTTGGGCTACAACACCTACCAGCCCCAGCCAGCATAATCTCTGGAAGTCAAGGCGCTGTCCGTGGCTGATATCCCAAAGCAGCTGAAAGTTGGAAATGGCTCTGAGGACCAATGCATGTAGGATATTTGAAAGCGTCTGCAAGTGTATGCTTTAGGTGGCTTGCTTTTTCTTGCCTCCCAGATCCCTCTCCTCATTTCTCCCCCAAACACAAGCCAAGGAATTCATGGGCCCATACACACCATACATTTTAAGCATCACCACAGTACTTTAAATAGTCATGGCTTTCTCCCAAAGAATCCTAAGAAGCGTTGCTTGTTGAGGGTGCTGAGAGTTAGATCCCTGTTCTCCCTCACAGAGCGCCAGTTCTCAAAGTTCCCCTGGAAGAGGGACTGACAGTGGAACTGAACAAGCCTGGAGATTGAGAGCAGAGACAGTAAAGGAATTTGTACCCAGGGTTCAGAGTTTAAAGAGGAGGCAAGGAAGAGACGACACAAGAGAGGTGTGGAGAAAGTGGACAGAGAAGTTTTACTCCTCCTCTCGTAACACTAGAACTGAGGACATCCAAGGAAGCTGGTTGGTGGAAGATTCAGGACCAGACAAAAGAAAGGACCGCTTTGACACAGCGCATACTTAAACTGCAGAACTCACTCCCACAAGACACAGTGATGGCCACCAACTTAGATGGCTTTAAAACAGGATTAAGCAAATTCATGACGAATAAGGCTATCAAGTTTATCTGAAGAAGTGTGCATGCACATGAAAGCTCATACCAATAACAAACTTAGTTGGTCTCTAAGGTGCTAGTGGAAGGGATTTTTTTTTATTTTGTTTCGACTACGGCAGACCTACCTGTCTCTAAGGCTATCTATGGCTACTAGCCATGCTGGCTAAGCTCTGCCTCCATGACTGGATGCAGTATGCTTCTGAATACCAGTTGCTGGAAACAAAAGGAGGGAGAATGACCTGATGCTCAGGTCCTGCCTTTGGGCTTCCCATAGGCATCTTACTGCCTCCCCCACCCCCCATGAGAACAAAGTGCTGGACAGGATGTGCTTTTGATGTTCTTTCCTAAGCATCTACAGTGGGAGACACAATTATTGACTAGAGGAGGAGGAGAAGAAAAAGAAGAGGAGTTTGGATTTGATATCCCGCTTTATCATTACCCTAAGGAGTCTCAAAGTGGCTAACAATCTCCTTTCCCTTCCTCCCCCACAACAAACACTCTGTGAGGTGAGTGGGGCTGAGAGACTTCAAATAAGTGTGACTAGCCCAAGGTTACCCAAGCAGCTGCATGTGGAGCAGCAGGGACACAAACCCGGTTCACCAGATTACGAGACTACCACTCTTAACCACTACACCACACTGGCTGTAGATGGGTGGAGGTGTATTTTATTCATATGCTGAACTGCCCTTTGACCAAATATTGCCAGAAAATAAAAGACAACAACAACCCACTATATTTATACATACATACACACAAAGTCCTGAGTATTTTCACGTCTCGGGAAAACCCCAAAAAAACTTGCTTACACCAGACAGATATTAATTTAAAATGGCACCCTTGTTGTGGAAACACTGGCAATCTTGTCATTCTGGCTCCCTGTGTGAATGACTAGTAGGTATGTAAATAAGCCACTCAGCTTCCTTTTATTTTTATTTTTTTTCCAAAGCAATGGTAAGTCAGCAGGTCATGACCTAGAAGGTGGGAAAGGCAGAGCTGTGGATAGAAGCTCTTGCCTCCGCTGCACCAATGACCCAGTGTTCCTTGGAGACAAGGCACACAGCTGCCGCAGGATCAGCACCCCTTTCAAAAGGGAAGCAAGCCAGACAATATAGCAGGCAGAGACCACCACCAGACACATATATAGTCAAAGCCAATGCCCCCCGCAGCATAAACAACACCCTCTTTGCTCCTCATAAAAAAAATCTCCAATATACCCAAAACATCACATTCACAGTTATGAGTCATCTTTCCCCACAAAAATGATCAATTCTTTCTTCCCTGCTTCCATAGCAGCTCAGCAGGCGTCCACATTACTGCTGTGGACATCGCCCCGTTCCTATGCTTTCAATTTGCCTTTCCCTTTTCCCAAAGCCCCCATAAGATCCACTTAGGAATGAAAACAGTTTTGAGGCACTTGCAAGCGTTCCATCTCAGTATTTTGGGTGAGGAGAAGTCACTCCACAGAAATGGCTTTCCGTGGAGCAGGAATCTGGCCCACCAGTTGTAGCACCCGCTGGGAAAGGCAGAGGCTGGTAGGATGGTGGGAGATATATTGGCACAGAGCGTATGGACAGATAGAGATAGACAGCACCTGGGGGAGCAGCAAAGACAAAAGGGAGTTTAGGTAACCTGAAGGCAATGGCTCCCAGACCTCACCTCATTTCTACCCCGACACTTAAGTCCCTCCATTCCTCTGACTCACCTTGCCACTACGGCAAACTCCCAGCAGGCTGTGGGGCCTCTCATCATCAAGTACAGTAGCAAAAAGGATATCTAAGACCAGGTGGATGCGATGGATGGTTTGTGCCGTCTCCACGTCAGCAAGGAAGAGGAAAGCATGCTTGGTAAGAATGACCACCACACCCAAGTGGGGCAGGAACTAAAAGGATAGAAAAGCAGTTGTTTGAGAAGTCTGAATCAGTCTCCTTCCCACAACTCATCAATATCATTTAACCATACTCGGACTGGGATTACCAGCATGGCTCTTGAGTGCATAATGGCACTCTCAGACCCACCCATCCAGGGGGCCCTGACCTCCCTTAATAAAAAAAAATTTGTTTGTTTGGGGTATCCCTGTCTGCTGCTTTTGTCTATTTTGTTTCTGCTCTTGGTGTCTGTCAGTGTGTGTGTGGGGGGGGGGGGATAACCCATGTTTTGCCTGTTTTTCAGGCAGTGGGGGAGTTCTAAGCACAGACAATTTTCCTTGTGCGAAATTGATATCTTGTGATGGCCACAGAAGTTTTAGATTTAGAAACGAGTCCCCAGGCCCGAAGAGGTTAGGCACCCTTTGCCAAAAACAGGCATGCGGAACCTTTGGCCCTCTAACTGTTGATGAACTACAACTCCCATGGCTATGTTTTCTGGGGCTGATGGGAGCTGTAGTTCAGCAACATCTGGAGTTCCAGAGGTTCCCCGGCAATGCCCTAAAAGCTTCTTCCCCTTGTCCCAACTACTCCTGGGCGCTTGGAAAACATGGCCGCCAACTCTGGATCAAATAGCGAGACATCCACTGGGTTAGATGGGGAAGGCACAAAAAGACCCCACCACCAACTACATCAGCCTAACTGACACCTTCCAGATGTTTTGGATTACAATTCCCCTCAGACCCAGTCAGCATGGCGATGAGAGAAGTTGTTGTCCAAGGTTCAGCAGGTCCATAAGCCAACTGTCTCCAAGGCAAAACTCACCTGTACTGCACTGGGGAAGTCCCCTAGCTGAGTCCCCTTGAAAGGCAAAGTGTCGCGGGCACTAAGCAAGGCGGCGTTCCCTGGCTGATGTGGGCCTAGCTCTACCACATGAAACTGCAGACACAAACAAGAAGCAAGTGCAGCGTTAGAGACTTTGCTGGCTCCCTACCCAGTAGACCTCGGCTCCCAACTTCCTCTTTGTCCATCCTTACTAAGCCCCAGTCACCTGTCCAGCCTGTTCCTTGCCTCTCCGCACAGCAGCTAAGAGGGATGTTGAAGGTTTTGGATTCCTGGAAAATCTGTGCTGAGGCAAGGCTACTGCTTGGGCTTCTATCACCTGAGACAGTGGGCCCCCTCGCCAATACAGCTGGGTCAGGCCCACAACTTGGCTCTGTGAGAAGGAAACAAAGAGAGAGAGATTCAGAGCAGGGGTAGCCAATGCCGCTTAGACTACAACCCGCACCATCCCTGACTATTGGCCATGCCAGTTAGGGCTGGTGGAAGCTGGAGTCAAACGATATCTGAGGCACAATGTTGGCTATATCTGGGTTAGAACAGAGCCACCAAGTCATGTAATGGGTTTAGAAACAAGAGGCTTAACTTTTAACATTTTTTTTTAATGGATAAGCTGAAAGAGAAAGAGATTGACAATGAAAACCAGAGAAGGGTGGTGGGAAGTCAAGAGATTCCGAGAATCCTAAACGTGAAGGTGAATATGTTGAAATTGAAATGTGTTATGTAAAACTTAATTAAAATCTTTTAATATAAAATAGAAACAAGAGACATATCCTAGCCACAGGGTCAGAGAATTATGTACCTGCTCAAGTCCTAGAGCTGAGAGAGCCATCCACATATGACTGGCATCCCGCTGATATCCTACCACCTCCAGGCCACAGAGACGTTCATGTCGGCCAAACTGCCAACTTGGTCCGGAACCTTGTAGGGAGATTACAGACAAGGAACGGAGTCAAGGTCTTCTGCTCAATTCATATGGCTTACGTGATAGATTAAGTAGGGAACTTCTGGCCAAGGGGTTCAATTTGACATGCCAGACCCTTTCCATAACCAGTGGTGGCCAAACTTGGCCCTCCAGCTGTTTTGGGACTACAATTCCCTTCATCCCTGACCGTTGGTCCTGTTAGCTAGGAATGATGGGAGTTGTAGTCCAAAAACAGCAGGAGGGCCAAGTCTGGCCACCACTGCGCCTAAACCACAGTCACCCACCCATCAGTGATTATGTCAGCTGATGGGTGGGAGGACAGGGTTCAATCCTGCACTGGCTATGCCGTCCTGTTCCTAGGAGGCAACAGGATCACACAGCCAAGGCAACAAGATTTAATCTAATGAGCTAATGTGCCAAGATTGAAGTGCTCTGTCTTCTCCTTTAAGGGGGCTGGGCTGCATATGGCGCTACTGCTGCCACCTGCCCTCTTAAAGGAGAAGCTGAGCAAAGTGTCAATTGAAACAGCTTCCCCGGGGGAGAGAGTCTGCTTCAAAGGGCACTTTGCTGCTTTAGGACAATCCTCCATGGATAGATCCTCATACTACCCCTCTGCTTTTAATTTTCATCACAGTAGACTGTTGAGGCAATGCCAGCACACTGCTTCCCCACCAATTCCCTTCAATAATCACTAGCTTATCCCATAAACTAGACAGCCTGCCTCTCCTACAATGCATGTGTCCTTTGTCCTTTACTCCCAGCTCCATCCATCAAGCACCCTTGGTTTCACCACTTAACTCTTCATCATTCTGCCTACAGCCAGCCCGTGCCAAGGCTTCTTTCATTACAGCCACCCCAACAACATCTTCCCCAAGTCCCTCGAACACTCACGTTTTACGGTCCAGTGGAAGACATCCTCCTCTGTCACCACGGCCAGAATGTCAGCGTTCAACCACACCCAGTACTCAATAGGATGAGCAAATTCCCACTGATACCTTAAGGAACGCTGGTCCACGTCGTAGACCTGGGCCAGCTGCCCCGCTAGAAGGAAGAAGAGGGAAGGTTAAGACAACTGCTGCGGTTTGAGGGAGTAGAGCCGCTTGACAGTGAAGGCCCCTCAATTTATAAAACAGACAATTCACTGTATTTTAGGTGCACCTGTGTCTCTTCTGCAAAACTGAATGAGAAGCCCCCACAACCAAATAGAAAGCAGGTAAATAATACGGAAAGCTACAAATGAGAACTTTAGGACATGGCAGCTCATTCACCAGAAATGACTTGACGTTTCCAAAGGCTGCAGAGAGAGCGCCTGGCATTACCAGAACATTAAGTGAGTCAGAGACAAAGAATTCCTTTGGAAATGTTGCTATCCCGAGGGATAACAAATACTCCAACCTCTCCCACAGTTTTAGAACAACCACTGCCCAAAATAAAATGACAGCCAGACGGTGTTACCACCTTCCCTCTTCTAAGCCTATCTCCCACTCAAAGACACCTCAGTTCAATTCAAGCCCTTTACTTCTCTGCAATAACTTAAGTCCTCCCCCTTCAGTACCAAAATGACCCTCTAGCATTCGCTTTCCATCACTCCCAATTTTTTTCCCTTCACCCCAATCCACACTGGATTGCTTCCAACGCAAGTCCTACTCTAGAGCAGACCCACTGAAATCTAAGGACATTTGTAACGTAGGCCCACTCATTTCAGTGGGTCTAGTCTGTGGCGAATTTAGTAACACACAACATCCCGACTTCCTCTCCTTTGCTCGACTCTACTTTCCAATAACCAGATAGCGTTCCTATTAATGAAATACCATGGATGCTCGGGTTGCAAACCCGCAGCGTTCGCAATCCACGTCTGCGCATACGCGGGTTGTGATTCGGTGCTTCTGTGCATGCACGACCACCAAAACCCGAAGTAACCCATTCCGGTACTTCTGGGTTTCGGCGGTCCGCAACCCGAAAAAAAGGAACCTGAAGCGGCTGTAACCCGAGGTATGACTGTACCTCTGACAGCAAGCAGTGGACGGCTAGGATTAGCCAGAGCCCCTTGCACATGATGCAAAGTCCAGTTTGGCGGAGCCTGATCCTCCTTGGGAGACGCACGGGGATCCAAGAGCGTCAGCGATTGCCGGGAGGAGTCCCCAGGAGGGCTGTGCCGGACACAGAGGCGAGAGGCAGACGAGAAGGTTACACGAGGGTAGGTGATGTATTCCGATACAATGCCATGGGCTTGGAGCTGCAGAGAATGGGAGCGTGAGTGGAGCTTTCCTCCAGAGAAGAGTTTCAATGCCCACAAAACTGTTTGGAGCCGAACCAAGGCTAAGGGAACAGTGTCCTTGTAGGGGTATGTGTACGATCTGGTGTGACCCAAGGTTGGGGTGAGGGAGAAACCTAAGTATGTCAACTTCTGCTCCTTATTTAAGCTGCTCATGTACTTTTTTTGTTGAACAAGGAACTGCAAACCAGGAACCACATGAGCATCATTAGGAAACCTTCCCCCCTCAGAAGTCAACAAAAAGTATAGGACTGAACTGCTGCTGAACTCCATGGCTGAACAGCGATTTGAACCCAGGTTCCACCTGCTACCTCCTTGTAATATCCATCATACGCTTTCAGGCCATTTGCTTGATTAGGTCTGACCTGCTCATTAGGAAATTAACTGCAGCAAAAATAAGTGTAGAAGAGTGGAAAGATTAGCAAGTACTTTGTACTGCTGACTAGTTAAAAACAACTTAATACGAAAATTAGAAAATCAACACAATAAAAATGGTTTCATGAAGATCTAATCTTGAGATTATTTCTGCCAAATGTGACGCTTTTATATTTCCCCTGTTGGAATAGAAAAAAATATGGACAGCACTGAGAAATCATGTTCCAAACTGAAGTCCAAAATGTATTTAAAGTGTTGATTTTTGCTATAAATTAAAGATAGAGGAACTGCGTAATAAAAATGTACATGAAAGAGTGACCCCTAAAGAGTAAGACCAGAAAGAAAGAAAGAGAGAAAGAAAGAGAGAAAGAAAGAAATTGCAGGTAGCCATTTTGATAGGAACAACGTTAGGAAAAAAGTCAATCCAAGTCAGGCATTAGCATTCCCATGTTACTCAACATGGAAGTGGGGATGCAACAAATAACTCCACCTTTGCATGAAGAATGCAACTGACTGTACTAACAGAGCAGCTCCCTTTATAGGCACAGAAAATGTAACCTTATGTAAGTATATTTGGAAGGAAGCATAGTCAGTTTCAATGGTGCTTACTCCCAGGCAAGGATGTGGAGGATTACAGCCTTAACGACTACACTCAAGACTGGTTTTCCCTTTTCTTTTCTACACCCAGAAAGGAGAAACTCATAAAAGTCACTGGAGAAATCCAAGGTTCTAAGGCAGCTGTGATCTGGCATCATGGGCAGAAGTCACACACCCATGCCCCCAAAGAAGTTCACAGCCCAATCCTTTTCAGATATATCCAAAGATGCCTTTAAAGTGAAACATGCCTGCATGCAAGTCAATAGAGGACAAGGCTTTTGCACATAGCCAAGTATTGGATTTGGGCTAGGAGGTGTCAGTGTGACTAGACTGACCTTGGCTACAACCTAAGTGGCCTTTTATTAGGCTAGAAATCACCTGAACCCCCAACCTGTGATATTACTAGCAGGCTGAAGGGCTGGAATAAGTGGTATCTCCCAGCAGCCGTCCCCAACCTGCAATATGGAGATAATGGGCTGTATTTGTGATGGCAGGCATGGGCATTGCCAGAATTTTTTTTTTTTGGGTGGGGCAGGCCTTTTGTTGGGGAGTGGGCAGAACCTCAGTTAGCTATGTATTTCTATCGATTTTTGTTGACTGGGGGGGGCAGCTGCCCCTCCCTGCTTCTTGAAACACCAAAAAAATAAAAAAGGCCCTTCCTCTCTGCGTGAGGACGGTGCAGTAATACTTCTTTTAAGTTTTGCTTGCGGGGGTGGAGGCATGCCCAGTCAGAACTCCCCTAACCAACCACTGACTCCTATAGGAGCAACTCTCATTTATGACCCCAGAGGAGATTTTAAAATGGCTTCCACCGGAACCCCGGAAATCTTCTATCCACACAACCACCTCGCCCCTTTCCCAATCTCTGGGGTTGCATAGCGCCGCAACCAACCCTGAGCTCGACCCATTCCAAATCGCGCACCCGCCCAGGCCCGTCACCACCTCTCGAGTAACTATTTTCCCACAGAGGCCTATAGGTTGAGCTACGTGGGTTTTTTGGGGGGAGGGTGTTTCCTGCTTACCTGAGTCAAAACTTCCACGCGGACTGGAGACACAGGCTCGCTCATAGCTTGGTATTCCGAATCAACCTGCAGTGCAGAGAAAAATAGGAGCAAATGGTGCGTGGGAGAGAAAAGGGGGACACGTGGGGAGAGGAGCGGTTTTGGGGAAGGTTTATGGAGTCGGGAGTGATGACCCAGGCTAGCAAGTAAATTAAAACAGGAGTTACAGTAAGAGGCTCACCCCGAGGAAAAGCTGCAACTAAATCCGTGAAAACAACTGCACCACAAAGTTCAATATTTGAGCCTTTAAAAACTTACAGGGAAGCGCCCCGCGTAGCTGGCAGTCTTCCCCACCGCGGCTGCCCAAAGTTCCTACTCTTTCCTCCTCCTTTTTCCTCGGATTATAATGGCGTTTCAAGGCCATTCCTGCCCTCTTTCCCAGGTGTACATGATCTTGCTTTCAGACTCGATCCAATTAGCCCCAGCAAAAGGGAGGATCCCTCAGCCACATCTCTCTCCTCTACTCCTACCGGTTCGACCAATCCCAGACCAAGGGCCCCATGGAGAGCAGCCTGATGCGGACCCAGGAAAAAGGGGGAGGAAAGCAACCAACTCGCCCCACCCGGAGCAAGCGGATAGGAAGCCGTTGTGTATGAAAACCAACAGCCTAACGATCTGCTACGCGCAGAACACAGATCGTGGAGCTTGCACACCCGCCTTGGTATTTTGCACGAGAAAGCGGCATATAAATGCTTTTATAAATACAGTGCAATATATAACTCTTGGATGTTAAGCTTTAGAGGCATATCAGAAGGAGCTGTGCCTAGCAGAAGATCTGGGTTGCAGACCAGAATCGGAATCAGGTTCGTTGCTGGGTTGTCTTCAGCCCAAAGTTCCTGATAGTGCAGAGAACCGAAAATCCATACTGGCTCCTCGTAGGTTTTCTTCGGAGCAAGTCCAATTAATTTCAGCGGTGCTCATTTCTCAAGGCCTTGTCCTCAAGAATAGGTAGTAAATGTGACTCTGGATGGTGCCGATACAGACGTGGAATCACCCAACAGAAATTATTTTCATGCAGAACAAACCCTGCACATCGAGAATGGGATGTCAGAAAGAGAGCAAAAACTTCTCGCCTTGGCGCGCCTGTTTTCTATGGGGTTTACGGAGGGGGGGGAGGCGGGAAGGGAAGGGACCTTTGCTTATGCTCAGAGTAGCATGCAATCAACGTGAGCCCCCGCTTTCAATTTGAAATCGAGCTACTCAGATAATTGGTTAGCCCTGCTAGTATCTGAGTGAAAATAATACCCAAGTAATAACTTGAGCCTATGAACACTTAGAAGTCTCACCTCATTCCACAATATTTACTCCCAAGTAAGTTTGCACAGGATCTGAGCACACAGCAGCAATCCTGTGCGTTCTTACTTTGGAGCAAGCCCCGCTGAAATGAGTGGGACGACTGACTTGAAAAAGACTGGGGTAGGTAGTAAAAGGACCCTAAGCAGATTTGCTTAAAAATAATTACTACATACTTCGCCGGCACTTATTTGGTGGTGTGTTTAGGATTATATCCTTCATTGAACTCCCAAGTAGCAGGATTGCTGATTTAGAAAGGACCATATTGCTTGAGCAACGACTTGGTAAACACTGCTCTCTAAGAAAATTTACTCCTTCTCTTGAAGGACTCCAAAATCTGATAATCACCACTATCAACACACATGAATCCTGGGAACTGTAGATTGTTAAGGGTGGTGTGTGTTATAGCTCTGTAGTGTAGTGGTAAACTACAGTTCCCAGAATTCAAGTGGGGGTGGGGGCAAGAAATGTGATTTAAATGTGTGGTGTGTATGCCCCAGTGCGCACTATGTATGTCCCAATGGGGTGTGCTTTAAAGTGTTTGCGTTTGCATAGGATTGTACATTTATAGTTACTAGAAGGAATATTGTGCTAGAGCCCAGAATTCTCACCCCACTTTAAAGTTCTTCTTGCAAGACATTTCCCAATGTTTGTGGTATTTACCCACTGATCGCAATCAGGAACATTTCATGGTAATAGTTTAATGTTGCATTTGAGCTAATGATTCTGTAAAAGTATTTTGTTGATGGGGTGTGTGTGTGTGTGTGTGTGAGAGAGAGAGAGAGAGGATTTCAGGCATTTTGTAAACCTGAGGAGTTTTTTTTCCCCTGGACCTGTTTTCCAGATTCCAATCTTTGCAACTTAGAACTTATCTTCTAATTTTCTTGGTTAGGCTATTTCAGGGATGTTGTATTGTCAGTTTTTCAAACCTTCTCCAGCATTCTAAACTGAGCAACAGTGAAATTCAGATCTTTCATCTCTCTCAACTTCCTTTAAAAATGTCTCTTCCCCCCTTTTTATTTTACTTTATTTCATTCCATTCCATTTATGAATCACTTCCTATGAAACATCTTTAAGTAATTTAAAACATTAACAATAAAACATATATGAAAAGATTTCATATATGAAAAGGATTTCATATCCAATAAGGAAACAGACTGGGATAAAAGGCTCTATTTAAAGGCTTGTTGAAAAAAAGATGATCTTCAATAGGTGCTGAAAAGGCAGGAGAAACAATGTCTCTCTGATATGTAATGGAAGCCTGTTCCAGATTGATAAAATTAATCTGAATTAATTAATTAAACTTCCTTTTAAGAGTCTCTGTTTTAGTGAATGAGGAGGGAAGTGAGGGACAGATGGGGCTCATCAACCTGGGAAGGTAGCCCATCTAGAAGGAAAACTCTTGATCCTAAACTTCCGTTGCCTTGTGGGATATCTTCCAGAGAGAAAAAAGGCTAAGGAGTACACATAACCAGAGTTGATTCCCTAAAACAGTTGGATGGTATCTTGTATGCCTTCTTCTGACAACTCCTGCAGCCAAGCTGGTGCCAAACCAATTGCTCTGCTTTCCCTTGGACCACATCATCAAGGCAGAGGAGAGGGGGCTTGTCGTCTGAGCAACCCAAGACCTCCATACATACTGCCCAGGCTTGCACCCTGGGGAGGTCAACTGAAGTGCCGCTAATAGAGCAGTTTGACTTCACCCCAGAGAGGCAGTCCATTATCTCTCGAGACAACAACAAAAAATACTGTTTGTGGCGGTCCTGAAGTTCCAGCTCCTTTTTTTGAAGTTTTTTTTTTTTTTAGTCCTTTGTGCTGTTTACTCATCTTTTGGTCCTTATCTCTTAGCCCTTGGCATTAAACCCATTCCTGAAGCTCTTATTCCTCCTAGGAAATCATCCACCTGGAATCTAGAGTCTCAAAATGAGTCCCCCTTCCTGCCACAACCCCCCCAACCTTGTACTTTTGGTAGTAGTGTGGGACTTTCCAGCTGATATCACTGCAGTGCATCTAGGTATCACCCTAACAAAAGATAACATTCCCCTCACCTCCAGGACAGCCTTTTCCTGTGAAGCATTAAGCTGGCAAGAGCCTCTTCCGGAATACTCTTCCGGAACACAAAGCTCTTCTGGAGCTTTGGAATGTGTTTTCTCACAATGAGATCAAGGCGCCTAGTAACTTCCTTTCAGCACTCTTTGAGCAGTGGAGTATTCCAAAAAAAACAAAGCAAAACAAGATTATTTGGTGAATTGGTCCAGGGAAGAACATGATGGGGTGTGAGGGGACTGTGTGCTCTATAGTTGTGATGGGAAAGAAGTGACAAGTTCTGTGAGGATAAATGGCAAAGATCAGTGTTCACCAGGGAAACTGTGGCACCTTTCTGGTATAACAGAGTCCAACCTTTTATTTATTGTTTGTGTGAAGTTTACATTTTTGCTGGGAGGATATTCTGGGAGGGAATGAGTGGGCCCAGGGGAGCCTTAACTCTGTGCTAATGAAGTTTGTTTGTTTATATATTGGCCAATAAATTTTCCCGAGTTACTTAAAAGTTAGATTGAATGGGGTTCCCTGTGGTGTGATTATATGGGTGTCTTGCAGTTGGATGTGGCAGCAGGGTAGCAAATACACATTTCTGCCACCCTCATTTAATTCACACATCATACTGGCTTATTTTTAGTATTCTGCTGCTTCTAGAGTTCTCTTTCGCTGTAGGAAAGTTTGTGCTTGGCAACGCTGAGCCTACCAGTGGAGAGGATTACTGAAAAGAGGTCACTAGCATCAGGGTTCCTTTGTTGGAGATAGCATTGCCGGGTCCAGCCCACAAGTGGGCTTCTCCATCTTTAGACAGTTGCACAGAAGAACTGGAAATGTCACAAGTGTGGCTCTTCTTATTACACAGCAGTGGTGGCAAGAGAAGCTTCCGTGAATGAAATCTTCCCTTCTGTGAATTTGAGGAGTTAAGAACATAAGATCTGACCTCATAATGGCCAACAGATGCCTATGGGAAGTCAGCAAGCATGACCCAAGTGTAAGAGTACTCTGCCACCCTGCAGTTTCCAGCAACTGGTATTCAGAAGGACACAGCCTCCAACCATGGAGGCAGAGCATAGCCATTATGGAAGTCACAAACCGAAACATTTCTGAAATCTGTGAGATTTTCACTCTTGTAAGACTACAGTATTAAGCAGACTTTATATTGCTTCCTAGGAAGTAAGTCCCATTAAAGTTGATCAAAGTTAGTGGTGAACTTATTTATGGGGAAACTGTTTAAAATTAGGGTGTAAGTAAGCTTAGATCTGCAAACTTAAAAGTTCTGGAATCCCTTTGTACTCTGGAGAGACTCAGAATTCCTAGCTGAGCACTCGGAGTGCATTGTCACTAAGAACTGTGCCATTAAAAATTCCTTGTTATGGATCTGAGCTTTTTGTGACTGGAATGAATAATATCACTTTGCAAAATGTAGTTCCTCTTTTGAGTGCTTTATACTGCTTTTTAAAATCATAAACCTGGGAAGGAAGAAATAGGGGTCAGCAAACTTTTTCAGCAGGGGGCCGGTCCACTGTCCACGGTCCACAGATCTTGTGGGGGGCTGGACTATATTTTGGGGGGGAAATGAACGAATTCCTATGCCCCACAAATAACCCAGAGATGCATTGTAAATAAAAGGACACATTCTATTCATGTAAAAACACGCTGATTCCTGGACCGTCTGCGAGCCAGATTTAGAAGGCGATTAGGCCAGATCCGGGCCTTGGTTGGCCTACCCATGAAATACACTCATTCTGGAAATCGAGAAATTGCTTAAGGTCATTCATAATGGCTAAGCAGAAGGCCAACAGTTTAGATATAAGACCAGTTAGCAGAAATGTTCCCTGTAAAAGAAGTGCAGGATGAGTTCTTTATTAATGGAGGCAGTAATTTCCAATTATTTATTATAAACATGTTTTTTTTACATGCAAGTCAGATGGAGCTAACTTCTGGTCCTCTAAATGTTGCTAAATGGGTGGGTGCGGTATTGTGCTTTTAGTTTAACATGCAGTTCTGCCATTAGTTATGTGCAGATGTGGGGACTTCATATAGCCAATATGCACAAGATGACTACTTTAATGTTTTGATAAAAAATTGTCAAAAATAGATGCCTGAAATTTTTGGTGGCAATTGAAACACTTTGATACTTTGTCAAAATGTTGACGTTTTCTTAAAATCTTTAGCGTGCAATTTGTTAAATACAATTTTTTCCTACTCCCTCAACCAGCTTTGGTGTGAATTGAGAAGCCATATGTGTTTCAAGTGGCACCAAATCTGTGCTGTTGGGATGCAGATGAGAGGTGTGAATTCCAGGATTTTGGATCAGGTCCATCCAGTTCAAAACTAGTGTTCCAATACTGTAGTGATGTACACATAATTATTTTTAACAGCTGTCCTTCTACTTTATTCAGGAATGCTTGGAGGACCAATGATGTATTTGAGAACCAAGGGGGCTTGAGTGTGGTGTGGTTGGTACTCAGTAAGGCTGTGTTTGTACCAGGTGATATGCGAACAAGGAGGAACAGAACCTTGAGGTTTCTGCCCTGAGACTGCAAAGAGCAACACAAGGTATACTTCAGAATAGGTTAAGCAGAGTGGAAGGGATTCTTACTTATCAAATATTCTGCTGGCTGTTTGGCACAGATCAGCAGAAACTTTCCTTACAAGCAAATTTATGGGGTGAGGTGGTGTTTCTGGCCCACTGATTTGCATTGCGAATCAGAACCTTTCCCAGGCCGTGAATCCATTCATAAAGGTTATGGTATGCTGGCCCAGAGCTATCCCTTTTTGGCTTGCCTATCGTTAGGCACATACCAGCTTGTTATCTGTGCCCCCTAGGGATATGTCAGGAAGACTATACTCTGTTTCTGGAATGGAGTGTGGTGTTTCTGACTGCATGAACCAGATGCATGGGATATCATTCCCCACTTTGATTCAGAAAGCTAACTTACTGGTGCTAGTACCGGTGTGGGTGCTGGAGGCTGTGGTGCTGGCCTCCACTAAGAAGCATAGTGGTGTTCTGAGAGAAGTGCCTAGTTTTCCCTTGGACACATTCTGCGCTTCCCGGTGTGTGCTGTAACTCCAAACTGCAGAGTGCAGAAAGTTGCCACCTATCTCAGGATCGTTAGTTAATGCAGTTTGCCCACTCCTGTGTTAGTAATAATGAAAAGGTTTTTTGGAACAACATATATAGTACATATTGAAGCATTGGTTGGACTGATTCTAGCCATACTGACTCCAATTTCATAAATGTCACGCAGAACAGGGTATGGTTGGGTGTGGAAATAATTATGCCATGAGGTCACAGGATTTGTGCCCTTTCTCACATCCAGGAGCTTCCAAAACGTTAAGTGTTTTTTCTCTTCTTGGATTTTTTAAAAATATAAATGATTAAAAACCTATGTACAATGGTACCTACCTTTTGCTCCCCTCTTCTGTTTCCTCAGATCCCCAAATGCTAGTGGATTGGGGAGCCAATCTGAATTACCGTATTTTTCGCTCTATAAGACGCACCAGACCACAAGACGCATGTAGTTTTTGGAGGAGGAAAACAAGAAAAAAAAATAGTCTGAATCTCAGAAGCCAGAACAGCAAGAGGGATCGCTGCACAGTGAAAGCAGCAATCCCTCTTGCTGTTCTGGCTTCTGGGATAGCTGCGCAGCCTGCATTCGCTCCATAAGACGCACACACATTTCCCCTTACATTTTAGGAGGGAAAAAGTGAGTCTTATAGAGCAAAAAATACGGTATATGCATGGCTCTGATCCTGTGTCTGTAAGGTTAGAATCCCTAAGAGGAAACCTGCTGAATCAATCAAACCAGTTCTTATGGCCTTAGCTACTCAGCTAAGAATGCATCATCTGCTTCTTAAAGAATGAGCCCTGTTGCCAAGTCAAATGGATGGGCCTTTCCCCACCTCACCTGGCTGGATGCCATGTCATCCTACGTTGGAGAGCAATAGGACAAGTGGGGTTGTGTGTGTGAGAGCTCCTCTATCAGTGCCGGATTTACATATAAGCTAAACAAGCTATAGCTTAGGGCCCCACTCTCTTGGGGGGCCCAAAAAAAATTAAAGGAAAAAAACCCTGGATGTACATTTCCAAAATAGATAAACAAATAAAATAAAACCTACATATAGCAACAGTGTTTTATGTTGTGTAGGTTCCTATGATGTAAGTAATGGGCCCCACCTGCTAGCCTGCTCCCTAAAATATCACATATAAAGGGCCCAATTACCTTCAGTAGCTTAGGGCCTCATCAAACCTAAATCCGGCCCTGCCCTACATCCCATGCTCAGGTTGCATATATGCGTAAATATAGCCTAAAGACATCACAACCTCCATTGGCCTTCATTTCAAGGAAACCAAACACTGATAGGTGTGGACATCCCTGAAGTGTCTCACAGGTGGGAGACTAGGATGTGCACAACAGTTACCCATCTTTTCCTGTGGCCCATGTGTTCTTGAGTCTACCTCACAACTCCTCCAGCAAGTGTTTATAGAGTTGCTTGTTGTCAATGTGCCTGTTCCATAGCTGCCATTTCTGTAGCTGCCACATTGTCAACAGCTGCTATTCTTTGGGCCTCCTGGGATGCCCTGAAGGAAAACATGAGCAGATTTATTTTCTAGGTGAGCAGCCTCTGACACGTTAACCCAGCTTTCCGCTACCTGGTGCCCTGGCCCTGGCTGATGGAAGTTGTACCTCTCGGAGGCACCAGGTTGAGGAAGGCTGGAGTGTATTCCACCCTCTTGCCCTTTTATAAACCACAAAAGATCAAAGTGGGGGTGAAGTAAGGCCATATAGGTTTAACCTGTCACATTTGGGGGAGGGGATTAAAAGACTGCGATGTCCTCCAGCTTCACAGTTTTTCATACTGGCGTTGATAGTAAACCTGTTAGCTAATCCAGCCTGTGGCTAGGAACCAGGCAGCTGCGGCTTTGAAAGGCTTATATGCTAGTAAAACACTTTCAGTTGTTTAAATTGTTTTGTCTGTATATGAGCTTCTAATCAAAGCCTATTTCTTATCTTCTCTTTTTTTGCATGCTCCACCAACTTGCAGCTCAAAATCAAACATTCTGATTTAATAAGTGGGTGCTGGCTACAGAGGCTGGAAGCAGCTGGAGCTGAGATCAGCCCCTAGATCCCGTTCTTAGCACAGATGCTTGGCTGTATCCAAAGGAGATGCAGTCCTCAAAGACACATTGATGCTCAATCTGCACCCTGCACCATCCACTCCGCACAGGGATTTAATATGGCTGAAATGGCTTGACGGCATGGCTTGTAGATGGCTTGTAAGAGGGTCTGTTTGAAAGTACTCTGCAAACATTGGGCTTGCCTTCCAGAGACGCAGTGAGGTTGTGGGTGTCTTTCTTTTGAGGATACTGAGGCAAAACAAGCAGGATCTGTGTTGTCTTAGGTGCTCCTTCCCAACATCCAAACAGTGCGTTTTTAATGGCAAATCTAATCTGCAATAGGATTCTTTCTCTTGGGAGTCGATTCTTAGGGGAAGATTGTGAGGGTTAAGGAATGATTAGTTGTTAAAACCCTTTTGTTCTTAAGGAATGATTAGTTGTTAAAACCCTTTTGTTCTTAGAAGGGTAAGATGCTAAGTGAACATTTGATGCAACTCGGTTGACATTTTTAGAGGAGAAAAGCCACTTCAGGTGGGGGTTGATTAGAATCAGAGAAGAGAGTGCTGCGTGATTCAAGGACTCTGAGCACAGGCTCATATTTGCATATGCTAATTTATATGTATAGATGCAAAGTAAGGCTGGCTTCCAGTGGGGCAAGGGGTAGCAAACTCTGCCTCTTACTGTCAGGGCTTACTCTGAGCAACATGGCACCAACAGGATTTTCTGTATGCAGGTAGATTGGGCAGAGGACTCAATCAGTTGCCAAGAGCTGCTGCTTATGTACATACGAATACTCAAATAACTCTTGTTCAGCATCTGACACGACTTTCTCATGCAGGCACATTTTTATATACTTACATGCCCTTGTCACAAACCAACACCGTTCACACATGATGTTGAACAACCACAGATTAACACCATCTCTAGCCACAACTGGAAAGCAAATTGTGATGGTAAGTGGCTGAGGTCTGTTATTTAAAGCTTTTTAAAGGGAGGGAGGAGGGGTAGGAGAGCAGACTCAGTACAAAAGACCTGGGGCTCAGGCTCCCAGAGCCACCCTGGGTGGAGCTGTTTAACTATTTCTCTGCTCTCTCTCACACATATATACCAGCTTCTTTTCCAGTGCCCCAAAATATGTATGGACAAGTCCATAACAGATGGCTACTGGAGTAATATTTCAGCCTTCCCTCTCCAGGGGGCAGAACCACAGCATTATCACACATGCTTTCTTATAACAGTGTTTTTCAGAGCCTCCGCAATCCCCCCTTCTCTTTAACCAATTGCCTAGCATCTGGACGGCTGCTCAGAAATGTATAGATTCATCTCCAGTAAGTGATAAGGAGGACCACCACAAAGTGAGCTGTGTGAGGAGATTCTTAATGCCGTCTGGTATGTAGGGAGGAATTAAGATGTTCCTCATTGGTATTCCTGCTCTGATGTCCTCTCTTTTGTCTGTGTTTGGGGTACCAAGGTGGTGAGCGCTCATCCTCTTCTTTGTTCATGGCTGGAAATGTGAAAACCAACTGTTCTGGGTACTGTCGCCTGCGTTGCTAATTTTGTTTGCTTCACAAACTCACTCTTCAAACTGAATACAAAAACAACAACAACCCCCCCCCACACACATTAAGCAACAGAATGCTGGAGGTTTTTCGAGTCGTAATACTAAGTGCTGCTTGTGGGAAACTTAAAAGGGAGATCCCTCCCCTTGGCTGAAACGTTTTCCTGTGTTACCTATTGCTTGCCTGCCCTGAGTCATGCTGGGCTGTTGCTGCTCTTTGCTCTTCTTGAGCAGTGGGCTATGTAATCTGCCTTGTTCCTAGTGGCTAGCTTTCTTCAGCC
Source organism: Podarcis filfolensis (assembly GCF_964270895.1). Taxonomy (NCBI): domain Eukaryota; kingdom Metazoa; phylum Chordata; class Lepidosauria; order Squamata; family Lacertidae; genus Podarcis; species Podarcis filfolensis. The sequence continues at coordinate 39,307,967 of NC_139605.1, read as the reverse complement.
TGATGCCCTCCAGATGTTTTGGGTTAGAACTCTCATCGCCCACAGCCGGCACATCTGGAGAAGCTGTCCTACCAGCCATCTCTAAACTGCTGAGCTAATAACATAAGGAAAGCCCAGCTGGTTCAGACCAACGGCCCATTCAGTCTGGCAACCAGTTCCCAAAACCGTCTCTTTTAATTTAAATGGGTTTTATGAGTCACTTTTCAGTCAGCATATCCAAAGCAGCACATATCCATAAAAAGGAACTATGTAGCAATAAAAACGAAGCAATTCAAACGCTAAAAATATAAATGAATTACTAAAACAAGCTGCAGCAGTGGTCAGTAGAGAGCAAATAAATACCAAGAAGCACCAAAACAGTAAAAGTAGCATGGCAAGGAGTTTCCTGGAGATGCGCAAGCAGGCCATGAAGGCAGCAGAACTCCCTCTATTGTCAACCTGCAGAACCTGTCGTTCAAAAACCACACTGCCCTTGATGGTGGGATGTTCTATTTAGCTATCAAATGAAAGTCATTTTAATGGTGATGGGTTTTCAAAGCATCATGTTTTGGTTTTAAGTGGCAAATTGGTCTGGTCTGGGGATTATCGGCACTAAATATATATTTTAAAATAGTTTTATTGTTTTCTAAATAAACACGAACAACAAAACATGCCATTTGTCACATAAAAACTCTTCCTCTCCACTGATACAAAGTATGACCACAGACTTAAAGGAATACAGTAGTACAGTAAGTCAACAACTTACACACATTTAACTTGTGCACATTCAGCTTTATGCACTTGGCCCAAAAAGGGGGGTGGGGTGGGCATCTGTGTGTGTGTGTGCGGGGGGTACTTTGGCAATCCCACCCACCATTGTGCCCAGTGTGTTTTGACTACATGCATTTTTGGCTTTAGGTGCAATTCCCGGAACACAACCCCCTCATAAGTTGAAGGCTTATTGAGCTGAATAGATTATGGTACCATTGCATTAGTCCAACAATTGTCTCCATATTTCCCCCATGTGTGCATGGGGGGGGGGGAGTCTTCAGATTTAATCTTTGTGACACATAGAGGATATAAAGGATTGCCAAGTTGCATATAAAGACCAACAGATTTGTTTTCCCCTTAACTGCACTAAGTTGACAGGTCAGTTTTCTGCCAAACCAGAACCCGAGTGACAACCTTTCTGTAGTGCACCAACACCTAGTGATCTCCAAACTCACTGTGACAAGCAAAAATGCTAGCAGTTCTTTATGACTAATACATTGAATAGCATCATCCACTATCCCAACCAGTGTGTTATAGATTGACTCCCAATTCTTTGAACTCTTCCAGCCCAAAGGTCTGTATAACCTCACTTTGCCACCATAAATGCAGATATGTGCCCTGAACCTCACAACCCCACCAACCATTAAAGCTCAGTGAGCGCAAAATGTGAGACAACTGCACTGGTGAAATAGTGTGCCAACGTTAAAAATTGCCCAGTGACTTGGGCCACTGGCCAGGGAACTACAGGTCCCTGGCAGATTGTACCCTCTGCCTCCCAAAAAAAGAATGTAAAAAAATGAGAAACTAGTTCTCGAAAGTAGCAATTACTAATGTTTAGTGCAATGGAGCCATCACATTAAAAACATAAAAGCCAACTATTGACATATAAACAAAATACTGTTTAGGCTGTTTAGAATATTTGAGACATCATCCAACAGCAAACATTGATCCTTCCATGCCAACCCCACCACCTTGGCCAAGAAGAACCTCCTGGCAAGGCTTGGTGGAGCAACCTGGTCCTAGTTCCATCTGTTGCCCAGAAACAATGGAGAGCTTGCTTTCTCCATGCTCCTTGCTGAAAAGTACCCTCAGCTCCAGCGGAATTGGAGCTGCAGAACCGAAGAGAGGTATGCTCCAGCCCCATCCATCTTCCAGAGGATGAAAGGCTGATGGGTTTGTATGTATGTAAGTTCTGATAGGGTTTAGGTATTATTTCCCTGACTGAAAAGTGGGATATAAACTTTTGAAATAAAACAATGCATGTGATAAATAGTTTTTAATGCTGTATTTTATATTGCTGTGAAGGGCGGGTAATCTAATAATTATAATAAGAATGGTGGCATTTAATTTTTGACTGATTGCAAATGAGTGGGCAACAGCTTTGGGGAGGGGGGAAGCGTGTGTAATAAATGCCGCTGGTCCCTGCTTTTACTGAGTAGCAGCTAATTCCACAGGCTATACAGCAGGCGCATGGACTAAAATTTATGATGTGTGAAAGTATTTTGAAGATTTTTTTCCCCCTTCCTTCCTTCAAGCCAGCCTGCTTGTGAATGGACAGAACAACACTGAAGTGAGCAAGCCTTACTCTGCTTTCTATATGAGGGACCCTCTGCCATTATGAACTTGGTGTCATGTGGATGAGTTAGCTCCTTCCTTCATTCCAAAAGGATTATGAGCATTCTAACTGCAGCTCAATCTCATTTAGGCACCATCTCCCGAGGGCAGATCATGAAAAGCAGTTGAAAACGGAAACTGTTATTGCTTTAACTTGAACCTCATTTCTATAATATAGTTCATCTTTCTCCCCCGCTACTTCTTTCTAGAACAAGTGAATCAAGGATTAACCCACAAATAATTACTTGCTATATAGCAAGAGGGAGCCCCCATCATTCAGCATGTGGCCTCCTTTTGTTTTGTGGCTTGGTAGCCACCTTGCCTGATGAGTGATTGAGATATAAAAATGAATTTTACTTCAGTCGTCCTCTGTAAGTGCTCACGAGCGAGAGGTTTCCTCAAGCTATATTTCCCAAAAGTGATGGAGAAAAGTTACACCTGTCCCTGGGATAAGGGTAGGATTTTCCGGGGATCTATCACCAGCCAATAGTTTTGAAACTGTTGGTGGTCCGGAGCTGGAATGGCATGGAGACTGCTTCCTCCCAGATCTATGACTTCATCTGGAGTAAGTGGCCACCACCACCTGCATTACAGTGAGGTTGGTCTCTCCCAGGAATGGACCTTTTTGTGTATAAGCGTGGCACCAGTAACTGAGAGATCTCCAAGGCTCACTTGGTTGACATTTTTAGGAGGTTAATAAGAGCTAACCAGTGGTCCATGAAACCTTATGTCAGGTTAGTTAGTCTCTAAGGTGCCACAAGAGTACAGTAGTACCTCAGGTTAAGTACTTAATTCGTTCCGGAGGTCCGTTCTTAACCTGAAACTGTTCTTAACCTGAAGCACCACTTTAGCTAATGGGGCCTCCCACTGCTGCCGCACAATTTCTGTTCTCATCCTGAAGCAAAGTTCTGAAGCAAAGTGAGAGCCAGTGTGGTGTAGTGGTTAAGAGCGGTAGTCTCGTAATCTGGGGAACCGGGTTCGCGTCTCCGCTCCTCCACATGCAGCTGCTGGGTGACCTTGGGCTAGTCACACTTCTTTGAAGTCTCTCAGCCCCACTCACCTCACAGAGTGTTTGTTGTGGGGGAGGAAGGGAAAGGAGAATGTTAGCCGCTTTGAGACTCCTGAAGGGGAGTGAAAGGCGGGATATCAAATCCAAACTACTCTTCTTCTTCTTCTTCTTCTTCTTCTTCTTCTTCTTCTTCTTCTTCTTCTTCTTCACCCGAGGTACTATTTCTGGGTTAGCAGAGTCTGTAACCTGAAGCATATGTAACCTGAGGTATTCTGGTTTTGCTGCAGTTGACTAACGTGGCTATTGCTTTGGAAACTGTTCCAACAGACTTCAGAGGGTCTTTGGCATAGTGCCACAAATGGGCCCCCACTCTAATGTGGCCACATAGTATCCCTCCCCCCCGCTACCATTAACTGTGGCAACACTATTCCCCACCATCTCTAGCAGAGGCTTGGGAAGCATTTTAGCTTGGCTTCTATTCAAAAGTGCCACTGCCGCCCAGCTACCACTAAAATGGCTGTCCAAGAAAGGAGGCCTGTGATGACAGGCCAGTGAGGGGCCTCTTCAGTCCCTGGGGCCCTTGGCCAGGGCTCAACCTGGCCAGCTGCAAGCACCAGATCTGGTTCTCCTATGCACTCTATTTCAGGCCTTCATACTTAGTTAAACAGAATGGATTTTTACAATCAAAATACTGTGCTGTTTGTTGTTAGTCTTAGGAGTAAGTAGAATAATGATTTTCCACCTATTGATTTTAAGTGATGTCTCGTTATCATGTCAATTATTTTATTGTAAAGCTGCCCACAGAGGAAGCTACCCACAATATCCCTGCATGATATGCAGCTCTGGTTTCACCTTCTTGCAGTGCAGAGAGCCTTGTCCAGACCAGCAACTTCTACAGGAATACAGTACATGAGTATCTTTATAAGTGGAGAATCCTTTTTCTTGCACCCTCTGAAAAGCTGACTACCTTTTCTTTTTGCTATTCTGTTTTGTTTCAGGGGGAATGTGTGCGCTGCAGCTTTTCAACAATGATTCGCTAGAGAGACCACAAGGATCTCTTGCCCGTTTTGCCCGTTTCTGTCTTTGGGAACTGACTTTCTTATCCCTTTTCCCTACCAGGCGCCCCCTTTTTGTGACAGTCTCAGTTGGGAGATGCTGGGCATTGCTGACTGAACTGAGCTTGCTGAGATACTCCAGCCTCATTGGACCCCACTTCCATCTAAACCAGCAGAGCAGAGAAATTGCCTGTTACCTTGGGTCGATTTTTCATGCACTCTTAAATTGCTTTGTATTGACACACTGTCAGAAATGGATTGTCACATTAACCCGCCGAGCCAGGCCTTGGGTTCTTGAGCATGTGCAATTGGACTGATGTTCTTCCAGGTTTAGGCCAGAAGGATGTTGGCTTTTTCTCTCCCTAGTCTCTTTTCCTTCCCTGCCTGATTCTGTCCATCTCTTTTGCTCACTATTTATTTGCAATATTTGTATGCCACTTTTTTTGAAGGAGGGGGACCCTGGCACGCAAAAGGCCCCCAGGTTTACTTCCAAGTGAAAAGGATCAGGTAGCAGGTGATGGGAAATGTTTTTTTCTGCCTGACGGAGTCCCTGCCAGCCAATGTAGGCAATGGTGGGCTAGATGGATAAAGAGTGCCCCCCCCCCCCCGCTATAGGGCAGCTTCCTGCATCTTCATTTCAGTCTAGTTCACAATAGAATAATTCAATGTTGCAGTAAGTTAATGTCCCTTAGCAGGGTACTAGTTGTGCTAGCTGAATGATTTTGCAAGGGAAGGTGAAGGAAGCCAGCATGGTTCTTGCGGTTGGTTGTGCCCCAACCTTTTCTGTCGCACAACAAGCTTCTGCTAGTGCAACTATTTCAATGGATTTTGTATGGCACACCCATTATTCTCACCTTTACTTCAGCCAGGCCAATAAAACTACTACTTAAAAGTATCAATTAGAATGGGTGGGGAACCTTTTTCAAACCAAGGATCACATTTCCTTCTGGACAACCTTTTTAAGGGGAGGTCACATGCCATTGCTTGGCAAGGGGAAAGTGGGTGAGCAACTAATAAATGTTACCTTTGTGCAGTAGGCTAGTTTCTACACCCCTCTGTCCTCTACTCAAAGAAACAAGAGGCATTATTAAAGTTTAGGGGCACATTCCAGTCAGGCAAAAACACTCACACATAAAGCTGGCCCAGTAGCAGCAGGCTGGGGTATGAACTGAGGAGAGGGCCGGATGGGACCCCCAAGGATCATCTAGTCCAACGCCCTGCAATGTAGGAATCTCAACTAAAGCATCCAAGACAGATGGCCATCCAACCTTTGCTTAAAAACCTCTAAGGAAGGAGAGCCCACCACCTTCCAAGGGAGTCTGTTTCACTGTCAAACAGCTCTTACTGTCAGAAAGTTTTTACCTGATGTTTAGTCGGAATGTCCTTTCTTGTAACTTAAAGCCATTGGTTCACATCCTACCCTCTGGAGCAGGAAAATACAAGCTTGCTCCATCTTCCATGTGACAGCCCTTTAGATATTTGAAGATGGCTATCATATCTCTGCTCAGTCTCCTCTTATCCAGGCTAAACATACCCAACTCCCTGAACCGTTCCTCATAAGTCTTGGTTTCCAGACCCTTGATCATCTTAGTTGCCCTCCTCTGCACATGTTCCAGCCTGTCAACATCCTTTGTAAATTGTGGTGTGCAGAACTGGACCCAGTACTCCAGGTGTGCTCTGACCAGAATAGAGTGAGACCGTTACTTTCGGTGATAGGCTGTATTAACAGAAGTATCCCTAACATTTGATGCACCCCTGTGTTTTGAACGTGATCTAGCAACACTGTTGAAACTAAGTGGGGTTGGGGCTAGCCAATGTCTGGATGGAAACCTTCCCGGGAACCCCATACCCTTAAATTTCCTGGCAGTAGAAAGGTAGGATATAAATGATACCTAGTAAGTAAATTTAGCTGTGGCCTCCTCAGATCATTATATTTCCCCGAAATGATTGAAGAAACTTCATTGTAAAACATTTGAAATTTCAGGAATAAAAGATATATGTAAGGGCAAATAGTAATAATGGCTGGCATTACTGTCTTTGTATATTTAAATTTCTACTTTTTAAAAATTATCAGGTGATATGTCTGAAATCTCTGTCTGAAACATCACCCTTGTTATAAGCTCCTTGGCAAAAACACAAATCTTCATTTTGCTTCCTGAAGTGAAAACATAATGCTTGGTGACATTAATACAGTGCATTTCAAGTATTCAATGTGCTTTACATCATTATCTCAACAATTCTCACTGAAACTTGATAAGGCAACTGAGGGTGGGAAACTCATAGCAACTGAGGCCACCTGAGTGAAAGTGATTAATTCAAGCACATCCTGGAGCAGTTGACCTGCCCCTACCAGAGGAGCGTGACCCTGTCCATTACAGGTCATCTTCCTGCCTCCTGGGCGTGGGAACCTGGTACACATCACACCTCTGACTTTTCAGGATTCAGCTTCAGTTTATTGGCCCACATCCAGCCCATCTGTGTCAAGCACTGGTCTAACATCTCAACCGCCTCTCCTGATTAAGATGGAGCAGAGAGACAGGTCTGGGTGTCATCAGCATATTGATGACTCTTCAGCCCAAATCTGATGACAGCTCCCAGTGTCTTCATATAGATGTTAAATAGCACGGGAGGCAAGATGGAACCCTGAGGAACATCACAGGACATCTCACATGGTGTTGAACAACAGCATTCCTTCTGTAAGCAGTTCTGGAGGTAGGAGCCGAACCACTGAAGCTCAGTGTCCTCAACCCTGACTTCCCTAAGATGCTGCTGAACGATACTGTGGTCAACTGTAGTGAAAGCTGCCAACAGATCAAGGAAAGCAAGCAGGGTCACCCTACACCTCCTGATAAATGTCATCTATCAGAGCAACCAAGCTGGCTTCACAGCCATGGCAGGCCTGAAAACCAAACTCGAATGGATCCAAGTAATCAGCTTCCTCCAAGCATGCTTGAAGGTGGACTGCCACCACCTTCCCAAGCACCCTATCCCTCCCCCCCGGGGAATATTTGTCACTGGGCAATATTTGTTTAAGAGAGGAGGGCTCCCCAGCCATGCCACGGTTTAAATTTACCACTGGCACACCTCCTGCTAGCGCTGATTGGACAGTGTGGACCACCCAGTGATGCAGCCCAGACAGCAACGAAGGAGGCGTCAATCTCTCCACCGCTGGATCACTGAAGGGACCCCAATGCCTGGCCACAATGCTGCCACTAGAAAAAGTGAGCAGACTTCTGGGGAGGCTTCATACCTTTGGACTGCTAGTGCTATCTCTTAAAGCAAAAGAAAACTGATGAAATTGTCTGGCACCTAGATGCTCTTTAACACGCTGGTTATTTTCCGCCAGAATATATATAATTCTAAAATGTTATCATGTTGATCCTTGCAGCCTTCTTTATTTAGTCTAACAAGTTACCTCCTCAAAGATTATGAAATTTTCCCTGACATCTAATAGCACACTCCTCACATAAACAAGGAAAATTGTCACAGCAGCAGCTATAATAAAAATAAAAATGAATTTCATTGTAATGAGATTTTGGTCTCCTGATAAAGTTTCTTGACAAATGGGATTAATTATTTTTCCTTGCACTTCATTTGCACTGTATTTATGCTATGTCTATTACATTTTTATATCCCACCTTTTCACTGGAGAATTCATAGTGGTATAACTGGAGGTTTCTTGGTGAACTCTGACCAAAGTGCTGGCAGCCCCAGACCTGCTTCTCTTCATAGATGGAACTACATCAGGGACCTTCAAGGCAATTATCCCAATGTCTTTGTTGCATTATATGTGAAGGTAGTGGGTGAATTGTTTCCATGAATTAAGCTGGAGACTAAGGTCTGATCCACACTTTCCCTCCACTCTTTCTAGGCACAGTCCACAATTTAAAGCTCCATAGCTGGGCACCCCCACTTTTGCTCCAGAGCATACCTCATGAAAACCCACTCTTTAAGGTTCAATAGGAGCAAATGTCAATCTGCAGAAAACATGAAGTTTGCTCCGATTCAGCTTTAAAGAGTGGGATTTTGCGGGGAAAGCTCAGGGCAAAAAACCCAAATACTTGGACACGGAGCATTCAAGCACAGACCTTTGCCTGGAAAGAGAGGGACAAAAGGCAAGTATGATGCCCCAAGGCTGCTTCAAGATGGTCACTACTTTGGGGTGGGACTCAATCATGTACCTGTCCCCCCCCCCAAAAAAAATGGATGTTTTGTGATAAGAAAGGGGTGTGTGCAATGGAATGTGTGCAATAATGCTTGATGACATGTTGTATGACCATATCTGCAAACAATGAAAGCTCAATAGATAGCTGACATTGTCTAACCTCCCTGCAAATCTGTGCAAAGAAATCAGGATGAATGCTTAATAAACAGTTCATCTGGAAATGACCTGAGATTGGGACACAAGAAGTTCAGAATTGTTCCTTCAGTGCTTAGCAGAATTTGGTCTGCTCCGCCTCTCTTCACTGAAGCAGATGGAAGGAATGGAGATAGACTGGCATGTCCATGGAGAGGACAGTTATGAATAATATCGCAAGAGCCCTTCTGGATCAGATCAAAGACTCATCTAGTCCAGCATCCTATTCCTCATGGTGGCCAACCAGATGCCTCTGGGAAGCCCACAAGGAGGCCTTTTCCTGTTTTTACTCCTCAGCAACTGGAATTCTGAGATAGTCTGTCTTGGAACTTGTAAACTCTTCTCGGATGACCTGATTATTTAGCATTCATCCTGACTAGCAAGTCAGAAAACTTAGGTGGAGGTTATACAATGTCCACGCTTTACTGGAGCTTCATTCTGATTTGTTTCTGAAGAGATTACATGACAATCAACATTCATTCTGATTTGTTTTTTGCATGGAGATATATGTCTTCAATAGGTAGTCTACACTTTTAGTGCATTTCCCGTTCACTTTCCTAACTGCAAGAAGTCTGTGTTTTTTAAAAGTGAATTTGTTGTGATACAGCACTTAAATTACACAAACTTAAATTTCTAGTATGTGATTGAATTCATTCTGCAAAATAGTGACAGCCTTAAGGCAGTCACAGATTCACATTGAGAGCCATTTGTATTGCACTCCTTCTTACATAAAACTAAAATCCAGCCCTCTGGTTTATGTCTGTGGCTGTGTACACGCCATACATTTAAAGCTCAACACTCAAAGAATCTGGGGAACCAGTTTGTTAAGGATGTTTGGGACTGTGGTTCTGAGAGTGGTGAACTCAGAATTCTTTGAGGGGTGGTCATGTGCTTAAAATGTATGCAGCCAGTTTCCCCAACAGCCTTTCTAGTACCGGATTATTGCAAATATTCTAAAAATTCATTTGAAAGGCAAAAGGTGATTGCTACATGGAATATTTGACATGCACATGATTTGTCTTCTGCAGTTCCCTTGTTCAGGTGCTTCTGCTTGTTCCTGTGGTTCTCTTTCTCCCCTCCTCACAAATCCATCATAATTCTAAGATGTGATGTGTTGTGACTGGGCTTGATTGACGGTGCTTCATGCCTGCCATGCTGCTTAGCTGTGCAGCCAAAGATCTGCATTTCAGAGCAAAGCTGAATTGTAAAGTGCCGTGTGGGAGTTTCATAGAGGGGGAAGGGGAGAATCAAAACAGTGTCAAGCTGATTCTCTTTGCCAAGAACTGCAGAAATGTCACCTGGTGTTACTTCATGGTGAAGTTTCAGCAAGGGAAAGTTCTGGAGTAGGATGGAGCAAGTGCAACATGCCCTTCCTTGATTGCCTCATAAGAAATTCCAAAAGGGGTGTGTGTGCTCTACACAGGTTGGTCTTCAGGTCACTTCACAACACAAGGAGAAGGCAAGAACTCCAATTTCTGAGCCTCTCATGTAGCTTGCTTTTAACAGTTCACTTTGGTGAATGCGACAGCAGCTAGATAAATTATTTGTGGGTCACTGATATTTCAAGCTAAGGATCTTTGCTCATCACCATAGTTAAGTTCAGGGTTGAGTAGAAATTTGCCCTGCAGCAGATCTCATTTCTCCTTCCTACCCACTCAGTACACAAGTTTGCTTGCCTTACCTCCTACACCTTTTCATTTTTACCAATAACAAATTAATGGAGAGAAAAATAATTAGCAGACCATTACAGACCATCAAATATATGTTTTAACTTTATGTTTGTCTTTCTGTAGACCAGTTTTCTGCCTGTCTTCCCATTCACCTATGGCCTGCCCCCACGGTCCAGTTACTGCTAATGTGAGAAAACCTATGAAGAATCTGCTCTCATGAATCCATACTGAAGTGGGTGTCTGGTTGCCATAATGGGCTGGGGAAGCAGGAACAGCTGCTATCCTTTAAACCCATATGCTTCTCCAGTAGTTAGGGCTGGAAGATCCCAGCCTGACCTGTTTCTTGGGTCCCTTGTCCCACTTCCTGCAGAGACTGGGGGAGGGGAGCTATGAATAATGTATCAATTTGGAGGGGTAAATGTCCAGAGCAAAACAAGCACATATTCTACACCTGACAGATCAGCTGGATGGCAGTAGGTTCAGAAGAGACAAACCGAAGGTCCATTTCACCCAATGCATTAATGTTATTTATTTATATATAGATATTTATAGCCTGCCCTTCACCATGCAGTCACAAGTAGGGTTACATTCAGCTCTATTCAAATCAGCTGTGTAACACACAAACATTAAATGGGAGGAACTTTCTGAACTCCTTATCCAAGTGCCTATGCTAAAAGGTGCATCTTAACCTGACATCATTTTTGCAAGGTGATACAAATGTTGTTCAAAGTGCACCACCTTAGTCTTGAATCTCCTTGATTCTGCTTGGATGGTTGTGTGCTATCTTGGAGGTGCTACCTCACAAGGATTTTAGTAGCAAGCATAAGGATACATATCAAGAACACCATTGATGGGGGGACCAGAGAGACCCACCAAGATGACCTCAATCATACACACTGCAATCTATGTAGGCAATGTGCATGCTTGGACCATCTTGGATGAGTTTCCCCATTGCTGATGGAGGTAGCAGCTGAGCAGCAATAGATCGCTGTAGCTGGCTTAGCCTTTTTGCATAAGGTATTTAAATGGATCCTGCTCTGAAGAGAGATTTAAACCTTAATTCCTACAGTTCACAATATGAAGAGCAACTTAGAACCTGGATGAGCTTGTCAGGTTCAGACCAACAAGTTTCAGACCAACAGGACTCTGCGTTTCCACATCCCTAAACTATGGGCAGTAAGGTATATAGGAGCATATAGGGAATAGTGGTTTTGGGGTGGGAGGAGACATGCTGTTTTGAGGAGAAGCTGTTGTGTCTGATGTGTTCAGATCTGTGGGCACCTCAGCATCTATATGTCAAAGGCTGCAAGGAACCTGGCTTTCCTTATCTGGACAGCTGTCCTGCCATATAAGTTCTTCCCCTAGTGTAGTTTACACTTATAAAATCCCATCTGCTGGTTTCTCTTGGGACCCCAGGTGTTTCCTGAATACTCTCAGAAAAATAATCATCCTGTTCAGATTGCACCATCATTCACTTTCAGTCCCTGTCAGATTCCCCATTTGCTTTTGTGTTCAGCAGAATACCAGAATTACTGCTATGATGGTTTCCTTCTTTCCTCCCTTCCACCCCTATCCCACCTGGGGCTGTGCAAGAGGTAAGGGGAGCAGTGGGTGTTGAAAGGTCACCTTCTCCCCCTTTAGCACACTTCTGACCTGACTCTCCCTTCCTTTTCATGACTGACTTGGAAAATGAGTTAATAACCTGCCCTGATCAGTGGACCAGCTTTAAGCTTTCTGTCCTTGCTGCAGCCAGGCTGCAGAATTGCTCTGCTGTCAGGCCAGATGAGGCAAAACCAGGTGGCTCACAGGCAGGTGAGAAGCTGCCTGTCTCCTTGGTAGGAATTGAAAGCAAGATGACCCCATAGTGAAAAGTAAAAGCCTACTCATGCCCCCCCCCCATTTTTGCTGGCTAATGCTGATGCTTGCACAGTACATTCAGCCTTACTTGGCAAGATTTTCTTCTGTTGCCGCTGTACTGTGGAATGACCTTCCCTCTGCCATATGTAAAGCAACAACTCTCAGTTGCTTCAGTCATCTTGTGAAGATTTATCTTTTTGTCCAGGCTTGCAAGTTTTGACATGTTCGAATCTGCCTTTCCTAATTAATAAGCCCTTTTCAACATTATTAATGGTACTGGGCCCCCATGCTCCTTTGCAGCTGGTTACTCCAGAAAGTGCTTAAGAATGTAAGATGAGTCTTACTGGACCAGGCCAATGGCCCATCTAGTCCAGCACCCTGTTCCCACAGTAGCCAACCAGATGCCTGTAGGGAAACCCACAAGTGGGATCGGAGCACAAGAGCACTCTTCCTTCCTGTGATTCTGGTACTCAGAGACATATTGCCTCTAACAGTGAAGGTGGAACATAGCCATTCTGGCTTCTGTTCAAATTGATTCCAGCTGTGAGAACTCAAGTGAATTGCTTGAGCCTGGCATGAGTCGTGACAAATCCTGCCTCTCTTCTACCCAACGCAGGAATGCTTATAAGCTTGAGAATGTCAGAAATAACTGTGGTCTTGGCAAGGGTGACCTTTTTGCAACGAGTCTCGAATAGAGCTGTAAAAAGGTTCCTGATTGATAATTTATCTTGGCTAAATATCAGTTCAGCGGATTGACTTGGGCCTGCTACTGGAAGAGAGACATGGAGAGAGAGAGAGAGAGAGACAGTAATTCCTGTGCAGGAATTAGCAGTCAGTGCGCACCTGTTACTACAAGAGACTCCAGCTGAAAAAAAGAGGCACTTCAATTTAGTGCAATTATCTCAATTTTCCCAGGATAAGGATCCTTGAGATATTTATCTGATTTACAAGGGTGTTCTGTCGAGGTGGCAGGCATGAGACCTTAAAGAGGCATTCATCAATTTCATGTGCACAGAGGGAGGGGGAAAATGTATGAGAGAGACGTATGGTGAAGAGAGGTTGGGAAGGAGCAACAACTCTCTGTGCCTGTCTTCAATTATGATGAATTAAACAATTTGAAGGAAAAGGGACCAGGCAGAGGGAACACAAGGGTGGGGTAAACATTCCCCCTTACTTGGGAGATGTAACAGGGTACACTTGGAATTCAGAACAAGTCTCTAGAACAGATTATGGGACAGACCCATGTTTTGTTGTTGTTGTTTAGTCGTTTAGTCGTGTCCGACTCTTCGTGACCCCATGGAGCAGAGCACGCCAGGCACTTCTGTCCTCCACTGCCTCCCGCAGTTTGATCAAACTCATGCTGGTAGCTTCAAGAACACCATCCAACCATCTCATCCTCTGTCGTCCCCTTCTCCTTGTGCCCTCCATCTTTCCCAACATCAGGGTCTTTTCCAGGGAGTCTTCTCTTCTCATGAGGTAGCCAAAGTATTGGAGCCTCAGCTTCACGATCTGTCCTTCCAGTGAGCACTCAGGGCTGATTTCCTTAAGAATGGATACGTTTGATCTTCTTGCAGTCCATGGGACTCTCAAGAGTCTCCTCCAGCACCATAATTCAAAAGCATCAATTCTTCGGCGATCAGCCTTCTTTATGGTCCAGCTCTCACTTCCATACATCACTACTTGGAAAACCATAGCTTTAACTATACGGACCTTTGTTGGCAAGATGATGTCTCTACTTTTTAAGATGCTGTCTAGGTTTGTCATTGCTTTTCTCCCAAGAAGCAGGCATATTTTAATTTCGTGACTGCTGTCACCATCTGCAGTGATCATGGAGCCCAAGAAAGTAAAATCTCTTACTGCCTCCATTTCTTCCCCTTCTATTTGCCAGGAGGTGATGGGACCAGTGGCCATGATCTTCGTTTTTTTGATGTTGAGCTTCAGACCATATTTTGCGTTCTCCTCTTTCACCCTCAATAAAAGGTTCTTTAATTCCTCCTCACTTTCTACCATCAAGGTTGTGTCATCTGCATATCTGAGGTTGTTGATATTTCTTCTGGCAATCTTAATTCCGGCTTCGGATTCATCCAGCCCAGCCTTTCGCATGATGAATTCTGCATATAAGTTAAATAAGCAGGGAGACATTATACAGCCTTGTCGTACTCCTTTCCCAATTTTGAACCAATCAGTTGTTCCATATCCAGTTCTAACTGTAGCTTCTTGTCCCACATAGAGATTTCTCAGGAGACAGATGAGGTGATCAGGCACTCCCATTTCTTTAAGAACTTGCCATAGTTTGCTGTGGTCGACAAAGTCAAAGGCTTTTGCATAGTCAATGAGGCAGAAGTAGATGTCTTTCTGGAACTCTCTAGCTTTCTCCATAATCCAGCGCATGTTTGCAATTTGGTCTCTGGTTCCTCTGCCTCTTCTAAATCCAGCTTGCACTTCTGGGAGTTCTCGGTCCACATACTGCTTGAGCCTTCCTTGTAGAATTTTAAGCATAACCTTGCTAGCGTGTGAAATGAGTGCAATTGTGCGGTAGTTGGAGCATTCTTTGGCACTGCCCTTCTTTGGGATTGGGATGTAGACTGATCTTCTCCAATCCTCTGGCCACTGCTGAGTTTTCCAAACTTGCTGGCATATTGAGTGTAGCACCTTAACAGCATCATCTTTTAAAATTTTAAATAGTTCAGCTGGAATACCATCACTTCCACTGGCCTTGTTATTTGCAGTGCTTTCTAAGGCCCATTTGACTTCACTCTCCAGGATGTCTGGCTCAAGGTCAGCAATCACACTACCTGGGGTGTACGAGACATCCATATCTTTCTGGTATAATTCCTCTGTGTATTCTTGCCACCTCTTCTTGATGTCTTCTGCTTCTGTTAGGTCATTACCACTTTTGTCCTTTATTATGGTAATCTTTGTACGAAATGTTCCTTTCATATTTCCGATTTTCTTGAACAGATCTCTGGTTCTTCCCATTCTGTTGTTTTCCTCTATTTCTTTGCATTGCTCGTTTAAGAAGGCCTTCTTGTCTCTCCTTGCTATTCTTTGGAAATCTGCATTCAATTTCCTGTATCTTTCACTATCTCCCTCGCATTTTGCTTGCCTTCTCTCCCCCGCTATTTGTAAGGCCTCGTTGGACAGCCACTTTGCTTTCTTGCATTTCTTTTTCATTGGGATGGTTTTAGTTGCTGCCTCCTGTATAATGTTGCGAGCCTCCACCCATAGTTCTTCAGGCACTCTGTCCAGCAAATCTAAATCCTTAAACCTGTTCCTCACTTCCACTGCGTATTCATAAGGGATTTGGTTTAGATTGTATTTTACCGGCCCAGTGGTTTTTCCTACTTTCTTCAGTTTAAGCTTGAATTTTGCTATAAGAAGCTGATGATCTGAGCCACAGTCATCTCCAGGTCTTGTTTTTGCTGATTGTATAGAGCTCCATCTTTGGCTGCAGAGAATATAATCAATCTGATTTCGATGTTGCCCATCTGGTGATGTCCATGTGTAGAGTCGTCTCTTGTGTTGTTGGAAAAGCGTGTTTGTGATGACCAGCTTGTTCTCTTGACAGAACTCTATTAGCCTTTGCCCTGCTTCGTTTTGATCTCCAAGGCCAAACTTGCCAGTTGTTCCTTTTATCTCTTTATTCCCTACTTTAGCATTCCAATCCCCTATAATGAGAAGAACATCCTTCTTTGGTGTCACTTCTATAAGGTCTTGTAAGTCTTCATAGAATTGGTCAATTTCAGTTTCTTCAGCACCAGTAGTTGGTGCATAAACTTGGATTACTGTGATGTTAAAAGGTCTGCCTTGGATTCGTATCGAGATCATTCTATCATTTTTGAGATTGCATCCCAGTACAGCTTTCACCACTCTTTTGTTGACTATGAGGGCCACTCCATTTCTTTTACGGGTTTCTTGCCCACAGTAGTAGATATGATAGTCATCCGAACTGAATTCGCCCATTCCCGTCCATTTCAGTTCACTGATTCCCAGGATGTCAATATTTATTCTTGCCATCTCATTTTTGACCACATCCAACTTACCCAGATTCATGGTTCTTACATTCCAGGTTCCTATGCAATATTTTTCTTTACAGCATTGGACTTTCCTTTCGCTTCCATGCATATCCGCAACTGAGCGTCCTTTCGGCTTTGGCCCAGCCGCTTCATCAGCTCTGGATCTACTTGTACTTGTCCTCCGCTCTTCCCCAGTAGCATGTTGGACGCCTTCCGACCTGAGGGGCTCATCTTCCAGCGTCATAACTTTTATATGCCTGTTGTCTTTGTCCATGGAGTTTTCTTGGCAGGGATACTGGAGTGGCTTGCCGGTTTCTCCCCCAGGTGGATCACGTTTGGTCAAAACTCTCCACTATGACCTGTTCATCTTGGGTGCCCTGCTCGGCATAGTTCATAGCTTCTCTGAGTTATTCAAGCCCCTTCACCACGGCAAGGCAGTGATCCATGAAGGGGGACCCATGTTTTAGAATCTTGAATTAGTTGCTTCTATCAAAACAAACATTCTCAGCTTCTTTTTCTTCTCTCTCTCTTGATAAGTATATGTGTTTCCTTGCTCTGCTGCCATGAGTAGCCCTCATAAGTAATACTGGGCCAAAAATGTTAGGCGTGTGCACGAGTATTCAACTAAATAACTATGCAGCTTTAGCTTGTGCAAGTAGACCTTTGCCCATGCTGTTCCCAAATCTCTTTAAATTTATTTTTTTTTGTCGAAAAAAATGTGTTGGTAATAACAAGGTTGTGCGCTGCACATATAGTCAAAAGTAAGATTGCATTCTGGTTGCTGTTGCCAGTTCCTTCTTTCCCAATAGTCCCAGACCACTGATCAAAATCTCACCCAACTCTTGCATTAAAATCACCCAGGCCTTAGGCATCTCTGATAGAATGGCATCCAGCTGAGAATCGGCATCCAGTGTTGGTGCATAAGTGCTTAAAATAGTAGCCTGTTGGTTTTTGGCGAAGGGTTTAAAGTTGCTCATTAATGTCGGTAAGGACTTCTGACAAGAGCTCCACAAGATGGTTTTTTGATAGCAAAGCCTACTCCATGTATTTAACGTTCTTGTTCAGATAGACCTTTCCAAAATAATTTGTAGCCTCCTCTTTCTTCCTTTAGTTGTCCTTCTCCTGCTCTTTGAGTTTCTTGAAGTGCTGCAATATCGATGTTAAAACATTGCAACTCTCTTGCAATGATGGCAGTCTTCCATTTGGGATGCTCATTATCTGCGTTATCCAACAAAGTCCGTATATTCCATGTTCCAAAGTTCATTTGTCTTTTACGATGACTGGGTGGTGACCCCACTGGGCACAGTAATCCAGTCAGAGAAAAAGGGAGGCAGACTATGTTTAGGGCACCTTTTCTAGGCCTTCCCCCATTTCGAGGTGAGCAGAGTGGATCCTAAATAGGAATGCTTAGTCATGGATACAGCTGCCGAGATACTGAACTGCCTCATTCCTTGAGTCAGAACAAGTGAGTCTGTATCCACTGCCCATGTGCCAGTTCATGACTAGGGGTTTCAAGATTTCAAGATTACCATTTGCCAATGGCCATGGGACTTTTTGGGGTTTGGGTTTGGGATGGGTTTTTGGATCATCACCTGGTTGTGGTGAGTGGGCTTGCACATTCCTATGATCCTTGTGAGTGAAACCATCGGGAGTCTCATATTCCCAGTAGGGTCACTGAAGGTGGTAAGGTCAAGGGGGAGGAGCTAGACAAAGAATGATCCAAGAAGTCCTTAATGGCAGAACAGGCGAAAGATAACAAGTGGTATGTTACAATGGTTGTGAAGGTGGATGAAGGCTGCAACAGATAAGAATCTACCGGTCGTCGTGACACTCATGCCATCGGAATAGAGCCTTACTGCGAAGACTGTGTTGGTCAGCGTGCACTGATCTACACACATAAAACAAATTCACGCACAGGCGTCTTCCACAACACAGGCACAGCATCCTTCTCCTGGCAGCCTGGCTTTGTGAAGGCCACACACATTCTACAGTCATTTCTCTCAGCAAAGGGACACGCAGAGGCTGCACATGGCAGTTCCAGAAACTCCATCCAGCACTGCTTCAGCCTTCACTGGAGGGAAATTGTTGCCCACCAACAACTGTGCTATGTACGGACCTGGTGGATAAGTGCCCACCTTTTCCCCTTTCCATACTGTTAATCTCTCCAGAATGACTCACTGAATTGGCAGCTCGGTGGCTGAAGCATCAATGGCCTCTGTCATATAGAGACACTCTTGTCATTCACAAAGAAAAGAGGCAGAGAGAGAGATCCTTTGCTTTCAGCCAGCAGTTCTGGGGTGGGGAATCTGTGACTTTCCAGAGATTGCTAGGCTATAGCTACCATCATCACTGACTGCTGGCTAGGGCTGATGGGAGTTGAAGTTAATGTCATCTGGAGGGCAAGAGGTTCCCTTACCCTTATGGCAGTTTATATGCCCTTGCTGATGGAACACAAGAACTGGCCACAAAGCATATCATAGCTCCTTAGTTTGTTTCTGTCAAGGAGGCATATGCAAGTAGAAACTGACCTCCTTTTTGGTAAAGAAGGAATATCAAGTATAGGAGACATTGCCTTTGGCTGCCATTTTTTTATGAGGTAGCTTTGCAGATGGCCACTGCTGGGATTGCAAATGGAGAGTGTGCAGTTGTACTAAGCGCCTGCTTTTGGGCTTTCCATAGGTATATTCTGACTGACCACTATGGAAATAGGACGCTGGACTAGATGGGCCATTGGCCTGATTCAGCATATACTTCTCATGTTCTTAAAATGATTTTACCATGTTCTATTGGCACATTTAGGCACCTTGAAAGTAAGCTAAGCACACACACACACACACACACAAACCTGCACTCCACCCACTGATATTTTATCTCCTCTTTGAAAATTTTCAGATGCGGCTTTTTTGTATGGAGGCGGAATGGTAGAAAAAACATCAGGATAAATTTTCTCCAGACCAGTAGTTCTTTTAGAAATGGTGTTTCATGCTTCCAGCAACATGGCAACAACAATATTCCACATGGCTGCCTAGCCACTTCATTCTGCACTAGCTGCAGCCTCCAAGTTGTCTTCAACTGAAGCTCCACATTAAGCACATTGCAGTAATGAAATTGGTGCTGTTTATTTTGTACAAATATTTAACTACAACGGTCAACCTTTTAGATAAACAGTGGGCCTTATTAGAGGGCCCTATAACAGCCTGGTCCTTTCCTTTGGGCTCCTGCTGTTTGTAGGATGAATTTGTCTGCTGCACAGTGCCATTTTATATGTGCCTACTCAGAAGTGAGCCCACTGAGTTTAATGGGACTGCCTCCCATGTAACTATGTACAGGATTATAACCATAATGGCATGCTCCAATATATTAGTTGAGGGAGCGCATGAGAGTACATATTTTTGACTAAAGTATGTCTTGTGTTTTATTATCCCCTTGTTATTTATTGAAATATTCACACTGCAGGAATTTATTGATTTAATGTTTATGGACTTTGTAATATGTTTATTAATTGAATAGTTGGGTTTTCCCTTAGGAACTGAACTGAAATTTTATTGATGTTATTGTACAATTTTATTGCCATTCTCCTCCCTGCTTTTCTCCCTCTCTTTGCAACACATACATACAAACACTAAAATTATTGTTAGCAGCTTTTGACTTTACTTTTGGAAAGAAAAGTGAGGCACAAACATTAAAAGGAAAGGTCTTGGATGTGGAAAAGGTGGATACAATCCTGTATTCAGATACAAAGTTGATAGATGGTCTCACCACGCAGCTTGACTTACCCCATAGCATCCTTTCAGGGATACAGTAACCCCATATATAGTAATACAAACTGAGTCTAAAGACCCACTTATCTGGTAGTAAGTCTCACTTAATTCAGTGGGACTCACCTAATTCAATGAGACTTACTTTTGAATAGACACTATATAATTGTGCTATAAATGCAAAACATTTGGAAATGAAGGGGGAAAGAAAATAAAGAAAAGTAATTGTGAATGTTATACTGGCTGTGAGACTTGGAAGACCTGCTGCCTGCCTTGCAGCCCTTTTTCCACCTGGCCTGGGAGGACAGGGGCTTGACTGACTCCAGCTGCAAAAGCTGAGGTTGCTGAACAAACTCTTGGGCTAGGGCATTGTTTAGGGGGTTTCGTTGTGGGGTGGGGTTGTTTCTGTTATTGATGTACATTTTGTATCTTTATTTTAGATCTTATTATGATTTATGTGGAGATTGATTTGATTGTGCACTTTTTGATGTTTTATTTCATCTTTATGTCTACTTTTTATACCTGTAATTATGTAATTTTGTTCATGTTGTAAGCCAACTTGAGCATGGTTTTAATTATGGAAAGGCAGCATACAAATACAATGATGTATGTATGCATATGTATTTTATCTTCTGTTGTGAGCTGCCCTGAGAAACTATTATAGAGCAGCCTATAAATACTATACGGAAATTATAGGGGAGGTGAAAAGCAAGGGTAGGGTCACCAGAGTCTTAAACAAAAGTTGTAGCGTCCTCTGGGATCAGTGGAGATTATTGGAAGTTGAAGTGAGGGGAAAGCCCAGGGCCTCCCTCTTCCTTGTATGCAGCTTTGTTTTAGATAAATATAAGACAGTGGAAGCATTTTATCTGATGTTTGATGTTGGGAAGGGAAACATCTCTCTAGTTTCCAGGGGTTGCTCCCTTTCCTCAAGTAAGCAGGCTGTACCACTTTAAACAAGACAAAGTGGCAAATTCATGCCTGCTTATACAACTTAAATTTCCAAGATCTTGGAAAGAATTAACATTGATTTGGGTGACTTTCAAGAGGCACTGGAGCACATGTAAATTAGGAGAATGGTGGATATCTGGTTGGAAGCAAACAAAGTTGGCCAAAAGTATAGGTGAAACCCTTTAAAAATAAATAAATAAAAGGAGACAAGTCTATATACACAATTACTGGTTCTGCACACTTGCATTATTGTGCTTCATTCCCCCCCCCCCCCCCAGGCTTGGGCTAAACAGCAGAAACGATAACAGTATGGTTCATAACACACTGGGCATGAGAAACCTTATTGCTCCTGCAACACACCACAGACAAGTTGTTCATGACTATCGTGTGATTCTTATCACAGTGCTGATGAAGTGGGCAATACGGTATAGACTGCTCAGATCTGATGCATGTCAGACCTCCACATCTGCAGGGGTCCAGACAAGGCCTTGAACTATTTGCTACACCAGGCACAGCCCCTGAATGGCTCTGTAACTCTGTCAGCAAGGAAATGGAAGTTAAGGGAAATGGGAGGAGGGGAAGAGCGAGGGAAGAAATACTGTAACTGGACTTGATTGTTGAAGTCACCTTGGGGAGTCACAGACTTGGAGGTCATGGGCCCATATGTTTAAACCTCTGTAATAAACCAAAGCAAGAACTGGTAGGCCCAAGTGAGTGAGCTTGAAAATTGCCAAAGCTGAACTCCCTGCAAATGCAATTTGCCAGGGCCGTTAGAGAGTGTAAAACTCTTGCCAGCTGCAGTAAGGATTACTTTTCCTCATCCCCTTAAGTTCATCACTCTTTTTACAATGTGCTGTAACGTTGCCATACATTTGCTGAGTGGGTATGCTGGCAGCTGGCCTATCAAAAATAATTTATGTCTCTGGAAAAATGCTCTTGGACAAAGCCTCGTTTAGCAAACCCTGTGAGTGGCTGGCCTTATTGGTGAATGTAAATAACTATATCCTTAAAGACCAAAGAAATCCCACCTTAGGGCTCTGCCTAAAGCACTGTACTCCCTCCTCTGAACAAATCACTAACATGGTTTCCTTGTTATGCCATTTGTTCCCCTGCTTGTGCAAAACACTCAACTGGCACATTATATCCAAGTAATTTGTGCTCATGTTGAAACCTGTGCCTGAGGCCAACCCCTTGCTGCAAAAAGCAATCTGATGGTTGGTGTCTTCAGTGACGTCATTTGGTTGGGGAGAGATGTACGTACGCTCACTGGAGGAAGAAGAGGAGTGCAGGGGGAGCACACCGCCCCCAGCAGCGCAATCCAGGTGGGGTGCCATCATGGTTGTCCCCCCCCCCCAGCACTGGATGCCACGCCCCCAGGACGCGCACCAGCCCCACTTCACCTGCTCTCCGCCCCCCAGGGCCGGAGCATGAAGCTCTGCCACTGCGTATGCTGGGGTTGCCCTCCTTTGTTTCCCCAAGTCCTGATGCAATAGTTGAAATGCATCTTTTTCTGAATCAAAATATGGAAGCACACTTCATATGTATATTCCAAAAGGTTTGCTTTTCAATAATATATTAATAAGAGCTACATGTCCTGAAAGGAGCACACTCTCACGGTTAATGTGTGAAGGTTACAAAAGCATGTCTTTGCTTACCTGTAGTAAATATAGATGGTAAAACACACTCCTACCTCTTGCCACTGCTACCACAGCTGGCTGCTTCTCCAGGAGTATGCCAGATCCAAAAATACACCGTGATTCCAAACCTGTTCAGTAGGGGTATACAAAGTGGAAGTATCATAGACATACAGAGATGGTAGGTCCTGCAAACTTCAAGAAATATACAGTTGAAGTGTCTGTTGATGAATGTGTTGCCAAGGCTCTGGCTAGTCTCCCAGCAGTTCCATATACATCGGCATTTCTCAAAAAGTAGGCTGGGACTCTTGGCCCATTTTCGGATGGGTCTCAGTGCCACAGTCTACACCAGGTATAGGCAAACTCGGCCCTCCAGATGTTTTGGGACTACAATTCCCTCATCCCTGACCACTGGTCCTGTTAGCTAGGGATCATGGGAATTGTAGTCCCAAAGCATCTGGAGAGCCGAGTTTGCCTAGGCCTGGTCTACCCAGTGCCTCCTCACTTGCCTGGCCATGCCCACAGCCCTTCGGGTTGGATTAGCTCCAGCCAACTCCTTGCATGCTAAGTAAAAATGGCCAGGGCCGTGAGAAGTTCAGTGGAGGTGGAAAGTATCTCTTCTCTGAGGGGAATGAACATGAGGAAGTGTTGATGGAAATTAGAAAAAGAGATAACAAGCTAACAAACATTTATTATCATTATCAGTAAATAAAATGGGAATGAAAATGCCTGACATTGTTCTGCTGCCACATGCTCAATGAACTTCCCTCTAGAAAGGAAAGACTGGAGAGTATAATTTCAATGAAATACACTTATTGTAATTTACTAGGATACTAGGGCTGTTTAAGCGAAAGAAAGTCTTACTGAAATTTGTTTGTTTGTTTGTTTGTCTTGTCTTATATACTGCCTTTTGCCAATAAGGCCCCAGGACATTTTACTTCAATATAAACATACTGAAAACAATAGAATTAAATACAAACAAAATATAATCAGAATAATGCCATAACTCTAAGAACAGCAGAAAAGGGTGGCATCAAATTATTTGTCAGCTAACAATTCTTCACCACACCTCTCCTCCAGAATCCTGACAAAAGAGATGTTAACCCATTTCCAAAAATAATATATTGGAGAAGTCAGATGTACCTTAGTGGGAAATGAATTTCACCAGAAAACGCACACTCTTCCCTGAGCTGCTGTGTTTTACACTGTGCAGGGACCATTCCGAGGACTTTGTCTGCAAATCTCAAGGCATGAAGAGCAGGTATTCTCTGATATATTTAGGCCCTAGGCATTAAGGGCTTTAGGTCTAAGCACCTTGAGCACAATCTGCACCCAATGTAGTTGTAAAATTGAGATTACGTACACCTGACTCGTTGCCCCCATCAGCACCCTGGTGGCTGCATTTTGCACCAATCACAATTACTGAACCATTTTCAAGGGCAGCCCCATGTAGAATGCATTACAGTAGTCTAAACTGGAGGTTAGCAGGGCATTGGTGACTGTGACCTGTTAGTGGTGTTTTTCAGTAAACTTACAGTAGACTGGGCTGTAAGACTGACCCTTAGGGTGCACAACCATACATAAGAACAAAATATATTTGATGCACGATGTGCGTAGTGATTTCAAACCATGATAAATGCTAGACAAGACAAACTGACATCCTGTCATCAAATCCAGCACAACACAACTGCTGTAAGGTTGTACCCGATTAAGAGCCAGGAATGTTCTGTTCCCATTCCCTTCATGTACAATTATAATCCGTGTGCTAATATTTCACATGGAAGCTGCAAATACAGGATGCCAGCTGTATTTACTAGACTGATTATTTATTGAATTTAATTTTTTTTTTTACCTTCCCTTCGTATCCAAAAGGCTTCCTAGGCAGTTTACAAGAAAACAAAGAGTTCTATAAAGCAAGGATGAAAACAGTAAAGCCAAAAAAAAGGTTGCAGTAATAATTAGCAACTGCAAATACAAGATTAGCAAAAGTGGAGTGATATGGTCAGCACCTTTCCTGGACTACTTCAAAGGAACCAAGGTTTCACTTCCTTCCCAAAAATCAAATAGGTGCTCCTCAGAGGGTAGTCCATAACTTAAGAATCTAGGCCTTTCCACCTTCCTGTATTCTTCAGGGCAAAGTGACTTATTTGCACAGGACTTTATTTAAATAAAAATGTCAGAGAATGTGAAATTGGTTGTAGTTTGATCTTTGAGGAATGTTGAAGAAATCTCTTTAGGCCGCTGCCTCTCCCAGTAGGGCTGGTAAAGAGATTATAGGCCTAGTGTATTCACAGAAAAACGCCAGGCCTCTGGGCCTAGCACGCTAATCCATACAAAGGATAACAGAGGCCTAATTAATTCTCATGTCTCGGAATCTGATAACAGCACTGCACACAGGCAAGTCCGTAAGGACTTAATGAGTTTAATCGACTGCACTTGATGATTTTATTTGAAACCCTGTGCCACAAATTAAACTATTAAAAATGCACTTGAACTTGATTGGCAGCTGTAATCCCAACAAAGTCTATTTAATCCGCTGAGTCAGAGAGTGGGGCCCAGAAACAACTTTTCTCATGCTCCAGAGAAAGATACGGAGGGAATGTGAGGTTTCAGAAAGCTTGTTTTATGGCAACAAGAGATAGATGAATTCAGCGAGGAAGACCAACCGAGCAGCTACTTGGTTTTTGACGGGGGTGGCAGAAGCAGAAATAATGCAGATGGTGTGCAATGTTCACGGCCGGAAGCAGTTAATGTGAAAAACTGGCTTGAATATGTTTGTTTGGGAATGTTGAAGGAAACTGTGCAAAGTAGCCTTTGGGAAATCTTGGTAGGGTTATACTGTATCATGCAAACAGTGGACGGTATCCAACAAAGTATTTCCATTAGTGCAAGGATTTTCTTTTGCCCCGTGGAACTCCACCCCCCCTCTCCTCTGTCTGTGCACCCACCACATCCTCTCCAAATCTTCTCCAGAGATTTGGGGGAACCTCAGAACAGATTTAGGAGCCTTGTGGAGAGAGGAGAGAGAGGAAAAGTTCTGTTATACAGCCAGGAATCCTTGTGTTAACAGAACTGCTTCATCAGCTACCACACTCAGCTTGAGGGGGTGAATATGTTTTCATGTTTCCCCACTGGTCATATTGCTTGTCTTTATTTCTTTTCAATGCCCCCAAATGATGTTTTTAGGAATTTAGAGTGGCTAGATTGCCTGAGCAAGTGATTCTCTAGTCTGGTGTGTCCAATGTAGACTTGGTGACAGGATGCAAAGGAGCACTGAGCTCTTGTACCTTAATAGGTGGGTAGAATAGCTTCCTCCGCCGCGGTGTGACAAGCCACAGCTCTTGGTGTTCCTTCTACAAAACAGGACTTTGCATCCTGTCACCATAGTGACTGAAATAGGTTTAGCATCCTGCACCTTCCCCAGCCTCTTTTGCTTCCCAGAGATGGTGTTGACCGTGCTCCACGTGAAGCCACCACACCTATCAACAGTGGTGTTAACCTGAAGATCAGCTGAGCGGCCATTTCCCCATTGGCACAGAGAAGGAAGAGGCAAGACTTATCTCCAAGAGGGTCTCAGACACTTGGCATCTGCAGGAAGTTAGGAGTGGGGGGAGAAATGCTATTCAGTTCACGTTTAAAGGTGAACCTACCTAATTTGTACTTTCTGATAGAATACATGAACCAAGAGACAACCACTCTTTGAAATACACACCCTCTGAATTTTGCAGCACATTTTTCCAGCCACGTAAAGTGTTCAGAAATGTGCTTGCTAGACTAAAGTGTGCATATTAGTGAAAATAGCATGTAAAATTGCATTACATAAGGGAAAAATCAATGTGTAAAAATGTGTCTATTAAGTAAAATTGCATACAATTCAAATGCTGCTGAATTTTCAAGAGGACTTTTTTTTCTTAATTCTCAAATTGATAACAGAAATATGGAGAACTTAAAATTGGAGAAGTGAGAACCTGAGAGAAATCAAAACCAACAGGTTTGCCCATTCCTAGGTTGTGGTAAGTCTTTAAACTTAAATTATCACTCTCACTCTTCCCTATCATTGGCTGCAACTACTTGTCTGATGTGCAAAAGTTTGTTTTTGGGGAGAAGACACGGAAGCAAAAGCATCTTGCTACCATGGGCCTGCTAATAACATGGAAGGATCAGAGACCTTTTTTTAAATTCATGAAGCACACTTTTCATGTCGATCACCAGCCCCAGAAAGAAGCATTTGTCCACAGAAGCAGGCTTCTGCATTCACACACCCCATTCAGGAATGGGATACCACTGGCGTTCCAGCTATTGCTGGACTACAGCTCCTGTCATCCCTAACCATTTGGCCATAGCAGCTTGGGCTGATGGGAGTTGGAGTCCAACAACTTCTGGAGGGACACATGTTAGCCACCCCCGCTCTAATAGAATGAGGAACTGTATGAACCTATGGGTGTTGTTACCGTACAATTGGTTCCCCCTGATTCATCTGCCAAGCTGTGTTGCATGTAGTTCAGGTCAAAATACTGTCAATTTGTAGTCCATCTCCCCACCTGTCAGATCCTTCATCTGCCACGTTTTCTGATTATCTGGCATGGGCTATGTGTACAGCCCTCACTACAGTGCACTTGCATAGCTGGATCAGGGTCACTGTTTGTATATGGCTTGTGGGTATTCAATATTGTTTATATTTTGTGAAGTTGGGAGTTTTGCTCTTCTTTTGGATGCTGTTCAAGGTGAATCCTTGTTTCTTGGAACTGCTGTAATAGGTTGCAGTGAGTTTAATCATTTTAAAAATTGCCATCGCATTTCAAGCTGTGAGCTTGTCTGATCTTACAAGCTAAGCAGGTTTGGGGCTGCCCAACACTGGGTGGGAGACTGACAAGAAAAGCAAAAATCCTGCAGGAAGTGTGTTTGGGTATTCAGGAGCTAGATTCTGCAATCTAAATCAATACTAAGCCAATAGCCTAGTGCTGCATATGAGTGAGATGTAAAATCCAAACTAAGCTGAAAGCTTCTTTTGAAGTTTTCATAAAAAAAATAATAGCAATACTTGATACTCTGATCTCTTCCCCCATGCTTTTTAAAATGTATTGTTTCATTTGGATTATACTTGCCTCTTATAACCAAAATGTATGATGGGGTTAAGACCATAGAGTAAGATGTCCTGCCAGACTCAGCTAGCCCTTACCTTGGGTGATCAAGCCTTTGTTCTCCCATTCCACCATGTGAATCCTACCAGGAAGGAGGTCTGGGCTGGCTGATCTAAGCCCAGACCGTGTGGCTTAAGCAAGCCATCTTTGTGTTTCCTTACAAATAATTTAGAAACATTTATCACTTTTGAACCTGAGTTTTACTGCCTTCATTTTCTTACTGTTGTACAGAAAAGCATATGAATCTGACCTTTGAAGAGTTTGTAAGTAAAACATTTTTAACTTACCAAATGTCTGGTCTCTTTCTATGCTAAGGTAAGAGAGGAACTTTAGAAGCAACTTAGAAGGGGATATTTTAAAGGTCTAACTGCCTGTATAGTTCCACACTTTACTTTGCTGCATATGTCCAGACTTCAAGTCTCTGCTGGGGTTCTCTCACCAAAGAGTACTTGCCCAAAACTTGGATCTAGGCATCCAGGAATTCTCTTTTTATATACCTGTTTTTCTTTTCCAACCAACAAAAGTGAACACAGTAACATTTACAGTCTGGAATATATAACTGCTTATACCAACTTGCCTTTTGCTGCACAAGTTTCTATTCACCACAGAAACTTTAACAGCAGACTTATATTGACCACTAAGGATGTTCACGAGATCTTAATGAAGTTGACTAGGAATATAGCAATCAAATTATGTGGAATTTATTGCAAATAAACACAATCAAACATTACTTAGATCTATAAATTCAATAGAGCAATGCAACAGGAACTCGAAACCTTGCAGTTAAAAAGAACTAGCTGGTTCAAATCAATACACACTACTTATTGGCCCTTGTTGTTTCATCAGATTACCAGGTCACAATGTTTCAGTGAGAAAAGGAACTATAACTGCCAGAATATTCCTGTGGCTTTTATCTTCTGTTCCATTCCTAGCCCCTCTTGTCTCTAAGGCTTATGCATCCACTTGTCCCTGTGGCACTTTATTTTTGGTTCCTCTTTTTTTTTAGCTTCATGTGGCTATCACTTTCCTTTTTTTAGATTGTGCATTTCATGGCTCTATATACATTATCCCACTCCCTTCTTCTCATGTCTCTTAAATGATGCCCTCCCAAATAGCATAAAGCCCATCAAAGGTTAGCATACCCGGGCACTGGTCAAAGACCACATGCCAGCCAGGCCTTTGCTACTGACGCTTATGACTGGCTCTTGCTCCTTGCTGCCTGTTCACCTGCCCTCTTCAAGTGAGCAGTGATAAGAAAAATTAATGGGGGCTTCTGCTCCCATCACCTGCCTCCTTAGGGGCTTGTGGTACAGATTATGCGCAGAGGGAGAGGGAAAAGAAATGGTCAGCGGCAAAGAAGAAGGAGTGCAGCTCACTGAAGACAGCTTGCTCAAGGGCCTCGGCAAACCTGAAGCATGGAGCTCATTTTAAGTGTTGTTTGCGGCAGACTTCAACCTAGTGCCCTCTACATGTTTTAGAAAATAACTCTCATAAGTCCTGGCCAGCCTCCCCATTTCCCAGTCCCAGTTCCATGCTCCAGTTTTTAGTGTTTTATTTTTTTTAGCATCCTCTGCTCTTTTCCTCAAGCATCCTTGCCCACCTATCCTTCCTGCCAATTGCCTTTTCTCAAGTCCAAGCTAGTCATGACATGTCTTCTCAATCAATCCGGGCTTGGGGAAGCAGCTGGGGATTTGCAGCACAGTCTTAGGCGTGTTTAGTCAAACGTAACTCCTGTTGAGTTCAAGGGCGCTCACTCCCTGACAAGGCAGGTGAGGATGGCAGTCTGAACACAGGCATTTTTGGGTCAGGAGCAAGATGTGCTTTCTCGATGGTTATCAGTTCTATAGTATGGGTAATTGAGGCCAAAGTCCTTCAAGAGCAGCAGGATTGTGTTTTAAGTTCTTTGCCAAGTAGAATGAACTCCTGTGATGTCTTTCCCTATATACAGGAGAGTTAACTGCCTAGTGTGCACACTCAAATATTTACCATAAGCCTTACTGGTGATCATCTTCCCCAGCTCCATGGTACATAAATCTCATAGCGTAGAAGGCTTGAAAGGCTAATTTCTCATTTATTTACATTGCAGGACACTCAGGCTTTCTGACAGAGCATAACCTGTTAATCTAATCACCCTCCTATTCAAATCCAAACATTGTAGTCACTCCCCCCACTACACACACTTCAAGACGAAGGAAAAGTTATCTGCATGCAGCTTTCAGCTCCTGCTGCTAATTCCATCAGGAACAGCACCCTGGGGAAGCCTTCGATTTTCAGACTGTCTCAGCCCATTCAGGCATATCATCCAGTAGTCGATCCAAGAGGCTGGTTCCAAGTAAGGGGGTGGGAGGGAATGAGAAGGTAAGGATGCTGTCATTTTGAATGTACAGTTTGTGAAATAGCTGCCTGTTTCTTCATAGATGATGGAAATCGGTTTTTTGCTTTTTCTCCGAGGGTGTAAAAGAAATAAGGGTTGGTTTTGCTCTCCCCACCCACTTTCCTCCCAATCACAGAGCATCTCTTCTCTTACTTGGTTTGGAAGCATCAGGCAAGCGTTTTCACAAGGCCAAGCAAGAGTGCCTAATTTCTTTGGCTGCATAGTATGTGTTACTAACATGTAGAAACTACATGTTAGTAACACGTACCATGTTTTTGCAAGTATACTGTTTAGTTTGTGAGCTAGGATGTGTCCTGTATTTCGTAAAGCCCCATCTCGTCAATCTAATAAATAATAGTATTATTTGCTGTTCTTTGTAAAAGTGTTCAGTTCTGGGTTACCTCTGTAGCTGGGCCCACTCTGGGACAGAGTGTATATGAGTAGGACCTTATGCTGAATCAAATCATTCATCCATCTAGTTCTGTAATGATCACACTGAGTGCTAATATATATGCATGTCTGTTTTGTTGCTTTGAGCTGACTTTTTTTGGGTAGGCCCCTCATCTCTTTGAAGCTTTCATTCTTGAATACAGTCACCATACTTTTAGTTGTCCTCCCGCCTTGTGTTAGGAAAGTTTTTTTTAAGGAGCTTGCTGGGCATATGGTAGTGACAGAGCAGTGAAGTGCATGACAGACCAGATGACTGCTAAAAAGTTAGTGCATAGGAAAAAGTGTATGTGATCAGCTCACATATGGTGTTCTCTGCTTTTTATAGCACAAACCTATGCATGTCTACTCAGAAGTAAGTACTTCTGAGTTCAGTTAGGGTTATCTCCTGCATAGGACCTGAAACTCAAATTGTACTTTGTTTCTCTCCGCCCACCCCAGGAAAGGCCATATGGTGCCTTTTCCAAATGTATGTTGAATGCATTTAAATAGAATGCTGACAACGTGTTTTCATGGAAGGAAGCCCATGTGGACACTTCACCTGTCGTAGTTGCAAGCAATTGTGATACTGACTCAAAACTGATAGTGAAAACTGTCATTTTGTTTTTAATGAATACCATTGTTTGCTGCCAGTGAATAATCTCCTTGCAAAAAAGTGGGAACCTTCAGATTGTATAATACAGCTGCCTTTGCTGGCTCAACCGTAAAGCTTTGGCAAAAATACAGTTGAAACAGCCCAGGCAGAACTCTATATTGCTTACTTAAAATAAGATATTTATTTGAAGCAGGGGCGCTGGAGAAACAGAATCCAGACAAACAAAAGAAGATGATTTCATAAATAGCAGATTCATAGTTACTCTCAAGGTCTTAGGCCAGAAGGAAGGGTACAAAAGATTAATAATTATATTTGCGGGAACTGAGTCCATTTTCATCAAATGTGGATTTAGCAAGCTTATTCAAAAGCAGCTGACCTCTGAACTCCATTATTCCAGAGCAGAAGTTACATAAAGGAAGTAAGAAGTAGCTCATAAATGTTTCTCCCAATAGACCTTTGGATAAACCTCACCCAGCCCCCTATTTATTGGCCACAATGTTCACAGGCCTGAGGAAAACATGGTTCCTATCCTCATGTGAACAGAAGAGCCCTAATTGCTCAGGTCAAAGATCTAGATCTAGTCTGGCATCCTGTTTGCTACAGTGACCAACCAGATTATTATTAGTAGTAGTATTTATTGAATTTCTATACTGCCCTTTATCTGAAGATCACAGGGCGGTGTACAATATGAAAACACAAAAATGCATATCATAATAACAAAGAAAAACAATACCCCCCCACAGCTTAAAAGGCCATAGATTGTTTAATTAGCCAAAGGCCTGGAAAAAGAGGAAAGTTTTCACCCTGTGCCTAAAGATGTTTAATGAAGTTGCCAGGCAAACCTCCCTTTGGAGAGCATTCCACAAATGAGGAGCCACCACAGAAAAGGACCGTTCTGATGTTGCTGCCCTCCTGACCTCTCAACAGCATCCCCTTCCATCCCAATTCCTAGCAACTGGAATTGAGAGAAGAACACTTTCTGTGATCCTGGAGGTACCATATAACCATCATGGCTAGTAGTCACGGGTAGCCTTATGCTCCCTTAGAACTGGTTCAGTCCCCTTTCAAAGCCATTTAAATTGATGGCTGTTGTAACAGCAGTGCCATTGACTGTGCAGAAGTACTTCTTTGTTGTTTGTCCTGAATCTCCCACCTTTCAGCTTCACTGGATCTAATATATTCACTTGGTTCTAATATATTATGAGAGGGTGTAAAACTCTGTCCACTTTCTTCACACCTTGCATGATTCTGCAAAACTCTGTCACGTCCTTTAGCATACCTTTAAATCCTTTGTTTTCTAACGGTCTAAGGGCCTCTATAGCTTAGTTATGTGGATGTGGAGAGCACAAGTCCAGTCTGCCAGGCATGTTTTCCTAGAAGCGAATACATTCACAAGGGGCTAGTATGTTTAATGCATAGGCTTCCTGTGGAGTTTGCCTGGCAAACTCTGACTTACAATTGACCTCTCAAATACATGGCTGTCAGATTACTGCTTGAACCCTGGGGGTCCCACTGCACAGTTCAGTTCTCTATTCAATGGACCACAGAGGACCAAACGAGAAGTGAGGCTGCAGACATGGGTGTCACTCACTGCTGCGTCCATGTAACTGGTGCTTGAGAGAGAGGAAGATTGATTGATTAAAAGTGGTATGGGGAGTGCAAAGAAACTTCAAGGAGAAAAGTGCAACTGGGGGAAGGGTCCCCTTCAAGCCCTCTGTGCTGTGCTTTGAATTTTGCCCCATCCCCTTCACAGAGCATATACAGGGCTCAAGTAGAGCACTGCTTCCATCTCATTTAGCTTCTCCTGTTATTGCCTTTTCCCATAAACACTGCATATTACTGCTACAGCCTCAAACATGAAACCAATAACTCTGCACAAGAGACCAATTTCAATACCCATTTGATGGAGAGAAATGCTGTTTAGCCGTTTTCCTGCCATGAGTGTAAGCCAGGCTGCCCTGTACACAAGAGAGGACGAGAAAGGGCACTATAATGGATTAGCTGCGAGAGGGAATAGTAGTGAAATCCTCAACTGGAAATAAAATCCTTTTTGCAGAAAGCAATGTTTTAAGCTTTTAGTTACGTGACATTTATCTAGATGTGATGCGGGCCAGCCATTCAGAATCATAGTAAAGATGACCTGCTCCAGTATCCACTTTCTGCAAAATATTGTTTTCTTTTGCCTTGTCTTTCAGATCTGGAAAAGGGATTGCTGTTTGGTGTCCTGAAGGTCTCTTCAGAAAGTCCCCTCAATTTGTTTAGATGTCATTGTCACCTTTGACAGCGGTCATTGCTCTTTGTCTTTTGACTACAGAAAGCCTTGTTAGCTTCCCTCCCCACCCCTGTTCTGCTTGTATGTGTTTTTTAAAAAGAGGCCTCCCAAGGACAAATTGCTCAACTCTTCTTGGAGCAAATAATCCCACTTTTGAGTAGCATTGAGCAAATTCTCATGGGAAGAATGTGGGGGGGGGGGGCATGATGAGAGTGTGATCACACCCCATCACAATCACATTTTCACCTGCTCATGTGATCGGGCACAGCTGTGACTTGCTAGTAATTACTTGCCTGTAGCTGAGACAGAGCTCCCAGTTTTATAACCAGCTGTTTTATTCATGTGTCCATGTTGTGCTCCTAGCCTTTTTTTTGGGGGGGTGTAGTTTAGAAACTGCTGCTCAGTTTTTCAGCCAGTAGGGCTTTTCAGAAGCCCTGCATCTGATGTCCCAGCTGATTAGATGTACTGTGGGTTGGGGATCCCATAATGTTAGTCGTATGGTCAGGGATTGCATTCTGCAGGGGAAAGGGATGCTGAATACAGATTGTGTCTTGGGTCCAGAAGATCCAGTCAGCAGTACTGATCAGGAGGATTCTAGAAAACTGTTGTGAAACAGTGGGTCCTACCATAACAGC
Organism: Podarcis filfolensis; assembly: GCF_964270895.1. Lineage (NCBI taxonomy): Eukaryota > Metazoa > Chordata > Lepidosauria > Squamata > Lacertidae > Podarcis > Podarcis filfolensis. The sequence goes on along the minus strand of NC_139605.1, from coordinate 39,273,835 downwards.
CTTGTCTTTTATTTATTGGTTCTTATCAATTTATAAGTGATCTGCACTGTTGAGCATATTCTGAAAATTGTATATGTTCAAAGGATACCAAAGTATGTAATACTGCCTGTTTGTGTGGATACAAATCTGAGTTATTGTTAAAGCAATTCAATTTTTTTAATGGTTTTCTCTTGCATCACCTTCATTAATTCATCGACTGTTAAAAATAAAATATTGGTGTGTTTAGAGCCTGAATTGCTCATCTTTGGAAAGATCATCAGTGATACTTGAGTCAAGGGCTATCCACACCTGTAATCCAATCACTTGCAGTTACTTCCATATTAAAAGCTTCTACGTGTTACTTTCATGATACAGGATCTTACAAATATCAACTTAGTGTCCATTTATAAATAGACAACAGCTCTCGCCACATCCTGCCGTCCTATCCGTCATCAAGCAAGACTACGGGTCAACTATAGATTTTGTATCAGAAGGAGAATAATTGGTGTAGCTTTGTTGGGGTATAAAAATAACAAGCTGATACTGTCACGCAACCAAACCATTCTTAAATGCTGCAGTCTTTAGGACTGAATCCAATGTGGTGAGTAAGGATTCAACAGTAGGAAACTAGGACTATGCTTTGGAGGCAAGAGTTGCTTCAACATTACAGGTGTTATTATGATTCTGATCTTTGCCCTGCAGTGTGTTCATGCTTTGAGTTCTAGTAACCCCAGTCCACAGTTGCACAGCACAACAACACAGAAATGTTGGGCTGGCTGTATGTGCACATGTGTACGGGCAATCATGGTGACAGCGATGCAAATGTGGATCTGAGAATGCTCTGCTGGCCACAGCAGTTTGTTTGCATATTCCCTGAAGATACATATCAGGGGATAGTCATTACCTTTGTGCCCTGGCTGTGAGTGTGAGCTTCCAGAGCATCTGGATTAGAATACTTTGCTAGAAGGGCATTAATCTGATCCAGTAAAGGTTAATTTTGAAAGCCATGAGGCAGGAGGGAAGGAAGTCAATAGGCTCTAAGAGCCAAGGCAGTGTAGTAGATAAAGATGATGTGAATGTATAATATTAAATGGAAAATAAATAAAAAATATATTAAAAAATAATAACCTGACCCAGTAAAGCTCTTCTCATGGATTGTGGGTATTGGGTGACGTGTGATAAGAACACTACTTTGGAATGCTTATAGATAGTATAAGAAAGGAGTCTTTTCCCAGCTCTGCCTGGAGAAGCTGGATATTGAACCTTGGGTTGTTTACACAAAACACATGTCCTCTGCCACTGAGCTATGCCTTTCCCTTGCCTTCAAGATGTATGAGATTTCTGGAAAAAGAAGGCAAGGCTGGCAAATCCTGGAGAACTTTTAGTGGTTCCTCTTTGCAAAATGTTTGAGAACTTCTGGCACAAGATCCATAAACATGTAATGTCTGATCCTAGGTAGAGAAACAATCAAGTTATTTTAATAACTGTTAAAACAATTGTTTAATAACGGAGCCTGAAGAACCCAGGGCTGAAAATGTGGAGAGGGGCAATTGCCTGTATGTCCTCACAGTTTCCAACTGAGTATTGGACTAGTATTGGTAGGCAAATGTTGCTGAATTGAATTAAGGACAATGTAAGGTGCAGTATTTTTGTGTGATGGTAGTTTAATTGTATTTCTTTTCATATGCAAATTCCTTAAAAAGCCTGGTGAAGCTAAGGTTGCTATCTGATATAGGAAGGGTTGTTCTGTGGTCCTATGCCAGTGTAGTGTTGCTGCATGCTGATCTGATTTAGTCACATTGCAGTGGCATAGTTCTTAGTATACCCAATCTTAAATGATTATATGCCTTCAGGCTGTTTTTCTTTGGTTAGTAGCAGCACTCAAACAGAAGATATTATCAGAGTGAGTTCACATTGCTTATAAGGGCTCTGAGCCAAGCATTTTCAACCAACTTGTAGGAGTACATCCCTTTTATTAAACAAGACATTCCACAGCCCACTGGATCCCTCTGTGGTGCCATTCCTGATAGGCTCATTTTTATGTGTTTGTGTATTATATACACATATATTCAAGCACAATGTCCTGTGTTCAAGAGGTTTCTGTTATCCCTAAATCTTTTAACCGCAAGAGGAAGAAAAGGCTGCTTTATGCAGAGATGCATGTGCAGAATCTGAAGGGAGGTATGGGATTAATGGGAAGAGATTTGTTCATACAAACCTTTATGAAAAATGGAATTGAGGCTTTGCAGGCAGTGTAAGTGGAATGGCAAGATTAGCTGTGGGCTTTCCTTGACAAGGGCTCATATTAAGAAGAGAGCTGCCATCTCTTGGTAAACAGAGAAGATGTGAGTGTGATATTAAAGCATCGTGGGGCTGCTTCCCTCCCCCTACCAGGGACAGCAGTGCTAGTTGATTACAGGGTAGGGGTGAAGGAGAAAGCAAAAAAAAAAAGGAAAAAAAAAAGGTAATATCAACTGTCTGTCTCCTCTCATAACAATGTGGGGCGGCAGGAAAGGTCTTTACCTTACATTCTGAATGCTTTGAGTATGGAAAGTTTTGTTGTCACCGCCACACACACTTTCAATTTTAAAAATGTAGCATTGCCAAAATAGACAGTATTAAATGTGATCTATAGGCTTGGGAGAAAGGCGATGGCAAACCTAGACAGCATCTTAAAAAGCAGAGACATCACCTTACCAACAAAGGTCCGTATAGTTAAAGCCATGGTTTTCCCAGTAGTGATGTATGGAAGTGAGAGCTGGACCATAAAGAAGGCTGATCGCCGAAGAATTGATGCTTTTGAATTATGGTGCTGGAGGAGACTCTTGAGAGTCCCATGGACTGCAGGAAGATCAAACATATCCATTCTTAAGGAAATCAGCCCCGAGTGCTCACTGGAAGGACAGATCCTGAAGCTGAGGCTCCAATACTTTGGCCACCTCGTGAGAAGAGAAGACTCCCTGGAAAAGACCCTGATGTTGTGAAAGATGGAGGGCACAAGGAGAAGGGGACAACAGAGGACGAGATGGTTGGACAGTGTTCTCGAAGCTACAAACATGAGTCTGACCAAACTGCGGGAGGCAGTGGAAGACAGGAGTGCTGGCGTGCTCTGGTCCATGGGGTCACGAAGAATCAGACACGACTAAACGACTAAACAACAACAACATAGGCTTTTAAAAAGTCACTCTATTGTTGTTGTTGTTGTTGTTGTTGTTGTTGACAGCTAGCATTAGCTATATGAGCGTAAGCGGCAATGTAGCTGAGTAGGACCAAAAAGGTCTTTCATTCTATGTTTAAATGTCCATTCTTTTAAAGATTTCTAGGAACACAGAAACATAGAAAGCTGCCTGTACTTAATCAGACCATTGGTCCATTTAACTCATTCTTGCCTACACTGGCAGCAGTTCTCTAGGGCAGAGGTGGGGCTATTCATCCCCACCCCTGCAGGACAGCATTGTTAGGTGGCCAGGACAACCCACTTGATGTCGTTATGAGTCTATGGTTTCAGACAGGGAGTATTTCCCAGCCCTGCCCAGAGATGCCAGGGATTGAATCTGAGTGGGACCTTTGTCACACAAAGCACTTGCTCTGCCACTGAACTACATCTCTTCATCCAAACAACTGTGCACAAATAGTGTTGAAGTTCTTCTCTTTTATTCCTAGAAGGGGCAAGGACAGAAAACCCTTTTTGTGCCTTTACAGCTGCTGAACTATCTGACATCCATTTAATTTGCAACCTAATATATGATACTCAAAATAGTTGTGAAGAGCATTGCTAAAACATGTTAGTAATCTTTCCATGGGCATGTTTGCAAAGGCATGATAAAGACTGAGGCAATGTGTTCCAGAACAAGTTCTTGATAGATGGCAATATTTAAAATCCCCTCTTCCATCACTTTAATAAACATTGATCCTAGCATCTTCAACAGAAATGAATATTGTCTAGAGGTGACTACTAAATTTAAGTAAGCCTGGGAGCCCTTGACAACATGAATGGCTGCATCCCTCAAAAGTGAGACAGCAGATGTTGCATATGTGACAGGGACACAGGCATCCCCACTGTGGCTTTTCTTCCCCCGCCCCATAACATGGAACTACATTCCCCAGTGTGATGTTATGTGACATCATTACACCGTGAATTTTCCAGTCTCTGCCCAAGTTCATTGGCGGCTGCTGTCAGGGGTAGGAAAACTCACAGTGTAATGACTCCATACCATGTGGGGCCTGTATTTAAATTGCACAGCAGAGGAGGATAACTTGCGAGTAGTTTTCAACTACACCCCCGTGGAGCATGTAAAGTCTGCTCCCACTTGTAAGACAGCTGAGATGAGGTCTTTTGCCAATCAGTTCAGTACGCACGTACAGACTGTCCTGTTTTCAGCTCTCCCCGCTGCCCTAGGGATGGAATTAAATGAGCTAATAGCTTTCTTAAGAAGTTATTCTGGACTATATCTATGTCAGACTTTAGCTTAAAGTTCCAACTTTCGGATTCATACAGGAGCTGACCTTGCAGTTCTGCTTGGAGCACTTTAATTGCCAGTTGGACCAAATTGGTTCCATATAGCCTAGTGAATCCGAGAACAGCATTGGCACAACAACCTCTCTTAATCCTGCTCTCAGAAATACTCTGAGAGTCTCATACCAGCAAGCTAGAGGAAGACAATCTGAAATAAGAGAATGTATTGAGTCATTCTATCTAGTGTCCATCACTTTCCCATGAATATTTTCAGAATAGCCCCCCCCCTCAAAAAAGGTGACTGTTCGCTGTATCATAGTTAATTGTAAGATTTGTTAAAGTTCTAGCAGTAGCAAACTGGTCTAGCATTATTTTCAAACCCAAGTAATAATAAAGCCATATTTTTACCGGTAAGACAAGAGCCAGCTTCAGAACAGTGAGGGAGAGGAATATTTATTTAAAATATTTACAGTCTCATTTGTGCATATAAAAAACAGCAACGCTTAAACTATTCCATTAATCCTGACACTGAACACACACACCAAAAATCACAATGTATCCTTACAATTACTTTAGATCTTGAGTTATGAATATGACATAGCTTGTAACTTGAATTATGCCTTTAGCTTTATTGAACATTTGGAGCAGTAAATTGTTACCCCATGCCTCTATACCAGAGCTGGTCTTCACTGACAGAAGCCCACATATTTCCATAGAATCACAGAATTGTAGAGTTGGAAGAGACCACAAAGGCCATCTGGCTCAACCCCCTGCAATACAGAAATCTTTTTGCCCATTGTGGGGCTCAAATCCATGACCCTGAGATTAAGAGTCTCATGCTCTACTATGTTCTGTGGGAGGACAGGATTGTGTGCCCAGTCCCTGATCACGACCTCCTCCAGTTTAGGTGATAACCATATACTCTTGTACATACAGTATGTATGTCCTATGCAGATGCAGATAGGTAGCCGTGTTGGTCTGCCATAGTCAAAACAAAAAATTTTTTTTCCTTCCAGTAGCACCTTAAAGACCAACTAAGTTAGTTCTTGGTATGAGCTTTCGTGTGCATGCACACTTCTTCAGATACCACGGTATCTGAAGAAGTGTGCATGCACACGAAAGCTCATACCAAGAACTAACTTAGTTGGTCTTTAAGGTGCTACTGGAAGGAAAAAAAAATTTTTTTTGTTTTGACTATGCAGATGTTCAGCCTAACATGCAGAAGTCAGGACTGTGGATTGGCCATTTGATCCTCCCCCCATTCATTCATTGCAACACGTGCATAGGGTTAGAAGTACAGGTTACCATGAGCTCTACAAAACTAGCAAATATTTACTCACATATGCATACAACATACATGGACACTGGATGTTGGAGCATAAAGCGATTTTAAATTGTGGTATAGCCTTCCTGTACCCTCCTTGTTTTCCTGTGGTAATATTTTCATCATCTTCCCAGCCAGACATTTACCTAGTCAAAAAGCTTCCTTGCTTAAAGGTCAGTTATGTTGGATGCAAATATTAAGAAATAAGAAATATGAAGGAAATAACAGAAATAGAAATTTCATTGGAATGTATTAGAATTTTGTTAGGCTATATGGATAGTTGGGAGGAATTGGATCAGAGGTGGAATTAATATATTATTTATTAGTCACAGGCATTGGGAAAAGGAACAGACTGGGAAATAACATGCTGGACTTTTGTTAAATCTGCAAAACTTAACATTGGATGAAAAATGAAGAAAGAGAAGGGAAAGGAGCTAAAATTTTCAAAATTAAAAAAATGATATAAAGCCCCTGTTTTGAGCATGATGAATTAAATTAATGAAGAATTTGGGAGTAATTGGTGTTCTTAGGTGTTAGAACACTTAACTAAGTATGGAAGAAAAAAACACAGTATGTAAGAAATGTGATGGGATTGTTGTTTGCACTTTGATATTTGTATTTAAATAAAATCTTTCAACATCATTTTTTTTAAAAATCAGTTATGTTATTCATAAAGTTTATAAGGTGACAGGCATGAAAATCTGATACATCCAGCTTTTTGAAGGTTAGGACATTTGTGTTTAGTGCCCACACATTTGTAACACTAGTCATACTGTTCAGACCAGTGGAAAACTTGGCAAAAACCAGTGCCCTATCACTTAGATCAGCACAAACTACTTCTGCAGCAATGTCATCTTCTGTTTACTTGCCTGGCTGCCTGCACACCATCATATGCACATATACAACTTTGTCCGTGGTGTTGAAGGCAAACCCAAGCTATTACAACTGCTTCTTGTCATTGCTTCCAAGTCAGCAAAGGATGCCATCTTCAAACTATGTCATGTGCAGCAAAACATTCAATGGAATGTTGGCAAGTCTGGAATAATAATAATAACAATAATAATAATAATAATAATAATAATTTATTTATACCCCGCCTATCTGGCTGGGTTTCCCCAGCCACTCTGGGCGGCTTCCAACCGAATATTAAAAACAATACAGCGTCAGACATTAAAAACTTCCCTAAACAGGGCCGCCTTCAGTTGTCTTTTAAAAGTAAAATAGTTGTTTATTGCCTTGACATCTGCTGGGAGGGTGTTCCACAGGGCAGGCGCCACTACCGAGATGGCCCTCTGCCTGGTTCCCTGTAACCTCACTTCTCACAGCAAGTGAACCGCCAGAAGGCCCTCGGTGCTGGACCTCAGTGTCTGGGCTGGATGATGGGGGTGGAGACGCTCCTTCAGGTATACTGGACCGAGGCTGTTTAGGGCTTTAAAGGTCAGCACCAGCACTTCAAATTGTGCTCGGAAACGTACTGGGAGCCAATGAAGAACTTTCAGGACTGGTGTTATATGGTCTCGGCGGCCATTCCCAGTCACTGGTCTAGCTGCCGCATTCTAGATTAATTGCAGTTTCCAAGTCACCTTCAAAGGTAGCCCCACGTAGAGTGCATTGCAGTAGTCCAAGCAGGAGATAACTAGAGCATGCACCACTCTGGCAAGACAGTCTGCTGCATGCCTGGCTTGAGGTATTTGTGTTTATTCCAAATATGTCTGTGCCTGATAACTCATTTTTGTAACCATAAACCATATCTCTATATGTATCACCAAGTCTCTACATTTTTCAGATACATTGGAACAACTGTCTTTTAGATGGTCTCTAAGGAACATTAAAGATGTAGGCTGCAATTCTATACACACTTAGCTAGGATGGGAGCAAGTCCCATTGAACTCACTGGGGCTTTCTTCTGAATAGTCTTGCGTAGGTTCACAGCTGGCCTCTAGAAGTTAAGAGAGTAAAGCCCACGACTAGCATTAGAGTGCCATTCTCAGAGGACCAATTCCATTGGATCATTTGGTTGCAGGTAATTAATCGCAGGTGCTAATTAAACACATACCAAAGAAACTCTGTAAAAATAGAAATCTCACAAGATGGGGTAGAAGTTGCAAGGAAGAAATGGAGCCCTTGAATAATATTGTAACACATTTTTTGTGAATATGTGAATATGAAACACAAGGCTTACTGGAGGACAGGAAATCTGAAGTGATGTTTCTGCCTGCACCCCCAAAAATTCTTCCCCCCCTTTAGATAAAAAAGTGCCCACATTTTGCAAGAGATGGTAATAATGTTTATCTGGACATACCTAGTTGTTAGCTTGACATCTATTTACTTTTTGCCTTTCTGTGAGGAAGGGAAAGAAGCACAGAATCATAGAATTGTAGAGTTGAAAGGAATCCCGAGAGCCATCTAGCTCAACCCCTTGCAATGCACGCATCTCAACTAAAGCATTCGAGACAGAGGACCTTCCAACCTCTGCTTAAAAACTTGCAACGAAGGAGAGTCCACCACCTTCAGAGGGAGTCCGTTCCACTGTCAAACTGCTCTTACTGTCAGAAAGTTCTTCTGGATGTTAAGTCGGTATCTCCTTTCTTGTTCGGGTCCTGTGACCAGAAGGGTTGTTAGACTCTACTCAACTCCCCTGTCTCCCACAAACCTTATTTCTCTTATGTAGTCTTCTCTAGCTACTTTGGAGAGGTCTGTTGCAGCACATATAACAGAGAGTTGTGGTCCCTTAAAAGACATTAATTGTGGTCTTAGCGTATGCTATATTAACTCTCTTAAAGGTCTCAGTCTAAATTTACTGGCAAGCAAAGATGATAGAATATTTAGAACTTGCGAAAATGACTGGGAGAACAAGAGGAAGCTCAAACCAGAAAGTGAGTAAAAATTGGACAGTATTTAAAGAATCTCTTAAAAAGTACTGTGACAACGCAAATCTCCTGACAGATGTAGACTGAATCTTGAATTACAAGGAATTTATAAAAGCAAAATTTCTCTTGATATGTAATAGGAAACAAAACAAAACAAGGAAGTGCATATAGACCAACCGTGTAAGTAAAATGATGTGAATCAGGAGCCAAAATGTATGTATTGTCAAATTATATGTTGTTTGTCTATGGTTTGTTTGTGTTGTTTTTTCTTTTTTTGTTTATGTGCTTTATGTAAATTGTTTTGCAATAAAGGAATTTTAAAAAATCTTCAAGGTGTCACATGATTCCTTTTTGTTTGTTCATACTTAAGCAAATTCCTATAAAAGCACATCCTAAAGTCTCTTCTTCTTTTCCCAAAACCTCCACCCTTTTTACTCCCTCCCTCCTTTTCATTAATGTTTCAATGTACCCTCAGAATCCACCCCCCCAATTGCTCTCATCCGTATCCATATCCATTTTCTGTTTTCAATATAACGTTTTAAGGAGGGTTATCCTAAGCCTTTGGGCAGCTATTCCCTGGAGAAATTCCAATATATTATGGAGATGCTAAAATAATATGCAGGGTGTGCAGGCTGACTGATTTGTCTCGCTACAGATAAATTGACTGACATAGAAATATGGACTTCATTCTGTGTCAAACAATAAAGTAACTCATTGGAAAAAGAAGGAACACCTGATTCTCCCCACCCCCCAGCAAAGGGGACATAAAAATTGACAAGGTCTATAAATGGGTGACATTAATTTCTGAAAGGTTCGCTAAAATCTGGGAAGATGGGAAGAAAGCCCTCTGCGTATTTGCCTTGCTAGAATATTCTATTACCAGAGCAGTGATATAAGAGAGTCTGACAGTCACCATTACCTCCTAGTTTAACTTTCTGAAATGTTATCAGATCGTAGTTGCTAAAAGAAGTCATCTCAATGGCCTTTACACAAGGCACACAGTATAAAGTTTATATGCCCATTGAAAGCAGCGGGAGTTTAAGAGAATTTGCCTACGCACTGGTTTGTTGCCATTGTCCCCATATTCTTTTGTGATACCCCCAATATTCTAAGATAGCATTTCAACTTGAAATAGGTTAAAAAGAACATACACAGTCTATCTAGAAGGCTACATAATGCAATAATTACTGAAAATGCAACCATTCTATACATGATCCATTTTGTTACAATAAATGAGTGTGAGCCAGCCATGAGATCTTGCAAAAATCATAAATTCAATAACTTATATTTGTGCAAAAGGCAACAAACTGTTTGTTGAACGTAGTAAGAGGATGCCTGTTATGTTCAATAAACATCAGTTTGTCGTTTTCTCTTGACCAAACATAAATTATTAATTTTATGATTTTTGCAACATTTCATGTCTTGCTACCACTCAGTGATCCTTGCTATGCTTCTGCTTATCTCCTGTTTCCCTTTTTGTAGCTCGAGACTTTCAAGGAGATAAACATATTAGCAACTAATTTGATATGATGCTTTCCCTAACTGATGGCTGGAGATAACCCCTGTAAGATAATAATTGGATTTGGTGTTATCAGATAGCCTCTTATCTTTGATTGTTGATTCCCCTGGACTACTTTAATAGGTGAATGCTTCTGTCCATTATGGATACAAATGTACATCTTCCTGCCCACACACATGAAATTAAGAAGAGGCTTGCTGGGTCAGGCCAAAGGACCATCTTGTTCACCATCCTATTCCCAACAACGGTCAGCCGGAATGTTACAGGAATTGGGGTATGAAGGCAGCAGGCCTCCAGAACTGATATTCAGTGATATTCTGTCACTGAAAATGAAGGTTCCTTATAGCCATCCTGGCTAATAGCGTTTGAAAGATGTGTCCTTCACGAACATTCCAGCTTGCTTTTAAAGCTATCTAAGCTGCCACATTTTGTGACAGTGAATTCTGTACATTAATTATATGAGTTCCGACACTTGACTGTTCCGAGAATTTTTACGAATTCTACTAGCAGTTAGGGACCATCGGTATAAGGTAAAGGTACCCCTGCCCATCAGGGCCAGTCGTGTCCGACTCTAGGGTTGTGCACTCATCTCACTCAAGAGGCCGGGAGCCGGCGCTGTCCGAAGACACTTCCGGGTCACGTGGCCAGCGTGACTAAGCGGCATCTGGCGAGCCAGCACCAGCGCTGTACACAGAAACGCTGTTTACCTTCCCGCTAGAAAGCGGTCCCTATTTATCTACTTGCACTTAGGGGTGCTTTCGAACTGCTAGGTAGGCAGGAGCTGGGACCAAACGACGGGAGCTCACCCCGCCGCGGGGATTCGAACCGCTGACCTTTCGATCGGCAAGTCCTAGGCACTGAGGTTTAACCCACAGCGCCACCCGCGTCCCCCTATGAGTTCCGACACTTGACTGTTCCGATAATTTTTACGAATTCTACTAGCAGTTAGGGACCATTGGTATAAAACTTCCCAAATGATTATTTTTTTTAAAGTCAAGGATGGGGAATTTATGGTACGGTTGCCATATGCCCTCTTTTTCCAGGACTTGTCCTCTTTTTCATGGTTAGAGTCGTCATAGTGATCCATAGTCAAAAGTAGAAGTCAGCAAATGTGTCCTCTTTTTTGCCCTTCAAAATATGGCAGTCCTAATTTGTGGCCTTCCAGATGTTGCTGGACTACAACTCCCATCATCCCTGACCACTGAGAGTTCTAGCTGGGACAAATGGGACCAGGGATCCACTCACATATCAGTGGCCCACAAGTTCTCCAAGATGGTATCTCGGGCATTATTTTTGTTAGGCACTCATTATGATTTCTGCTCATGATGCTATTAGGGTGGTCATATACAATCCCATTTTCAATACTGTTTGTACCTGCAAAATTTTTAGGGTAGTTACACTGTTTTGTGTCGAATCAGTGCATACTGCGAGGAGTCAGCAAACCTTTTCAGCAGGGGGCTGGTCCACTGTCCCTCAGACCTTGTGGTAGGCTGGACTATGTTTTTTGGGGGAAATGAACGAATTCCTATGCCCCACAAATAACCCAGAGATGCATTTTAAATAAAAGGATACATTCTACTCTCATAAAAACATGCTGATTCCCGGACAGTCCGCCGGCCGGATTTAGAAGGTGATTGGGCTGGATCTGGCCCCCAGGCCTTAGTTTGCCTACCCATGGCATACCCTGTAACTTCCTGCTAAAATGCCATACTTTTTTAATATCATAAATATTCTGGTTTATTCCTGTTCTGGTTTATTTTTGAAACATAGTCCCTCTGAACAGCAATGGAGTGGTAGTTTCAGTGACGCATCACAGAACAAACTACAGCAGGATAAATCCACCACTAATGCCCTTCTTATTGCATTAAGAACATGTCACACGACACCAATAATAAAACACCATAAAAGGAACCCTTACTTGGAGTGCCTTTTCCCAACCTGCTCCTCATGGCAGATGATTCTGAAAGACTGTCATGAGGCAAAATAGGAAGTGTCTCTGATAGGATGTCCCATGATATTTGATGTACAGTATTTCCACATATCTGAGCACTTCCACCTGCTTCTAAGTCTTCTGATCAATAATAATAATAATAGTCATTATTGATTAAAATTATATACATAAAATAACAAAACACTGCCCCCCCCCCAGTTTAAATGACAATAGATTGTTCAAGTAGCCGAAGGCCTGGGAGAAAAGGAACATTTTTGCCTGGGGCCTAAAGATATGTAATGAAGGTACCAGGCGAGCCTCCCTGAGGAGAGCACAAGTGGGCACCCACCACAGAAAAGTGTTGTTCTCACGTTGCCACCCTCTGGACCTCTCATGGAGGAGACATATGAAGAAGGGCCTCAGATGATGAGCACAGGGTCTGGGTCGGTTCATATGGGGAGAGACGGCCCTTGAGATATTACAGTCCGGAGCCATTTAAGGCTTTATAGGTTAAAATCAGCACTTAGAATTGGGGCAGAAATTAATTGGCAGCCATCTCACCCTGGCCAGCAACCTGGCCAACGCAATTGTTAAAATTGGCAACAATTGTGGGGCGGGGGAGGGGAGGAGATAGGCAGAAGGCAGATGCTGAAGTACAGTGCCAAAATGATCAGTGTTCTGTGGCTGTTAGTGTGTGGTACTGCATATATACCATACATCCATGAAGTGTAGATCCTTTTGGCACTGTGCTTTGGCATCTGCTTTTTGCCTATTGGCTATTTGCAATCTTAGGAAACCAAGAAACCAATCAACACCTCAGGCATGATCCAGAAGTTAAGCATTTCTAAGCCTCAGCAACATCTAGCCAATGTTTAAATCTCTCCCACTGAAATCAGTGGGATGGTTAGAAGTGCCTAACTTGCCTTGGACTGAGTCCAGTGCTAGCAGAATAATTTCCATGGCAACTGTCAGGAAGGACAGTATTTGATAATTTTTTAACCGGATGGAGGAGGCTATCATGGCTTCTGATTCTGCTCAGTGCTAATTAGGAACTCCTGGCAAGTTCCTTGACATCTCTGGGCTTCAGTTTCCTGGTCTGTAAAATGTTAAGGTACCATTGGCTGAACAGCAGAATATGCTGGATTTCCAGGCTTGCTGAAATTGGGAATGAACATTGTTTTCCACAATGTTTGGAAAATTGGTTTGGATCAGGTTTGGATATTAGTTGTGACCATGTTTGTGTGAATGTGAGGAGCTTTAAATTGGGGTAGAGATGCACACACACACACTCCAGAAGCTTTAAGCTATTTAAAAAAACAACTAGCTTACAACATTTTAGTTACCTGCCCCCCAAATGAACATCATTTTCAGATTCCTAGTTTCCAGCGTCAAATGACCAGGAGCTCTGGCGCCTGTAATATCTCAAGCTCTTGTTGAGGAGATTGTTGAAATGGTTAATAAGGCATTGAGGAGCTGAATTCATAGTACAGCTTCTATTGAAACAGCAGCAGTTTGCACAGATCGCACTGAGTGTATTATCAGAGCAGGAATGAACTGTTTTCTTAAGGCATTTGAGGCATCTGCAGCACACATCTGCCATGCTCCATTTGCAATGTAATACACATTTGACTTTGGTTGCCGGTAATGACAACACTGTGGGGTATGGTGTTATTGTGCTGGAAAGTACGGTGGATGTAAACTCTTCAGCCTGATTTCACTTTTCGCAACTGAGCAAGTTCCTCCCCAACTATTTCTACGTACAAAGCAGGAGGTTCCGTAACCGGCTGTTCTGTCATTGCAGACTGCAGTCCTACGGGTGTCTGCTCAGAAATACCTGACTGACTGACTGACAGGTGTGTCCATTACCTTCTCCTCTATCCCTCAGTAGTGATTGTAAAGGTAAAGGGACCCCTGACCATTAGGTCCAGTCATGGCCGACTCTGGGGTTGCGGCGCTCATCTCGCTTTACTGGCCGAGGGAGCCGGCATACAGTCATGTGGCCAGCATGACTAAGCCACTTCTGGCGAACCAGAGCAGTGCACGGAAACGCCATTTACCTTCCCGCTGAAGCGGTACCTATTTATCTACTTGCACTTTGACGTACTTTCGAACTGCTAGGTTGGCAGGAGCAGGGACTGAGCAACAGGCGCTCACCCCATTGCGGGGATTCAAACCGCCGACCTTCTGATCGGCAAGTCCTAGGCTCTGTGGTTTAACCCACAGCACCACCCGCGATTGTAGAGATACCCAAAATGCTCTTCCTAATTTTTGGTTCTGGGCCTAAATAATACTTACAAGTGCTTTTTTTCATGGGGGAGACGCAGGGGTACGCATACCCCTAAACATTTTGTGAATCTAAGTTTGGCCTCATTGAGGGGAATATGAGTAGGGAAATGAGAGTTCCCCTAAACATTATTTTTTTTGAAAAAAAAGCACTGATACGTATCCACCAGAAAGGGCTAGGTAATCAGTTATCTGCAGAACAACATAAGCCCTGTGCCTCCTGGCTATCTGTCATGGATGCTTTAGCTGAGATTTGCATTCAGCTTCTGTTTAAGGCCTGGCTATTTAAGACTGGCAGTAAAAAAAAAAAGAACATAGGACACCCTGCCCACAGGCATGGCCACACATATCTTGGCAGCTTTCTTTGCTCTCTCTTCTCCAGCTTTCAGTGGCTCTTTCAGAGTCAAATTCAAAAAGATCTGGTTGGCCTGGCGTCAGTGGAGCGTTCAGAGTCTTGCTGTCTGCAGGTGACATTATGCAGGAAGGATCTGATAATTGTATGCATGCTTACATACATCTGCATTCCAAATCGACTCCAATTTGTGCATTTGTCAGAACCAGTATGATTCTATTTTTCAGCTTTTCTTTCTTTCTTTTTTTGCTAGCTGTTCCTTTCCCTTAACCACTTCTGCTCCTGGGTAGAAAAGTAGCTTTCCTCCCAGAGGTCAAAATGCTGGCACCTTGTATTTAGAGGCTTAACTGACCCAGGTGCTTCCAGCGTTCTCCTTTTAGAAAGGTCACATACAGAAATGTATTTTTATTTTTTTTGGAATATGCAGAGGTTAGGTGGGCTGCTAGGAAGCATTTCCCAGCTATAGTTTGACTCGATTGGGAAAGAGGGCAGAAGTCAGGAAGCCTTTTCTTCTTTGTCCATTTAAATGGATCTTCTCTTTCAAGCCACATTCCAGTTGTTCTGAAGCCAATGAATGCTAGTGACAATATTGGAATCTTAAAGTCCTTTGCTTGTATCCTTTAATATAAAGATGTACAACTTCCAATTAAATTTCTGGGTGAAAATGTTTGAGGTTTAAGGTGGTTGTTTTTTTAAAATCCCATGTTATTTTGAGTGGATTATGATTTTCATCTTATTTGGATTATTTGAATTTTGGAGAAACCAGGATGTTTCGAGCAGTATGCAAAGTAAAATCAGGTTGCAAAGAAGAGAACAGCTTTCATTGAGACTCCTTGCTCATGGAAACTTGGGAAAGCACAGACGTGTGGGTTGAATGCTGCATTCAGCTCCACAGTTTCTAGGAACCTTGCGCTACTCTGGATGGAAGCCATGAGAAATGTAGACATGAAAATCATTTAAGCCATTGTATTCCTGCTAATGAAGCCCTTGTCTGTGCGGTTGGGACGTAAAACATTACTCTTGAGATTTCCCTATCTGATCTAAAAAACAAACCCTGGTACTTGTAAGAGCAGATATGCAATTAAGGGGGAAGGTTGGAAAGCGTGAGTCTGTCACAAAAGTCGGGCACTTAGTGTCGCCAGTCCCATGCTGTGGAACACTCTCCCAGCAAAGATTGGGCAGGCATCCTTGCTGTTAACCTTCAGGCATCATTTGAACACTTTCTTTTTGAGCCCATTCAGGCCCATTCAGCACAAGCCTTTTTAAAGGTGAGACAGTCGTTTTTGTGAGCTTTGTATTGTTTTATGGCCTTGATATTTTAAGTGAGTTGGCCGTAAATACTTTAAGAAATAATGAATAAAAATATTATTAGGAGGCATTTATGGATGTTCAGCATCCCAACCTCGATGCTGGAGTTAATTCTAGTTTGGTGGGACCATAACTCAGTGGTGGAACACCTGCTTCACATGCAGGAGGTCCCAGGTGAGTCCTCAGCATCTCCTGGGAAAGGCACCAGGAGAGCTACTGCCCTGCCAATCAGTGTGGACCTAAGTGAGGTAGATGACCCAATGGACTGACTCAGTTCAAGGCATTTTCTTATGTTCCTAGATATAATATTTCACATAACTGATATGGATGTGAAGGAAGATCAGGGTCTATTTCTGGTGCGTGTACAAGAGGGCAAGAGGCTTGTAAGTGTTTCCCGGCTTTCCTCCATTGAAAGCTTATCAGATGTTGGATTGGGGATCATGACAGAATTGAAGTGACATGGAAGAAGAAACGTATGGTGTGAACACAATGCTTCCAGAAAGCAGCCCCCTCCTAATAAGTAAGAACCCACCTGCTTATGTTGTGGCCTCAAACCCAATCCCACCTCTCATTTCCTAAGTGCTAGAGAGCAGATGCAGGTTGGATTAGAGATGGCACTTTGTCTGTCCATCTTAGCGGATCCCTCAAGCAGTTGTTCAAAACAATGTTGAGTGCTGATGAAAGGAGTGAAGGGAAGAAGAAATATCCCAAAGCCCATGAGCATCATTCTGCAGATAGGCTCAAGAAGCTACATTTAGAGCACTGTGTTGAAGTTGACCTTCATTAGCCTGATTCAGCTATGCAGCCAGGTATGTGGAGGCAAAGAGCAACAAGACTTTCCAGGTGTTGTAATCCTGCTTCTAATTCCTGTCTTGGTAGAGGCTTTTGTTTCTGTTGTGAGATGTTTAACAATTGAAGTACTAAGCAAGGCCTAGCCTCACACCCAGACTACCCATAGAAAAGAGATGGAAGAGAAGCTCAGCATGGATTCTTATTTATTTATGTACAGAATGGACTTGTGGCTCCCTCAGGCCTGTTCTTCCCACTGCTATTGGCTCTGGATTGAATGCTGAGGCTGTTAATGCCGCATTGCACAGGAATGCCAGCTTCCTGTTGCCCAGTCGTCTTCGCAGGAAGATGGGTAATATGGCGGTTGCTGCAGCACCAGATCTGACCCGAACACCAGAAAGTCCTTGCTGAGCCATGTTGCAGTGCTATCACTTTAGCCTACAATCATATTGATGGCTGGCTTTTCCCAAAATCCAGCATTTGCTGTGGATTTTTAATTTTTTCTTCTTCTGATATGTGTCATTTCCCCCCTTAAAGATAGCGTGAAGTTTACTGAAGCCACTACTACTTCTTGCCTGACCAGTAATTAATTAAGAAGGGATCAGGACTGATAATGCTCTGTAATCCCTTCTTTCAGATCATTTTGCCTGGTAATCCCTTTAATGCTAGCGACTCCGATGGGTGACAGAGAAGAAGAGGAAAGAAGTCATGGTGAACCTTTGCTGCATGTATTGCTGTGGCTGCTGGCCTGCATTTCCTCCCTTCAAAATATTGAGGGTTTCAGACCTATGAAGTGCAAATAGCAGAGTTAAGAAAGGTGTGAAGCAGAGAGCAAAGGGCCAGATTTAGGCAGGATGTACAAATAAAAGGGATGCCAAAATTCTGCATAAGGTTGTATAGGAAATAAGTGCCGCTGCAGCTAATTAGATATATACTTCTGAGTAAAGATGTATAGAATTTGGCTGCAAGGGTATTAGCTGGTAACACTTCATACATATCTGACATTGACTCTCTAGTAATGGTGCAAAGCTGTTTGTACCCTGTGGGATACAGAAAAAGCTGATCTAACTGCTAAGTTGGGTTTATTATAAACATAAGTAGCATCCTGGTCACCCCAATACATTTTGGGGTAGTATCGAGATCTCTAGATGAAAAATGGTATACACATTTAATAAATAATAATAATAGTCTAGGTCTCACCTCCTCCTTCCATTATATTGAGAGAGAGATATATGGAACCGTCATCCTCAAAATAAGCTGCAAACAATGAACCAGGCATTCTGTGATTTGCCTTGGGACCTGGAATCCCTCAAAGTTATGGCTGGGACATGGGATCTGAGGGACTGACACCTCTTGAGCCTTACAACAGTTTCTCATGGAACAGCTACTCCACAGCTACTGTTCCACTTCTTTCCTCCGGGGAAACCCAACTGCTGAATCGGAGCAACTGTCAACTGGGTTATCCATAGATTGACTTTTGCTCTGATTTAGCACTAAAGAGTGGGTTTCCCTGGGGAGGGGGCCTGGCAAAGGGGAAACCACTTGGACCCAGGCTTTCTAGGCACGGCACAAGCCAAAGTGTTGATGAGCCCTCTCGCCTTTCAAATATTATTTCTCTGACAGCCAATCAGAGAAATACAGTTCAGGAGATTACAGCAGCTAAGTGGCTTTGAGGGGCCTTTTGTGTGATCAGAGATGCAATTATTAACCCGGACAGCCACAGACAAAGAACTCCCCAGTGTAGACTTTACTGAGTTAAGGTGCCTTTGATGCAAACGTCTCTTCATGTCTCTTAAACAACAGATAAATTCTGCTCAGGCAGTCAAGACAAGGCTAAATAATGGAGTGCTTGGCATCAGAGACTCCATGGGACTGAACAGTTGTGGACAGGGTGTGTTTTAAAGGCTAAGGGATCCACTCCTCTGGGGTATGTCTGTGTGTCAGAATAAGACCTACTTCACCTCTTGGGGGTGGATGTACTGGCTACTTCATCCTCACAATGAGCAGCTGAATCTGTGTACTGATTGATATGCTGATGTGGAGCCGGTTTGCAATGGAAATCCTCAAAATCCCCCTTCACTGTGTATTTAATAACACAGATGTCTGTAAAGTAAATGCCAGCTGATTATCGGGAAACATATTTACTGAGCATGAAAGAGGTTTGTAGTAATCAAACACTGCCAATAAGTATTTCTAACATGGTCCTATAGCCTCAGAGGCAGGCTTTTCAAGTGACACTAGGTAAAGCACCCCTGGATGGTTAAGTCCAGTCCACGGTGACTATGGGGTGCGGTACTCTCGTCTTGCTTTTCAGGCCGAGGGAGCCAACATTTGTCCACAGACAGCTTTCTGGGTCATGTGGCCAGCATGACTAAACCACTTCTGGCACAATGGAACACCATGATGGAAGCCAGAGCACACAGAAATGCCGTTTACCTTCTCACCACAGTAGTACCTATTTATCTACTTTCACTGGCGTGCTTTTGAACCACTAGGTTGGAAGGGCTGGGACAGAGCAATGGGAGCTCATCCCGTCACACAGATTTAAATTGCCGACCTTCTGATCGGACAAGCCCAAGAAGCCCAGTGGTTTAGACCACAGTGCCACCCACATCCCATGCAACTAGAGCACTTATCCACCCCAAAATTCTTATAGCTAAGACATACTTACCTCTATTGGTTACATACTTTTGGAACTGAGAAATACATTGGACTTTCACTTCATCAAATGTTTCTCTGCAACAATAAGGACTAGAAACCTGCTCATTTAAAATGTAGTTTATAACATCAACAGACAAAATAATAATACCTTATTATTTTTTGAAACTATTACCTCTTCATAGAATCAGAAGAAGCCCTGAAGCTGCTGGTTAGGTTTCTTGGAGGTAGTGATGGACTGGATGGGTGCCAATAAACTGAAACTGAATCCTGGTAAGGCAGAAGTGCTGTCACCTCCCCAGTGTCCTAAACACACTGCCACAAGAGCCCTCTGACAAAACCTTTACAGTTCAAAGTAGGGGGAAATCAAGTCCCAAGGTCATGGCAGTGAGGGCCTCAAGACTTTGAGATGATTAAGCGTGTTGAAATGGACACTTCCTCTTGGTATGAGGTGATATGCTCTTCCCCACTGGGGTGAAGCACAAAGGAAACAGAGAAATTTGCCTATTTGTCTATCTAGCCCACTCAGTCTTCAGAGTCTTAAGCAGAACACATCTTTCACATTGCTGGCTACCATATCCTTTTAATGAGAGAACCCATAAACTGAACATTTGACCATCTTCATTGTTTTCACCTCAGCACATGGAAAAAAAGAGATGCATTGATTTACTTACATTTTTGTCCCATCTTTCTTCCACGCTGGAACCCAAGATGGCATACATGTGATTCTCAGGAGGTTTCCCACCCAGGCGCTAACCAGTCCCAGGTCTGGAAGATCACTTTCAGGCCATACTCTGGGACCTACCTCAGCTCCCTGTTCTGCATAACTTACTTTACATGAACATGGGAAGCTGTCTCATACAGAGTCAGGACATTGGTCCACATAGTTTGGTATTGCCTACTCTAGGGAGTAGACAGGGAGTACCTGTGGCATTCCAGACGTTGTTGGACTCCCATTCCTATCAGCATGGTCAAAGGTAAGGGATGATGGGAGCTGGAGTCCATAACTTGAAGAGGATCATAGGTTCCTCATCCCTGATCTACAGTAACTGGCAATAATTTCCCAGTATTTCAGAAGGGAGCCTGGCATTCATGAATGAGAAAAGAGCCCTGCTGCCCTCCTTGGTATAATGAGCACCAATAAGAGGGTTTCAAGTTGGTTGTGGGTATTTGCCCCATCCCCAGTCTTGCACTATGGAAGCTGAGCACTTGTTTCTCCATGTCAAGATTTGCACAAGGAATCCTTCTTTGTGAAAATGGAGCCTAAATGTCTTGTATAATATAGGTCACTGGAAAGTGGAGCACAGAAGTATATATTAAATTTCATATTCCTTTAAAAAAACAACAACCCACAAGTCTGATTTCTTTGAAGAAAGAAAGACCCCCACCCACCCTCAGTTCCAGGGCTATAGCTAAACTATAGAAGATGGGAACTGTGTACAGAATAAATGTTCTGCCTTGTCTTGAACCTTCTGGCAGGGTCAAGTTTCCCCATAGTCATAATGAGATCTTGTTAGGAAATCCAGAGCACTGTGTGATGCTCTTTTCTCTTGGATCTCTGCATTTAAAAAAAGTCAGGTAGAAGGAGGGCGTGGGGTGGAAAGAAGAAAAATCTTGAAGGTTTAGATACTTTCTAAGGCTTCAATGATCAGTAAGAAAGAAAGAAAAAACATTGAGAGAGCGGGGGGTGAGGAGAAACTAAGAGAACATTTTTTTTATTTTTTTACTAGTGAACTTTTATTTTACTCCTTTGTTATATGTTAACTTGAGATTCAGATTCTGCAGAGGAAGAGGTTTGAAGTGCAGTGGGGAGAAAAGTCTGCTACCTCCAATTATACCAGCAATAAATATATGTTTGGTGGCATTTAAATTAAAGAAATAAGGATCAGCTGCAAGCTTTCTCTCTTTTCCATTTGAGAGGAATAAGGTCCCCCATTGTTAAAGCTGAAGCAAGAACAGGCAGCTTGCCAGGAGCTGTTTGAAAGGCAGGTGAGAGTTTTCTGAAGTCAGAAATATCAATTCCACTTTAAATTGAAGTGTGCTAAATGAAGATGCTGCAGAGCTAATAAGGCAGTGACTACATTAGAGGACAGTAGCCGAAGCGCAAGGTCTGTGATTTTGCCTTTGGCTACAGACCCACATTCAGGTGTGGCCAGGGGTCTTGGCATCTTTGAAAGGGCAAAGACAGGGAGGGGGAAAGGAGAAGCTTCAGGCAGGTGTTGTCCTAGTTCCCGGGTATGTGCCTCATTAAAACTACTGCCGAGTTTGCTGTAGTTAGCAATGACTATTAAACACACAAGATTCAGGGTTGCGGAAACAGAGAGATGCTGCAGCTCAGGCATCATCAGCTGAAAATAAGGTAGGGCAGGGCAGCCCAATGGTTGGTATGCAGTTTGGGACTGTTGGGGTGAGCTGATGTGTAGGAGGGGCAGTATTTTCTATTTTGTGTAGTCATATAGAGGAGATTTGGAGGTTAAAATGCAGCAGTGAGAAAGGCTGGGTATCACACTGTACCTCTATTAAAGCTATAGCTTTTTAGAGAGAGTGTGTGCATTCACGATGACTTAAGTTCATTGCTGTCCAACCATGTATTTCCAAACCCACCCTACATGGCCCTATTACATGGTGGATAGAGCTTTTGTTATCCCACAGAGCAGCTGTGAGGGCAGAACCAAATGTAGCTTGGATATGTGCCTAATTGCAGCAGTATACAAAACTCTTCATAGCTAATGGAAGCACTACAAGTGGACTAAAGGGGAATGCAAGATCCTTGAAGAAAAAGAAATAATTTCCTGAAGGGTAGTCTGATTTATGGCTGTTAGATACAATAACACCTGAATGATCCATTTATTCTGTTGCAGTGTGCCCTGGTTATGGCATGTTAGTACTTTTCTTCACTATAGCGATGCAGTTCTTGAGGCTAGCATCGACTAAGTACGGCTGCATGGCTATTATCATGTCAGAAAGGTTCCAATGATCAGCGGGGTCTTCAGCACGTTAAAGTGAATGCAGCCATATTACATCTCAGTCAAAATATGTCCAGCTGCAGTAATTACTGTGTATTAAACAAAACAGCAATTGGTTATTGGTTCATTTAAATGCTCTAATGAATATCTTGGTGTGAATCTCATGGTATTTAATTAACATGCAGTAGCTGTCCCTGTGTGACACTTTTCTGCATTTATGTGTTAATTTGTGCTTCCTCACCCCTCCCTTTATTTTGGTGAACTGCCAGCAGTATAGGAGGGAACAGTGAATTAAATATAAGCGAGAGAAAGAATTCAAAGAGAGACTAATAAAGTTAAAGGTGGATGAATGACTGGAAACAGGTAGTGTCTGCGGTCAGGATATATGCAGTGTCTCTTAAGCAGCAAGGCACCCCTGCAGACTACAGTTCTGATTAGCAACATCCCATGGTAATCATAGGGCTCATCTGCCCATTATTGTAAGCAGCAAACCATGCCTTACCATGAATGAGCACTGCATGCTGTCTGATTGCTCTCCTCCTGGAGCAGGAGCAACAAACCACAAAACTTGACTTACCATGAAGACTATGGTTTGTTTCTCCCTAAGCAAAGGCAAACCTAATGGTTTGCTGCTTGTACTAAGGAAAAAGCAAAGCAGGAACAACCGGGTAACATACACTAGCATACTGCTCATTCACAGTAAGCTGTGGGTTATGGCTTATCGTGATATGCAGATTGTTCAGATAGAGGCTGCATTCACAATATACTTTTGAAGCACTATGATCCAACTTCAAACAGTCATCGTTTCCCCCAAAGAATCCTGGGAACTGTTCCTGTCTCAGAGCTACAATTCCCAGACTGGTTAAACCATCAATTAACAATGTTTTGTCAGTCCAAAACTCTGAACCAATAATGCTTTAAGAGGCAGCGGTGGGGAGCCTGTGTTCCTCCAGATGTTGTTAGAACTCCAGCCCACAGCCAGCATGGACAATGATCAGGGCTGCTGAGATATGTGCTCCACCAGCATATGGAGGGCTGCAGGTTAGGCACCCCAGCTTTAAATCAAACCTACAGTGATTGTCCCATTCACAGAAATTTGACAGCCAAACCCATATGCGATAGGTTCTGATCACCAACACGTGGCAATGTGTAGACTCCTCTTCCCAAAGAAATGTTGTTGCTCATTTCTCTAAATTCTCTCCCCCCCTCCCCCTGCTTTCCATGAAATTCTGTGGAGGGAAGACAGCAAAGAGCCTCCACATTTGCTTTGAGATCTTAGTTTAAGAAAAAGTTGGTGGCAACTCTTACAGAATCAGACCCAATGCTGCTCATAGATTGCACAGAGAAATAGTGGTCTGGACTGAGGAGAACCTGCAGGTGCCCATTTGTATAGTGTGGCCCTGTGATAGATGGTGGTGCTAAAGCCATTTCAAAAATCAGCCAGAGAGACTGCAGCATTTCTGTGTTCACCTGTTACAAAGCGAGGTGCACAAATGAACCCACAGTTTCAGATCTGTTTTGGATTAGACCTGAATTTGTTTGTTCTCCCCCCTGTTTTCGCTGTCCTCTTCACACGCCAGATCTTTAAGCTGCATAAGCTAAGCAGCCCAGCATTTCTGAAGCCCAATTTAATGCTAAGCTATAAATTGAAGAATCAAAATTGCCTGGGATGATGAAACCCTGGTCATGGATTAGGGAGTTTGGACCAAACAGACCTAGAAATGGAACTCGAGCAACTGGATTAAATCAATTTGATTCACCTAAAGGGCAAAACTACCATTCAAATGCACGTGGCAGAGAAAGGCAGGAGCTCCCATTACCTTCCACCTAAATGGTGGGTGAGACATTCAAAAGTGCAGGCTGACCTTTTCTAGCTGAAAGGTCCCAAGTTCTCACTTGACTCCCTGTCTGCCTCTCTGCCTCTTTTATTGCCTTTCTCTTCACCCCACCTCCCCTGACTCCTCCTGAGTAAATGATGCTGCCTGACACGCAGTCGCTCTTGCTATAAAAACCCCTGGACAGAGAAGAGCAGGTCAAATGCATAATTAGTTTTCTCCATTGCAAAATCAAAAAGGTTTTGTTTGTTTTTTAAAAAATGTGTGCTGGTGAGAAGAGGCTGGGAGAAAGTATGTGGGGTGGCGGTGGCAGCGTTGCATTAGCGCACTCTCTTGGGTGACCTTCAAACCCGTGCAAAATCTTGTGGGAGGAGGCAAGCCAGGCAGTACCAAGCTGGCGTTTTCAAAATTATCTTGGCAATCAACTAAATGGGGACCTGGATTAATACCACGTCATGCATTGAGCACCATTGGGTGGAACAGCAGGATACAAATTTAACAAATAAATCAACAAGCGTTGCCTGAGGTTCCATGCTGCACGGAGCTCACACGTGATTTTGTGCATTACAAACTACAGTTCACACAACAGGGGATGGCCGTTACTTTCATGCTTTGCTTGTTTGCAGTGAATTTCATTGGCTGCTTCTGAAGCATAGGAAGCTGCCTTATACCAAGTCAGACCATTGGCCAGTCTCGCTCAGTAGTCTCCACACTGATTAGCTCTCCCAGCTGTTCTCCTCTTTCAATTGGCTGTCACGGTAATTTGAAGCTCCTCCTCCTAGTGGGCAGCAGCAACTCTACTGGCAGGAAGCTATTGCTGCATTTCCACACAACTGATGAGCTGCAATGGGGCAGGACTCTTTGTCCACCCACCCCTACCTGGAGATGCTGGGGATTAAACCTAGGACTTTCTGCTTACAAAGCGCATGTTCTACCAAGGAGTTAATCAATCCATTTATTTATGGATATGCCCCCCCCCAAACAAACTCTACATAGTGGGGAAAACAAGACAAATTTACATAAATGTTGCATATGCTAATTTGTATGTATAGATGCAAATTTTGTGCAACCTCCTCATGCTGTGCTGGTTACACAGACACACGTGCATGTATTTTGCAGCATGAGCCTGCCCTGGAGAACCACGGCCAATCGCCGAATGACAAATACGTTGCAGTCAATGTTGGTTAAAAGTCTGTGCAAGTCTTAACAGCCTTGTGCAAGGGCTTCTGATTATTAACGGCAATTAATTAATCACCACTCCCAGTCTGCACATAGCTCCCAGCTTTCCAGCCTGGGATGGGCAGACGAGCGCATCTGCCACTACCGAGTGAACACGGAATGCAATGGAGACCACGCCAGAGGGCAACATTTTGGGGGGGACTCCCAGTTGATAGGCCCCAACACCAATTTGCCTCCCCTGCCTTCCCAAGCCCCTTGCATGCGGTGCTGAGAATCCCGGGTGGGTGGGTGAGAAAGGAGGGCTTCCCAGTGAGTCTGACACAGATGTAATTAATACCTTCTCTGTCTGCCACTGAGCATATGGGACGTGTTAGCAGAGTAATTAAATTTTGTGAAGTGAGTCTTTCTCTTGGAAAGCTGGAGGGTGGGTCGGTGGAAGGCAGGGGAGCAGTGGGGCTGCCATATGCCCGCCTTCGGGAGGGAACGCTGTGCGATTCGCCACCACGGGCCTGATCTCCAAATTGCTCCTTGCATGACAAGCAGGGGAAATAATTAAACACTGGCTCATTTGCATTATTTATTGCTTTTGTATGTTCTATAAAAAAAGCAAACCACAGTGGAAGGAGCTGGTCCGAATGCAGAGCCCCCAGATGGGAACAGAGCCCTGTTGCCACCTGGTTTGGTTTTAAAGTGGTCAGCTGCTTTTTTGGCACCAGGTCAGGATTATTTTCCTCCATTCCTGGCAATGGCGTTAGGCACCAGGCAGTTTTAAAATTGTATCTGTTTCAATTATATTTCCCAGTGAAAAGCATCTAAGATTTTCCGTCCTAGGGGAGGAATGTTTGAGCCGGATAGATATATTCATGGAACATGGGGGAGCAACAGGACAGATGCATCGCAGCTTCAGGGAATACAGCTGGACATAGATATGCCTAGTTGTCTCCTATGAGCTCTTCCTCTCGCTGACCACAAAAATATATTGGATAAAAACTAACCTAAGAAAAAACTACATAGGTGCGAGGGGTATGGGGAATAGCAAGGCACCTACACACATGATGGTCCAAATCCAATGCAGATTTAGGGCCTGTGAATATCCTTGGCATCAGTGGAATTAAGTGCCCACCCTTGCCTTGGATGATGGCCAAGGAAGCAACTTGGTTGTATAGTCTGTGAGGAGAAAAGATCCCCTGCTATTTTCCAGGGATAGTATGGTTTCACCTGACCCTTGCAAATCATTGTTTTGTCACTCGTTAACCTCTTGTGAATTTGGAAATGCTCTTTAATCTTGCTCTTGTTCTTGCTGTTGTGTTTATAGTTGGATGCAGCAGCTTCCATTCCATTTTGCCCCCATAGCTGCTTATCCAAATACTAAATGCTGCTGAATGTGGTTTGGGACCACCACAGCCTGCAGCAAAGTCAGGGCAGATAGCATCACTCTTCCTCTGATGGTCTACCTGATGCATGATGCCACAGGGTGTGGAGACTCGTATGATTCCAATTAATCAATTGAATGCCTGGGTAAACAGGAATGTCTTAGCCTGGGGCCCGAAAGATGACAGTGATGGCCCGAAGCCATTTGCTCCCTGGGGAGAGAATTCCACAAACAGGGAAGAGACTACTGAAAAAAAGTTTGTTCTTGCATTGCTACCCCCAACAACTGCATAAAGGTAAAGGTAAAGGGACCCCTGACCATTAGGTCCGGTCGCAGACCACTTTGGGGTTGTGGTGCTCTTCTTGCTTTACTGGCTGAGGGAGCCAGCGTACAGCTTCCAGGTCATGTGGCCAGCATGACTAAGCCGCTTCTGGCGAACCAGAGCAGCACACGTTTACCTTCCCACCTATTTATCTACTTGCACTTTGACGTGCTTTCAAACTGCTAGGTTGGCAGGAGCAGGGACCGAGCAACGGGAGCTCACTCCATCATGCTCTGTAGTTTAGACCATATGCCTAATGCCACATTATGTGCCTGATACTGGACTTCATGATTATGCATCAAACACACGATAAACAGCTGACACATATGATTTCTTTTTATGATTTTTATTCCTTTCTGTTAATTCTATCTATATTTATGCTTTGCTTTTAGAAGTTCCCTGTTTTGAAATACTGAAGATACACACAGGAAGCATACCCTCCAACTCCCCCCCCCCCTCAAAAAAATTGGGACGTCATATTCCATCATCATCATCATCATTTTATTATTGAAACCCCATCCATCTGACTGGGTTGCTCCAGTCACTCTGGGTGGATTCCAATATATATAAAAACATAATAAAACATTAAACATTTTAAAACTTCCCTATACAGGGCTGTCTTCAGATGTCTTCTTAAGATAGTAGAGCTACTTATCTCGAGGTCACATACCATCCAACATTTCTCCAATGAAAATAGCGGCATCCTAAGGAAAAGTGGGACATTGCTAGGTCAAATCAGAAACAGGAACAGCTTCTTTAAATCTGGGACTGTCCTGGAGAATAGGGACACTTGGAGGGTCTGAGGTAGGTGATGGATGGAAGATGAAGGGTTTTGCATGAGGGGCGGATTAGAAAGGATCTCCCAGGGTGAAAGGCTGGGGGAAGAGGGGGAAGCTCCCAGGTGAGAGCTGGGAGGGCTCATTCTTGGGTGTGTAGAATAAGGGTTAAGATATAATTGTGATAGAGGGCCTTGTATTTACTTTCTCTTCTTCTTTTTTTCCTCTTCTCTTCTTTCTTCCTTTTCTTATTCTTCCTTATTTCTTTTATCTAGTTTAGTTTGGCTTTTACTGTATTTTATGTTGAAAACATTTAATAAAAATTGATTTTTTAAAATACAAAAGTTGTTAAATATGGGATTATTTGGCTATTACTGTCTGGTAATTGATAAGGAATATGGAAAAAATAAGATTCTTTTGAAATATTGCTGGGATTTTCTGTGGTTAAGTTTCTTGTTATGAGTTAAAAGATTCAGCAACCGCACTACTGTGGCCTTGTTTGGAACAGAGTTACTGTTGAAGGGTTGGCTCACATTTTTACGATTCACCTGGCTGAATCCTTCAAGCCTTGATATGAATGCTCCATCTGGGAGAATCACAAGCAAAGCAGAGAAAAGGAAATGTAAGTGAAATGCTTTGATTGGCTGCAAGCCGCATTGGGTTCATAATGTCACAAGGCCCTGAGTCCCAGGGAGCTCTTTCTTCCACCCAAGAAGGTCATGCTCTTGGGCTGCCTTTGTTCTCCTTTCACTTCTGCATACGTGCCTGGGAAACCCAGCATGTCTGTGCCATTGCAGAAGAAGGTTTGCTTGCTAAGAGAAGGCTTGACACAAATTAGCAACTTTTACGGAACTCTGCAGTAACTATTTAAGAATCATGACCTATTTCTTGAGCCCTCAGCGCTCCAGAACGATAGCCGCAACTTACAAAATCCCCACCGCTCTGCAATGTTATTGGATAAACAAATTGATCCAACTGTACTGCTTCCAGCAGCACTAAAGGTTTTACTTCATCAGTGCCAGGAGATATTTCAAAGCCCCTTGTGGGCCACCGTATAAGGCTGATGGAATTTATCTGGCACAGTGGAGCGCAAGGTCTCTGTCCACCAGGTGCTGAAGACTGAGTAGTGAAACTCCTAGACTGGTCATCATGAGAGTGAGTAATGTATATATGAAGGAACACCTTGCATAAATTTAATGACACGTATATGTAATGTCTTTCTGGAGTGCTTTGACTGCAACAGTGTGAGAGACAGTGTGGTGTTGTGGTTAAGAGTCTTGGATGAGGACCTGGGAGACCAGGTTGCAGAACCCTACACAGCCATGAAGTTTGTCAGGTGACCTGGGGCTTATCACAGTCTCTCAGCCTAACCCAGTACTGGATCAGAGTGGGGAGCACAAAAATGGGCCTGTGTCCCATGTGGCAAGTGTCCCATCTTCTATCGTGTACTTCTTTCTCTTTTTCTTCCTGCATCCCTGATCGCAAATGGAAGACAAGATTTTCAATGTTTTTCCCCCAAATTTTAACCACAGGGATGTAATTTGATTATATGAAGCCTCTTTCTCTACCTATAGTTATTCATCACTCAAAGGCAGAGTGTATATGCTTCTCAAAACATTTCATTTTTTGCTACTAATTTTAGTAATTCTTCCTCATTTTTGCTATTATTCATTGTTACAGTTAATTAAATTATTAGAGACGTTGCTAATTTTAAAAGGTGGTATATTAGCTCACATTTTATTTCCAGCGTTTGTTTTCTTATGTGTCTGCTTTATGATACGTACAGTTGTCTCTGAATAATCTTTTTCAGGAAGTTGCATACCACTTGGTTCTTCTGCTCCTTTGCTATATTTAAAAGGAGCGTGAATGATGGTATGGAAAGACTCTGTGCCAGTTTTAGACACTCCTGTCTAAAGATTTGGAGTGAGCAACATGTGATGCTAAATTAGTGTCATGTGCAGTTAGACCCTACATCTATGGCATGGTGACTGCAGCAGCTAACCTAAAGAGGGAAAGCTTTGTTATTGTTGTTTAGTCATTTAGTCGTGTCCGACTCTTCGTGACCCCATGGACCAGAGCACGCCAGGCACTCCTGTCTTCCACTGCCTCCCGCAGTTTGGTCAGACTCATGTTTGTAGCTTCGAGAACACTGTCCAACCATCTTGTCCTCTGTCGTCCCCTTCTTCTTGTGCCCTCAATCTTTCCCAACATCAGGGTCTTTTCCAGGGAGTCTTCTCTTCTCATGAAGTGGCCAAAGTATTGGAGCCTCAGCTTCACGATCTGTCCTTCCAGTGAGCACTCAGGGCTGATTTCCTTAAGAATGGATACATTTGATCTTCTTGCACCATAATTCAAAAGCATCAATTCTTCGGCGATCAGCCTTCTTTATGGTCCAGCTCTCTTTATGGTCCAGCTCTCACTTCCATACATCACTACTGGGAAAACCATGGCTTTTATTTCTATGTGTACATTGTTGCAAACCTCAAGACTAAGAATGTATAGTGGCTCACTTTCATTAGCCTCTGGACAATTATTGAGGGTGGGAGGGTGGGGGGAACAACACAGCTCTCAGGGCCATTAAGGTGCAACTGAGAGAAATGTCTGTAAAGGGAGCAATGCTGCTCTCTTTGTGTGGATATGGAATTAAAAGATGCTCTCATACTGGGCAATGTATGGCAGCCAAATACTTTCCATCCTTTCTGTCGGGGCATGCAGTGCCTTAGGCAAACACACTAGACCTTCCAGGAGCAAGCCTAAGTGGAAGGGCTGGTGTCTTGTATTGCCTTGAGGAGAGACAACTACACAGGTGGGCACCAAGTGGGGAGGAGAAGGTGTGTTCAATCTTTTCCCTCACCTGCCACCCAGTGATGGAGGGTTGTTATTTGTTAAGGGAAGAGATGGAAGGAGAGGGGAGAAGTCCACCTCAGCCTATTCCTTCCTCTCCACATTTTTCAAATACAAATCCTCTTCACCCTGCTTTCTCCAAACAAAGAGGATGACTGCAGTCAAGGTAAACAGCTAGCCCCTCCAGGTGAGGGAACAGACGAGGGAGAACTCAGCACTGAAATGCATAAGGACATTCTCATGTGTCTGAGAGCTCATAGGGCATTTCCAAGCATTTTCATTATAACTTGGGAGTGTGGGGAGAGAATGTGTGTGCAATTTCTTAATTGTCTGCATTTTGTCATCACGCAGGCACGTCTGAAAAATGCTGACAGATAGAGTATGCTCCTAGAAAGAAGAACGTTTTAGGTTAACAGCTTTTGCTATATTTTCGATGGCTGCTTGTATAATTTTGCATCTTTAAAAATCTAAATATCTGGACATTAGTGCTGACAGTTTATTTTTCAATTTGCTTTCCCAGCCGCAAGCTGCCCTTTCATCTGTAATTAGCAGTTCAGTATGAGACACAAGTCATTGTTGGTGGGGGAAGAGTGGCTGCAGGTGCCAAGGCTGTTCATGACCTGATCTGGAAGGAGACAGGGTTCATTTTGTAATCAGCCATGTATCTCTGCTGTTCAAAAGCAAATACTGGCTTGAGGCTGCCTGGCTCAAAAAGCCAGGGCTTCCCAAACGAAGGGCAAGATGATACTGTTGTCTAGGGCAGGGATGGGGAGTCTGCTGTGTTTCCCTAGGAGCTGTTGGGCTCCAACTCTCATCAGACCTATGATGGGAATTATAATCCAACAACATCTAGACAGAGGGACACAAGTTCCTTATCCCTGTCCTAGGAGCTACAGGCAAAAAAAAAAGTAAAGTCAGTGGGACACAGTTCTCTCTCTTCAGGTTTGGAAAATGCCGTAGATGGAAAAGTGGGCCAAGCAGAGAAGGTTCCAGAGAGTGATGAAGAGGCAAATCTATCAGAGAGCAAAATAGAACTCTAAAGCTCTGTGTCCTAGCTGATGCTGCTTCTTTTTTGCTCCTGAGCTTTCCCCACAAAAACCTAGTTTTTAGCTCTCAGTTGGAGCAAACATCAATTTGCAGATTGCCCTTTGCGCCAATTCAGCTTTAAGGAGCAGGTTTTTTGTGTGGAAAACTCCAGTGCAGAAGAAAAGGGTGCTTGGATGCAGAGCTTTAAAGCGCAGACCGTACCTGGAAAGAGAAGAGGAAAGGTAAGTGTGGATAAGCCCTAACAGACCCACACAGGGACAAAGTGGATTCTTGACACTGGAAGAAACTAGGCCAGAAAAGCCCACCACTAGTACTGAAGGATAGGGTTGTTTTTTTTAAAAAAATAAAATTGGTTTGAGAGGGGTGTGTGTGTGTGTGTGTGTGTGTGTGTGTGTGTAGTACAGAGTTAAGAAGCTTAGAAACTGAGGCTGCCTGGAGTCTCTCAACTCCACCACCCATTCTGTCTCATCGCTAGCAATGTTTAAAAGGAAGAATAAAACACACAGGAGTCCCATTGGTAAATAAAAAAATGTTCTTTACATACAGTTATTTCATATTCACAATGGAATCCTTGTGCAAGGGAAAAGGAAGAGAGAGTGAGTGAGGGGCAGAGCTTAGGTGCTTAGTGGGAAACCACTGAGTGCATTTACCCTGGCTATCTGTTAGTCTCAACTGTACCCTCTACTGAATGGAGATGTGCAAGGTTGTTTATACCCAACACTAAATTCCAAGGGGCCAGGGCCTCAGTCACTCGAGTTCTGCCTCCTGTGAATGCCACTTCTAGAATTTTGAAACTGAACACAACAAATGATAGAAATATAAACTAGTAGATGCTGATGCTTTCTGTAGTAATATGGGTTGCAGAGGCAGGGTGGTGATAGACTATGTTACATATTGTGGTTCAATGGTTCATAACTTTGGACCATAGTGCAGAAACCACATACACTTGCTTCTTCCTCACCAGAACCAACTTGTCCATGCTAGAAAAGGACAGGAAAGGCACCACTACTGGCAATCTTTCCATTGGCATGGGGGGTTTCATCCCCCTCCCAGCTTGGGAAAATATATTTGATTTAACCTTCTCCAGCAATTTTGTCTTTGTCCTAATGAGCTGGATGTACAGTGTGGGAAGCTGTGTCCTAAGGGTTGTTTGCATTCATTGCTGCTCTGGGGGTGGTTAGAAAGAGTGTTTTGCAATTGCTAGGCAACATCAGCATCTTCTCTCAACCTTATCTCCTGGTCAGCCATGTGGGAGTATATGGGTTTCTAAAACCATATGGCCCAAAGTACCTTGCAGTAAAGGGCAAAAAGTACATGTAACATTCAAATGTAAATGTAATGTGGGTGGAGGGGGAGAGAGCAGTGTCAATACCAAATTTATTTATTTTTAATATAATTTTTATTGAATTTTACACAATTTTCCCAACACGACATCTCCAACACAACATAACAAATCTATCATAGCCTAGGGCTTCCATCAACCCCTTCTAATGGTATTCTGAATTCCTTTCTAATTATGCATTTTATTACTATGCTTATTGTTTTAAATCCAATCTTACATCAGCTAATCTTAATGCTTCTCACAATAAATTGAATAGCCCTCCTTATAAAACTTCTTGCAATCCTACAAGCAATGTTGAGTAGTTACAGTTGTCTTTCAAATACAACATAAATTTCTTCCAGACCTTTAGGAAAATCTGGTCCCACTGGTTTCAAATTTTCCCTGTAAGTCTTGCCAGCTTGACATAGTCCATCAATTTTATTTGCCACTCTTCTTTTGTTGGCATTTCTTCTTCCTTCCATCTTTGGGCTAATAGCATTCTTGCTGCAGTGGTCACATATAAAAACAGTTTTTAAAAATCATTTTTATGAATTTCTGTACCTGGAAATGTATATTTCAACATTTTTTTTATTTCGTTATAAATCATTTCCCAGAAGTCTTTCACTTTTTTACATTCCCACCACATGTGGTAAAACGTGCCTCTCAGTTCCAAATTAGAAAAGACCAAGAAGTGAATTTCACAAGTTGCTCTCATCAACGGGCCAAAAAGACTCCTCATTCAGTTAGGAGTTAGCCAACATCTCTGATGAAGAGTTGTTGAATTGTGTTAGGTCCACCTAGGGCTTTTCCCCCAGCCAGAACTCACTGGAACTCAGTTCCGACACCTCTCAGGTGGGCCCCATTGCCATTCTGAGAGAACAAGGGGAGTGTTCATGGTAAGTTTCTCTTTTCTAGAAAAATAGCACTGCACCACCAGTAGAAATTCAAAGTTGCTTGATCAATGTATTTTACTGTTTCCATCAGCACCTCATTAGGTTCACCTTTTTACCATCCCTCTGGTGTGCAACAAAGGCCAAACCTTTAAATGTGAAGAGGGCTCTCTTCCTTAATTTATAACTTGTATCTTGTAAACTTTGACACGTCCTTGTGTTTGGCACTGCCTGGCAAAGTGCTCAGCCCAGCCCAGCATCATGCAGCCTCACAGTATAAGGGGAGTTAGAACAATAAAACAATGAGATAAAACAATAAATTAAAACAACAAAATGAGGCACTAAAAGGAGTTAAGAAGTAAAACGGTAAGAGAAGGATAAAAACAAGTGCTATGGGTTGGTTATAGAGCAGGAACTTGCCTTAGAGTTGTCCTTAGAGCTCAAAACCCTGCTTCAAGCACTCGGCAGACATTTTGGATTCGAAGAAGGCCCTCAAGCAGCTCCATGTTTGAGTGGATGAGCAATGGAAGGAGGGGCACATAATTTTTGACCCACTCAAATTGCCCTCAACCTGCATCCTTGTTATACTCATTTTAAAAGTTCCCATGTGGCATGTAGTTTTGCCCCTTGCAGTGACACATCCAAGGGGAGATATGTATTTGCAGCCCCATGCAAGGTCAAGCATCGTTCACAGGGCAGTTGAAAGCAGGAAAACAGCGGTTGGTGAAAGGGTTAGGCATTTTCTCTCTCCCCCTCGCTTCTTTTCATTTTAAGAAAAGCGACATTTTATTTTTTATGCATGTATGCGTTTAATATAGTACATCTCCCTAACCCTTCATGCCGGTTAAACACCCCCCCCCCAAACCCCTCTCCAGGGACAGCGACAACAGCAACCTCTCCTCAATGTGTTTTTGCTTCTGCAAATGCACCTCCGATGAGCAGGAGCCTCCAAATTCCTCTTCCAACTTTGCTGTAGGTGAAACACAGTGGCAACATCAGTGGAAGTACGAAGGCTGGAACTTGCCCAACAAGAGTGCCTTAATCAGCCTCAAACATGCTGTCAATTCAGTGTCATTAATACAACTGGGATGAAAGCAAAGAAAGATAGCACATATGGCCCATTAGCTAAGCAGCACACTAATTATGGGGAGGTGTCACATTACTCACGAAGGGCCAGATTCTGCTACTGCTGCTCCCACTAGATGCAACAGCCTCTCACCAAGAGCAACAGGATTGCCTCCAGTAACTGGAATGGAAGCGTGCCCTGCATGGATGGGTAGAAGCAGCAGCGGCGGTGGCGGGGGGGGGGCAATCAAGCCCCTCTCTGTATTTGTACCTTGCCTGAGCTGTCAAAGAGCACAGTTATTAAAACAAACCCGGTTTCTTCCACACAGACATCTCTAGGATGATGAGCTATGAGGAGCTATATAATTGTAAAGAGAGCTGGGGTGGGAGGGGGGTGCTCAGATATTTATATTTCGATTTTTATTTGATAAACAAAATCAGACAATTATGCTGAACAAAGGGACCTCTTGGAATTCAGACACACTTGTTATTTTGCAAGCTGGGGAGGTGGAGAGGAAAGAGAGGGAGGGAGGGAGGGAGACAGAGAGCGAGAGAGCAATATCAGCCTAAACAGGAGAAAAGCATTAGCAGGGAATAATCTAGGCTCATCAGCCCAACTCTCCAGCGGTGCTGAAGACAGGAAAATGATGCCTTTTTATTAGCCTTATTGTCTTTAATTAAAGCATTCAGCAGAACCCTGCGATAATGGACTGTGAGAGAGGTCGGCAGCATTTGTAATAACACAATGCAGGGTTCAATTAAGTTGTACTTTTGCAGTTTTTCATCTCCAATTTAAACAAGCTAGTGATATACGCAGAATGATTACCTTCCCGAACCGAGGAGAGAGGGGGAGGGGGAAGGAGCTGGGAGCTGGGGAGGAGAAGTCACTCATTGCTGGTGCAATAAAATTGCTTGCTGTGTCTTGGTGTTGTTTTGGGCACTCAGGTGACTTGGGTCCTGTGTTCATCACAGCCATCTGTACTGGGGATGAGCCATAATTTGACAGTTCCATCCCATCATGTTCCATGTGTGATCCAAGAGAACCAACTCTATTTGTTGTCAGTCTTTTTAATTCTTTCCCCAAAAGTTTATTATTATCACCACGTACAAATGGGAATCCTGTTTGCTTTACCTGATGCTCATCTTTCCTCCCTTCTCTGTCTGAAAAAAGAAGCTTCAATATCTCATAAAAAACCAAGGAGAAAAGGGAGATATTTTTTAGGGGCTTGGTAATAAACATTTGAGCAGAAAGACTCCAGGTGACTGACAAGTGTGTGATCTTGCTGCCTCTTGCTCTCCCTCCTGTGCTCTTTTGAATTATTGGCCATAAAGCACTGCAGTTGTACCCCCCCCCCCCACGAATGAGAGAGAAGGCAGACTCAGGTAAGACCCACATGGCCAACACTTCACTTTTATCTTGCCCATTAAGGAATGCTAAATTAGAATGAAACCACTCCGATAATGCAGCTGACAGCTATATGAAGACCGAATGCATTTGCTATGGAAAAAATAGACACCCTAGCGGAATTCACGATGACGGGACACTTTACCGTGTGCGTAACTCATACACACGGAGATAAAAGTCGTGCTAAATTTCGTCAGATTTTTATGTGGGATTTTTTAAAAAAGAAAAAGGCAGTGGTAAAATCATAGAATTTAAAGGAGCGAGGCTGGATTCCAGTCTCAGTGCTGTAGCTGTAACTCGGCAAGAATTTACTTTAAAATAGAAATATCACTTATGAATCCAACTATGTCTGCCTGGTGCCCTCCAGATCATCCCTAGCCAGCAGAGATCTGTTGGCTGGAGCTGATGGAAGTTGTAGTGTAAAAAAATCTGCGGAGCACCAGTTTGGGGAAGGCGTAATTCATGTAAATAAAAAAGGAGCCTTGTGAATGGCAAAACAAGATAGCATGGAACTCAAGAACCTGTTGAATATTATTGCTGAAGTGTCCCAAAATCCAGTTCTGTCTAATTCCAGGGTTTTAAAAAAAGATTTGTTGATTGTTTTAATTTAGGAATCACTTTTTATGAAGCATCTTGAAGCACTTGATTAATAAAATCATCAACCAGGAAGCATCTATAAAACAATTTAATGTACAAAAACAATTGAAACTGTTTTTGCATATGAAATTGTTTCAAACCCAATACCGATACAGTATTCACTTAAAAGGTATATTCTTCTAGCAAGGAAGGTCCTCAACAGGTGCCCCAAAAACAATAGAGATGGCACCTGTCTAATTGGCAAGTGTGTTCTAAAGAGTAGGTGCTGCCACACACTAAAGGCCTGATTCTTAAATCATATGAAAGGGATCTCCTGATGAAGGCCATCTCCTGCAAAATGCTGTGATCAGTTAGGTATATAAGGGGCAAGATTATCTTTAGGTATTCTGGTCCCATGCTGTGTGGCATGCAGCAGCAACACTTTATATTCAAGTATTTAATGATGATGATGATGATGATGATGATATGTTCAGTGAACACAAACAACACTTAAAGCAGCAAACGAGTTGCAAAATCAATGTGAGATGATACACCATTTCTCATGTCCAAACATATCATGCAATCAAGTTAATATGCTTAGACGTGTGTCTATCAAATGTTATTCCAATAAATCCATATCTTGTGATGACAGACACATGGGCACTGCTGCAAAGAGGATGTATTCCTTACTTATTTGTATTTTTTTAAAAAAATAAAGAAATAATAGTGTGCAATTTTTTCAAAAGAGAAGCATGAGTGTTTGTGGTGGGTTGGTGGTGAAGATGTTAAGCTACCTGGTGTAACTTCTGTTGCTAGGCTGTTGGTGAAATGTAATATTTACAAAGCAAGAATTGTGACCTAAGTGGGTTGCGTTTCTGCGGATATCCATGGTAACGGACAGTGAGAATAGAACTCATGAACTTCCAATTCTCTAGTGCCTAGAGAAACATTCCTTAGGCTTACAGCCTAGGCAGGTAGAAATGTCTCCAGGCCACTCAGGTGCTTCAGGCACAAGGACCTCATAGTGTTCATCTCATGATGGATAAACAAAACAGTGCAGCCATATCATGGCTGAAGGGATTCAGGCAGCACCTCTCATGGAAACAGCTTTGGACGTAGAAGAGAAGGAATATTGCAGAACCATGTTTTAAGGCCATAAACTTCAGGGCTTCCCCATTTAATATAATAATAGCCATTCAAAATGGCTGCTCTTCTCCAATAGGTCCCATATCAGATTACAGTGTTCCTTTTCTGTGGGCTTAAGTATACGAGTGCATGATGTTATGTTAGGGACACTGATGTGCATAATACTTTAAAGAATGCCAGTAATAAATGTACATTCATGTCTTGTCTTTAGATTCCATTTTTACTGCTTGTAATAATTTGACACAGTTGTTTTTCTGTGCTGCGTTATCCACACCTATCTTTTGGACAGCTCTGATTATTTTGTTCCTGCATGAGGTTCAGACTCCTTTTTTGAATATTTTTTTTAAAAATATTTTAAAAGAATTTTTACCTGGATTAATTTTCCAACTGGATTTTTCTGGATCCTATATCCCTAGGCACCAGACTGATACCTAGTAATGTGCATGTAACACCACAAGAACCCAATTTTTGGAATTTCACTCAGGTGGCGCAATGGCTCAGTGCATCAGGCTGTTAACAATGAGGTTGATGGTTCGAGCCCACCCAGGGATAGCTGTGGGCAGGACTCCTGCATTGTAGGGATGGACTAGATGACCCTTAGGGACCCAGCAACTTCACAATTTTATGATTCCATGATTGGTAGCGATGTTCTTCTCTTAAATCAAAAGGCCATGCAGCCAGGTCAGCAGAGGTGAAGTAGTAAACTTCAACTAGAGGGCTGGCGGAGTGCAGATGGGCCAGTGTAGGATTCAGCAATGGTTAAGCTGTAGTTCAGGGGACGCGGGTGGCGCTGTGGGTTAAACCACAGAGCCTAGGACTTGCCGATCAGAAGGTCAGCAGTTCGAATCCCCGCGATGGGGTGAGCTCTGGTTGCTCAGTCCCAGCTCCTGCCAACCTAGCATTTCGAAAGCATGTCAAAGTGCAAGTAGATAAATAGGGACCGCTCCAGCGGGAAGGTAAACGGCGTTTCCGTGTGCTGCTCTGGTTCGCCAGAAGCGGCTTAGTTGTGCTGGCCACATGACCTGGAAGCTGTACGCCGGCTCCCTCGGCCAATAAAGCGAGATGAGCGCCGCAACCCCAGAGTCGGCCACGACTGGACCTAATGGTCAGGGGTCCCTTTACCTTTACCTTTAAGCTGTGTTCTGGCATATTGCTCTTCCAAACAGAACTAAGTTTAAATGTTAAGCCGCATATTCACATTCCACTTTCCACATAATCATTATTTCCATATACTGTACCTTATTTCCCCCCTTGCCCCGACATTCATCCATGTATAATGTGCTGTTGATTTCTCTTTGATATTACGCTCATATCTCTCATAAACTGCAAGGCGTACACTGACCTTATTCTGATATATTTAAAAGAACTCCTTCCACACAGACAAATTTTAGCCTCTCATGTCCTGTTTGGTCACTGCACACTTGCCTCTCGGGGCAAATTAAGAACCACATTTTCAATTAGTAGAATTTAAATTTCACAGGCAGTAAGCCAATTAATTTTCCATCCACCTCAAATACATTCAGCTAATTTGCACTCCGTTCCCAGACCACCCCAAACCAGTTACTTCCTCTTTTCTCTCTCTTGCTCCCTTCTTTGCTCTCTATTTTTGCTCTGGTTTTGTTTGGTATACCTCCCCTTCCTCCTCCATCGCCACCACCCATGAAAGCTGTTCTTTTCGCTTCTGGGGCTAATGTGTTTGGTGCTGAGCTGCTCCTATTCCTGATCCCTGTTCCTTGCGAAGGTTGTGCGGTCGGGCACAGAACTGAATGCTAATACATTTTGTATGCATTTTCTCTGGCAGGGTGTACTTAAATGTCTTTGCCTCCTTCCGCACGCAGTCACAACAAGCTCAAACTGCATTCAGCGCTGCTGCTTTGTAGGGAGAGCAGTGGCTCCTAGCAGCTGCTTAGCTGTTCGATTTGTTGAAATTTTTTTAAAAAGGGGAAACAATCCACCATTGGAATACCACACCCTACTCCCTGAGTGTGCAGTTTCCCAGAATTTTACCAAATAGATGCAAGGGGATACAGTACTATCCGAGACAGTGTTGGAAATACTGGTCTGTCTGGTACACTAGGAGACACTTGGTGAATTACAGTCTCGAATTGCTGTAACTACGTTGACATTTTTTGCTGCACCAAGATAAATACAGATAAGCCCAAACTTTCTTTAAAGTGCTCAAAGTTATTTCATATCTTTTTTATAGAACAGAGTAAAAAAATTATGTGAAACTTCATTTAATTCATATGCGCAGCCTCAAAGCTGCAATCCCTTTTTATTTTTTTTAAAAACACAATCTCTTTTGTTTGAGTTTCAAGCTTTGTTTGTTTTTGCATTGTTAACAAAAAATGAGTGTTTTCTATTTATTTTTTCAAAAAAATGTATATCCCACTAACAACATTTCATAAAAATACATTAAAATCTAAACACAAGCATTATTATTATATATAATGCATAATATCCTGTTAAACTAAATATATGCAGCTAATAATTAAATCCATTCATCAGTAAGCATTAAATCTATTCAGTTCTTCTTTTCTTGTTAGATAATTTAATCATTGCTAAAAAGAACAATTTCATATTCAAGAAAAGGGGAAAAAATATCAGCACAGAAAAAAGACACCAGCAACAAGGTCAATATTAGGAATAGCATTTAAGCTTTATGTAATTGAATATATACATCTCAATCTGTCAAGAAGAAGGTTCTTTATTCCAATCAAAATGCTAATATTTTCAAGGGTACATTCTTATTAAATCATTTGTTCCAATAGGTTACAAGCCAATTCCATTGTCATAATAGATTCTAATCTCATTTGACCTCTCCCTTTCTTTGTGAAATCTTACTAGACATATCAGTTTAACCACACAGAGTGCGTTGATCAAGGGCCTTTCCCCACATCTACTTGCTGTCCTTACTGAATAGGTAACAACACACTGATGTTCCTTTTCTTTCTTTCACCAGATCTTCTCTGCGCGTGAGCAGAAAACCTTATTGCTGACAAATGCAATGTGTATGCAGATGAAGTTCCTAATGGATCTTGCCAGCTCCTTCTTGGAATCCTGAATCATCTCACATGTGCATGTCATTAGCATTTCATCCTGAATCGCTCCAACATATACCTGGAACACACATGCTAGCCTCTTTCTTTTGCTTACCTTTTAGAAGAAGCTTTTATTTCATAGAATATTGCTGAGCAGGAGAAAACAAGTTTGTTCCATCTTCCATGTGACAGTCCTTAAAATATTTGAAGATGGCTATCCTATCTCCTCTCAGTCTCCTCTTTTCCAGGCTAAACATACCCAGCTCCTTCAACTGTTCCTCATAAGGCTTGGCTTCCAGACCCTTGATCATTTTGGTCACCCTCCTTGTTCCATCTTGTCAACATCCTTCTTAAATTGTTGTGCCAATAACTGGACCCAGTATTCCAGATGTGGTCTGACCAAGGCAGAATGTGGTGGGCCATGTATTGATATATGACTTCTCTGTTTTCAGGTTGGAACTAATAAAACATTGATAGGTTGTGAATGGCTGCAGAGTTAAGCCCCTTTCAGGTGAAATCAATGTGTGAGCAAGGCTGTGCTGATTAGCCCTGTCCCTAGTACCACCACACATGATGGCTGGACCTATCCTTGATCCTTACACATGCAACACGCATCTCCACAGGGAGGAAGCATTGTGATGATGGGGATGTTGGAATATATTACTGCCCCTCCACCAGCAGATCCCAGGGTGGGTTGCAACAATTCAAAATTCAGAAATCACAGGCACAGGGTGGGTCCTGAAAACATGTATCTCAAATGTCAAGCGCCAAGGCACAGAAATACATCTTCAGTCTTTGCCAGAAGCTGTCCAGTGAAGGTGCCAGGCAGACCTCTTTGGTGAGTAAGTTCCCTAGCCTATAGCTGTGTGCTCAAGGTAAAGGGACCCCTGACCATTAGGTCCAGTCGTGACCGACTCTGGGGTTGCAGCGCTCATCTCGCTTTATTGGCTGAGAGAGCCGGCGTACAGCTTCCGAGTCATATGGCCAGCATGACTAAGCCGCTTCTGGCGAACCAGAGCAGCGCATGGAAATGCCATTTACCTTCCCGCCAGAGCGGTACCTATTTATCTACTTGCACTCTGAAGTGCTTTCGAACTGCTAGGTTGGCAGGAGCAGGGACCGAGCAATGGGAGCTCACCCCGTCATGGGGTTTTGAACCGCCAACCTTCTGATCGGCAAGTCCTAGGCTCTGTGGTTTAACCCACAGTGCCACCCGCGTCCCATGTGTGCTCAAAGGCGCCCACATAATCTGGAATACTGCACAGTTGGTTCCAGATTGCATGGATGCCTTTGCACAGACAATTCTGTATGTGGAGGCAAGGCCAACTCAATACATTTTGCTGCCTGAGGCAAAGAACAAGATGGCCTTCCCTCAAAACAGATACAGAAGCCAATTGGACTGGTGAAAGGACAATTCCTTCCAGTGCACTTGAAGGCAGCAGGTGTACAGTGCATGCCACATGACACTCACGGCTCTGGCCACTTCCCGCACCTCAGCATCTGCTATTTGAGGCAGCTGCCTCACTCTGCCTCTTTGTAGGGCCAGCTCTGTGTGATGGCTTCCTCCCTGCAAATGTTGACCCTATGCATGTCTGTGGACATGAGTGAGGCAAGCACGTGTGTGCAACCTCAGGGGTGGATTATCACATAAGAAAAGGCTGCTGGATCAGGCCAAAGGCCCATGGAGTCCAGCACTCTGTTTTCACTGTGGCCAGCCTCATGCCTATGGGAAGTTTGCAAGCAAGGTATCAGCACAACAGCGCTTTTTATGCTTCTACTCCCAAGCACCTGGTATTCAGGGGAATAGTTGCCTCCAACAGTGGGGACAGAACATAGTCCTTGTAGCTAGTAGCCACGGAGAGCCTCCTTCTCCAGGAATTTGTCAATTCCCCAGTAGTTTCTGGGGGGCATTCTGCAGCTTGGGATGGTGCCTCCCACTGGCTCAGCAGGCAGGATCTAAATCAGGGTTTCCCAAACTTGGGTCTCCAGCTTTTTTTGGGACCACAACTCCCATTATCCCTCGCTAGCAGGACCAGTAGTGAGGGATGATGGAAATTGTAGTCCAAAAAAAGAGCTGGAGATCCAAGTTTGGGAAACCCTGGTCAAAATCTTCTGACCACCTCACTCATGTAATATGCCTTGAGCTCTCTGAAGTGCTATATAAATGATGAGATAGATATCTATATCTTACGTATCCACATGTAGCCTGACTGGCTTTTCACAAGGTTACAAAATTCTAGTCCTTGGGTGGGGTTGGAGTGCGAGGGTGGCAATAGAACCTCTTTTGCGTCATGTGTGGTGACTAATTAGAAGTGTTTAGGGCAGGCAATTTGAGTGTTACCAATTAGTTCAATTGTGGACCAAGACCAAAGCTTTTATTTGCTTTGTCATAGCCATAGAAAGTCAAATAAACAAATCCTTGCCTCCTCCTACTGTCTCCCCTGTGCCTTCAGCACAGCTGTGCGACAAAATAATAATAATTTCATTGTCTACTTTCCAAAAAGCCCTCTACATTTAGAGCAGATCATTTAAAAAAGAAACAACTTAACACATGGTTTATTTTGTCTAATTATTCTGAAATCAGTCTGCAAATCCCAGAAGAAAGAATGTGTGTCTTATTTAAAGAAATAAGGAGACCAAATGAGGGATGCAGAGTGGTAGAGGCTGGCGGGGGTTGCTTTTTTTGATTGTGGGCTTGTTGTTTAGGGTCTGGGATTCTTGAAAAGATGTGTGGGAATTAGGCAATCGAGTCCAAGAGAGTGTGGCACGGATGTCCTGTTTCTTCTTGGAAAAAACTTCAGATTTGGCCAAAGAAAAGGGTAGCTAATGAAAGTCTAAATGAAGAGCTGAGGAGAATCCATACATGATTTAACTTCACTCTCTTTTTGTTTTCCCAGGCAAGGAGTGATGCCCATAATTTATTCCTGTACCTGTAAACAAGCTCAAATGTCTCATGTGAATGAATGAAGCATGCAGCTGTCTCCTTCACTCATCTGTGAACTGCACATTCCAAGGTCTAGCCCATGGGTAGGCAAACTAAGGCCCGGGGGCCAGATCCGGTCCAATCGCCTTCTCAATCCGGCCTGCGGACAGTCCGGGAATCAGCATGTTTTTACATGAGTAGAATGTGTCCTTTTATTTAAAACGCATCTCTGGGTTATTTGTGGGGCCTGCCTGGTGTTTTTACTGAGTAGAAAGTGTGCTTTTATTTAAAATACATCTCTGGGTTATTTGTGGGGCATAGGAATTAGTTCATTCCCCCCCCCCACCACAAAAAAAGTCCGGCACCCCACAAGGTCTGAGGGACAGTGCTGAAAAAGTTTGCTGACCCCTGGTCTAGCCTGTAGCTTTCCCCCCAGTGGTGCAATCCTTTACTGCACGTAGAGCTCTCCCTCGCCTGCAAAGGTGTCAGGTGCTGCACATTCACCAGAAGTGAATTGCAACAAATAAACCAACAAAATAGTAGAAAACACACCTATGCTAATAAAAGACAGGTCTTACAGAACCTCCCCAACTCAAAGTGGCCACGAGTACTTGAAATCCTTTGAATTAAGATTGAAAAGCCTGGGGAAAAA
Source organism: Podarcis filfolensis (assembly GCF_964270895.1). Classification (NCBI taxonomy): domain Eukaryota; kingdom Metazoa; phylum Chordata; class Lepidosauria; order Squamata; family Lacertidae; genus Podarcis; species Podarcis filfolensis. Next base: position 39,229,007 of record NC_139605.1, on the reverse strand, counting down.
GGAAAGTCCCCCCCTGGTGCCTAAAAATAGTTAAAGGTGGCCCCAGGCGAGCTTCCCTGGGGAGAGCACTCCGCAAGTGGGGAGCCACCACCAAAAAGGCCCGTTCTTGTGTTGCCACCCTCTGGACCTCTCATGGAGGAAGGTCTCAGATGACGACTGCAGGCTCTGGATTGATTCATGTGGGGAGCAGCTGTTCTTGAGGTATTGGGGTCTGAAGTCTTTATAGGTCAAAACCAGCACCCTTTCCTTCTCTTTGTGATTGTTTGGTGGCAGGCAAGAATTGCGCATCACGCATGGATGGCAGTTGAAAGGAGCTATTTATTTTAGTGGAAGGGAAAGAGCTGAGTGTGCAGTTGTAGTGCGGATAACCCCATTCAACCCTGCACACACACACATCCCAGGAGCTCCATGGCCCCATCACTGTGGATATGGGGCTCTTAACTGGGGTTAGTAGTGAGGAGTCTGGACTAGCAGTCTGCTCTCCTTGGCTTCTTCCACAGAACAACCACAAGGGCAAAGCAGGACATGGTGGTTGTGGCAGCACGGGAGAGGGCTCTTGTGGACCATAAGTTAGCGCTGCTTGTTGGAATCTACGGCACATACTGGAGTCTGCCACCATCCAGCAGCACCCCAAAGGTATGCGTGTGAGTCCCCTCCTTCTCTGTGCTGCAGTTCATTGGGAGTGACAGAACAATGCAGAGCGATCTGTGTCAGGCAAAGTCATTTTTCCACCTGAGGTGCCTCTATTTCACATAAGTAGCCGTATCTGAAGAAGTGTGCATGCACACGAAAGCTTATACCAAGAACAAACTTAGTTGGTCTCTAAGGTGCTACTGGACAATTTTTAATTTTTTTAAATATATATTTCGAATCTATTTCACAGTTCATGGTGCCTATAGTACCCAAGGCTGGTCTGGTAATTTTGCCATATGAGGCAGAAAAGCCCATAAGCTCCATTCTTGGGCAGTACAGCTGCATTAATAATAAGGAAACAAATTGCTGACACCCAAAATCAGTGTCCTGAGACAGCTTCCTCACTCTGCCTAATGGTAGGACTGGCCCAAAGTAGCATGCACTACTCCTGGTTTTCTTTAATGTGTTCAGACATGTCAGACTGTGACTTGTATGGCTTACCCCATATTCGGGGGGGGGGGGCAGACCATAATGCAAGAATTATCTTTAGTTAATGTTCACCTTGACTTATTGACTAACGGGTGCTCATTCGATCTGCACAGAGTGTTGGAACTGCAGCACCGCTCATGCTTTTTCAGTGCAAGCACATTTTTTGGGAAGCTGTTTCCAGCTAACAAGTGCCCACACTGCCGACAGAGGTAGGGAACATGAGAACAGGCAAGTCTGGGGGAAGGAGGCTCTCTATTTAGGCATTTGAGAGTGGGAAATACTCTGCAGAAGAGTGGGCAGCAAAAGGTCAGCCCCTCGAGAAGGAGTTGAGAATATTTATTTACACTGATTTCTATTCTGAGGGAGCAGGGGCGGGGGAGAGGAATGATAAACAACACACACACACACACACACACACACACACACACACACACCACAGAGTATATTTTCTTGAGGTTTTCAAAGGGCAGGAGGCTGGGTAGTAGAACTGCAGTGTATGATTTGGCTGATGCAAGAGTTTCCCCCTGTATGATTGCAGAAGTGACACCTAACCAGGTCAAAGTTGAAGAAGAGCCAGGCTCTGGACTGCAAGTGTAGAGCTACGGACTGAAGGGTATTATGTCAGACAGAGCAGAAGTATATATGAAGCGAGTGTCAATATAGCTAAAATGCATGGCTGTGTCTCACCAAGAGGCAGGCTTAGCAAATACAGTGGTACCTTGGTTTAAGAACAGTCCGATTTGAGAATGATTTGGCTTACAAACTCCACAAAACCGGAAATAGTGTCCTGGTTTGAGAACTTTACCTCGGTCTAAGAACAGAATCTGAACAGTCAAAGTGCACCAGTGGTGGGAGGCCTCTTTAGGGAAAGCATGCCTCAGTTTAAGAACAGTTTTGGTTTAAGAATAGACTTCAGGAACGGATTAAGTTCATAAACCGAGGAACCACTGTATTGTGACATAGGGCTCACCCATACTTTCTTTTCTGCCACATTTCTAGGCACATATCTGGGCTTTCCAGGTCCATGTCTGAGTGGGCATTTTTCTTTTTTTCTTTTGTCCTGGCACTTTCCCTGGGAAAACTCACATTTTATTGTTGAAACGGAGCACCCAGCACCCAAGGGTTGTGCTCACTTCTACTTCCCGGGGTTCCCACTCAGTTGCCTCCATGTCACAACCCTGGTATACCTGCCAGGTGCTAGAATTTATTAAACCAAGGCTGGAAACCTTTTCTGCAGCGCCCCAACCCTAGCCTGAGCTATTTGCTCAGAAGCAGTGGAGATGGCCTTCTGGTTCCTTGCAACATACTGACAATAGCTGAATGTTATTTACACCAGAGGTGGGGAACCTCAGGCCTGGGGGACCAAGTTGACTCTCCAGGCCTCTCTATCTGGTCCTTGAGATTGGATGCCCACCCTCTCACCATCCACCATGACCAACTGCATCCTCTTTCCCTAGAGTACACCTGTGGGAAAGGGCCATACTTCAGGGGTAGAGCACTTGCTTTGCTTGCAGAAGGTCACAGGTCCAATCCCCAGCATCTCCAGGTAGGACTGGGAGAGAGACTCCTTCCTGAAACCCTGGAGAGCTGCTGCCAATCTGTGTAGACCATGGGTAGACAAACTAAGGCCTGGGGGCCAGATCCGGCCCAATTGCCTTCTAAATCTAAATCTGGCCCATGGACGGCCCGGGAATCAACATGTTTTTACATGAGTAGAACGTATCCTTTTATTTAAAATGCACCTCTGGGTTATTTGTGGGGCATAGGAATTCGTCCCCCCCCAAAAAAAATAGTCTGGCCCCCCACAAGGTCTGAGGGATAGTGGACCAGCCCCTGCTGAAAAAGTTTGCTGACCCCTGGTGTAGACAGCGTTGAGCAAGATAGATCCAAGGATCTGATTCAGTATAAAGCAACTAACCATTCACCAGCCTTGCTTCAAATCCTCCTTGAGTATTTTTTGCCTGGATGGAATGCATACTTGCTTGCCTGGATGGAGTTTGTGTAGTTTGCATCAGCACAACCAGACACCTTCATCCACCCCAGCGGCAACAAAACATTTCCCCCCCATATTGGCCTCTGCAGCCACAGGAGGCGCTGTAACCTTCCAACGGCTTGATCTCTCCAAAGGTGCACTCCTCCCGAGACAAACTGATGCCAACATACAAGTGCAAAATACATACTCGTTGCTCCCCCCACTTTTGCCTCTGGCCTTGCCCACCACTGGTGCGTGGTCCCTGGAAGGTTGCCCAGAAGAGAAAGTGGCCTTCAGTCTCCCACTCCTAGTCTGCACTAAGTGGCAGTTGACTCTACAAGGGTCTCTCAGGCCAGGGTCTTTTCCAGCCCTTCCTGACTGGTGTTGCATGGATTTATGTCATGCACACACCATAGTCAAAAATATTGTGGGAATCTAAAGCTGGAGTAGCTTGGGGGACATTTTGTGTAGAGGTCACAGTCCGACTCAGAGACAGCTCATTGGTGTCATTGGCCTATGCATATATCGTGTTTAGGCACAGCCAGCAGACATACTGCGATGCACAGAACACCTTCTTCCTGTTAGTTCCTGTACTCTTGCTCGAGTTGGGAATTTTTGTTCCCATTTCAGTTCTTCGTGTTCTTAACGCGCGCGGACCCAATCACAATCAGGCACGTTATATCGCTTCAAACCAGTGATGCAACAGCAGAAAAAAAAGAAGGGGAAAAAAGAGAGAGATAAATATGCGACAAAAAGCCACTCCACAGAAAAGCGGGATGCCCTCCAGCGTGAGAGACGGTTCCCCTGCTGCCCTCTCTTCCTGAGACAGTTGCATTTAATTAGCTGAATATTGTACCTGATCACGGTTGATGTTCCTAGCAAATTGTTCTTTTTCAAGGTAGTGCAGAAATCCAGCTGGGAACCCATATGGAGAAGAAAAAGTAAACATATTTTCTATAAAATGGTAATTGCTGTAAAATTTTATTGCAAGAGCAATATGTGTGCTCTACCCCTGTTGCTGTCTTATCGCCATAGCCTTGCTGGTTGCCCTGCAGGACAAACACACTTTGGTGCTGCTGTGTGTGTGTGTGCACGTGCGTGCATACCTACCCACCCATGAGCATGTAGAGCATTCTTAAAAATCTCCCATCTTCAGCTTTTCCTTTTTAGCCCAAGCCTGCGATTTCATGTTTCTTTCTTCTTGGAAGAGGATATTCAATTGCACATTCGGTGTGTTTCCTGCCCACAAACAGCCAATGCAGTGGACTGAAACTTAGATTTGTTTCTCCTCTCTTCTTATTCACGAGTTGAAAAACTGAAGGATGTTTTAGCGTAATAGTGCGTCACTTTCCCCACTTCCCCAAGTGCTGGGGGGCGGGAGGAGATTCCAGGGCAGCTTTACAGGGTCAGTTTCTTTGGCAAGGAGAGAGACTTAGAGCGCATTGCAATAGTCTGTTTATCTGCAAGACGTAGAACTGAAAAGGAATTGCGAGTGTGTGTCTACAGAAGCTAACAGAAAGCAGACAGTACCAAATTCACAGCATGAACATTCTGAAGCTGACAGCAGCAGCATCCATCCGTTCAGCTTCTTCCAGCCAGCTTTGAAAAAAGGAGATTTCCCTTGACTCAATCCCCACACCCAGGCAGACCGAACTCTCAGTCTCTTCCCATGATCCAGGTGGAACATGAACCAATGACTTAAATGACCAAAGTCATCTACTTCTTTGATTGCTTCTCAGTTAGCATTCGGTCTTAATGGTGAAACTGGTAGGACACTCAAATCCTTACGTAGCATTTGCTGTGGCAAAACACGCAGTCCTTAGCTTTATTTTGCCCAGCCCACCCCCCTGTCTGATTAGCACACCAATAAAATTGGTTTGCATCACTTAAGAGCCTTCCCTTTTGCAAGATGGCATGTAAGGATGTGCATGCAAAATCAGTTATTTATCTTCATTTTGAAGATATAATATTATTTATTTATTTCATGAAGTTTATATACCGCTTGATAGTAGGAAACCTCAAAGGGGTGTACAAAAAGAATAAAACAGTAGGATCATTTGTTAGAAAAGCAACAACACCAAACCAAAACAAATGTTAAACCAGCAGAAAAACAAACGTAAAAACACATCGACATAATAAATGAAACAAAATAATTCCCCCCCCCTTTAAGACCAATTGCAGTCGTTAACAGTTGCCAACAGGTTTACCACACCTATCAGCCAATCGCCCATTCCCACCACCCTTCTGAGTAATACCCCTCCCCACCCTCTCACTATTTATAAGGGTCTGGTGACTTCTGTTTCAGTGCATCTGAAGAAGTGTGCATGCACACGAAAGCTCATACCAATAGCAAATTTAGTTGGTCTCTAAGGTGCTACTAGAAGGATTTTTTTTATTTTGTTTCAACTATGGCAGACCAACATGACTACCTACCTATAATATATGAAAGCAGCCAAAATCTGCCAGCTGAAGCAACTACAGCCATACCTCGGGTTACGAATGCTGCGGGTTGTACATTTTTGGGTTGCGGACTGTGCCGAACCCAGAAGTACTGGAATGTGTTACTTCCAGGTTTCGGCGCATGCACAGAAGTGCAAAATGATGTCACATGCATGTGCAGAAGTCCCGAATTGTGTCACACATGTGCGCAGATGCGGTGCTGCGGGTTGCGAACGCGCCTTCTGCACAGATCACGTTCGCAACCCAAGGTATGACTGTACCTCAATCTGCTTCTGTTCCATTTGTGAGGGCTTTATTTTTAAATACTTTCTATGCCTTTTTCCTTCTGCAGGTTCCCCAAGACCATCCTCCAGCCGCTAGAGTGACTCCGGAGTCTGATTATTTTGAAATAATTGCCAGAGGTTTTTCTGGAGAATGTGGTAAACACAAATATTTTTCTCTGGCTGCTGCGGCCTGTATTTTGGACTGCCTGCCTCGTTTGCTTTGCAGATAAAAGTCTTCCCCCACATGTTGCTGACATCCAGCTGCCTGTTCCTGCGGACCATGGTAGGGCAGAAAACATCTCCGTGGGAACGCAGTGCTTCAAGCTGCTTCCTCCCTCTCAACTCCTCTTGCCTGCAGGAACCTAACGAACAGCAGGCTCTTCATCACCGTCATTTGCTCGCACTCCTTGCTTCCTTAAAATGACTGTCAGTGTCTCTTCAGAGTCAGGCAGCTCATTAGCCCTCAGAAATTCTGGCCTTGGGCCACTACATAGCTGTAGACCAGCAGCGCTGACATGCTGTCTTGTGGCTTCTTTCCAGCCAAGCCTTTTCCCTCCAGGTTGCGAGATGTTGCTGTGGAGGACGGCACATTGGCGCGCTGGCAGGAAATTGACTCATTTTTATCTCTTCAGTGTCCTGGGTACAGCATGGCCTTCCTGGTGATGATTTTCTATGGTCCTGTTCAATGTTTTATTTATTTACCCTTTTCAGTAGAGGTTTGGGATGGGAAATAATAGATTAGAAATGCAGGTAACACACTTAAACTCCCCTCCCTGGCTGGTTTTTTATTGCAGGTGTATTCTGCACCATGTCCTTGACACTATAATAAAGTGTTAGTGGTGGATTTATCCTGCTTTATTAGTTCTTCTCTGGTGCTTCCCCCAGTGCTGTCTTGGAGTGGGTGGGCACAACAAAACCATAGCACAAGAAAAGCAGGACACATCCCTCCCCACACAAACAACAACAACAACCCACCAGAAGATTTTTTTATATGAAATGTTCATGCAGGACATTACAGGACATGCATCCACTGGAAATGAAGCAGTATGTCTGCCCCCAAACTATTTCAGGTGCAAATCATATTGAAAGCTGGATAGTTTCCCCTTCTCCAGCATTAGCTACTGGGCAGGCAGACCGACAGACCTGCCCATGTGGCTCCCATGACTGTGCTGCTTCCTCTGAGCTTTGTTCCATTTGGGCACCTGTTTCCTTTACCCTCAGGTAGGATCTCCTTGATGCATTTACCGGGCAAGGGAAGACAGAAGCAGGGATGGATGTATCAGCCAATTTCAGCCAGCTTTTCTCAGTCTCTCATTTTTCCAATCTTGATTTCGCTTTTCCACATTTCCACATCAGTTTGTGAACTTTAAAGTCATGCCAGCGTTTTAGTACAATTTTCTCCTTATACATTTGTTTGCAAAGCAATTTCCCCAAATATAATGCATATTTGTGAGTTATTTTTGCTTCTATATGCATTTTATGTATTTTACGTTAGCACATGCATTCCCTGCCCCCTACACATTACTTGGCTGGAGAAGCATTGCAAAATTCAGGAGAAAAGTGAATTTCCAGAGGTGACTGTGTTGAAGTCCACATACAGTCATACGTCATGTTATGTCTGCTTCATGTTACGTTCTTTCAGGTTACGTCCCGCGGTGACCCGGAAGTACTGGAATAGGTTACTTCCGGGTTTTGCCACTCATGCATGCGCAGAAGCGCAAAACAATGTCACGCACATGCGCAGAAGTGGCGAATCACAACCCACATATGCGCAGACACACTGCTGCGGGTTGCATTCTTTTCATGTTGCGAACGGGCCTCCGGAACGGATCCTGTTCGCAACCAGGGGTACCACTGTATAGTTTTGAAAGTAGGCATTAGGTAGGCTTGCCTTTAAATGCAAACTGAATCAAATTTCTTTCCCGTATAGAGGTGGAAGTGCCCTCTGACCCAACCCCATCTGTCCATTGAAAGCTTACTTTTGATATTCTCCTAATCAAAATATGGAAACTATTAACCAATTATCATTAAAGGCAATTGTCAAGAAAGGATTCAAATCACCTGAAACACCTGGGCGTGCCTTGTTAATTTAGGAAGCATCTTGGCACAATAGGCATATTCTCTTAGTGGTTCCAGATGACCTCACAGTGACATTTTGAATTCTGTGGTAGTGTACAATTTCAGCACGAGACATTTTAGTGTATGGTGCAGCTGATGCGATTTTTAAATTATAATACGGCATCTCCCACTGCACAAAAGTTGTTTGTGTCAGTGGAACAACACAGTAGACAACCCCCCCCCCAAAAAAAACCTTTGGTTTCTCCAGTTAAAAGTATCTGTGCCAGAGTGGGCAACCTGCAGCCCTTGGATTGATTTCAAAGCCTCCTACAAAACACACACACACACAAAAAAAACAAAAACAAAAAAACTTTCAGGCCTCTGGCAGGAGCAATCTGCCCATCCTGCTCCCCAACAGCCCACTAGGAAGAGAGGGAGGGAGAGAAAGAATGGAGTGTCAGAAAGAGAAAGAGACATGGATACTCCACCTACTTTTGCTCTGGCCCTGCCCACCACTGACATGCAGCACCTGACAGGTTACCCCACCTGCAAGGGAAAGTGTGACTTGGAGAGAAAGTTTCTCCAACCATGCTCTATGCCTAAGACCTGGAGGGCTGCAGGTCAATGCTGGGAATTCTGGTCCAGGTGGGTGAGATGGTCTGACCTGGAATAAGTCAACTTCTAGTGTTTCAGTGTGAAGCCAAGGCTGTGAGTCCAATATGTGTACAGAAGTGGACACCTCATTGGAGCTTGTCTTCTTCAAAAGTCCCTCTTATCCAAACTGACCGTGTGTTTTCAGTTCAGCTCCAAGGCAGGAGAACCCCATGAACGCGCTTGCATTTTGCCAGGGTGTTTTTTCTTAATAGGTCATTTGCATAAATGAAGTCATGGTCCTTTGTGTGCGTTCTGCTAAAACTGGTGGAGTTATTCAAACAGGCTTGTGGTGACTGCGCAAACCTGGGGAAGTGATCTAATGCAGGTGTGTCTGCATCCAGGCTCACGGCTCCCAATCACTTGAGCACAGGTGTATGCAATGACAGCCACAGGTGCATGCTAAGAAAGAGTGGAAAATGTGCACGGCTTGAAACGAGACGGCATCCCATCATTCCCTATACCCATTGTCTTGTCGAGCACAAAGGCCTTTTTAACGCAGCGAATTCTAAATTTCCTCTAATGTAATTATAATTTGACAGCACAGCCCGTCCGACGTGCTTGCACAAAAGGGAAGAGAGAGAGACAGAATTAAAGATGAGTAGGAAAATTCTAAATATAAAACAATTTGAATATATGAGACAGGAACTGTTTTGCGAGTGGCTGAGTCAACGTGGCTTCTTCGGGGGTCTTTCTGCTTTTGAGAAACACCGTTTCATTTCCCCCGTAAAGTTCTCCACTTTTCTAAAGTTAGCCGCAAGAGCTCCTTAAATATACCCGCAGCAGCCCCATCTGTTTTGGTCTCTTTGTTTCATAGCATTCCCAGAGCTACTCCTGTTTCACAGCGAGATGCATCCAAAATTTCCCTTCCCTAATTAACCCGGAATGGGGTTTGAAGAAGTTTTAGCCTCAGAGAATATCAAAATTTAGTTCTTAGCCTGGAGCCAGGCTCTGGGCTAAAGAACACATGTCACATTAGGAACTCATGCAACACATACCTTGACATCCTGGGTTTATTATGACACCTGCATAACTCACACTATCTCGGTCTCTCTCTTTCTGCCAAACACTAGTGCGCACTGTGGAGGAAGCAGCTGGGATGAAATGCGGGTTTTCCACTGTGCTGTTTCTTATCAGCCTTTGAACCTAGCATGAAGGTTAATTGCAAAAGCAGTGGCTAAATGCATGGAACTGTTTTCCAGTAGCACCGTCTTAATCATCAGTGTTGTCAAGCTTCAGGCAGATAGCAAGTTGCCTCATACCAAGTCAGAGCATTGCTCCATCAAGCCCATTGCAGTCGACATTGACTGGCAGCGGCTCTCCAGGGTTTCAGGCAACAGTCCTTTCCAGCCCCACCTGGAGATGCCAGGGATTGAACATGGGACCTTCTGCATCAGATCAGATGTGCTGCCTCTTGGCTACAGGCCTTCCATGTAACCCCCTCCTGTCTCTTCTTCCCTCTTTCTCTTGGGGCTGTCGCAAGTTGAGGTCTAACAGATCTACGAGGCACCAGGTTGGTGAGGACTTCATGTGCGCTTTAATCGACATTAATTCTGCAAACCTAAATTTCTGGTATGGGCTTGAATCTCTCTAGCAGGATAAAGACTATCTTATACAGTGGTACCTTGGTTTTTGAGCATACCGGAAGCTGAATGTTTCGGTTTTCAAACACTGAAAACCCAGAAGTAATTGCTTCCATTTTCAAATGCGCCTCAGAAGTCAAACGGCTTCTGCTGCATGTTTTCCAATTTTTCCAATTGAACTTGTGGCTAGCTCTTTGCACCTCAGTTTTTGAACGTTTTGGAAGTCAAACAGAATGGATTATGTTCGAGAACCGAGGTACCACTGTAATAATCATAATCATAATAATCATTTATTATTTATACCCCACGCATCTGGCTGGGTTTTCCCAGCCACTCTGGACGGTTCCCAACAGAATATTAAAAACACGATAAAACATCAAACATTAAAAGCTTCCCTAAACAGGGCTGCCTTCAGATGTCTTCTAAAAGTCAGATAGCTGTTTGTTTCCTTGACATCTGATGGGAGGACGTTCCACCGGGCGGGCGCCACCACTGAGAAGGCCCTCTGCCTGGTTCCCTGTAACCTCCTTTCTCTCAGTGATGGAACCACCAGAAGGCCCTCGGCGCTGGACCTCAGTGTCCAGGCTGAACGATGCTGTGAGGGTGGAAGAAGGCACCATTACAACTCTGTTTAGATCCACAGAATTGTCTAGGCTAGATGCCTGTGTATTAGAGGGTGTGAGGGATGTCCATGCCCCAAGCCTTGTGTATTCAGCAGCAGGTCTGAAGAGACCCCAATGGACATTCAATGGAGTGTAACATGCAGCCTATTCCAAACAACTGGGAGTGAAGTCCAAACAACTGATTGTGAATGTAGATTCCCCACCTCTTCTGTTCAGCAATTTTGAAAGGGCTTTGCTGAGGTTTCTTAAACAACGTTAAACAACAAATGTTATGCATTGGCTAAGAGCTGAGCTGGCCAAGTCAAAAGAAATCACTTTGTAAGAACACAGGTAAGTATTTTGTAACACAGGGCAACCTTTGCAAGTAAACCCTGTAGGTGTGTTGACTTGCTCAGCTCAATGGCATTGCAAGCAGAAAGGTGGCCAATTCACACATGACGCTCTGTGTCTGAAATAGGTGTGAAGTAGAGATCCTGAGTGCTGAAGGTTCCAAGCAATTGTGTTGCTGCACTGTTAGCTTTAATAAGGACCGCTCTGACCGGCAGGTTGCTACTAGGCAGGGTTTATGAGAACTGGCCTAAGGGAAAAGTTGGTTGTCTCTTGCATGTCTGCCAGGAGTGCTCTTAAAATTTTCTTGCCTGAAAGCAGAATATTGGATTAGTCAACCCCTGGGCCCCTTTCCTACTTTGTGATTCTATTTCAAACACTTACAAGGAACTATGTGAATAACAATCTACAGATCAAAGCCTTTCTTTTTGCAGACATTTTTTGGCGGATTACAGAGGATCCCAACAGCTTTGAGAAAATTGCAAACAGGTGGCAGATAACTTATGAACAGAAAAATATGGACAACTAAATAATTTGTTCAAAATAATTTGCTCGGCTCTAATAACTGTGCTGCTTTGTCTTTTTGGAGGAAATCAACATACAAAAGAATACATTGTTTTCTTTGGTACAAACAGCTTCTTTCCCCATTTCAAGGTTTCACCTTTTAAAAACTATTATTATTAATCCAAAAGCTATAGCCAGAATAAAAGTGAGAACTCTGATGCCTTAGCAAAAGATCAGCACCCTCATCTTTTCAGGAAGTCTTTCCTTGCGAAATTTTAACCACAAACTGCTTTTCCAATCCCTTAGGTATTTAGTTCCCATGTTGGGCAAAGGATTCCTTCATTGCAAGGAGTTGGACTAGATGCCCCTTGTGGTCACTTCCAGCTCTACAATTCTATGAAGGCTTTGTGAAAAAGCAATGGACTGCCACATCAAAATCTAGGGAGGCTTGTTTTTCAATGTGATGTATGGAAATGAAAAATTTCTAGACATTAAAGAGGAAAAACTCTCAAAACCACTTTACATGAGCGCTTACTTTCCAAGCCTGTAATTTGCTGGGATTTCTTTTCACCTTGTTTCGGTGACATCATGCATTTTTTTGTTCAAACATGTCTTTTGTTCCTGAGCATTTCCCAAAATTTAATATGGGGTGCTCTGTAACCACTTTATTCTGTGTATTTGATGTATGAATTGGAGGAGGGTCTAAATCACCAAACAAAGTAGGAGTAGCATCTTTTTCTTTTCTTTTTAAGGCTCTTAGGTTCACTGCAGGATGGCCGCTGTATATTCTTGTTGTCCTCTGGTCTTGGAGCGCTGGGCCAAGGTATGCTGAGCTGGGCTGAAAATCTGTGCTGATGCTGCCACTGTTTTGGACGTCCACTCAGGCAGAAGAAGCTGGTGGTGCAAAGTGGGTTGGTGCCGCTGACAAACAGCTGCTGCTTTGCTCATTGGCCTGAGAGGATTGCACCCTGCTGGCAACTGGCGTCATGAACGTGTGTGCTGTGGTTTCGTATTTAGGAGAGAGAAAACTGTGAAGTGACACGCGGAGATATAGGAGACTAGTGAGTGTTGGGTTGATAGGTTTGTGCTTGCATGAATTTCTGCAGAGTTTCAATGTTGGGAATGGTATGTGCGTGCTGGTTTATGTTTGCCCTTGGAGCTAGGGTGGAGCCTGCTTTTTAACTCCCTCCCCCAAACGGAAACAGTTGTTTCTGGTGCTAATGCTGTTCCTCTTCTTCTTCTTTGGTGACCACTAGTAGCCAAGTAAGATTGTCTTCCATGAACATGGTCTTAACAGTGTGTCCGTAACTGACTGTGGAGGCCAGTTCTGGATCCACACGTCCTTCCACAATGGGTTCATAGGTTTCCAGACGGGAGCTGATCATGATGAGGGTTTGCCAAATGTGCCTTCCTCTTAGCTTGTGTCCACCTTTCATCCTGAGTTCAAACGTCTTCAAAGTCCAAGAGTTCAAGTGTCTTCAAAGTATATGACACCTTTGGTAAAGGCTGTTCTCCAATTGGAGCACTCGCAGGCCAGTGTTCCCCGCTTGTCAGTGTTTATACTACATTTTTAAAGATTTGCCTTGAGAGAGTCTTTAAACCTCTTCTGTTGACCACCAGCATTACACTTTCCATTTTTAGGTTCGGAATAGAGTAGATGATCTCACTCGCTGGATCACCACCTTGTTGTGGTGAGTGAGCTTGCACATTCCTATGACCCTTGTGAGTGAAGCCGTTGGGAGTCTCGTACTCCCAGCAGGGTCACCCAAGGCAGTAAGGTCAAAGGGGAGGAGCTAGACAAAGAATGATAAAAAAGTCCTCAACAGCAGAACAGGCGGAAGATAACAAGCGGTATGTTACAATGGCTGTGAAGGCAGATGAAGGCTGCAACAGATAAGAATCTACCAGTCGTTGTGACACTCATGCCCTCGGAATACAGTGGTACCTCGGGTTAAGTACTTAATTCGTTCCGGAGGTCTGTTCTTAACCTGAAACCGTTCTTAACCTGAAGCACCACTTTAGCTAATGGGGCCTCCTGCTGCCTCCATGCCGCCGGAGCACGATTTCTGTTCTTATCCTGAAGCAAAGTTCTTAACCTGAAGCACTATTTCTGGGTTAGCAGAGTCTGTAACCTGAAGCGTCTGTAACCTGAAGCGTATGTAACCCGAGGTACCACCTCGCCTTACTGCGAAGACTTTGCATTGGTCAGCATGCACTGATCTACACACATGAAACAAATTCACGCACAGGTGTCTTCCAAAAACCCATCCCAAACCCAAGCTATTGCTGTAGTGGTTTGCTTTCCAGGTTGCCTCTGTTCACATATGCATTCAGTGCTGTGGCTGCCATCCCTGAATATAGACAGAAGGCTGGAATATTCTATACTTTTGGAAGAAATGTCCCCTTTGATTTGTGTGGTGTGTTGGGGAGGGGCAGAGAGGCAGTGTGGTATTTCTGATGGCAGTAACACTGTCCCAGAGTTACTTTGAGCTTGCTGTTCTCTTGCCCCATTGCAATGATCACAGCACTGCGGCTGGGAAGCCACCACCGCCTAGGATTTCATGTACCTCCCAGAATAAGAGTAGGAAGAACGTGTATGACTAGTGTATATGCCAAAGACCTAGATGTGCATGCGATGATGCAACCTTGCAGCAGCGTGGCTGTGATCTTGACACAGGGGCTGTGATGCAGAGGGCAGCTAGGCTGCGCTGCTGGTGGCAAAAAACGGCAGGCACAATCAGCATTGTTGGACAGGAGGCTGGCCTCATCAAATCCTTGCGTGCTGCATACCATTAAAACTGACACATCTTCCTAGTGCCATGCGTTGCCTAAGACGGATGCAGATTATGTGCAACGCCCCGCTGTGATCTGTTACTGATGTTGCTGAAAAAAGACTGTACGTGTACGAGAGAAAACAGGAAGAAAATTGCCCCCCTGCTCTGCTTGTGCTATTTAAATTGACTGCTCTTTGTGTAGCCCTTCTGAAACGGCAACACAAGAATTTAAGGAAAGCTCTGAAAAGTGTAAAGGGGGAAAAAGGGAAGCCTTTATGCTCACTTCATGCTCAGTTGCTTCATTTTGTGACAGTAATTTTTTAGGAGGGCTGTACAGCTACAGTCGCTGATGATTTGCGATCCTATGACAGATACTGCATTTTGTTGACGGCATCCCACACAGATATCCTGGTAACTTTGATTGGACTCTTTTCTATTAATGGCGTGCGAAAGTCTTTGGGATCATTAACTGAGCCATGTGGGTACGAGGAGGGGAGAGGACTACCTCGAGAGGACCTTGTTTGATGGGTTCCTTTGGCTGACTCAGGCTGCAGCTCAAGAGAAGAGCATCAGCTGGGTACAAATACTCTTTACTGGTAGTATGTTACAGCATGTTACAGAGTCTTTTGGGTGGTGGGGGGGAGAGGCTTAGATCTCAAATGGAAGAAGACGACGGCTGCTAGTCAGTCAAGGGTCTCTGTCCAGCAAAACATTTAGCAGGAAACCAAACACCCTTGATTTTTAACTCTCCTTTCTCTGCAGAAGAATCTTCCCCTTCCCTCGCAGGGTCAAGACCAGCCCTTACACAGGAGTCTGGATATCATCCAGAGAGAGTAAGGTAAATATCTGAGGAGCGGGAGAGCATCTGTTTTGAATGCATAAGGTCCCAGGTTCAATCCTCAGCATCTCCAGGTAGGAATGAGAATACCGCCTGCCTGAAAACCTCAAGAGCTGCTACCTTTCAGTGTTGAGAATACTGAGCTAGATGGTTTGAATTGGTATATGGCAGCTTCCTATGTTGCCAGTATAGTCTGGCTCCCCTTAGTGGCTGTGAAGGACACGTGCATAGTAGTGGATTTGCTCTCCTCTCTGTGGCTAACTTCCTCGAGCGGCACATTCCATTCCTTAAAGGAAGAGGAAGAGGTCAGTGTTGCCTTAAATGCCCTCTCTGGGCTCCCCTAAAGCCCCTCTCTATGGTGCTTTGTGAGAATGGGGTAATCCTGACCCAAAGACCCGTGCTGGTGGAAAAGGCTGGTATTTGAGCTTAGTGCCTACTGGGGACTGGCTGTCAGGCCCATAGCTGTCAACTTTTCCTTTTTCTTGTGAGGAATCCTATTCGGAATAAGGGAATTTCCCTTAAAAAAAGGGAAACGTTGACAGCTCTAATAAATATTATTTTTTTTTAAAAAAGACAGCTATGGACAGGCCACAGGGAACTTTGCCAGGTAGATGCATGAAGCTCCCTTGCTCTCCTCTTCTCTGCTTCTGAGCATGCATTAAGTCTCCTGGGCACATAATTGGCCAGAGGGGCAGGAGGATTGGGATGAGATCACTGAGGGGCCAAGTATTGCATCGGGAGACAGCCTAGCTCTGCCCCATTAGTGAGGATGTCCCAGAGGAGGAGGCAGCGGCACCATTTCCAGCCCCCACCCTGCCTCCTGTCAACAAGGTTTCTCAGGTGACTGAGGTGATTGCCTGGGCCTGAGTTGGTCAGTGAGCTGGCTGAGTCAATCCAGGCCCTGGCACCAGCATGAGCAGATGTAGCTGACTCACAGGGGTCTTCGCTTGCTTGGCCAGTCCCATTGCTTGTGGCGAGAACCATGCGAATGACTGTGCCTGCCCTGCTCTTCAGAAGACGAGCCCAAGGCGTGTCTCAAGTTTCGAGACAACACTGTAGCTTGGGCCCAGGCGTACGTCTCAGAGCTTTTGAACTTACAAACTGTGTAGACCTGATCTGTGTTTAAGCCGTGTAATGTCTTGTGGAATAAAGTCTTTAGGGATATCTAAACTGAGTGCTGTGTTTGAGGGTGGGAGCCAGGACAGGACCATTTAATAGGCACATGGGGGCCTCCCTCCGCCCGAAGACTCATGTTGCATCTAGGTGCTTTAAAAATTCCATTCTGTGCTTTGATCTGTAATTCAGGATCTGACCTGCTCTGTACACATAATTTGTGTGTTCCCCATGCACAGTAATGGAATCTAACAATGGCTCTAACATTTCCCCCCTTTTGGTTGAAGTGGATTAAATTTACAGGCACAGGAGCTCCACCTCCCAAGCGGATTAAGCTTGCCAAATTGCAAACCGATAGGCCCAGGAACTTTATGTGCAGGAAGTAAAAAGAATTCAGTTTCCTCCAAAATCCATTCTTTATTTTAAAAATATTTATAGACCACCCTGGATACAAAATATGCAAGTGTAGTTTTAAAAACACGCACCCACACCACGGGGAGAGAGGAGCAGAAGCAAGAGTACCTTGCTTTTTCATATCTTAAAGAAAACAATAAATTAAATTAAACATTTTTAGTAGGGTGGATTCTCTTGCACTGCATTAAAAAAAAAAACAACCTTCAGAGCTTTTGTGGGGCTTGTTTGTGTTCTCTGATAGGCCTTATAATACAGTGGTACCTCGGGTTACATACACTTCAGGTTACAGACTCCGCTAACCCAGAAATAGTACCTCGGGTTAAGAACTTTGCTTCAGGATGAGAACAGAAATCGTACTCCGGCAGCGCAGCGGCAGCAGGAGGCCCCATTAGCTAAAGTGGTGCTTCAGGTTAAGAACAGACCTCCGGAACGAATTAAGTACTTAACCCGAGGTACCACTGTATGAGGGTTTCTAGAATGCTGCCTATGGAGTTCTGAAGAGCTTTGGGTCAATGTTATTGTGTGTGGTTTTTTAAAAAAAACAATAAACAAAGCTTTTCACTTTTTAAAAAATCCTCTGTTGTTGTGCTTTAACAAGATAATAATTTTGAAAATCCAGAGCTATTCAGTGATCCATAGGCAACATCTAGAAAAGTCAATGGACCCTGAAAAATATAAAGATAAAGGAGATAAAGGAGAACAAAAGAGACAGAAAAGCAAAACAGCATGAGACTTTGCAGACTTCTGGGGTGCTGACAAACAGGCCACCACCAAAATTTATGAGAATGTCAGATGAAGCATTGGATGCGGTATGGCAAGCTATGACTAGAAAGCTAGAAAGAAGAGAAATGTGCTGGTATGGCCACCAAGGGGTGTGGATGTCTTGAAAGGTGGCCTTTGGATCTCAGTCATAAAGAGCAATGAAGCTGTTTGGATACTAATGCAAGTATTTTTTATTCCGCAACTATGGGACGCTTTAAAAAAATGCATTGATTGACTAACACCGAGGCTTGCAAAATGTTTTGCCAATAGTGACCCAACTTAGCAAGCAAATTATTAATAGGATACCTGCAGCTTCCCACCTCTCTTTTTGACAAGTCAGCATTCCTCACCACAGGGTGTTTGAGGCAGGGGTGAATTGCGCAAATCAGATGACCTGTTTCCAAGTCCCTGTGATTCACTGCATCTCTTTCCAAACACACACACACCTCCTCTCCCACTGGAGCCAGAGGGGAGGTAAATTTAGCATCTGGCATAGGGCAGATGCTGGAGAGTTGGCCTGTCTGAATGCAGACAGGTAAGATGGTGCTAGAAATCACATATGTGTGTGAATTCTCCCTTCAACTGACAGCCACAAAATGTTTGCTCTCAGGGCGGAGCAATTTGGCCAGCCATAGTCTAATCGCGCCTAGAACCTGCTGACCAGAGAGTTGGTTACCGCCAAGTCGCTTTTTAGGGAATCAAAAGAGTTAATTAGAAACATTTACTTCAGCTCTTAGTGCGTCCAGGATCTGACCTGTGGGAGCCACCGGCACCCTGGCTGGCATGTCTCCCTTCTTCCTGGCTCACTTCATGGTAAAAGGTCTCGTTTCAGTGAGGGCAATTATTAATCTGTGCTTTTTAGAGAATGACAAATATATTATATCCGCCCACATGCACACACATTCTCTCTGCCTGATGTGTGACCCCTGTCTAAACGCCGAGCATATGGGGCCAGTTCAGTAAATGAAAAGGATTGCTTTGCAAGCTCATTACTGCTTTGAAGTCTCTCATTAGGAACGGATTCCGCTGGTGCTATCTTGCCACAACACCCTTCATTATAATGACTCTGCCGGGCATTAACACGGGTTCTGCAGCGAGCGGCTCCCCCACTGGGCATTAACTAGGGGCTCCCGCAGGTGCTCACTATTAGGCTGCCTTTGTAAATGCACAATTCAGAAAGCTGATTGCAATTAATCTGGGAGCAACGGTGGGAAAGAGAGAAGATTGGGGGGAAATGGTCCTTCTTTCTGGGTGAAGAAAGGAAGCTACCTCTGGGGTGCTGTTGAAAGGATGCTGAATTTAATGGTCCTTTCCTCATGGTGGCAATCACCATGGGAAGTAAAAAATAAATAAAAATGGAAGGCAATAGCAATGATTACAACAAACAGAAAGGGCGAGGATCTCTACAGGTGCTAGGAAGTTATGATGAATGCTGTAGCCCAGTGTATTTTGGACAGAAAGTCTTCAGAAGCAACTCATTTTTCACCCAGATCTGTCCATTTGTGCATCTCCTAGACACACAGAGTACACTTTCTACCTGACATGCATTCGCCGAGAGCAGCTTTTCCCAACCTGATGCCCTCCAGAAAGGTTCGCCTTAAGCTCCATGGCCTTCGGTCATGCTGGATGGGGCTGCTGGGAGTTATAGTCTAGAACATCACTAAATTGGGGAAGGCTGGTCTAGAGCATTTCAACACAATCAACTATTTCCTAGCTCCTGCTGAGATATTTTTTGCTGTTTCTTCCGACAACGATCCTTACATAAATAGGATGTCATTTCACCACAATCTCTACTGCTTTGCTAACAAGACTTGACCAAATTTGCAGTGAATGTATTAATGCATCTTTCATGCGGTCTGATATTGGTTGTATTTCCTACTGCATCTTTGCATTCGGATTTCTGCACCCTCTAGAACACATGAACATGCTGATCGTTACTCTTTCCAGTGATACCATCTTAGAAGTGCATCCTTCATTTGCAAGTGCACAGTTAGACTAGATTGGGGAGGGGGGACTTCCACATGGATGCACAAGTATGAAAATATTTTTTCAATTGTAAAAAAAAAATGTGGTAATTTCATAATAGTTGGAGAACTGGATTTTTTTTTTTTTAATGTCAGTTTCCTTCATGCTCAGATAGGGTGAATCTGAGAAGATGGCAGAATATAAACAAGACTATTCCTATACATGAGGGTGGTGTTGGAGGGGGGAGATAAGAGATGATGGGAAGTTACAAGAACAAAGCATGATCTTATCAGGGAAGCATAAAGTGAAATAAATCAACTGTTTCACAGTGGAGCGAAGTAAACAGTGGGGTCCTCCAAGGATTTGCATTTAGACCAGTGGTTTTAATTTATCCAAAACTGTCTGGGTTGAATTGCAAGGTTTGCTGATGGCATGAAATTATTCAGAACGAGATGGTGAAAGAGTCACAAAAGGATATTTGCCAACAAACTGACTGGGCATCAGAAAGGAGGATGAAGCTGAGAGAAGTACAAAGTGAAGCACTTGGGTCAGAACAAAAGTTTCCACAGTGTTTTTGATAGTCCTCCTTTGGTCATTTGGGGCTGATTGACAGTATGTGGGGAGAGAAAGGCTGACTCTCTCCTGATTCTTCCCTTTTTTTACTACAGTGGTACCTTGCGTTACAGACGCTTCAGGTTACAGACTCCGCTAACTCAGAAATAGTACCTTGGGTTAAGAACTTTGCTTCAGGATGAGAACAGAAATCGTGCTCCGGTGGCGCGGCGGCAGCGGGAGGCCCCATTAGCTAAAGTGGTGCTTCAGGTTAAGAACAGTTTCAGGTTAAGAACGGACCTCCGGAACGAATTAAGTACTTAACCCGAGGTACCACTGTACTGACTTTAAGGGAGTGGTGGGAGTTTGGTGCTGGTTACTCCATTTCAGTGGATTGTTGGCACTGGTCATTGCTTCTGAGAACTAGCTGGTTATAGTGGAAACCAGTTATGGGCAAAAGCCATGGATCAGTGATCTTTTCCTGCTCTTCGTGTTTTGTCTTGTCACGGCAAGTTTTTGCCACATTCTCACAACCACTGGTTTGCCTTGGAATGTGTCCCACTCACTCTGCCCCAGTCTACACACAGGCCCCGGTCCAGCTCGTGTCACCTGCATTCCCATCCTCTTCACAAGAAATCACCCGCATTCAAATAGTTGAATGAGTCCCAATGAGCACTGCGGTACATATGTAGATGTGCACCCAGTGTGTAAACATACTTCCATGCATGAGTCTCCCCTGCTGGATCAGTTCAATAGAACATATCCAGTGTGTGGCTATCTTTGTTCCCATTGAGAAGCAGAATCCTCTGAAGCCCTGTAGATGGAAACAGCTATTTATCTGGCTCCTTTGCTGCCAGCCCGAGGCCGTTCAGAAGTGTCCTGCCGCCGAGACATGATTTCAAGTGATAGTGTTAATTTGGTTAATTAGAATTCCTGGGTAGCGTGTGCACTTCTTGCAAATCAGCTTTACACTCTAGACTCACGGCAAATAGTTATTTGCCGGCGCGCGGGGTTATGTGTGAGTTTATGATTATTATGATTCAGGATCGTTAATTTTACATTTGATCCGGAGCTGATGATATGGCTCAATTAAAAGTTGCCATGTTTGGATCGCTGCCTCGTTGTGTGGCATATGGCGGAATCAGACCGGAGCTCAAAAGGAAGGATTTGAAAGGCTAATAAATGGATGTGTAACAAACAAGATGGGACCATGAGAAAAGAACAAAAGAGGTGGTTTTAATCTTTCTTCATTCACTCCATTAAGTGAAGTAAAGAGAGGGTAAGGCCTTGTCCACACTTCTGCTTGCTCTTTCCCTAGAAAGCATAAGTCAGAGCAGGGGTTTTTTTTTTGCTAGACATGTGCTTTTTTAGTGCAAAACCCAAATCCTGAGAAAACCCAAATTGCTGTTTGCTCCGATTGAGTGCTAAAGACCAGTTTTTCCCCTGGGGAAAGCAGCGGGGCAAGAGAAGCCCTTAGCTGTGTCTCGCCTCTCTTTCTGGTACTTAGACAGTTAAAAGACATTGGCCACAATCCAGCAGAGTTAAGCATGCTCTGACTCCAGTGAAATCTTGGCCTGTGTGAGCTTAACTCTTTTCAAAGGAAGGTCCCTTTGGGATTTAGTGCTTTGCATGCAGAGGTTCCAGCCAAGTAGAGAGAACTTGAGAGTTTGCAAAGTATTTTGTGACGTTTCGGATGGCCTAACCAAGGTATCACCCTAATACAAACAGTGCCCCCCCTTAAAGGCCAATGTGGGCAGGGGTGGCCCATCCTGTTTCACCGCCTGAGGTGAAATGGGAAAGTGTCACAGCAGCAGAGTCCACGACATCTCACGATGTCTTGTGGAGCTCTTGTCAGATGTTGTGAGAGCTCTGTGAGGTCTCACAAGTTCCCTATGAGATTCTTCCTGCTCAGGGCGGCTGCTTGACTCCACCTCAAGGGCTCTAAACATGGGCAGGGCTCACTCCTGTTCAGTGCCTTTTTTCCTAAAAAAATATTTAAGGGTACTCTTATTTTAACTCAAGAAAGCCATCATTTTATAGTTCAAATCAGGAAAAATAAATACAGTAAATGGACAAAAGTACAAAGAACATGCATTACCTTATATTATCACACATCCACATTCCACACTGCTTCACACATTAAATGCTCGCTTCCATCTGAGACTCAGGAAACACTGGGAAAGGAAATGGAGGTGGTAACAACAAAACTGACCAGTCACTGTGCTAGATTCCAACTCCTACTTCACACATTAAATGCTTGCTTCTGTCTGGACTTTGGAAAGACTGTGACAGGAAATGAGGCCACCATCGGGGGTAGCAACGGAACTGATGATTTACCGTGCTAGAGAAAAAACTATGTTTTTATATATCTTTTAGTTTCTTCTCCCGTTAGATTCACAAAATGTTTAGGGCAGGCATAGGCAAACTCGGCCCTTCAGATGTTTTGAGACTACAGTTCCCATCACCCCTGACCACTGGTCCTGTTAGCTAGGGATGATGGGAGTTGTAGTCCCAAAATGTCTGGAGGGCCGAGTTTGCCTGTGCCTGGTTTAGGGGCATGCGTACCCCTGTGTTCCCCCAGAAAAAAGCACTGCTCCTGTTAGTGCGACTGGAATTTGTGTTTGAAGGTGCTTTGTTAGTTTTGTTTATTATTTCAATTTTCTTACCTTCAGCCAAAATGAGATAAACTTAATGGATTGCCCATCAGCTCTAGTCCAAAGTAAATTGCATTGGCAATCACAAGGTTTACTGAAATAGAAGAATGTGCTCTATGCCAGGAACGAGATGCCTTGCTAGAGCTGTAGGTGGGCATGTGGACCAGAATAGCAGAAGTGCAGCCTATTAAGGCATAGATGTATTGGCGGATCTGTAGGTGGGCATATGGGAGAAGAATAGCTGGAATGTGGCATAGCAAGACATAGACGCATCAGTGGAGCTGTGTAGGTACAACTTGTCCTATAAGGCCCACACTGCTCCTATTTCTAGATTTTCCGTTTCCCAGCGCCACTTTCATCAAATCCCGAAGAAGAAATTACGAAGAGCGGTTTGCCGATAGCCGTTTAATGCCATGCGTTTGTTAAGCTGGTGATAACAGGTTAAATATCAATAGCTTATTAAAAATATATTTATTGCCCAAGAGCTACATCCCTTTTACCCCTAGTTAAAAGTAAATCTCTGCAAAAAGGGATGCAGCAATGAATTTGTGGCAGAGTAACATACAATAAGTATCTTTTAGCGATCTCACTCTCCATTTCAGTAGACAGCTTTATGCTCAATAAATAGTGCAAGATTATTAAAAACATATTTATCGCAGATTAACAACTATGAAATAGATACAAATCTAGGCTACTAAAGCTCAATAAACATACTTATAATAATCAATTCTGGTATTAAAACACAATAACTGCCTAGTTTAATCTAAATGAAATGGGTTTCTGGGAACCTTACATTGTAGCCTTTCTTTACTTGGTTTTACGGCTTTAAAGGGAGCTTTGATGAGGTTTGGCCAACCTGTGGCTAAAATAAATCACATATTATAAAGAAGCAGTCTCTGCTGGAGAGAAGTTGGCTGCTGTGGAACTCGGTTCTTGCTTACCAGATTCTCTAGGAGACAAAGAAACTCTAGAGTCCAACAGGTGTGTCCAAATTGGCGCACTGTGAATGTGAGCATAGTGGGTCCATGCAGAGTTTGGCACACGGCAAAGCCATTGGGTGATCATATCGCCATGTGTCCAGAGACGGCACCCAAAGTCACTCAAAACCTGCCAAAAATGGGTAGCCTGGGAAATAATGGCTTGAATTCCAAGGGCATGCGGTCAACCACTCACATGGAAAACTTTGGAAAGCGCCTTCTTAGTAAACAGTCTTTAGATGGACAGACATTTTTAAAATGGCAGTCCTATCTTCAAAATGCAAGAACCTTTCTTATATCACATCAGACCTTTGGTCCATCTGGTTTAGTATTGTCTCTCCGATGGTGTTGGTTTTTCCCAGTCCTGCCTGGAAATGGTAGGGATTGAACATGGGAACCTTTGTATGCAGAGCATGTCCTCTCCATTATATGCAGTAAGGCTACCCTTGGCTTGATACAGTTGACAAAGGAAGCTCATATAGTGAACTTCCTTTATCAACTGTAGCAGCTGACACTGCTATTGATGTTCAGGAGAGGACGAGGTGATTGGAAACACATAGTGTGAGGATGCCAGAGCACATGGCAAGTTGTACTTGAGCTTATACATTCAAGCGGTATGTAAATTTCATGAAATAAATGAAATCAAGAAATAAGGAATCACACATGGGACTACAGTGGTACCTCAGGTTACATACGCTTCAGGTTACATATGCTTCAGGTTACATACGCTTCAGGTTGCATACGCTTCAGGTTACAGACTCCGCTAACCCAGAAATAGTGCTTCAGGATGAGAACAGAAATTGTGCTCCGGCGGCGTGGAGGCAGCAGAAGGCCCCATTAGCTAAAGTGGTGCTTCAGGTTACGAACAGTTTCAGGTTAAGTATGGAACGAATTAAGTACTTAACCCGAGGTACCACTGTAGTCATTTTTTGCCGCAGCCCCGCACTTATCACACTGTATAGCTGCATCTTTGATTCATTTATCTTCTCATAATTCTCCAAGTCAGTACAGCTCTCCTTCGGCTGAAGCAACCACATGGCCACTTTGCCATGAGGTGTAGGGCCAGTTCTCACATGCCTACTCATCACTTGTCAACTAGAGCATTAATTGCATCTGTGAATGTCTAACGACACAGCTAAAACTTTTGTAACACCTGATACCCACTCAAAGCACCATTGTTTTCAATAGAGGCAATTCATTAGGGGTTGGTTAATGAAGAGATGAGAGACCTAGCCCCAAGTCTGTATAAATCCTGTATTTTCAGCAGGCAACATTTCTTTCCTTGCTACCTGCTTACACCACCTTTCTGCCAACGCACACTAAGAAGTTTTTTGCAGCCATCCTTCGTGTGAACCTCATTTTAAATGTGGCAAAGAAAAATTAAGGAGACATTCCCAAGGTTTCACCAAGTGCCTTACTTATCTATCAACACCTTCTGTTCACACAATCGGAGTGGTTAAAGAATGGCACAAAGGCTTTTCATTCTTCCAAGGAGCACTTGGAAGCTCTTCTAATCCATGCTAGCGATTGTGAGAACTACTTCACTGTAATTAATTTGGATAAAGGTCACAAATTAACAAGCACTCAGAGAAGGTTTCCATAAAAAAAGCACAGAAGGAGTTGAAAGCATCTATTAGAGGAAGAGGTGCAAAGTGAGAGAAGCAACAGGAGAGCTTGATGAGAGGTGCTATATTTAATTTTTGGACCAGATGACTTCCAAGGTTCCACCCAACTCTCTGATTCTGTGATTGCATTTTAATTCTATCCTTGTTCCGGGGACTTCAGGGTAGAGGCCCCCCCCCATTATTTCCGATCCAACATTTGAAATGCAGTTTTGGCTGATACACACATTTTGGCAAAGCAGTTTTTGCAAACACAATGAATTTCTGTATGTTATTTTCACTTTACCCTGCAATATGCATTTTCTGTACACACGACTTGGCTGGCGAAGTGCGTTGCAAAATTCAGGCAAGTGCAGCTACTACTACTACTACTACTACTACTACTACTAATTTATTATTTGTACCTCGCCCATCTGGCTGGGTTTCCCCAGCCACTCTGGGTTGCTTCCAACAAAGATGAAAAAATACATTAAAATGTCACACATTAAAAACTTCCCTGACGATGTCAAAGGATGGCCACATCTCAGTTTGCGTATTGTTTTGGAAACAGTGAATTAGGTGAAGCTCATCTATAAATGCAAGCTGAATGGAACTTCTCTTCCATCCTTACTTCTGTGCAGATGAGACTTGGCAACTTCCCCCTCTCTTTTTCCTGAAACAAAACCCTGCTGCACGCTGCCTTCCCAGCTCCCTCCTCTCCTCCTGCGACGAATCTGAGTCCGTACGTTTCTCAGCATAATCCGCCCTGATGAGAAGCCAGTTGCCTGGCCTGGCATCTGGGGAGCTTTTTCCAGCTTAGCAGAGGGGTGCAATTACAGAGGTGGCCGGAGACAAAGCAAAGCCGGCACGCGCGGCTGCCCTTAATGGAATGCAATGATTCTTCTGGGCTCCGGAGTAATACAAGGGATCTGGTTTTAATAAATTAACAGCCTACGAGTAACAATCTCAAGCAATTAAACTCCCAGATGAAGGCGAGCACCATGAAATGTATTCGGCAGTCGGTGGATGGTGGCAAAGGCAAAATAAAAATGTGTCGTTTAGAAGGCAAAATATTATTCTTCCTTTTTTTTTTAAAAAAAAGAGAAGGACAGTCCTCCATTTTTCAAGCTTTAAATCATTTTAAATGAATACATAAGCACATTTATTTATTTGTTGAGGCAACAGTAACAAATAACAAAGCTTACATCATATTTTCAAGCTAGTTGGCCTGTCAAGAAATGTAATGATACCATCCAGGCTATAGGCCAGCGCACAATGATATAGCCCAAGAGTGAGCCATGTCATGGGGTGGGGCCTCCAGTCATGTTCCTTATGGGATAGCTGAGCAATAAAGTAACAGCACTGTTAGGGATGGACAAATCTATTTCAGTTTTCCCCAATTCCTCATTTTTCAGTCTTGTGTTTGGAGCTCCACATTTCCGCATCAGTTTTTGATTCTTTTTTGTTGTTGAAAAAACCTCATAATTTTTGTGTGAAATTTTCTTACCGTATGTAATTTTACCTAATGTACACATTTTGCAAAGCAGCTTCCCCTAATACAATACCTTTCGGCATGCTGTTTTTACTAATATATGCATTTCTTCCCATGTCGTAGTGTATGCAGCTTGGCTGCATAAGAAGAAGAGGAGTTTGGATTTGATATCCCACCTTTCACTCCCCTTCAGGAGTCTCAAAGCGGCTAACAATCTCCTTTTCCCTTCCTCCCCCACAACAAACACTCTGTGAGGTGAGTGGGGCTAAGAGACTTCAGAGAAGTGTGACTAGCCCAAGGTCACCCAGCAGCTGCATGTGGAGGAGCGGAGACACGAACCCGGTTCCCCAGATTATGAATCTACCGCTCTTAACCACTACACCACACTGGCTCTAATTTGGAGAAGTGTGATTTCTGAACCCAAGAAAAGCCTGCTGGATCAGCCCAGTGGCCCATCTAGTCCAGCTTCCTGCCCTCAAAGTGGAGAACCAGATGCCTGTGGGAAACTAGGGAGCAGAACATGAGCACAAGAGCTCTCTCCCCTCCCATGGTTTCCAGCATTATTGCCTCCAGCTGTGGAGCCAGAGTGTGGTCATCATGGCTAGCAGTCATTGATAGCCTTCTCCTTTGTGAGAAAGATGACTCTGTTTCAGTTCACAAAGGAAATGTGAATTAAGTTAAGATGGCCTTTAAATGCAAACTAAATCAAATATAACCCCCCCAACCGTTCCTGAAATGTGTCTGTGGTGGCTATTGTATTATTATTATTATTATTATTATTATTATTATTATTATTATTATCTTTCTGTGCTCTGACTTGTCGTATTAGTTTCTCCATCTGTGGTATTGATACATTTGTCTGTAGTTGTAGGTTTTAAATCCTCCACCTTACCCCAACCTGCTCTCCTTCTGAACAAGTGCTACTTGTTGCTGGTTTAATGGGGGTGGCTTGAAACAAATATCTTCTTCAATTATTTTAACCTGTTTTCCTCATTCTACCCACAAATTCCATCCACTCTTGCCTGAGTGGCAAGTGAAGAACAAACCAGATAACCAACTGGGCGGGGGAATCTGCTTGGCAAGCTATCTTGTCATTCTATACATTGTTTCTGGGTTCTGTCTTCTTTAAGGGGTGTGTGTGGTATACATGCTGGTGTGTGTGTGTGTGTGTGTGTGTGTGTGGTTGGGAGCAGAATAGTTGAGGCTGTCAAGAAATTGAAAAGAAAGAAGGAAAAAATATATATAGAATACAAACTCCCTCTGAGTGATTGCTAAGCTTTCCTGTCTTACATTAGTAGCCTGTATGGAATCCTCTTTGCCATAGAATTCAATTTATTTCCATTTAAAGGCTGTTCTTCTCAATCAATGCAGCTAATAAATAGCTGCTGATGGCCGTGACCCCTGGGCTGAGGAAAGAATTTATCTTCCGAGCCAATTAAAGGGATTGAACAATTCCTTTTAATAACGTTGTGGGATTTTAATACTAAAAAAAATGAAAAACTCCTCCTGTGCCTTGCTTGAAAGGGCCAGGCAGGCTCTGAAAGGGGGGCGGGTTGGGATTAGATTTTTTTCAACTTCCTTTGTACAGCTCCTCAGGGTGGGGAGAGAAAGGCCTCCTTGGATGGATGCTGAGATGTGCTTGTCCTCAGCTACCCTTTAAGGGAAAAAAGAAGTGACATGGCTGTGATTTATGCCTCATTGTTTCACAAACGAATCATCCAGAGGAGAGGCTTGGAAAGGTTCTGTAGAGATTAACGCACCTCCAAGACAGCAGGAGGGTGGGGTGGTGGTGGAGGAAGAGAGAGACAGGGCAATGCCAGGCTAGGACTGCATGTGCATCTATCTCTGCCTGCTTGCATGGAGGCAGAACCTGTTGAGATAAAGGGGGGAGGGAAGAAGGAGGACAGAGAAATAGTGCATGGGGAACTGGAACATTAGAAGGCAATGTTAAAGTGCGGGGTGGGGGGTGGGGTTCTGATCTACTATGCTTTCCAGAAACAGGATTGTTCTTGGGTGCTATTTAGTGTAGTGGTTAAGAGCAGTGGACTCGTAATCTGGTGAACCGGGTTCGCTTCCCCGCTCCTCCACATGCAGCTGCTGGGTGACCTTGGGCTAGTCACACTTCTCTGAAGTCTCACAGCCCCACTCACCTCACAGAGTGTTTGTTGTGGGGGAGGAAGGGAAAGGAGATTGTTAGCCGCTTTGAGACTCCTTTGGGTAGTGATAAAGCGGGATATCAAATCCAAACTCCTCCTCCTCCTCCTCCTCCTCCTCCTCTTCTTCTTCTTCTTCTTCTTCTTCTTCTTCTTCTTCTTCTTCTTCTTCTTCTTCTTCTTCCCAGACCTATGTGCAAATGTGTTTTGTGAATATGACATGAAGCTGAATTGCTCCCTGAAAAAAACAAGCCTTTGAATTGCATTATAAATTTTTGCAAGCCTGTTGAAGAACCAGTCAAGTGCAGGTGATTGCATTTTTCTGTGTTATTTCCTTCCTAACCTTGTCTCTGCCTCTCCCCTCCTCTGCTGTTTTCCCCATTGCCTGCCCTCAGCTGTAAGCTCCTAGGGGGCAGAGACCTACCGCTTGGGCCTCTGTTGTTTCTAACTCCATAAGGTGCAGGATGCAGGATGAGAATGGTAATAATTAATCCTTAATAAATAATAAAACATTCTTCTCATCAAAGTGACATGGGAAACATGCTATGTCTTAAAATATTCTAATGTGATAATCGGTCTTTGGATGGAGAACTGACTGAGAATGAGTTTTAAATAATATGTCTTAAAACACACACACACACTCAATGGCTAACAAAAAACCTAGAAACAAAATAGTCAAATAACTTCAAAAACAACCATATGATATAATATAGGGAGAAAAATAGCAACACACAAACAAACAAAAAACACAAAAGCAGTGAGAGATAACATAGCAACGAAGCTAGAGCTATACCAAAAGACTCCTGAAATAAAAAAGAGTCTTAATATAATGCTGAAAGGCCAGAAGAGAGACAGACCTTCCATTTTGTTTTCCCATTTCTTTTCACTTTACCTTTTTTATTTAAAAAATGCATTAATTTGATTTGCATTCATTTTGTTTTTCATCCACCGTTATTTCAGATATGGAGTAGGTATATTTAGGCATTGTATAAAGTCATTTTAACTATTGTATAATGGATACAGTTTCATCACATTTTATTTTGGGTGTCCTGGGTATCCTTCAGGGACAAAGGGCAATGTATACGTTTAATGAATAAATAGATATCTCCCAATTCCTTTAGCTTTTCCACTGACTTCATTGGGACACTGAGCCAATTTTCAATGGGATAGCCAGTCAATTGCCTGTGATTTCACTTTCCTCCCCCATCCAAAAATGGCATGGAAGTTTCTGGCTTTCTACTACACCCCTGAAAGATCAGAGGTGTCAAATTTCAGAATAACAGGATGGAGGTTCCCCATTTTAGAGTGAATTAAAAAGGAGCCCAGAAATAGTAAAGTATGTTTGATGCTCTCCAGACACCCTGCAGCCTTTACACAACCTGTACAGGCACTTCTAAATAGAGATTTCAGGTGTTAAAAGTTTCAGTTTCACTGTCAATCTCACTGCACTCTCTCCTTTATTCTATTTTTTTATTTGTTTTTAAAGTGAATGTTGCTTGAGTGTCTCTTTTCTGAAGACTTGGTAGGGGTAAGCGTGTGTGTGCGCAATGTTCTTACCTGTGTGCATTTTCTCATTGTGTGGACTTTTTTTTGCAGGGGTGGGGAACATGTGCCCCCCACCTCAATAGTGTTAGACTAGGAGTCCCAATGTTCCTGCATCAGTGGCCTTGCAGCATATATTGGGTCAGTGATGTACTGAGAAAGTCTCATGGCGGCCATGAAGGCCTGAGCTGGACCTGTCAGGGTGACCCAGCTGTGGATGTCAAAGTCTCCCAGAAGAAAAATCCTGCAATTTTTCTTACACCATCTCTGAGGTGGCCTCCACCAGCTCAAGTAGAGAGCCTGCTGAGCAGGGAAGTGGGTGGTGAGGGATCTCTTGGTGAAGGAGGTTGAATTCTTATGTATGATGGCAACTCCACCTTCAACCCTTGCCCTTTGTCCAGGAGGACAGAGCTGAGTCATATGCATCCCACCCAGCTCACCCACCCTGGTCTCAGTAATACATGCCAGGATGCCCCCTCAATCCACAATTAAGCCATATTTAGGACTGGCTTGACATCCGATAAGAGCATCAGCAGGTCAGAGGGCTGGCTGGCAGAGCAACCTAGGACTCATTCAATGGAGTGCAGAAGGAGGAACAACTGTCAATCAACTCTCCCTTCCCCTCATCACCCAGCCAGTCCCATCTCTGAAACCATCTGTAATCTTACTTAAGGCACCCCCCAGCTACAGAATGATTCCCAATGTAAAAAAGGTAAAAGATAAAGGACCCCTGGATGGTGAATTCCAGGCAAAGGAGACTATGGGTATGTGGTGCTCATCTTGCTTTCAGGCCAAGGGAGCCAACGTTTGTCCACTGACAGCTTTCCGGGTAATGTGGCCAGCATGACTAAACTGTTTCTGGTACAGCAGGACAACATGTTGGAAACCAGAGTGCATGGAAATGCTGTTTACCTTCCTGTCGCAGCGGTACCTATTTATCTACTTGCACTGGCGTGCTTTCGAACTACTAGGTTGGCAGGAGCTGGGACCAAGCAACGGGAGCTCACCCCGTCACAGGGAGTCGAACAACCAACCTTCTGATCAGTAAGCCCTAGGCTCAGTGGTTTAGACCACAGCACCACCCCATGATTCCCCAGAAGCATTGCCCCCTGCCACGCAACAGCTTACTCACTCACATGGTTACATATGGTTATGGTTTGAGAGGAGGGGATGTTGTTTTTTGAACAAAATGTAAGCAGCCCAAACCATAATGTGCAAAGTGCAATACCTGCGCAGCTGTACGTTATAAACTAAGCAACAGTGGAGACCAAAGGGGTACAATAAATAGATATGGAGCACAGTTATAAAAATATGTAACAGCAGAATGCAATAAACAAAACACAGATGATGAAGTGCATATAATTATACAATGCTTAAAAGAGCAAGCAAGAACATAATATTGGGTAGAGTCAATGTGACAGTGATGCAGTTATGGCTTCCCCCCATTCATGACTACCCAGAGAGTGGCAGATTATGGGGGCAGCAGCCACCAGGCCTGGCACCAGCATCTCGGCTGGTATAGCCAAGCCAGGACAGCAGGACAGCATCCTTCCTTTCCTCATATTAAAATAATAATAATACTTTGTACTCAGAGAGCAGCCGGCTGGGCATGTAGATGGCTACAGATGCTCATTTTATTATTTTTACTTTAAAAATATATTAGCCCTTTCTACTACAAAATGTTGCTTATTCCCAAGCAAATGTGTTCAGCATCAGGGAAGCAGAAGCAAAACCCATTTTATTCCTGCAGTTATGATGGTGCTCTGATTTAAGTGAATTTAAAATCGCACATGCTCAGAGTATTTATTCCTGGTTTTTTTTTACAGTAAAAAAATTGGGAGTTTGCAACCTTTTTTGTTCTGTTTTTGTTCTAACATCTCAGGAATGCAGAAGCTGTTGCAAAGCAGGGAATGATGAGGGTGAGGGAGAAATGTTAATGATGTGCTTTGCTATTGAAGTATTACACATGGCCGCCTAAAGCCCACCTACCCCTCCCTGGAAAGACCATTAAGACTAAAGTTCCCTACTTGCATCACTATTTCCAAGTAAATGTGTATTGCAATACAGCCTTACAGCTTAGTGTTCATTTAGAAGAAACAATGGATGGAATTCAACACAGTTTTATCCAGAGTAGACCTGCTGAAGTTAATGGACCTAACTTAGTCGTGTTCATTAATTTTAATGGGTCTACTATGAGTCACACTTAGACCAACCAATGGCGGCAGGACTTACTTCCATGTAGGGCTGCCAATCTCTTTGGTGCAGGAGGAAATCTATTTTGAGACTCTAACCTGACCAAGGTAAGTCTTTAACTCGCTTTAATGTATGAAGTATTCACAGAGTCTCTGGAGTGATGGTATAAAATGCCTAAATTAAAAGATATATTGATTTGCTTCTTAGCAGGAAGCAGCTAAATGAAGTGAACGAAACAGAAAACAAGGGCAGCATTGTGTATTTTTTGTTTGATTCAAATTCAGCCATGTTGGCTGTGGTGGGCTGTTTGCACTGATGAAAGCTCTTTTGCTATATAGGTGGTGACCATTTCACACGGGCCTCCTGCTCCCGGCCTCCATGCATGTCGGTGGAGCGCGTTTAATCGTGCCCTGCCCCTTTCCCCACACCGTTCCACCCCGTTCTGCCTTCTCCCGGGTCCAAAAAGACCTGCGTGTCGGCCATCGCACGCCAACTGGGAGTGCTTAAAATGGTTGCTGCCTGAATATAGTCACAAATAATTCTCATTTGACACAATCAGAAGCTAGTTGTATGTTGCTTATGGTCAGTCATTCAAGCCTGAGCAAATCGTGGCCACAATGCTAAGCAACTTCCTTCTTGGGGAGAAACGTAGAGCAGGGATGGGGAACCTGTGGCCCTCCGTATGTTGTGGAACTACAGGTCTCATAATCACTGATGAGTTAACCTGTTGGCTGGGCTTATGGGAGCTGGTGTCCAATGACACCTGGAGGCCACAGATATCCCATCCCTGTGCTAGAGCATGGCCTGAATGCAGCCAATTGATTTTTCATGCAGGCATTAAGCCTGTATCATCGGCTGTATATCTCAGCTGCCAAGAATCACAGATGAGGAGGGTGTTTTGTGCTCACGTTCTGTCCTTGAGCTTCTTGTAGGCATCTGGCTGGCTACTGTGAGAACAGGATGCTGGGCCATCTGGGCCATTGACCTGATCCAGCAGGCTCTTCTGGTGTTCCTTTCCCTTTCCCCCTATCTCTTACCTTAAGCCTTCTATACTGCATTGCAGCCATAGGCAATAAGGAATTCTATGCAGGCAAGTGAGTGGGACAGGGTCCTCTGACTCTCTTGTGCATCCAGCATGCAAGCCAAGTGAGAGGAGGAAAACCTGCCTCTCCGCACAGGAATGCAGCAGGCTGCTGCAGGAGGGACAGAGTTCTCTGTTCCTTCACTACCAGCTCCCAGCAAGCGAGTAAATTTATTTTGCAAGCTAATAACTACAGTGGACTTGTGTACGAGGCCAATTGTGTTTGCTTCATTGACTTGTATGTGACAAGGGAAAGGGTTCTACCACAATAAAACATGGGGGGGGGGGGAAATGGGGCTTTCCATCTTCGAAGTCACTCCTTTTACTTGAATGCAGGGGTGGATGAATCTGTCAATTTCACTTTCTCTCCATTTCTCATTTCCCCAGCCTTAAATTCAGTTAGTGCCTTGTGAAAACCCCATCTTACCTGCTCAATCAGATCTTATTAGATGCGCCGGAAATCCGGAGAGAGATTGTGCTTAAGCGAGCTTCAATTCGGTGGGTAAGATCAGATTTTCGAGAAGCACATAAACGAGAAAAAGCTCTCGGACCTAGGAGAATTAATCGGCGCACAATACGTTCAAAATACAGGTCAGGTGAAAGTCCTAGGAGTAAAGGGACCTATTTTTTTTTTTGTAAATGGTGCCTACTAAATCCATAGGGCTAGTTTCCATGTTGAGATAATTAAGATTAGCATGATTTTCTTTCAGTTTTCTTAGGGTGTGTGTGTGTGTGTGTGTGTGTGGAAACTGGGCAAATAGGATCTGAAACATAGAGCAGTAGGCAGAGGCTGCCTGCCAAAGCAACAGAAGCCTTCAGACAGAATGTACAATCTCCTAGGCCAGGGCTTAAACGGAACAATCTCGTCAAAGTGAGAAATCAGTTTAAGCCTTGTATAGAATGGAGCTTTTGAGTGGAGGAACACTAATAAATCCAGCAGTGCCCCTGGCAATTCATAACTAACAGCTAACAAGTGCGTGTGGATGTGTGCGTGGTGCTCTTGAGAAATGAGAACATTTCCACTCTGGTGCTTCTCAATTTTGAAGTGAGAAAGGGTTAGGCTTGAATTTCCATCCTTGCTGTTGATGGAAGAGATAACCAACAGCAGAGGGTTTGAAGAGAGCTGTGACTGCAGCTCCACCTCCTGCAATTTACAGCCTTTCAGCAGCAACTCGGCTTGTCCGCCACTTTTTAATGTTCATCTCTCATTAATTAATGGGTGAGAAACTCCCTCCCCCTCCCCCAAGCACAGGGGTGCTTCAGAAAAGAAGACTTGATTTAGAAGAGTAAAGAACTGCTAGAGTTGACTTGGAAGTTTGTCTGAGGATGAGGGTTCCTTGCATTACGTCACATACATCCTGCCCCTTTGTGCAGTATGACTTCACCTCTGAATTCTGACTCTCAAGAGCCCATTCCTGTCACCAATTTCTTACCTGTGTCTGAGGAAATTTTGCATCTTTCGGCCTGGGGTGCATGTAATGAGAAATCATAGTTTCCCCACTACATGCCTGAGCTGACATGAGCCACAGGCTGGGCAGCCTAAAACCCTGAAGAACTGCTTCCATTCATGGAAGCAACAAGGCATCTTGCTATGGCAGGGACTAGCTGGTGTGGTGGAGCCTTGCTGCAGAGTCACCCTGCGGTGCTTTTGCCTCTTACTAGGAAGATGTGGGGCAGGACAGGGTGACGACAGTTGGGGCTGTGTGGGTGTCCCGGTGGAAGGGCCGCATTGGCTCTGCCAGTGTGCTTGCAAAGCCCTGGTATCACTTCCTTACCCACCTTGGCAAGCAGCAGCAAGGCCTGTTTAGGGAAGGTGGCTCCATGATACCCCCATCTCAGCCCCACTGAGCTGTCCACTCCTGCCAAAGTCTAGTTTATTAGTGACAGTCAGGTGCCACCTGTATCATCAGTACCAGTAAATGGATATCAGTGCCAATACATGGATTCTGTTATGACTTATTGGTACTCATGGTAGAGCTGTTGGTTGACTTTCACTAATAAACAATTCTGAGGAAGTTGCCTTATACCCAGTCAGACCATTGGTTTCTCTCGAACAGTATTGTCTGCTCATGCTGACTGGCAGTGGGTATCCAGGGATTCAGACAGCTTTATCTGGAAATGCAAGATGACGATGATGATAATGATAATAATGATAATACCTGGAGATACCAGGGATTTGACCTGGGATGCTCTGCATGCAAAGTATACAGCATTCCACTGAGCTATAGCCCTTAATGTGAGTAGTTGGCTTGTGTGAACTGTGCAACGTCAGGGCAATTAAAGCTGCAATCCTACACCCACTTACCTGTGAGTAACTCACTGGGTGAGCTCACTGGGACTTACTTCTGATTAGGCATGCATTGGATTGCACTGTGACTCGTGCAAAATCACTCTTTCTCTTTGGCAAAGAGGTAGAGTCCCACTTTCCAGTTTATCGGATGTTCCCAGCTCCAGTGTTCTTCTACTCTCATAAGTCAATCTCTTGCAGGACTGCAGCTTATAGTTCTATCCAAGTCCAGGGGTGGGCAAGCAAGAAGGAGAGAAAGAGATGCTGTAAAATCCTGCACCCATGATTCTACACACAGTGGGACCTGCTTCCAAGTAAACATGTACAGAATTGCAGTCTTCATGGTTAAATGCTGGGGTGTCACCTGAGTTGGCCAATTGATGATGCCAAAGCTGGATATGAGTTTTAGGCTGCATGGATGCCAATATTCTCACAATGACACCCACCCACCCAAAAGCCTCTTCTACTGACTGAAAGTGAAGGCTGGGCAGGTTTTTAAGGCAAATGTTTATACAACTGAAATTGGAGAAAAATGAGGGCAGGATCAAGCTAAGCCACATTGACTTCAGTGGGAGAGAATGAAGCCCAGACCTGCCTCTGAGATCTGTGGGGCTTAATGGGCTTGATTTTCATGGGATTGCACTCTGATAATAAATGTTGTGGGGTTTTATGTGGTCCCATGTCAGATAACATTCCTAGAGAGCTGGGAAGGACTCTCCACTGGTGTCTCACAAAGCCATTTTTATCATGTACTGTTTCCCCCACATTTATTTGCTTTTTTTCTTTTATCGAAAGGAATGAAAATAGAACGTCTGGCCAAAAAAAAAAAAGCCATCTGGCTGTTGAATAGGGCCTGATTTTCAAATGAACTCAGCTACCATTATTTGGTCTAGATTTCAACGGAGCTGCTTGGTTCCTTTTCATTAAATGTCCCCAACTATTTTTAAAATCTGGCGAACAGGCCAAAAATGAGAAATGAAAACCACGGAAAGCTCTCCACTTCTCCTATGACTCCCTCCGAAAAGGTGTTGGAGGGAAAAACAGGAGGGGAACTCTTTAGAAAACCTAGATTTTGGCTCAGTCCTGCCATATACTGTGAGCCAAAAGGTTTTTTGGTTTTGTTTTGTTTTTTTGCTTCCAGTGCCCAGGACTGTTCCTGCTTAAGCTAGTTACAAGTGCATCTATAATTACACTGAAGGACTCCACTCAGGTGCTTGCATGGTGGTAGCACTTTATTACACGTCAAATCCCATGCTGTTTTACAACATAGTTTCTATGGTTACTCGTCGCCACCCTCTGTAACCCGCAGAGCCCACAAAGGGACGGGATTGCACTTCACAGAGGCAACCCGTGTACGGAAACTGTTTTAGAAACCGACACGAGGCAAAGCGCTAACCCCGCTGTGCGGCCCTGCTTGCAAAGCAGCTGGCACCATGGTGCCAGGAAAACACAGAAGGTCAGCCAGAGGGTGTGAGCGGCTGTTGGACCTTGGGATGCTCACCTGGAGCTTTTGACAAACCAGCCTCTCACCTTGTTTGTCAGGGAAAGCTCACACCTGCCAGCAAATGATGGGAGCTGAGGGAGCTGGGGAATTAGGTGGTTTCGTGCTTCCCTCACTTTCCGGAGCCAGCCTTTTTCAACCATAGCCCATTACCTCGTGAGGAGAGAGTGAGAGAAGTGCAGGTGTGTGGTACGCTTTGTAACAAACTGGGAATCTGGCAGGTGTTCAGAAGGGGATAGTGCCGTAGTTCAGAGATAATGCATGCAGAACAGGGCTTTTTTTTCAGCCAGACGTCACCAGAAATCAGTTCCAGCACCTCTCAAGTGGGCGCCATTGCCAGTATAAGAGAACATAGTGAGTTCTGGCACCTCTTTTTCTAGGAAAATAGCACTGATGCAGAAGATCCCAGCTTCCACCCCTGGCATCTCCAGGTAAGGCTGCAAATGTCCCCTGCCTGAACCCATTGAAAACTGCTGCCTGTCCGTGAGAGCAATACTGAGTTAAATGGACCAATGGTTTGATCTGGTGTAAGGTACACAAATGTACTGACACAAAGTCAATGCTAGTCTTGCACTGGCATCTCTTGTGCAACGAATGCAGCATCTCTCCTGCCCTCCAAGATTCTCACTGCTGGGGGCAAAAAAAGAAGAAGCTTAAACCACTCTCTCTTTCTGTGGCCAAATTCACAATTGCCTCTTTCTACTCCCTCCCTCTTGGCATGTGCTTTCCTGGACTGAAGAACAAAGGCCTCATGTAGCTGTGGCCTGCATCCCAAGCCAGCCTCTGTTTCTCCATAATGAGCATTGATTGTTAGCGCCTAAGCCACCAAACAGTACAGTGTGGCTTGTGGCAACATTAAATGAGGAAAAGAAAAGGTAGCATTATAATTTAATCACCAAAAACACAGTAAAAAGTGATTATTAATACAGTGAATCATATGTGATGAACCTTTACACAGAAATCTTGAAAACTTGATTGAAAAGAAAAAGCATTCACCACATGAAGATTATGCTAATTACTGTTGTCCCTTGGCTGAGTAAACAGGGATATAATTCCACAGGAAGGGCAAATTTTCCCATGCATTTTCAGGATAAAACCCTACTTCAGAGGAGCAAGGGTGCAGAGAATAACTGCAGCAGAAAGCTTTGCAATCTAGTGGTTAGAGTTTCAGATTCGGACTAGGGGCAGATGAATCCATCCGTTTCAGTTTTTAATTTTCCAAATCATAAATACAGTTGTTGGCCATGTTTCCACATTAGTTGGGATTGGAAAAACCCACAAATGTCATCATGAAAATTCAACAGCATTTTAGGCCATATATCTCCTAATATACTTATTTCCGCAAGCAATTCCTACTAATATGATGCATTTTGTGTGCTATTTTAACAAATACATGCCCTTTGTACACTTTTGCCTATTCCCCATCTTTGTACCTATTTTTCAGTTGGAGAACTACACCACAACATTCAGAGACTTGCAGGTTTTGAAGGAAATGGGAGTTGTGGGTTTGGGAAATGGGAACTGAACAAAACCTTTCCCCCATCCTTAACTAGAACTGGAGAGAGCCAAGTTCAAATTATGTCATGGCCATGAGGCTCAGTGGGTAGCTTTTAGCTAGTCACTATCTTTCAGCCTAATCTACCTTGCAGGACTGTTGTCAGGATAAAAGGGGAAAGCATGTACACCACCTTGAATTCCTGTGGAAGAAAAGGAGGAATATAAATGTAATAAATTAGCAAAGGTCTCATCAG
Organism: Podarcis filfolensis; assembly: GCF_964270895.1. NCBI lineage: Eukaryota > Metazoa > Chordata > Lepidosauria > Squamata > Lacertidae > Podarcis > Podarcis filfolensis. The sequence goes on along the minus strand of NC_139605.1, from coordinate 39,189,794 downwards.
AAGAACTGTGGCTAGGCCTGGCCTAATAAACCCAGAACAAAGGCTGTGTGCACAACCATACATGACTTTCTCAAAGAATTCTGGGAACTGTAGCTTTTTAAGGGAGCTGAGAACTGTAGCTCTTTGAAGGTGAAATTACGGTTCCATAGATTCTTTGGGGGAAACCATGTGCTTTAAATGAGAGCTAAATGTGAGCTAGACATATGGTGTGGTTGTGCCTGTAGTGTTTTTCAACTTAAATTATACCAATTATTTGTACGTTTGCACATGTACATATAAATTAGAGTATTATTTCAAGATCAAAAGCTGGAAAGATTTGAACTTTGCATTTCAGTGTTGGCATCTCCACCCCCTACCCAAACATTTAAGTTACTCTGCTCCTTTTATCAGTCAGATCTAGAAAACAGTGATTCCTGATTTGGCGTGTGTTTGTATGTGTGTGCCATGCATAAGTCAGCCGAGTATTTTAACATAAGCTGATCTCGGGGGATAAATTGAATGAGCTATTGCTGGTTCTCAGCACACTCACAGTTGCTGCTCCCAACTAAAGTTCACATGCGGGAACCATGAGTGCTCATTATCAATTACAGAGATTGTTCCCATTGTGAAAATTCTCAGGCTGCAGGAGATCTAACATTCTTTGCACTTTGTTCTGCAGATCTATTGTGATGTGCCCTTTTCAAGCCGCAGCCAACTGCATCGAAATCTTGACTGACACATCTTATCTGATAGGGCTTGCTTTTTCACTAGCTGCTTTTTAGAGTGATAAATGTCAGAAGTTTTGGAGTTTCTTGTATCGGAGTGTTCCATCTGAGGCTTTGAGGCAGGCAATTATCCCCGGATCCACAGGACTTTGTGATGCATTCTGGGCCAAGGCTTGTTTTACAGAGCCTTCAAAGATTCACGCAACGGCAAGGATTGGGGGAAAGCCTGCTCTGGCTAGGGAATGGAATAACAACCAAGATTAAAATAAGGATTCCCCCATTTAAATTATTAAGGCTAGATGTGATTTGAACAGAGTCATCATTGAAGTCTGAACCAGAGATAGAGATGCTTAACTATAGCTCTTCCTTTTGTGTCCTGGTCCAGCAAAAGAGACGCTTGAGTGACAGCGTGTTCTGTGTGCAGTTTTTCTTCCTGGAATAAAGCTTGCTTGCACAGATGGAATGTTGATGAACATGGTGATGCAAATCTGAAAGAAAACTGTCCAGTGTGATGTGGGATGCACACTCCCATCTGAATACCCTCCAACGTTTCTCCAATAGTAATAGGGACTTTTAATGATAATGAAGAATGATGATGATGATGATACTCCACCCCTCTGACTGGGTTGCCCTAGCCGCTCTAGGCTGCTTCCAACATACATAAAAACATAAAGCATTACACATTTAAAAACTTTCCTATACAGGGCTGCCTTCAGGTATCTTCCAAAGGCTGTGTAGTTACTTGGCTCCTTGGCTCTGGAGTCGCATAACTCCATGCCCTCCAACATTTATCTGATGAAAATAGGGGCATCCTAAGGAAAAGCAGGATATTCCAAGATCAAATCAGAAACTAGGATGGCTTCTGTAAATCCGGGATTGACCCTAGAAAATAGGGACATTTGGAGGGTCTGCGCCTGCTGTTTTTTGAGGGGTGGGACTGTGGACAGCACTAAAGCAGTATCATGTCCTGAGGGGGATTGGAGGCCATTTTGAAACACAAATCCCCACAGCCACTGGCCAGAGAAGCAGCAACCTTGGGGAGCTTACTTCCTTCTCCCTGCCAGAAACACTTGGTTCCAACAGCCAGGGAGGAGCCAATCTGTTTTTAGTTTCTTTCAATTTCTCATTTCCTCAGTCTTAAGTTCAGTTCTACACATTAAGTTCGGTTCTCCACGTTCTTTCCTCACAATGTGTTCTGGGTTTCCCCCAAAACCTCCAGAGCCAAATTGTGTTTGTATGTGTTCAGGGGACATGCAGGGTAAGCAGAGGAGAGGAAGTCCCATTGCACAGATAGATGTCCTGGCACTAATGGGACTACTTCACTGGGTTCAACCCTAAGCATCAGAACTGAGTAACTCTAACCTTGTTTAAAACCTGCATTCCAGACAAGTGCTTCATTGAAGGGAAAGAGAATCAACTTTTAGATTCATAGAAAAATCCTTTATTTTTGCAAAACTATGATGCTCTCTTAAGCTGAGATTTCAAACAAAAAATAAGAGAAATGACAAAAACACTAAGGTTACAATTCTACTTCTGAGCAGATGCATACAAAATTGTGCAGGAAATGGTCAAAAGATCATGGCAATGCTTGGGCACTATTGACTAACTTGTCTTCATTGCAGCTTACAGGTGGGGGACTCCTGTCCTTTGTCATCATGTTCCTATAGAGGAGCATTCTTGACAGCTGTGATTATCTCCACAGCTTTGTTAAAACTTCATGGCCATGTCAAGAAATTGACTGTCAACCTTATGCCTGCCTCCCAACTTCTCACTTGAATCACTGAGTGTCAAAATGGGGCAACACATTGTCAGTATAGTTCATAATATTCTGGAAAGGTATTTGACCTGATTAAAGGTTTCCACCTCCCCATCTGCTGTCAAAGAAACAGGGAGGAGGGGAATCCTTTTCTATTGACAAGAATCAAGACACTGTCTTGGGAAACTAGGGCTCCATAAGCACGATGCTCTAATACCATGCATACTTTATTGTTTGCATTAAGAGTGCATGCTTAGGTATACATAGCAGACTATAACTAGCCTCCCGGCATGCTTTATCTAAAGGATGCCTGTGCCTTGAAAGGGACTATCCCTAACATTTCACCCTCCCCACTTGTGATTCTCCGCAGCTGGTAATCAGAGGCATAATGCACCCAACAGTGGAGGTAGAAAATAGCCCGAAGTACTGGCTGCTGAGATGGGGTGGAGCTTTCTTCCCAACACTGATGTTTCTGCAGCTTACCTGGTCAGGACTGGAGCATAGCAGGTCAGGACTGCATGAATACACAGGTGCTTTAGCCGGTGTATCTGTGCAACTTGACAGTGCTCTGCCCCAGCCCTGTCTAGGTAAGCTGCAACAACGTCTGTGTTGGGAGGGCACCTCCATGGCTGCACACCACCACTCCAGACAGTACTGGCCCCAATGACAATGAACTTGCAGCAGGGAAGCCTACATACCTAAGCATGTAAGTTTCCATGCACTCTGGAGCACAGATTGCAAGGGATCCCTGAACATGTAGAGGTCTACATGCATAGACCTCTGCAGTTCTGATGTCCACTCCTAATGCATGGAAATTGGGGCAGGGCAGGAGAACCTCTGCAATGTGAAAGAGCTACTGCCTCTGTCAAATTCACTGTGTTCATTCTCCTCACCTGCATAAAAAGTGGTGTATTCCATTTAAGTAGTTAGATAGTCAAGAGCAACATCACTGCAGGAACTAACCTCTGATTTTCCCTAATGCCATGTTTGGTTGTGTGGTGCACCCTTACTGTAATTGTAAAGATGCTTGATTGAATTAAACTCTCATTCTGGAAGATGTTGCTGTGAGCTTTTTATGGGAAGGCATGCAATAATTTAAAGGGATTGTTGGATGATATATCTCCTCCAAAATCAGCGAACAGTTTCTGCACTTGTAGGGCTGCCAACTGGCCAAAAAAACAAAACCTGGATGCTTTCTTTCTGTTTACCCATTTGCCAAAAAAGCAAGCTGCAAGGCTGTCTCCTTCTCTCCTCTCCTCTGCTTCCCACCAGCCATTCTGAACCAACAAACTTTGCATCAGGCAATGCTTACAGTCCTTGCAAAAACTGCTGCGTCTCGCCCTAGAGCCACTTACTAGGCTCTGCCCTTAAACATTCAAAAACTCACGAGCTCTCCCTCAAACTGTTAAATACTGTTGAGCTTGGTTCTAAAGCACTCCCCTCCCCAAAAAGCATTTTTAAATTATCATCTCAAGAGTTGGGAACCCTATCTGCAGTTATCCCTTGCTCACATTCCCACACAGTAAAACAAATTCAATTTGTTTGTAGACTGTGGACCTGCAGAGAGCCCAGCTGCCTGACTTTGAGGAACGAGTACACAGCTGATTGGGCCATGTTTCCTATTTTGAAGTGGGTGGAAAAGAGGCTTCCTGAAGAAGCTGTTATTTACATCTGAAACCAACCAACAAACCTGTTAGAGCCAGTTGTAACTGATGATTTATTGCTGGTCCAAGTGTTGTAGCACCTGCTTCGTTTTGTATATATTTGCAGTTTTTAAATGTCTGTGATTCGAAAGGAAAAAATGACATGTTTTGAAATAGTTTAATAAAAATTAAAGAAACTGCTAGAAAGGGAGGAGGGAAGCACAACAACTGAAATAGCAAACTAGCATCATGCTCTCACAGTGGGCAACTAGATGCCCCAATGAGAAGACACAAGCAGGACTTAAGTGCAGCCGTACTCTCAGCACTTGTGATTCTCAACAACTAGCATTCAGAGCCATACTGTCACTGACTGTGGGGTGAACATCATCACTTGAAAGACAAATTCAGAGGCGTCCAAGTTGGTGGCCATCATTACCTCTTGTGGACGTGAATTCCATAGTTCAAACAGTAGCAGATGGGAGGGTGAGGTGCTGTTCCTCGCCTGGCCCCTGGCTGGTTGTGTTGCAGCTGCTTCCTGGGAGGCAGAGGGTGAACAGCAAGGCAGCAGGCAGGAGCACTAGATTGCCTCCTGGTGTGCTTGCACTGCACCACCCTTGTTGCTGCTTCATCTACGGGACCGCCTCTCCTGGTATGCCCCACAGAGAAACTTACGGTCTTCAAATAAAAATATCTTGAAGGTCCCAGGCCACAGAGAAGTTAGGCTGGCCTCAACTAGAGCCAGGGCTTTTTCGGCTGTGGCTCCGACCTGGTGGAACACTCTGTCACAAGAGACTAGGGCCCTGCAGGACTTGACATCTTTCCGCAGGGCCTGCAAGACAGAGCTGTTCCGCCAGGCCTTTGGCCAGGGCACAGCCTGACTCCCTCCCTCGGCAATCTTCGCGGAGCTCTGGCCCAATAGTGGCCAGTGGCTTGAACTTAATTAATTTTATAATGAATGATTTTAGAGCGTTGTTTGTGTTGTACTTTTGTATTGTTTTATTGTTGTTAGCCGCCCTGAGCCCAGCTTCGGCTGGGGAGGGCGGGATATAAATAAAATTTATTATTATTATTATTATCTGTATACCCCTCTATCCCACCAACCGGAGGCCAGGTGAGCAGCAGCTCCACGACAGGGGTTAATTATGTGTTGTGTGGAGAGGTCCTTTCTTTTGGCTGTCCTGAATCTGCATCTTCTGTGGTAGGCTTGATGGAATCGGTGGGGTCAAAGGCAAGGTTATGACAGAAGTGGCAAAGAGGATGAGAATTGACAATAAGGCCCTTTGCACTATTTTAAACTGCAGTCAGGGGACAGTATGAAATGGTATGATTCTGATTTCTGAGCCAGAGGCAAAATCCAGTTCTTGCAGCCATTCTGCTTTACAGAAATCACCCCCCTCTCATTTATCTGCCTTTGCATCACGACTTGGCCTGTGAAGGTGAAAAGTAGCAGCTGAAAAGACAAATCCACCTGCTGTCAGGCTTGTGGTGTTGGTGTTAAGGGCTCCATTAAACATTTTGCTAAATGTGTAGTATGAAGCCCCGGTCAAATTGGGGCAGGGGTGTCTTGCTCAAGATGAAACATGTGTCTGCCTGGCTCCTTTTTAGACCCCTCTCTTGGTAGCTTGGTCGTTGCCCCAGCTATAGGAAAATTCTGTCGAACACACTGCAGATTCTGCAGCAGGTGGACAAAAAGGGTGGTGGAAATATGCTTGACTTCTGTCTGCTGCAGAATCTGTAGAGGCTCACCTATATAGGCTTCCTTCCTTTCTCTCCCTCTCTGATTATGCTTATGAATCTAAGGTTCAGGATCCCGGAAGTTTGTTTTTGCATTGGACCTTAAGGTTGTTTTGTCCTCTTCCTATTTGCTGCTGCCATTCTCATGAATCTATTTCTATTGTGAAATTAGAACAGTGATTCCATCCCCATTGATGCCCTCTAGTGATGTGCTTGCAGAGATACTGTTATTGTCTCTCTTTACCATTTATTTTTTTTGAACACTTATGCTTGAATGGATCCACCATTTAAAACTACAGTTTAGAACATCAGGTAGGCACCAGCTTTCCCTCTAAGATACCTGATCTTTAATTCTGTTGGTCAGGGAAGAAAAACCTATCAATGGTTACCAAACATGATGATTATGTATCACCCTCAATATCAGAGATAGTGTGCCACCAAATGCCAGTTGCTAGGGAACACAAACAGGAGAGGCTATTTTGCTCATGTCCTGCTTGCAGCCTTCCCATAGGCTTCTATGAGAATAGAGACTTTTGTTTGATCCAGCCGAGATTTTGTTACGTTCTCAACATAATGACGTCTCTTGTCAGGCTCAGATATTTCAGTCTGCAGGCTTGCAAGGTTATTCTACCTGAAGAACCTTGTGGATTCCAGAGGCTTGCTAAGTCTTATGCTCATGAAGAAAACCTAGCACCTTACACATCAGGAGCAAATTTTCAAATGTCTGCCACATCCAAAAGCACCAGCTTTGCTGCCAGTTACAGTTTGTGAATACTGCAATGTACGTATATAAAAAAACAGTTCTCGGCATTCTGTCCCAGTCTCCCAACATTCCACCACATTGCAACATGACCAAAGCCCTCAGCGATTGTAAGAAAGGGGAAGTGAATGTTCTCAACAGCTTCACTTCCTTGTTCCTGCACAGTTTAGAGCATGGGTAGGCAAACTAAGGCCGGGGCCCGGATCTGGTCCAATCGCCTTCTAAATCCGGCCCGCAGACGGTCCAGGAATCAGTGTGTTTTTACATGAGTAGAATGTGTGCTTTTATTTAAAGTGCATCTCTGGGTTATTTAGGGACATGGGTGGCGCTGTGGGTTAAACCACAGAGCCTAGGACTTGCTGATCAGAAGGTTGGCGGTTCGAATCCCCGTGATGGGGTGAGCTCCCATTGCTCGGTCCCTGCTCCTGCCAACCTAGCAGTTTGAAAGCACGTCAAAGTGCAAGTAGATAAATAGGTACCGCTCCGGCGGGAAGGTAAATGGCATTTCCGTGCGCTGCTCTGGTTCGGCAGAAGCGGCTTAGTCATGCTGGCCACATGACCCGGAAGCTGTACGCCGGCTCCCTCAGCCAATAAAGCGAGATGAGCGCCGCAACCCCAGAGTCGGTCACACCTGGACCTAATGGTCAGGGGTCCCTTTACCTTTACCTTGTTATATGTGGGGCATAGGAATTCGTTCACCCCCCCATATAGTCCAGCCCCCCACAAGGTCTGAGGGACAGTGGACCGGCCCCCCTGCTAAAAAAGTTTGCTGACCCCTGGTTTAGAGGAAGCTTTGCAGAGGAAGTCTTCACAAGTACAGCAGTGTGTGTTTGAACTTCCCCATAAAACCTTCCACCAATCCTGCAGGCTTCAGCGTAGCAAGGCCTGTGGGAGTGGTCACATGGAAAATGGGTTCGCTCCTCCCTCATGCATGTGGTGGATGTGTGGATAAAACTTCTGAAGAAGGCTCAAGAAGCAGTTTGAGGATGGTGCAAGGAGCTGTATCGGCACCCGCCCCAATGGGGAAAAAAATCACTTTGCCGCAATAGCCACATAAGAAATTACTACACTTTTACATGATCCAAGTACTCAAAGTTTCTGGATTAAGGGTGAGATGAGGGGAAGGGGGTGGATTGCACACCTTTGTGCCACAGTGAAAGGACAGGAACCTTCTCTTGAATTTGATTGTGACAGCGGTGATGCATTGCCACAAACATAAACACCATAGGCTCCACAGTCTGATAGCTGACTTTTGTGCCCCCCCCCCCAGGCCTGAACCGCTGGTGGGAGCTAGTTTTGCAGACCCCTAGGTACGCCTCCATGGATAGTCCCATGGACTGCAAGAAGATCAAACCTATCCATTCTTAAGGAAATCAGCCCTGAGTGCTCACTGGAAGGACAGATCGTGAAGCTGAGGGTCCAATACTTTGGCCACCTCATGAGAAGAGAAGACTCCCTGGAAAAGACCCTGATGTTGGGAAAGATGGAGGGCACAAGGAGAAGGGGACGACAGAGGATGAGATGGTTGGACAGTGTTGTCGAAGCTACCAGCATGAGTTTGACCAAACTGTGGGAGGCAGTGGAAGACAGGAGTGCCTGGCGTGCTCTGGTCCATGGGGTCACAAAGACTCGGACACGACTAAACAACAACAGGTACGCCTCCATGAATCACTTGGCAGAGATCAGGCTTAACCTCCACCCTTATAGGTTGAACTGCTGCTACTCATTACTATGAGGAAAAGGAAAGATGTACATTGCAAAACTGTGGTGAGGGCGAATCCTGTCTTCAGTCCAAGGGGGTGAGGTGGAGGTGGGCACAGGAATCTCATCCTGCTTCCTGGTCCCTTCAATGCAATGAGTCCTTCCTCCACACAATCTTCTCATTTTTATGGGGACTTTGCTAGAGTTTAAACAGGAGCTGATCTTTCTTGCAAATCTGTCTCGGAACGCCTTAAAATACCATGGCATGCTGCAGCAGGCTGTCTGGGTCCCCCTTTGAAGTGAAGCAGCAGTGTTTCCAACAAAAGGCAACCCATCTGCCTCGCATTACTTTCCATGCCTCTCAAGCAGTGCCAATGCCTTTTTTTGGTCCGTCAGTATCCCCTTGCTAAATTGGGCTCACGCAAAAAATAAAAAATAAAAATAAAAATGAGAAACATTTTGAAGTTTAGGACAAAGAGCCCTGCCTGAGTGTTCACATTCCTTAGTCAGGTCGTTGTGGGGCTTTAGGGTACCGATTGTTTCATCTGCACTCTTTCTCTACCTCCCTAACATACCCTTTGAGCTGTTCTTTAATTGAAGTAAATGTAACAGCTGCTACTTTGTGTGTTGTTTTTCCCATTTCCCCCTGTGAGTCACACATTTCCTTCCTTAATGTCTCTATCTTCTATCGTCCTGTGCTAATGAAGCCCCAGACTTTCAGCTGCTGATGTTTCTGAAGTTGTATGCCTGGAATCTTTAAAGCCATCAAAATTAATTTCCTACTTTCTCCCTAGTTCTTCTTAATTATTTTTTTTGGGGTGGGGGTGGGGGCTGTAAAAACTGCTTGGGAAAAGGCAGTGTCAGACCTGACGGATGTCGTGTCTCTCTAAGTGGCAAAATTATTGGAAATGCAGAAGAGGCAAATGGAGCAATCCTGGCTGGTGGTTATCTTAATCAAAAGCCAAGCCAAGAAACAAGTCAATGGTCTGATGCAGGTAGGTGAATGTCTTACAGCAGGGGACATAGGCAGCTGCCTTATAATGAGTTAAACCACTGATCCATCCAGCTCAGTATTGTCTATAGTGACAGACAGCAGTTCCCCAGGTTTCCACACAAGGGGCCTCTCCCAGCCCTACTTGAAGATGTCAGTGGCTGAGCCTGGGACCTTCTACCTGTGATGCTCTACCAGTAGGTTGAAAACCTTCTTTTTCCCTCAAGGGCCATGCTCCCTCAAGAGTAATCTGTGGTGTGGAGGATGCTGCAGAGTGCAGAATTGGAGACAAAGGTGTTCTGGATTAACTAATTTAAAATAAAGATTGCCCTGCACCATGGCTACCTCAGATTAGAATTCCCAATTCTATGCAGGTCTTATCAGAAATAAGCCCTGCTGTCTCTCTTGGGGTGAATAAGTATACAGGGCATTTTTTTTCCAGCACAACAGACCAATATGGTAACTGTGCTGGAAAACAAATGAAAGCATTTCCTTCCTGACTTCTCTCTCTCTCCCTCCCTCTCTCCAGAAGCCTACCAGTTTGTTGTCAGGCTGCTGGAGAAAACTTTCTACCAAACCATACATTCATGGTGGGGAGAGGCTTAAAAATTATCTTTGGCTGAAGGGTGGTATACAAATTTAATAAATAGCGTTGTCGTCTTCTTCTTCTTCTTCTTCTTCTTCTTCTTCTTCTTCTTCTTCTGAAGAGATGTTCTCTTCATGTGCCAGTATAGTAAAACACTGGTTCTTTTCTGTGGCATTCTGGGAAACTTTTCTTAGCTTCTTTTCTTAAGCTTTTGTACCTTAAAATCTTTCTCTGCTTCCCTCTTACACACACGCTGTATAAAGCTGTGCCAGGCACACACATAAATTCCATTCTTTCTTCTTCCTGTTTCTTCCCATTGTTCTGATTGCACTTCTCCAAATTTTGCAATGTAGCTTTCTAGCCAAGTAATATGGTAAAGTTTGCAAAAATATATATGCATATATTAGTGAAGATAACATACGAAAATACTATATTTCAAGGTAAATTATTTTGCAGAAAGGTATATAGTAGGAAGAAATTGTGTACAAAAATGTGTATATTATGAGACGTTTGCACTAAAACGCTGGTGAATTTTCATGGGAACTTTGAAAAATAAATCCTCATAAACTGATGTGGAAATGTGGAGAGCTGAGCTTAAACTGGAAAAAAGAGAAACTGAGAGGACCCATCCCTAGCTACATCCTCCTATTTTGGTTACATTCTTGCTGTGATCTTTGATGGCCCCAGAGCCCACACAATATGACCCAGGGACCGAGAAAGAGAAACATCCCAACATGCTGACAAGCTTAACTCTTCTTTTCCACACGAAACTCATTTTGTCTCCCTTCTGAGAGAAGCATGCTTAGCACAGAGCTTGTAAGGAAAAGCATTTACATGTGGGTGACATTTCTGCATTTAGCTTCTGTTGATCTGTGTCAATCTCTCTGTGTTACTTTTTCCTGCCCGATATGCAGAGCTTGCTTGCTAAAAGCATGCATACCCACCCACCCCGTGTCTCAATTCATCAGGTGCAAATCAGGTGTGTACAAATCAAGATTTTTGTGTGTGAACACATAACCAGTTTAATGCTTCTTGGCCATTACTATAAATGCTAATTTCTAAGAAGAAATTGCAGAAATATGCAGGGAGAGGCACAAACTGCACACCAAATTTTCCAGGTCATCAAGTCCCGTTTATGACTTTTTAAAAAGCAGTTGCGATTCTTCCATCCAAACACTTATTGAAAAATAATTTTTTTTAAAGCTTTCTATCTTTTCCACTGGAGTGCAAATTAACAGTTGATACAAAGCAATTCTTTCCTCCCCTTTTTTTCTTGAGAACGCTTCAGAATACCTTTTAACAAAATGTTCTGTTGCATAACTTTGAGGAAATGTTGTTGAAGATGGCTTTGAAATGCTTTGTAATTGTATAAAAATTAAAATGGGACAAAATGCCTGTAAGAAGCAATATGGTGAATTTGGCCATGTTACCTAGTAAAAAGGTTTTCTGGTCTGGATTTTATCCTGCTCCATTCCTGTCCTGACGAGAACAGCACTGCCTCTGCCCTCATGAGCCATCGCTAGCTGAACCCATGGAATGCTAAGCACCAATGAGTTCAGCGGACATAATATAGGACACATAAGACTGCATTGGATTTTGGTCATGTTAATCGTAATGAATTGGGTGTTATGCTAAGTACTGTTGTGTGTGTGTGTGTGTGTGTTTGTGTGTGTGTACCAGAACTTTGAAAGATCATCTTTAAAAGGAGCTAGTCCAAGTTCGACATCCGAACAAGAAGACATTCCAGTTCTACAAAATTAACTAGTTCAGGTCATGTTCAGGTCACAGTTCAATTCAAGTTCATCCAAATGATCTTCAGCAATTCCCCCCCCCAAGCATTCACAATGCTCCAGGCTGCTGTTCTGACCATATACTTAAGAGGACTTTGAAAACACCAAAGCACACACACAGTGAATTGTTTCTTTTCACCAGCAATTAAAACCCCACCACCAAAGTCTACAGAAACACATGGAAGAGAATGAAGTTGAAGATCAACTAGAAATTGTTCAAATTTCTACCACAAAATGAACTCAATTCACTGTTCAGTTCACCCGGCAGTTAAGGGAACTACTCTCAAGTGTAGTTCAGGGACCTATCTCAGAGAACTTCATGAAACCAAACCAGTTCATTCCAAGCACTGGAATATATTGCATTTCAAAATGTACCACTTCACAACTGGTTTCCAAGAAAGAAGATCCCTGTTGGGGGAGGTGATTTGGAGCCAGTGAAATATGGTGGAGCATACAAATTGGGAGTCCTGGGGAGTCTTCACTGGCATGTTTTCATTTTTGTGCAGTTGGACTACAGTGATGGCACAATAAAAGTGGGTCCTGAAATTGGGACTGGGTCTAGGCAAGTCTTTGACTTGACTGACTGCTAGCACTGGCCATATTGTGTACTGGTGCAAGTCTACATCTGTACCTTTCTAAGGCTGCCTATGATTCTGTTTTGAAATAATGAAAATGTCAGCACTAATGAAAAGGCTTCTTGGAAGGGATATCTAATTGATTTCCCTGCTGCCCTGAAATATAAAGGCTACCAGAAGAATCAGTGTCTCAGTGCATGATCCTTGTAAATGACTGTGTTATCAACAGAGGGCGGGCTGTCCATTCCCAGAGGGATTTTCTTCTTGCTTTTAATTGCTGTGGGCTCCTTTCTTCAAAAACACACATAAAAGCTCAAAGCAAACAATAAACAAAACATTTCCTCCTTCGTTGTGAGGCCTCCCATAGATGTCCCTTCATCACCATAGAGATATGGCTGTTTGCAAAGAAGAAAAGAGCTATTGGAATTCAAACTGGACCAAAATGTTGAAAAAGAGCCTAACAACAAACAAACCTATTATAAATCTTCAATTACTTTCAAACTGTTGGGGCTGATTAAAAAATGTAAATGCCCCGTTCACACTGGCAACACTTCTATAAAAATGCATGAAGCTAAAAGGCAGAAGCTGGAAAAAACCTGCCTCGGAGCCAGCCATAATTTTTCTGCTCTTTTAGGGTTTCACCACCACCCACACAGAAATTCGCTAAGTTCAAAGGCAATTCAAGCACATAATTTCAAGCATGACATATACCGCCTCTCCCTACTAAATGTTTAACAGGTAACTGGGGTAGATTAAGTTGTGGATTTGGATGTGTATACTATATAATGCATTGTAAATATTTCAGATGTGAAATAAAGCATAGTCCAATGCACGAGCTTTTCTGTAACAGGACCTTCTCTCTCTCTCTCTCTCTCTCTCTCTCTCTCTCTCTCACACACACACACACCTCTATGCTGCTGCTGGAGAGTGTGTGTGAATGAACCAATCATGTAGGCTGAGCCAATTGTCTGGGTCTTTCCCAACTCATCAGTATCTTCCCTCCTGACAGAGTGATGGGAGAGACTCACCCAATTGGCCACAGCCACACAGGTCTCATATCCACATCATACATTTAAAGCACATCACTTTCCCCCCAAGAACTCTGGGAGCTGTAGTTTACCCCCTCACAGAGCTACAGTTTTCAGTAGCCTTAAACTACAGTTCCCAGGATTCTTTGGGCAAAGTCATGTGATTTGAACGTATGGTGATGACATGGCCACAACTGCTTAATTTGTACTTCTTATAGTGTGGGATTGTAAGCCACTTCCATGTCGCTGTGTGAAGCAAGGGTGAGACGTATTCTCTTTGCCTTATCATACTCAAAGCTGAAGGCCTTGCTTTTTCCAAGCTCAGAATGCCAAGACAGGGGCCTGCAGCTTCTTTATTCCCATTGGAGCCAACAGAAAGACTTCATCGAAGCAGACACTCCTTCCAGCCTACCCTTCTCCCTCACTGCTGGCTCACTGCCCTTCACTGCCATGCACTAATGGGCCACTTATTTAATATACAGTTTTAGGCTGAGCCTCAATTGTTTCTGAGAGACAGGTAGGCTCGCAGGGTGGAACGCTGGAATAAATTTATCCTAGCTGGTGTTGCAAGTCAGATTCCAATTCTAGGCAGCTGAATGCGTCTTGCGCTTTTCAATATTTACTGTTCATCTCAATGGAACCATTTTTCTATTAATGTTTTTCTTCACCTTTCTCCCTTCCCCTCATCTTTTCTCTCTCTCCGATTTTTCTCTCACCTTCTTTCCTGCTCAACTATCTTATTGCATTGTGTGTGTGTGTGTACAGGTAAGGGTTGGCTTGCCGTGACTCTTCTCTTGAAGCTTGGTCCCTGCTGGTCTCCCCTGTTGAAAGGAAAATAGAATAAAAAGCGTGAAGCAGCAGATGAACAGCACCAAGAATATCATAAGCTGAGGCACATTAAACAATTGCTGTATAATGCCCCCATGCTCAAAAACTACCACCACTCTCATCTTATTATTCTCATTTATTTCACAGAGCTAATAATCAAGCCCCACCTTAAAAGCTAGCGAAACCTGTTTGTCCAGGACAAAATTAGTGAGCATGTATGGTGGAAATACCACTATCATATAACATTCATTCATTCATTTATCAATCAATCAATCAATCAATCAATCAATCAATGATTAAAAAAAAACCTACTTCACCAGTTGAAGACCACAGGCTTTCTCACGTTGACCCAGTTTCCACAAAACTGGGAAATTGAGAGCTAAGGCTGATGCCTTAGCAGACATACCCTGTGATCAGCAATGATGTTGTGCAATATCACAAACTGTGCTTACTCACAACTTAGTCTCCATAACCCACCACTTTTCCTTAGTCCTTCAGACTCAGAATGAAGTTACTGGGACCAGAAGAAATGCCACACTTTGTCCTGGTTCTATGTTGCCCTTTGTATCACTGATCCATATTGTATTACTAGAGGAATCAATCCTCTCTCTCTCTCTCTCTCTCTCTCTCTCTCTCTGTACTTTCAGTATGGGTTTCAGTATGAGGCATTTATGTAGGGGGTCAGGGTGAGCTGTTGGGCTATTGTTTGATAATGTACCTGGCACTTTCTCTCTAATCCCCTTTGTGTGAGATCTCTCTCTGGAAGTTACCCAAATCTTTTGCACTTGATTTCAGAATTCAGCTCCATCTGTAATAATGCTTTCCTGGCGGATGTCTTCTGAGCCCAGCCATGCTAGCGGAACACGCGGTGGAGAGATGTGGCAGCAGTGGCAGCAAGACTCCGCTTCTCTCCTTTTTCAAGAACTTCAGTGATGCATTTCCAGAGTGAAAGGACAACCAGAGTTGACTTGGTGTTAATGCCAAACTTTAAATGTTTTGACTACAGAACTAAAACACCATTACCAATTCCCTGCAGAGTGCCATTCTCACTCTCCTCTCCCCTCCTCCCCCTCCCCCTTTCCACATTGTAGCCTTTTGTATGTCTCAGGTATTAATCCCTCACTGCCGGGGTGTGTAAATTAAAGAATAATAGAGCTGCAGAGGCATAAGCTTGCAATGATGGGGAATGTGTTTGTCCGCTAAGAAGCAATTTCAGCGAAAATTAACTCAATTTCATCTGAAATAGTGAAGACTGGTATAAGCTGGCAGATCCCTGAGGACAGTAAAATTACTTCGTCAAAGCTCTGCTTGCTAAAATTAACCAAGCAAGCACTCCAGGTTATTGGCGAGATGGTGGTAGTAACTAGGTTTTAATGAACAAAAATAGCTTTTTGGATAAATAAGGAAAGTGCAAAATGTCTTCTGTATTCTGCTGATGCTTGCAGTCATGTGCTCTTGATGGCAAGACCTTCCTTGTCCCATTGTCTACTGTGTCCTCCAAACATCTTGGTCTTGCTCGTAGGGCCTGCAAAGACATTTTTGATCTAGAAAATGACGGCATGTGAATAAGCACGATACAACACCACATTTTATTTTTATTATTTTCCTACTCCTAGGCTCCATCTGAGTGATACTACTGAATAAACAAATGTTTGTTTGTTTGTTTGTTTGTTTGAGAGGTACCAATACCCTACAAAGTGTTGCCTTACACAGCCTGGAGCTCACTGCATAATAGTGTAGGCTCCCTCTGAAATGTTAGGTAGCTGCCCAGGGCAGCACTTCATCAGGTGGAAAACAGCACTTGGGACCTGTATGCTTGCTCAGTCTGCTCACTGTTGATGGGCAGCTTCAAGGCCCTTGCAGTGATCTCCCTTTTCATGGTTCATGGACTGGACACCCCTTCAAATACAAAATGCATTCAACTAGAGTACTGTCCTCTGACAGCTTTCATCTGACAAGAAGGACCCATGGCCACCCAGTGAGAGAGGGATGAAATTGCTGTGCTTTTGGCCTTGTGACAGGTTCTGTCAAAACCATGCAAAGTGAAAGCTAGTGGTCCTACTCGCGCCATTACAAGTTGTGAAGGGCACAGGTCTGGCTTGCAAGTGATTGTTGTTAAACGTCTTTTGCATTTAGTGGGCAGCACTAATAGAGCAAATCCAAAAACACATGACATATAGGTGTCAGGGCCTGGGCAGAGGAGGAATGGTGGAGACCGCCTCCCCATCCTGACTCTTCCAGGGAGGGGGAGGAGGGAGACAGTATAGATTTACAACAGGGGTTTGTGGGAGATCACAGCTCAGAGGCAGATGAGGGGAAAAGTTGGGAAATCATGGGAGAGCCAGAACAGCTGGCTGACGTGTTGTCATTAGAAAGCATTCCAGACCCACCATCTCCCAGAACCTGGCGCGCCTTAAAAGTAGGAGAGCAAAAAGACAGAGGGCACTTAGCACCACCCATAGAGGAGATGATGATGATGACAAATGAGGAAGTGGGAGAGATGGGTGTGTATGTGTGGAGATTCACTCGGGACAACACCATTATCCAAGAGGCTGGGTTCTATAGCCTCTCTCTGTAAAGTTTGAAATAAATAAGAACTGTAAGAAACTTTTCCTTGTCTTTCCTTGTCTTTCCACTTTCCTGGGCAACCAGCCGGGAGCCTCTGACAGCATCCTGACAATAGGCCACATCTAAGTTATGGGCATCTAAACCCATGGAAACCTCGATCAACTTGCACTCTGAATTAGAACTTCAGGTGCCCGGGCTATACTGAATATGAACCATTTTATATGTTAGAAAGGAGGCAAACGTATCAAAAGGTGAAAGATGACTCTTCAGTCTATTTATTTCTCACAAGAACAAGTGGTTCTGTTAGCAGTGATTAGGAAGGCTACTGCCTGTACCACTATATGGATAAAAAGAGTTTTCCTTGTGCCAGCACCCTGATGATGATAATGATAATACAGTGGTACTTCAGGTTAAGTACTTAATTCGTTCCGGAGGTCTGTTCTTAACCTGAAATTGTTCTTAACCTGAAGCACCACTTTAGCTAATGGGGCCTCCTGCTGCTGCCGTGCCGCCGGAGCACGATTTCTGTTCTCATCCTGAAGCAAAGTTCTTAACCAGAGGTACTATTTCTGGGTTATCAGAGTCTGTAACCTGAAGCGTATGTAACCTGAAGCGTATGTAACCCAAGGTACCACTGTAATGATAATAATAATACTATTTTATTATTATTTATACCCAGCCCATCTGGTTGGGTTTCCCCAGCCACTTTGGGCAACTTCCAACAAAATATTAAAAATACAATAAAACATCAGACATAAAAAACTTCCCTATACATTGCATTGTGGACCACAATTATTTATGGGCACACTTGGAACCCAAGC
Organism: Podarcis filfolensis; assembly: GCF_964270895.1. Lineage (NCBI taxonomy): Eukaryota > Metazoa > Chordata > Lepidosauria > Squamata > Lacertidae > Podarcis > Podarcis filfolensis. Next base: position 39,172,309 of record NC_139605.1, on the reverse strand, counting down.
TATAAAACGTCCAACTGGCCAAGCATCAAAAACGGAATGAGATGAATAAGCAAAATATTTATTTTTGCGTAATTTATATTCTTTTATTGTTGTGGTGTGCCCTTGTGTCTTCTTCTTGAAGAAGAGGGAAAAGCCACTGTGCAAGACTTTTTACTAACTATAGTGTTTCACTGGCAAAGAAACATTCCCTTGTGCTGATCCATCTATATTATTCAGCTTTCACTTGTTAGGATAGACAAGGGGTTATATTTTCTTCGTTGCTGTCAGACCCAAATGTCAGGAGGAGAAACCCAGGGAATAACCTGCTGACCACTGCGGCAAAATTAAGGTGGCCTCCCTAAGGAACGAGTCGCCAGCCTCTCTGCTCATAAACAAAAGCACAGGGCAATAAATTCAGACCCAGCTCTCATTCCCCTTTGATAGAATTAATTGCAGAGATGACTCCAGTTGTCATTAAAACCGGCAAATGCATTCAGCGCAGGAAATAAATTGCCGGCCAGCCGGCAGATCATCAGGGCTAGCATGCTCCACTGAGACCTTTTATCACAGTGTTCCTCTATCTGGTGGTTGTTTTTCATGTGAACTCTCCTTCCCCATTAGCGTGGTGGTTATGGCCAGAAGGGGTAGCTCTGTTTTTAAAAAAACAGCAGCAGCAGCACAGAACAGTCCCTTGATAGTTCTCTTATATCTGGCTTGATTCAAGCAAACTCAGTGCAATGGAGTGAGCCAAAGGAACTCTGACCATGTGTTCTCTCTTGAGATGCTTTGTCAGAGGAGTTGTCTGGAACCAGGGGTGGACTTTGGTAATATGGCACCCTGAACAATGACAAAAATTGGTGTCCCCCCATATTTCTTATTTTCACAATAACTCCTTTTGGTACAGTTGCTTTTTTATGGATCTTCTAAGTGGTACCTGTATAAATATAGGGTTTTTACTGCTATATTTATTATTACTATGCTGCCTTATATCATGTCAGACCATTGGTCTACCTAGCTGAGTATTGTCTGCACCAATTGGCAACGGCTGTCCAGGATTTCGGACAGGAGATATTCCCAGCCCTATCTGGAGATGCTTGGAGTAGAACTTGGGACCTTTTGCATGCAGAGCAGAAGCTCTACCACTGAGTTTTGGCCCTTCACCTAACCTGCTCCAGCATCAGGAGGCCTCTGTGGCTGGTAAGGCTTGCTCCCACAGTTCTCTCCTTTGATCCAAGTTGGGTAATGGTGGCACACAGCTTATGTTCTTGCATTATATCTTTTGGCGCACTAATCTATGGGCTTGAGCCCTGACAGTTTGCATGAGTGTTTGTGTTCTTGTATCCTTATGAATCTAATATTTCACTGTATTAATTGACATTTAAATTGTTCATCATTAGCAACACCTATCCTAAATGTCAGGGTTATTACAATCGTATTACAAGGAAGCAAAAAAGAAAAAAATATTAAATAACTCCCACCCGCAATTGCTTCTGAAAAACTGGAAAGAGTTTATGCAGGAAAGAACTACAAGGATGATCAAGAATTTTGAAGATAAGTCATATAACATAAGGAAGAAGCATTTGAGCCAGAAGAAAAGGAGATTTAAAGACATGAATATATACTATTTTCAAACACTGTTCTCAGAGTGGCCATCTTGGTCAAGGATCCAATCTGAAGGATAGCTCACAGCTTTACTTCAGAGCAATTACTGATATGCTATCATGTATATGGTGCAGCCAATTGTCCTGATAAGGATGGTTATAATTAGCCCAATTGGATGAGCTTTTAAAAAATAGAATTTAAACACATTGCTATTTTTTCAACTAATTTGTATTATTCTAAATTACTATTTTTATTTTCAGGTGTTGTTACTTCTGATCTCTGCATCTTTTCTAATAAACTGGGTTTCATTGTTGGAAATATTGCAGCATTCATTCTTTGTGAATAAGCAAAAGTGCATATGTATGCGCACATTTATACATTAATACTACTGAAGGAGACCTTTTGATCAAAACTCTTTTTGGTTTTTTTAAAATAAAAATATTATATTTATGTGAGGTTTTTGGGTTTGTTTTTTTTGTGTGTGAGGGAGATAGATCTTATTCATGTGGGTGTTACAGCATTTGATTTCTTTCTTTTCTGATCCCAGTTTTCTTGCTGTCATTGTGTATATTGTGTTGGGACACACTTCCTTTGCTTAGCCTGAAGGAATTAGCGGAACAGAGGAAAGTGGAAAAGTACAAAAATAACACCAGAGGAAGATGGACTAAAGATTAAGACTGCAATTCTATGTAGTGACAGTACTAAGGTTTATCATGGGGGGTGGTGGAGGAGAAATGCAAGCTTGCTTCTACACCCTGCCCCCAAACCAGCAACAAATTTGGCCCAGATCCTCTCGCTATTGTGCCCTTCCCTTTCTCCCCTACTTACTGGTAGGAAAGTGCTCATGGGCAGTTGTTAGGCAAGAGAAGGTGCTTTGAACCTGGGTAGCATTGTCTTGAATGCTCTCTTGCAGCCAGCAGAGTCCTAGTAATTTGTATAAGCAAGCAGCAATTTGAGCAAGAATGGTTTTCCTCTGGTAGCTGCTGCAAGGTTAAATTGGAACCAGTGACCTTGAAGTACCAGGCTCCATAGCCCATTTCACCAGCATCCAGTCTGCTTTTTAGGTCATCCTTCCTTTCCTTTCTTCCTTTCTTCCTCTCGTAATGATGCCATTCAAAGGATGGCATGCCAGGGGTGATTGGGGAGAATGTTCCTGTGATCTCTCCTCTCTTGGAGGAAGATTTGGAACATTTTAATAAAGTGGATTATAAGGACTTGGGCACAAAAGCAACCTGTTTCCTTCTGACAGGAGCTTTAATCTTCTCCCTGGGTTGCTGACAAAGGCTTTTCTTAAAGAAAACCCATGAGCACAAAGGGTGGGGGGACAGAAGAGAAAAAGAATGGATGCAGAGAGAGGTGCAAGATGTTGAAAGACACCCACGAATTGAAGCTGCTCAGGCGTTAATTGTGTCCTCTTTCCCAGGGTCCTCTCTCCCCTCCTTTCCCTCCCCCTGTTCCAATTCTGGATCAATGGTGGAGGCAGGTGAGCCAGATGGAGGAAGGAAGAGGCTTTGATTAGACAATCTTAGTGGTAAGAATGGGTATTGAACAAGAAAGCGGAGTCGATGCAACAATTAAAAGGTGAAGCATCTGCCTTCTCTTTGAAAGCAAAAGACCTCAGTGTTGCAGAGGGAGAATCACCTTCCCACCCCAGCACCCAATTTTCTTTTGAGTCTATTCATAGCTAGAAGAAAGCGTGTGACCTACAAAAGTGTCCCACTTTCATGCAGCTACCTAACTTACACGGAGTGATTACCTAGACTGTGGATTTAAAGGGACAAGAGCAGCCCAAGACCAGCTAAATCAAGCTGGTTTAGGAAGGGATCCTCAGGGAAAACTTTGTTGGAGAGCGTGTTCATAACACCACCTCATGCAGGTTGGTCTTTTTTAAATAAATAAAAGACTTCTAGCCTGCCTTTCTGGGGGAACTGCTTTCACAAGGTGGTTCACTAAGGCTTAAAGTACACAACAACAACTTCTCCACTAATTTATAAAGCAATGGCAATAAAAATGTTAAAGCGTGGCACAGTCAAATTAACCTAGTGCACACTGGATGACAGAAGTGCCTGACAGAAGCGCCTGGCGTGACAGACAGAAATGCCTGGCGTGCTCTGGTCCAGGGGGTCACGAAGAGTCGGACACGACTAAACGACTAAACAGCAACACACTGGATAAAAGAAAGTCTTCAAGGTCCTTCTGAAGACTGGCAATGATGGTGCCATGAATATTTCCCTAGGGGAGGAGTTCCAGCGGTTCAGGGCCACCACTGAAAAGGTGTTGTATCTGATACCAAGCTAACAACTCTCACTGGTGAGTCATAAAGCAGGGCTTCTGATGCAGATCTTACTCTTTGATGCAACTGAACCACCAAACTGATGGGCTTATCGATGTCACACCTGCAGTGAGTAGCCAAATCCTGGTATCAGAACAATGGAACAACAAATGCAGTGGACTTTTTGCTTTAAAAACCTGTAAAAAATAACAGAGGAATACTTATATAAAGGTTTATATTGCACTCCTCTCCAACTGAATGCCTGTGTTGCCATTCAGAAAACTGAGAATTGCTCATATTAAATTGGGCTGGTGGAGGGAGGCCAAGTCCAGCCTCTGTTTTCTCCTTTGCTAAGCATTGTTGTTGTTGTTCACATTATTAATCACATTATTTATGTTATTTGCTGCAGGGAGCTCAAAGAAGCCGTCATAGTTCTTTCCTCATTGTACCCCCACAACAACCCTGTGAGGTGTGGGAGGAAATTAAATATATGAATCCCTGTGGCCCATGTGTGTGGGGTAAATAACAAAAAAATTGGCTGGGCACCTGGATTCAAAATGAGGAATCATAGAATCATAGAATCATAGAGTTGGAAGAGACCACAAGGGCCATCGAGTCCAACCCCCTGCCAAGCAGGAAACACCATCAGAGCACTCCTGACATATGGTTGTCAAGCCTCTGCTTAAAGACCTCCAAAGAAGGAGACTCCACCACACTCCTTGGCAGCAAATTCCACTGTCAAACAGCTCTTACTGTCAGGAAGTTCTTCCTAATGTTTAGGTGGAATCTTCTTTCTTGTAGTTTGGATCCATTGCTCCGTGTCCGCTTCTCTGGAGCAGCAGAAAACAACCTTTCTCCCTCCTCTATGTGACATCGTTTTATATATTTGAACATGGCTATCATATCACCCCTTAACTTCCTCTTCTCCAGGCTAAACATGCCCAGCTCCCTTAGCCGTTCCTCATAAGGCATCGTTTCCAGGCCTTTGACTATTTTGGTTGCCCTCCTCTGGACACGTTCCAGTTTGTCAGTGTCCTTCTTGAACTGTGGTGCCCAGAACTGGATACAGTACTCCAGGTGAGGTCTGACCAGAGCAGAATACAGTGGCACTATTACTTCCCTTGATCTAGATGCTATACTCCTATTGATGCAGCCCAGAATTGCATTGGCTTTTTTAGCTGCCGCGTCACACTGTTGGCTCATGTCAAGTTTGTGGTCAACCAAGACTCCTAGATCCTTTTCACATGTACTGCTCTCAAGCCAGGTGTCACCCATCTTGTATTTGTGCCTCTCATTTTTTTTGCCCAAGTGCAATACTTTACATTTCTCCCTGTTAAAATTCATCTTGTTTGTTTTGGCCCAGTTCTCTAATCTGTCAAGGTCGTTTTGAAGTGTGATCCTTGCACACAGAGCCTCAGTAGCAGAGTATTAGACTCACAAAAATAAGTAGCGCAGTGAAGTGTCGGGAGTATAGGTTGTTAAATCTTTTTATCCTGTTCAGCTGCACACAGCAGCTGTCCTCTTTGCACCCTTCTTGCCATGAGCAGACCACATACTGTTAAGTACGTTTAAAATGATTTACTTGCAGATTCAAGGTCTCAGTTATGCATTGTTCCATGCAGCATCAGGGATCATACAGGCAAAATAGTCTTGGATAGAAAAGACAGCAAAGAAGCCTCAAACATGTAGTCTGTGCTTGGGAGCATGGCTTCCATGATGCAGAGAGATGAAGGAACTAGATAGGCTTCACTTCCTCTCCTGAGGGGAAGGTGTGTGACCTGAGTTTATCTAAAAATACATCTCTGTGGTCCTTCACCCCCTCATACGCTAACTTGCAATGTGCATCGTTGTGTTTAACGGCAATCTCCAACATGAGGTAGGTTAGGCTAAGAGAGAGAGAAGGCCAAACAGTGACCTTCATGGCTGAGTTGGGACTGATTGGCAGTACTGCAGCTTCTCTGAAAGGCAAGATGCACATGCATCTCTGGCAATGAGAGCAGCACATGTGTGTTTTCTCATCAACCTGGGGATAACCATGTGGCAACTGGTGACCTTGAGTATATTTGTGGCTTGTGCTGAGTATCTTTTAGCACAAATACCACATTTCGATGCCTAGCCATTTGCATGGTCACCTAGCCTCTCAACTTCATGACCCCCCAATTTTTGACTTTAACCCCTGTCTTCTTCATCACCACCCCTCAGAAAAGCCACTGCAGCATACCGAACCTGCCATTCTCGACAGAAGCATTTCCTTTTGTTGGTTATGAGCCTGACACCTCTCATTGTCATTGAATGCCCCCTTATTCTTTTGTTATGGTTGAGTGGCAAAAAGTAAATTAATTTTTAATGTACTTTTAATTTTAATATCCTCGGGTGTTACTGTGTAAATGTTAAGCACTCAGATACGACGGCGAGGAGAGAACATAAACGCATCTGAACAGATAGAAGCTTTCGACGGGAATAAGTTTTTTTAAAAAAACATCTCCACAATGACTTTGAAATGCAGATCCCACTCACCCAGTTTGTGACAGAATTGATTGTATCCCCTGGCACTGGAAATGAATGCTGAGTGAGTTGTGTGATGTTTAAATTAAAGCAAGCAAATATTTTGGTATATGTTTTGGTAAGCGGTTTTTTTCTTAATTGAAGGCTGTACTTTTCCCTGGTGTAACCATAGAGACTCCAGTCAGACAGAGCAAGGCCACAATTCTTTTCAGTTCACTTTCCAGTAATGAGGATGATGATAATAATAATCCTATTAAAGTGATATTTTCTCCTGAAGGAAGAAAACACCCATCCTTTATTATTATTTATTATTTATTATACACTTCCGGAGGCGGCGCGACCGGTAATGGCTGCCTTCTCCGAGTAAGGAGAAGGGAGCTCCGCTGTAAACGGGTCGTCCGCTACGGCGAAGCGGAGACCCACTCAGGAAAACCACAGGTGGCAGAAGCCTGTGGTCTCGGGACCCGGCGGGCGCCAGAAGCAGCCCCCAAAACGTTGAAGGGACCCCGTAAGGGGCTCCGGATCGCGGAGGGGGTAGCGGCGCTGTGGGTCGTTGCGCAAACAGCGAAGTGAAGCCGCATTGCTGTTGCCGGTCAGCGCTGTCCTTTCTTCCTGCAACTTTTCTGAACTTTGGAAACTACAACCCGTGAGTAAATTTGGACATTGAAAACTTTCTGAAACTTTTGTCAACTTTCTGAAACTTTTTGAGAACTTTATGAAACTTTTAAAACTTTTCTAAAAAGTTGAAATCTGGCTGAAAACGGAGTGAGGATAAGCAGGAAGCCCATCTCCCGCTATACTGAACTTTAAGCAAAGAGCAGGAGGAGTGGAGACAAAAAGTTATGCGTTAGCTAAATGCTGGCACCCTGTTAAAGCAGTTTTCTGAGTGAAAGACTTTGAGCTATTGACTTTTGCTGGTCATATTCGGGGTGCACTGATATCCTTCTTCTGTGGCACCAGTGGATTATAAAATAAATAAGAATCTCTGGTGCTGGAGCTGCCTGGATGAGCACCAGTTTGCAACTTTGGATACATTGAATTCAGGTTTTGAAACATTCTGAGTTGGAACTGGATACTTTGAAACTGTTGCAGTCAAGGCACTGTAAGAAACACTGTTTTGCTTTAAGTTTTACTCTGCTAAAAATAATACATTGTGGAGGCGATAGACATGGATTTAAATTTATAAGTTTAACTTGGATTTGATCTTTTCCCTGAAGACGTATTAAGCTCCCTCTAGAGGATTTTGGACTTACAGCAGTGACTTTGTTTTACTTTCCCTTTCCCGGCTTCTGTTTGACTATTGCATCTGGGACTCTGCTTTCTCATGGGAACAACTTGGATTGACCTTGGATTACAGATAACTTTGGAATGAGTGGCGCAAGGAGAAGAGGAAGGACTAAACAAACAACTCTAACTTTATCTGCAGCCTCACAGCGTAGATCTTCTGTGCCGGCCTTGCCTTCCACTTTGCCTCCAGACATAGAGGCGGCCTCCCTAATACAGGCAGGGGAGGGTGAGACAGAGGAGCTGCACCTGGGAGATATGGCTTCAGGGACAAGTAGCTCTGTCTTGGAGAAAATTTTGGAGAAACTGGAGGCTCTGGACAAGAAGGCTGATTTGCATACAGCTAAAATTGAACAGAACACAGAAAGCTTGAATAAGCTGACTGGACAAGTTGCACAGAATGCCCAGTCTATTGGAGAATTAAAGGAGGCTGTAGGTGAAAATCGTAAACTGGCTGAAGATACTAGTCAAAGATTGGAAGAACTTGAGAAAGAAGTAAGACCACTCAGCAAACAAGTTGGAGAACATCAGATTTACTTTTTGATGACAGAACTGCGAAACAGGGAGACCAACTTGAGGATACGGTCAATACCAGAGGTGGAAGAAGATAATTTTATTGAATTTCTAACTAAGGAATTTGCCAAGTTTTGGAAGTTAGAGGAAAAAGACTTTAAAATTGTATCTGCTTTCAGGCTTGGCAGAGTCAGAAGGACAGAGAAGCCCAGAGATTGTTTGATAACACTGAGATCAAAGGAGGAAAGGGACAAGATTTTGGGCCTGCACTACGAAAAGTCACTAGACATTTTGGGCAAGAGAATTGAAATCTACAAGGACATTCCTAAGCAGTTGCTCGACCTTAGATCTAACTACACGGAATTGGCAAGACTGTTGAGAAGCAACGCAATTATCTTCAGGTGGGAGTTTCCACAAGGATTATCCTTTACCTACAGAGGGAGAAAGATCAAAATCAAAACAGTGGAAGATAGAGACAAGTTTTTGGGAGCACACGGAGAAGACCTCCACAAAGGACTTGGATTGCCAGCGCCAGAACTTCCAGGGGAGCCCGCCCCCTCGGATCCTCAAGGACCGGAGAACAAGGTACCACCCCAGAAAGAATAACCAGACCTATCCAGGATGTCTCTGCAGCTTTTGAGTTGGAACATAAATGGCTGTAACAGTCCCGAAAAAAGGTCTAAAATTTTTCATATTTTAAAAAAGGAACAATTGGACATTATATGCTTACAAGAAACACATGTGATTAGGCTCCATAGAAAGGTGTTAATAAATAAAAGGCTTGGTCAAGAATTTATATCATCGGATACAGTTAAAAAGAGAGGTGTAGTGATCTATGCAAAAGAGAGCCTTTCACCAAAATTTCTCTTTAAAGATGAAAGTGGAAGAATCCTCGCAATAGAAGTACAGTATCAAGGAGAAAAAATTTTGATATTAGGAATTTATGCTCCAAATGAAGGAAAATCGGATTTTTATAAGAAGTTGCACGAGATCATGCTGGATTATCTGGATTACAACAACGTCATCATGATGGGGGACATGAACGGGGTCGTATCAACAAATATGGATAAGTCACAGAACCAGAACATTACTAAAGAGGGAAGACTACCTAAGACCTTTTTTGAAATGACTGACAATATGGACTGGGTTGACATCTGGAGAGTTAGAAACCCCCTGGGAAGAGAAGGAACATTCTTTTCTGAAGCTCAACTGACTTGGACACGAATCGACCAAATATGGATAACTAGAAGTCTGGCACCTAAGGTGAGGAAGGTGGAAATCTGCCCCAAAACATGCTCCGACCATAACGCCTTGAGAATGGATATGACATTGATCCCAATCGGCTCCTTTAGATGGAAGATGAATGATGGCCTGTTTAGAGATCAAAGAATTGTAAAGAAGGCCCAAAAAACCTTAAAGGACTATTTTGAGATTAATTTGAACACTACGGTGGAAAAAAGAACTATCTGGGATGCAAGTAAAGCTGTGATGAGAGGGTTCTTGATTCAACAGAATTCCTTAAAGAAAAGATTGCAAAATGAAAAGAAAGATAAAATTCTGGAAAGTATCAAAGAGTTGGAGAAGAAGTTAAGATCTAACCCGAAGTCCCAACCGATTCTGAGAGAAATCAAACTTTATCAGGCGCAATATTCCAAGCTGATAAATCAGGAAATAGAATGGAAGATTAAAACAATGAAACAAAAAACTTTTGAATCGGCAAATAAATGTGGGAAACTGCTAGCTTGGCAGTTGAAAAGGAGACAAAGATTAAATACAGTAACAAACTTAGAGGTTGAAGGAAGGAACATTCAGAACCCGGGAGAGATTAGAAAGTGCTTCCAGAGGTATTTTAAAAAGTTATATACTCAAGGGCCACAAGATGAAATAGAGATTACACAATTTTTGGAGAGAAATGGATTAGCAAAGCTGTCAGAAGAAAATAGAACAATTTTAAATGGCAAAATAACACGACAAGAGATTGAACAGGCCATCCTGAGTCTGAAACAGGGCAAATCACCAGGGCCAGATGGACTGACCTCTAACTACTATAAGACATTGAAGGATTATTTGATACAACCTTTGTTGGAGGTCAGTAATGAAATAATGGAGGGGAAGAAGGCGCCTGAATCGTGGAAAGAAGCATTTATCACATTGATTCCAAAGTCAGAAACTGAAAAGACACAACTTAAGAATTACCGTCCCATCTCCCTTTTAAATGTGGATTACAAAATATTTGCAGATGTTTTGGCACGAAGATTTAAGAAAGTTTTAAGTGAGATAATCCATAAAGACCAGGCAGGCTTTCTCCCGGGCAGACATATGTTTACTAACACAAGGAACATCATAGACATATTGGAACTTTTACAAACAAACATAAACACTAAAGCAGTTTTAATTTTTATAGACGCGGAGAAAGCCTTTGACAACATTTCTTGGAAATTTATGAAGGGGAATTTAAAAGAAATGGGAGTGGGACGGGGGTTTGAGAACGGGATTGAGGCAATATATTCAGAACAAAAGGCTAAACTGATAGTTAACAATGTGGTTACAGAAGAGTTTAAAATTGAAAAAGGTACACGACAAGGCTGCCCGATTTCCCCATTACTGTTTATTTCGGTTCTGGAAGTGCTCCTGAATATGATTAGGGGGGACCGGTTGGTGGAAGGGATTCAGGTCGGAGCGAAACAATATAAACTTAAAGCTTTTGCAGATGACCTAGTTCTGACATTACAGGAGCCGGAGTCTAGTTTGAAAAGAGTACTACAATTGATTCAAAACTTTGGTCGAGTGGCAGGATTTAAGTTAAATAAGCAAAAAACTAAAGTTTTGGGGAAAAACATGACAGATATTGAGTTGGAACAGCTTCAGAAAGAGACAGAACTAAATGTGGTTAAAAAAGTTAAATACCTAGGGGTAAACATAACAGCAAAAAATCTGAGTTTATTTAAAGATAATTATGAAAAATGTTGGTCAGAGATTAAGAGAGACTTGGATAGTTGGTCAAGACTAAAACTTTCTTTGTTAGGCCGAATAGCTGCCATCAAGATGAATGTATTGCCAAAAATGTTATTTTTGTTTCAGACACTGCAGATTGTAGACAAGACAGAGTGCTTCCGGAAGTGGCAGAAAGATATTTCTAAATTTGTCTGGCAGGGCAAAAAGCCCAGAATCAAATTTAAAATATTAACAGATGCGAAAGAAAGAGGGGGCTTTGCCCTGCCAGATTTAAAGTTGTATTATGAAGCTGCAGCTTTCTGCTGGTTAAAAGATTGGTTACTTCTTGAAGATACGGATGTCTTGGATTTGGAAGGTTTTAATAATGCGTTTGGATGGCATGCATATTTATGGTATGATAAAGCTAAGATAAATAAGGCCTTCAAGAACCATATTGTCAGAAAATCAGTTTTTAATGTCTGGACAAAATATAAAGACTTACTGGAGAATAAAACTCCGAGGTGGCTGTCACCCCTGGAGGCTAAGGCTCGGAAAAGAGCCAATATGGAGGCCAACTGGCCAAAATATTGGGAGATAATAGAAAAGGATGGTGACAACTGGAAATTGCAGAGTTTAGAAAAGATGAGAGACAAAGTGCGAGACTGGTTACACTATGCTCAGATTAAAGAAGTGTTTAAAAATGACAAAAAGCTAGGATTCCAAGTGGAAAAGTCAAAGTTAGAAACTGAACTGTTAGAACCTAAGACTAAGGTACTTTCAAGAATGTATAACTTGCTGCTGAAATGGAACACACATGACGAAATGGTAAAATCAACAATGATAAAATGGGCGCAGGATATTGGGTATAATATTATGTTTGAAGATTGGGAAAGGTTGTGGACCTCTGGGCTGAACTTCACTGCATGTAATGCGTTGAAGGAAAATGTGATGAAAATGATGTATAGATGGTACATGACCCCTGTTAAACTGGCTAAAATATACCATTCGTCCGATAGCAAATGTTGGAAATGTAAGGAAAATGAAGGAACATTTTTTCACCTCTGGTGGACCTGCCCTAGAGTGAAGGCCTTTTGGGAGAAGATATATAATGAATTAAAAAAGGTGTTTAAATACACCTTTACTAAGAAATCAGAGGCCTTTCTCCTGGGTATTGTCGGCCAGAGTGTGTTAAAAGAGGACAGAACATTCTTTTTGTACGCAACAACAGCAGCAAGAATATTAATTGCCAAGAATTGGAAAACTCAGGAGCTACCCACTGTGGAAGAATGGCAGATGCAACTGATGGACTATATGCAATTAGCCGAGATGACCGGCAGAATTCGAGACCAGGGAGAAGAAAGGATGGAAGAAGATTGGAGGAAATTTAAGATTTATTTACAAAAATATTGTAATTTGGCTGAGTGCTGAATTGGATGCCAGTGCAGACAATTGTCTACCATTAAATTAGATTTAAGGCTGAATTATATGTCAAACCAAATTAAGATTATTAATTAAGATGAGTTAAATGATAATTTGTTTGAAATTAATTTAATAATGATGTAAGTGTATGCGGGAGGTGTGGGGGAGTCCCATGTAACAATTGAGAGATGTTAAATGGACAATGATAAGTGCTTATCTAATATATGCTTTATTTGAAAACTTTAATAAATATATTATAAAAAAAAAATATTATTATTTATTATAGAGATTTATGTCTTGCCCTTCAGATAAGTTTATTTTTCTTTTTTCATTCTATTATTTTTCTTTGTTTTGTTACATATATGTAAACACACTTATTTGTTTATGGAAAGTTAAATAAAAAGAATTTTAAAAACAGATTAAAAGCATCACTCCTTGAGTCACATCTTTGAGTGCCAAACTAGGTATCCAAAATCCACCCTTTTCTCTCTTCATTTGCATCTGGTCACTCAATCCACTAGGGAGCCATCTTGGTGTTATTTTTTTACCTCAGAATGTCCTTGGGAATGATGCTATGCCATCACATAGCATTGTTCCCATGGGTTTCTTGGGCCAGGATATATGGCCAGGGGGCTGCATCAGCACTACAATAACCAGTTAAGGATTTTAAAAGAAAAACTGAAAATAGAAAAATAAAAAACCTACCTAAATTTGTTAAAAGTTTGCTAGTCCTTGAAAGCAGCTGAATAACGTCCCCTTCTTTGCTAGGTGGGACAAATGGCCTCAAAAAAGGGGGAGAAATATTCAATTTATAGAGAAGTCGATCAAGGGCTATGAGCTTTGAGAACTTAATCAATCAATCAATCAATCAATCAATCAAAAATTTTGGCATGTTGCCTTTGTACCATAAATGGCAGTCACTAGTTCTTGAAGGGATCAAAACAAATCATAGCACAAGAACAATGGCAAACCCAACAAATCAAAACACACCAAATGCATAGTAAGTAAAACAGTGCAATTTTATTTATTACATATATGCCAAGTCTTTTCTTCAAGGAGCTCAAGGCTGCACCTCCCCGTTTTACCTTCTCAACAACTTTGTGAGATATGTGAGGCTGACTGATAGTGATAGGCCTAAGGCCACGCAGTGAGTTTCATGGCTTACTGAGGATTTGAATGTGTGTCTTACTGGTCCTAGTCTAGCACTCTGATGACTGCAGCATCCCAGCTCTCTGAGAGAGATTATTTGGACCGACAGATGGAAGCGGAAAGAAAGTGGGTACTGCTTGTCACAGTACACTGTATTCCACGTTTCTCTTCCCTTTGTTCTCGTGCTGTTGTTATAGTTCAATACCTCGCACAAAGGAATATGGATTGTCTGTGCTCGCCTTGGTTTTCCACTCAAAGGGGGAGAAAAACAGACACAAGCCCCCCCCATTGGTTTAATAGACCAGCTATAAAAGAGGAAGCATGAAGAAAAAGGAGCGCAGCCATCATAAATAGACTAGCCATCAGTGGGCAACACCGCACAGCCTGCCTACAGCCTTGTTTTGCTTGCCCTCCGGTGACCGGCATGCTGAGCCCCCTAATGTCCCTTTCCTTGCTCCTCTTGTAAGCGCTGTGCAACCCTTTGTCTTGAGCTGTGTAGTACCAGTGCAACTCTGCTTAATGTGCTGATGTAGCAGAAAACAGACCAGGATGTGGCTGCTGCATCTTTTACTAAAGACCATCATGGACAAGGCATGCGTTGGTATGCATGTCTCCACCTTGCCTTTAATGGTGCACATGGAACACTGCATGTGGGGGCAATCTTTTCATAAAATGCTTCTGGTCCTGGGCCTGAAATGCCCTATTAAAATTTCTCAGCATTGTCTCAGTGTGAGTTGTTTTTCTGAAATTCATAGGACCACCTAGTAGTGTGTTGAGGGCAGAGCTTTGTGGGCAGAGGTCCAGGGCCCCCCATTCAACAGCTTGACCAGGAAGATCCACAAATGCAGCAGGTTTTGTTTACCACATTTTGAAGAAAGTGAAATAATATACTTTCTCATTTAAAGTGGGGAGAGGTTGAAACCATTAAGTCCAAAATTGCCTTACTTCACTATGATAACACGTGGCATGTCGCTATTTTGTGGTGTCCACTATCATGCTTTCTGGATAGCAAAACAATAGGTATAAAAATTGGGTTGATGGTACACATTCAATAATTGCATGGGGGGTAGCAGTGGCCATACATAATGCACTAGTGAGAAGGGGGACTTAAACACATCCAACAACACACGTAAAAAGGTCTTCTACTCCACTGGGAACCCTGATTTCCTAGTGTTCCTGATTTTCTGGAGGAATATTGTATATGCGCGGCTGTACATATATATGGCTTCTTTCTCAATAACACCACTGGGGAACAGTTAGCAGGTACATTGGCCCCACCACACATTCACTGAACATTTGAACGGGTTTGTGTGAACACCCTTTGATTAGCCTTTGCTGTTTATGCATGTAGGAACAGAATCAACACATGGATTAGTCTGGAATTTAAATATCTAACATCCAAATACAGGCAACCTGGTCCTCTTCTCTTGGCACCAGCAGATATGCCTGCTCAAAGCCTACTAGCCAAATAAAGAGGCTGCTCTCAGATGAGATTATTGCTCCAAAACAATGTGCAACAGAGACACTCAAGGACATGTATCATGGGTGCAGGATAGCCTTTCCTGACAGTGATGCAATGAATACCAAGGCGCATGTGTAAAACCGGCAGCTGAGCAAAGCTAATAAGTATAATAGGACATGGTAGAAACCCTTTATTGGATTTGTGTGTACTTTGCATTGATCCCTGCTGTGAGCCAGCCTGCTCATAGTTTCAATAAAGACTAATTGGTTAATGCTGATAAGTATTCTATTTTAGGCCCATCTCCTAAGTAATGTTTGGCAGCTTTAGACCTATGGGAAGTAGTAGCTGTGAAAACCAGTGACTTCAGTGCATGTGCGCTCATTATTTAGATGGCCACTTCACACATTCTGAGAAGCAACAAAGAGCAGATGAGGAGGTGCACTTTTCACACGTCTGGGATATTAATATTGTTTATACTGCAACTTCAATATATATGGTGTTTTACTAAGTCTTTTTTGTTGGGAAAAAAGGGAACTTCTTTCCCCCAAAGATATTATAATTTGAAAATGACTGAGAGTGGAGGGGACAGAAGGAGTGAAGGGTTCGGATTAATATGGAAGTTGTGTGGACAGTGTCATTATGTTGTTTAGTCAGCTAGAAGGGACTGGACTTGGCTGTATCTAGATGGAAACAGGAGTACCCTGATAGAGAGAGATTAGCTCTGTACTTGTATTAACTCTTGCACAGGGCATAAAAGAACAATAGAAGCCAATTCAGAAACCTGTACCTAACAGTTGTAGGCTCAAAACCAGGCTAGCCCATTTTGGGGCCTACTTAGAAATAAGTCCCACTGACTCACATAAGCGGAGAGATTCAGCCTAACGCAGATTAAACACTAGTACACTACCCCTTAAGTGTGTTATGTTTGCTTCACGTTGCGGCTTTTCAGGTTACAAACGTGGCAAGCCCAGAAGTGTTTACTTCTGGGTTCGCCCCATGTGCACGCGTAGAAGTGATTTGTGCGCTTCGTGCATGCGCAGAAGCGCTCTATCGCACACACGCAGTAGTGGCACTCTACTTACGGACTTTTTGGAGTGTGAACAGCACCCCGAAATGGATCGCGTTCGAAAGTAGAGTTACCACTATTTAATTCTTTGCTGTGAACATGGTCATACATTCCGAACAAGCATTGTTTTCTGTGTGTGATAATGTTGGTACTGTGGCTGTAAACACCCCATATAACTGAAAGCCTATTTAAAACACGTGACTGCCACCAAAGAATCCTAGTGTAAACCTCCCCCCAAAAGGAACTGTAGTTTACCCCTCACAGAGCTACAATTCTTAATGCTCTTCTCAAACTACAGTTCCCAGAATGCTTGTGGAGAAGTTATGGGCTTTAAATGCATGCTGTGTACACAACTTGTGGTTTTTACCAACACAGATTCACAATCAAACCATTATCTTGCCCAGCATCCCACACCTCCCTTCTTACAGCCCCCATCTCTTCAATTTGTGGCCACCCTTTCACACTTTTTCTCTTGGGGCCCGTATTTCTTGTGTTCTGTAAATAAAGCAATTGTAGGAATGCTGGGATTTCCCCCACCCCTCTAAGCACACATTTTGTTTTGATAAACTACAGTGTTTTGTCTGCAGAAAAGTATTAACCGCTTACATCTATTTTCTCAAAGACCATGCATGAATATTAAAAGGGATTTATTCCTACAGTGGCTTCGGGCAGTTGAGTAATCCATTATATGCTGTCATATCACACTGTGGTAATGTGAAAAGCTGGGAGTCCCTCCAGTAATCTTGATTAGCAATATGGGGACCATTTTTATTTTTTATTTTTTTTAGCTGTAAACACATTTTCCTCCCCAGTGTGCTGAGTTCACATTAAAAATTATGATGTGGCTCTTAATCCATTGCTTTGTTTTAATTACAATAATGGTAACAATAATTGTTATTTCTTTTTTAAGATAATAATTGCTAATAAGTGCATTTCCTGCTGCTAAAAGATGCCAAGTTGCATTTAATCAATTAATGAATTAATTTTGGTGAGTAATATGAGCCTCTCCTAGGCTCATGTATATTTCAGTCCTATACAAATCCATGTAAAACTTTCCTTCTTAATCCATGTTAACAATTAACACATTTCCACACAATCAAGCATCAAAGCAGAGCAGAAGCTTGGCATGCCATCCACAATTTCCAGCCACAGTAAGGCGATCCAACCCACACTGAGGAGTGAAATTTCAGTCCTTGTTTCTGGTAAAAGGGGTTGCTCGTGTTCTGGCTGGAATCTCTATAGTCCCCCTTTTTTGTTCAACGGATCCCAAAGGCTGATTTGCCTTTTAACAGGTCCAGGTCCAGGGTGGGTGGGGGAAGAAACCACCAACAGATGAAACGCCGCCCCCCACTCGAGAAAGATGCAGTTATAGAGAAAAGAAGTTTCACACACTGATTTGCTTTGCTAGTTATGAAAAATGCACTTGGGACATTTTCTTCTGTCTACTGAGTTAAGATGCAGTCAATAGCTACACACTCATGATGTCATATTGCAGAGAAGGAAGACACTGTGTGAACTGTGAAAGTGAAAAATGGTCATAGATAATTTTATATCGACAGAAAATGATCCTAAATTACATGTAAATAAAGAAAATAATATGACTTGATGATGTCAGAATTTTCATATGAAGAAGTCTTAGAAAGTCTCTCAGCACTCCCCTTAGAGCAGGAGGTTGGCAATCCCTGCAGCACAAACTTTTAAGATGTCAAAAGAACTCTACAGAAACTTTTTATTAATGCAAC
Organism: Podarcis filfolensis; assembly: GCF_964270895.1. Classification (NCBI taxonomy): domain Eukaryota; kingdom Metazoa; phylum Chordata; class Lepidosauria; order Squamata; family Lacertidae; genus Podarcis; species Podarcis filfolensis. Next base: position 39,154,382 of record NC_139605.1, on the reverse strand, counting down.
TATTCATCAGGAGTTATTGATTTTTGTTTTGCTTTGTAAAGTTTTCCCCACAGTATTATTATTAAAACGTTCTAGCTGCAGATTGCATTTTTGTCTAGTTATTGATCCTTGTATTATCTACTCTGAAGAGACCTTCATGTACTTTGATAGATGGAAGGGAAAAGCTGATTTTGTTTCCTTACAGTAGGGATGGGGAAGTTGTGGCCCTCCAGATGTTCTTGGACTACAGCTCTCTTCATCCCTGGCTATCAGCCACGCTGGCTGGGGCTGATGGGAGTTGGAGTCCAACAATATATAGAGGGCTCCAGGTTTCTCACCGCTCTCCTACAGTCTTTGCCCTCTGTACCACATTGGTCTATATTGGCCAGCATTGTCTATCCTGACTTACTGTTAAGTTACACTTCCTCCCATAATCAATGTTTTATGCCCTGGGCTTTCCTAGTGGGTTGTCATTACAAAGAGTTCATAGAATTGTAGAATCTGCCATATTTGGGAAATGGATATTCTTGATACAAGTAAAAATATTAAAAGATCTATTGTCTTAACAGTCTTATTAGAGCGAAAAGTTAACACAACGAGCGAATGTTAACACAGCTGTAGGGTAAAATAATTTCTTCCCATATAGTATTAGTGTTTCCCACCCCAAATTTGTATTGTTGGGCAGCTCCACTATAGGTGGTGGTATGTCCCACTATGAATGCAACCTCTCTAATTCATTGGCTCTGTTTCAGAAGTTATGTGGAACTATTGTATTTGTGTTCTATACCACCTAGCTATTACCTTAATATAATTTTCCCTAACACACATTGAGATGGATTTCATTGGCTTGGCTATGCAGAGAGACTTTCAATCTTGTTCCCTTATGTTGTGACCAAAGTCCATGGCTCAACCCTTCCAAGGAGCCCTCCATATTTCCATCGAGTTCTTTATTTATTAAATATACCATTCCCTTATAGGCTGTGTCATCAAACTCTCAAACCACATTAGAGGCCTATGCATTTGCATTTTCTCCACCTCTTCACTTTGAGAAAAGCCTGACAAAAGTCTTCAGCTGTTGCTGAAATGAATTCACTTCAGAGGCAAGATGCACATCAGTGGGGAGATTATTCCACAGCCACAGCCAAATAGACTCTTCCATGGGCCTCTGTATTACACATCTTATTCAGAGCACAGACCACCAAGAGAGCTTCACCTGCTGATTGTAATGAATGAGGAGACTGACACAGGAGAAGGTGCTGACATTTGGGCCCCAGGTCATTCATGGTTGCTTGCTGGACTCCAGCTCACATCAGCTAGCATGGCTAATGGTCAAAGATTATTCTTCAACATCTAGAGGGCTATAGCTTCCCAGCACCTACTTAAGGTTTACATGGGGTGCATGTTTTGTAATGAAAAGGGCCCAGGTTCATTTCCTGGTGTCTCTAGGTGGAACTGCCAGAAACCTCAAAGAGATTACTACAAGACAGCTTTTTATGTCCCTGTTTGGACATGGCTCAGAAGGATCAGATTTCTTTTGGAAGCTGCTATTTGTTTTGCAACCTATGTTAAGAGAGAGATAACACCTAGGCTGCATGGAGACAGAGCAGCCTTGGCAATGATCTTCTGGTTGCATCATTTTATAGATCTGCACATCCACACTGTTTCGGTTGGGCTATCCCATAGTCCTGTTGGATTAGAGGTGATGGTTGATTAGCAAGAAGCTCTTCAGGCAATAGCAGAGGCAATCAGCACTGCAGTCACTCTCTGCTGGAGAAGGCTGATTTGCAGCAGCCCACTCTCCACACTGAGTGCACTGCTCAGGAATATAAATACTGTTAATCCCTCACATTAATATCATCAGCTTTGATCGTCCTTCCCCATTATCATCTCCTTGCTGTTAATGAAACAGATAGCCATAGGGGACAGGAGAGGGGGAACTAGCCTAATCAGTATATGGTGGTTGGAAATAGTGCAACTAAACTGACAGGTCTGGGAGATTAGGGAGTTGAGGAAACCTAGAAGAGGCGATGCAAAATAAGCACTCCCTAATTTTTTGTTCATGTTGAAGCCAGGATCATATGCCTGGTTTTCTGATGAAAGTAAAGCTTGGCTCCATTCATGACCTGATTTTGCCCCTTTTAGAGGAAAAACCATACCTTCGTTACAGAGCACGTGCTTTGCATGCAGAAGGTTCAGTCCCAGGTGCCTTCAGGCCAGGCTGGGAAAGACTCCTGACTGAAAACTTGGAGAAATGTTATTAGTTGGTATAGAAAATACTGAGCTGGATAGCAATTCCATCACCCACTTGCCTGATAAAGAGGGAATGGCCTTTGCAGATATGTTTTTTGGGGTGACCAGTGAACTGTTTGTTCATCCCTAGTTTTTTTTCTGATCAGGAAAGGAGGTCTCATTCTAACATGAGGGAGATCCAGGGCTCTCCTGGTAGTTGCTGTGTGAGACTAAAATATACAGCTTTCAAGGATGAGCGTGTGTGTAGATTCCCACATTCTTCAGAAAGTAAGCTTTTCCCAAAAATGGAAAAAAGAGGCATAAATCTCCATGCCTTCTGCAGTTTGCGAACATAAAAATGAATGGTTCAAACAATAATGCAACAATAGCTGTGGGAGACATACAAACAGCACAAATTGCATCACTCTAATAGAATCCAGTGCAGTTGTCTTTCACCCCAGCACTCATCGCCAAATAATATTGAGGGATGGCTGATATTGGTCCACCATTCACAGAGGGAGATTTTTAAACCTCTGTTGCTTGGAAAGATGGCTTATTTACCATAGATTCATCTTCATACTCTTCTCCAAAAAGCATCCCTCTCTGCAGCAAAAGACATTAACAGGATCAGGCTTCATTTTTAACTTCAAGAAGGAGCCTGTAAGAACAACACAAAGTTTTGGGCAGGTCAGAAAGGTCTTTTGCTGCACAGCAGCTCATCAAAGAGAGAGACAGAGCAGGATCAGCCTGGAGCTCCAGTAATTAGATTCTCTGCTGCTGGAGGGTTGGTTGGCTGGCTGGTTGCCCAGGGAAAAAATGGTTCCCTTGCATTTGTGTGGAGTCAGAGTGACATCAGATAGCTGGTTAAGCTCATCAAACTAGATGTTCATTTGGTCTATCTGGGTAGATATAGCCTAAGAAGGTATTATTTGCCAGTGTTTAAATTTTGAAGCACCAGCAAGTTGGGAGCATGTTCCTTGTTATGGAGACCATTTCCCTTCAACTGTTGTGACACTGCACAAAGGGAGATCTAGAGGAGCATGACTGGTTTGGTAGCACCAGGTGAGTAGCTTCTGGGGCACTGCAGCAGGCACCACAGCTGTGACCTCTAATGGAAGGCAAGAGGTGGTGGGTGGGTGGGGGTGCACTGGATTTTGGCATCACACAAGGCACCACTGAAATTTGAAACACCAAGGTCTACCTGTCAGGCTTTGGGGAATTTGCTTCCTCCTCCGTGGCCAAAAATGAGCAGATCGAATCAAAAGAATTCTTACCAGTTAGTTTTTTTAACACAGTGAAGGACAAAAGAAAGTGTCAACCCAGAATGGTGGTGCTCCCAATTAAGGCTTACACCCCCTCTGTCCCTATTAATCTACGTCACACCTACATCTTGTAATCTGAGCTTATACCTGCTGTGCTTTCTGTTCTGTGGCTTTTTGAGCTCTTCTTGACCTTGGGCTGGGTGGAGGAATGTTGTCCAGAGACTGTGAATCTGTTAACCCTCTCTCTTCCAGTGTTTCTTTTCCTAGTTGTTCCACACCCCGTATTTCTCAGCTTCTGCCTTCTGAACTATGCCCCTCTGCAAACCACTGTTCCAAATCTATACTGTCCTCCTGCTCCTGGGAAGATTCAGGAGCAGGAGCAAGGGGAGGCAGTGGCTCCCACCATTCTTCCTCAGTACAGCCCTCCTCAGCACAGTCCCTGACATCACCACTGCATTGCACTACTCATTTCATTGGCTATGTTATGCATTTTTGTGTTAATAACTGAGGGTGGGATTCAACTAATGAGTCCTGCTAGTGGAAAGCAGCACAAGGGCTCCTGCTAGTGCAATGGTGTTATCTCCTCCTAGTCCCCCCACCCCTGAAACTAGCTTAGGGGATTCTGGAGAACCTCCAGAGCAGTGCCTGGGGGAAGGAGAGGGGAGATTGCTCCATGTGGCAAGCTGAAACATTTGCCCTGATGGAATGATCAACTTAGGGCTATTTGGAATTCCTCCCCAACTCTTACTTGTGGCTGGGACTAAAACGTGGAAGCTGAGCTGTAAGTGAGCACAATGAATGTATGTGGAATGTGTTCACTTCTTACATGGTGAAAAACTTACAATCTCCATGTTTTTGCGTGCACAAGTGAATTTGTAAACACCTTAACTCTTAAAGCAAAGCATTATTGATCCTTGTAGGTGTTCAAATGTTCTTCATAAATTAATCCAGTTTAAAGCACTATGGGTCCTTCCTTCCTTCCTTCCTTCCTTCCTTCCTTCCTTCCTTCCTTCCTTCCCAACAGCTCCAGGAATATTTTTAAATCCCAGGCTCCCAGAGAGGTTTATGGTATGGTAACACCCCCATCTTGTAGTCATAGCTCAAAGTCTTTATCTTGTTTCAAATCCTACCCCAAATTTATTATATTATGACCAGTTTGTAAACCATTACTGCTTGTGCCCATTGTCTTCTTTGTACTGAAAAGCTGCCTCCGCTACTTTTCCCTTTGATATATTTATAGTGCCTTCTCATATCCCAGCTCAATCTCCTCCTTTTCACTGTGAAGTGCTTACCTTGCCTCTCAGTCATTGTCCTCACAAGCTGCTACTAATTTTGTTCTTTTGAGGTGGAATGCCACCATTTTATTTTCCCTGAGAAGTCCCTGAACAAGCTAAAGCATAAAGAATGACCAGAAAACCCTGACCTTCCACCAGCACGTTCCCTTGGCAACAGCCAATTTGCTATTATGGAACTGAAAGTGGAATTCTGGTCTGTTCATAGAAAATAACAGCTACCTATTCAGACTAGGTCACAAGGAATTCACATATGGATCTATTTCCTCGGAAACAAGAACAAATACAGTTCTGTTGGGAACTTGCAGTCTTCCATGACTCCAGGTAATGTGACCTGTGATGGATCCTCCATTTTTTATTTAGGACTGGGGCAGGATTAAAAATAGATTATGATCAGTCTTCAGTGTGGTTGACTATCCTTCTGGACTTTTTGGCACCAAGACAATGTTTTGGTGCCAAAAAGTCCAGAAGGACTGGGTGCGGTCACTGCGAGTAGCCATTCTTTCTGCTAAGCTGGTCCCAAGTCATACTGAGCTTTAAAACAGGGATCGTAAACTTCATACTGTGGGGCTGAATGTGCCTCTCCAGGAGTTTCTCTTTGGCCCTGAGGATTCTCCCAGACCCTTACTCCTCACTAGCTTTGCTCAATGCACTTTTTGAGTGTGCCTAGCTGGAATATGTCCTTGAAATGTGACCCCACCTCTTGCTTTCCTGGGTGGGGTGTGAAATGTAGCCTACCAGACAAGGGTAATAGACCCACATTTTGTCACTCACCCACCCACCACTGGCACGTGCCACCCTGATAAGTTGTTCATGAGGGAACTGCATTGCATTTGTATTTATATCCCACCTTTTCTCCAAGGAACCAAAGGTGACATACATAGTTCTCCTCCCCATTTCATTGTCACAGAATTTAATTTCACATTTAATTAGAATAGTATTGAAATTCCTCTTAGTCGGTCATTTTTTAAATTTTATTTTTTAATTTTGCTATTTGCCAAAACGTCTCTTGATTCACCAAAACTTCTGTTGTTCCGATGAACAATCTTTTGTTCTTCTGGCTCAGAACTTTTGTCAGCAGTCTTCAGAAGACATAACATGCTGCCATTGCATGATGATGTCCCTACACTGTGCCAAACATCACTGGCCAATAGCACATACAGTGACAACACTATATTTTGATGAATGTGATTGTCTGAACTTTTCTAATCACAACTGACAGTGAGTTGGCGGTGGTGGGACACCCAACAGCAATTGTGTTGGCAGTGGCTATTCAAGTGACAGAGAGGTATGAAAAATAGCACCAAACCAGTGCAGATGGAACCTCAGACGATCAGAAAATTATGTAAGCATTCTACTTTGCTGAACGTTCGTTTTACTTTGAAACCTGGTTTTATAACAACATGCAAACCAGTGCATAAGCCCTCACAAATTCATATCAGACATTTACAAAAAAATCTACGCCTACATTTATTTATTATGCTCATGTGTTGTTGTTGTTTTTCTAGTAGATGTAAACAGCTCTTACAGCATCCCTCTTCCCCAGGGCTTGGAAATAGGTTACAACCAAGGCTGTGGTGATTGCAATGCCTTGACAGAGGACAATTTGGGGGTCACAAATGACCCAGTAAATTCAAGCCAAGATGTATGGAAGAACCAATAATCACAGTGACTTCAGTCAATCATTCAGTCGGAGTTTTATGGGATTTCAGTCAATTATTAAGAAAACATGTTGTTCATTCCTATAATGATGTAATAAAAAGATAAACGCTGGAGAATTCTTTGAGGCAAGGACACACAGTGAATCATTGTCAGAGTTGTTCATAAAGTGGATAGCGACAATCATAGCTATGTGTTAATGTGCACATGTATTGCATGCTAACTAGAACGCTTGGACATTCAATAAAGCTGAAGCTGTGTACACATTATCAGCTTAAAACAGAGCAAGGTTGTTTCCCCCTACAGCATTTCAATTCAACTTAGCATATGGTTGTACATATCCCTGCTCTTTGGTGTGCTCAGTGTGTTTGTGCTCAGGTCCTGCTTGCAGGGTTCCCACAGGGACCTGGCTGGCTACTGTGAGAATAGGATGCTAGACTAGATGGGCCACTGGTCTGATCCGACAGGACTTTTCTTCTGTTTTTAAAGTCAACAAAGAAGTACATGGTTTAGAGGTGTTAGCACTAAAGGCACCTGAAAATCAGAAGCATGGAAGAGTGTCAGAACTTTACACTTTTCTCTGAGCACAGAACTCCAGTGCAACGCTCAGATTCTCACTTTCAGCTAATCCATTTACTGCTCGCAACTCTTTGCAGAGATGCTGGATGATTTATGGTTCCGCATCAGAAACATACAAAATTCATGGGTGCAGATCCTCACGTCATTTGTCATTTGAAGCTGCAGCATGGGATTTTGCTTATAGACACTCAGCTGCTGTTTGATCACTCAGGCTGACTTGCTTAATTTGTATCCAGCAAGGGAGGTAATATGAGGGCTTCTTTAAATTTCCTCAAAGTCTAGTAAAAACGTCTTGTCCAATCCCGGTTTGTACTCACAGTTATCGCCATGTCCAGATGGCTGTTGTAAACAAGGCTGGATATATATCCAGAAGACACCTGTCCCCCGCAGACCATATGTGCTAGCAAGTCTGCCCCATGCTGATCCTCCACTCCTTCTCGCCCATATACACTGTGGGCAGCAGTAAACATTCATTAGTGCAACCGTGCAACCCACACGGCTGGAGTTCTGCTGCAGTAGTACAAGAAAGTCATCCGTATGACCCAGCTTGTAAGTTTCCAGGCTAGCGCATGTACTGCACTGAATAAATGAGGCTGGAGCCATGACCATAGGTAACACCAGACTTCAGACAAGTTCTGGTGTGACTGAAAGCAGGAGAGAAGTCCTAGCTCAGTGGTAAAGTGTATATGAGGTCCTAACATCCAATGTTTGCACTTCTAGTTATAGGATATCAGGGATTAGAGAGGCGTTGGCCTGAGACCATAGGCAGCTATTGTGGCTAGGCTAGATGCACTAGTGGTTTGGCACAGGATAAAGCAACTTCATATGTTCATATTGTTACATCCCTGCTGAGTGGAAGCAAGTTTCCAGGGGTTCCAGGCACTCACCCAGGGTTGTGTTTCCTTCGGGAGTCCAGACACTGCAGAGGCTGTAACATTTTAAGTTTAATGGTTTACTATATACATCTTCCATGGAGAGGGAGAGAGTTCACAGCATTACATCCCAAGCAGGGCTTGTTCCTTGCAGTGGCACAGCATTACAGTCCGAAGCATCTTGCATGCCATCCCTGTACATCTCTCCCAGCCTCCCAAGATGGTTCTCCCCTTCACCTCGCCATACAGAGTTCCACCTGCTTCCTTTCTTCTTCCCAGAAAACCCTTTGCCTCCTTCCTGCCACCTAACACCCCTCCCCATCACTTTGGTAACCTCTGCTTTGCACAGACCTCAGCTTTGAAAAGTTTTGAGGTGATAACAACTGCTTATTGTTTCAAAATGACTTGCATTCAACTAGCTCAGCCAGGCTAGTTTGCATAGGCTACACCCAGGAGAACTGCTGCAGCCTGTAATATTCCAAATATTAGCTAGTTCCTGACATTCATTAATTTCTTGGGTTAAGTCCCCCCTCCCCCCAAAAAACTTACAACATCATATTTTCCTGGTTTATCTGATGGAGCCAGTCGGTGGGTGAGCACCATCCAAATTTGTTCCCCATTTGGTTAAAAACACTTTTGTTTCTGTTTCTGCATTCATGCCTCTTCCTGCTTTGCCACCACCTGTGGCAGTAGCAGAAGTCTGCTTGGTGGATGCCACTTGGTGGCTGCCATTTTATTTTCCCAGAATGCTCCAGTCATTGCATTGTTCTATAACATCCTGGGGAGGGAAGATAGCAGCCTCCAACTCCCAAAATGATGGCCTCACTGGCAACTGCCCCTTGTTTGTTGCCCATGGGTTCCCTAAGGTTTAGTGCTTGTAGGAAATGTTTCCTATCCCTTTCATCTTAGGCTGCATGTCGACCTTCGATTATAGCAGATATTCTTTCAAAAAAGTCAGACGAATCCCAGATTACATTGGGGGGCAGGGGGCAGAAGAGAAGGATCTACATAGGCTTAGTGTCAAATGTTTGGCAAAGCTCATTTCCGCTGTCATAAATTTTACTCATCAGAATCAAGTTATTCAGCTTTGAAAAGTTTCCTTGCAGATCCTGGATTTTCCTTTGGAGCTGAAACCGGCTGAGAGAACTGAAGAGATCTGAGAAGTGAGAGAAGGGAGCCTTTTTCTAAACTACAACAGATGATAAGCCTGATAAATCTATCCACACACGCTGAAAAAACAGTCGTGACCTTTCAGCTTCCAAAAGGCACGGTTGTTGGACGTCTCGGCGCAGACAGGACAAGGAGAGGGAAATAACCGAGGAGCTGCTGAAAGAAAAACAGCCCCAGTCTCCTGATTCCTTCTTAGACAGCCTGGCATCTCGGACTGGATTGCTTTTGCCGCACAAGGGAAGAAAGCCCAGTGAAGCATGAAAGGAGAGTGTGATAAAGATGCACTAGCTGCCATTCTCCCTCCAGAAGAAACCGAGTAAGCTCTCAGGTGCAGGTCATTTTTCTCAAAAAGTATTGCCGCAGGAAGAGCAGGACTAGAAGCCAGCTCTTCCTTTTGCCTCACCCCCTCTCTGTCCACCCCCCTTTTCATTTGTATTTACTTTTCACACAACGGCAGCTGCTTGCCAATGCATTCCACTTGGTTTTGTGCAACTTGTCACCAGGGGCCCCTAGGCAGCTAAGCATACACAAATCCTGAAAGGTATGAGACCGTCATAAGAAGAGCCCTATTGATTCAGGTCAATGGCCCATCTAGTCCATCATCCTGCTCTTACAGTGGCCAGCCAGAGGCCCATGGGAAGAAGCCCACAAGAAGGACTGACCTGAGTGCAGCAGCACCCTCCCCAATTGTGATTCTCAGCAATTGGTATTCAGATATATACTGACAGTGGAGGCAGAGCATAGTTATCACAGCTAGTAGCCAATTGATAGCCTTACCATCCATGGATTTGTCTAATCCTCTTTTAAAGCCATCCAAGTTGGTGGCCATCACTGCCTCATGGGGAAGCGAGTTCCATAGTTTAAATATGCACTGTGTGAATAAGTATTTTATCTGCCTTGAATCTTCCAACATTCACCTTCGTTGGATGTCCATGATTTCTAGTGTTAGGAAAGAAGAAGGAAAACTTTTCTCTATCCACTTTTTCCATTTCGTGCACAGTTTTTATAAGAAACCTACCAGGTTGCTCACCTTTTCTCCAAACTAAAAACTCTCCAACCTAAAAAGTCACCAAATGAAAAAGTCACCCCACCCCTTGATCATTCTGGTTGCCCTGGGACTCAGCTACATTAGTCAAAAAAGTGTTTTGAATGTGTTATAAACATGCAACACTAGATGGTGATGGAGAGGGAAAAAATCCTTGTGATTTTCCATAGCGTTTTTCCCCCTTTTGTTATAACCAGTGCTTTTTTTTCTTTAAAAGTGTTTAGAGGTATTCTCATACTGACTTAAGAAAATCACTATTTTATGGTTCAAATCGGGTGAAATAAAGACAGTAAATGGACAAAAGTACAAAGATTCACAAAATGCTTAGGGGTATGCATCCCCCTGTGCCCCCCCCAGAAAAAAACACTGGTTATAACAGTTTAATTTCTGACTTACTGTTTTTATAGTGGTTCCCCCTCCCCCTGTGTGTAGATGCACCCCTTTTCTGAACATTTTCCTTTATGAGGTGAAGTGACCAGAGCTGTACGCTGCATTGCAAATGCGGCCATACCATCATGGCATTATGATGTCAGCAGTTTTATTTTCCTAATGATCCTTTGCCCCAGCAGTTGCCTCACTCTGTCCATCCTTGGGGCTCTTCTACTTCATTACACACTCCTCTTTCCTTTGAGCCATATGATCTCGCTCGTTTTGGATTGTGGTGGTGAACCACTTAGAGCTCAGCTTGATATTTATATGTTGGGAAGGTAAAGGTAAAGAAACCCCTGACCATTAGGTCCAGTCGTGACCGACTCTGGGGTTGCTGTGCTCATCTCGCTTTATTGGCCGAGGGAGCCAGCATACAGCTTCCGGGTCATGTGGCCAACATGACTAAACCGCTTCTGGCAAACCAGAGTAGCGCATGGAAACGCCGTTTACCTTCCCACCGGAGTGGTACCTATTTATCTACTTGGACTTTGATGTGCTTTTGAACTGCTAGGTTGGCAGGAGCAGGAACCGAGCAACGGGAGCTCACCCCATTGCGGGGATTCGAACCGCCGACCTTCTGATCGGCAAGTCCTAGGCTCTGTGGTTTAACCCACAGCGCCAAGTGGCATACAAATATCAAATCAAATCAGAAGGAATTCCATAAGGAATTCGGCCTGTGTGAGTTCCTCTGCTAGCATGGACACCTGCCAGGACTGCAGCACTAGAGTTTCTGAGGATTGATTCTCCTCTCAACAAGGAGCACATCTTTTGATCTACGTATTATACAGACCAGTGTGCAGTTGGCAACCATAGGAACGAATCAGAAACAGGTTTTTATTTTTTTCAAAGAAGGGAAAATGTTTTCTCCCCTTCCTTCAAACTCCTTCCTGAATCCCCAGCATGCCAGCCTTTGGGCTGTAATCTGAGTTCTCTGGTGTATTGCTCTTATTATCTTGAATGTGAACAATAGGAGAGAAGCAAGAGAGGGGCGGGGGAAGGAAGGGGAATTACTTGTTGGGGAACAGGCACTGAAGACAACTGGAGCACTTTGTGTGAAAAGTAGTTCGCTCCTTTCTCAGCTCCTTAATAAGTTAATAATTTATCAGAGATTAACGTTAACACCTTGAGGCATAGAAGACATTGCCTGGTTCTTACATTACCACAGCTCTATTGTAATTCCTTTATCTTCCCTCCCTCCCCTCCCCCCCACCTCAGCCATTGCATAACCACCTGGGGCCATACTAATATAACAACATAAGATTCAATTACAGAAGACTACAATAGGAGGACAAACTACTCTTCTAGTGCATCAAATTGGTGCTCATCAGCATTAATTATTGAGTGACCATCAGAAATTGCATTTCTTAAATAGCAAGGGATAAAAAGCAATCACGCCACCACCATGCAAATCTCTCTCTCTCTCTATGTGTGTGTGTGAGTTTTATATGTGTGTGTGTGTTCTTAATGAAGACATCTGGAATGATATGGGGTAGTGCTTAAGGCTTTAAAAGGATGGGGAATAGCACAAGGTAGCTTTTTCTCATGCTATTTTTTCTATTTATTGGTACAGTGAAACCTTGGTTCTCAAACTTAATCCATTCCGAAAGTCTGTTAGACACCTGAAACTGTTCAAAAACCAATGGGTGGCTTCTGATTGGCTGCAGGAGCTTCCTGCACTCAAGCGGAAGCCGCGTCAGATGTTCGGCTTCTGAAAAACATTTGAAAATCGGAACACTTCCAGGTTTTCGGCGTTCAGGAACCGATTTGTTCGACAACTAAGCCATTCAAGAACCAAGGTTCCACTGTATATACATACACAAATGGAATATATGCTCATGAACATAAAAGCACATTGGTCAAGGAGCCTGGAAACATGTCTTCCATGCTACCAGATAGTGTGTGAAGCAGCTCTGAAACCAGAAGGAGCAACCTATTTGTAGTCTCCGGACCAACTAGTGTTCTCTGCTAGGTTCTCCTCACTGGGAACAGGGGGCAAAACCAGTTTTGATGGCCGCCATCCAACGGAATTTAATATTTGACTGTAATTTATAGTTGACGTTGTATCATTTTTCTTTATTCTTTTAACCTGAGACTGTTATCATTTATCTGATAGATAACAAGCAATGGTATTCAGTACCTGACATTCCATATTTCAGCACCTTGCGTTACTTTCGCTTTCCCAGATTCACAGTGGCTCAGATTTTTGTTATACCGAGGTTTCATAAACATGGTTAAAGTGTGAGCACATTTCATTCTTCAGCCAGCTTTTGAGCTACCTTTCCACAGCTGTGCAATACAAAGGTGGTGAAAATGATGAATGATTATGTCATTCAGGAACTCCAAAGGGCAGGGACTCTCTGCCTTTTACCAACTTTGAAATTCACACAACATATTGTATGTCTGTGTGACTTAGAGCAGATCAAAAGAGCAAAGGACCTAAATAAGAAACTGGCAGTCACTTCTCACCACTCTGCATCTTGGGCTAAAGAAAACAGAAAAGTTTATGGCTTAATTGAAAGCACCTTGGAACTAGAATTCAGCAACAATATATTTGCATTCTCATATGCCAAGAAGAAGAAAGTCTATACAAATGTATAAATCCAAAACAACAAAACCTGGAGAATACTACCTAGTTTTGAGAACTGCAGAGAAAGGCATAATGGTAAGAGTGGATCAAAATACACTAAGCAGTGAAGAGGAAACCAGCCTTCAACTTGGTGCCCTTCAATTGTTGGATATGGCCAGTGGCTGAGGATGATGGGAATGAGTACCACCCTGGGAGAAGGCTGATGAACTAGGACTGCATGGGTTTAGGTTTGACTCCACATCCAACCATGAAGCACATTAAGTGATTTTGGGCCAACCACTACCTCTTGGCCTAACCTATCTCACGGGGTTGCTATGAATAATAATGGGGAAGGCAAAGTGGGCATGCCACTTGAGTATCTTGGAGGTAAAAACTAGAAATGAATACATGAAACACAAATCTCTGGTCTGATGCTGTTGCGCGATAAAGGTCTGTGCCATTTTGGATCGCATTTTGACAAACACTTTGCATTAAAGGCATGGGAAGAGTGTGACTCTGTTTGAAAATGCTTAGGCTCCAGCTAGAAAGCTGTGTCTGTTTCTGGCCACCCTGATTTAGGAAATTAAGGAGCAGATTTTGGAACTCCAATTGGGCAGAGTTCCAGAATGCATGGGAAGCCTGAATAACATAGAGATCTGTGCGCACAGGCTTCCTTTGCAAGTCTCCACCACGTTAAATAGAAATGAGTGGCTGCTGGGGCAGGGCCAAGGAGCTGTGTGAACTCAGGGGTGGGCCAGAAGCTCAGCCCCACAGCTGCTTTGTGCAATTCATGCATGAAGTGGGCTACAACAGTCTGGATCTCCTAACTCCCCACCATAGGAATCCAGTGATCTTGCACAGGGGCAAAGGAAAAGCAACATGTCATGGTGCGAAGTAAGTTTCTCTTAGCTGGTAATAGAGGAGGAGGGTAAATTGGATGTATGCCTACCGCTGTTGGAAGCCGAGCTGCATGTTGGACTAAATGGCCCTTGGGGTCCTTTCCAACTCTATGATTCTATGTGTACCGTCATGTCTTGTTTGGCCTTGAGTTGCTGCTATACTGGGCATGGTTAGCTGAAATAAGATGGAGAGCTTATGGTGGAAGTTTTTCAAATGTCTAAAAGACTACCATAAAAAAGATGGAGGATAATTGTTTCCGAGAGACCCTAATAGAAGGACAAGAAACAATGGCTTCATGTTCCAGCAACACAGATTTAGTCTGGGTAACAGGAAACTCTTAACTGTAAAAACAATTTAGCAATGAAAAATGTTGCTCAAGGAAGTGATGGAATCCCCAGAGGCGATGAAAGAGAAACCAGAGAAGCATCTGACGGGAAGGATTTAATTCTGAAGAATTTAGCTATTCAGGGTGTTGGATTCAATGACTCTTGTGGAATCTTTCCAGTTCAATGGCCATATAATTCTATGAAAATGAAAAAGAACAATAATCTATACAACAGAGGCTACACTTGAAATATGCTATCGAGACTAAACTTGATATATGATTTCATAGAATCATAGAATCTTAGAACTGGAAGGGACCCAAGGGTTATCCAGCCCAGCCCCCTGCAATGCAGGAATCTTCGAGTCCCTGAAAGCACTTATTACTATTTCAGATAAAAAAATTAAGGGGAGTTATCTTTTGAGGGGGCAAGGTGTTTGCCAGTGTCTGTTGCACTGGCATCCTGTGAACAGCATCTAAAATGCACATATCCCATACGATAATTCCATGTGTTCTCTGATGCATGCACATGTATCCTGCATTTCTGAAGAACTCGTGTCAATGCAACCACAGGGAAACAAAGGAATGAGCGGTAAAACTGAGATAATGAGAAAGTTGTCCTGGGAGAAAGAGGTCAGCATGCTTTGAAGCTTTCCCTCATTGAACCCACTACTAGCTCAAAATGATGGATTACAGGCAAGTGGAAGGAGGTCCTTTACAATATGTGCAAGGACCTGCAGTGAATTACAAAAGCCGTTGACAATATGGTGCAGGATGCTGCCTTAGGAAACTAAAAGGAACATTTATTTATTTATTTATTATTAGCATTTATTCATCACTTTCTTCAAAGATGGCTCAAAACATCTTACAAGGCCTTGCTTACCCCATATTAAGAAAGCATGACCTAGAATACTGATGGCTAATTTGGATGGCTTTAAAAGGGGATTAGATGGATTCATGGTGAATAAGGCTGTCAATGGCTTCTGGTCATGATGGATATATTATCTCCAATATCCCAGCCCCCTATGCCTCTGAATCTCCAACAACATTCAGATACAATATCAGTTGTAAGCACAGGAGTCAATTCCAGGGGGCTGTGGGTGCTTGGGCACTCACAATATTATAATTGTGGCGCCCGGGCACCCACAATGAACAAAGCCAGCAGAAAGACGCAGGCAGCCAACCTCTGTATTGCTGCCTCCGAGAGAGAAGCAGTTTAGCTCTTTCCTCTGCAACTAGTGGAGGCAGCCGCAGAAAAGGGTGCCTTGCTGGCCGTACAGAAGGAGGAACGGGAGCTGCTGGCATTGCCCCATGGATGTGAAACGTAATGCATGCGATGTCACACACACTACATGCAGGTGTGTGCGTGTGACGTCGTACGTCCATGTTATGTCAGTAGGCACCCACAATCCTGAGGGTGAGATGACACCCCTGGTTGTAAACATTTGTGCAAGCAACAGGTTTTGATTCCTGGGGAAAGGGTCTTCTCAGTGGTGGCACCCTGATCTCTCTAGAAAGGTTCACCTGATACCTACCTTGATGTCCTTTTGGCAACAGGCAAAGGTGGCTTTTGGGTTTTTTTGGTAACTTTCCTAGGCCTTCGGTCTGCTCCAGTTCTCACCAGTTTTATTTTTGCCACTTGTTTTTATGGTGAGCCTATTTGATTGTATGCATTTTAAATTCATTTGCTTTTATTTTGTGTGTTAAGAACAGACATTGGCCTTACATGCCATTCATTCCATGGCATGTTGAGGACTTGCAATCCAACTCCAATACCATGGAGTTGCCGTGTGCGGTACTGTCGTATCTTTAGTGTCCCGTGGTCCATCTGCCAAGACAAGCTGAAGTTGCCCCCAGAAGCTGAAAGCCCCTCACCTTTCCCCTTCTATCCATTCTGATTCCTCCCTCCCGTCACGTCTGTTACAAGGCTTTGTGTCTAATTAAGGCACATTGTCCAGCCAATTGGGAAGAAGGAACTAGCTGGAGCTGTTTTACAAATAGAAACAATCCTTGTTCATTATCCCTTAATTGAGGCAACAAAAAGGTGCTGGAAAACATCCATCAGAGGCACATTCATGTACATCGTTGGAGGGGATTGGATTTAGGAACTCACAAAAGGAACATCAAATGTTCCAATCAAGAGTTATACAGGCAACAGCGAAACAAAGACTTGGAGACACAAATACATCAGAATTAGCCCAATTACAGATTATATGTTTCCGGAAAACACATTCTTTGGCTTTCATCCAAGATTTTTAAAGCATACTTTCTTTCTTCCTTTTATAGTCACAGCACAAAAAGTTGATGCTGTTTGTTTCTCCTTCATTACCTCCAGATGCGTTTTCATTGGGCAAATATGTAAACCAGCCTCAAAGATAGCTAAGAATGAGGTAACATAATGCCACCCAGAAAACTCTTGCTCAGATTTGAACTACAGCTATTTTGAGGAATAGAAAATTCGGTTTATCTTTTCTTTCCCATCGTTTTGTTGTTGGCTTTGTTTTCCATTCTAAAATAAAATGAAATATTTTAAGAGTGTTTACGTTTCAGCTACAAGCAGGCACCATAAGAATGAGCTGATTTGTGGAGAATGTTGAGGAAGATTGCCAGCAGTAGAAGTATAGGAAGAATCAATTCAAATGTAAAAGAAAAAAGAAAAGAAGTCCTTACAGGATCTGATTTGGCTGTTCTTCATCCTGGAGTAATTCTATTGATTTAGCCTTTTGCTCATTCCGCAGGCAAAGGTGGCAATTGTTTGTGTTATGTCTGGAGAAAATATCACCCCGCAGTTCAATCACTAGGTGGTACTATCATTAATTGTTGTTGTAGGTTGGACAAAGCTGGAATTCCCTTCTGATCTGTATTTCCCGTTATTTAAGACAGCCTTCCCCAACTTGGTGCCCTCCAGACTGCAACTCCCATCACCTCTGTTCATTGGCCACACTGGCTGGAAGTTGTAGTCCAAAATAACTGGACAGCACCAGCACTTGTTCTCAAAGATTTCCAGTATGAATATACATATTCATGTTGCTTTCCCTAATAAAAAGCAAGTAGCAGTCATGGTTTGTGAGAAAAGTTTGAAAGTATGCAGACATACTAATGGATCAGAATAAAAAAAATCAAGAAAATCGGGAGTAGGGGTACCTTCCTGCTTCCTGTAGTTTGCTTATCTTCCTGCTTTTCCTACTGAATTTAGTTCCTGTATCCTTTCCTCTATCTGCCTCAGGCTTCCTCAACCTCAGCTCTCCAGATGTTTTGAGACTACAGTTCCCATCATCCCTGACCACTGGTCCTGCTAGCTAGGGATCATGGGAGTTGTAGGCCACAAACATCTGGAGGGCTGAGGTTGAGGAAGCCTATTCTGCCTGGTTTCCAGTTCCTCAGTTCCCTTTATTTTTTCCCCTACACTATGCCAAAATGTATTCAAATATATTTGTGTTTGCTATCACTATCCCATTTTCAGGCCATTTTTGCAGGGTGGGGGGGGGTATGGAATAATGTTTTCCCCTTCTGCCACTGCTGCCACATGTGCACTGGGAGGTAGCAGGGGATCCATCAAACCCCTTTCCCCTCCTTGAGCAAGGTATGTGCCTATCACCCATCAGCTGTTCTTGGCCCAGCTAGTTTGCACACTGCCTACACGCAATGGGCTTCGTGGTGAGTTTGGCATGGATGGGAAGGCAGTGGTGGTGGTAGCAGCAGCTGTAGCCATTAGGGTAACATGGTGGGTTGATGGAAGTGGGGAGTTGAGTTGAGGGGGAAACCCACATGCTTATGTCAACTGTCCTGCTTGGCTAAGATGCTCCTGCCTCCTTCTCCTCATGGAAACGAACATGCTTAAAAAGATGGTGGGGAGGCTGATTCAAAGAGTGGTTTGCATTGCATTGCTATTTTGCTTGCCATTGTGCTATATATTATTTGTGTTTTTATATTGTAAACTGCCCTGTGATCCTTGGATGAAGGGCAGTATAGAAATTTAATAAATTTAATAAATAAATGACTGAGGTGTCATCTTAGTGAGCTGAGCTGGGGAGTAGGGCGGCCTGCCTGCCCAGTAATGCAAGAGCAATATCTGGCAATGGGCAGAGCGGATTTTGGTCTTTCAAATTCCAGCGGCACCCTATGTGAGCCCAAAATTTGGTGCCCTGCTCTCCGCCTCTCGCCTTCCGTTCTGCGCATGTAAAATATTAATAGTCCACAAGTTCTACCTTTCTTTTTCCTAAAAAAAAAAAGCTTTAAAGAGAAGAATAATTTCTCATGATCCAGAAACCATGCTGTACTGCTAATAACATGCTGTTTGTACACCACCCTGATGTTTTGTGAGAGGGCAGTATATAAATACTTTGGTAAATAAAAATATATTTATAATGAAATGTTAGCAATATGACTTTTCAGTTGGAGAAGGAATTAACACTGAATCATATTTAGCAATGGACACTTGCTCTTTTTCCGAATACTTATTAAAAGAGAAGATTAAAATATGTAATGGTATGCATAAAATTCATTTTTTTTAAATTAAGAAATGCCACTGTTATCAACATTATCAGCTGCAGTAGCACTGTGATAAGCTGAAGTGTAACTATTTAGCATATTATAATCACGACCTTTTTGCACATGTTTCATATTTTACAGCAGAACTACGCATTGTACAATTAACAAAAGCCAGAAGGTTGGTCCTCCTATGGAAAAGGTGCTTCTGGAAGGAGTGATTTGGTGCAAGAAAGAAGCACTCATCCTCTCCTCCCCCCTTCTTGGTGTGTAGACTAAGTGTGGGGTACCCTTGGTCCTCCAGATGCTGCTGAACTACAACTCCCAACAGCCCCAGCAAGCATGGCAACACCTGGAGGGCCAAAGGTTCCCAACACCTGGTGTAGAATGAAGTGATGTTTGACCCAGGCTGCCCTCCCAGCTGTTTGCACCATGTTAGAACTGCATTGGGAGAAGAATTGTGGGAAGTGCAATTTGGAAAGAAGTGATAGTATTTAAAGGCTTAAATACTTTTTCAGTCCTGTTTTCTGTACCCCTGCTGAAGCTGCTTCCCTCTACGAATAGCAGACTCCTGGATACCCGTTGTGAAGATAAGCCCTGTAACTCTGCTGTAACTTGAGTTCTGAGGGAACTTATTAACAGTTACATGCAGGGCTTTTTCCCCGCAGCCAGAACTTGCTGGAACTCAGTTCCGGCACCTCTTAGGTGAGCACCATTGCCATTATAAGAGAACAAGAGAGAAGAAGAAGAAGAGTTTGGATTTGATATCCCGCTTTATCACTACCGGAAGGAGTCTCAAAGCGGCTAACATTCTCCTTTCCCTTCCTTCCCCACAACAAACACTCTGTGAGGTGAGTGGGGCTGAGAGACTTCAGAGAAGTGTGACTGGCCCAAGGTCACCCAGCAGCTGCATGTGGAGGAGCGGAGATGTGAACCCGGTTCCCCAGATTATGAGACCACCGCTCTTAACCACTACACCACACAGAGGTGTTCATGGTGAGTTCCAGCACCTCTTTCTCTAGAAAAATGGCACATGCTCATATGTGCAACAAGAGATTGAGGAGGGGCCACATCCCAGGCATCTCCAAGGAGAGCCAGCACTAGTCAGCAAAGACAATACCTCAGTAGATGAGCCAGCTTTCAAAGCAATTAGTCAACTGAAGTTAAAGGCGTAGCCACCCGGTGTTCTTTAATGTGGCTGAATGAGTCAACACCTGAATTATTTAGATTAACTAAATGTAAAAATCAAGTTCCACACAAGCCATTTGGTCATTGAAAAGAAATGCGCTAAAGGGGCTGAATTCAGAGCCATACTCCTTCTGTCTCCTCTGCATTTGAAATGGAATCGTCTTTGGATAACAACCGGAGAGGTTCAATTCGGTGTGGTTCAGGCACATACTTTCACCTCTCTCTTAAGGACTCCAAAGTTAAGAGCTAGTTGATGCAGTACATCTGTTGCTGCAGCCTCCCACGTGCAACTGACTCAGGTCTGTGGGGAAGGAACCCCTCAAGGCTTCTCTCAGCCGTTCCTGCCACAGTTGTGACTTTGACATCCCCCCCCCTCCCCGCACTGTTCCTTGTTTGAAAATCCTTCATGTCTGCTATGGAAAGTTTGCATTGTGGCTGGGAATTTGTTGGTTTTCTTTGGGTGGTGGAGACCTGCAGGCTGTTCTCATTACTTTTTTATTAGCCAATTTGAATACTCATTTAGCCCCACCAAGCGTGCTGTGGGTTTTAAATTCTTCCTTCGGAGGTGTTTGCGAAGAGTCTGCCCTTGTCGCTCCATGGAGGAGGCCCCATGCAACGTGACTGAAGGCCTTGCTGCGATGCAAGAATTCACGCTGGAACAAAACTGAGAGGGGAAATCACCATAAGGGTCTGCAGCAAATTTAAGGGGCTTTGTGGACAAAACATGGAAGGGAAGCTTCGCTGATTAGTGCTGGAGTGGAAGTAGATCCTGAGCAGAAATGAATGGAAGGGCCTAAAATCAGATATTGCAAGGGATATGTGTCCCTGTAAACATATATCTTCCTATGTGTTTCTCTAACAATGTCTTAGCAAAACAAACACATACCACGACGCCACCACACAAAGCAATTTTTACTCCCAGCTCAGTTTCACTGGCTCCTGCTTGGAGGGGACAGAGAACTGCTAAACATGATGCTGATACATGGGAGATGTGGGAGCCCTAATGTATAATGAGGCCCTCAGTCACAAGGCACCAGTTAGTAAACATGTGGGAAATACAGGCACATTTATCACAAAAACACTGTCTAGCTGTTGGTTATTGTGTGGGCCAAAGCAGCCTGTGCATCTGGAATACAGTGGTACCTTGGGTTACAAACACCTTGGGTTACAAACACTTTGGGTTACAGACTTCACTAACCCAGAAGTAGTACCTCGGGTTAAGAACTTTACCTCAGGATGAGAACAGAAATCGTGTGGCGGCGGTGTGGCGGCATTGGGGGCCCCCATTAGCTAAAGTGGTACCTCAGGTTAAGAACAGTTTCAGGTTAAGAACGGACCTCCGGAACAAATTAAGTTAGTAACCAAAGGTACCACTGTACAGGGATTGCAACATATCTGATCTCCTAATGAAATTACTGTAGTACATTTCAGTGGGGAGAATTCTGATTTTAGAAAGATATGTGGTGGCTTTTTGGGACAGAGGATAATTTTGTTCCTTCTGCATTTTTAAGCAAACTGATCCAGTTTGCGCGCTCCCAGACTAATGCACAGATTGGATTGTGTACTTCTCCAAATTTTACAATACAGTTCTTGGTTCCAAAATCCAACAAAATGATTTAAAATGTGCCACAGGTCCCCTCATATCTCTCCATTACATTTCTTGTTGGAAAGGTAGAATGGAATGACTAAGCCTTTTCAGGTGCAAGTGTTACACTGACACAAAGGCCAACCCTAGGTCAAAGCTGGTGTGGCCAAAGTAGAACAGTATCATTCTCAATACTGTATTCCTATGCAAACAGTCAGCAAAATTACTTTAAACCATGAAAGAACAAGAAAATGAGCACATTTGAAGGGGGTGGGGGGGTTCCAAAAACCCTTTTGGAACTGCAGTATTACAGCTGGATACCCACGAGAGCAGCCAGTAACTAACACACAAACCATGAACACACAAGCTTCTGGCATCAAAGTATCACAGCAGGGAAGCTATGCGAGCAGTCAGAAACTTGTGTTTTATATATTTATGGATATGGATATATGGGGGTGGGTGAGCTTGGAGGCTATAAAAATCCTTTCAGCATCATGACATCACATTGAAGGGCCATAAGAGTGGTCAATAAAAATAAAATAAACACACACACAGAGACAAATAGGTTTAATAAGAATTTTAAAACTACCACTGGTATTGACGAAACTATGTGACTGTGCAATATTAGCTTATTAGCTGATTTCCAGATTGGCTGACCTCCAGATAAGATATAGCCAATTTAACACAATCCGATAGGTAAACAAACTCTGATCTGCATGCTAATCTGGACAGCTCAGATTATGGCACTTCAAATACAAATTTGCAAAGATTTAATTCCCCAAGCATTCAAAATTCTCTCTAATCGGTTATAAAAAACAAAAACAAACCCTGACGATTGGCCCATCTGAGTAACTCACCAGAAGGACTAATGAACAACAAAGGGGATGCAGATAAAGAGGAATATAAAAGGCAACTGTGAAGATCCACTGATTTTGAGTTTATTCCCCCATGGAGCCTGAAGTATTTAAGGAACCCCTTCTGCAGGGTAGCCCCACAGCAATCCTCTGGATAGGGGTCAAGGCACATCCAATGCTGTAAGTTATTCTGGGGTCACTCAGCATTTTATTTCCTTGGGGTAGCAGTCTAACTGCTTTCAGGCTAGCTGAGCTGACTCTGTCCTTTTCCCTCTCCACAAATGCACACACACATGCACACACACAGAGAAAATTACTCCAATCCGTCCTCAAGTATATTGGTTGCTATTGTACACTCATTTACCAATGAAATGCCTGACTATAGACTAATGCTTTAGCCTGCAGTCTAGGTAAGAGCTCGTTTATTTGTTGGGCCCTTCAAAGATAAGATGATGTTGTATTTGTACATTCTTTCAGCGCTCACATTAGAGGCAGGTTAACAAGCATTTGCCCATTTTGCCAGGTTCAAAGAAGGGAGACAGCAGGACATTGCAGCAGACAAAAGATACAGGTCCCACAGTCTCTTATAGCAGGAAGGGCAGTCATTTTGTAAAGTTTCAGACTGGCTGTGTGTAGCAAGGAATAGGCAGACTCTCTAGATATCTCCAAGGTGAAGTTTCTATTTGTCTTCAGAGCCTCCATGGTTCCCACTAACAGCCATGTTAGAACTAAGTGTGTCATTTGCCCACCTATAAAGCAGGGACGTGTGTGGCGCTGTGGGTTAAACCACAGAGCCTAGGACTTGCCCGATCAGAAGCTCGGCGGTTCGAATCCCCGCGACAGGGTGAGCTCCCGTTGCTCGGTTCCTGCTCTTGTCAACCTAGCAGTTCGAAAGCACGTCAAAGTGCAAGTAGATAAATAGGTACCGCTCCGGCGGGAAGGTAAACGGTGTTTCCGTGTGCTGCTCTGGTTCGGCAGAAGCGGCTTAGTCATGCTGGCCACATGACCCGGAAGCTGTACACCGACTCCCTCGGCCAATAAAGCGAGATGAGCGCCGCAACCCCAGAGTCGGTCACGACTGGACCTAATGGTCAGGGGTCCCTTCACCTTTACCTTAAAGCAGGGATGGGACGCGGGTGGTACTGTGGTCTAAACACAGAGCCTAGGGCTTGCCGATCAGAAGGTCGGCGGTTCGAATCCCCACGATGGGGTGAGCTCCCGTTGCTCAATCCCTGCTCTTGCCAACCTAGCAGTTCAAAAGCACATCAAAGTGCAAGTAGATAAATAGGTACCGCTCCGGCGGGAAGGTAAACGGCGTTTCCGTGCACTGCTCTGGTTCGCCATGCTGGCCACATGACCCAGAAGCTGTCTGTGGACAAATGCCGGCTCCCTCGGCCTATAGAGAGAGATGAGCATGCAACCCCAGAGTTGTCCACGACTGGACCTAACGGTCGGGGTACCTTTACCTTTACCTTTAAAGCAGGGATAAGAGCACACAAAGCCTGTTTATTTTTATTGGAGAATCAGCCCTTATATAACCAACATGCTTAAATCTAATTAACGCATGAAGGGGTTAAGACCATAGAGTAAGCTGTCCTGTCAGTCTTAGTTAGGAAGAGGTATCAAGATTTGTTCTTCACATTCCACCATGTGAACCCTACCAAGAAGGAGGTCTGGGCTGGTTGCTCCAAGTCCAAACCATGTGGCTTAAGCAAGCCATCCTTGTGATTCTATACAAATAATTTAGAAACATCTACCACTTTGGAACCTTAGTTATATTGCCTGTGTTCTTACTGCTGTATAGTAAAGCACATGAATCTGACTTTTGAAGAGTCCGTAAGTAAACCATTTTTAATTTACCAAATGTGTCTCTTTCTACGCTTAGAGAAGTGGGGAACTTTGGGAGTAACTTAGAAGGGGATGTTTTAAAGGTCTAACAGCCTATATTTCCACACTTTTTCCTTTAAACAAATTCAAAAAACCAACAATTTTCACAACACTGTGGTAAGGGGAGCCTCTGTGCTTTTATCCCTACTTTTATCATTATTATTAAAAACACATTTATTCAAAAGTTACGCTTCACCTTTGTCCACTGCCATAATACCACAGAATGACTACTTCAATCCTCAATCCCTCATCCCTCTCATGTTGGCTCATCAAACACCCTCAGTAGGAACAAAAGTACACCACCAAATTGAACAATTTCTACATAAATCATTCTAAGATCTAAAATACACACACATATACATACAAATATATGGCTTTGCTCTAGAGTTCCTCTGGTGTTTGACCTGGGGAGGAACCTCCAACTGTGCTTCAGGTATCACTTCAGGCAAAAATTTGGTGAAAGAAAGTTCACCTGGTCAGAGCAATTATTTCCTTGAGTGAGCCACTTGATAGATCGCCTGAACCAGCTATATGAGACAGCAACGAGTATTATGAGTCCTTTGTCTTCCCAAGCTCGAGAAAAAAAAGTCAGAAGTAATTGTGGGGTCACCTTATAAATCTAAGGCTTATCAGATTTATCCCAATTGTTAAAGGGAGAAAAAAAATAAGAAGGGCTACCAGAATGATTTCTGCTATTTTGCATTTCAGCAGAACAGAACAAGATGGGGTGCTTCCCCTCCTTTTTTAGGTAGCTACTCATATGAGGACATTTACAATGTGTTTTTTTTAAGTCTCTGTCATTTTTGGAAACAGTTCTCCATAAGATGCTCTTGAGTCTTGTTTGAGTATAATTTAGATTTGAATGTCTCCTGGCAGATTTGTGGCACACATAAGAACACAAGTGCCTCCTGGATCAGGTAAACGGTCCATCTAGTTCCACATCCTGGCCAACTAGATACATGTAGGAAACCGGCAAGCAAGACATATCATTAATCCCACCAATAGCACTTATAGCTCAGTGGTGAACAGGTAGATGGGAGGAAAGAATCACATTCTATGGAGGTGAGTGCTAGTGGACAATCGCACGACTCATAGCCCCTTATAGTCCCACAATGAGAGCTACTGGCCACATTCTGACTATAATGTGGCATGTGTTTGACTGCTTGGCAAAAGAAGACAGGGATAGGCTGGCAGCAGGACTGAGAATGACTTGCTTTTGTTTGTGTTTGTTTGTTTCCCCCCTCATATCAAGAGTGTATTGTTCCCCAGAGGCACTTCCTAGCCTTTGAGAAGGCCTGAACTAAGTGCCTTTGGGGCCTTGATTAAATATTTATCTGCATTCCCAAAGCATGGTGTCATCACAATTAAGGCCACGAGAAAGCAGCCAATTTGGGGCATGTACCAGGAGCAGAGATTGCTGGCTGTGTGTACGGAAAGGAGCAAAGGGCCTGTTATTGAGCCCTGTGGGACTTTAACCACCCACCCTTCCAGAACATGCTTCAGAATCCAATCAACATTTGCTCTCCTTTAAGTGGTTTACAGCTATCTGTAAGCAGCGTGTGTGCTGATGCCTGTTAATTAATATACCGGAGTCAACAGAAGCACATGCTGCATTGCAATTGAGCAAGATGGCAGGCTGAAGGACTGCTGCCTTGAGTAGCGAAGACAGTGTGTGTGATGGTGCTGTCGGGCAGGAGCTCTAGGAGCCCAGTTTGAAAAGAGGAGGGAAGGGAGAATGAAAAGGGCTGAAGTTTACCTGAAAGCTGGCATTGCCTGCCTGCTGTGGAGAAATACGAACTGCATGTAATCATATCTTGACTTAGAAAGCTGGGATGTGGATAGGATTTTGGCTGCACATTTAGCTCTTTTGCTCCCTTCCTTTGTGTGAGTGGCTGTGTGAGCGAGCAAACAAAGCAGGAAGTTTTCTACTAGCGATAGTTTACTGTTTCATCCATACCGGGAAAATATGGTTGGAAACAAGCCAGGATATTAAACCGTGGGTTTGAAATTGATATTATGCTCCATTTTTCATTCACAATGGCTGCTAGGCTATAACAACTCTAAGTATGAAGCCAGAAGAGAAAAGCGTCAATAAACCTCACTAGGAATCAAAGCTTAAGAGGAATAAAAGATGCAATGCAATTATCTTTTTTTTTTTAAAAAAAACCCCTACAGTTTAAAAAGAAAACTTTTTACAACACATGGAGATTATTACACTTAAGAACTGTTCAAGGAAGTGTCATAGTTTATGCTGTTTATGCAGATGTTCACTCTCCAGGTGGGCTGGGAAAGACTCCTGTATGAACCCCGGAGAGTCATTGCCAGCCCAATGATCTAACTTGTTAAGGCAGCTTCATAAGTTCATGCCGCACACTCCATCCCAGACTCCCCACCATGCTGATCATCTGCCTAACAACAGAACTAGTGCACATTTTGGAGATGTGAGGTTCCTCCTTTTGCAGTGGATGTCTCAAAGAAAATGCGGCCTGCTGTGCTCCTGATTTTGTGCTCCAGTTGCTGAAATGGGTCTGTTGGCACTTGCCACACCATACAGCCGTTGGTCACCCCATGCCTATTCAGCTTTGCAAAAAGGCCTGGCACTCACTCAACCAAATGAGTAAAACGTGCCTAGCTGTTTAAAAAGTGTGCTACAATAGCCATCTGCCAACAAAACTTCTGCATCCTTAAATAACTGGAACGTTACCGATGCGTTTGGCAACAGAGAATGGCTGCTCTTCCTTTGATATATTATCCAGTATGCGTAGCAGGTCACAGCAGGTGTGTCACATGTGTGATGCTCCTCATACGTTCAGACACCTTTTTTTTTTTTTTGCTGCTGAAATACACCTGGTGCATGCCAGAAATACTGCAGCTGCCACCTGCTACATACCAGGGCCATTTAGCAGCTGTCAAATATTTAATGATTCAGGCTGAATGGTTGCATTGCCCAGGAGATACACAACTTCAATATAAAGAAGATGAAGAGAGCCCCACGCCTATCCCTATGGTTTCTGCAAAGGAGAATCCTGCCTACTGAGGCAATTGAATCTGAAAAGTGAGAAAAGCTGTAGAGCTTTAAATTAGCAGGTAGATGCCTTTGTGCCTGGGCAACATCAGTATTGCAAACCTAACGCTGTGAGCCACAATTGCAAAATGTCTCTTGCCGTAGCCCAAAGCTCCTCTTCTGTAGCCTCATATATTTCATTTATAGGGACAAGGACAGCAGTGAATTTGCCATTCATTAAAAACAAATAATATCTTTCTTGGGTAAATGTTTCTCATAGAAGTGCTGCTTTGCTTTCCCTTTAATATGGTTCCCAGTGATAAATGCAACTTGTAAGGATGATTAAGACATTTCATTATGTTTTAATGTGTCTTTAGGCCTGTGCCTGGTAGTAACAGCCATTGCCACTCTCCCTCCCCAAAACAGCTTGATGATGCATTACTTACACAGAGAAAGCTCCATTGGAGAGGGGCACTCAGTCACAGCAGGAGCATCTGTGTTTGTGTGTACACACACACACACACACACACACACACACAGCCTGCCTGCCTGCAGCTGTAATGGAAGGCAGTGTTTGAAGGCAAGTCCACAGTAACATCAGCAGAGATGCTCACAATGTGAAGGCCTAGCAATCTTGAGATGCACTGTGAGGTGAAACCTCAGGCACAAAAGAAGGAAAGGCCAGTTGACCGGCACCACAACCACATCACACATTTCGATTTCTTTATTTATAACCTGTTCTCATGTTGCATAAAAATAGTGAGACAAATGCATCTGCGAGCATGTCTGCTACTTAGGGTGAGTGAGCTGGGATGCTGCTTGCTGTCAGCGTCAAATGTGAGGATGTTGCCACACGGAAGCAGTCCTCAGAGGGAAAGGGAGCAGCAGAAACATCTGCAGAAAGGAGATAGTGTCAGAGAAGGAATTATCCACAACCAGGGCTCTGCATCTTGTGCTTAAATAAGGAGGATATCCCACACTAAGATAATTAAAATTCCGTGTCAAGACAATCTCAGTTCTGCAACCAGAATAAATTGCATGGATCAAGCAAATTCGCAAGACTGTTCTTTTTTCTGTAATTTATTCCATTTTTGCTAGTTACAGAGCAGGGCAAGGAGGCATGCCAGAAGACCCTCAAGTCCTGACACTGTGCTAATAAAAAATCTTGCTCAAGCCCCACCACTCTGGCTTCTGAGATGTCAGTAGACATCTCCTACACACTTCAAGGCATATTGTGAGAGTTGGAAACACTCTGATTAATGAAAGAAAAGACTCTCAAGAAGCTGAGTTCTGTGCCCAGCGCCACAATCTGTGGGTTTTGTCATGGAATCAAGGACCCAAACACACCCAGCTCCTCTTGTGGCACATGCAGTCTTAAAGTGGGCATTTCCTTGATTCAGGCTGGGGTGCAAAATCCCACCCCTTCACTCAACTAAATTTCTTTGAGTACTCAACCACATCGATCCCTCTGGTGCATATGTGAGTGAGGCAGAGTTAGGAATGTAGAATTTTAAGTCACAGGAATTGGTACATGAATGCATACCATGCAACTGTCCCGTTTTCAGCAGGACATCCTGGATTTATAGAAGCTGCTCTGGTTTCTGATCCCAATCCCAGATTGTTTTGGCCCATGTGCTCTGGACCAAAAGATGCAGACTTTTTGATTTTGCGCTGTAGCACGAGCATCGGACCCCCCCCCCCAAAAAAAAAACAGAAATGAAAGACATGGCATCTAACCTTGTCACTGTGCATCAACCACTCTTCTTCCTCCTTCTGCTGGAAGTGGAAGCATCAGGCAAAGGTGCGAAGGAGGGAGACAAGAGAGGGGGGCAGGGTGTGAGAGAGGGTGTGTGGCTTCTGTTGAGGTAGTGTCCCAACTTGCCTCACTCTGGTGTTGGAGGGTATGTGAATGGGCTAACCTGCCTTCAGTTCTAAGCTGCAACATTGCATGTAGCTACTATTTGCTTCTTCCTTGTAAATGAATGTGCATTATCTCTAGGTCCTAGATTCTGGTACAAACTCAGACATGCCCTGCTCTATGTCTCAAACCAAGAAATCATTCCTAAATCATACTATGTCCCTGAGTCAATTTCACAGGCTGGTTTCTTATACATAGAGGGTGAGATCTAATTACACCCAGCTGCAGGTCCAAGAGGAATTCTGCTAGTGCAAATTCTGCTAGAGGAATTCCAGTATCCAGCCTCCAACCCCTGTCTCTTGCATCCCACCCTCCAGTTCTGCTCTGGACAGCCCCCAAAACCTCTGGAGTAGTTTTATATATATATAGTTTTATTTGTAATTTTCATTTATATACATTGCAACAATAATTCAACTATAATTCTAACATTTTGAACCTTGACTTCCTTTCCTCTCTTTCTGTGGTTCCTTGCATTTATTTTCATCATTTCCTGCATACTTTAAATTATCTTAACTTTTTCTTTTATTCATCTATGTCTCATATATGTTTTTTTGAAACTGCAGGTTTTTACAGTGATCCTGCCAATGTCTTGATCTGTTTGCAATTTGTTTGTACATATTCAATAAACCATTTCCATTCCTTTCTAAGAAGGTTGTTGTTTTGATTTCTTATTCCTCTGGTAAGTTTCGCCATTTCTGCATATTCCATTAATTTCTGTAGCCATTCTTCTCTGCCCTCTGGAGTAGATTTTGGGGCTATGCAGGGGCTACAGTGGGGAGAGAAGGATGGAGAAGCCCCATTGCTCTCATTGATGTCTGCTTGTGCTACATTGGATCTTGCTGTGTTTGGATAGGAATTTGTCTCTCTGCAGCCATGAATGCATGGAGAAAGGGGCAGAAAGACTTGTGCATGCTTGACATTCCTAAAAGAGCCCT
Source organism: Podarcis filfolensis (assembly GCF_964270895.1). Lineage (NCBI taxonomy): Eukaryota > Metazoa > Chordata > Lepidosauria > Squamata > Lacertidae > Podarcis > Podarcis filfolensis. The sequence goes on along the minus strand of NC_139605.1, from coordinate 39,124,219 downwards.
CACATGTAGCACTGTGTGTTCAGAGGTCTCTCTCCACATGACTGAGAACTAGCTTTTCTTCCTATGCAAAATAGATTAAGAGGCAGTGATGCAGCTAGGTAATGTTTGATTCTGGATTTAATAGTCTTATGGCCCCTGTCCTTCTCTAGATGATAACACGTATTCCTTCACTTACTTCAGAATGCAGTATGCCCAGTGGGGAGAAATATGTGAGAGGGGAGAAATTCAGTTCGCATTTAAAGGTGAACCTACGTAACTTGCACTCTCCAAAACAATTAGACAACCGAAACACAGACATCCTTTGAATTTTGCACTTCTCCTGCCAAGTACCACAAACAAAAATACATATACAGTACTAGGGTAAACTGTACATAAAAATGCATGTGCTCATGAACGTGGCATACAGAAATGCGTCGTTTTAGGGAAATGTGTATATTCGGCAAAATTGCTTTAAGATGTGTAGATTAGGAGGAATTCGTGATAAAATGCTGACGAATTTTCATGAGGACTTAAAAAAAACCACCCACAAGGTAATGTGGAAAGCTGAACTTAAAACTGGAAAAATACGCAAGAGAGAAATTGAAATTGACATACACACTCATCCTTGCAGGGTGGGCCCCATCCTGCCCGCTTGCCTCAAAGTCCTGCCCTGATGGTACCTCTGTTTGCAGCAGCCAAAGGTTTTAAATCCTTTGCTAAGCTGCTGTCTCTTTTTTTTTTTTTTGGCGATGTTTACTCATATTTCACAGCTGTTCTGACATCCGCTTGTACAGGAAGCACTTGGTGTGTTAAGTGCTGTAATAGATCGACAAACTACATGCTCCCGTCTCCAACCGTGGTGGGCTCCTTCTCCCCTCAGCCGTGACCTTGAGTAAGGGGCAAGTTGCTAAATTCCCATGTAGCTGTTATTTCGGCTGGTGAGCCATATGGCCTTTCTAACAGCAGAGGCTCAACCTGTCAAGATTCAACCCATTCAGAAGGCAAGGCAAGGGACCTGGGATAAGAAAGAAGCAAGAGAAATTGCCGTTCCGTAGCACCATGCTCACAGTGGGATTCATTATTTCAGTGGGGGTGGGAATTAACCTTCTCTCTGCCCCCTGAATTCTTGCGTCAGCATTTTCTAGATCAATCTTTTACAATGATAACAGTGAGCGAACACCAGGTGCATGTAAAATCAGGGCAAATTTGTTTTTTGGTTTTTTTTAAAAGGACCATCCTGTGTAATGAGGAACTAATGCACACGTGTCTCTAGCCAAGTCCTTGGTAAAAGCTTCCCCCACCCTGAATAATCCTTACTATAGCAAAACTGGAACGCATTAAAGGAATAAAAATGATCTGTTTGTAGGTGCCTTTCTTTTGTAGGTGAATAAACCATTGTTTAAAATGTGGTTGATTTTGTTGGCCACAAGTGATGGAAAACGCAGCTGTTATCATGCTCTTTCTCATGCTGTTTTGTTCAAGTGTAAAGTGCTATTGGATAGGCGGGCAGGGAATTGGGCTAGGGGACCCATTTTTCCACCCTACACAGATGATAATTGCATAATGAGACTAGGCCATTAAGTTCATTCAGTGCAAGTATTGTGGGGCTGATTGAGCTTTATTTACACCATTAATCCATGCAAGCTTCCTGTGTGCATGTTGTTGTTTAGTCGTTTAGTCATGTCCGACTCTTTGTGACCCCATAGACCAGAGCACGCCAGGCACTTCTGTCTTCCACTGCCTCCCGCAGTTTGGTCAAACTCATGCTGGTAGCTTCGCGAACACTATCCAACCATCTCGTCCTCTGTCGTCCCCTTCTCCTTGTGCCCTCCATCTTTCCCAGCATCAGGGTCTTTTCCAGGGAGTCTTCTCTTCTCATGAGGTGGCCAAAGTATTGGAGCCTCAGCTTCACGATCTGTCCTTCTAGTGAGCACTCAGGGCTGATTTCCTTAAGAATGGAGAGGTTTGATCTTCTTGCAGTCCATGGGACTCTCAAGAATCTCCTCCAGCGCCATAATTCAAAAGCATCAATTCTTTGGCGATCAGCCTTCTTTATGGTCCAGCTTTCACTTCCATACATCACTATCCTGTGTGCATAGCTTTCTGCTTATGAGAGGGCTACTGATGAGTGTGTGTGTGGCCCAAGACACTTGGCTGCCTGAAGCAGAATAGCAAATGGCAGTGCTCCCCCAATATATATATATATAGGCATTGTTTTCTGTTCTGCCCAGTATTTTCCACATGCAGCACTGTTTCTCTTCTGCTGCAGTTCAACTTCTGCCAAAAGTTACATTATTCGCCTCACCTTCTGCCATGGCAAAATTATGCAACTGATGTTTATTCCTGCAACTAATTACATAAATTAGATTTTCCCATTTCCACAATGCCAATGGGGAAATAAAACATAATTAATTACGTAGCATTTGCAGCCTGAAAGCAGCAACAGCAAATACCGATCGTAATTGTTGCATTGTTTTCCATTGCATACCTGGGACGAATAAGTGATCATTGGTGATTTCCAGTCCCATATTGGTTGGAATTCTCACCTCCCTACATCTAAAGGTGCACATCCTAGTCAACTTATTTTGGTATTTGCAGTGGAAATACCCATGAGCACATCTTCTTGAAGTAAAAATAAATAGATTGTCATGAACCACCTCACTCACCTTAATGATAGTGTGTGTGTGTGTGTGTGTGTGTGTGTGTGTGTGTGTGTGTGATTTAAACCCTCTTCAATCTAGGAAGCAAACTAGCTTAGGAGTATCACTTCTTACTGTAGCTTATGGAGTTCCATCTTGCCAGAGTTAAGATGCATTTTCAGTTCATATGAAAACAGTGGAATTGCCAGGAAGGGTGAAGATTCGGCATGAGAGCATTGCTCAGGTAGGTAGGAGGATGCAAGCAAGTTGTGCCCATTCATTGTGGTGCCATTGACTGGTCTATTGAATGAGCTCTCTCCTTCCTCTTCTGATGGTAGGACGAAAGAATGAGTCAATTCCAGCAGGGGAAGCTGTGTGCTCCTGTGGGATGACTCACGGTAGAGTCAGACTTGACATTAATTTCACTAATGACTGCAATTGTCACATAACTAGCGTGGAGACATGAGGATGCCATCTTATGGCCCATCCAACTATTTTTTTTTTTACCACTTTTAGATCATGTAAGCAATGTACCTCAAGCACCTTATCCTTGAGGGTTAAAGGTCTTCCTTGGAGGCAGGCATTCATTGCAGAGGAAATAATGAAGGAAAAACAAGGGATCTAAGCTTCAATTAGTTTAAACTGGTAGATTAATGATCTAAATCCTTAGTGGAGTAAAAGTTGATTTTCCTTCACAATTTTCACTGCAAGGGAAAATTTTAATTGGTGAGGTTGAGAGCGAAGAGCACATTTGTTTATACTTTGAGGCTAAAATTGGTTCTGCAGTGCCCCTGGAACAGCAAATGGAAAAAAGAGAGGGAAAATAATGCAAAAGATTAAAGATAGCCATTCCTCCCCGCAACCCTTGAGTGGTAACTTTTGTTTATTAAATTGTTAAGTTATCTCACACAACTTTCTTCTGAAAAACACATCTATATTAAGGTGATGGCAATATGGAAATGTATTTAAATTTAATCAGTTAATTAACCAATTAATTGGTTTAAAAGCATATGATTAATCAACTAGAATTATTTAATCAGTTGACAGCCCTAGAGTAAAGTGATAGGAGCTGTTCTGTGGCAGAGTTGCAGGCATCTGAACAAGGGGAGGAGGACAAGGATAAGGAAGCTGCAGTCATGGGCTTGTGTGGTTTTTTTTAATTGTATCTGGGACACGTATTTAAAAACGAGTTTGAGTGGGGGAGATGTGTAAGCTCTGGATCTGGAACTACCATATCCTTGGATCTGGGTAATTTTTTAAGCCGCTCAAGGGCAGGGTAAGATGGTTTGAGCAAAAACAATGTTAACTGATTTACAGACTCCCTGGACTTGCTAACAGAAGCATGATAACATGGCGATCGCTACACATTTCAAGCCAGACCACCAGTGCCAGGCATTACTGTACTGGAGTTTAGACTGGTAAAGTATATTTTCCCATTCAGATTGCCTGATGAAACTGGAAAGACTGGGACAGAGCAGGCAGAGCAGGCAAAGGTGCAAGGTCAGGCTCCTAATACAGATGCTACATTTAATTCCTGGGATCTTCAGTCATGGCTGTGAGATATCCCTGTCTGAAATCTACAAGAGCTGTTGCCAGTCAGTGTCCACAAACCTGAGCCAGGTGGGTCAATAGTCTGACTCGGTGTAAGCAGCTTCCTATGTGGCTCAATTCCTTGGCATCCAACCCTTCATTATAAACAGCTCGCTTGGTTACATGCACAGCCTCATATTCACTCATAGGGGAAGTTCTTTAGCTCAGTGATAGAACACCTGTTTTGCATGCAGAAAGTCCCAGGTTCAGTCTCTGGCATCTGCAGGTAGGGGTGCCAGTCAGTGCACAGCTGCTGCCAGTCATGGTGACCTCCAGATATTGGACTACAACTCCCATCATCCCAGATGTTGGCTGGGGCTGATGGGAGCTAGAGCCCAACAACGTTTGCAGGGCACCATGTTGGCCACCCCAGTGGAGACAAGACTGAGCTGGATGGATTGGTCTGAGTCATCCTCAGCAAACCAGTTCCAAGTTCAAGTCCTGGAGTCCATGACAAAACGAATGTAGTAGTTTAGGAAGCTGCTTAGTGGTCAGTGTGTCAGGTGGTAGGTGCTCACAAACAAAGGACATCGCCATAAGTAATTACGACAACAATAATTGCCAGGCTTTATAATTATTATAATTTTGCTATAATTATACGAGTTGCTGGATTTCTTGGATGCAGAGCTTTCCTCAGGGTGCCTAATGAAGGCACATCTCCCCAGACCCTTTTATTCCTCGCATTGTTGTCTTCCCCTCCTCACAGCTGTTGTTCTAAAACGTTAAGTTCTAGGTCTCTCTCCCTGTCTGTTTCCTCACAGCTACATCGTGCAATTACTCCTCCCTCCTCATTTTCCCCTTGCAACGTGAGTTGGCTCCCACAGACGGGCCTATCTAACTAACCCTTGAGAACAAAGCACTAAGGACAGACAATGCAAGACCCTGAATTTGAGGGAGAGAAGGCTCAAAGCAGGGCCTTCATCCAATTCCTCAGAAAGTGGTTTTAATATTTTTTTAAGGAAAGGAAAGCGGTAAATACTGAATGTGTGTGTGTACACACACACACACACACACACACACACGTCCATGTCCCTAATTTGCATGGTTTTAATGCTAACACCTATAACAGCTTAATTGTCAGGGAAATATATCCCCCTATTGCAGAATAGCTTGTTAGAGATATGCATTTAAACTGGGGGTAGGAGGGAGGGAGGGAGCGAGAACCCTACAGCTGAAATTGATAATACATCCCTCACTCAAAACATTGTCTCCCAATCACCATGGTTACTGCCAGGTTTTCCGCAATGGCCCAGCATATTCATCTGTCAAGTATGCTAATGGAGAATGGACCCTGTCACACAAAGGAGCAGGCTATTCAAACACACACTTGGCAAATAATTGTACATGTCAAAAGAAAGATGCTTGTTATTTGCCTAATATTATCCCCCAGAAGTGCGAAATAGTTCAGCTCTCAATGCAAAATGGCTTGCCCTTATCAACTTGGCAATTTGCTGATAATTTAGACTATTACGTATCTTGGGGTGGCCAGGCAGAGAAGGAGTGGGGGGGGGGGAGGTTTGGCACGATAAGTGGCCTTTTATAATTTTGCTGAAAAGCAAACAGGGGCATTAAGAGCACTGGAGGTTGTTGTAACAAGGAGCATCATGGGACGTGCTGCCAGCCAATCAGTAGGATTGCTAATGGAACCCCATTTCACCTCTGTCAGGTAGCTCTTGATGGGTGGTTAATTATAATTTAGAAGAAACAGTTTTCTCAACTGCATTTTTATTGCTATTTGTCTTCATGATGGGCCAATTTCCAATTTGTCTATTTCGGTAATTAAGTCAAAGAAAAATGTTCTCGCTGAATTCCTCTATGTTTCTAAGCTCCTGGTGCTAGCAGCTGGAGGCGCCAAGGCTATTCTTCCTTCCTTCCTTCCTTTCCCGGAATTGTTTTGCTTTCAAGGTAACGGAGCAACATTTCCCTCTCCCATTTTCTCTTGGGATATTCATCTCAAACCACCTTAGGGAAGGAAAGGAGGGTGGAAACCCAGATGGCTCATGCAGGAGAGGTGGTAACTGTCCAGGTCTCCTGTTGGATCGCACAGAGGCTGGCACTGGGCGAGACAGCTCTCTTCCAAAGTTTCCCTGTTCTCCTCTCCAATGCACCATGAGCCTCGCTTGCAGCACCCCTTGTCATTCAGATTCCATTTGCAAACCGCAAATCTGCCAGGGTTCATGAGTGTCTCCCTGCAGCTCTGCCTGCTATGTCGGTTCCTTCCCACCCCCCTGCTGCTCTGCCAAATCATCTCAATCACAACCCGAAGCACCTACTTCTCTTTTAATCCTGCACCACACCTGTATCCTATTACCTAATAAATAAATAAATACCCACACCAGTCCCTGTTCTGTTGATCCACTTTCCATCTTTAATTCTGCCAGTGCAGCTCCCTGCGGCAAGCCCTGCATCTTCCGATCTGTTTTGCTTTTGAACAGAAACCCCCCCCCCCACCTAGGAAGAATATAACTGTGTGTGGGTAGATTTAACACCAGTAGGAAAGGGCTGAGAGACTCGCAAGAGAACCAGGGTGTCTGCACCTCTTCACAAAGGTAACGTTTTTATGTTTGTGAAAAGGAGGCAGGTAGACAAGACCCATATGGGTCTGGATTGGCCCCATTTAAGTGCCTGCCCCATCCTTAGTCATAGGAACTGCACCCTGTCTCCCTGCTCCTGTGGTAGCATTAGGAACAGGACTCTACCAGATGGCCACTAACATTTTCAGGTTAACTGGATGAAATGTTTTGGGATGGATGTGTGTTTGTGTGTGTGTGTGTGTGTGTGTGTGTGTGTGTGTGTGTGAGAGAGAGAGAGAGAGAGAGAGAGAGAGAGAGAGAGAGATGGGATACCTTTAAGAATCTCAGTGGCCTTTGGAGCCTGGTTGTATGCTCAGCTTTACTGCTCCTTCAGCACCATTTCTCCACTGCCCAATTTCGTTAGGACTTCTTTCTCTTTTATTATTACTTACTAGTTTATATCTTGCTTAATGTCAGAATAGGCTCCTTCACTATATGATCCGGGCCAAACAGAACTCTCAGCGTCATCAAAAAAACTTCTTTGGGAGAAGCCATGACTGTTAAAAATGGTATGATGTGGCTTTAATAGTATAATGCAGGTGGGGCCTCTGGATACGTGTTCAGGTAGTAGGAGGAAATGCATCCTGAATGTCATGGGCCTCTTGTTGTTACTATGGGCTTTTCAACAATTACATTTCTTCTGCTCTTTCCAAGCATGGCCCGTGCTTTAAACTTCAGTGTCTGAGTGCCCTGAAGCTTTCCCCATGGAAACCCGCTCTTTAAAGCTCAATTGGAGCAGATGGCAATCTGTACCCAAATTGATGTTTGCTCCAATTGAGAGCTAAAGCGTAGGTTTTCATGGGGGGAAACTACGCAGGGGTGGGGTGGGGAATAAAACACACAAATGCTTTGACACTGAGTTTTTAAACATAGACCTGTGCCTGGAAAGAGGGGGCAAAACGTAAGTGTGGATAAGCTTGATGGGTCGCCTTGCCATCATCACAGCACCACAAGACCTGGAGGCCTAGTTGCCTCAGCTACAAGGATGCATTCTCTCCTCCTGAGACCCACACTGCTGGCCCTGTGTGAACACTCATGCCTCTGAAAAATGGGTAAAGGAGTATTCATAAGATGCACCTCCTGTTTCAGCTGATCTCTGATTCAGAGGTGACCTTGTGATTGACATGACCAACTGTGGGTTGGAGAGAGGCTTCTGGCGGAGGAGCCCAGGCTGCCAAGCAGGTGGAATTGGGATAACAGCTTGGTAGGGATTCCCTCTTTGCTTTTAGTTAGATTGCCAAGTGAATTAAATTAGAACAGCTGATTGGATTACCCTGATATCGTGGAGGCATTCACATTTTATCGCTCCTGTTGTGGGAGGACTGTTTTGCATACTGAGTCCGGAAGACTCTCTCCTACAGCTTTTGAATCTTATTTGACATCTGCTGGAGGTTCATCTCAGTTGTTTGGATGGGTATGTGGGGCTGATTCTCCCCACCCCACTTCGTCACCCATACCCTTTTGGCGAATTTAAAAATATTTCTTCGCATTCATCTTTTAACATTTTTAGCGCTAGCTGTGCTTTTTGAAGTCTAAAAAAAAATGCATAAATATTAAAGGAAAGAAAGCATTCCCCACCCCCTCTGGAGCTAATAGGGCAGTTTATGAAGTGATTATTCTCTCCCCTCCTTTATCAAAAAATATGGGGTGATTTGAGGGCTGCGTATCTGCAGGGAAGATGGGGCAAAGTGGAGGTTTGGACTTCTCATATAATTTGGTGGGTATATGTGTGCATATACCTTCACAACTCAAACACAAGTCCCCTCACTATCCTGGCAAATATTAGTCTAAACTCTACACAGGTGTCACAAACCACATTCCACAGACATCCCTCCCGTAGCGGAAAGGCTTTGGCTCAGTGGCTGAGCATCAGTTTTGTATGCAGAAGGTCTCAGGTTCAATTCTTAGCGTTTCCTGTGAGAATCTCTGGGGAGCTGCTGCCAGTCAGGCAATAGCCAATCTGGTCCAGCATCTTATTCTCATAGTAGCTAACTGAAGGAGGTTCCAGCATTCCTGTGCCACAGAATCCAGTGGGCTGTTTCTCCAGCACGTGGCACTACAACAAGTCTATCTGACTGAGGAGGCTAAGCTACAACTCTCAATGAGCCAACTCCAGTTCCCCTCCTCCGCCTCACCCCACCCACCCTTGCATTTTGCTTATATGGTGTTTTATATCTGCCTCCCTCGCCATCATTTTGGATACACTCTGTCTGGCTTAAATGGCATGTGTGTGTTTTAAACTTTGAATATCAATGAAGAAGTTTGGGCCCCACGATTCTGCTTGGATCACTTTGGGGCAGCCTTGAAGGGCCCCCACTTTGTTCTGAACATGCCCCCTACCTCACCTCAGATTTGGATAAAGTGGTCACACAGCCCTAGCAAATATTCCCTACCCCCTCTCTGACTTCTCTGCTTGACAGTAACTCCAGAATGTGAGGTCATCCGGAGGTCTTGAGAACACTTCATCTTCCTTGGATTCCATTTTACTGTCGGCACTATTACTGAGATAATGGATGTGAAGTGCGGCAAATACCCCAAATGCACTATATAAATGCTAAGTATTATTTACCAGGCTGCTATAGCCATCACACAGAAAGAAAGCCTCAGTATGGGGTCCTCATTTCTTTATGAGAAAGGCTCCTTGCTGTTTTGTGTTGCTACTAGCACCCCTGTTGCCTCTTCTGATCCCAAAGACCTCACTGTCAGAACATACTGCTGTATGTAGCGAATGGAGCTGTTGTTTCTAAACTTCATAGCTTCAGGGAATCCCTGTGTGCAGCAAAGGATTCTGGAAAGCAGTTTAGGATAGATGACATCCGAGGTATCCAACAGGGTGTGGTTTGGATGTTGCCGGACTGTATCATCGATTGGTGGGTGGATTTTTAAATTTTCTATACCGCTTAATATATATAAAATATCTCTAAGCAGTGTACAGAAAACTGAAGCAACCACAGACAATTTAAACAAAATATTACGAAAATATACAGTTACATGTTTCATCAATAAAAAGTTACTAATACATGGAAATCAGTATCAATTCATTTTCCTTCTGACACAGCCCTCCCTCTGGGCCTCTGGGTTCTCACTCAGGGTCCAAACGTACTCTCAGCCCACCCATAAAAGTCTTACAATGAGAAGAGTTCCTGGAAGCAGCAGACATCACCCTAGTTTCTCACTCTAGACTTGCTTTTTATGCACAGACATCAAGGTGGATGCTAATTCCTCAGGCTGCCCACAGTTGTGTCCCATTCAGCTGCACTCTCCACACACAGTTCCTGGTACAGCAGGTTTGTTGAGCTTTCTAGTGGGTCAAGAGGATGGGGAAAAGGCCCTTCTCTACTCGCAGCTCTTTCTTCACCCTTTGTCCTCTCCTCCTCCTCCAGCTGCTGGCCATGCTGGCTGAGGCTGATGGCAGTCAGTAGTCCAACAACATCTGAAGGGAACCACATTGACTACCCTTGCATTATACACTCAATCCATGCGGGCGCTGACCAGGCTTGCCAGACCCTACCATTCCTTTGTGTGAAATGAGATGTATGCAGCTGTGCATTTCAGAGGCCAGTATTTTTTCTGCCCTGTACTGCCCTGCCTTAGGTTAGAGCTTCTATGTGGCCCTGAATGGCATCCTAGTCTGTTCTTGTTCCTTGGAGACAACCAGTCCCTGCAGGCTTCCTTTTAGGTCTGAGAAGAGATGCATTACTTCCAGGGAGCCTGAGATAACACAAAGCAATCATGTACTCAGTATGTGACATTATTTACTAGCTGTTGTTGCATTGCAATTTTGCTCGGTTCAGAATTCACATTGTTAACCTCCTGTGCATTGTGTTTCATACAACTAAGGAATGCATTTCATTTTCATAAATGGGGAATAGACTGGGGAGTGTTGCTTTTTAAACGATGGAATGCATTTTGAATTAGATTGTGAGAGGAAGGTGATGCACGTGAAAAGCTGGGAGAAAACCACACAGCACGGCTGGAGGTGCTGGTTCACAGGAGGTTAAAGGATTGGCATCTGTGCTTCCCTGTGGTGGTGGTTGTTGCAAAATGCCAATTACATAATGAGCAGGAGAAAAGCAAACGATCTAATCGCCTATTAAAATATTTCCAAGCGGTGAAATTAATACAATTCCCTCCTCATAATTTACTTGCTCCTGTACAAAAATTAACATAGATAAATAAATTTTAAAAAGGAAGAGAACTATATTTTCCATTAAAATGTGATAATGGCTGCATGACGATGCTCTAGCACATGAATCTGGTTTTATTAATTCACCTCCATGTAATTGACAACATTCAGCCTTTGGCTTTCCACTGAGCAACATAGCAGCCCAGAATTAAAATAGACGGGCTACTCATGGGCTGGATCTAGACATATCAAAAATGCATTTCAGTTTAAAGCATTGTAAATTTAAGCAGGGAAAACAGGCAGAGAAAAATGGGGCTCCACATCGCCATCTCGTGGCACAATGTTATATCGCATATACAACACATATAAATCAGTTTTCCTTTACCAGTCTAGCTGAGTCCATAGTTTATTCAAACCACTAGGCAAAAAGAGAGAGCCAGTCAGTCAGTCACTCCAGGGATCTACATGCCTTTCCTCTTCGGCCCAACCCTTCAGTCTGATCTCAGCCAAGGAACCATTACCGTATCCTTTCTTTCTGTCACATTATTCATATTCAATCTTTTCACAAAGGACAAGGAAACAACCATCACCTGGAAATTGGGGGCATCGTCTGAAATAAGTGACCCAATTTCCAGCCATGTCACAACAATGCTGCTCTGGAAAAGTGAGATGTGCCACTCGGCTGCCACAACCTAATCGTTCCTTTAATGTGGCAGAACATGGCCAAGGAATGACTTGGAAGCTCTGCTCAGACAGACCCCCAAATGGCACCCGCGAGATGTAAAGGGCCAAAAATAATAATTGGTATTTGCTTCTCTCTCTTAATGCAGCAGTTTCTGCCTTAGCTTGTCTCCTGCTCTGTCCTCCAAGGCTCATGAGGAATGAGGAGGATATGCTTTCCCCAAGCTTGGGCAGCAGAAACCTGTGGTAATGTCTAAAGTGAGATGAGAGCCACAGGATGTGGCCTGAGTCATTGGATGTGTGTGTGATATACCTTCCCAGCTTGACGAGCCCCATCTGCCCCTCACTTCCCTCCACAGCACATGCAGAAACCACCTTCTTGACTGTGAGACCTGCTATTAGTCTTGTCCTCTCAACCTGCCGGAACCTGTCTTCACATGCAGGGTAAGTCCCTAACCCACTGAGACCCATCTGTTACCTTCACCCGGTTAAACAGGCCAGTCAAAGCCATTTCCTGGAGCCTGGCCGCCGTTGCATGCTGACAGCTTCTGGGAGCCACAGGTGAGAACTGAGTGCAGGGTGGGTGACATGTCCCCCACTAGAGATACCACCCCTCCCCTCACACCCCATACACCCCTGACAGGATACTTCAGTTCAGAATTTACCACTATAGCACTGTTGTGGACTGATGGATTGTGGCACCTCAAACATAGGCACAGTGTGATGCTACGGGGAAGGAAGGTGCTGCAGCAGTATATAAAAGGCTGCAATGTGGAATCTTTTTATTCAATGTATTATAAATTATACTAAAAAGAAACAGTCGCTGAGTTTTGCAATACACATATTAAAATTTAATTATCTAATTAATCAAGCATTCAACAGCCAGATCAATCAATAGACCCATACAATTGTCAGTGTGCTGCATTTCAGTTTTTTGTATTCCTTGTGATGTTTTCTGCTGTTTCTCCTGCCTGAAATCTGAACTGCTCAGTGGTTCTGTGCCTTGCTAAAATTACAAATAGACACTCTCCTTTAGAAGGGCAGCATTGAGTTGCAAGCACTCTTTCCCCCATCAAATGTTTCCCACAATTCTATCTAGCCTTAAGCAAATGAAAAACAACTAATTTTCTTATTTCCATAAATAATGAATAGCAAAATGCACTCCCACGTGAAGAATGAAATGTTGATAAGGTCTTTTCTGACAGCCTTATGAAGTCTGGAGTATTCACTCTTCTTTCATAAGAACATAAACATTGCCCAGGTACCACAAGACCACTGTAAGTTGTCTTGTATCCACCTGTGAATCAAGAATTACTTGTCAATGATATTTCATGATATGAATCTTCTTAGGACCAGTTACTAGGTATTTAAGCTGTTTCTGTTTAAGCTCTTACGCCCAGGCTGTATGTCACAGGGGTAAGATATATGATGGCCAGTCATGTGCAAGGTCCCACACCAGCTTGGTATCTACCTCATTTGGGGACACTAAAGACCATGTGCAGTCTTCTGAGTTACCCTCTCTTGCATACATTTACTACAGTAAAGAGGAACCTGGTCACATGCAAGTGGCTTTTCAGTAGCAACCATCTTGCCAATGTGTGTGTCTTAATTGACCCTGAGGACAGGGGGCTTGTACAATAGAGTTCAGAGCAAATAATTTCAGGGGCCATATAGCATTTCCCTGGCACTACTTTGCATTTCCTGCTTCAGGATGAAACCTCTTAGGAATCGCAGAACATTGCCCTGTTTCCCCAAAATAAATATTCTTCAGCGCTGTAGCACATTTCTGCAGCAAATTCTGCCAGGTGCTGCATAACATGACCGGCTGCAAATGGCCACACTGCAGCCATCTTGCATTCCCTACTGTGATGGCATCTGGGAACTGCGTTGCTGATAAGGAATGCATGGGGTGTGTGCTGGTGTGTGTTTGGAAGCACACAAATAAACAGTTATGGCTAAACAGTGATTTAATTCTGTCTGAAGGTCCTTCATGTAACTGTTTCATCAACGTTCCTCACACATGGCTGAGAAGAACCGAATATGCAGGGCCCCAGCACCCTCTTCCTAAACTAGCCAGAAATAGTCCCATTATTCAACAGACACTTGTCTAACCATTCCCTTTTGTGGTTTGACTATCTAGGGTCTGCAGCTGGCTGCTGCTTGTTCTTGCCGTAATTGCTCCTCTTCTGGCGAATCACAAATGTATGCGGCAGGATTTCTTGTTTTATTATTGTTGTTATTATTTTAGGATGAATTTTTAAATGGCTGTAGTGTTATGAAAAGTGCCGGCCGCACGAGGCATAACAATACTGCCAGAGCTGCAAGTACAAGGGTCATTGCTGTGCTCAGCCTCTGAGAGCAGCCTCCCGCCTGCGGAGTGTCTGTGCGAATACATCACCCCTTTCCCATGGTAGTTCTCCAAGTGAGACTCTGACAATGGGACAAAAGGCAATCCAATAAAAAGCAATTTACTCTGCTGACTATTTCCGCTGTCTCCAGAGGTTCTGCTGAAGACATTGCCATGCATATGAGGAGACAGATATTCTCCCTTCCCCACCCCAAATCACAGCACACATTCAGCGCTTCTCTGCTTTTTGTTCCCACAATTTATTTATCTATGGGTTTTTTTAAGGCCTCACCTTTGGGGCTAAAGAACCCCCCCCACACACACACAAAAAAAGAAACAGCTTCACCAATATAAAGAGCTTGTGCGGGATAGTTAGTAGTGGCCGGTGCTTAAGCTTTCTGCTTCCTTGCTGATCCCCCTCATGGTAACCAGCCATGGCATGAATGTTGGAAAGTCAGTACAGTAACGCAGCCCCAGCAGCTGCCACTGGGTATAGAAGAGAGCGTCCTGAACTTGGATGGGGCAAACCATCTGAGTTCAAATCCACACTAAAGTCTTGCAACTCCCAAGAGAGGCCTAGGAAAATCATGTTCTCTCAGATGACTGGCAGAATCCGAGACCAGGGAGAAGAGTTGGTGGAAGAAGACTGGAGGAAATTTAAAATTTATTTACAGAAGTACTGTAAAATGTATGAATGTGGATGATATTGAAATCAAAAGAAGAAGTTCTAGTAATAAGAGATAAAAATTGGAAATTATAAATTTGGGAGGTAAACATTTAAGGACAAAGTAGTATGATATGAATTTGCTGAGCTAATTGCTAAAGAGGGATACAAAAAAGGGAGGTGTGAGGAAGTCAGGAAAATAAGTTAACTAAAGATGAATAATTAGAAAAGAGTCAGTTGTGTTTGTTTTAGGTTATGTTTTTGAGTGTTTTTTTGTGAAAGATTGTATTGTTGTTTATTATTTTTCTGTGTGTTTTATGTATTTTTCTATTGTTAAACTTAATAAAATATTATTATAAAAAAAAGGAAAATCATGTTCTCTCAGCCAAAATGGCCTCCGGCTCTCTCACAAAAAATGGGATGTCTCAGTTTCCCCAGGACAGTTGAGGGGTATGGAAGAAGCATGGGATATGAACAAATGACACTCATAAATAATAAGAAAATTAGAGCTGAACCAAAATATTCCTCCCAATTTTCACATCTCTTCTCCCCCTCCACTACAAAGTTTGGGGGTGGACGACTGTATTTCATTTTCCTCAGAGGCCTTCTTTCCTTTTCTCTCCGAGTCATAGTTGTAGGACACAGCAGCAGCATTTCTGGGTCCAAACCCTGTTAATAGAGGCACTTAAATAATGCAGATTCTGTCCAGAGAGAAAATACTGGTAACTGAACAAAGTGGACGAAACAGTATATAACTTAAGCAGAAAGAAACAGGCTTCGTTCAGGTAAGGGTTGGATTCAGCTAAGCATCCACAAGAAAACTCTCTCACAGCTCAACTTCCTTGCACCTAACATAGCACATGCTACCTCAACAAAGATCATGCCATTTTCCTGTTTCCATGTAACACCCCCACTGGTTGTCTTTGGGCAAGTTGCTACCTCGAGTTACAAACACCTCAGGTTACAAATGCTTCAGGTTACAAATTCAAGTTACCTTGAGTTGAGCACTTTCCCCTAGGATGAGAACGGAAATCGTGTGCCGGCGGCACAGCGGCAGCAAGAGGCCTCATTAGCGAAAGCACGCCTTTAGTTAAGAATGGTTTCAGGTTGAGGACCTCCGGAACGAATTAAGTTTGTAACTAGAGGTACCACTGTACTGACAACAGAATTAACCTTTAAGTTATGAACTGAATGTTCTTTCCCGTTGCAGTTCCAGCAATTGGAACAGCACAAAGCTATCGCACTTTGCTAACTGTAAGGGATGTATGACTACCTTTTGTGCCTCCCCCATTCTAAGGAAGGTGAGAACTGCCTTCTATTTCTCCTCAGCACAATTCAAAACAAAATAAAAACAGTTCAGTTTATATTAAGATTTCCTGTCAACAGATTCAATGCACTTATCCACGGTTGTTTTGTTGTCATTTAAAAAAAAAAAATTCCAAGAAGGGAGGAGAAATAGATGGAGAGCAGCATTCCCCCACCAACCTGGTTATGCTGTAATTAAGGTGAAGCCAGATGGTCTGATTATGTCAATAAGGCCCTTATGAAAAAGGCCTAAACAAGGATGTTGGCAATGTTTTAGACACAAAGGAAGTCTTTAATTTCTGCTTTCAAAGTCAGCTCTGGTTTTCAGCTGAATTCTTTCAAGTGAGAGTATGAAGTAGAGAGTGATAAAGAGTAGAAGAGAGATAAAGTTCCCACAAGGAAAGAATGGATCTCAAAACTAGTGGAATATGCGGAATTAGACAGCTTGTCTGAGAAAATAAAGAATAAACCAAAACAGGCATTTATTTCAAAGTGGGAAGTCTTTAAAATATACTTGAAAAATAATTACTCAAGTTTAAACTCTGTCACAACATTTGAATAACTTCAGTAGTAGTTATAAGTATGTAGTTAGGGATAAGGTAATTTAACCGTATTTAAATTTTGACAAGAATGTATTATGTAATGTCAGTAAATTAAGGAAGAAAAATTGAAGTATGGAGTGGACAGGAAGTCGGGTCTACAGTAACAAGACCATTTTTATTTTATTCTTTTGTGAACAATATTGAGTCTAGTTGTTGTTCTTTCTTTCTTTCTTTGTTTTGTGTCATTGTATGTGGATAATTGTACTTTTTGTTGAATAAAGTGAAAACAACAACAATCATAAAAAAGATAGTATGAAGTAGCTTCAGTGGGTGATTTCAGTCAGATGGGGGAGAATAAGAAATCAGCCTATTGCATTACACTGCCCAGATTTGGCCTACCAAAGTGGCTGATTTAGCATTGCATTATATATAAGTTTTGTTGGCCGGATAACCAACAATTTTGGTGTGGATGTATTTTTGTTGGCAGAACTCTTGCTGAATCAAACTGAGAATATTTTCTATGAACCCCATAGATGTAGGTTTATATAACTCTTCTTTTATTAACAGACATTAGTCAAATGAGATGCAAATATTCCCTTTTCAGAAAAGTGGCCTCTGTGGTTCTCCTTTAGATCTCGAACTTTTAACTTGATATTATTGCAATGTGTGCCTTGGAGGATAAGAAACACAAAAGGTAACGTGGTTTGTCGGATCAGTTTCTGCTAGTAAAAGCTTTCCTTTGAGTTTCAAAGAGGTTGGCTTGAAGGCAGGTTCCATAACACTCAAAACTGTGCATGCTTTCATCAAATGAAGTTCCTTCAATGAAAGATGCTCCTGCTGTGGGAGGTCTAGCTTCTGAATAGCCTTTAAGTGGATTTAAGTGCAAGTATATCTGTGGGGTCTGCAGTAGCTTTAAAATGATACTTCTCTTAGGGCCCCTAACAGTGGTAGTAGCTGCTTAGAATCTCTAATGATACTTACCTTATTTACCTTAGTTTTGTGGCTTGTACCAGCCTTTGTTGCAGAGGTGGATTTAGGGTAGGACAACCAGTTCGGTCGCACTGGGTGTAGAGCTGCAATGGACACCACAACTATGATTTAGAATGGAGTGTGAGAGGTGGGGGTGCCAAATTTGCCATCGCACAGGGCATCACCGAAATTTGAAACCCTAAGGTCCATTACTATCAGTTTGGGCAATTTTGTTATTCCTACTTTTTCCCTTACTTATTCATCGCCCCTCCCCCTGCTCTTTCCAGGCACAGCCTATGTTTTAAAGCACCATGTCCTAGTGCCCTTTTTTATTATTATTCCCCACAAAAACCTGCTCTTTAAAGCACAATTAGAGTAAACATCAATCGGTGGAAGACTCAAATTGATGTTTGCTCCGATTCAGCTTTAAAGAGTGGGTTTTTGTAGGGAAAGATTGGGGCAAAAAACCCACCAAACAACCATCACTTGGATGTGGACTGTTAAAGTACAGACCTCTGCCTAGACAGAGCGGGGCAAAAGGTATGTGCGGATAAGCCCTTTTTCTTCCCTACTGAGTTCTAGAAAGACAAAGGTCTTTCCTCTTAAGGAGGAAGAAGCTGGCAGCTGCGGTCACTCCCTGAACTGCTTGTAAGTAAGAAGTCTTGGAGGAATGAAACCTGAGGTTCATGAAGAAGTGTCCCATACACCAGCTTCCACTATGGAAGAGACTGGCAAAATTATCAGAAAAACTAGCGCTGTGCACATGACCCAGTCAAGGCCTTGGACCAAACTGAGACGATTCAAGTGGATCTAGGCATTCAGGTTGAGACAGCTTCAAATTACTGTGGGGAGGGTTGGGTAGCTTAGAGCAGTCCGGGGCTGCTAGAGAGTGGGGTGTCGAGCACGAAAGAGAGGCAGGCACTGAGCAAAAATAAAATAAAATAAATAAATGCAAAAAGACAGAGAGGATTCTACCCGACTGGCTGTATCTTCTCAGGAGAAGGTAGGAGATCTCACCTGGCCTCTCCTTCCCACCTGGTGCCCTGCCGCCTGAAGCAGATTATGGTGATTTGTTTCTAAGGCTGCTTCTAACTTTACAAATTCACAGGAAATGTTTATATCCCACATTTCTTCCCAAGGCTCACAGGGAGACCAACGAGAAGGATGTTTAATACAGGCGGGTATTTGCAACACTTTCTTCCCTCTCAGAATGGGTCTCTCCTGCCTCTGTGCGCCTGGCACTGCTTGTGTCAGAAAGAATACCTCCAGCTTGTCAGTTGTTATCTGTGTAACCTCTGTAAGCGAAATAAATAAAATAAAAATACTGTGTGTGAACAGCCCTTACTATTTCATTCCTCTGCCAAGTGAAGTGTTTTTATCACAAGGACCTTTTGATAAGAAAACACTTCTCTAGTACCAGAAGCTTCTGTATAAACATAAAAAATAAACATGGAGTGAGTACTTTTCCAGTTTTAGGCTTCGAAATATCCCAGAGTTTAGTGATCCAGATATTGCTGAATATTTCAGTTCCTCCTTAATTTTCACAGCGATAAGAATGCTTGTTGTTGTAAAATGAAGTGTATTGCTTTGCGCTTCATTGGATTGAGGTCTTAATCTCTGCCCCAGGAAGTCTTACTGAATGCAGCACTTGTTTATTTACTTGTATATACAGCAGGCTTCCTTATTTAATATGATCTAATCCAAGAGGTTCCCAGGTTGTGACTGCTTGAGCTTTTGCAAGCCATCCTATCAGTGTAAACACTGATGCAAATAGATCTTTGGGATAACCTTTGGACTCCATTTCCTTTTTGACATTTATCACATTAGTGATGCATCAGGCAACCTGGTACAGTTTGGTTCCACTGTTTGTCTCTATGCTTAGAGGAACCTGGTGTTGGAATAAGAAGGGTTCTGCAGGTCAGAAGAGATGGATTTTGGCCATGGGGATCATTTTTCCAAAAAATAAAAAAATATGGAGTCATGCAGACAAGATTATACAAGGTATTAGGACCGTGAGATTGAGGAGGAAATAGTTTGGGACTGGTAGCCCAGTCAAGGTTGTTAAACGGGGGAGAGAAAGGAAGAGCTCTTCCTAAGGAAGTCCTTAAACAGCGTAGAAACTAAAACAAAGGCTGCAACTTTGTCCATATTCAGCAGTGGCAACGTTTCACTGACATGAAAAGCTAAACAATATACTACCCATAGCTAGGATTTTATAGTATTCCCAAAATATATCTTTATGCACTAAGAGCAGAAGAAAAGCTATGATGGGTTAGTCCAATAGCCCATCTAGTCTAACAGTCTGTCCTGACAGTGACCAGCCAGATGCCCATGGGAAGCCTGCAAGCAGTGGCAGACTTTGGGGCCTCAAATTTCAGTGGTGCCCTGTGTGATGCCAAAATCCAGCTCGCCCCACCTCTCGCCTTCCGTTGGACATCATGGTTGTGGTGCCCCAGAAGCTCCGCTTCCATACATCTGCCTTTACATCTGCAGTTAGGAACACTTTGCAGCTTGAGCCCCAGAAATGGGTGTTCAGAGGCAGTTTATTCCAATGGGAAAGCAGTGGCTTTTCAGGGTTTCAGAGAAGGGAGTCTTCCCCAGCCGAACCTGGAGGTGTTAGGGATTGAATATGAGGCCTTGTGCATGCAGAACAGTTGATCTGCTGTTTTGCTTTGCCCCTTCTCTATTGGATGCCCAAAGCACCAAATAAGTAGTCTTGGAACAATCCTGCACACACACACACACACACACACACACAGAGAGAGAGAGAGAGAGAGAGAGAGACCTGGTTCAGGTGTAGCAATTTTAAGCCTACAAACCATGGATTATGAGCCTAGCCCTGCTCAGGAGTACATGATGGACTTAACACACAAGGAGGAGAGAGCTTCTGTGATCATGCTAGCACTCGCCCACAGTTGTTCAAAAGCAACTGTGTGCAGTGAGAAAGACTACTGTACTCACAGATGCACCCAGCATTTTCGAACCCTACTTTTCTGAGATCCCCCATTGCATTTGGACAGGGAAGCTATAATTTAATCCCTCCTAATTAACCATGTTCTGTGAAGGCCTCGCCAAACTGGGCGACTGGAGGATATGAAAAGTATCATAAACCAGAGCAAAGTCCCTCCTATTGAGACAGCTCCCCACCAAAAAAAAGGGGGGGGGGAGAAAAAAAATTCACATGGACACTAATGGGATTTAAATTGGCTGTAATTATCCAAGAAAGAGATCTTGGGGTCACAGTAAAAGATGCACTGAAATCATCATCTCAGCATGTGGCCACAGTGAGGGAAAAAAGAGATGAAAATTTGGTGTGATGACTTATTAGGAAAGCGACTGAATAGAAGTAAATTATTCTCTCTCAAAACACTTGAATTCTGGGTCATCCAATTAAAGTGATTGTCAGTAATTCCAGGACAAGAAACAGGAGGAGCATCTTCATACAGTGATGCACAATTATTTATGAAATTTATTGTCACACTTGGTTGTTATGGCTACTAACACATATGGATTTTAACAACAAATTTGACAAATGCATTGTTCTATCAATAGATGCTCATTGTAATATCAAGATATGGAACTTCCACGTTCAGTGACAGTATATTTCTGAAGTCCCTGTTCTGGTTAAATGTACTGTTTGAGTAGTTAATTAAGGTATTTGTGTTTTAATGAGTACCAACCCACATGGATCAATACATCTTTGGACCTGAGCCTAAACAGTTTTAGGGTTCCCCACATGGAGGCTGCTTTCAGGATTGAGGAGCAAAGTGTGGTGTAGTGGTTCAGAGCGGTGGACTCGTGATCTGGTGAACCGGGTTTGCGTCTCCGCTCCTCCACATGCAGCTGCTGGGTGATCTTGGGCCAGTCACACTTCTTTGAAGTCTCTCAGCCCCACTCACCTCACAGAGTGTTTGTTGTGGGGGAGGAAGGGAAAGGAGAATGTTAGCCGCTTTGAGACTCCGGGTAGTGATAAAGCGGGATATCAAATCCAAACTCTTCTTCTTCTTCTCTTGGTGTGTCCTTTTTTCTCTTGGTGGGCAACACCAATTATCTGAGCAGCTGAGTCCAGCCACCATTATCTTTCTCATAATGTCCAAGCTGTAGCAGGATCCCAGGGCATTGTGGGAAATTTTAAAAACATAAAACATACAGTTAGGTGTTTTGGCCCACAGCAAAGGTAGGAATTATTTAAACTGGAGACTCTTATACTACTTAAAGATGGAACTTTATTCTCTGAGGGAACATTCCCTCCAACAGCTAGGTAAAGCTACCCAGCCTGGCTTCTATTTTCCTTTTAACCTAGCGTACCACCTAATGTTAATGTCCACTTTTATGAATATTGAGGCTGGGTAGTTTCTATTCCATTTTTTCTACCTATCAAGGAACCAGGGTCTTTCACCTACAGAAGGAGACATAACAGAGTAACAACCAGCTTTTATATTTTGAAAGATAAAGAATCAGCTGCACTCTCTCTCTCTCCCTCCCAACTTGCCCAGCCAGACCATCCAATTGAAACAGGTAGTGTAATACTGGACTGTTTCCTCTAACCTTTTTGGTACAAAGTTGGTCCTGGGCTTGCATGACATATTGTCCCCTACTTCACTCTTTGGGCGTGTGTGAATAAATAAACCAGGAAATCTAGAGAACAGGAACACATGATCCAACAGCCTTCTTTTCCAGCGAGAGACAATCCTCTTTGGCACCCCTTTCTTTTCATGGTGAATAAGAGTGAGGAGCAGGTGAGGGAGGCTATTCCTCTCTGTCATGTCCCCAAGCACAGTCATGTTGCCAAAGAATTTCCCTCCTAAACATAAAGGCTAGGATGCTAAGTGTCCTCTTCTGGTACCAACCATTCCCCCACCCCACAAAAGCCATTGGCATCAATGGTACTTTTACTGATGCAGCATCACTCTGAGGTGGGCTTCTGAGTAAATGGAAGCTCCAGGTGGGGAATGCTATTTTCTTCACCCAGAAGTATGCAACATTGTGGTTCTGCATCACCACATACAGCTGCTCTCAAGGTGTGTGTGTGCATGTGTGCGTGCGTGCATGCGCGCGCATGCATGGTGGCCACTAGAAGGAGCATCATGCAGGATTGGTGAGCTTTGTTTCTCTCTCAACAACCCCACTCCTCAAAATGACAGAGCATTTTGCCACTTTTTGCAATCAACAGCTGCCTCCAAATAGCTGAATAGTGAAGTTAGTGGATTAGATTCCAACCTCATCCTTCTGTCAACTATTAAGTGAAACATTATGCAAAGGAAAGGGATGAGCGTGCTGCTTGTTTCCTTTCTAAGAACCAATCATATACAAAACAAAGACCAAAGGGAAGTGCTCCAGATTTCATTTGGGTGCCGAAGGTTGAGTGGTGGTTGGATATTACTTCATGCAAACACCCCAGCCGTTCTTCCCTAATGGCCAACATAACCCCTTTGCTTCTTTATGCAATGGCATTTTAAATTCAGATTTAATGGAACCATAATTGTGTTTATTGAATAAATACCAGTGTCTGATGAAGACGATATTCACTGAGTTTACAGAGTCCAAGCTGCAGCTTCTGCATACCTATTACAGGGTTGTTAAGCCTCACTAAATGTGTTTGCAATAACCACCCAGTATTTCCTTATTAAACAATAACTCTCTCTACTGAGTCTAAATTAAACCCTTGTTTGAAACACTTCATTTAAAGCATTATTGGGAAAGCAAACTTGGGGGTTGGGGCTTGGAGAGAACTAAACCCCATGTTGTGTCTTGCACCATTATATCTTATGTGTAAGTTTTAATACCGGCTGCAATTGTCTTAAGCCTCTGGCTAGTCTCATAGTCAAAAAGACACACACAGCTTTTTATAAATGAGGCTCGCTCATGAAGTTAGAGAGCAATTCTAGGCACAAGAACCTGACGTAAAGTTAAGCCAATGTAAAGTTATACCAGACCCAAACCCTGTTCAGCAGCAGGGCTGCTGCGCTGTCTAAGCCAGGCAGAGGGGAAACAAGTCTTTAAAATAGTGTTCTATGTTGGGTTGCCATGTCACATGATTTAGCTTAATTTAGCAACTTACACTCACCTTAGCTCAGGCAGCTGAGCCCTGACTGAGCTGGGATGAGCAAGTTATGCCAGCACTTCTTCAGCTGAGCTGGGCTTGGGGACTTAACACTAGCTAAACCTGGGTGAAAAAAGGGACGCGGGTGGTGCTGTGGGTTAAACCACAGAGCCTAGGATTTGCCAATCAGAAGGTCGGCGGTTCGAATCCCCGCGACGGGGTGAGCTCCTGTTGCTCTGTCCCTGCTCCTGCCCACCTAGCAGTTCGAAAGCACATCAAAGTGCAAGTAGATAAATAGGTACCGCTCTGGCGGGAAGGTAAATGGCATTTCAGTGCGCTGCTCTGGTTCGCCAGAAGCGGCTTAGTCATGCTGGCCACATGACCCCGGAAGTTGTATGCCGGCTCCCTCGGCCAATAAAGTGAGATGAGCGCCGCAACCCCAGAGTCGGCCACGACTGGACCTAATTGTCAGGGGTCCCTTTACCTTTACCTTTAAACCTAGGTGAACTGTGCCAGAACTCTGCTGCATTCTTAACTGCTCGTTTTGCCAAATGTTGCAATAGGATTGCCACCTTAATCTCTTGTCTTAATCCTTACTTGCCTGTTTCAACTCTTTTCAGGTAAAACAACAACAGTTTCAGGACTGATTCCAACATGCACTTATGAGGTGGAGTCATCCTCACTCTGGGATTCCCCGTCCCATCTCAGTTTCAAATAGGAAACCATTTCTCTCCCTGGAATTGATCCAACATGAATATATTGGAGCAAGTGAAGCCAGAGAAAGTTAGTTTTCCTTTCAATGTGGAAGCTTCCACAGTTTCCATATCAGGATGGTTTCAGACATAACAGTCCTCATCCTAACGAAGCAAAGTTACAGGGAACCAGGCAGGGGGCCTTCTTGGTAGTGGTGCCTGCCCTGTAGAATGTCCTCCCATCAGATGTCAAGGAAATAAACAATTATATGACATTTAGAAGACATCTGAAGGCAGCCCTGTTTAGGGTAGTATTTAATGACTGATGTTTTAATGTACCGGTATTTTTAATCTTTTGTTGGAAGCCGCTCAGAGTGGCTGGAGAAACCCAGCCAGATGGGTGGGGTAGAAATAAATTTTTTATTATTATTATTATTATTATTATTATTATTATTATTATTATTAACTGGCTCTCCGTATTAGAATGCTTAAAAGAAGTTCTGGGTTGTCTTGCAAAGCAGAGAGTCTTATGCACTTACAGCACATTGATTTATGCACCAGACAAGGTGGTGCATGATACACAGGTGCAATAAAAGGCACAAAACGAAACAAGCAAAATAATCATTAAAATTGCCGACTCATTGTAATAAAGTGTAAACAAAGGAACAGGTCTGCGGGCATATAAAAAGCCTTGAAGGGTGTTCTGGAAACTCCTGCCAAATCACTGCTGGAAAAGTGTTCCAAAGCACGGGGCCTGCAACATTAAATACATCTACTTGGAGCCAGTTGAGCTTCTGAAACAACTAACAGTGCTCCTCTGAATGATTAGCCACACATGTGCCCAGAACTGCCTTTCAAGGGCAGGAAGGCAATGAAGTGTAGGTATGAATGTTCTCACACACATGCACGAACGCACGATACGCAGCTACCCAAGTGGGCCCAACGGAGCTAGTTATAAATCTAACAACTTGGCAAGCTCCACACTCCTTCTGTTGTCCATCAATAATTCACTACCAAGATGCTTGTTGGAGGAGCACCTTCTGGATACATCACAGGAAGCTGTAACTGCTACTTTGCCCCCTCTGACATCTCCATTGAAAAGGAGGTGGAGGCGACGGGGGGTGGGTTTGGTACTATTTCCCTTCAATATCAATAATCCGATCCGCAGATCTTACAGAAGCCGCAGAAAAAGCAAGGAAAGGCTGGACGCACCAAACAAGCAACTGGCAGTGTGTTTATTTTACCTCCACGCAGCAAAGACCTTATATGGACAAAGGGTGTGCGTGAAGAACTTTGCTTCCCTCTGTAAATCACCCTCGCTGGATCTGAGTGCATCACATCTGTGTTTGGAGATGGTGTCTGGGCCAGAAGCAAGAAGTTCAGTTGTGGGGCACCCACTGACGCTGCAGCCCATGAAAGTGCCCTCTGTTGTTTCTCCCCATTCTTCCCCCCTGCGGCCTGCTCACCTGCTTTCTCCAAGCGAGTGAGCTGCGATGGGAGCAAGGAGAAAGAGCAGCAGAGTCATCTTTCCCTCTTTCTCCGGTGTGGATGTGGCCCAGATGGAGCAGTCAAAAAATGGGTAGCAGTGATGAGGAGGGAGGGTAAGACAGCCGGAACTGCCACTGATAGGCAAGGGAGGAAGGTAATTTTTTTAGCCTTTTCCTGTCAGGATTTGAGCTGCCATCCAGTCAGCCGTCTAAGGAAATAACTGCATGGCAGGAGCATCCCTGTCCTCCTGCCCTGAATGTTGGCATAAGCTCTGCTCCTAGATCTGATATGGGAAATAGTAGTAGTAGTAGTAACACAACAACAACAACAACAACAACAACAACAACAACAACAACAACAACAACAACAACACATATATTATTTATACCCCACACATCTGGCTAGGTTTCCCCAGCCACTCTGGGCCGCTTCCAACAGGAGATTAAAAATACATTAAAATGTTTTTTCAGATGAGGGTCTGCTCTTAATCAAGGACAATGGGGAGAAGTTGCTGCCTTTCTAGGCATCCAGAATCAACATGGACAGAACCAAATAACTGTGATTCACGAACTGTGGCTTTAAGAACTTGTGCATGCTTCTTCCTTCTCCCTCCCATTCCTTTTCCCTCATGTGACATGTTCTTTTAGATATTGAGTCTGAGGTAAGTTCACAAGCAGGACCTGAGTGCAGCCGCATTCTCCTGTCAATTCATGGCACGGGATAAGGGGAGGTTGGTTCAGTACTAGTAAATAGGAATCCATATGCGTAAGTTCTTATAACATTGGGGCATTTCCTCCTTAAATCCTCAAACATAAAAAAAAATCAAAAGAAGGAATAAACAATTACAGCAATTCAATTGCATGTTTACCCTCTCTTCTTGTGACACTTTATGATCTTTGGATCTCAAATTTACTTGAAAATCTGATTTCATATTATCCCAGTATGCCTTCTTTTTCTTCCAGGTAGGAAAGGTTCATCCTCTTGTCCCACATTTGAAAACAGTGAAGTAATAATAAAGACACATGAACAGCACAAATGCAGGTGCTGGAAGGAATGGAGGATTTTAGAGTGGTTGCTATAAGAGGAAAGAGACCAAGGTGTCCAATTCCCTTTTGTATCCTGAAGTGTTTTGCACAAACCTGCAGGAACGGGGTGCAAAGTTCCCCCGTGCCTCTAAAAATAAACTGGTTAATTGAGTCACACTGCATCAGTTTTGCAATTTGCTACAAAGAGAAAAGGTCTCACCGTCTTCACGGTACAATTTTCTGTCTTGAAAGGCTTGGACAATTACCGCATTTTTACCTTTTCCCACCGCTGCATGGACACTTCCTTCTTCTTAAAGAGGCTATGAACATTTCAGCTTCAGCTTAATAAGAAAAGACTGATGTTTGCACTTTGCCAGGAGATTGCACGTGCTGAAGTTTCCACTTGTATAGCTAAGAGGATAATTGAAAAAGATTCATAAAATGTGTGAACAAAGCTTTTCAAGCTTTTTAGGGAAGCTGGTGGAGGCTGATGGGTTCTTTAAGAACAGAGACAAAGAGAGCAGGGTGGGTGGTGAGAGAGAGACTTGTTTTCTGCCTATTTTATTTCTTCGGTTTCTTCAGAAGCTCCGTCTTGGCATTCAATGGGGATCCCTGGTGGTCTGATCTCCAGTTTGTAAAAGCAACAACACTGAAGGTCCAACTCTCTTCCAGCAGTGGCTGGTGTCCATTGGGGCTGCTAGGGTAGAAAGCAGGGAACCCAAAGAGTTGAGAGGAGCCAGAGCCAAGGACAGGCAGAGCTTTGCCCTCATCATCCTTCCTGCTGAGTTTTGCAAGGAGAACACAAAGACAAGGCCGAGACTAAGGAGGAGGACTCTGACAGGCAGTGCCACCACCCCCTGGGCAGGGTGTAAGGAAGAAGGTAGGCAGGTGGGGGCTGGATGAAGGCAGATTGAGATTGGTGTTTATTTGAAATTGTCCCATTTGCCCTTATGGACCAGCCAACCTCAGTCGATATTGAAGGTGGAGGGAATAGTTTCTCTCATGCCACATTTCAGTGTATGTGGTTTAGCAGGGTGATCTGTGGTAGGCCCTTCTCCCAGATGGATTTTAAGATCAAACTTCATTTTAGGGCAACTTACTTGTACTCATGTCCACTCAGAAGAGACTCCTTTTTAAAAAATATAATTTTTATTAAATTTTCTGTTTTACAATTTCAAATAAACATTTTGCATACTTAAGATATTAATGACTTCCCTTCTTTTCTTTCCATGCTTCATTTTACATATCTTATATCCCTGCATATTTTACAAAAAGTATACCAATCATTTTTCCATTATTGCATCCATCGGAACTTATTTACACTGTTGAATTTATCTTAAGGCTGCCAGAGTTTTCAACTGTACACAACTATTTTCCATATATTCAGTAAACTCCTTCTGTCAAGAGACTCCTTTCCTGGCACCCAGGTGAGGGAGCTGACATGGCCCTGAACATGCCTGAAAACAAACAGCCTCCTCCTGTCCCAAACTGTAGCAAGCCCTGATGATATCCAGATAAGTACTTCTATGGACTGCAGGCCATGCCACCCGGAAAAATGGGCATATCTTTTAAATGCCCAGGTGCAATGGAAGCTTATCTGTCCCCCAGGCCTCTTGACTGCCTCCTGGTTGCTTTTTTTAAATCGATCCTGTGAGCACCTAAACCCTTACAGAGAAGCAGGCAGTGTCAGTTCACAAGTCAGCCCCGCAGAAGAGTTTACAGGACCTTGGACAGCTGCAAGAGAAAAGTTGCCACTGTGAAGTAAAGCATTATGTGAGCTGACCACGCTTGGAGTCTATAAAATTAAGCATAGCAGAGAGAAAGTGTAGAGAGAGAGGTTTCTCTTCCCCTCTATTGTAACACTGGAACCTGGAACCGTTCATCGAAATTAAATGTTGGAAGATTCAGGACAAACAAAAGAAAACACTTCTTTACACTGTGCATAGTGAAAACAATGGGATTGGCTTCTACACAGTGAAATGATGGCCACCAACCTGGGTGGTTTTAATAGAGATGTAGGCAAATTCATGCAAGGAGGGGGGAGGAAGACCACCGCTTGCCTCCTAGGCTATTCAAAGGTTTTTAAAGGGCAGGAGGTAAAAGGAAGCTGTCACCATTGCTACTGTAAGCCCCCCCTCCAAAAAAATCATTGCTTAATATTATATAATTTTATTATTTATACCACACCCATCTGGCTGCCCTCTCAAAACTGGAATCCAGTTCCACTGCCCTGGGTTTCCTTGTGCAGGGCAGCTTGGAAGCATCATTTAATTTCTTTGGTGCCTTAACATAGAATCATTCTGGGACATGGTGGAAATTAGATGCTGCTGCACTGCCTGCCATCATCAGGACCAGGTAAGCCATCACTTGGACCAAGTAATGTAGGAGGGGCCCAAGCAGAGAGCCCTTTGCCAGGGTCCCCTCATATACCTGGAGCTGCCTCACTTATTCTCTGGTGAGTGTGCCTAGGTTTGTAGCCATGAGAGAGAGAGAGAGAGAGAGAGAGAGAGAGAGAGAGAGAGAGAGAGAGAATCTTTCACACAGGCTCACACACACTCTCTCTACCATAGAATCATTAAAACTGGATTCTGTCCTGAATTGCAATAAGAGCCCTCTACTTGCTACTACAAGTGATCTAGGAGGGCAAGAATGATGAAAAGAAAAGCTTAACTTAGCAAGATTGTCATGGAGACCAGGCCTGTATGCAAGAGCCCTGGCGGCTGCCCACCAGGAAAGAGGCAGGTCTCTGAAGGAGGTGCAGCAATACCATGGAAACCTGGGCAGGCATTGCTGCAGTTGGCAGAGGCTGCCCGTCAGGCTACCTGAGCTCTTGGTAACCCCAGTCACCTCCCTTGGCTTCTGCGACATTATTCTGGAGTTGTGCCTTTGCTCCTGCAATTGGAAGATGACCTGCTTCATTTTTAACAGATCCCCAGATAAAAAAAGAATCTCGGTGTGCCTGCATTTTTATGAAAATGGAGCAAAGCGTGGCACGCAGAATTCAATCTCCCATTGGAGATAAAGCGTGTTCATTTACCAGCTCAGGAAAAATCAATACCTGTGATTTGATATGAGCATTTATATTCACTTAACTCTTTTCTGTCACAGAGCCATGCAGAGGAGAACAGGAGAGCTCTGTTTAATGCAGCAATATCTGTGTGGAGGGGGCATGTGCACCTCCCAGTACCTCCCCTGAACACACACACACGATTAGAAATGGGTCAAAACTAGGTTTCCAGTCATATACCCATTTACCTGCGAGTAAGTCACTGAATTCAGAGGGGCTTACTTCTGGGTAGATATGTATAGAATTGCACTACACAATGTTTTACCTTGCTTTTTTGTTCATTGGTTTGTCTTTTGAAAAGTGCTTTTTTGCGTTTGACAATTTTTGGCACTCCTTGCGAACACAGTTGCATTATTTTGATGCTGTTCTATTCAATTCCGCTTCCTCTTTCCCTCTTTTCTTTCACTGTCCTCAGCTCCATTTTCCCATCCTGCTACATAAACCTGTTGGGTGTGGCAACCTGGCAGACTTTATTTATTTACTTTCCATTGAGAAAATTCCTAGACTGCTTAACATTTTTTAAGTGAGGTACCACATTTTTTTTTGGGGGGGAAACCCTCTCATTTTATGATGCTGTTCACGTCACAGCACTACACCTAGCGTGACAACAATTTGCAGAAGTGGTTGCATAAAATCTTGACAGTTTGTGAGAACCAACTGGATTAAGCAAAAGCAAATCTGAGCAAATCAGGTTGAGGGCCGCAAGAACAAAAAAAATGGAATATGCCTCCTACGAGGGTGAGTAAAAGGGCACCAGCCAGCTCCAAAATGGTTTGAATGTTCAGTGCTGTTGGTCCTTATTTGGTGATCTGTGGACTTCATCAAATATGCTACTTTCAAAGCATATATAAACGTTACAGAATATTGCGTGCAGCTCTATTCAAGATCTGAGACAAAACAGGAAGAGCATTATCTGAATCTTTTCTGCCATATAAAATGCACCCTTCTCCTTTTTCAGTGGCATGTTTTAAAGCAGGGGTAGGCAACCTAAGGCCCGGGGGCCGGATGTGACCCAATCGCCTTCTCAATCCGGCCCGCCGATGGGCCGGCAATCAGGGTGTTTTTACATGAGTAGAATGTGTCGTTTTATTTAAAATGCATCTCTGGGTTATTTGTGGGGCATAGGAATTCGTTCATTCCCCCCCCCTCAAAATATAGTCTAGCCCACACATGGTCTGAGGGACGATGGACCGGCCCACGGCTGAAAAAGGTTGCTGACCCCTGTTTTAAAGGGTCAAAAACCAGGGTGGAACTCTTCATGCAGCAGCTGTGCCCCTTGATGACCTCTGGAGTGCTCCAGAGTATCTCTCCATGACACCCTTATTACCTGGCATTCTGGCAGTAATGGTGGTGCTCCTGCATTGGAGAGGGTTGTGCTAGAGGACCCTTGGGGTCCCTTCCAACACTACAATTCTATGATTCCATGACTCCAGAGTAAGTTCTTTAGCAGTCATGGTCTCCAGCAGCTTTGGTTCTCCTTTGTGTTTAGAAGCCAGCGTTCCTTCCTAATAATACTGGCATCATTATACAGCGAATCAGATTTGATGATACAACTATGCCACTAGTGCTAGGAAGAAGAAATCCTTCTAAAACAGAAAACCACATGGAAGCTGAAGACACCCATGCCAGTAAACAACAGTAAACAGCAACACATGCTTTTGAGAGGGGTTTGGGGGGTGGCAATCAGTTTGAGACCCTTAAAACCCAGTATGTGCCTGAAATATTTGGGGAAGGGCCCATAGCTTAGTGACAGAGCTCATGTTTTTCATGCAGAAGGTCGCAGGTTCAGTCCTGGATATCTCCTAGTAGGGGTGAAGAAACTCCAGTCTGAAACCCTGGAGAACTTCTGCCAGTCAGAGTAGATACTGCTGAGACAGGTCAATGGTCTGAACTCAGTTTGAGGAAACCTCTGTTTCTTTCCTAAGAGTACAGTTCGGCCCCAGATGAAATCAAACTGAAGGCCACAGTCTTTACAAAGAAGATGTTGAAATTCTAATACATAGCTTAACATAGAATGGGCACATACAGATGAGAACAGAGGACATTTCAGGCTGCTGAGACTGCAGTCGTTTCTGTTCTCTGTACAACGGACTGCTTTTCTCCTTAACAGACCAGGAACTGTCTAGAGCAAATGATCCTACCAGAATAAGAGAAGCAAAATTACCATGCATAGCTAAACCTTGGTATACTTGGATACCTTCGCATACAGCCAACAATAGTACAACATAAGACTTCTACTTACAGTCACAGCAAGTGGCAAGGTGACATGATAGTAAAATCAAACAATAAAGGCAAATAATTAATGTTCTCACGTCCACATTTTTTTAAGGGAAAGAATGCTTACGGTCCAGTGGGGAAACACACCTCTAAATGGTGCATGCGATTACTCCACCCCTGACCCCTTGGTCCTTGTCCTAACAGTGCAAATGCACATTTTTGTAGAACCCGCTGGAAACCCAAATAAAAATGTATAGCTAAGCAGTAATCTGGAAACAATAGACTGAGCAGAGAGCTTAGCATTTTGCATTATATTGCATGTTTGTTTTCTCCTGCCGGTTAACCTATTGTCAGCAAGGGCAGGATATGCCAAGAGATTGTTATAACGAGCTACTTAGTGTAAGTGATTAAATGCTTGCTGGTTTCTGTACGGGAATCCAGAGTTATGCTTTAGCCATCTCATTCTATCTGTGGAAGATATTGCTTGAAAACCTGCATGTACTCCCCAGCAGGGATACCACTGTGTCCATCTTAGGGTGCCGGATCTTACCCTTAAGTTGTTCTAACTGAATTTAATATTGTCTTTTTACACTTTCTACCCACCCAGGGACCTTATGCTGAATGACATGTAATAAATTTTATTCACGGCAACAACTGCCCTGGACATTGGCCACATACTGTTAGATACTCCAGTGCATCAGGAGAGAAGGCACCTGCAACATTTCCTGCCTCTTTACTTCCTGGTCCTTTTACTTGCCTTCTCCCTCTGCTGTGTGGCACACCTGGATAACGTTTGTCATAACTGATGAGAGAGGGAGAGGACAGCAAAGCTAGGTAGAGCCAGTGTGGTGTAGTGGTTAAGAGCGGTAGACTCGTAATCTGGTGAACCGGGTTCACTTCCCCGCTCCTCCACATGCAGCTGCTGGGTGACCTTGGGCTAGTCACACTTCTCTGAAGTCTCTCAGCCCCACTCACCTCACAGAGTGTTTGTTGTGGGGGAGGAAGGGAAAGGACATTGCTAGCCACTTTGAGACTCCTCCAGGTAGTGATAAAGCGGGATATCAAATCCAAACTCCTCCTCTTCTTCTTCTTCTAGGTAGGGAGAGAATGGTCATCAGAAATTATGCCGGCCTTGTTTCCATTTACACCTGGCGATCTAAAGGTACTTGTCTGGTGGACACAGCAGGAGGTGACAATTCCACCTGTCTTCCCTTCTCCAAGACCACAGGTAGTGCATGTTATTTTCCCCAGCATGCAAGGGTGCTAACATGGGGTGTCAGATTTGATTCACAGCCATTTCCCCCACCCCTTCAGAAAACTGGAGGCTGGTTTTGTCCATTTGTCTCTAACACATGGCATGTGCTTGCAACTGAAGAATAAATGAACTGATTGTTCTGGGGCTGAGGCGGTGCACTTGGATGGGATCAGACACACGACCCCTCCTGTTCCTTAGCCAAATCTTGGCAGCAGGTACTAACAAGCACTGTAAGGGAGCTGTATAACAATGCCAAGGGGAGTTGCCTATGGCGTTGGAGGGGTACTGTCAACTCTCTTTGCCAGTGTTGGACCACTCTGCTTGCTGCCGCCATTTCTGGCATGGACGTGGAGAGAATAATCAGGATGCTGGAGAGGGGGAAAATAAATAATAAGCAAGCAAAGCCAGCTTGTCAGTGTTCAGGAATTGGAATTAAGAGCGCTGACCAGCGCTGACCTTTTGTTTACATTTCCCTCTGAAACGAGGAAATAATTGCAGTTTCTATATGATGCTGCCTTCAAATTACACCCTCTCTCCTTGCTTTATTCAAGACCAGCCAGTGATGACATTAGAGTCCTGAATCAAAACTAAGTGGTTACTATGGTGTCAGGCTGAAATTATGAATCTCAGAGTCCGCCTGCTTGGAGAAGGAGCAGAGATGGACACATAATTAAAACTGGGGTGGGGTGGGGGGGGAGAGAGAGAATAGAAACCACATTGTATCTGAATAGCAGCAAGATTACATTTCCTAAGCTCTGGTTTAGAGGGGGGGAAATTAGATGTGCTTAGAAATGCAGTTAAATGCATAATCAAGTTGCAGGAACAATTCGCTCAGCTTGTATTGCTGGCCTCAGCTTTACCACCTACCTGCTGGTCCGCCACCCCTCCCTCCCTCCCAATAGTTAGTGTTGAGAATAATAATTTTCGAAAGGTAGTGTAACAATGCATTTGGCACTTGGAAAGGGCTCAAGTGCCCTCCGCTGTGGTTCTTCCCCATAGAGAGCAGCGACAAGCAGCGAGATGATTGAGGAGAGACGCAGAAGAAAGTCTGGGGTATCGGGAAGCAGGACTGATTTTGTAATTTCAGCTGTCATTAGCTGAGCTCATTGTGGGCTTGATAGATCTATGCTGCTTTGTTACAGTTAAGTGGACTGATTGTGGAACACAGAAACATTTTTAGTGACATGACGGCTAATTTAGAAAAGGGGAAAGAAAGAACATGCATTATTCCGTAATTGAGTCTCACTCCCAGAACAGCCCTGCCTGTAGCTAAAGTCACTTGGGAATTTGATACTGGTCTTGCAGGCGGATGGCAAGGAGGGGGTGAAATATTTTCATCAGGGAATTTAATACAATGTACCTAATGCATTTTCAACCGGGGTGGGGCAGGCCAGTGAATCGCAAAAGCCACCTGCCTCTTCCCCCATCCCATTTTAAGACTGAGAGGTGAGGACGGCAAATGAGAAAGCATCAATTCAAAGGCAGGCAGAGCAGAGCAGCTCAGATTTGGTCCACTGACAACCAGCAGAGCCTGTGCTGGTCTGGCCCCCTCCTTACTCAATTGCCCCATTTCTGGGTTTTCCACTGATTACTAGAAGCATGGTTGATGATGGTGGTAGCTTCCACCCACCTCCTTCTTTGGCCTCATTAATTGCCCTGCCTCTGTCATCTCTCATTCTCTCGTCTATGTAGACCTAATCAAATAAGCAAGCTGCTGGTCGAAGCTACACTTTGTATAGCCATTATCACTGTTCGTACTGATTTAACATACCAATTAATCTCTTCAAACTTTGGCCTGCTGTCTACTGCTAATTTCCCCAAGATATAAGTGTAAAAGCAGCCTCCCTCTGGAGCACTGTGACGCAGGGCACAAAATCTTAGAAAAATACATGCCCATGGATGATCTGCAAGCGTGTGTGAACATATGGTTGGGGACATGCCTTAACACACTTTGACTCCAGGGGTTCAATGAACCTATCTTTGCCTGGGACTATAATAATTGGGATTGCCCAGTATCTGGGAGGCCACAAGAGAGAAGCAGTTCATTATGCTTGGATCGACAGTTGCCCGGCAGTGAAATAAATGGGTTCCACTATGATGGAGTTAAATCAAGTCCAATTGACAAAGGTAGCTCTTCAGAGCTCAAGTCCTGAAACTTCACAGTTTTAAATCCAAGCATTTGTCGAAGAAGAGGATATTCACATCCGAATTAGTAATTTGAAAGGCACTATTTGTTTCAGCTCCGTAGATGACTTTGTTAACGAAGGTCTTGTTTCAGAGAAGTACTTGAGAATGTATTGAAAACCCATTGACTGCAACAGACTTGACTTATGTACTTGAAGTTAATGACACAGCTCAGCGCTTCATTGTATGGAGATGCTTTTTATAACTAAGATGTAATTCTGACTGTGGAATCTATATGCCCAGAGATGATGGCAGAACTATGACCTTAAGTTAAATTAATGAAGGGTTAATGTACAATTAACAACAGCTAATCAATGTCTATCAACTGAGGCAATGTCTTATAGTTGTTCTTAGACTGCAGGCGGCATATTTATGGATGTTGCTGTAAGACAATCATATTTATCCAGCAACTGAGAAGAGGGAAAGGAAATGGGGTATCATGCTCATTTTTCAAATCTACTAGATTTGAAAAGAGAGAAAAAGAATAAGTAGCTAGGTAAGTTGGAGGGAGGAGCTGGAGAAGAACTCTGGTGTAGTAATGTTTTTATTTTGAAGGTAGGCATTATGAGTCCCCGAACTAGTGGTTTACGTGTTTCAAAGACATCACTTAAATTTTGGAAATTTTCCTTGTTAAACTGGAACTCAAGAGGAGCAGATCACAAGGGAGAATTATTATTATTTTTAAAAATATTTTTTATTGGATTTTTAATCTTTAACAAATTTACATCTTATAATATAACCACAGAGCATATTCCCTACCCCACCCCCACCCCACAACTTCCCCTAACTTCCCTTTCTGGTTTGTAACATATTAACTCATCCTGCCTGTTATCTTTCCTAAATATAATAATCTTTAAATTAACCTTCTATAGTTATCTTGTTAATTGTAAGCATTTTTAGTCAAACCCTGCAAGTGAGTCCATTTCCTTACATTGTTTCTGTAGGTACAACATAAAAGGTTCCCAGTCTTTTTAAAAATCTCTGTGTTCCTTGTCCTTAAGTCTTTCAGTTAGCTTCACCATTTCAGCGTATTCCATCAGTTTTTCTTGCCATTGTTCTTTTGTTGGTATTTCATCAGCTTTCCATCTTTGGGCTAGTAAAATCCTAGCTGCTGTTGTGGCATACATAAATAGTTTCTTCTTTCCTTCTGGCAAATCTTGACCTAAAATGCCTAGCAAAAAGGCTTCTGGTCTCTTAGCAAAAGTTATCTTAAACATCCTTTTCATTTCATTATAAATCATTTCCCAATAGTTTTTAATTATTCTGCAATTCCACGACATGTGAAAAAATGTACCTTCCTTTCCTTTACATTTTCAGCACTTATTAGAGCTTGTTCTATACATTTTTGCCATTTTTTGCATGTGTAATATACCATCAATACATCATTTTCATATAATTCTCTTTTAACACTATACAATCAGTAAATTTTAAATTATTTTCCCATAATTTCCCCCAGTCTTACATTTGTATATTATGTCCTATATCTTGTGCCCATTTAATCATTGCAGATTTGACCTCTTCATCTTTAGTCTCCCATTCTAACAATAAATTATACATTTTCTTTAAAAGTTTGTTATTATCATCTACAATTTCTCTTTGGAATCTGGATATGGTATAATCAAATCCTTTCTTATTATCTTCTTTAAAGACCTCATTTAACTGCCGATGTTGCAGCCAGTCATAAGGAAGAATTAGAACATATCCACACTTAGCTTTGGTCTTGCTCAGACATGGAGTTTTTAAGTGTGGACTGTGCTTTGAAAGAGTGGAGTAAAGGAAAATGTGGATAAGCTGTTACTTGTACAGGAGTAAAGGAACAAAATTGGGAAAATCCTCTAATCCCTACTTTTGAGAAAGGTTGTGGGGCCAGGTAAGACTGTAAAAGTGTATCTGTTCTGAGGGATTTCCAAAATAAGGGGAATCCATTGTAAACTGCTTTGAAGTTCTATTAGAATCAAACAGGATACAGTGGTACCTCGGGTTACATACACTTCAGGTTACATACACTTCAGGTTACAGACTCCGCTAACCCAGAAATAGTACCTCGGGTTAAGAACTTTGCTTCAGGATGAGAACAGAATTTGGGCTCCAATAGCAGCAGGAGGCCCCATTAGCTAAAGTGGTGTTTCAGGTTAAGAACAGTTTCAGGTTAAGAATGGACCTCTGGAACGAATTAAGTACTTAACCCAAGGTACCACTGTATAACTTTTGTTAAGTAAAAAACAAACAAACAACAGCCAGTAGATCTAAAGTGAAGCATTCAGATAAATATTAATACTATGCTCTGTGGCTGTACTGTTCTGAGGGCGATGAAATGTGGGGTTCTATGGATTTTGCTAGTTGTGACTTTTGGATAGCTGAGGCTAATTGCTTAAAAGAGCTCCTTATCCTAACTGCAGAATTGCCAGTTGACACCTGGGCAATTTGCAACAGATTAGGAACGGATATGGCAAGAGCACCACACATCGCATTTCCACAATCAATACAGCTAAAGAGAGAAGGTCTTTAAAAACAAACAAAAGCCCCTTTGCATCTTTTGCATCTTAGTTCTATACAAATGAAGAATCCAAAAATGCAAACTCAGAAAACGGGAGCAGTGCACTGACTTGATTAGGGAGCTATTTCTAATATTTTTTAGGTTCAACTGTCCTTAAAATTGCTGCCATTAAAAAGGCTGCATTGACTCTAGTAATTATTACGTCAACTTTGTTCCATGAGAGGTAATCGCTCCCTCCAACACATGCTGAGGGCTCTTTTGAGACCCTGCCAAAGAAACAGAGTCCAGTTGTTTAGGCAGTTGGTGGGATTCAGCTGCATAATCTTATGACGGCTGACTGAACTGAATAAACATGCAGCAGCCTACATGTGCAATGGACAGTTCGCAACCCAAGATTGAGATGTGGGGCCCCAGAAACCTGGCACAATTTCATTTATGTATATGGAAAATCTATAGACCTCTGCACATTAACAACTATCCTAGTGGTGAACAATAAAAATAGAATAAATAAGATAGATAAAAAACAGTTTTCAAAAAAAGAAAAGAAAAAGAAAGATATTGCCCTTGAGTCAACTCATTATTCTCAGAAAGCCAGCAGAAGTAGGATTTTTTTTAGCATCCAACAGAATATGACTGCAATAAGGCAATCCCTCAGATATTCTGGTCCAAAATTGCTTAGGGCTCTATATGCTAACAGTAAACCTTAAATCTGACCCAGAAGCATAACAGCAGCCAGTCCTGTCCTGTCACCACTGGTGTTATGTGTTGAAAGAAGGCAACCTGAGCCACAAGCTATGTCAATGTGTTCTGCACTGGCTGTAGCTTCCAGAACAACCATAAGCACGGCCTCACATAGACCTTTTCCTTCAGAGGGAGTTCAACTCCAAGCAGAACATGCATCTGACCTATATCCCAGACAGTAGAACCACTCATCTATAGAGCTTGTCTTGCCTAGGATTCAGTCTCAGTTTAAGGACCCTTCATACAGACACTGCTTCTGAGCCACACCTGACTCAGATGTCACAGAAAAATAGACTTGTGTGTCATCAGCATACTGATGACACTTTGCTCTGAGTCTCCTAATGACCACACTCTATGTCTTCAAACAGGTATTAAACAGCGTGGGTGACAAGATTAAACCCTGTAGTGCCCCATAGCATAGTTGTGAGGTTGAGGACAGGCAGCCCCTTAAAGCTACTTTCTGAAATCAACCCTATAGGTAGGAATGGAATCACTGAAGAACAGTGCCCTCAAATGACATCTGGCAGAGTTGGTCTAGGTTTACCATGGTTGATGGTATTAAAAGCCACTGAGAGTAACAAGAGCCACACTTCCTCTATCCCTCTCTCAATCAAGATCATCCATTGGGATGGCAAAGGCCTCTCTAGGTCAGAACCCAGACTGGAATAGGTCTAGATCATCAGTATCATCCAATAAGTCCCCAGAGCCCTCTCAATCATCTTCCTTAAAAAATGAGGATGCCAGAATGGTTTCAGACTGGACACTATATGGAGTAAAGAATTACACTGGTCAACAACAAATTTGTTGTCTGCGTTTTTTCAGTTGATTTAGGACCAATCTGATGCACTGAATCAAAAAATCACATTGGTTTTGCTCAATCAGGTCAAGTTTTTGAGCTATGGCCACATGTCCTTTTTTTACGTTTTTGTTCACATGTACGCTTGTGTGGAGCATTTTAGAAGAAGCTGGTGGGGGTAAAATGCCATGTCAAATAATTGTTTTGATTGGAAATGATTATTTTAATGACAAGAAGTATTCAGGTCCGATAGTTCTGGGTGATTATATCGAAAAGGGATCAGTTTGAAGTCATAAAACCTCGAAATCTTCCATAAATTGGTGCGGCAAAGCATAAAGTTGGGGGATCAAAACTAAGTTAATGGGGCGGCCGCCCTACGAAGAATTGTCAAAGGACTCTGCCAAACTGTTGGCATCCAGATTGAAGGAAAAAAACCTCCTCTCTGACAGTGCACGCATCAGCTTCTTCCGCAACAGGCATCAAGAGTACCTCCGTTTTTTCTTGGAAGAGAAGGACTTCTGCTCAAGCTCGGAGTGCCACAGTACGAACCCAAAGATTGGAGACTGTTCATTGACAGCAGCAAGAGATCACTGAAATGTGTTCTGCTACACAACGGCAACCAGTTTGCCTCTATAGCCCTGGCTCACTTGACTACACTGAAGGAGAACTATGAAGCAGTGAAGTATGTGCTGGAGAAAATTGGTTATGATCAGCATAAGTGGTTTATTTGTGTTGACCTGAAGATGGTGACCTTTTTGTTGGGACAACAGTCTGGCTTCACCAAGTACCTATGTTTTCTGTGCATGTGGGATAGTAGGGACCGTGCTCAGCATTACACGAAGAAGGACTGGCCTGTGCGGGAGGAATTGGTGCCTTGCAAAGAAAGGAACGTCGTCAATGACCCTCTGGTGGACAGAGACAGAATACTCTTCCCACCGCTGCACATCAAGCTCAGCTTAATCAAGCAGTTCACCAAGGCTCTGGACAAGGATGGTGACTGCTTCATTTACTTGTGCCAGGCTTTTCCAGGATTGACCATGGAGAAGTTGAAAGCTGGCATCTTTGACGGTCCTCAGATCCGTCAGCTCATCAGAGATCCAGAGTTCGGAAACTCAATGAACGAAGTGGAACTGGAAGCATGGAAGGCATTTGTTCTGGTAGTGAAGAACTTTCTTGGCAACAATAAGGCCAGAAACTACGCAGAACTTGTCAACAACATGCTGACTGCTTTCAGAAACCTGGGCTGCAACATGAGCGTCAAGATGCACTACCTATTTTCACATATGGACCGGTTTCCTGAGAACCTGGGTTCAATGAGTGACGAGCAGGGGGAGAGATTCTATCAGGACATGAAAGAGATGGAGACCAGGTATCAAAGTCGCTGGGACGCAGTCATGATGGCTGACTACTGTTGGACTCTGAAGAGAGACCTCCCTGCCGCTGAGCATTCCAGGAGTTCCAAGAAACAGAAGTTCAAGCCCTGAAGTTTGAAAAATGGTGAAGCAACATGCAGTTTATGTGTACTTACCTTTATCAATGCCCACCATTCAGTATACAGTAATTGATGTTTCTATCAGGTAATCAATATATGTTGTTGGAAAAACATTTTTTTCCTCTTAAAAACATATTTAGGATGATATGTGTTGACAAAAATCAGCTGATAATGCCACAAAAATGTAATCGATTTTGTCACAAGATCTGATTTTTTTCAAATCAACACAGCACAAAAACCTGACCTGATGGAGAGAAACGAATGCCATTTCCTGATTCAGCAGTGCAAAAATACCCTAAATCAGTTGTAGAAATCTAGACAACATTCAAAAAGTAAAAAATTGTTGCCCAGTGTTATTATTAAGTGGAATTTAGGCTGGATCTAAGAGTGGACTCTTATCACTTCAGGCTACAGGAGGTAATTATAATCTTCAGATTCTAAGCTACTAGTGCTCCTTCTTTTTCCTGTTTGGGAATTGTAGACCTGACATGATACGTAAAAGAGGAAACAGCTAAGAAAGCTTGATGCTGCTATTGGATTGAACTAATTCAGATTAACCAAATCACTGAATTAATTCAAAAGTATCTGAATTAAACCTGAAAGTGGTTCCTATAATTGTCAGGTGAACAGAATATCCCTTTTGCAGTGGAACTTTGGGTGATTTTAAATTTAATTCCACTGCATTTAGCTTTTTTTTTTCACCTATTTGAATTGTGATGCTGCTGTTTAAGCTTAAAGGTAATAATTTCTGGGGGAAATAAATAATGCAATTTTTCACATTGCCCTGTTGTGCATTTTGATGTTTCCTCAACCTTCTTAAGTATATTTTATACTTCAGCAGAGCAGCTCATAAAATTCTAAAGGCTGGAAGGCTGGTGTGTGGGAGGGTGTATGTCTAAAGGATGAAGACTATGTGAATGAATTGTGCATTGGGGGGGATGAACTGGAAATAGTTCCTTTTTAAAATGAACTTTCTAGAAATTTGGACAGACCCCTTTTAGAACTAAGCTTGTTCTCAGATCCCAGAATTATAGAAGCGTAGAGCTGAAAGGGACCCAAAGGATCATTCTAGTCCAATCCAACCGCAATGCACACCCAAACTTTTCTGCAAAATTTGGAATACACCAACCAACAAGCAGAAAGGAGAGGGGACCTCCTTTCCAGCAACCCTTCAATATCTATTCAGAGATCAAAGGGTATTTTCATTGTACAACTAATTTCAGTTCATGCATGCAAACCAAATCTTAAAGCAGAGTAGAAGCACAGAATCCATTCAGCAAAACCCCTGTTGAAAACCCCATGAATGGTCTAGCTGCAATCTGACAATTTACAAAACTTTTGTCTTTAACTTAGACATTTGTTTAAAATCACGTGCCATATTGTGAAGTGCAGAAAGTAACAGACTCACTCCTGGCTGGGTGAACATGTGTCCCCAGGGAAGCCAGATGGTGTACTCTGGGATGGATTTATATGCCTTTTCTAGAAGGTACTTCTAGTTCAGTCCCGAGGGTCTTAAAGACTGAGAATGTTGCTGTCCCCACAATCTAGCTTGGCCCTCTCTGGAATGTGTAATTGGAGTGCCATTGAAAACAATACATCCATAACACAAAGATGTGTTGGTCTCCCAGAACTTAGATTGGATGCAGGGGAAGTTTCAGGTTTAGCTCCTTCATCTTTGTCATTGCAGAATATAAATGGTATGATTAAGGGAAATACTTGAGAAAATAGAAATATTTGGCCAATTCTGTGGTGCTTTAATTAAAATTAATACTATATCTTATTGGAGCTGAAAGCACAAAGCTGCATGTGTAGCTGAATATGTTGAACCAATTAGGCAAG
This sequence comes from Podarcis filfolensis, assembly GCF_964270895.1. Classification (NCBI taxonomy): domain Eukaryota; kingdom Metazoa; phylum Chordata; class Lepidosauria; order Squamata; family Lacertidae; genus Podarcis; species Podarcis filfolensis. The sequence continues at coordinate 39,081,468 of NC_139605.1, read as the reverse complement.
CCAAATAAGACTGTCTAAATGTAATTGCAGACTTCTCCATTCCCCCATTACGTCAAGTATTGCTAATGCTATTATGCTTTTGACAGGTGGCCCCTGTTAACTGAGCAAATCAATAATATATCTGAGCCCAGGGAGAAGAAGGGGGAAACTCAAATACCATTTGCATTGCTGTCAGGGATCCCAAAACATTTCGGCTAAACCTCATTGTGTCCCTCTAAGCTAAGGTTGGCACCACTAACTGGCTTTTATGAAAGGTAAAAGTAAGAACACTGAGATTAAGAGCTTTCCTGGTATTAGAGCTGACTTAAAATCCCAGTGCAAACAAGGCACATGTAGGCTTTAGTTCAGCGTAGCACAACATCATAAACGATGGTTGGGGCGACTTGAAGGATGTACCTGTAGGCATTAATCTTGCTTTCTAAAGCTGGCTTTTACTCTGTATTTAAGGGCTCCAAGTGGAAAACCAGTTCTGCATAAGAATCTCTATGACTCACACAAAAGCGCTGGTGTGTATGTGTTTCCTTTTTTACCCTATTGGAGAAAGTTGAAAGCAGCCAAAAACAAAACATTCAATAAAAGAAGACAGTGCAGCCTTTCTGGAACCTGACCGTCTTGGAATGTAGGTCAAGTTAGGAAGCTTCAAAGGGCCATAGCTCAGTTGATAGAACATCTGTTTTGCATGCTCAACATTTCAAAGCAGGGCTGGGTGGGGGGGAACCTTGCCTAAAACCCTGGAGAGCCATTGCCAGTCAGTGTAGACAATACTAAGGTAGATGCTGACTCAGTTTATGTTAGCTTCCTATGCTCTTACATTTGAGAATCCCCTCACAAAAATCTTGTTACCCAAAAAACTAACACGCCAAAGAAAAGACTAAGCTGAAGGCATTCTACCCAACATGCTCATTTGTGCTGGTCCCGAGGGCTAACCGTGCAGTGAGGTCTGAGTCCAGTCTGAGGTTGAGGTGCAGTATGGAGGCTGTCTATCAAAGCTGAAGCTAGGTCTAAGGCAGGGAGTCGGGTGAGGTCAGGAACTCTGGCAGAAGAGCAGGACAGGGTGCAGGCAGGAACAGGTTACCAACAATGTTGCTCCCACAACCTGGGACTGGGGCTGGCTGGCTTTTATCTGCCCCGAGGCATAGGGCGGCCCCGGTCCACAGGTGACTCACCTCTCCTGGCCTGGAGGCGAGCACTACTCCTGCGGGAACTTAGTTCCCTCTGCCTCTCTGCCCTGAGCCTCTGCAGTTCAGGAGAGGCTGGGGGTTTACTGGACCCGGAGGCAACCTCAGCTTCCCCTGACAGGGCTGAGAGTGGAGCACCTGCAGGCAATGGGTCCTCCATCACCTCAGGAGCCAGAGCAGACTCAGCTGGTGCGTGCACCTGAGGATCCAGCACAGGTGAGGACCCTTCAGGCTCAAGCCCCAGCCCTGGCTCAGCTGGTTCTGGAGGTGGGGACTCCTGTGCAGGCTGGGATTCCTCAGGTTCAGCCTCCGAGTCTGAATCCCAGGCCATCACATCATTTTTCACAATGACTACGAAGTTTTTTTGATGCGCAGGAGTATTCAAACGGGTGATCCGTCACCCGCAGTCTGAAGTGATAGAGCCCAGAAAAGGCTGGACAATGTGATTATTTCTGAATAGGTATTTCGGCCTTTATCAGCTGTATGCAATTGTACACTCTCTTACAATGGAGAACACCTTTGGACACAGTGCAATTTATTTCTGAGAAAACACCCATCGGGTTGCAGTGTAAAGATTCTTTCTCCTACCTTTAAGGAAAAGACCTATTGGATTTCAGCTGCTTCCTCGATCTTGATCAATTTATAGCACAGCTATAAATCTCTTGAGAGTTCAGTATTGCTTTGCCCAATTGAGATTAAGTGGACTTGAATGAGATGGCCTCCCCTCACCCTCGTCTTCTGTTTGGTGATGGCAAACCAAGCCTTGCAGAACAGAGTGAGTGCCACAAGCCTTGTCTAAGCCTTAACCTGAAATACAGAATGACAGAATAGGAACACTGGAGGTGATCTAAACTTTATCCAGCCTCTTGCACTGAAACAAGATAAAAAAGGGGGCCTTTTTAGACTGTGTGGTGTTTGTTACAGTCCCACACTGAAGATTCCTGGTCCTGCCCCTGGTCTGAGGTTTCAACATGAGGCTATGTGGTGCTAAAGTTATGTTCCCAGTGCATCCAAGATGCCTTGCTTTGGCATCTTATGGGTAGCATACTCTTCAACATTTCTCCAATGAAAATAGGAACATCCTGTTCAATTTAAATAATTTATACCCCACCCATTTGACTGGGTTGCCCCAGCCACTCTGGACGGCTTCCAACATATATAAAAACATAATAAAACATTGAATATTAAAAAAGCTTCCCTATACAGGGCTGCCTTCAGATGTCTTCTAAAGGTTGTATTTTTACTGATTTCCTTGGCTCGGGGGGTCACATAACTCCATACCCTCCAACATTTTCTGATGGAAATAGGGATGTTATAAGGAAAAGTGGGACATTCTGGGATCAATTCAGAAATTATTGTGATTATTTATATACCACCCTATACCCAGGGGTCTCAATCCGGTTCACAGAAACCAGGACAACTTCTGTAAATTTGGGACTGTCCCTGGAAAACAGGCACACTTGGAGGATCTGGGGTAAGAAGGAAGGAAGGACGCACTGAAGAAACAGTGGTCAGCAGCAGGGGACATAAATGGCACCAACAGTAAATAGGATGAGCATTGGTGGGATATAGCTCACTGGCAGAGCAGCTCCTATGCATGCAGAATATCCCAGGTTCAATCCCTGGCATCTCCAGGTTTGAATGGGAAATAATTTTATTTTTTTGAAAAACTGAAAAGTTGTTGCCAGTATATACAGAAAATACAGAACTTTTCGAACCACTGTTCTTCCAAAAGCAGCTTCCTATCTTTGCCTTATCTCTGTTTACATGTCCTCCCCCCCAAAAAAAAACCAACAACCACAACATGGCCCCACAGCTTCCTACCCTATAACAGGGTGGCAAACAGCTCAGCACTAATGCATAATATGTGCCGGACGTGGCAAGTGGAAGATCAGTGGGAAACAACAGCCTAAGGTAGGAAGCTCAGGTAGGCTGGCCTCAACTAGAGCCAGGGCTTTCTCGGCAGCGGCTCCAATCTGGTGGAACGCTCTGTCACAAGAGACTAGGGCCCTGTGGGACCTGACATCTTTCCGCAGGGCCTGCAAGACAGAGTTGTTCCACCAGGCCTTTGGTCAGGGCACAGCCTGACTCCCTCCTCTGGCAACCTGCACAGAATTTTGCTTAACGGTTGCCATTAATTTGATTTTAATTAATTTTTATAATGAAATGTTTTAAGAATGTTGGATTATTTGATTGTTTGATTATTTGATTGCTGTTAGCCGCCCTGAGCCCGGCTTCGGCTGGGGAGGGTGGGATATAAATAAAATTTATTATTATTATTATTATTATTTGACCAACTTCCACATCTTTGGCTTTCCTGCGTCGAAACAGTTGGAATTTTGCCTGCCTGCATTACTTCTCTCTCCTTTGTACACAGCATCTACCCATGCCTGAACCCCGGTAGCGAAAGATGAGAAAACACTGCTTATAATGGATTGATCTGTGCATTAAGACTCTGACCCCCGCGAAGGAGGCCTGGTAAAACTGCAGTGTGTGCTTAACAATTAGTGCCTCCTTAGTGCTCACTAACTGTTGTTTCTCTATCCCTCTCCCACTTCATCCACTTTCACTGAATCACAGAGTTGCTGTCATCTAGGCAGTGGCGTTTGCATTGTTGATCAATAGGTGATTAACACTTCTGACGCACCCAAGGGTATGTGTGTGTGCCTGAGCTTTGCTTATTACAGAAGTATCAAATTTCTCAGACCCACCATCACAGCAACACCATCATTCTCCCCCTTCCTTTTTGATGACTTGTTCATATTGCATCCTTATTTCTCATATCCGTACATATTGCAATACAATACAATACAATACAATGCAATACAATAGTTTCTTGATCTTTTCCAAAAGCAAAAGTCACACAGAGTGGACTAAAAGGACAGTCTCATCACAGTTACAAGCATGTGCAAATGAATGCTCTGGGGCAGGGGTAGGATTATGGCTGCTGGATGTATTTTCCATCATGTACACTCTGCAACAATGGAGCATACTGATTTTGTGTTCAGAATCTACATGCACTGGGCTATACATGTGTAGGTCCTCCTGCACACCTAATCGACACAGCAGTTTGAACACCTGCTGTTCTTATTTATAACTTACTGTATATACCTCACCTTTCCTCCAAGAATTTCAAGGTGCCATGCATGGCTCTCCCCCACATTTTATCCTCATAATAACCTTGTAAGAACACAAGAAGAGCCTGCTGGATCAGGCCAATGGCCCATCTAGTCCAGCATCCTGTTCGCATAGTGGCCACCCAGATTTCTGTGGGAAACCCACAAGCAGGATTCAAACACAAGAGCCCTCTCCCCTCCTGTGGTTTCCAGCAGCTGAAATTTGGAAGCCTTACTGTCTCTGACCATGGAGGCAGAGCATAGTGATCATGATTGGCAACTATTGATAGCCTTACCCTCAATGAATTTGTCTTTTGTCTCTTTTAAAGCGGCAGCTAGACTGGTGATTGGGAGTGGCCACTGAGACCACATAACACCAGTCTTGAAAGACCTACATTGGCTCCCAGTATGTTTCCGAGCACAATTCAAAGTGTTGGTGCTGACCTTTAAAGCCCTAAATGGCCTTGGTCCAGTATACCTGAAGGAGTGTCTCCACCCCCATCGTCCAGCCCGGACACTGAGGTCCAGCGCCGAGGGCCTTCTGGCGGTTCCCTCACTGCAAGAAGCCAAGTTACAGGGAACCAGGCAGAGGGCCTTCTCAGTAGTGGCACCCGCCCTGTAGAACGCCCTCCCACCAGATGTCAAAGAGAAGAACAACTACCAGACTTTTAGAAGACATCTGAAGGCAGCCCTGTTTAGGGAAGCTTTTAATGTTTGATGTATTACTGTATCTTAATATTTTGTTGGAAGCCGCCCAGAGTGGCTGGGGAAGCCCAGCCAGATGGGAGGGGTATAAATAATAAATTATTATTATTATATTATTATTATCCAGCTTGGTGGCCATTGCTGAATCCAGTAGGAGAGAGTTCCATAATTACCTATACACCGTCTGATAAAACTTTCTTTTATGTGTCCTGAATCTTCCAAGATTCAGCATCACTGGATGTCCATGAGTTCTAGTGTTACGGCAGAGGGAGGAAAAAACAAAATCTCTATCCACTTTCTCCATGCCATGGATAATTTCAGTAACTTCTACTATGTCACCTCTTACTTGCTTTCCCCCCAGCAATAATTCTGCTGAAATAAAATGGGCCAGATTTTGCTTTGCTCCCTTCTATCAAATAAGCAAGTTGGTAACCAACAAATACAAATCTTGCTCACTCGACTTCTTCCAAAGGCTTCCTGACCTTCTGCCTATGGTGCTCTGATCCCTTAAAAGGGTTTCCCGTCCTTTGTTTGGAAGCACAAAGGTAAAGAAGGGCAAATGCACTCAGAAAGAGGAATGATGCTCTGGTGAATGAAAGGGAAAGATAACCAACAGGCCCCCCCCCCTCTACAAGTGAGTGTGGTCAAAGGCACAGAGGAGATAAAAACCACTCTATATGATATAACACTTTACCCTAGACTGAAATAGTGAAGCTGTGTTGAAGAGCTCCCCTGGGCAGTGTGTGTGTGTGTGGGGGGGGAATCTTAGAGGACAAGAAAATGGAAAGAATAGCATAGCTGTCCAAAAACCATGAAGGAAGATTTGAAGGCAGGTTGTCTCTGAATTTAGGTGTTTACACACTATGCAGCAAAGTACTCCAGCCATGCTGATAACAATTACAGAATGCTGATAACAATCATAGAATCATAGAATTGTATAGTTGGAAGGGACCCATGATGCGAATCGAGCAAGACTTTTTCCTGTATTTCTCAGTCACTAATATTACTTTAGTGCACATTCTCAAATTCACTGTGAATTAAAAGAGGGGGAGGGGGGAAAAGGGTGTTAAACCCCACCCCGATGTTATTTACTCAGTGCTGCTGACATTAAAGGGTTTCTTTAAGGGCCAGTGGGTTATTAACTTCCTGTCGCCTGCCACAATGATATGCTGTGACATATTGTCACTGCTTTCTACCGAAGCCTTAAACATTAATTGGGAAGTAAGATGAGTGAAGCGGCTTTAATGAGATACCTTGTTGTAACTTCTAACTTTACACATTATTTACAGTGATTCCACTAATGGTTCCATCCATCAGAGAGGAGGAGAGGGAAGGAGGGTGCGGTGAAATGGGTAGGAGAGAGAGAGAGAGAGAGAGAGAGAGAGAGAGAGAAAGAAAGAAAGAAAGAAAGAAAGATGAAGAGAAATACCTGGCGTTAGCTACTGCAGAATGGACTGATGTTGCAAGCAAGAGAGCTTCAGTTCATTAAATATTTCTGCTGTGCCCTTTTTCATGCACACGTTCTTTCTACAACCTCCTGAAGAAGTATGAACAGAATTATCACCATTATTGTTCTTATTAGCAGTGGGCAGGATCCAGCTAACGTGCCCGATCAGCACAAGGATTTCCTCTTGCCCAAGAGAGCTTTCCCATTCTCCTCCCCACCATGTGCCTTGTGTCCTCTCCAGATCCTCTCTGGAGGATTGGGGGAACCTCTATAAAAGATTAGGGTTCACGTGTTGTTGGGGGAGTTGAGGGAAAGTTCAGTTTTGAAGAGCAAATCCTTGCACTGAGGAAATGTGTTAGTCCGATACTAATGTTAGTCCTATCCACGTTTATGAACCACCCTTCCTCCAGTTATGAGTTGAGGTGGGGGGGGGGTTTATACTGCAATGCCTGAGTCCCTTCTAATTCCTGGATCCGGCAAGGATTCACCTCCTGGACTAGCCAGACCAGCTACCTGATGAGGTAATGGCCTAAGTATAGGTTGTTAAAGTTCCAAAGGAAGTGGCTCTGTGCTAGAGGCCAAATGGGTGCTTCCCCTTCCATCAATATGCAGGTGGTTAAAGGGAGAAAGGCCAGAGTTCTTTGTGTGAGCTAGAAGCAGGCTACAGGCTGAAACCTGTGAAAGAGAGACATGCTTGATTTCTGCTGGAATCCAAGGCTATGGGAGAAGCAGGACCCTCTTGGGGTGTTAATGCTATGAGCGCCTCCATCATAGGTTCAGGTTGTACATGTGTGTAACTAAATCACGTATCCTAAAGACACCACAGTCTCCATTGTCCCTCTTTTTGAGGAAACCAAATCCCGAGTAAGTTATGGGAACCCCTAGAATCTCACACCGCTCAGAGATTGGGGTGGCATGCAACATTATTATTATTATGTTTATGAATCACCCTTCCTCTAGCCAAACTCGGGGCAAAATACAACAAAGGATAAACAACAAAATTATGCCAGTGATTAAAACAAATATAGAACTAAAATATTCACAAAATAGCAGTCATTTATAAACAGAGACCCAGAAGGCAGAACATAATTCATTCCATTATTTTCTTTGCTTTTATATCACTGTAGCTCAGCTCACAGTGCCGGTTAACTTCATTAGAGGATAAAGGGGGTTTGTTACAGTGCTGTGCTGAAATCTGTCCTCTGGTTTCTTGAAAGTTTTCTTCCCTGGCTTTCATTTTTCTGCTCAACTCCCAGGGAACTTTAGAATTTCTCTCAAAGTTCCACAGGTGTGGGGTTTTAAGATTACCTTATTGTGTGGTGCTGTGGGTGGTTGTTTATGTTTTTTTCCTTTCCAGGAAACATTTCTCTAGTGCTCTGCAGCCCCCCGGCTGTTTCCACTTCCAAAACAACCCATGGAGGACTTACCTCACAATGTCTTCTTCTGGGCTTTAAGTGAAGCCCAGGCACTTGGGGAAGCTGCAGAGTGCAGGCCGCCAGAGAGGCCATTTTGTAGAACAAAAGGCAGGATACCCACAAGCATACTTTGGCTACCTCAGAAGCATGGCAAACACCACCAAACACCTGCATCTCATCCATCAGAGTTTCACCCAAAATTTATCTCGCCTTTGACATTTTTTGAATACAGTTAATTTTCTTATGTATTGATGAAGGGGAAAAAATGACAGAATGTTTTGGCACAGTACTAGTTTGTTCTTCCTGATCAATATGTGAATGCCAGGGGTCCTCACCTGCCCTCTCATCAACAGCACACAGACTTTCTGAGAGGTTCTCTCTGGGTTTAGGCTCTTTTGGGGTGCAATAGCAATACAAATTGAAACCGTCTTCAAACCAGCTTCTAGTAGCATCCCCTCAAAAAACAAACAAACAAAAAACTAGAAGTTGTGCCTTTGTAAAGAAATTGTTGTCAGAAACCTCCAGGGCTTCCACAGAACTACAGTTTTCAGAGGTGTCTGGCTGAGAGCAGCTTTTAAACTGGCTGCAATGTCTGTATGCCCTCAAAGATGTGTATGGTTATTGGGCTGGATCCTGAACCAGATCAGATGCCCAGCTTTAGCTAAATCAGAATGAGACAATCCCGGGTTGGCTCCCCCACAGTGACCCAGGGATGTCAAAATTTTGGGGCAGTGGTGAAGGTGAGGGAGAGGCAGTCAGCCTCTGCAGGGTCTGCTTCATGAAGGGAACATGCTGGCAAAGCAGGACCCAGTAGGATTGAACTCATGACTCATGAGCTGGTGAGGAGAATGTTTAATCCTGCTCTCTGGAGGGATCTGCTGGACCAGGGGAACATGCTGGCGAAAGATTGAATGCTGGGTGTCTCCTTCTTCTCCACATCTTGACAGTATGTTCAATTAGGGTCTACAATCCTGATTAAACTTGTGGTATTTGTGGGAGGAAGGAGACACAGCATCTCCTCCTCACCACCCCCAACTTCATGTTTATTTATCCTTTAAAACACTAATTAAAGATTAAGGCTGGCCCCCAACTGAATTCGGGTTCTAAATTCAGGGTGTGTCAGACCTGGACTGGATGGGGAGTGGGTATTTCTAACCCAAGTGGATAATAACCCCTCCTTCAGATCCTCTGATTCAAGTTTAGATTTGTATTTGATTATCTCTCGCCATTTCCTCATTCTCTCACGCATTTCATGCCAAATGCTACGTATCTTATTTCAATATTATTTATTCTTTTTGTTCATTCTGTGCTATCGTTCCTTCATTTCAGCGAGTCGGAATGGACACACCGCTTGGTTTATGGCCATGAGGAGTTTGCTTGATGAGCTCATAAAGAGAAAGGATTTAATATCTGGCTTTGAGACTTATGAAATAGCTAAATTTGACTGATATGAACTTCATTCCAAATATTCCATTCAGCTTTAGTCCCCTACTTATCGCATACGGCTGTGCTTTGTGGTTTAATTAGATCTGTCAGTTTCATGTTTAAGCAGCGAAATCAGTAACAAATGTCAAGTCTATACCAGGAAACAGTTACAGAAATAAAGATCCCTGCACTAGCATTATAAGGGCCCACTTTTGCCGCAGGGAGCTGAGCAGAAAAGAAAAAAATGCCTCGGTTTATTTTTCACTTTATGCCCAAGTTGCTGAGGGGTTGGTGGTGAGACGATGAATCAAAACTGATTCCAACCCCTATCCAAACAGTTATTTAAACCCCCAGGAACTTAACTATGTTGCCACTGGAAGTGTGATTACAGGGATCATTCTGTTTGTAATTTAATGGTTAATTAAGGCAGTGCTTTTTTCCTGGGGGACACAGGGGGACGCACACCCCTAAACATTTTGTGAATCTAAGTTTGGCCTCATTGAGGGCCAGTATTTCAATATGAGTAGGAAAATGAGAGTACCCCTAAACATTTTTTTAAGAACCCCCGCCCCACTGAATTAAGGCATCAGTAAGCCAATTAAACAAGGGGTGTGGTGGTGGTGGAGGTGTTGCTTATCAACGTAGTATTATCTTTGCTGCGATAGCACATGCTCTGATTGGCTGTGTAGTTCTGATGGAGGTTTTCTTTTGTATTTTTAGTTGTATGTTTCCTTGTACAAGGCCTGAAGTAAGAAAGGCAAAACCTTTATAAAGTGGTACCAGGATTCCTTTCGCTGTGTTATTTGGCTTAGGTTTGCTCTCTAAACGGCGTTTCTGTGCACTGCTCTGGTTCGCCAGAAGCGGCTTAGTCGTGCTGGCCACATGACCAGGAAGCTGTACGCTGGCTCCCTCAGCCACTAAAGTGAGATGAGTGCCGCAACCCAAGAGTCATTCGTGACTTGACCTAACGGTCAGCGGTCCCTTTACCCTTTACCCTTAGAGTTGCCCATGAGTCAGTATTTCCATTGTGTATCTAAGAAAACTAAATTCTATTGGTTAAGCCATACTGAGGACTGAAAAGCCTATAAATTTAGATTCTGGCAAGCTCCCACCCTGTACAGCTTGTCAGATCTACCTAGGTGACCTAGTCTACACTTACTATGGATCAAGGTGGCAATGAAATGGTTGACTTCTGATGGAAAGTACCATGGTTAAGAGTGGTGGACTCGTAATCTGGTGAACTGAGTTTGCTTCCCCACTCTTCCACATGCAGCTGATGGGTGACCTTGAGCTAGTCATACTTCTCTGAAGTCTCTCAGCCCCACTCACCTCACAGAGTGTTTGTTGTGGGGGAGGTAGGGAAAAGGAGATCGTTAGCTGCTTTGAGACTCCTTAAGGGGAGTGAAAGGCAGGATATCAAGTCCAAACTCTTCTTCTTCTCTTCTTCTTCTTCTTTGGACCACAGGCAAAATAAAATCTGTTCTTAAGGTACTTTGAGCTCAATTGGCTTAGAGCTTTGTGAATGAACACAACAATCTTGAACTAAATATGTGCCACTTCCTGTCCTACAAGATTCTGGTGCTTGTTCGCCTTGTTCTCTTCTGGGGCCCACTATATTTATGGCTCAGTCCTAGGCAAAGCGTCAAACTGTTAGAAGTGGTCATGTCAGCAAGCGCAGCCTGTCATGTCACAGTGCTGCAGGACTGGAGGGGAAATTGTCAAAATTCCTTCTTCTACAACTGTTAATCATGAGGCTCTGTCTTCCTTTGAATCTGGTCAGCCTACTTCTAGCCCAATTATTTTAGCGTTTGGGGTCCCTTGCGACAGTGCCAAACGGTTTACAAGACAACCCAGGAGGCCAAATCTCTGTGTTTAACTCCCAGAACAGCTGCAGGCTGTGAAGAGGCAAATGCAAGCTACTTCCACATTTTCTTGCTAATTAATGGGTATCCAGGGGGACTCTAGCTTGAGCGGTGGTATTCATTATCCAGCCCTCAGGATGGATGGGAATTTGCCCAAAGGAAGGATGCAAAGTCTACAGGATGGCAGTGTAGGTCATTCGTTCAGTCTTAGCTGGCTCAGCTGGTGACAGGCCAACCTGTTAATGGGGTTGATGGCTTCTGTGATGGGGACACACATATAAGGTTTTGTCTTGTTTTGCCTTGCTAAATAAGGCGGGGAATGGCAAAAGAGCAACAATACAGAGAAGGCTTTGCATGGTCAAAATCACATCAAGATTGTCAATAAGGATGAAGAAGTGAAGCATTTGCAAAAATCGAGGAGGGAAGATTGGGCAGTTTGGAAAACCTCCCCCCCACCATGGAATTGTTTCAAGAGTTCCTTAGTTCATCACATTTTTAATGGTGATGGTTTTATGTACATTTCTTTTAAATTTATTTGTAGATTTTAAAGGTAAAGGGACCCCTGACCATTAGGTCCAGTCGTGACCGACTCTGGGGTTGCAGCGCTCATCTCGCTTTATTGGCTGAGGGAGCCGGCGTACAGCTTCCGGGTCATGTGGCCAGCATGACTAAGCCACTTCTGGCAAACCAGAGCAGTGCACAGAAACGCCGTTTACCTTCCTGCCGGCACGGTACCTATTTATCTACTTGCACTTTGACATGCTTTCGAACTTCTAGGTTGGCAGGAGCAGGGACCAAGCAATGGGAGCTCACCCCATCACGGGGATTCAAACCACCAACCTTCTGACCAGCAAGTCCTAGGCTCTGTGGTTTAACCCACAGCGCCACCCGCGTCCCTATTTGTAGATTTTAGCTATGTCTTATCTATAATATTATTATCTTCAAATTTTATTTTACTGCCGAGTTTCTTAATCAAGTGGCTTATGCATTTTCTGAATAATGAATAATCATGTATTACCCTTCACATTAGCACTAGGCCCGTTAACACTAATATGGATGCAACATGCAGGCTGGTGAAAGAACCTTAGCACATTCTTTGTGTGGGTCTGTACAGTGTGGATCAGTACACTAGGAACACCAGGTGATGCAGTTTATCCACATGGCAGCTGTTCTATGTGTTACTGCAGACTCTGTGGAACAGTCACTGTGGAGAGGCTATGTGTTCATGACTGTCTACCAGTACGTAGAGAACCTGGAATGCTGCAGCTTCCTTTCAGTTTTTGTGCAACAGGGGGAGATCACAGAATCATAAAGTTGGAGGGAGTCTGCATACTCAACAGATGTAACAAGGCAGCTGTTTTCTTTCTGATCTGTATGTAGTACAATCAACACTGTTTCCATCATGCTGCAGTTCAGTTTCCGCAAAATACTTTGCGATTTGTCTCACTGTCCACTATTTAACATGTGCTAAGTAAATCACATAACTATTCACGTAACTCACATTCATTTCAATGTAAAGGAAAAGTTAAAATTATTTTAAAATCCTGTCATTAATTGAGCATTATTTCTTGACTTAAAACCAACAGTAACAACAGCAGTGTGAACTGACTGTATTCACTCGACTGATTTCTGTTCTTGACCACAGATGCAATGAACGAACTGCAGCAATTTCTACTTCCTTTTCCACGTTCATCAGAATTCTCTGACATCTACAGGAAGAGCCCATCATGTCCTAGTTGCATTGTTGAACTGCTCTTGCCATTAAGAAGTTTATCCTAATGATCAGCTGAAGTCTACCCTCCTTAAGGCCGATTAGATCTAATTTTACTCTCTCCAGGGCAGCAGAAAACAAGTCTCTGTGGCACAGGCATGATTTGTTTTGTTTTCCTTTTCCCTTTTATTTTTCATCAACTGAGGAGTCCATAAAAACAAACAAACCACAGCTCTGGGGCAGGGAGGAGGAATCTAGTTTCACAGTATCTGGTGCTGGGCAATGAAATGCTGGCAATGAAAGTAATGGCGAGAGTTAATTGCATGTTTGAATATGTGAAAACATATGGGGATATTCAGCACAGAGATGCTGAAGGGAAATGTGTCTGTTTGCATCACATAGTTAGGTACTCAGGTATAGCAAGGGGCTCAGGTTCCCTTAAAATTTGAAATTCCACACTCAGCTGCAGCTACCTGCCAAGGTTGGCGCATCTTTTAATTATAATGTCTGTGTGCTTCTGCAGGCACCATTTAATTCCTTCTGACAGCCACCCATTTAAAATTAAAGTCAAACATTCAGAACTTTGTTGCCGAATGGAGTCACACAAGAGATGAGCTAATTGCCAGATGTTGTTAATTTGACTCTGATCTGCAACCAAAAAAGAGAAATTAAAAAATAATGGAAGAAAACCCAAAGTGGCTGTTTGTTCAAGTTGATGCTCTGTTAAGTAACTGACATGTGAAGAGCAGATAGGGGTGTTCTTGCACTAATAGCCTCATAGGCCAAGCCACTTTATGCAATGAACTGTGGAGTTTCCCTCGTGGGGGCCAGTCTTCAATGGAGTCCAGGGCTAGTGGGGAAAACCCCTCCCCACAGAGCAGCCATCTGTAGCCTGTCATCTGGCATTTCCACCAGCTAATCTGCTATATATGGGAGGAGAAATTCCAGTGGGTTCATGCCTCAGGAGGGGGAGAGAGAAGACGAGTTGCAGAAACTTAAGCAATAAACACGGTTTGATTAATGGGGTTTTCTGACCACTTACACAAATTTTGTCTTATGGAAGAGTTGGAATGGAAGTCTCCGTTGATTTGAGTTCTCTAAGCTTCTTATTTTCACAGTCTTCAATTCAGTCCTCCAAATTTCTTCAGCAATTTGTGGTGTGTGTGTGTGTTGATCCTAACGAAAATTCATCAGCATTTTAGTGTGAACTTCTTAAAAAAAATACATTTTTATATGCAGTTCTGACTAATGTATACATTCTTGTGAGCAAATTTCCCCAATATAATCCATTTTATATATTATTTTCACTAACAATTGGGGCTACAGGATAGCTCGGTCAGCAGAGCACGAGACAAAATCTCAGGGTCATGGGTTTGAACTTCATGTTGGGCAAGCAATTCCTGCATTGCAGGGGGATGGACTAGATGACCCACCCCTGCAGTCCCTTTCAACTCTAAGATTCTATGATTCTACAAAATATAATCCCACCAGATAATGTAGAAGCGTTCTGGGTCCTCCATCCCTCTGAAAACCCATAGTGTATGTGTTATTTTTTCTGCAATAGTGAGATTTTGACAGATTCAGCTTTAAATGCATACTGTATCAAATTTCTCCCCCATTCCTGTAGAAGAGGATAGCTCTACTCTAGTGTAAATGGCTAGATAATGATCCCATAAGGTTTTTATCCACATAGCGGAATTACTTTGTGAGAAACGTGGGACAAGCTTCTTGGGAACATTCGCTAGATTTTCTCTTTCATTAACCATCTGAGCCAAGTCCCCATTTCAGAGGCTGACCACCAGCCATGCCTACAGGAAAATCTCCCAGAGCTGTCAGAAAACCATATGGATTATATTTCTATCAGAGCTGCTCTTTGGGATCATTTCAGTATCAAGATGGCTTCATGTGGTCTTAGGCCTGCAAGGAAATCAGGGCACCTGGGGATTCAGAGCTGGTGTCCAAGCCTGCTGAAGAGGCAGGAGGGTTCGACACATCCAGTTCATTTACTGATTGCACCAATGGCTATGTAACGATGTAGTGTAGTAGCAAACCGCAAATCCAGATTACGTGCAGAGGAGAAAATGAGCATGCCCACTTTCCTCACAGAACTGAGAAGGGGCAAATTTGGAACAGACTTGAAAATTCTGGATCCGGTGCTGAGTACATCCTCGGCTGGATGTGAACTTTGTAGCTTTGGAAGCCTCTTCTCTAGACAAGCTGAAACCTGGGGATTCATTAGACAGATGGCCTTGAAGCACCTACGTTCTCTTTCTGTCGCAGAGATCTATCAGAGGAAGCCCAGCTTGCTTATGAGATATATTTGGATTTGGAGCACAGAGAATGGCTTTGTTTAATAGATCTCTCCTCGCATCAGGTCAGCCTTCTGATGTTTGGTGTTTTAGCTCACAGAGAGTTTATGCCCTCACGGGCCTCCCCACATGGTTGGACAATGCTTTCAAGTAGGCTTCGCTGCATTACTTCTCTCAGCTCAGGGAAAAATCAATTCCCTTTCCACGGCGCAAACTGGCAAATATACACCTTAAATGCAGTTAAAAATGGATGGCTGTAAACTCACATTATTTTTAGGATACTTTTTGCCAAAAGCTCATCATCTGGTGCGAATTTTGTAAAAAAAAAAAATCAAACAAAGACTGTGTAGGAAACAAACAAACAAAGACCTCCCCCATAAAAAAACAAAAGAATAAAACTATTAAACCTTCATGCTGTTAAATAGGAGTGGGAGGATAATAAAACAAAATGCGATGTTCTTATTTTGGCACTCGTGGGCAGTCATTGTTCGATTTTGGCTGGAGCCTTTAAAGATCCTCCCTGGCTAGGGGTGAGACATTTATTTATTCATAGTTTGTAATATCCTGCCCTTTCTCCAACCAAGAGCAGAGAACAGCAAGCGGCATGAACTAAATAAAAATAAAAATACAGGAAATCCTAATAACACCCCTGCAACACACAAAACCACGTCAGTGACAAGTATCTGTCATACCACCCCATTGCAACCAGTTTCATCTGCAATCAAAAAGCCTGGACAAATAATAGCGCCTTTAGCTTTTGCCTAAGAGTCTTTACTGTGGGGGCCAACAGGATATGTCCAGGTGTCCTACTTTACAGAGGGAACCCCTTTATTTTGAACAGCAGTCAGAGGATGATCCTATGAAAGTGTCCTCTGTTTTGGGCCTCTCCAGTCCAATTCTGGTTTAAAGACAAGGAGCCATAAAAAATGGAGAGCAGGAGTCTTGAAGTTGCCCCTCAACAGTTAGCAGCACCTGGTCAGCAGACTAAGCAGGCATAGCTTGAAATCTTTTGCCCCTGCATATATGGCAGCGGCTCTGTTGCTCTGTCAGTGCCCCACTGTTGCCCAGCTGTGGTTAGGATTGCTCCGTATATTCTTTATTTATTTTGCCCACACACAGACCTAGATCATCTCATCCTTAGCTTGGAGGGTGGGATGGGGAGGTGGCGCCCCCCCTTTCAGAGACTTCCTAGTCATTTATTGATGTCAGGGATGTTCAGAAGCATGAATGGGGGGGGAGATAATGTGTGCACAGAGGAGGCAGGTAGGTGGGGCACAGGGCTGTCTTAAGCATATGCAGCGCTGGGGTGCAAAGATCTGCCTGGCGTCGTCCCCCCCGGTAGCCCAGTCCCAGGCGCGCAGAGGGCGGAGCTGGCTGGCTGCCTCAGCATCTCGCTGGCTTGGTCGCCCCCAAACTCACAATGCAGAACAGTGTGCAGCAGAAGAGCTGCCGTGGCGCTCCGACCGACAGGTGGGCTCTTCCCCGGACTCAGCTCTCATGCACCAGGCTCTTGGCCTGGCGCTCCTGAGAGCCCGGCGCCCGGGTGCCCTGCACCCCTAGCGCCTATGGGTAAGACGGCCCTGGTGGGGCCCCCTGACCCAACCTCCAGCCATGCCCCTGCCTCTAACCCTAGTTCTAGCAATCCATTCCATGTCAAATCTTCTTATTTCAGTCACATGAAATGCAGTGGTGAATACCAAACTGAGCCAATTTAGCAAAATATGGCACATTCCCCTAATGCTGCTCTGTCCAGGACTCTGCTGGGCTATCCCTACTGCTTGTTTTGCATGCTAGCCAAGCATGTACCACTATAAAGAATACATGCTGAATTTTGCTGTCAGCATTCTGGGAAGCATATTCGATTTTAAAAGCAGGATGTGTTGATACGAATGCTCTTTACCCACATAACTGCAAGCATTCCCACTGGACACCCCAGATTTCCTGACTGAAATGTCTCCAGGGCTGTTTTGCATTTTCCAACATTGGATCTCAGGGGAGATGGTTGCATTTCCCACTTATCACATTTATTGCATTTCCCAAGATACACACACCTGTGAACTGCATTGTACTTCCAGGGCAAAACTCCCGAGGTGCTGCACAGTACTGTCCGATTTAATAACTGGAAAAGGAGCAAAGATTCATTTTCCTACCACTGTGTTGATTGCCGTTAGAAGATTGCACTGGGAAACAAAGCAAAACTAAAACCAAATGACAAAGTAGTGTTTAAAGTACTTCTGTGACTGAGGATGAACCCAGTCGCTGAAACCTCTACCCAAAGCCTGCAAAGGAAAGAACCCATTAGCCAAATTACATTTGTTTAACTTTTGCTTTGACCCTAAAGGGCTTGTGCTGTTGCACAGTTATATGTAATTGGCCACAGTTTTGTAATTAACATTTATTTGGTAACAGGCAAATTTTTACAATGTGCAATGTACGAAGCACCCTTTGCAACCTTCTTTATTGTATCATTATATAATACAATTGTCATGGAAATTCTGATAGCTCTTATTTGTGACCAGCCGCACGTGATGGAATATTCCCTTTTTAGAATGATGTTCTTCCAACAACAACACCACAAACTCCTCGTTCAGACACGTTCCTGGGCCAAATATGGTGCTTCTAAAATTGGGCGTCCTAAATACATCTAAGACACGTTGGAAGTGTTGTTGAGAGCTAGAGAATTGGCTTGTAAAACCGACACTTTGTTATTTGGCTGGTCTGAATTTCCAGGAGGCTTGCCGAGTCACAGCCACGGGGTGGCTTTGACAACCAAAATAAGCCACTTCGCCTTGGGCAGAAAATCAATGGCAGAAAAGAGAAGCATCTTTCTACCCAGCCATGGCCATCACCACCCACTCATGGAACTGGTAGATCAGTCTGGAAATTTTAACATTCCTGGCTGTGGTGCATGGTAGCAAAAAAGGATACCTTCACTTTCTAACTCCCAGGCTTTGTTCTGAAAATTGCAGCCAGAAGAATGGATCAGAAACAAGCGTAGAAAATTTCAAACTGTGGTATTTACAAGATCTAAAGTTAAATTCTCCGCATTTCCACATCAGTTTGCTACCTTTTTAAAAAGCCCTCATGAAAATCCATCAGCACTTTAATGTGAATTTTCCCCAATACACACATTTTTTTTGTATGCAATTTTGGGGAACATACATATTTTTGTCATGCATTTTTTGCATGTTATTTTCACCAATATGTGCACTTATTTGCACATGGTACCCTAGCAAATGCATTTTGGTACACATTTCTGGCGCCATCCACTGAAAAATTCAGAGATGTGCGAATTTTGAAGCTAGCTGCGTTTCAGTGTGCCTGCTGATTTGTACGGTGCTGATTAGTTATGTTCACCTTTAAATGCAAATTTCTCACCACTCCATAGAGTGCATAGCTATGGCAAGCCAGTTTCTGATATTCTGCCATGCTCCTATTGTGAAGAAATGGAATAACTAGAAAGAAATGGAACCCAAGATGGGGACTGTACAGATCAAAAGTCTGTGCAAACAGAAGTGATTTTGTTGACGAGGCTGGGGGTGGTCCTTTCCAGGAACAAGGTGGGTGCCTTGTTGGCTCAGGGGGTGGGTGGGGAGAGGTGATGGATTGCTGTACCATACTGTTGTCTTTGTCCATGGAGTTTTCTTGGCAGGGATACTGGAGTGGCTTGCTGGTTCCTGCTCCAGGTGGATCACGTTTGGTCAAAACTCTCCACTACCACCTGTCCATCTTGGGTGCCCTGCTTGGCATAGTTCATAGCTTCTCTGAGTTATTCAAGCCCCTTCGCCACGACAAGGATGCTTTTGAATTATGGTGCTGGAGGAGACTCTTGAGAGTCCCATGGACTACAAGAAGATCAAACGTATCCATTCTTAAGGAAATCAGCCCTGAGTGCTCACTGGAAGGACAGATCCTGAAGCTGAGGCTCCAATACTTTGGCCACCTCATGAGAAGAGAAGACTCCCTGGAAAAGACCCTGATGTTGGGAAAGATGGAGGGCACAAGGAGAAGGGGACGACAGAGGACGAGATGGTTGGACAGTGTTCTCGAAGCTACCAGCATGAGTTTGACCAAACTGCGGGAGGCAGTGGAAGACAGGAGTGCCTGGCATGCTCTGGTCCATGGGGTCACGAAAAGTCGGACATGAGTAAATGACTAAACAACAACATCAACAACTGTTGGCTACCTACAGGGCTCCATTATGGGGCAAGATGGCCCCAGAGATGGCCTGTAGGGATGCCTGTGCTGTGGATGCTTTGTCACAGTGACAAAAACTATTTGAAGAGAAGCAGTCATAGCTACAGGTTGGTGTACTATATGAAGGACAGAAGGAACAGGAGGAGTCAGGAGAGCAGTGGGGCAACATGTGCTCTTCCACCTTAGGCTGGCCCAGGAAGAGGAGCGTGTTCTTCAAACTTTATTAGAATCCCTTGTAAACCATTAATTCATTTTCACATCCCTTATGGCTTTGTATGAAATTTCCCAAACCAAGCATATGAGACTCTCTGGCAGAACCTTGATGATTATTCATTAATCCCAAGCTATTCAAACTCACAAGGTTCCCCCGCCTATCTCTGCTGCTAGGAGTCACATGCTGCTGTGATCCTACTGTGCACAGTATTTCCATTTATATGGATATACTCAACCAGTGATTTGGATTTGGGATGCCTGCAAGGCCCTTCGGGTAATTGAGGATGCTAGTTATACCAGCACTTGCTTTTGCAGCAGTTGGTCCCCTAGATTGGCACAAGACATCGCTCACAACTGTTTTACATGAATGCAATTTCTGAATTTCCAGTAATTGGAAGGTTTTGATCCTGCACAGCATTCAAGATCCTGCCTATGGGAAGGAACTAGGGTTGTCAACTGACCAGAAAATAAATGACCTGACCTGCTCTTTTGCCCCCTAGCAGAATGTGCAAAAATCAGTAGGTGAAGCTTTTCACTGCATACTAATGTCTGTACATCATGCTGCTGTTACAGGAACAAGCACAAGCCAGGCATTAAGCAGAGCTACAACAGCCCATTGAAAAGTTTGCAATTCTAGAGAGGAATGGAACATCTCTACCCTCCAGGTGTTGTTCAGCTCACTTCTGCCCCAGATAACATGGTCAATACTCATGAATTGCTGGCATCTGTCTGTCTCAGGAGACAATGGAAGAGTACAGCTTCAGAGGGAAAGTCAAACCATTGGGGAGTTACAGTGCCTGCTATGGCTGTAGAGACCAATAGGGGAGAGACATGCTTTATTGCAGGTGGGGCAGATGAAGGTGCCTGGTTTTCCTGCTATAGGTGCAGCACAGCACTTCTTCTCTCTGCACTCCTCCCAGCAGTCATTTCTCCTCTGGTCACTGCTATGGGTACATGACCTGACTGCCTGTCTCCAGGCTCTGTGATCATCTGCAAGGGAATCCAGCCTTCATGTAATGTTTGCAGACATCTTTGCAACACAGAGGTGGTCTGCTAACAGGCCTGATGCCTGAAGCCAGCTCCCCATAGAGCATGTCTTTGGGGATCCTGCCACCTTCCATTTTGTGTACACGACCAAGCCATGTGCTTTATGTCAGCCTCAAGGGATCCAACAAGGGATCTGCTGTTCTCTTTTGCCAAAAGAGGATGTAGCTGGGTTGTAGGTTGTCTCTTTGATGCAGTTCCATCTCGCTTCAACACTGTTTCTGGGGCAGTTCAGTAGTGCTTGTTCGACGGAATCAGAGAAGCATTCACAAAATTCATGTATGGCTGTTCTGGCAGTGTTGATTCAAAGCTGCACTTTCCGCTTTGTGCTATGGGTCCTCTTTGGATGAAAGATCTTGCTCACTACCAGGGTGTGACCCATGTTGCAGTTGGCACTAGGGTAGCTCCGTTTGACACGGACACAGTTCAGTGCCGATTGCCTGTTGGCAATCAAGTTCAGCTAGTGCCAGTGGCTTGACCTTGGGTGTCTGCAGGACACTTGCTGTTTTGCCTTGGTAGCAGATAATTTGGTGTTTGTGATGCAAATGCTGTGATACAAGGACAGCTCAAACAGCCTTTGTTTGTTCCCATTCATGTTGCCAATACCAAAGTGACGTATGCACTTGTGTGATGATCGTTCCTAACCCTGGCATTGAAATCTCCCGGCAGAAAGAGGTGTTCACAGGGTGGGACCCTCCTTGCAGGCTGGTCTAGTTCCCCACAGAACAAGGCCTTGGTCTGCATGTTAGAGCACATAGCAGGACCCTAAACATTTAAGAAGCTGACTGGATTGGAGGTGGTTGAGAGGCAGAGAGAAAGCGAGAGTTCTGAGTCCTCAGTTGAGGGCTCTATCACAGACAAAAGGGAGTTCCTCACTGTGAAGCCTACACCTTGAACACTGGTTTTTCTGGATGCCCTCCTTGCCAGAAAAAGCAGCTCTTCTCTAATGGGAGTTCTAGTCCAACACCAGCTAGAGGCTACAGATTCAGGAGCCAATTGACTCTGAAAACTGAAAGTCTCTTACTTCATGATCAGAAGGCACGGTTTGCTTTATATCTTTGGAAGCTTCCTCAATGGCACACCGAGTCGATGCCCCTTAAAGTTAATAACAGACCCAAATATATTGCCAGACAGACCCTCTTCAATTTTCACTTCTTTAATCAGAACCCCGATTTTGCCTTTCATCCACCGCCTCTGCTTTCAATAGGCTCATTAAAATTTTCAAGACCAAATTAGGAGCGTTTTCAGCAAAGCACAACAAAATGCATTGGCTTTGCCTTGCTGCAATTTCCCCAGACGGCGGCTGCGAATGGAGCGCCTTGGCATAAATAGGAAGGCCCTTTTCCTTGCTCATCCTTCCCAGGGCTGCAGCTACCTTGTACACCTGTTCTTGGCTCCTTGGGGGTTTCTTGCAGGCTGCCTGGATGACAGTCCCCTTGTTAAAATATTGGCAGCACGTACGCAAGTGGGCTGCTAATAATCGCCTGGTATTTTAACATCTGATAACTGTCTCCTAAAATATTAATCAAACCATAACACATGATCCTAAAAATAGGCTTTCTGACTCCATTCCACACTCTTCCTAAGGTTTCCCGGATGGTTATGGCTGTTGTGAGTTAACCTTTTCTGGCATTTCACCGATTGTAATAACTGCCTTGCCTGTGAATGCAAAACTAGATGCCCTTTCCTGCTGTATAAACACACACACACACACCCTCTCTCTCCCCTGGATGCTTCCTTTCAGGGCATGGGTCTCCTTGGCAGCATGCAAAAACATTCATTCGCCTGAGGAGGTAGTCAGAAAAAATTATTCTAAATAGCTCTGAAGAAGCCAAACTATTTGTTTTAGTGCTTCTCCAACAACCTTGCTCTGTCCCTTCCCCAACACTCCTCCCTCCCCACGCCCATCACCCAATCCAGCCTGGCCCTACCATGACAACACAAAAGGCCCTTAAAAGTAATCTCCGAGCTTTCAAGGTGCTGATGCTTCCCATAGGTTTGACAATGCACCCAACTTCATGCATTCACCCTTTTCTGAGCAGCGATGCTAATGGATGGAGCTCTTTTATAAATATTTGATTGACCTGCCAGTGCCATGCTGATTTCATTTATCACTTGCTCCCGTCAGATCAGTGTTACTAGGGAGTAGAGTCTTCCTTTCATAAAACAGGGTTAAACTGTGAATGCATGCCTGGGTGCTCGTGTGTGCTTGTACAAACACACACACCCGCACACAAACACTCATGCGTATACACACTTTTGTTTCTTACTCTGGGAAGGAAAATTGCTGCAGATGGAATAAACAATGAATTAGTTATGGGATGACAGGGGAAGTGGAGGGGAAGTGACCTTTGGCAAGTCCACATCTGGAACATTGGCAAGCAGATTCTATGCTTGGGTGTAGCTCCCAAGTAAGGGTGCAAATGGAAGACTGTCTCAATATGCTGTTTGTGCAGGCAGGGCTCTTTTTTCAGGCAGAACTCACCAGCGCTTAGTTCTGGCACCTCTCAGGTGGGCACCATCACCATTATAAGAGAACAAGGGAGAATTCATGGTGAGTTCCAGCACTCCTGTTTTCTAGAAGAATAGCACTGTACAGTGCAGGGAACTGGAAGTGGAGTGGGTGGGTGCAGTGGTGAAGCTGACTGCTCAGGCACCGGGGGCGGAGAACAGGTGGGGGTGTGGCTGGCGCACATCCTGGGGGTGTGATGCGTGTCCTGGGGCCGTGGCGCACCACCCACAGGGTGTGGCATGCATCCTGGGGTGTGGCACGCCGCTCGTTGGGGCGTGGCGCCTGGCGTGGTGGGGTGTGTGTGTGGCACATGTCCGGGGGGTGGCCACAATGGTACCCCCCTCCCCGATGGTGCTGGGGGTGATGCGCTCCCCCCGCCCCTCCCTCGGCCAGTGGGTAGGTGGTAATTTATGTTTTAGATCACAGGTTGGCAACATTCTGCCTTCAGGCTGCATCTGGCCTTTGGACTAATTTCATGCAGCCCTTGGTCTAATTTAATCTGGGTGCAGAGAATGCACAGTACAGCACTTAAACAGTCATGATTTCCCCCAAAGAATCCTGGGAACTGTAGTGCACCCCTCACAGAGCCATAGCTCCCATCCTGTGGAATCTGAATACCTGAGCCCACTGGAGATTTGGGAACTTAAGCTTAAACTTTAAATTCATTCGCGGATCCTTTGCCTCCACTGACCCTCCCCGAGTGCTCTGTCTTCCAAAGCAAACTTCCCCCACGATTTGCTGGCATATTCTCTGAGGAATGTTTTTTCTTTTGTCCTCTCCTGGCTGTTTTCAATACTATTATCTGTGCTGTTTGCTGGATGCAGTTTGCCAGCCTTGTGCTTTGACTGATGCTCGATTCTTGTAACCAGAACATGTCTGTTGATTGGAGTGTCAATAGATTTCTTGGCAGAAAGGGCACCACTCCTTGCAAATGTAAAACTGCATTTCAATCTCATTTAGGAGGAAAGAATGAAAAAAAACCCGGGGGGGGGGAGGGAAGAAAAATGTCCTAAACTACATTTTCTCCTCTCTTTTTGAGCTAGAGCTTTAAGTAAACAAGCTCTTTACCTTCTTTTAATAAGGTCATTTGCGACATCACTTTCTTAGGTGGATGGAGCATTTCGTGTTGTGTGTATTTTAAAGAGTCCAATGGCCTTTTCATTTAAAAAGCTTTCAAGGTGGGAGGGAGGTGTGTGGAGGGGAAGCACCTTGTCTTTTGCTTGCCAGCAATGACACCAGCCTCCTAACAAGCCCTGGCATCGTCTCCCCCACCCCAGCCCTCCTGTCTGCAATGGCAGATTTCTGTGCACAGGATCATAGCTCCAGCCTCCCCAGAAGAAGGCACCTTTGACTTTTTCCAAATAACAATACAATTACCTTCGGAAGCTGGCAGCCAAAGTACATGCTGAGAAATGGGCACCATTAATAAGAAATTAACCACCTTCGGGGAACAGCCAATTTATTAACCGGCAAAGGAGACAAAAATGATCTGCAGCGCCTGGTAAGAGGTGAGGAAAGCCCAGTTCTAATCTAGCAGGCGAGCGAGTTCCAGATAGAGGTGTCTGGGTGCTGGCAGAGGGTATACTGCCTGCCCCATGCTGAGACCCAGTTCTGCCAGAACATTTCACATTCACAGCGTGAGGCCCGGAATAAATGTCTTCCTGTGAAGACATTTTGCTAACCCAGGAGTTTACTACAGCAGCATGGGAATGGCTTCCATCTCCTCCAATTGCCATTGCGCTCTCTCTCTCTCTCTCTCTCTCTCTCTCTCTCTCCACCTCCCTCCACATTCACATGATTCATTTAAAGCACTATGATACTATCTCCAACAGCCCAGGCATCCCCCAAAGCATCCTGGGATCTGTAGTTTGTTAAGGGTGCTGAGAGTTGTTTGGGAATTCTTATTCCCCACGCAGAGCTACAAAGTTGTTGTTGTTGTTGTTGTTGTTGTTGTTGTTGTTGTTGTTGTTGTTGTTATTATTATTATTATTATTATTATTATTATTATTAAATGTGCATCATCATCATCATCATCATAACAATAAATAAATAAATAAATTCACAGTTGTTCAACAATCAATCCCTCTCCCCCAAGGAAGTCTGGGAGTTGTAGCTCTGGGAAGGGAATGGGGGCCTCCTAACAGTTTTCCGTACTCTTTACAAACCACCGTGCCTGAGATTCCTTTGGGAAAGCCATGAGTTTTAGAGAGTGCTTTCAATGTCTGGTGCGGCTGTGGCCTCTGTCTCTCAGATACACAGCTCATACTCAAGCTGCATGCTATTTTGTGTTTGTGACTTGAGGCAAGGCAGGCCTTAACAGGGCGATAGCCAACATGGTGCCCTCTGGATGTTGTGGGCTGCAATGCTGATCATCATAAACCTGTGGTCCTGCTTGCTAGGGCTGACAGGAATTGTAGTTTATAATCTCACAGCCAAGTTGGAGGTTGCTTCAGGTTGGAGATTCCATCAGGAGCTGGAAAAAAATGCTGTTGGGCTGGCACTAGAAGGAAGGAGCAGGGCTCCTCGAAAGCCATGCAAGATAGAATTCTAATATCAAACAAATGCTTTAATTTTATTACTTAATTCTTACCTTACCTTTCTGCCAGGAAACCTTTCCATTTATGATGGGTTTTGCCACACTCTGTCTGCCACACTCCTGAAAACTTAATGGATGGAAATGCGCAGAGGAAGGCACAGTTACAATCCACATTTTTTTTGGGGGGGGGAGAGGCAGATGAGACAGAGGGAAGGGAAGACTAAGTCCAGCCATACTAAGTGATGGTTATGTAAGTATCATAGCTATTCTAACTTTTCAAAAAAAAAAAAGATGCTCATGCTGAGTGATTGAGTAGTACAGTATATTTATGGTACTCCAATGGCTGTCATTGTAGCAGGGCCCCTTGTTGCACATGCAAAATACTGCTTTATTCAGACCTCCTACTTAATATCAGGGACTGGACAGAGGAGGAATGGTGGGGACCGCCTCCCCCTCCTCCTGAACCTTCCAGAAGGAGACAGTATAGTTTTATAGCAGTAGTTTGTGGAAGGTCATGGCTCAGAGGTTGATGAGGCAAATGGCCCTAAGCAGCCACTGTAAGGTGGGTGGTGCTGTTGACAATTGAGGAGAGAAGGGGGGTGGAGATTACTCGAAGTAACCCCATTACTCCAAGAGGTTTCATTTCTAAGCCTCTCTCTGTGAATATTGAATAAAAGACATTGGTAAGAGCTTACCTTGTCTATCTGTTCCTGACAGCCTACTGGGGGGGTCGGATTCCCTGACGCCTGACACTTAAGGGCCAGCAGGTACAATCCAGGGTTGCTTTGTCTACACTAATGTGGTACCCTCCAAATATTACAGACTACGGCTCCCATCAGCCCCGCTGAGCATGGCCAAGGATCAGGGAAGTTGGGACTTGTAGTCTAACAACATCTGGAGAGAACCATGTTGGCTTTATATCAGGTGCTGTGCCATGTAAGCAGGGCCTATACCATTTAACTACTTGTGTGGAGTAATGCTAGAGAGTCCCCACTGTCTATCTGGCCAACCAAAAGGTTAATGGACAAAGTCAATAACTAGCTCCTTTCACAGCAGTCTCCCACTTTAGTCTCTCAGTATCTTTCCCCCTAACTTGTGAATACAGTTGGAACAAAGCTCTTAAATGCTCTTTAAAAATGCCAGGAGCTGACATTTTCTCCATCTAATGTCAACATACATCTTGCCTTAAGTGATGTGTTGCCGACCACACAGGTAAATTGGTGGAATAAGGAACTATGCTCATGTTTCGTACTAAAAATCTCTGGCTAGAGCCCAGCTAAAGTAGAGTTGAAAGTGTTCTCAGAAGATTGGTTACTATTAATTCATGATTAAGCCAACCAATAACCCCCCCCCCGACTTTTGGTAGAATTTCAACTATTTCCAAAAGTATCACAAGGACATCACCTGCCTCAGGTTATCATGATGTCACATAACCCTGTGAAATGAGATGAATGAAGTTTTTTTAAAAAACAAAACAACAAAAAACAAAACTTGAAACTATTTTTACAGAATGAAAGGTAGCAGTGACTGGAGACAGGAGTAGGGATGGATGACTCTGACAATTTTGGCTTCTCTCATTTTCTCATTTTTCTAATTTTAAGTTCAAGTTTCAACATTTCCACATCGGTTTATTTTTAAGTCCCCCCAAAAATCCACCAGAATTTTAATGTGAATTTTGCTTAACAACCCTGTTGTGTTGGCTGGAGGGCTGCAATGAAAAATTCAGAATTGTGAATTTTGATGAATGACTGTTTTGGTTCTCACATTGCTTCAGAAAGTGTGAATTATGCCCTGTCTTTGTGGCATGTTGCCTGTTATTTGCTTTCTTTTTATCCATTTGTATTAATTTATTTTTAAAATATTTATATACCACTGTATCATAAAATATATCAAAGTGGTTTACAAAAAAGTATATAAAACCATACAATATAAACTGTATGAAAAATACTGAAATCAGACATCAATTAACCATTGTGGAAAGATGTGCATGCAGGTCCCACTTACTGAACGCAGTGCGCCCCCTGGAAATCTTTCATTAGGCTAGCGTTCACATAACGAATCCACAATTTCCATTGATGCCTATGGAAACATTTCTAATCTGGGATTTGTTTGATCTCTCCCCTTTTCTCCATGGTTTCTTCTTGAAATAGCTGCAGGCAACCAGCAAAAGAGAACCAAAGTAAGAACTAATTGTCTGTTTCCCTGTCCTTGCTCCACATTTTTGGCTGCCACTGGCTGGAAGAAACAAGCCACATGGTGGTATCACATTCCTATCACCAGATGTTGTCAGGGGAAATCAACACATGGTTTCCATTTTGGGCACATCTGAGTTCTCCTGTCCTCAATCTGGTTTGGAAAGGGATGTGATTCACATCATCACAAACCTTGTTCTTTTCTCTCAGTCTTTCTCTCTCCCCACTTCCCTTCTTGCATTTTACTGCTTTATATGGGGGAGGGAGAGGACAAATAAACTACAGTAGGTGGGGACACCTCAGGATATTTCAGTACCTGAGGCAGATGAAACCCCATAAAGATGACAACAATGTTAATAGCTGCCCTTAATGAAACCCCCAAATCTGCCACATCAGCCAGACTATGGTGCATAACTGTGAACTTTATAAATATGTCTGAAGAGGCCATTGTTTTAGAAATGGCTCTGGTAGCCCTTCAAATGCCTACTCATATCTTTTTTTATTTAAATCTATATTGGTGGTATTACACAACATTTGACTCAGAGGAGACCCTTTGAAATTAGCAGACCTAACTTAAGTCATGGTTATTCAGTGAGTTCAGCTTAGTTGAAAGCAACCCCCATATTTCTTACAACCAAGAAACCCCAAAAAGCTTTCATGCAGCAGTTTCTCCAGAACAGTGTCTCAACAAAATTTTATTTATTTTGAAAAGCGTTTCTGTACTGCCATATCGTAAAATATTAGGTCGGCAAAGAACGATGAAACATAAAACACCACTAAAAACAATACAAATAATCATTAAAGTGACTGGCTAATAATATGAATAGTAATAGTGGTATTAAATGGCTGCAAAGCCTTGTCAGCGTTAAAAGCAGTCTTCAAGAGATGCCTGAATGTTGAAAGCGGGGATGCCTGCTAAATCTCTGCTGGAAAAGTTTTCTATGGCATGGGATGGGCAATGCCTGAGTTCTAGTTGAGGCCTAACAGTACCAATTTGTTAAACAGGTATCTTGCACTATTTTAGACTCAAGACCCACTTTTACCCCAAACATGCATTTGTGGACCCATTCCGTAATATTTTACCATGTAGTTTGCATGGTGGTAGACCCACGTTGAATCAGGCCGCAACTCACATGTGGATCCTGACTCACCAGCTGAAGACCAGTGTGTTTAAATATACAACTTTCCAAGTGTAAACTCCCTGTTCCTTCATATCCTGGGTGTGCTGCGAGTCCTGTTCCTGCCTCCCCCTGCCCTATAAGCCACCTTCTTCTTCTTCTTCTTCTTCTTCTTCTTCTTCTTCTTCTTCTTCTTCTTCTTCTGTGGCAAGCACATTACTGTCATGTGCCTCATGAGCTGGGCCAAAGGGAGTGTCACTCCTTCCTTTTTGGAACCACTAGAGAGATTTATCTTTATTTACTTAAAATATTTTAAAGCCGCTATTCATTATACGTGTGGTATCGAATGTAGGGAAGGTAATAGATAAGTCTGCTGTTTGTGAGGTAACAGAAAATCAGATGCTTTCTCCAGATAAGAGGAAATCGTGCCAGGGTGACCTTTTTGCAAGCACAGTACTAAAAAGTAGCACTGAGGTGATGAGATTGGCCCTTGACTACTCAGCTGGGGATTCAAAGGATATCAGTCGCTTAATGATAACGGTGTCTCTCTTGAGAGACAACTTTATGAGCACGAGGAATTATGAGGAAAACTTTATGTTCTCATCAGCCTCTTCCCTTCCCTTCCCTTCCCTCACTTTCCAGCAAGGCTGTGAGAACTAATTAGTTAATGTTTGTTGAGTGTCGCAAAGGTGGAAGGAACGGTGTAAGAATGATAGCAGGTGCTATTAAGGCAGTGGCTATACTCTTATGTGTCATTTCATACTTAATGAATGCATAATAACTGTCTGCTTAAACCGAGAGGCAAATCTTTCTTTCAGACAGTTTCTTCATTAAAGCAAAACTGTAATGTTTCTGACGGCTGATTGGATTGTGATTTTTTCCCCCATTAAAAAGTTGAAATCTTTAACATTTTTTTTTAATTCCCTTAAAAAAAATGCAACTGGATCAACATCAACAAATAGAGCCAAGGAAGAAAACAATATGCTGGAATGTAAAAGAGAGGGAGGGAAAAAGATGTAGAGAATAACAGTTCACACTGTGAATCAAAATGTATAGTTTCAGGAAAACTAATACAGTGGTACCTCGGGTTACATACGCTTCAGGTTGCAGATTCCGCTAACCAAGAAATAGTACCTTGGGTTAAGAACTTTGTTCAGGATGAGAACAGAAATCGTGCAGCGGCGGTGCGGCAGCAGCAGCAGGAGGCCCCATTAGCTAAAGTGGTGCTTCAGGTTAAGAACAGTTTCAGGTTAAGAACGGACCTCTGGAACAAATTAAGTATGTAACCAGAGGTACCACTGTAATAAAAAAGAAAAAGAACTGTTGAAGGAGTGTTGAAGTACATACTGAACTTTTATGTGATTATTTCCACTAGTATGTAATAATAGGATGGGGAATGTAGGCAGTTGCCTCGTACTGAGTCAGATCATTGGCCAGTCCAGCTCAGTAAGGTCAACAATAGCAGGTTCTCCAGGGTTTCAGGCCAGAATGTTTCCCAGCCCTACCTGAAGCCAGGATCTCTTGCATGCAATACATGCACTCTCTACCACTGAGCTATGGTTCTTCCCCAAGGAAATATATCCCCAAAGAAGAAAGGTCCCTGATAAATAGGTGGAGTAGGAGACTATGGCAAACTTGCTCTGCAGAATACACCAAACCAACACAGATCTTTCAGAGGACCTGACTCTGGGTGATTTGGATCCCGTCTTTCTTCCATCCATGGAACCCAAGGCTGCATGCATGAGGTCATCCCAGGCCCCTTCCCTTCCAAGTGCTGATCAGAGCCAGGCTGGGACTCATGTGAATTCAGGCCATACCCTGGGATCTTCCTCTTCCTCTGCAGGTCTTAGTATGGGCTGGCAGGAAGCCGGAGCAAAGGTTAATGGGGCAAGGCTGCCACAAAACTGGATGCTCTCTTGAAAACACAACCATGCTATCTGTTTAGAAAGCCAGTTGCAGTTTTGGATTACTGGATGCAATGCTGGACACTGCTGCTGTGCACAGAAGGGCAAGTTTAGGAAGTGCACATGTGGGAGAGAGAAAGAGTGATAATGCTAACGTCACAGGTTTGATCCCTACTTGGGACAGCTGCATATTCCTGCATTGTAGGCGGCTGGACTAAATGATCCTAAGGTTTTCTTCCAGTTCTGCAGTTCTATATTATACGTGTGAGGGTGTGTGGAGAGACCTCAGTGACTTCTGTTGCTCCACAATTAGAGTATAGTTGCATCTGTTGCACCACAATCAGAATATGATAGCAGGCAATACTAAAGTATGCTTCTAGAGCCACCACAAAGCCCCCCCTCTTCCTGTCAGAGGAAAAGGCTTGCAGTAAATCCGTCCAAACTCTCTCTCTACTTGACTTCTTTGTGTGTTTCAGTCACAGCTTCAGCCACTCCTTTAGTTTGGAAACATACTTTGGGCACTACACGTTCAGAGTTTTTCTTTTCTTTTCTTAGTTGTAATCTACCTTTCTGTCTAGGTACAATAGTAAGATTTTAAAAGGGATGCAATAAAATAAGAGACCATCAAAGTGCAGCGTTGTGAGCTCCCCCTGCTGGTCTAAAGCATGAAACTCACCGAAATATTTTGGTGGGAAATGAATGAAGGGACGCTGAGAGCACAACTGAAATAGTAGGATCGTTTCATAGCTCACCTAGAAAACAAAACTGAAATGCTCTCTAGTCATAGACTCTGAAGGGATCAAAATCAATCTACCCAAGCTATCCCCCACTGCAGATCCGGCTGTGTCTATTCCCTTGGTATACTCCTTAGGACCGTTGTAAAGACCAACACAATAAAGCACTGCTAAGCAATAAGTTAAAATTGATGTCTCCATTTTAAGGAGTGCCAGCAGTCCTTTAGGAAGGTTGCCCAAGACTCCTTGACACTGAGGACTTGGCAGTGGGCGTGGGGGGGGGGGAGCCTGTCTGAATTTGGAGAGGAACCTGGCAAGTCTTTATATGGTGGTACCTCAGGTTACAGACGCTTCAGGTTACAGACACTTCAGGTTACAGACCCTGCTAACCCAGAAATAGTACCTCAGGTTAAGAACTTTGCTTCAGGATGAGAACAGAAATCGTGCGGCGGTGGTGCAGCGGCAGCAGGAGGCCCCATTAGCTAAAGTGGCACCTCAGGTTAAGAACAGTTTCAGGTTAATAACGGAATTCCGGAACGAATTAAGTTCTTAACCTGAGGTACCACTGTATAGCATAATGCATTTGATTTCATTGTAGTGGCCTATACCAATACCTTGGGCATTGGACATAGAATCATAGCGTTGGAAGGGACTTGAGGGTCCATGTCAGATTTAAACTCTCCTATGAACTGGAAAGGAAATAAGGCACAGTTCTTTCTCTCTGTTCCCGTCCCTGTCCTGGAACCCAGGAGTCTGCAACCTCTTACATTTGAGGGACTTATTTGGAAATATAATGAACTATCACCACAAAACACTCATTTCACGGGTGGTGGTGGGATTTTGGGGAAACCTGGTAGTGCTCAGACCCACCAAACCCACACAACAAGCAAAACATCTATGCACAAACTAAGAAGCATGAAACACAGACAAGAAAAGCCGGCCATCCTTCCTCACAACTGAATTACCTCCATGCACAAAAAAGCTGTAACATTTCTTTTAAAAAAATATTGGGATGGGCAGGGGGCATTGGCAGGCAGCAAATGGGAGGTGTCTGAGGGTGCCATGGTGCCCAGAGCTAACATGTGTGGGATCCAGGCTGCACTCCATCCCTTCCTTACTCATTTGCTGTAGCAAGTCTCTGAAAAGCAAGGGAGAACATGGAGGTCAGGATCAAGCACCGAACATGGATGAGGAGTCATGGATGCCTTGTCATCCTGGTGTCTTGGGTAGCAACATTTGCACCAGCATTTGGAAACCTGGTCCATGAAGCAAAGATGCAGCCGTGCAACTCCTGCAGTAGAGCACCTGCTTTAGAAACAGCCACCCCCTGGCCCAGGCCCCAACGTCCCTTAAAAACACCCACCCACCCACCCACCCACCCACCCACCCCATAACAAGCAGGCAAACAAAGAACGATCCAAAGATACTCTGCCCCTGTGCCACAATGGGGCTGGATATGATGCTTAAATAGCCATTTAAGTGAAAAAGTGAACACACGCCTTGTTTCGTGTGGAAACCAATAGAAGGATGGAAAGATCTAGAGAACAGTGTCTTTAATTAATTAACTAACTAGTTAATGAGATCAGTTTGAGGTTGTTTTTTGGGGGGGAATTAGACGCTGCTATAAATATATTCATAAAAGTGCTGTGAGTGCGAGCACAAAGTGGCTGCTATTGGTAGCAGAAACAGCAGTGATGGCATCCTATACCAGTGAGTGCCGTCACAAAAAGCCTTGAATACAATAATGCTTACTTAGCAATATTTCTATAGCACTTAAAGAGGAAAATAGATTATGTAAATGGTACAAAACAAGTGGCTTACCTAAAATGATACAAAATAAGTGGCTTGCCTAATAGAAACAGTCTTTAAAAACAGACTTTAATCAAATGACCAAAATACAGAAAAAAACATTATTATTATAATTATTAGTGGTAATAGTATTTCATTATCCCACCTCCTTCTCTAAAAGTCTGGTTGATAAAAAAAATAACAAGGACATAATAAGCTGCCTTATACTGAGTCAGACCATATGGTTCAATAGTTCCTGCACTGACTGGCAGCAGCTCTCCTAGGATTTCAGACACGGCTTCTCTCCCAACCCTGCCTGGAGATGCTGGGATTTGAACCTGGGACCTTCCGCATGCAAGGCAGGTGCTCCCCCCCCCTTCCCCTAGCTACATCCTGTGGCCTATTAAAGATTCACCTTTACACTGTAACACAAGCTGTCATGGTGGCTATAGAAAGAGAAATCCCTTGCTGGATTCTGCCTTTCGTACCCAGGTACTTGCCAGCCAATTGAGGACAGCACTCCATCCCTCTGACAAGCTGGGTTTGGGCTCCTGAAATCTGCTGCAGTACAATTGTGAATCTTTCAAGGCGCCGCAGCATTTTGTTGTCATTGTTCCTTTTGGTTTGGTTTGTTGGCTTTGCGACTCTCACATGGCTGCCCCTCTGGGGTTCTTTACATTTCAGGAGCAAACATTACCCGGCACCTATGTTCCTCGTCAGGGGCAGGAGGGGAGGCGAGCAGGAGGCGAAGCATTCAATAAACCTTCAGCTTCATCTCGAGGGGGAGAGATGGATTTGCTACACTTTCCCACGTCCGTTGTTGTTGACAACACCATGACACCTGAACCTCCTCATCCCCTCTGTGCTGTGTGACAAGACTAATATCGTGATTCAAACAGTCCTCACTGTTTCCTCATCAGTGTTAAATACTCTGAAGGTCATGTGCAACAGAACCCCCTGACGCAGGCTACCAAAAGTCAGGCCGTGCTTCAGTTTTGGTCTGAATATTTTCTGTTTTTTTGCTCCCCCCCGCCCCATTCCCTCCTCTGTTTCCCGAGGCTGCTAAGGCGAGGAGGTTTAGAAGCCGCCGCTCCCCCTCCCCCCTTTCTCTCTTCTTACTGCTCTCATTTATTTCAATTTGCTATGCTTTCAGCATTAAGAGGGAAAGGAAGAAGGCATGATTGTGTCTGCCGAGTGCAAAATAAAACAACCCGGCTGCAGTCCATAAACTGGTGCAGCTGGCATGGGATTTGAGCTGGCTGGCATATTCGGACTTTTGACGGGAGTAACAGCCCTGATCCTATGCAGAGTTAAGCTTGAATTGGATGGGCTCAGGCAGAGCCTGCATAGAATGCATAGGATCAAGCTGTAGATCAGCTGGAAGGGGGGAAATCAATATGTTGTCATTGAACCAAATTATGGATTGCATTGCTGAAGAGGACAGGCAGATGTGAAAAAAGAGGGGATGTGATAGTTTCTCTTTCAGAGGTGGGTGCCTGTGGGTCATGTGTGGCATCTAAAGGATGGGTTCTACTGCCCTTTGAGACTGTTCTTGCTAGAAGCTGAGGATTTAAAGGTTTCCAGCCCTCAGAATTCAGGAGCATATATATATATATATATATATAGAGAGAGAGAGAGAGAGAGAGAGAGAGAGGGAGGCAATCTTTCAGAAACAAGGGGATGGGTAAAGAAAGGCTGCAGAAATATCTAAACCCAAAGCAGGATTTTAGAATGGTTACACAAGTGTAAACCTACTATAGAATACCACAAAACAATCAAAAGATGTCTGCTGTTTGGAAGGTGGAATTCATCCTTTTCACAAAAATGTTTTTCAAATGATTTAAAATGTTTTTCAAATGATTTATTTATTTATTTATTTATTGCAGTTGCCCGTCTTGTGCTTGCTATTTAGCACTAAACACCACACTGCAAATTGTTTGCGACCATTGACTTGCAATGTTTGTTTGATGTAGCCCTTGAACAGGAGCCAGGAATGGTGTTCAAATGAGTTGTGCTGAGTGAAGTAGATCATTGTGTACCAAGAGGCTTGAATAACATCTAGATATCCCCACTGGAGAAATGTGCAAACAAAGGTAATCTTTTGGTTAAACTAAGACGAAATGCAGATCCTTTCTGTGTCTATGCTTAAGTCTAACATTTATACACTGTTAAACCAGACAGCATAGGGTGTGTGTTCTTGTTTTATGTTCCATTGTGCTATTCAAGGCTGTTACTGTTTGGGCAAAACTGCTAGTTGGTCAAAGGCATTTGGTATCTATTGTTCACCCAAAATTTCATGATCTCTGGTCCTTTCTGAATCCGTTTTCTGATCTTGGGTACTCAACTGTGTTCCACAAATAATGATGCCTTTGTACAATAGTCCATCAAAGTTAAGGCTGTGAAAAGAACCTGCACCACAACAGGATGATTCACAGGGCTGCCCTAACCCCACTTCCCAAATCTAGACAATCTCATTTCCATAACATGGAAATGAGGTGCTGCAATCATGCAAATTGGGTGCACCAATTTAGCAGACAACGTTTGCATGATGTGCGTGGCTTCTTTGGCTGCCTACCAGAGGTGGCAGGAAGGAAAATGCAAGGTGGCCCTATTTGGCCAATTGGTTTGAAGAAGAAGAAGAAAAAGAAGCAGCAGCAGCTGCAGCATTTGCTCTTCCAGCTGTGACTCAGATTTGGGTATATTCTAGCTATGTGTCAGTTCATTTAATAGTATAAAATCATTTGCTTACTGTTAAGGTGTCAGATATATTCAAACATGCATGTTTTGCTCATGCTTCCCCTTCAGTTGCCCGAGTCTCTAAAATTATGGTATGTGAGAATGAGAGACAAGATCTCTCCTTATGCAGCACTGGAGTCATTCTAGCTCAGCAGGTAAATCCAAATCTTGTCTTGTTCACGAGTCTGAAGCTGATAATGTTAAGTACCACCTTGCCAAATGTGATAGTTTTATACCAGCCTTTCTTTAAAAAAAACCCACACCATTCAACAGCTTCCCTAATAAGGAATGCTGAAGATCAATGTGAACTTTGCAAAGAGTTTCAAAGCTAGGAGAATTTGCTTGAGAGCACACCCTCACAAATTCTCTTCAGCTGAGACATCCTGAGCCTTGACCTAGGGACCAGTGGGGTGGAGTAAAGCAGTGGGACACGTGCCACACCCCAAGCACTGCTCTTTGGGGCTGGGGGTTCTTTTGCTGCACTGGCTCCATTTGAGGGGCCCAAGGATCAGGTCCCTCAGGAGATTCACAGAGCTTTGGATCCAGTGGGTTAAAAGGCCATTAGCACCCCAAATGCCCTATTTCAGGGCTTTTCTGCATTCCTGTCCTGGTGGGTGTCATGGAGGTCTTTGCTGTGATGGAACCCTCCTTGCTGGTGGAGGCCAAAGGAGCCCAATGAATGGTCACCTTCTTATCCTAGCGCCCCTCCAGCACTACAGATTGGGATTAGGATTACTATGAAAGACTCTTTCTCAAATACTAGCCCCTCTCTTTGGTTGCAACCAACACAACTCCCTGGGGGTAACTCCTGCTAAACTCAATGGGGGTTAATTCAGAGTATGCATGTATAGGATTGCACTCTTAGGAGGGAAGCTTGCTTAAGATCTTGTGATTATGGTAAACTGGCATTTCACATCCAAGGTACCTGTAAACATCGTCTGGAACCTAACCTTCTGCTATACAAGATTAGGAAGAGCAAACAGGGGAAGGGAACAGCAGGGAGTAGGCTAGTGATATAAAAATATAATAAAACCTGAACACACGAAGCTAGTTTAATCTGAGTCAGATGGCATGTCTAGCTAGCTCAGTATTGCCTGGGCATGCAACAATCAGCCTAATCATGGATAAAATCCTTGAAAAGTACTGAGGCCACTTACTATGCAGATGTGTCAGTGGGGGGAATTTGTGCGTTAATGCCAGCCTTCCCCAGCCTGGTGCCTTCCAGATGTTAAGGGCTACAACTCCCATCAGCTCTAGCAAGCATGGCCAATGATCGCGGATGGCAGAAACTGCAGTCCAGAACATCTGGAAAGCACTAGGTTGGGGAAGGCAGATCTATGCAATGGTCCATCTCATTTGCAATGCATTTCTTTTTTAAAGTCAGGCTGAAGCTGATAATCTCAAATATTAGCATTTCCCCTGGTTTGTTTTTGCAGATTGGCCACAATTAACATTTGAGGTGTTAATTACCTCAAATGTATACTGATTTGGTGCCTAAAAATGCATAACGAGGACTTCCGGAGGCGGCGCGAAACAGCAATGGCGGTCCTCTTCAGTTGTTGAAGAGGGGCTCCGCGGAAAAGGGTCGTGCGCTGCGGCACAGCGACGACCCGTTCAGGAAAACCACGGGTAGAGTGAGCCCGTGGCCGTGGGATTCGGCGGGCACCAGGAGCGACCTCGGAAACGCAGAAGGGACCCCGTAAGGGGCTCCGGAACGTGGAGGGGGTAGCGGTGCTGTGAATCCATCGCTCTTTCCGCGGAAGTGAAGCCGCGCGGCTGCTGCTGATGAGCGCTGACCTTTCTTCTTTGAACATTTGATCGGAAACAACAAACTCGTGAGTAAGAAATTTGAGGCTTTATTTGGACTCTAAATTGATGAATTTCGGCTGAAAACGGGAGACGCTAAAAAGGAAGTCAGTCTTCCGTCCCTGTTTAAAGTACTGAGCAAAGTTTTCCTTTAAAGCGGAAGCGTTGAAAAGAGTTTAAAAGAAGTTGGAATTTACCCTGCAAGTTTGAATTTGACTGATTAAAAATAAAGGGAAAGTCAAAACTGTATTATAAATGGACTGAGACTGTGCTATACCTCTCCTTATTTTGTGGATTACAAAGTTATGAGCCCCAGCACACGGGCTGCCTGGATACAAAGTAACATCAGACTGTGGCAATTGCGTATAGAGACATAAAGTTACTTGGGCTACTTTACAGCCACTAAAAAGGAACTGTTGTTTACACCTTCGCAAAGAACTTTCATTATCTGCAGTGTAAAGTGATCTTAGAGGGTTCCACCCCCCCTATTTTGGAATTTACTATATATGGGATTTAAATGGTGGAAAATTTTCTATCCTTCTTCCTAACTTTTGGGGAGCTCCCCCTGCTGGATTGTGGAATATAAATCTCTGAGAACTGCTGGTTGTTTTGGAAATTCTTTTGCCTGGATGATTACTTTTCCCATGGGATTTACAATTTGACCTTGAAACCTAGACAGCTGTGGAATGAGTGTGGCAGGAAAAACAAGGGCTGCCAAGAAAGCAAAACAAACTGAGCTATTGCAATCAACTTTGCCTGTGCAACCACGTAGATCATCTGTTCCAACAGTGATAGATCTGCCAGAAGGACAATTTAAACAGCCAGCTTTGGAGGATATGGCTGCAGGAGGGTTAGACCCTATCTCTAAAGAAATTTTGGAACAACTGGCAGCATTAAATAAGAAAGCCGACGAACAAGCGGCTAAATTTGACCAGGTTACAGCAACAATTAATAAGTTGACAGACCAAGTTGCTCAAAATACACAGGCGATAGGAAATTTCGAAAAGACTATATCAGAGAATCGAAAATTAGCTGAAGACGCAAATACGAAAGCAGACCAAAATAAAAAAAGGATTGAGGAATTAAGAGGGGAAGTAAGACCACTGAGCAGACAGGTTACTGAACAACAGGCCTATCTGTCTATGGCGGAGCTGAAAAATCGGGAGAGTAATCTTAGGATCAGAAACATCCCAGAACTAGAAAAGGAAGATTTGGCCGGCTTTTTGACAGCAGAAATATCCAAGTTCTGGGGTCTGGCAGAAGAGAAAGACTTCAAAATCGTCACCGCTTTTAGATTGGGAAGAGTGGCCAAGAAAGACAAACCAAGGGATTGCTTGATCATATTGAGATACAAGCAAGAAAAAGATAACATACTTGGCCTACATTTTAAAAACCCATTGGTGATACAGGGGAAGACAGCAGAAATCTTCAGAGACATACCAAAACAACTGTTGGATTTAAGAACTATATATAAGGACCTGGCAAGATTATTAAGAAACAACACAATCCCCTACAGGTGGGAATTTCCCCAAGGACTATCTTTTAATTTGAAAGGGAAGAAGGTGAGAATCAGAACAGCAGAAGAGCAAGAAAAATTCCTAAACGACTACGGGGAGGACCTTCGAAAAGGGACAGCAGGTACCTGGCCACCCCCCACGCCAGACACAAAAGATCCACCTCCAGACATAGACGATAAGGGAGGCAATCCCACTGGCTAACAAGTGGATCCAGGATGTCTCTGCAGCTTTTTAGTTGGAATATTCATGGTGCAAATTCCCCTGAAAAAAGGAAAAGGATTTTCCATATTTTGAGGAAAGAACAACTAGACGTCATTTGTCTCCAGGAAACCCACGTGACCAGGCTCCACAGAAGAGTGCTAATAAACAAGCGACTAGGCCAAGAATTTATTTCATCAGCTAAAGAAAAGAAAAGGGGAGTCGTGATATATGCAAAGGAGAGCCTAGCACCAAAATTTGTGTTTAAAGATGAACAAGGAAGAATTTTGGCGATTGAGATACAATCACAAGGACAAAAATTTTTGATAATTGGAATTTATGCACCAAATGAGGGGAAATCTGAATTTTATGGGAAGCTGCATGAGACAATGCTGGACCACATGGACTATAACAACATCATTCTGATGGGAGATATGAATGGGGTTGTCTCCACACACATGGATAAGTCACAAAACCAAAATGTGACTAAAGATGGCAGACTACCAAAGACCTTTTTTGAACTCACAGACAATATGGATTTGATTGACATTTGGAGGACAAAGAACCCCTTAGGTAGAGAGGGAACATTCTTTTCTGAAGCCCACCTATCCTGGACAAGAATCGACCAAATCTGGATATCTGGAGGACTGGCACCTAAGACCAAAAAAGTAGAGATCTGCCCTAAAACTTGCTCCGACCATAACCCCTTGAAAATGGACTTGAGACTTACACCAGCTGGATCCTTCAGATGGAGAATGAATGACGCATTGTTTAGAGACCAGGAGATAGTGAAGAAGGCCCAAAAGACGATGAAAGACTACTTCGAATTGAATTTGAACACGTCGGTGGAAAAAAAAACAATCTGGGACGCAAGTAAAGCTGTCATGAGAGGGTTTCTGATACAGCAGAATTCTATTAAGAAAAAACTCTGGAATGGTAAAAAGGACAAGATTTTGGAAAGGATAAAAGACGGAGAGAAAAAGTTGAGACTAAATCCAAAATCAAAAGAAGTTTTGAGAGAAATAAAATTCCATCAAGCACAATATGCTAAATTGATAAACCAAGAAGTTGAATGGAAAATTAAACAGATGAAACAAAGATCATTTGAATCCGCAAATAAATGTGGGAAGCTGCTTTCATGGCAGCTGAAAAAGAGACAAAAACTGAACTTTGTTACCAATCTAGAGGTTGAAGGAGAATGTATTCAGAAACCAGAGGAAATTAGAAAGTGTTTCCAGAGATATTTTAAAAAATTGTTTTCCCAAGGACCCCAAGTGGAGACTGAAATAAATAATTTTTTAAAAAGCTATGGCCTACAAAAATTAACACAAGATAAACAAACTGACCTGAATTATAAAATAACCCAACAGGAAATCGAAAATGCCATTCAGCACATGCAACTAGGCAAATCTCCGGGCCCAGATGGACTTACCTCCAAATACTATAAGACATTAAAGGAATACCTGACCCAGCCATTGATGGAGGTATGCAACCAAATCATGGAAGGGAAGGGGGCACCAGAATCGTGGAAAGAGGCATTCATCACTTTGATACCAAAACTGGAATCTGAAAAGACTCAACTTAAGAATTACCGTCCCATCTCACTCCTAAATGTGGATTACAAGATTTTTGCTGACATTTTGGCAAATAGATTGAAAAAAGTTTTAAATGGAGTTATTCATAAAGACCAAGCAGGCTTTCTCCCTGGTAGGCATCTGTCAGACAATACTAGGAACATCGTCGATGTTCTGGAACTTCTACAGACAAATTTGAATACGAAAGCAGTATTGATATTTGTGGACGCGGAGAAGGCCTTTGACAATATATCTTGGAAATTTATGAAGAAGAATTTGGAAGGGATGGGAGTGGGAAGGGCGTTCCAAAATGGTATAGATACAATATATTCAGAACAAAAGGCTAAATTGATAGTAAACAACGTGGTGACAGAAGAGTTTAAAATTGAAAAGGGAACACGACAGGGGTGCCCCCTATCACCCTTGCTATTTATCTCTGTCCTGGAGGTTTTGCTAAATTTGATTAGGAAGGATCAGCGGGTGGAAGGAATACAGGTCGGAGGAAAACAATATAAACTGAAGGCCTTTGCAGATGACTTGGTTTTGACATTACAGGAGCCGGTGTCCAGTACAAAAAGAGTATTGGAACTAATTTCTGAGTTTGGTCGGGTGGCGGGATTTAAGTTAAACAAACAAAAAACTAAGGTCTTGGCAAAAAACTTGACATCTTTAGAAATAGATGGGTTTCAGAGGGAAACAGAACTAAATGTTGTTAATAAAGTGAAATACCTGGGGGTTAACTTGACTGGGAAAAATTTGAATCTGTTTAAAGACAACTATGAAAAATGTTGGTCTGAAATCAAAAAGGATCTAGAAATCTGGTCAAGATTGAAACTTTCCTTGTTGGGAAGAATTGCAGCAGTAAAGATGAATGTATTGCCAAAAATGTTGTTTCTGTTTCAGACCCTACAGATCGTGGACAGAGTGGAATGTTTTGGAAAGTGGCAGAGGGACATTATGAAGTTTGTCTGGCAGGGCAAAAAGCCCCGAATAAAATTTAAAATATTAACAGATGCAAAGGAAAGAGGGGGTTTTGCCCTGCCGGACTTAAGGTTGTACTATGAAGCTGCATCCCTCTGCTGGCTGAAAGATTGGTTTTTGCTAGAAAACACTGATGTCCTAGATCTGGAAGGGTTCAATAATGCTTTTGGGTGGCATGCATATTTGTGGTACGACAAGGTAAAGTCTCATAAGTTGTTTAAAAACCATATTGTAAGGAAATCTCTGTTTTCTGTCTGGACTAAATACAAGGACTTATTCGAAAATAAGACTCCGAGGTGGTTATCACCGATGGAGGCTAAAGCCATAAAAACACTTAATATGGGGGGTGACTGGGCAAAATACTGTGAAATAATAGAAAGAGTGGGTGACACTTGGAAGTTGCAGAGCTTCGAAAAATTGAAAGGGAAGGTGCGAGACTGGTTTCATTATGCCCAAATTTTAGAGATTTTTAAAAAAGATAAAAAAATTGGTTTCCAGGTGGAAAAATCAAAATTAGAACTAGAATTGTTTGAACCTAAGACGAAAGTGCTTTCAAGAATGTACAACTTGTTGCTTAAATGGAATACTCAAGATGAGACAGTTAAATCAGCCATGATAAAATGGGCTCAAGATATTGGATACAACATTATGTTTGAGGACTGGGAAAGGTTATGGACCACCGGTTTGAAATTTACGGCATGTAGTGCCTTAAAGGAAAATATTATGAAAATGATGTACAGGTGGTACATGACCCCAGTCAAACTTGCAAAGATATATCATTTGTCTGATAATAAATGTTGGAAATGTAAGGAGGCTGAAGGAACCTTTTACCACCTCTGGTGGACATGCCCGAGGGTGAAGGCCTTCTGGGAATTGATTTATAACGAGTTGAAAAAGGTATTTGAGTATACCTTTCATAAGAAACCAGAGGCCTTCCTCTTGGGCATTGTGGGCCAGAGGATACCCAAGAAAGACAGAACCTTCTTTTTATATGCAACGACCGCAGCAAGAATTCTCATAGCTAAATACTGGAAGGCACAGGAGCTACCCACACTGGAAGAATGGCACACACAACTGATGGACTATATGCAACTAGCCGAAA
The DNA here is from genome assembly GCF_964270895.1 of Podarcis filfolensis. Lineage (NCBI taxonomy): Eukaryota > Metazoa > Chordata > Lepidosauria > Squamata > Lacertidae > Podarcis > Podarcis filfolensis. The sequence continues at coordinate 39,038,148 of NC_139605.1, read as the reverse complement.
TGACTGGCAGAATCCGAGACCTGGGAGAAGAGGCTGTGGAAGAGGACTGGAAAAAATTTAAGGACTATTTACAAAAACATTATAAGATATATGAATGTTAAAAATTTGCTAAGGTTTGAGGTAAATAGGCTTCAGTATTGAAATTCGGAGACGATAGAAACAAAGTTAATGATTGAGAAAGTTTTAATTTCAGAGTGAATAACTAGACGAAAATACAAAAACACAGGAAACAAGGTACTAATTTGCTGTTTACATTTATTATAAAGAATGCAGGGATGGAGGGGATGGGGAAGTCCAGTGGATGATGGAAAAAGATGTTGAAAGATGAATTTTTTCTTGTTTAATCTCTTTTTTTCCTGTAAAACTGCTTTTGTTGTGTTATTGATGATGGACTCAGATTCTGGAAAAAAAGCAATAAAAAATATTTAAAAAAAAAAAAAAATGCATAACGAGATAATAATGAAGCTGCAACCCTAAACTCAGCTACTAGGGAGTAAGCTGTATTGAATTCATCTTTACCTCTGAGTAAACAGGCTTAAGATTGTGCTATGAAGTAGGTAGGTGGGATTGAATTTAGATTGTTTTGACAACTGTGGGTGGTGTTATGTCAGGGGTGGACAGCCTTCAGGCTAGCAGGAGCTGCTTTTTGGTTTAAATGGAACTCATAGTCCTTCCTCACAAAAGACCCACTTCTGTTAACCCCCTCAAACTTTCTTCATTTCAGCGCTATAATTAAGGGAGCAGGAAGTCAATCATTGCTGACCTACTTCAAATCTGTCTGAGCTATCAGTAGATCCAGGTCTACCTCTTGCTTACCCTATTGTTATGTAGCCAAATTCTTTCCCAAAATTAAAAGGACCCATTTTTGCGGAAGCTTTTTGGATTAATCCTCAACCCAGTTAAGTCAAAGTGCTGTCATTTATAGGTGCTTTTTTCCCTTTGCCCCATGGATACTAACTCAACTTCATCTGAAGTGCATTGAGAACTGACCTTATTCTTGGCACTTGGATTCAGTGGTAATTGGTGCATTAGAAATATTTGAGCAAAGAGTTAAATTGGTAGATCAGATTGAATTAGGTGCTTCTATTTGAATGCATTGCCCTGACAGGGCATTAGAATCCACACTGGTAATAATAAGGACACTTCAGGATGTAGGTTAATGGCCCAGATTGCTGCAAGTTGGCATTGTGTCACTACAGTGCTCTGGGCCATGACTGTGGAATGCTGAATATATATATATATTTGTCCTTGTTAAAAAGGAAGTAAAGAAAGAAAGAGAATCCAGTTGCTATGGATTCACATATCTGAATTTCATTTCCATGGGAATTCACTGAGCAGTCCATCCTATCAGCCAACTAATCACCAAGCAGCAGCTCTCAGAGAGTGGTGTTTAACATATCTTGAGCTTGTGGCAAATTGTTGTAGACCTGAAATATCCTGAGCAACAGGAAAAATGAGGGGGGAGCTGAACTACTTGTCGATGACAGCAGTAAGAGTACTACACTGAGTGAGGACTTTGTACTGGGCTCTGTCTACACTATAAACTTATTCGGATTTCAAGCAATTTAATGATCACAGCTTCCCTAATGTATAGTGGGAAACTCCAGATTTGTGAGGGTGGGGGAAGTTCTAAGGGGTGGGGGAATAAGCAACACTCTAGCTGCGTTACAGCTTTCCTTGGGGAAAGATGACAGCTTCACTCACTTAAAGTGTGTGATAGTATTTGTTTGTTTATAGGATTTCTTGCCCATCCTTCATCATCAGGCCCCACGGGTTGATTACAAATATTTTACAAATATTTTAAAATGCAGTATTAAAAACAGATTACAGTCAAGAAAATAGGGTGGTTTCTAAAACATTCATTTCATTTTATTTCTAGCCCACCTTCCTTGGAGCTCAAGGTGGCATACATGGTTCTTTTCCTCCCCATTTTATCCTCACAACAACCCCGTGAAGTAGGCTAGGCTGAGACTGTGATTGGCCCAAGATCACCCCCTGAGTTTTATGTTTTCCCAACTCCTTGTGTCTTCAGCGTACAATTAACACAACAGAATGAAGGTGCCAGACACACTTCTGTGGAGAGAGGATTCCACACCTTAGGGCATGGGTAGGCAAACTAAGGCCTGGGGGCTGGATCCGGCCCAATTGCCTTCTCAATCTGGCCCATGGATTGGGATTGGATTGGTCCGGGAATCAGTGTGTTTTTACATGAGTAGAATGTGTCCATTTATTTAAAATGCATCTCTGGGTTATTTGTGGGGCATAGGGGCATAAAAAAATTCATTCACCCCCCCAATATAGTCCGCCCCCCACAAGGTCTGAGGGACAGTGGACCAGCCCCCTGCTGAAAAAGTTTGCTGACCCCTGCCTTAGGGGCTGCCACAGAAAATGTCCTCTCCTGCCACCTCCTGCCCACCATCAGAGGGCAGTGGAACCACCAATAAGGACTCCTTTGCGAATTGTGATACCCAAGAGGGTCTATAGGGAACAGGGCTGGCAGAACCCCAAGAGGCAGCACCCCCATGGTTGCCCCACCATCTCCGCCATTGGTGGAGAAGTGATAGTGGCTTCCTGCAAAATCTTGCGAGATCTCGTGCATTCTGTGAGATCTCATGAGATTTTGCTAGAACCCACCATTGCTGCTTTATGGGTGTCGCTGTATGACCCAGGTAAAGGAGGCTTTGGTGAGGGAGTTTGGGGGGGACTTAAGCAGCTGGATAGTGTGCCCTTTCCTGTTTCATCTCAGGTGGCACAGCAGGCCACGCTGCCTCTGGTAGAGAAAGGAATAGGTTTTTCAGATATTTGTGGTCCATTTAGGGCTTTAAATATTAAAGTAAGCACCTTGAATTGAGCCCAGAAATAACCAGCAGCTAGTGCGCTTGTTTTAGAACAGGGGTTATGCAAGTTCTAAATTTAACTCCAGCCAGCAACTTAGCTGCTGCTTTTTGGATCAGTAGAAGTTTTCAAGTGGTCTTCAAAGGCTGCAGTAATCTGGAAGTAACCAGAGCATGGAGTACAGTGGCCATGTCTGCCCAAAAGGGGTCATACCTGGAGAACCAGCCAGAACTATAAATACTTAGCCCTAACCACTGAGCTTCCAAGATCTGGGAACACTCCCAAGCTATAGACCCGCTCCTTCAAGGGGAGTGCAACTTTTTCCAGAACTGGTTGTTCCACATCTCTTGTACTTGAGAACTTGGAAAATGTACTGTATAGTTTTGCTTGGAAAATATGGAGCAGCACTTTCACCCATTCATGTGGAGCATAGTATGGCAGATGTTTCTTTGCTGCATATAATGATCTGGAAGAAGATTTTCCAGAGCTACCAACATCACTCTATGCAGCTTTTGGTAAAAAGGTAGGTTTTGTAACTTCTCTAATGGATGACTTCTCAGATGCAAATCAGGAAGATGCTATAAATGGACATAGAGAGCTGGTGTGATGTAGTGGGCAGAGTCAATGATGGTAGATTGGGAAGACCTGATTTTTAATCCCTGCTCAACTCACTGCCAACAATGGTCTTGGGCTAATCTCACCCTGTCAGGCCTAGACCTGGTTTGCATTGGGTAGCTATAGAGTTCTGACATAGGATTATGGGAATATAACAGAAGCAGGAGGTGTGGTGGTGAATGAGCTAGATATCAAATACCAGACTAGCAAAACAAAGGCAGATGTGTATGTCTGAACTGAATAAATTGCTCAGATTGACCTGATGCTTTTTTGCTGAATGAAAAGTCTGATGATCGCCTTCAGGCTGTGGGGTCAGCTGAGAGCACCCAGGCAAGTCTTCTGTTTTGAGCACTGGTATCAGCTGTACTGGTGGTGTGCGTGCCGTGTGCGCACTCAAGATATGGGCAAACAGGCTCCACTGGCACCATGGACAGCTCCATGAATGGACTGAATACTCTATAAGAGCACAGGTTGCACTATGCTTCAGTGATAGTCATTCACAGTCTGAGCCTTAAACAGAAACTGCAGCGCCATTTAAAGAGGCCTAGACTCCTTTAACAGCTGTTGATTCTGACGGAGCAGGGGAGCCTGTCGTTTCACAAGCGCTTCCCACCAGGACTTCTTGAAGTCAGAGGAAAGCAAGGACCTGAGAGCTACTGGCATAATGGGCTTTTCTTGTGCAGGTGTACCTATGGCTAGGCCTAGGGGTGATTGTATCTTCCACTCCAGTTTCCCAGCCTCACACCCCAGAGTCAAGGAGTTGAACCCCAGGGCCATGCCTAAACGGCCTCGGTCCAGTATACCTGAAGGAGCGTCTCCACCCCCATCATTCTGCCCGGACGCTGAGGTCCAGCGCCGAGGGCCTTCTGGCGGTTCCCTCATTGCGAGAAGCAAAGCTACAGGGAACCAGGCAGAGGGCCTTCTCGGTAGTGGCGCCCGCCCTGTGGAACGCCCTTCCAGCAGATGTCAAAGCGATAAACAACTACCTGACATTCAGAAGACATCTTAAGGCAGCCCTGTTCAGGGAAGTTTTTAACGTGTGATATTTTATTGTATTTTTGGTTTTTATGGAAGCCGCCCAGAGTGGCTGGGGAGGCCCAGCCAGATGGGCGGGGTATAAATAATAAATTATTATTATTATTATTATTATTATTATTATTATGCCACCTGGTTTTGCAACTGAGAAGGGATCCTTGCCTATGTGAACTTGTCTGGCTGACTGGCTGCTTTTTCTGTGTTTTTAGCTGTTCTTATTTTTATCTGTTAGCTCTCTTGAGGCTCTGACAGAGAAAAAGGTGGGGTATAAATAAATAAACAACAACAAAGACCCCATGAAAGAAGGATGGGCCAAAAATCAGATAGAAATGAACGAACAATGAGGCACATAAATCCCCACCCTGAGGTGCACTTGCATGATAATGATGATTTTATGCCATGCCTCCACATCTGATAAAAAATTTTTCCAACAACATGAGGCATTCTAGGGGGGGAAATTATGTTGAGGTCTGAAAGTCTGACTTAAATAAGGCATTTCTAGTCCCTGTGGGTGTGAGACTGGTGTGCTTGGTGCTAAATAGCAGTGTTTTGTCATTGATGGAAAGCTGTTGGATATAGTTTCCCTTTTCAATTCATTTAGTTTCCAAAGCCTCACTTATGTTGCCTGGGTTAATTTGCAGTCATTTAAAGTAAGGGTTAAGTGAAGGTCACAGGCTACTCTAAATTAGAGGGAAGCTTTTGCAACAATTGCTATGCTGTGACCTTTTCAGTATTTTCTGATTTTTGCTGGCTAGCCAGGCTCTTTATAGCATTGTTAACCTGTGAGAAATACATAGAGTGGTTGTACCCAGTAGTAATGCAACAAATTTTGAAAGGTTAAAGCCATTTTAGGGTAATGCAGACATGAAACAGCCACAGAGTCCCATGGAGCTGTTCTCTTTTTGATCAGTTTTGCCAAGGTTTAAAGTATGAATTGGGAGAAATGCAAAGCATTCCTGTAAACAAATGTGCCAGGACAGCCCCCTGTTTCAAGGTACACAACCAACCAAACCTCAGCATCAGCTAGATACACATTCATTCTTTGTGGGTAATTATTTCAAAAGAAATAATATTGACTTAAATATATAAGTACAAAGCAATAAAAACCCACCCTGATAATAAAGTTCCAGTTCTTGGTACCGGTCTAATTGCATTCCAAGGAGCCTCAGCAGCCTGACTTACTGTAGATACAGTTCAGAGTGAGCCTTTTCACCAGTCTAGTTGATTCACAGCTGGCTCCCTCATCTTTCCTCCAGAGGAGACTGGGGAGGGCAATGATAGTGATTCACTTCCCCAGCCTCCTGGAAGTTCCAGCTGCTGGTGCAGGTCTCATGGTACAGGTAAGCTGATATGGGTGCAGGTGACCCCTAAGAGGTAATGTGACTGCAAACCATTTAAGGTTTTAAAGATCTTTGAATTGAGCCTGGAAATATGCTAGCAACCAGTGGCAACCGGTGGAGTATCAGTGTGACATCGCAGGATTGCCTGGTGCCAACTAACAGCAGCCACCAGTTTGCAATGCATGGTTTTCTGTAGATATGCCAACATATTACGTCCATACAAAATATGCAGTTTTGTGCATTTGCAAAAGTGAGTCACTGTGCATTTTAAGATTGCACATGCAGAAAGAATGAAACAACAACAACACCATGTATTTTGATAGGTGTTCACAGCTGAGAACTGTTTTACTGCATTCGGAAAAGTGTGAAAGCCAGTAGACACAAATCCCATTCACAAACTTGTCAGGGGCGGGTGGGTAGATCAGGCCATTTTGTCTAGGAATTTCTGAGGATCAAATTTCTAAACAATCACCAGAAGGAAGCAGAATAACTATAAGTAGAATGGAAAAAGGGATGGCAACAGATAGTTAAACAAACCCACCAAAAGGAGGCAAAAGTTTCTAACTGATTATTAGACAATGCGCCATTATTTTGATGTGCAGTATTTACAATGCATTTTAATTACTTGTTGTCTTCAGGGATCAGCCAGTAGTGCACGATGTTATTCCACTGTTTTATTGTAGCAATGAAGATGGAAGCAATGTGCAGAAAAACCAGAACCTCATGTTATTCCAGATGCTCAGCTTGATTCAGAAAATGGCAATTTGAAAATCTAAGGCATCAATGTGCTATCTTTGTGGGGGAGGGCCATGCCTCAATGGTAGAGCATCTGCTTTGCATGCAGAGGATCCCAAATTCAATCCCCAGCATCTCCAGGTAGGGCTAGAAGAGAACCCTGCCTGAAACAGCCGCTGCTGGCAGAGCCAGATTTAGGGCTCTGCAGGCAGTTCCCCTGCACACAGCACCAAGCGAAGGGGGCAAATAATAATAATAATAATAATAATAATAATAATAATAATAATACCTATATTTATATGGGTACCGACTGAGAAGATCCATCACAAGCAACGGCACCTAAAGGAAAATAAGAACTATTTAGAGGGAAGGCACCAAGTTTTGTCCTTGCTCTGGGCACCATATTACCAAAGTCCACCCCTGCCTGCCAATCAGTGCAAACAATGCTGAGCTAGATGAATCAATGGTCTGCCTAGGCAGTGGTGTAGCGTGGGTTGTCAGCACCCGGGGCAAGGCAAGTAATTTGCGCCCCCTAACCCGTGGATTTGCGCCCCCTAACCCGTGGATTTGCGCCCCCTAACCCATGGATTTGCCCTAACCCCAGATGTTGCGCCCGGTGCGGCCTGCCCCCCCTGCCCCCCCACGCTACGCCACTGTGCCTAGGGGTCAGGCAGCCTGATATGTTCCAGTCGTTCCTAAGTATCTTGGTACTGCAGTTGAAATGCACGCACAACCTAGCAAGGCAGTTCATGTACCTATGCTTTCCTAAGTTAAACTGTGTTATAAAGAGGGTAAACTCAGTATTCCTTGGTGGGCTACTTTTATAGTGTCCCTTTGTCCCTCCTGTCACCTTTGCGAATATATAGATCAAAGTGCTGACATTATATATGGTCAGAGTGATGACATGTGGCATGTAGAGGTACCATAGCTAGCTGCTGCTAAGCATGGCTTAGGCCTCTCCTCTTATCCCATTATTGAACGTAAGCCCTTTGGTATGTCTCTAACTTTGATCTCCTTTCAGCGGAAATGAAAGGCTATTAAGAGGGAAGAGACCACAGGAGCACAGTGCTAGCACTAATCCATGCACTGTCAGGTTGACGGAACAGCGTCCAAAAAGCTATGCTTGCAGTGGGAAAGGGGCTTATTTGTTCTTTGAATAATTAGGCCAAACACCCCAAAAGAGAGGCCCATTAATATGTCCAACAATCCAGAGTTTAGATAGACTGGCAGGTTGTGAAATATGGTGGTGAAATGCACATTGAAAAAGCTCATTTGTGCGCTAAAGTGCACCACATATCTATAGCAAGGAAGAGCTATATACTTTAACTGCAGGACACGGCAATTTTCTTTAAGTAAATGCAAGGTATTGCTTTCATCATGCCAAGGAATGGTGCAATATTAGTATCAATCAAAATACTGTTATCCCAGAATCCTCCATTGTGATGCCAGTAATACTCCAGCAGATTAAAAAGGAGACAACAAAAACACACAAGAAGGTGAGGAGATAATTATTTCAGTACCGATTTGCACCTGAAGCAACTGCTGTTTGAATTAGCTGTGACTTTTAGGTGGAATAATTCCATCGCTGTGAGAAAAGAAAAATAACAGTGTTGTAATGCATTGGAATTAAATATCCCCTTTTAAAAGAAAAAATTAGCACAAACAACATACCACTTCATAATAGAATACTGGTTGACATTTCTAAAGGAACCTAGAATGGCTAGCAGAGGAATACTATACTTGTCTTCTCAGAAGAAATGTCAATGACACTTATTATCAGGTAACTCAGAAAACGCTTGGAATGTAAAAGAGCTGTTATGTTTTTATCCTTCTTCCCATTGTGGTGCTCTGTAAAGTTTCCAGGGTCCCGGTGACTTCCCTCATCTTCTCTTTCTGGTTTATTACAAAAATTGTTATCTTCTGCATGTTAATATTCATAAAATGTCATTACATTATCTTCCTCCATGTTTTAATTAAATAAAATTGTGGGTGTTTATTCAAAACCTGCCAACGAGTCCAATTCTTTATGTTGTTTTTGTAAGTAAATTGTAAAAGATTCCCATTCATTTTTAAAGTCTCTATTGTCCTTTTCATGCAATTTTTCTGTTAACTTTGCTAATTCTGCATAGTTCATCAATTTTTCTTGCCATTGTTCTCTAAAAGAGCTTTTTGGAAAACCTTGGGCAAATCTGAAATTTACCACAGGTTTATTATCTCACATATGTACAAATTTGGATCTGACTGATCAAAAGAAGAAATAAATGAGATGTGGTCATTATTGTCATTATTGTTTCATTACATATGCCTGTGTACACACTGTACCTTTAAAGCACATTTGAAGCACATTCTTTCCCTCAAAGAATTCTAGGCACTATAGTTTACCCCTCACAGAGTTACAATTCACAGCAGCCCTTAAGAAATTACAGCACCCAGAATTCTTTGAGGGAAAGAATGTGCTTCAAATGTGCTTTGAATGCATTTTAAAGGTACAGTGTGTACACAGCCTATGTGGAGATATATGTTTCAGGACAGCCCAGTTTGCGATCTCCAAAATGTACCGGTATGTAAAAATCATTACAGTGGTACCTCGGGTTAAGTACTTAATTCGTTCCGGAGGTCCGTTCTTAACCTGAAACTGTTCTTAACCTGAAGCACCACTTTAGCTAATGGGCCTCCCGCTGCCGCCGCGCTGCCGGAGCACAATTTCTGTTCTCATCTTGAAGCAAAGTTCTTAACCTGAGGTACTATTTCTGAGTTAGCGGAGTCTGTAACCTGAAGTGTATGTAACCCGAGGTACCACTGTATATAGTTTAACATTTGACATTTGACTCATAAATATTAATTTATTTATGGCATTTGTATACCCTATCCTTTAGCCTAAAAGGCTCTCAGAGTGGTTTACAAAAATCAGGACTGATCTTAGGAAAACACAGTAGATATAATATATGCAAATATTGGTGATGGTGCTCACTATATGTGGGGATGTGACAAATTTAAAGATTGGGGTGAGAGGGAGCAGCTGCACGTTATGCTGATCACCAGGGCCTACCGAATACATTTTAGCATCTGAGGCAAACCACAAAATGGCACCTCCATCCCCACCAGAGAAGAAGGTGTGGGCGAAAATCTACACCGGGAACAAGGGAACAAAGATTTACATCGAGATTTGCTGACTCTGTGAATCCTGCTGCCTGAGGTGCTCACCTCACTTTGTGCGTGGGCCAGCTCTGCCGATCACAATTCTGTTAAAGTCAATGCTTTTTTGATTCAGACATTTTTAAATGGTACAAGCCCTCTTCAGGCATTCTGTTTGAATGTGCAATGGGGGAATGCATGAGGTCATCCCAACCCGTCAATGGCACTATGTGTTCCAGAAACACTCCCCAGCTGATGCTTAGTCAATGTTATCCGAAAGGGGGCTGCCTTATTTGTGCACCGGGTTTCTGACACAGCAGCAGAAAACATCCATTTGTATTCCATCTTTGCACATAGATGTTGACTCGGATCTTATTCTCACAAAACCTAGCCATTGTGCTGTGAAACGGAGTATAGCATTAAACTTTGTCACCAACATTTTTGGCTTAATTGTACCTGAATTTCATTCCGTATAATTTGTGCTGTGATATCTTGCATCAGTTTTGCACATGTCCAACCTCTGTTACATACACATGTTCATCGTATTTGGACACATCTAAGGAAGCACATGATTCCTTTCCTTTGAGAATGGCATTATGTTATTAAAATTAAAGTGTCCAGGGTATGAGATCCAATGCCAACATATGCTTAAAAAATTAAAGATAATGTCTTCCTTGTGACTACCAGAAAAAACCCCAGGCTTTTGACTCCGAGAATAATTTCCATGAGACCCGAACAGCTTAATTCACTAGGTAATTACATGCTTTTTTTTTTTTGTTCTAGAAAAGGTAAAGAGGTAACATTTAATTTACAAGGTACTGGATAATCCTCTAATTACTCAGTAATTTCCATGTCATCACACAATAAAAGCAAGGTCTTTTCCATGGCCCAGATATGACATGATGAGAATCTAACTTCCATCAAACGTTGTCATAAAATTAACCAAGGGGGTGGATTTTATCTTCTTCATACTGACATGGAGTTCTAGGGAATGAGGTTTTCGAAGGCTGAAATTCTGTGACCGTTGTTGGTCATCTGCTTGCCAAAGGATAATGATTAAAGACGTGAGCTCAATGTGTCAGAAAAATGAGAAACCAGAAAAAACAGATACAGCAATCTCATTAAGAAATGTGTTTATTGAATTACATTTTCAAGTCATGTCAACTGCAGTTCTGGATGGACAGTATAAGAAAGTGCTAAGGGAACAGATATTAGGTATTGGTAGCCAAAACCAAGTGGCGGAGGTTCTCAAACTATTATCCATGAGCTGCATTCACCTCTGCCCTCTGTATGTAGTTTCTAGAGAGATTTTTAAAAAACTTTTGCTGACTTAAGGGAGTGTTTCCTTACAGAAACTGTGGCATCAATAAGAAACTGGATGAAATTTCTGTAAACTGCTGCAAAGATACAGAAATTGAATCTGAATAAAATTTAGTTCCTTGAGTAACCCTCAATTCCTATGATGTAGGCTTTGAAATTTTTTACTTCACTCACTTGATTGCTTGCTGCATATATTTGTCAAACCTTGGGCTAGAACAATAAAATGTGTTGTTGTTGTTTTTAGAATAGATATCCCTTATCACTTCTAAACTTATATGGAGATTTCATAATCTCCAGATATCTGAGATTGACAATAATGAGTGTTGCTATTTCCATCTGAAGAAGTGTGCATGCACATGAAAGCTTATACCCAGAACAAACTTAGTTGGTCTCTAAGGTGCTACTGGACAATTGTTTATTTATTTATTTTGGCTATTTCCATCTTTCTCCAAATATGCTGGGCCTGAGCCTCCTGTTTTCCTCATTTTTCCTTTCCTAGCTTGCATCCTGAATATTTCAACAAGAGGGCAGATGATTTTTTAAGGTCTGTAGAGCTCCTTACCATTCCACACTGATGTACAAAGGGGGGCGGAGTGCACCGCCCCAGGCACCATTTGGGGAAAGGGTGCCATCATGGCTGCCCCCCTCGGGATGCGCTCCGCACCCTCCCGGGACGCATGCCACACGCTGAGCAACCCTGCGCCGCTCACCACGCCCCCACAGACAACGCACCATGCCCCCGTGCTGCTCGCCATGCCCCAGCCCCCTCCCGTTCTCTGCTTCAGGGGCCGCAGCATGTTGCTCCGCCACTGCCATTCCATTGTATATAGTACTGATAAAATAAGCCGTGCATTCCTTCAGCAAGCTGTATACAATCACTCAAATTGCCTTTGACATCATAGCTCATCATAGGTGTAGTTTGGACACATTACTAACCCATGAGGCAAGGTCTCAGAATGCCCATGGTCATGTCAGCTACTAAGGTTCACCATTCCAATAATAATAAAACACACAGTATTAAATATGTGATGGTTGTTTCTAGATGGGGTTCTAAGCCATGGTCACTTTGCAAGACCCTGTCCTGCTCCCAAGACTGTTCTTTAGCCTGACCTTTCAATTTAGCCAGCTTGAGTAACCATATCCCTTTTCCCTACCTGTTTCCCCTTCCATGCATAGCGTGTTAAATACACACACACACTCACTAGGCCTGATTTGCATTCAGTTTTGCAACTGTTGAAAAATACCTTCCATTTTCAGCAGTGGTTGATGCTTATTGTAGAACATTCACAGTGCCGCTGAAGACAACCATGGCTGGTGAAGCTCCTTGGAGAAAAGAGGGGCAGAAGGGTGAAAAGGGAGGGGGGAATCTTCCCTCAATGAACTGGTTTCTAAAGTAAGGCCATCCAACTCTCATCCTCCCAAATTCGCAGAAATATACGCTACTCTGAGATGCTCCTCTCCACGGATCATTCTATATATATGCATGGTATTTACAAAACAGTAATTCAGTGAATGTTGCTTACAAATAATTGTTAAGTCTTTAGGAAGCTAGCAAAAAAATCCTCACATTTATGGAAGAATGGTACACTCCTTCTATCTGGGATGGTCATCCTCTTTGACTGAGTGCGCAGCTTCAGGAGGGATGCACATGGAGGGGTGAGGGAGGGGCACCCACCAGCCAGATTAGCTGAATGAACCCTGGAAATCAATGCAGTGACAAATGTCACAGCCAGATCACCTTCCCCTGCCAATAAGGTTGACAGGTATCATACATCAGCACCCATTTGCAGGGTACCTTTTGTTGCTCACAGCATTGGAACATTGAAGGGCTCACACACGATCATGTTTTGAACAAATGGATGCAGTACAATGATGGAATCAGATTCTATGCCATTCTATGGCATCCCAGTTCAAGGGAGATTGTGTATTTGTGGGAAACCTGTCTCAAAGGATTTGGCACATATCCTTGAATGTATATCCTTGATTATACACAGACACCAAAGATCATTACTTAGATCCTTTTCTAAAGAAGATGAAATTTTGGTATGCTAAATATAAATTAGCTTTTCTGCTACAAGAAACACTAAAAAGAAGCTGGGTGTTTTGCTATAGTGGGCCTTTGCAGGAAAGGCTGCCAGGTGTTGGAAAAAGCAAGTAGACACAATTGCTGTAAATTGGAGATTTGAAAGCATGAGAAATGCACCTCAATATAAGTTTATAATGTTTTGCACTAGGTAAGTAATGTGTGTTATTTTAAGAAAATGTTTTGATATGGTTTATCCCATAACAAATATGTTTTAACATTATTTATCCTAATCACTAATTTTACTAATGAAATTACTATTAAATTTTAAATAGCAAGCAGTGATTTTTCCATGTAAGTTTATCTGGTTTAAATTTTGTCATCTCACTGTGCAGCTATAATCTAAGGGCTAATGCAATAAAGTTATTCTGCTCTATTTAGCAGTAAATTGGAAGAAGTGTGGTTTTGACTCAGAGAGACCACCTACAACATAGGCTGAGACCTTCCTTGCATAGCCTCTGTGATCAAGTTTTAGTCTACCTGAAAATACTGATCCTCATTCAAAGTATATTAAAACTTTACAGTCTGAATGAATTTAACAGGAATATTAATAAGAAAAGGAATGTAATCGTTTATACCTTAGCCTTTGCAATATGTGATTTCTGCAACTTCAGTTGGGGTACCTGCCAATCATGAGTCTTGGGTGGACTCCCAATTTATGGCTTTAATACCGCAGAGGCTCCTTGCATTATTTATCTTTTTGTCAATTTTCACAATTAATTATGAATGCTGTAATCAAGGCCTTACCCATATTATGTATTTTCCAATAGCACAGGTCATTGGTCACTTCCCTAGGGTGTTGTGTCATCCGAGCCACCATAAATATTCTTGACAAGGTTCTCCTTTTGTTCCAGTGGGGCAAGTTAATTAACAGGGAAAATGATGAAACTTCAAGATGCTCCCTAGAGAGATTTCATTGTTTTGCAGTGTTATAACATCATCACCATCATCATCATTGAAGAACATTAAATGAACCCAATAGCATCAGACTAAGGATTTTATCTAGCCTGGCATCTTTTCTTTTCAACAGAAGTCTACCAGCTTCCAGAATGGCAATGATGCAAATGACCAACCCAATTACAATGTGTGATACAACTGCAGAAGAATTTTATTAAACACATTTTCATCATTTAAATAAGAGTTACTTTTTGGAAATATATGCAAGGTCAGGTCTTCTGTTTGTGCCCAGATTTTGAGACATTTGCATTGTTTTTGGAATCCAACAATAAACAGTATAGCTGTAAAACCTCTGTTTCTCAGACTTCACTGACATGCCAGATGAAAATATGTTGGAGATTTGACGATTTTTTGTGTGTGGTGAAAATCTAGACCATTACCTCCTTCTCCTCCAACTCCTCTTCCCTCCCCCAGGTGATGCTTTTATATGTCCAAATATAAGGTTAAATCTAGACTAAGTTAGATCAATCAGTGAGGACAGTGGTATCAGTCACTTTTGTTTGCCTGCGAATCACCTGCATTTTGTGCCCAATAACATGATCTGCTTATGAGGCATACGAAGAAGTCAGAAGTGGCAAAGGAAGGAGTCTCTTTATAACCTCTGCCCCACATATTCAACTCAGCTTGAATGATCATCAGTCCCTATTTGGCTGCTCTGTTTCTCTGTTAATAGGTCTTTTAATAGTTCACAATAGAAGTCTCTCCACACATTCAAAATGCACTCGCTTTGCACTTAATTTCAAAAGAAAGGTGTGATAGCACATTTTGTATTAACTCCAAGTAATGTATAAGGGTCAACTCCAAGCTCTGTTACAGCTCAATTTCCATTTACATCACCCTCTCCCATAGTTAAAACTGTTTTTTTTTGAAAACTGGAAGCATGAAGAAACATCTGGAAGCCTTATGTCTGGATCTGTGTTTCCCCAAAAACACCGAGTGTCCTTTTTCCTGTTTTTGTTCTGTTTTTTCCCAAGCTACTTCCAGTAATAAGACAGTACCAACTAATGCAAACAATAACAAATGTGAGGCTTCATATCTCCTTGGTGCTTTAAATTGATCTCAAGCTGTACTAGTTATTTAAACTCATACAGGTTGCCAAGAAATTTACCAGAGAGCCACTTAACCAGAGAATGGCAGAGATGGGAGGGATAAAAAGCCAGGGTCATGCAGTGGTTAGGGTGCTGGACCTGAGAGGTTCAAAGGCCCCCTCACTGAGTGACCTTGGTCTAAGTCACATTTTCTCAGCCTAACCAACCTCACCATGTTGCTGGGAAGCTATAATGAAGAGGGGGAGTACTATGTATGCCATCTCGAGCTCCTTTGGAGTTTGATTTTCCTCCCAGATTTGTTTCTGAGCTATAGATATAATGAGGCAAAGATTTCTAGCCCATCCTGGGTTTATCACAACCTCTGTTTTCTCCATTCTGCCACCAGAGGCATAGTTGTTGAAGATGCAGGGCACAGCCTTCTCCACCTAGGTGCCCTTTGGAATCAGGGAGGTACAATTGGCTCTTTTTCTAATGGCCTCCAGACATATATGTTGGCTGTCTCTTCAATCTTGGCTCCTAAATTATAAATTAGGTTGTGCTACTTTATTGTCATGTTAGTTTTGTTGTTTTTAGACTATGGTAGGCTTGTTTTAATTATACCATTGTTAGCCACCCTAAGACTCTCTATATGACTTGGAAAGGTGGTATTTAAATGTTTTAATAAACAAGTAATAAACAGATATCAGAGCAAATCCATATGCTGCCAAGTAAAGCAAAGTAAGTTTGGCATCATCACTTTGACCTGTGGACCAATTTCCTCCCCAGCTCCATTTATAGCAGTCAGATCTAAGCACCAATAAAATCCATGCACTGAGTCATCAACAAGAAATTTTATTAGGTGTGCTTCCGTGCCTTTTGACAGCCTGACTGCACTACTTCCTGAGAACAGAAAGTTGGCTTAGCTTTCCTGAGCTCAGGCTACAATCCTCCAAGAATGTACCTAACTTTGAAATAACCAGCCAACATTGTTTTCTTTTGGGTTTTTAAACCAAGCTCAGTTTGGCTCTTTTGGAAGCTTTCATAGGATCAGAATCAAAACGACACTACCCAAGCAAATTAAGCCAATTGAGAAGGCAATATCATGCTGTGTGTTATTAACCAATCATGCAGCGTTTCCCAGCACAATTCAAAGTATTGGTGCTGACCTTTAAAGCCCTAAACAGCCTCAGTCCAGTATACCTGAAGGAGCGTCTCCACCCCATTGTCCAGCCCGGACACTGAGGTCCAGTGCCGAGGGCCTTTTGGCAGTTCCCTTGCTGTGAGAAGCCAAGTTACAGGGAACC
This sequence comes from Podarcis filfolensis, assembly GCF_964270895.1. Taxonomy (NCBI): domain Eukaryota; kingdom Metazoa; phylum Chordata; class Lepidosauria; order Squamata; family Lacertidae; genus Podarcis; species Podarcis filfolensis. Next base: position 39,021,761 of record NC_139605.1, on the reverse strand, counting down.
AGGCAGTGGGCTTTCTTGGTAGTGGCACCCGCCCTGTGGAACGCCCTCCCACTAGATGTCAAAGAGAGGAAAAACTACCAGACATCTGAAGGCAGCTTTCAATGTTTAACAAACCACTGTATTTTAATACTTTGTTGGAAGCAGCCTAGAGTGGCTGGGGAAACCTAGCCAGATGGGCGGGGTATAAATAATGAATTATTATTATTATTATTATTATTATTATTATTATTACCCACGCATCAAACATCCCATACTTCACTCTGTCACACACACTTACCTTTTCATCATTTGGCTTAACTGCCAATGAATAAAGATGGCATAATATTGGTCCCCAGAGCAGCAAGACACAGCAAAGTATGAAAGCTGGTGCTGTCCTTAGTGCTGAAACTGGAAACTACTCAGCAAGCTTCAGCTATGCAGTTTTAGGAGTACTCAGTGAATAGGACAGAAATATAATATTCATGGTTTTCCTGCTTTACTACAACAAGCGTGGTTTTTATGAGATATTTTCTTAATGTCTGAGGCATGAACCACATCACATGTTTTGCAGGTTCCACTCCCCCTCTGGGTTCTTTTTATTCCCAGATGTCCAACGGGACTTTGGTTTAGACACTGGAAAGGGAAATGCAACTTGTATCTTCTTTAATATGGTCCAGATGGGATCATAAATCAGGCAAAGCCTCCCTTTTTGTTCCATGTGGGTGAATGTCTGCAGCACCTGTGTAGCTGCTTGGCAGCTCTGCTGTTCCATTGATTTTATCTCATTTCTTACATCTCACTGCATACAGGGCCTCTGTAGGTACCCCACAGGCATACACCTCATGGCGGTCAGCTAGTCTGTGCCTGAACCTGCAAATGAATCGGGTGATTGTACACTTCCCAATGCATTAACAGCAACAGCAGCCGAAAGGGGCCCACATATCCACTGTCTGGTTTGCATGAAGAATTTCTGATCAGATGGGGAGAAGAAGCCTGCCTGCTTAGCCAAGTGTGAGGCTGAGCAGACAAGGCCAGTCAATGCAAAGTTTCATTTAAAATAATAATAATAATAATAACCAGCCCAAACGTCAGGGCCTCTCAGATGAAAAAAATGCAGTAATGCGCTCCTTGTCGATAAATCCGACACCTGGCTCAAAAGAAACTTAAATATTTCAGCACTTTCAGGATCGACCCACAGTGAGCCTGAAATTCCAGGCTTTGCTTTGAAAACTCCACTCCAGCTATGTCAAAGCTTAATGAGAAATGCCACAGATTGGCTCCTCAGGAGCAGTATTAGCTTCGGCAGCCACCAGATTAATTTTACAGCATTGCTCAGGGGAGGAAGAAAAATGAAACCAACACAACTGGATACTAGTATGGAGCTCAGAAGGCAGGGCAAAAAAATATATGGGGCCTTCTTGCTGTGTTTCTCAACATTAAAACTATCAAGGACAGTTCTGGACATGCATAAATACTAAGCTTGAAATTGGCATAGGCACTTACTTGACAGTCAGGGCAATTCATACTTTGTAGCCCACACATGGAGCCATAAGGGAAATTGATTCCACATAGTGGCGTTCATGTTGTATGTGGAAAGCTTTATGAGGATCTTGCTTCATACACTGGATAACATTAGGCGGGCCTAACTTTGTACGTCTCAGCCCCTGCCGAAAACCAGTTTCAAACTATCATGACCTGGCCTTGTCCAATTTATCTTGTATGGGGAGGAATCAAGCCAATCCTCAGTGTGTTACACCAATGCTTTCTATTGGCCTCAAGCTAGGCCACAACATTCTAGAACAGCATTGCCTTGATCACTGGCAGGATTAGCAAGTAATAAGAACATCTGACCAAGGGCCCATCTAGTCCAACATACTGCTTCCAGCGGTGGTGAGCCAGATAGCCTCTGGGCAGCACATAAACAGGACATGAAGGCTTTCCCCTGTTGTCTTTCTCTAACACTCTGATATTCAGAGTTATGCTGCCTCTGAGCAGGGAAGGAAGTTCATAGAATTGAAGTAGGTATGTTGGTCAGTGCCTAAGTGCATCAGAGATGAGAAACTGCTATAGCGGTTACATAACTAGTAGCAGTCACTAAAGAGTTGCAGGGGTTGCTCATCTGCCTTCTGAACACCAAGCACCACTGCTGGTTCCTGAGATGAAGAAGGGCAAGGTTTGGCAGGAGTATCTGATTTGCTCTGCTATGCACTCTTCTCCCTCTGAGGAACCAGCAGTGTTCAGATGGCAGGTGAGCAACATGGCTGCGCCTGCTCTACCCCACCAACTGGCTACATTAAAAAAAGGGGGGGATTCTCCTTGGACTCCTCTTGGGACAGCCGAGAACCATGAGCAGCTTAATGGGATCATTTTGAAGACCAGTTATAGTGGTTGGAAGGGTTGTAGCTCAGCAGTAGTGCACATGCTTTGCATGCATAGAGTCCCTGGCATCTCCAGGTCAGACTGCCTAAAAGCCTGGGATGCCACTGCCAACCAGTGTTTATCATAACGAACTGGATGCAGCAATGATGTGGTATAGGGCAGCCTTGTGCTGTATGGATCTTTTTAGTAGCTAGGTCAGGGAAATTTTTGACGTCATTGGGAGATGAAGGTCACTGATTTCCAAGAAGGGTGGAAAGATCAGGCTTTTGCCTTCCTTTCTGGAATCTCCTGGAGAAGATGTGGAGGAAACCCAACCTTCAAAGCTCCACCCATCTTGGACTTCCCCCTCCCTCCCTTCAGCTCCTAGCACCTAGTGTGCTGCCTTTTCTGTGCAGCAACGCTGCTTCTGCTTTTCCTTACTGAGTCCTAGTATTCAGCATGTTCTGGGACTGTGAGCTATGCTACAATAGAGAGGTGAGGTCAGTGGTGGAGCAATCTGATTGGTCACCTGGGGCGGCGTGTGTGCCCTGCGTGTGGGGGTGGGGCCAGCAGGGCAGGACGCTCCATGGGGCCTCTAAGGAGTCTGCCTGCTTCCTCCCACTCAGCCACCCTACAGCTGAGGGGGAGGCGGTGGGCGGACCATTTGGGGAGAGACACATGAATTGGGTGCTCTGCAGACCCAGCGGTGAGTGCTGCTCGGCATTTTGTCACCCTCCCCAGTGATGACACCCAGGACGGCCTGCCCCCACCACCCCCACCTTGCTCTGCTACTGAGTGAGGTTGCCTTGGAACACATGAGCTGCACAAGTCAGTAGCTGTATTTCCAAACCAGCAGGAACACAGATATCATGAGTCAGGTTCAGAAGGGTGCTCATTACTGTTGGTAAAGCTCCAGTCAAAATAAAATAAATAGCCCTGACAGTGTTAGAGAAGCCAGGATTCTCTAAACTGCACCAAACTGTCAGCCAAAATTACTGTCAGTTCCCTGTCTCAGCCTTACCTTAGCTTTCAGATAAAATCGGCACTAAGGAGATGGCAGTGGAAGCATGAATGCAAAGAGGGGAGGGGGTGAGAAGAGGCAAACTTGGAGAGAATCTCTTCCCTTTGGGTGCTGGAGTATTCCAACATCAAACCTTCTGTCCTCATTAAGAAGCGCTGTGTGTGCAGTTGTGACATCTTTATTCACACACCCCAAGACTTCAAAGCCTTCAGGAGATTTCCTTGGTGGATTTAACATAAAAAAAAATTTCAGGAGATGAAACGGAGCAAAAGGCAGCCCAGTGCATTCTTGCTCTAATTAGAACTTGGGTGAAAGGAAAACAGAATCAGGCAGGAACCAATGACATGAGCATTTGCTCAGGCATATCATGCAAAAAACAAACAAAAACAAAAAAACCTGTAACATGTGAATATCCACAATCTCTCATCCTATTTCCCCCCACCCTTGTGCATACATAAATTTAAAATATGTTGTACAGATCATGCATCTCACAGTATGGATTTTTTATTTTATTTTAAAATGAATGCATATATCAAGCAAACCTTATGGATGTAAGACCACCAAAGGTGAAATACATGCTAATATTATGCATTAAGCATTTTCTAAAATGAAGAAAATCTATAAGAAAGGAGCAAAAGAGAGAAAGATCAAACAACGCATTCCTGAAACAACACAGGAATGAAATTTGGTAACAGAAAATAGTACTGGATAAACTATTTGCGGTGAATCATTTATTTACATGAATTTAACCTCTTTTTGCTGCTTGTTTTTCATCCAAAGTTCACAATGTATGTGTGTTTAAGCAGTGCTTATTCATTAGTTTAAATCATTTCTGAGTTAATTTATGTAAATGCACTTGGTCTGTAGCTTTTTCATCGCATGAAATTGCATTTGAATTAAGTGCATTTGAAATGTGCAGTTCGAGGAGCCTTGATTGGATGCACAGGTCACACTGTATGCCCTCAACTTCTGATCAGGTAATAAAGATTACTCACTGCTTACTTTAGTGCAACCCCACTGAGGTCAGTGGGAATACATTAATGCTCATGGCTAGGACGCTATTCCAGGCAGATCACAGTGGGACTGAAAAAACAGACGTCTTAGGAGACTATTACATCTCAATGGCCATCAGTGGTGATAGCAAACACAAAAGAATGCAGTGATGAGGCACAGAATGTGCTCTTTACTTTAATATAGTATTATTGAGGTTTTTGAACAGAACATTATTACCAAAGATAGCTCTCTATTCCTCTTGTTCCTTTACAGAGTACCTGATTGCCAGCTTCCAGTGAACCTTCGCCGCAGCTCCTGGTAATCTTTACCAGCAGAACCTTCAGGGAAAGAGAGATGCAGCACAAACAGAGGCTGGAAGTTTTCTCCACTTTTGTGGTTCAAAACATTTCCATTCTCCTTGCCATGAGACCCTTCTGCCCTGGGATAGACTTTGAGGTCAGCATTTGGTCTTAGGCCAAAGAGACAAATCGACAAGGCCACTTTGGGTTCAAGTGCAGACAGCGATAACAACATAATTAATGGTGGTAATTCACAAAACAAGAAAGGACCTACCAATAAGATCCTCATCTTTGTCTGGTCTGAGCTTCATTTACTGGTATTGGCCCTCATTCTATGCATTACCATACACAGGCTGTGGTTTAGCACCATCACTGCCTCACCTGAACTGGATGAAAAAGTTGGGTTTCATTTGCAATTTTTTTTTAAAAAAAGAACACTTGCCTCATGATTTATAGACCCAAGAGCCACTTGCAAAAGGTTCTCCAAATTGAAACACACTCAAATATAGTAACAGGAAGAGAAATTATCGTACATGGCATCCACACAGAACCAGGATTGTTCAAACTGCATTTCCTAGAATCATAGAATCATAGAGTTGGAAAAGACCACAAGGGCCATCGAGTCCAACCCCCTGCCAAGCAGGAAACACCATCAGAGCACTCCTGACATATGGTTGTCAAGCCTCTGCTTAAAGACCTCCAAAGAAGGAGACTCCACCACACTCCTTGGCAGCAAATTCCACTGTCAAACAGCTCTTACTGTCAGGAAGTTCTTCCTAATGTTTAGGTGGAATCTTCTTTCTTGTAGTTTGGATCCATTGCTCCGTGTCCGCTTCTCTGGAGCAGCAGAAAACAACCTTTCTCCCTCCTCTATGTGACATCCTTTTATATATTTGAACATGGCTATCATATCACCCCTTAACCTCCTCTTCTCCAGGCTAAACATGCCCAGCTCCCTTAGCCGTTCCTCATAAGGCATCGTTTCCAGGCCTTTGACCATTTTGGTTGCCCTCCTCTCGACACGTTCCAGTTTGTCAGTGTCCTTCTTGAACTGTGGTGCCCAGAACTGGACACAGTACTTCAGGTGAGGTCTGACCAGAGCAGAATACAGTGGCACTATTACTTCCCTTGATCTAGATGCTATACTCCTATTGATGCAGCCCAGAACTGCATTGGCTTTTTTAGCTGCCGCGTCACACTGTTGGCTCATGTCAAGTTTGTGGTCAACCAAGACTCCTAGATCCTTTTCACATGTACTGCTCTCAAGCCAGGTGTCACCCATCTTGTATTTGTGCCTCTCATTTTTTTTGCCCAAGTGCAATACTTTACATTTCTCCCTGTTAAAATTCATCTTGTTTGTCCTCATCTCTGTTCTTCTCAGCTGTTGGACTAGGCAGTAGCTCCCACCAAGGGAGCTCTGGGTCAAAGGAGTAGAACTGAGAAACTGGATCTCAGTCCACAATGGAAGCAGTTGGCAGTTGGTGCTAAATGATATGGGGGACTTAAATTGAACCAGTAGAACTTGGTGTGAACTCATAGGACAATGGTCAGGGAGCTGAAAAACATCGCCCCACAAAAAAACAGCAACTCCTGGGTTGTCAAGAGGTTGTCTAATAGGAATGGAACCATCTTAACATGATATCTCCAGTGCCCAACCCAGAAGGAAAGTACAGTATTGGAGGCAGTGAATTTCAATTGCTGGGAATCATAAGTGGGGCGAGTGCTGTTGTTCCAGTCCTGCTTGCAGGCTTCTCATAGGCATCGTTTGAGAACAAGAGTCTGGACTAGATGGGCCATTGGCCTGATCCAGCAGGGCTTCTCTTACTCTTATGCTGATGGCATTGAAAGCCTGAGGAATAAACATGGTCGTATTCCCCCCTCTCTTTCCAGACATACACGTAGGTAATTCATCTTTATTGAGAACCATGAACAGTTCAAAGAGTTTTAAAACTGGATTAGCCAACACTCTCTTTGATGGATTCCCGGATTTAATTCTTGGAACAAGTTCCCAGCAGTGTTCCATTATTGCCATGTTGTAATCTTCCTCCATAACATGTGAAATTGGCCGTTGTCAGAAAAAAAAGTTAAGTGGTTCTTAAATTGTGATCTACCAGTGGACTCTGGTGCACTTTCAAGGGAACTCTCTGGAGGCTACCAGGAAAAGAAGGGAGAATGCTACCAAAATACAAGCAGCTTCTTGATATTTCCATTCCTTGCTGAATAAGCAAGCCACTTTAGATTCTGATTTATTACAACTGAAATGAAAAAAAAACCCCAACCTTTCTTTTCAGCAGCCTTCCCACCTCACCCTGCCATTCTGATCTTTCTTCTTCTATGGTCAAGTTGCCCTCTTCCTGAAGGAGGAGGTTCACAATATGGCACAATATGCTGTCCCTGGAGGTTCAGGTAGCCTCTGTGTCTGGAAGTGTATTTTTCCAATTGCAATTGGTATGACAGTTATGATCTTTCCTGGGATGGGAAAGCTTGGCCATAGTTCATGCACTGCTTACTTCAGGACTGGATTACTGCAATGTGCTGTATGCAGGGCTTCCTTTGCACATGATCTGGAAGCTGCAGTAAGTGCCTATGCTGCAGCACATTTGCTGACAGCAGTGAGACCTTGTTAGCACATAACACCTGTGCTGAGGTTACCCGCACATGAATGACAGTGGTCAAGCTATCCTGGTGCAGAAACAGCTGTAGTTGACTTACCAGCCAAAGCTGGTAAAAAGCATTCCTCAGCCACTGAGGTTACCTATGCCTCTAGTAACAAAGATTGCTCCAGGAGCACCACCAGACTGTGAAACTGCTCTTTCAGGGGTAGCATAATCTCTTTCAAAGCAGGCAATTGACCAGTTCTCCAGACTTGGTAACTACCCTCCCACCCATAGTGCCTCTGTCTTGCCAGGATTCAGAATCAGTTGTCATGTCTTCACCCAAATAATTATTGCAACTGTAGTTTACCCCTTAAAGGTAAAGGTAAAGGTACCCCTGACTGTTAGGTCCAGTCGTGGCCGACTCTGGGGTTGCGGCGCTCATCTCGCTTTATTGGCCGAGGGAGCCAGCATGCAGCTTCCTGGTCATGTGGCCAGCATGACTAAGCCGCTTCTGGCGAACCAGAGCAGTGCACAGAAACACAGTTTACCTTCCTGCTGGATCGGTACCTATTTATCTACTTGCACTGCATGCTTTCGAACTGCTAGGTTGGCAGGAGCAGGGACCGAGCAACAGGAGCTCATCCCGTTGTGGGGATTCGAACCACCGACCTTCTGATCGGTAAGTCCTAGGCTCTGTGGTTTAACCCACAGCACTACCTGCGTCTCTAGTTTACCCCTTGTTGTTGTTGTTGTTTAGTCATTTAGGTGTGTCCGACTCTTCGTGACCCCATGGACCAAAGCATGCCAGGCACTTCTGTCTTCCACTGCCTCCCGCAGTTTGGTCAAACTCATGCTGGTAGCTTCGAGAACACTATCCAACCATCTCGTCCTCTGTCGTCCCCTTCTCCTTGTGCCCTCCATCTTTCCCAACATCAGGGTCTTTTCCAGGGAGTTTACCCCTTACATAGCTACAATTCCTAGTACCCTCAACAAACGACAGTTCCCAGGATTATTTCGGAGGGAGACACACACTCTAAATGCATGGCTAGCTCAGTGGATAGAGCATGAGACCCTTAATCTCAGGGCCGTAGGTTTAGCCTGAAGTTGGACAAAGGATTCCTGCATTGCAGGGGGTAGTACTAGATGACTCTTGTGGTCCGTTCCAACTCTACAATTCTATAATTCTATTAAATTCAAGATGTGGATGTGAATCCTGCATGATGGGTTTGGCTTGAGGAAGACGAAATGCTACTCTAAGGAAACCTGCCTCAAGGGATACCAAAAGCATGAAGTGGTTATTCCCCTTGCACAAAATAGGATTTAAATTCAAGAAATGGCATGGTTCTTCTTCAGGAGTGGATTCAACTTAATAATATAACCACTTGGCAGCTAATAGGAATTTAATTGGATTCACGTGTATGTCTACAACATAGCCTATGGCATCAAGCCAATACAAGAGTGTGTGTATTGATTTGATTATCCTGTATGTCCACACAGATTTAATATTTTCAGTTGTTTTTCCCTGATCAAATGAAGTGTTTTCCACTGATTAATTAATTTTAATTTGTTTTCACTTCAAGCACAAGATTTGTTTTTTATTGATAGTAAAGTATCCATACTTGTGATATGCTGCAATTAACTTGCTCTCCCTTGCCGTTAAAACCTAAAGTGCTCCAGCTTCAATAAAATAATTTATGCCCATTGACCCATTGACTTGAATCTTTCTTATTAAAATGTTGGTTTGACTTGGAAAACAAAAACAAAAAATGCTGTATTAGCTTCATATCCTAAGTTATATACCATTATTTGGTTTCTAATTAAGAAACCCCTTGCCATATGCTTGCTTTTGCTCCCTGCACAAAGCATTTTCAAGAAACATCAGCTCCTATAAAGATAAAAGAAAGTGAAGCTTTCCCAAATATATCCCCCAGAGTCTTACAGCTGTGAATAATTGGTTCCCACAACTATGAATAATTGGTTCCTACTTATGGAGAACCATTTTGCTCCGTTACACCCAAATGGAGATGTATTGCTTTGAAGCTCAGGACAATAGTCTGCAGCTAGTTTGGAAAATAGACTGTCCTTTCACTTCCCAGGAAAGCATATCAAGCTCTGTCTGTATCATTAGTGCAACTACAGCTGTATTTAGTGTAACAATTGAGTGTTATCAAAAATTGATCTGAATGAACTTGGAACTCCTGCTATACATCAAGCTTAGTTGGGCCCACCAAACTTCTCACGCCTAGTCTGGTTGTGTCTTTTTAAATCAGGGCTGAGTGACAGCCACACTTTCCACCTCCTCGGGAATTTTATCCAAGTAGTACAGAACCAACCAGGTAGAGGCTTATGTGGATCTAAACCAACTTTATTTGCCAGAGTCAAATGGGGTGGGGGATGGGGATGGGGGTTCCTTAAGCCATTTCCCACCAATGGGACTACAAATGAACAAGCCCTTTGCCCCTTTTACAGACTAGTTCACAACTGCACTATACATTTTAAACAATCCCATTCCACTTTAAGAGCTATGGCCTCCCACAGAGAATTCTGAGAACTGTAGTTTGTTAGGGGAGCGGAGAGTTGTTAGGAGACCGTCAACAAACTACAGCTTCCCAGGATTCTTTGCAGGAAGCCATAACTGAGACCTGGGAGACCAGGGTTCAATGTCCAATCAAGAGTGAAATTCACTGGGTGACCTTGGGCCAGGCGCTGTCTCTCAGCCTAACCTACCACACAGGCTTGTTACGAGGATATGATTTGGAGGGGAATAACAATGTATGCCCCTGTGGGCTTCTTGGAAGAAAGGTGGGGTATTATAAATGTAATCAATAAAAATTGCCAGGGGGATCTGCCAGAGCAAACAAGAACAGAGGCACTGCGTAGGGACAACAAACCATCCGTTTCTGAGGTCCAGTCATTAGGACATCAGAGGCTGGAGAAAATACAATTCCCCAGATTTTTGGGGCATTACAGTTTCATTTAGGGTTTTAGCCTTGATCCCTACCCTGAAACTAGTTAGACACAGAACTCCTCAGGTCAGCTCTGAAAATATTCCTTAGCTCTTGCCAGAGTTTCCCCCCCCTTCTCCTTTAATGACCTAGTATTTTCTCTTCTTTGAGCACTAGATGTTGTATCCAAGGTGAGAAAGCATCATGTTACACACAAGAGGAAAGGTTCCCAATAATTCCAGGGACACCTTTTTAACGTGCTCATTTGAAGTTGTTTCATGGACTCTGTCGCTTAGAGGTCACACTGATGCCATTTCAGAATAATCTTCAGAGAAGCGCCTCTCTCTGAATAAAGCCCCCTCAGATGGCTCTGCTTCCCACCAAGTCCTGCTTACGGTGGAATCCAGCTATGGCCTTGCTCTGTGGTAAGCCCACATTGCCATAGCAACCCAGTATTGCTCCACACCTTCAGAACAGACTACCGTGGCTCGCAAAGCACACTGAGATGAATGAAGCCTGTTTAAAAGAAGGGAAGAGGAGAAGGGCAGGGTATGACACAAGTCAGATTAATGGCTGGAATACAATCAAAAACAAAAGTTAAAATGAAAATGTTAATCATTTAAAAGAGGGCCTTGGTGGAATTGCTTGCTTTATGGCTTAGAATAAAAAATAGAAGCAGGGAAAGAAGTAGAAGTCTCTATAAGAATAATTTAGTGTCTGGTGTAATGAGCTTCCTTTTTCTTTGGTAGTTCACTGTGCTGCCTTATCACTTACCCGGTGATTGACTGAGTCCTCTCCTTGCTTGTTCCTGCTAAGCAGCAATTCACCATCTGGCAGTCATAATTTCTTTTTTATCCTATATTCCTTTGTAATTAGGAAATAAGTTACGTCCCACCCTGCTTGGGAAGGAAGAAACATGTCTGGCATATTATTTACAGATGACACTCTAAGGAGGTGGAGCCATTTTGATAATGATGGGTGGCAGTGCTGTTTTTCTAGAAAAAGAGGTGCCAGAACTCAAAATGAACATCTCCCTTGTTCTCTTAGAATGGCAATGGTGACCACCTGAGAGGTGACAGAACCCACCTGAGAGGTACCGGAACTGAGTTTCTGCAAGTTCTAGCTGAAAAAAGCCCTGATTTGTGGGGAGTTTGAGCCCTGTCCTGAGAACACAATGACCCATACCCTAAAGAAACATACATTCCTATCTGGCTTCTAGGGAAAGTATTTAAATGTGATTTTTATTAACACCTTTGTTGTTGTTTAGTCGTTTAGTCGTGTCCGACTCTTCGTGACCCCATGGACCAGAGCACGCCAGGCACTTCTGTCTTCCACTGCCTCCCGCAGTTTAGTCAGACTCATGTTTGTAGCTTCGAAGACACTATCCAACCATCTCGTCCTCTGTCGTCCCCTTCTCCTTGTGCCCTCCATCTTTCCCAACATCAGGGTCTTTTCCAGGGAGTCTTCTCTTCTCATGAGGTGGCCAAAGTATTGGAGCCTCAGCTTCACGATCTGTCCTTCCAGTGAGCACTCAGGGCTGATTTCCTTAAGAATGGATAGGTTTGATCTTCTTGCAGTCCATGGGACTCTTAAGAGTCTCCTCCAGCACCATAATTCAAAAGCATCAATTCTTCGACGATCAGCCTTCTTTATGGTCCAGCTCTCACTTCCATACATCACTACTGGGAAAACCATAGCTTTTACTATACGGACCTTTGTTGGCAAGGTGATGTCTCTACTTTTTAAGATGCTGTCTAGGTTGGTCATTGCTTTCCTCCCAAGAAGCAGGCGTCTCTTAATTTCGTGGCTGCTGTCACCATCTGCAGTGATCATGGAGCCCAAGAAAGTAAAATCTCTCACTGCCTCCATTTCTTCTCCTTCTATTTGCCAGGAGGTGATGGGACCAGTGGCCATGATCTTCGTTTTTTTGATGTTGAGCTTCAGACCATATTTTGTGCTCTCCTCTTTTACCCTCAATAAAAGGTTCTTTAATTCCTCCTCACTTTCTGCCATCAAGGTTGTGTCATCTGCATATCTGAGGTTGTTGATATTTCTTCCAGCAATCTTAATTCCGGCTAGGGATTCATCCAGCCCAGCCTTTCGCATGATGAATTCTGCATATAAGTTAAATAACCAGGGAGACAATATACAGCCTTGTCGTACTCCTTTCCCAATTTTGAACCAATCAGTTGTTCCATATCCAGTTCTAACTGTAGCTTCTTGTCCCACATAGAGATTTCTCAGGAGACAGATGAGGTGATCAGGCACTCCCATTTCTTTAAGAACTTGCCATAGTTTGCTGTGGTCGACACAGTCAAAGGCTTTTGCATAGTCAATGAAGCAGAAGTAGATGTCTTTCTGGAACTCTCTGGCTTTCTCCATAACCCAGCGCATGTTTGCAATTATTAACACCTAAGTTTTGATTAATTGTTACTGCTTTTTTTGAAAAGGGTGCAGTGTGGTTTTAATCTGTGCTTTTATATGGCATTATATTTTGCTGTTATTCTCTTACACACTGCCATGTGAGGGTGACATTCCATGAAGGGCAGTTTTGAAATAGTTTAATAAATTAATTTATTTCTGCTTATTTAAGACAGTTATACAGGTCACCTTTAGGAGTGAAATTAACACAAAGGATATCTTCTCAAGTGGCCCCCAAAGTTACGAATTGCTGCTACTGCTACTTACTACAAGTATTTAACATTTAATAATAATAAAAAATGCATGCAGCTGAATAAAACATGGAAGCAGAAGAGGGCTATAACTCAGTGGCAGAGGACATCCTTTGCAGGCAACAGGCTTCAGTTTCAAATTCTGGCATCTCCAGGCATGGCAGAAGAAGAACTCTGGAGAGCCACTGCCAGTCAGTTTAGGCAGGGCCAGCCAAAGATATTGGCACCTGAGATGGACCCCAACATGGTGACCCCTTCCCCACGGGGTGAGGAAAGAACTACATCAGGAACAAGGGGGAAAGAAAGTTTGACATTGGGATCTGCTGTCCTAGTGGATCCTGCCACCTGATGCAGCTGCCTCACTTGGCCTCGTGGGTGGGCCAGCCCTGAGTGTAGGCAACACTGTGTTAGATGGCTCAAAGGTCTGACTCAGTCTAATACAGCTTCTTACATTCCTACTAATCATGGTCTCTGCTCCTTGTATGATTGTTATCAGAGGGTTCTTCACACATTATGGGAGATAAAAGCATATTATTAAACATTACTTGTTTATTTATAAGATTTCTTACCTGCCCTTCACCATAATGTCCCAAGGTGGATTACAGTCATAAAATAGACAACAGGAAGAACCGATAAAGGTGTTAGCAATTATGAAACAAGTATAACACCATTTGAAATGGAACAGAACAGTATGAATTTTACCAAAAGAAGTGGGACCCACAAAATAAAAGACATTAACTGTCAACAGGGCTGTCTTAAGCATATGCGGCGCCGGGGTGCAAAGATCCACCCAGCGCACCCCCAAGTTGGCCAATCCCAGGTGTGCAGGAGGGGGGAGCTGGCCGGCCACCTCAGCATCTCACTGGCTCGGTCACCCCTGAACTTGCGGTGCAGAGCTGCCCACAGCAGAGCCGCCTGCCGCGGCGCTCCAACCAACGGGCAGGCACTTCCCCGGACACAACTCTCAGCTCCGGACTCTCGGCCTGGCGCCCCTGAGAGCCCAGTGCCCGGGTGCCCCGCATCCCTAGCACCTATGAGTAAGACGGCCCTGACTGTCAAAGGCCAGCATGTGGTGAAAACTGTACAAGGAAGGTGCAAGATGCAACTGTGTGGGTTGGGGGGAGTTGCACAGTTTAGCAGCTGCCACAGAGAAAGCCCTTTCCTGAGCCATTGTTCCCCACATTTGTGGGGGTGGCGGAATACCAAGAGAGCCCCATTGCAGATCTTAACATCCAAGAAAGCCAGTAGGGATGGAGATGATCTTTCAGACACGTGAATGTGGCAGAACTAACTAGTGGACTCTTGAAGCACATGCAGAACTCATGTTCTACCATATATTCCTCCCCATCTAGAAATACCGATTGATGCACCCTTTCTTCTGTCACCTCTTTTGCTGAAATTTGTCAGTGGCAGCACTCATGCTATGGGATTCCCTTCCCAGAGACATCTATTTGGCTCCTTCGCTTGCTATTTCACCAAGAATTAAAGATCCTTTTTTCAGGTGGCCTTTTCTCCTGCCTAACAACTTTTTTGTGTACATATTTTGAAATCTTGGCAGATGGTTTTTAATTGGTTTTAACTGCTGCAATGTTGCTTTTTGCACACTTTGTATCCCCCCCCCCCCGTGTTTTCAGCATTTCTCACTTGTTCTACCATGAGGTTTTACAGTTTTATTCTTGTTCAATCATATGTTGTCTTGAATATACTGTTGAAAAATGTATCAATAGGTGAAATCAGTGTACTTGCACACATGTTTTCTTCCCTTTTATAGACGTGTAATGTGGAGGTGGAAGAAAGGATTTGAAAAAGGATCAGAGATGAATGGGTTAACTACAGCATGGTTAACTGTGCTGACAGGTATGGCTAAAGCAAAGTAAAAAAAAAAAGAAGTGAGTGAAACTCAAGAAGGAAGATTTTAAAAGAGGTATCCTAAGGGATAAAGATGAGGAGGCCATTGTAGGCATAGAGAACAGTGGCAGAAGACAAAAATCAAAAGTAAAAGCAGGAAGCAAGGGAGGTGGTGGCTAATTAATTCCTGGGCTTATCTTGGGCCCTAAAAGAAGCCAAACTCAGAACACCAGAAGCTCTTCTCTGGATATGTCCTGAATTATAATGCTGTGATTTGTGGCACATATGTAATGCGGCTGAGAATCCATTTATTTGGGGTATGAGCTCAAGAGACTCACATTGAAGTTAAATTTCAGAGGCAATTCTCAACAAGTTAAGAACAAAATTATAAGTGACTTATTGGTAGATATGAGTAAATATTAGGAATGTTGGAAAATTACTATGAGAACAGAAACAGGAGTGGAAATTGCTGGTGTTCCCTTGTTTGTCCCATCTCTGAAATGGAAATCAGTCCAGTGAATACAACTGGCGTTTGTTGCTGCTGTTGCTTCTAGTGTACAAATGATACACAACTACCGGTTTATGTTTACCTCCATTTGCCTTGCATTGGCTTTGCATGGAAATGAATGGGGCGGAATCACATAATGACCCAAGGTATGACATCAGTGTAAATTATGAAATAGATTACGTAAATTACATTATTTTGTCACGGTGGAAAGCGAGATGAATAACATAGCTTCTGAAGTAAGGCCCCTAGTAAATGTAAATGCAAAAGTCTTAACTGTTAAAAGCATACTGTGCATTAGCCTTACATAAAGGAACAGCAACAAGGTCAGGATATCTGCCTGGAGATATTCAGACTATTTTAGAATCAGAAGTGGTCCAAGGTGAAGCAGGCTAGCTCTAAGGCTTTGAAGCTGCTTTAGCACTTGGGAGGACTTTGGTACTTGTTCCCCCCAATCACCACCACTGTTTATACATTTTTGCAACATCCCCCCAATTCTCCATAAATAGAAATTTCCAGGCAGAGAGGAAAGGGGAATACTGAAGAGGAGTATGGTTCTTTGATGGACAACTCTGACACAGAATTACTTCATTAAGACTGCCCTTTTGTTTCAAATCACAGTGCTTTGGGGAGGATGTAGAAAGACTTTGACTTCAGTACAGACTGAGCAGAAAACAAAGTAAGTTTTTTTTCAAAAGCTTCAATTACACTTTTTAAAATTTATCACTCCCTAAACCCTGCGTCTATCCTCCTGAAATTTTGCACAGAACCTACCTAAAGGCACCTCTGTATTGTATGTCCCTACTCATGCAAATTCTGAGAGCTCCCATGCAGAGCTACAATTCCCACAGTTCCTTGGGTAGAACAATTAATAGATAAAATACTTTGAGAAGTGTCGCTGTGTGAGGGGACTTGGAGTCTCCTAATAACTCTCGGCACCCTTAACAAACTACAGTTCCAATGATTCTTTTGTCATGCATGACTGTTAGAGGTAGAATAGCGCTTTGAAGGTTTGGTGCAGTTGTAGCCTAAGAGTGCGGAATAAATTTGTGACCCACCACATTAGGATGTGAGTGTGGTGGGAACAGGGGACAGGCCTTTGTCTGTAGGAGTCCTGCCCTCCATTGCTGCCTACTTTTAGAACGGCAGTAAAAATGTTTGGCTCTGCATATCTTTCAATCGTTTCAGCGATGCTTTGATTTTGCTCCTCCTGGTTCTAAGATATTTTCTGGTCTGTCCTTCATCTGGCTTATTGTTTAAAAATGGCTTTCTTCTTCAAGTATTTCAACTATTTATGTTCAACTTTTCATTGGGGAAAAAACCCACCCAAGTAGTTTACAAGCAAATCAAAAGTAAACACTGTGTAGAAAACAATAAAACTGATAGTGCATCAAAATCCATACAATGGGATTCTATTCTTCAATACCTGCACAAGTTCAACACCTACTAAGGCACCCATCCCTCAATCAGGCTACACCTGCGCACATTCCTCCACTTAAACCCACCCACACCCATAAACACAATTTCCCTCAATGCCTTTAACGTCTTCACTTTTACGCATTGCCTTGAGGGGCTTTGTTAAGACCAAAAGATGGTTTATAAATATTTTTTTTATAAACGAATAAATGCATTTAAAAAACTAAAGCAAGGATGACAAGAAATGTAATACATTTAAGAACACACACACACACCCGTTTTATGCTACCTTCTCTCAGAGAACAAAGCAACTCCCTAGAAATTCATGGCTTTTGTGACAGAAACTGTAAGTAGGTGGCAGGGGAGGGGGAAAAAAGAATTCTAAAGAGGGAAATAGCTTTGTCTTGTCTCTTCAGTTACCGCAGAAAGAAACATTTCAGAGTCGGATCTCTGTTACATGTAGCTCACAAAACCAAAATTCCTGGATAGCTGAAATTTCCTACGTGACCTCTACATCCTGCCATGATCAATGTTAGCCTATCTCGGCATCTGATTATCCAAATGTTTTGGCTCTCCCTAGGGCCGTTTAGTTAAATGAGGCAGCACAGTATTTAAAAATGTACAACAGTGGAAGGAAATGCCAAACTGGTTAAAAAAAGCTAATAAACACCCACTCAACCATCCCACATCATCATCTTCTGCTACACTTCACCTCCAGTCATAACAGTGTGTTTTACGCTTACGCCTACAGCTCCCAGTTGGGGACACCAGCTGTAGCTTGCTTGCGCTCCTCTAAGCCACAAAGCAGAGAGGCCCCGGCACAGCCGCGCAGAGCGCATTCTCCATAGCCCCAAGAACTACGACTGCCAATCTGTGCGGCACGCTGACAGAACGGGGTTCATGCGCCGTGAAGAATAAATGAAATAATTACAAGGCACCCACAGCACGGGAGGATTCCCAACTGTTAAGTCACTGTACAAACGAGCTGTTTGGGGCTCACTGCTTTCCAGCAAGCCTTCAGTGTGTGGGGCAGGGATTATGTTCTTGTTGAAATCTCTGCAGTACAGTAGGGAACCCATAAGGTGTGTGGTGTATGGAGGCTCTAGACCACCCACCAAATCCGCAAGACCATCATATATGATAATTTTGTCATGCATTCTGTTTTCTCTGACAGATATGTGCCATGTCTGAATTTCCCAGAGACATGCACTGACATAGTGTTATCGGTTTTGCATGTCCTATGCATCCTGACTTCCTGCTATGTTTGGAGTGCTTCTGGCTGCTTCGCCATGAAGAGCCCTCATCGCCAGTTGTAGACTTTCCTGTGCTAGCTACTGTTTATTCTCCCTCCCTCCCTCCCTCCCTCCCTCCCTCCCTCCCTCCCTCCCTCAGCACTTCAGTTGTTTATGTTTAAGAGCAGAGTGGTAATGTAAAGGCTTTCCTACTGCTGGTGTGCACTTTTGGTTTATTACAGTTTCTCGAATGATTGCTCTCCAAAGTGGAACTTTGTGGATGTTTCCAGAAACACGGGCTTACCATATATAAATGTCACTGTTAGGAGAGCGGACTAAGGTGACAGATGGAATTGCTTTGCTTTGTGTGCGCTCCCTCTCGTCCACATCTGTTTGGGATATTCGCTGGATGTAAGATTTAAGTGGTAAGCTTACATAAGGAACTGCATCATATGGCATTATTACTAGCTTTTTAATTTTTTATTATCTTGCTGCATTATGGCAGGTAATGTAAAAAAGCATGTGTGGGAGCAGGGCCACAAAGCATAAAAAGAAAGCAGAGACTGAAACGCAAATGGCTAAACTGGGAGAGCCCCACAAAATGCATTTTGCACAAGGCCCTACAACGAAGAATGGCTGCCATTGCTGCATTGGGTGTTAATGGATCATTCAGGCACTCCTGTTGTAAGCCACATCTGAACCAGAAATTTAAAGCACTATTATACCACTTCAACAGTCATGGCTCCCTCCAAAGCCATTTCCGACCTGGGAGGAGAGGGGGTTGCGGGCAGAAATCCCTCCCACATCACGCACGCGGGGGCTGTCCCTTGCCCCCGCATGATCAGGGAATCCCCGGGCGTGTCGGCTACCCGGCCCGCTAATCAGCGGTCCGGGGAGGCGTGGCCTAGCTTATTTAAGGCCAGGCACGCCCGGGGACCGCCCTCTTTGCCCCTTTTCCAGCCAAGCGGTTTTTTCCCATCCCACCCACCCTTTAGGTTTAGCTAGCTTTGACCTTGCTATGGACTTCGGTTGGTTGCCGCATGGGGCCTGGTAGGAATTTTTCCAATTCGGCCCACTTCGAGCCTTTTGGTTTTTTCGCCTACCTCGTAGCAAACGTCACAACATATTTGGTATTGGCGGTTAGGCATTGGCAGGGGTCAATTGTTATGCAAATGAAGGGGGGAAGGAAGCGCCATCACCTTCCCCAAGAGGAAAGGGTAGTCCGGTAGAGGACTCCGGGGGGCGTTGCCTTGTCTGAAACCTAGGGAGGTAAGGGCCTCCGGCACGCCCCAGAGCGGTGACACCCGTGGGATCCTAGTTGGTGTACTTCAACAGGACCCCCACGGTTTGTGGACAACCCTTCCCGGTCCCCATGCCGGGTAGTCGATAGGAGCCAATGCCTAAGGCCAATACCTTCCAATTCTGTAATCAATAAAGCTGTGGCCTTTTTATGCCCATTAACCTTAAATACTGTGTCCAGTGTCTTCTTCATTTCACATGGGGGAGGGGTCTTGCCACGCAATGAATCTTGGGAACTGTAGTTTAGTAAGGGTGTTGAGATTTGTTAGGAGGCCCCTATTCCCCTCACAAAGCTGCAAAGCTGGGTTTCCTGTGAAAAGAGAGTTACTATTGAACCACTGTGAGAGCTATATAGTGTGGATGTGGCCTTAGAAAGGAAGAGAAAGTATTTTCTCTCAGAAGAGGCTGCGTGTTGTCCGGGGCCTTACGCTGAAGCACCTTAAACTTAGGTGATGGAGTGACGGTTGAAGCTGGTTGGAGCAGTGAGGAACAGCAGCGTGCACACAGCACTTGCACACAACGCCACTCGAGAAAGCGCACACACAGACATAGAGGTTGGGTTCTTGCATTGATAATTGTCATACTGTGTCACATAGGTGCCAACTCCCTGGGTAAGCACCCACAAAATTCCCCATGAAGAGGCTGGGCACCCACAAATTTCAGTGCCAGAGACACAGCCCTAGGCACCCATGGTTGCGGGGACAAGTTGGCACTCCTGCTGTGTCATTTTGTAATGGGTGGAGGTACTGTTTAGCCTAGAAGGGGAACTGCTAGTTATAGCCCTCCACAACTTCCCTCCTGAGGAAATAGCAGCTTTAGGAGGGGAGGGGTGTTGGAAAAACAGTTTGAAGAGAAAAGTCAATCCCACTTCCCTGTGCTGTAGTCTCAAACTGGATAGGGAGCTCCTGGAATCCACCCCACCCCCCTCAAAAAAATTAAATGAATCCAAATGTGATCATGCATTTCACATGTTGCCCTTAATCATATCAGATGTAGAAGTGAAGTGTGCCTCTGGGAAAGAAGTGTGCTTCACCCAACACCATCTCTGAACAAAGAAGACAGAAAGCTGTTAGCTAGAGTAACTGGAACGCCAGTCTTTAATGTGGACAAATGCTCTTTTGCCTTTAATGGCTCCCTGGCCCAGGAGTATAGCCTTTTCTGCCCATTGATAAGTACAACCAGTGTGATGTCCAACCTGGACTGGCGGGAGAGAGGAGCCATGCCATGAAGCTCTGTAAGCAACCTTGGAGCAGAAACCACTTCATTTCCTAGCAGAGCATTCCCAAATAAAGGAAGCTGGTCAAGTTTACACGAGTTTAAGTTGCAGTGATGCAGTGATTACCCTATTCCAAACTCCATTTGGGAGCAGTGTACTGCTTGCTGAGGCAACCTGAGCCTGGCAGAAGGAAAGCAAAGCTCTGAAACAGAATTTGACTTATACAACCCTTTTTTACTAGTGTAAATTCCCCCCAAGTTACCAGGTCATGTGCCTGAACTGAAATTGGTTTGGAATAGGTGTAAGTCTCCCACCTCCTGCATGCCCAGCTTTTGGACTTAAGTGAAAGTTCTTCTGGGTGAGCCAGCATAACCTGGTTGAGATAGCTACATTGGTCTAGCCCCAGCTGAGCCCCAGCTGAACCAAGACAGCCCAAGATCTGCCTATTCCAAGCTCTCTCACCCCAGTGATTCTTTGGTTTGAATTGTGCTGTAATCTACTTCGAAAAAATACTGTTAATATAACAGCATAATTTCCACATGTACCACCCAAGAACCTTGGATACAAATATGATAAATAAATAAACCATATACCTCCTTGTACTTATTCCATCAAATAACTAGTAGAAGAGAATCTTTCCCACTTGGAACGATACAAAAAAATTGCCCATGTGCAAAAATTGTGCATTTTCTTTTTCCTGCTTCTGTGTCCTGTTTCCAGATTACAGTAATCTTATGCAGAGTTAATTGAAATTAGCAGGCTTAGGTGCACCTAATTCTCCATAGGATGGCAGCCTTAATAGGGTATTTATGAGCATCAGTTCATCTGCACTTTCTGAAAGAGCAAATGAAAGAGTTATTTCTACATATAAATGTGTGCATATCATTTTTTTAATCTATGAAAGGACAAGTAGCATATCATAGGAAACAGGGCATCTGCTTGATACGGGGACCAAATATGAATATGCAGAGACATAGAGAGAATTTATTACAGAGTTAAAATGAGAAAGTGTCAAAATAAAGAAAGGAAAGAAATCTATATTTTGAATCTGAGGACATTTGAGTTCTGACTGAGTTTGTTTTAGGGGGGGTGTTTTAACCGTTGTGTGTAAAACACACACACACCCCAGCCAACTTTTGAAAAATCAAATGCGTAAATATTGAATTCTGCAATTTGATATGATAATCTGACATGCTCAGTGCTCTTCCTTGCCTCTTTGTACTCTTAACAGGTAGCAGCCTATAGGACACCAGCCATTTTCCAGCAACCGAAGCAATGAGTTACGGATTCATAGGACTGATCAAATCATAATAATCCCATCACAGTTAAGAATCTAAGCACCCTGCTGGATGCGACCTAAGGGCTATCTAGTTCAGCATCCTATTTCCCACAGTGGCCTCTGAAAGAGCCAAGCAAGATAGGAAGGCAATAGCCCTTTTGCTGCTCTCATTTCCCAACAGATGGCATTGAGAGGTATGTGGCCCCTGATCCTGGCCATTGAGGGGTATATCCTGGGGAGAGGTGGTGTGATTGGCATATAGCCTGGGGAGAGTCTCAAAGGCCAGTCAAGGAGACCTGGAGGCCAATAGACCCCTCCAGGTCTCGGAGGTTCCTCACCCCCTGAACGATGTGGTGTATGAAGAAGTACTTCCTTCTCTCTGTCCTGAACCTCCCATCAATCATCTTTATTGGATGAGCTCAGCTTCCAGTACTATGAGAGAAGGAGAAAAACCTCTCTGGAGGAAATGAAATAGGTGCATTCACACCATTAAGGAATATTTTCAAGCTGATGTCAAGTTGTAGACCAGCACAACTTTAGCAAAGTGTTACTGGAATTAGATTTGCATGATTTGGTATATTTATATTTTAAAACTAGTATTATATTACTTCATAGAAACACTATATTGAACCATTTAGGTATACACAATCATTTATTTATATAAATAATAATAATAATTGATAATAATAAAAATTTATTATTTATACCCCACCCATCTGGCTGGGTTTCCCATATAAATGCCTGTCCCATATCTGTTTCTACAGGCCCAGCAGGTGCTGTAACTCCCTAATGGTGAGAAACTCTGGAAACTCTGTGACATCCCTAGTTGTTTTATTTCAAACGTTTATGAGCAGTTTTGTCAATAAAAATAATATACCAAGTGACATACCCAAAATAACAAACAAAGGAAGCAGGAACGAGAAATAATTACCACCTCGTAAAATGTCATAAAATTTAAGAGCAGAAGTAAAACACATTTTAAAATAATAAAATACAATTAAATAGCGCTAAGACAATAAAATCAAAGAACTATTAAGAGCCATTTAAGGCATCAGTGAGCAAATCCGTTTTATGAAAATCTATGGAATGCTGAATGAGTTGGTGTCTCCCAGGACACTCTTCAAAGAGTGACAAGGTCTTCTCTTTGGTCACCACCTGCCTGGTTTCACCTGACAAAGGAAACCTGAAGGATCTCTGGTGCAGATCTTAAACTCCAAGCAAGTTCATAGAGGAGAATGCTGTGTTCCAAGGTCTGCAAATCTTAGCAGGATCTGGACTCACACTACACTTAGTAGAGCTATAGGTTTATTTCAGAGTGTCTTCCTTGCATAGGAGTACTCTTTTAAGTTTTTCTGTACAGTCATATTTATACAGTCTAACACTTTCTCCCAAAACTTAGTGAGAATTGGACACTGTAAGAATGTATGTTTCGAAGAGGCATTATCCTTATTACATCTCCAACAATGAGCTGCGTTAGACAGTCCTTCTCTATACAAATTCAAAGGAGTTGTCCAATAGATTCCAAATATTATTTTCTGTTGTGTAAGTCTTAGTTTGAGATCCATCGATACCTTTGCTATGGAAGCTAAGAGACTGTTCCACTGTCTAGGTAGTAGAGAACATCCAATTCTTTATTCCAGTCGTTTCTTAACGTTTGCATATCAAACTTACTAATTAATAACAAATAGGAAATGATTGCTTTTTTTCTTTCCAAAGATTTGACCAATTGTTCTAATATCTCCTGTGTCTCAGAAGCTGAGAATGTAGGAAAAGCATGGAAGCCAAATTTGATTAATAGAATACCTGGCCTCTAGTGGGCGGGGCTTTTATGCTGTACTCTAGAATTGGCCCCTCCCTTCAGGTTGTCAGTTAAAAAAGGATAACTGTCACTTACCTCAAGATGTTTCATTTCTCTTAGTATGTTACTATGTTACATTTTTCTACTATTAAAACTTTGGTGTGTGTGTGTTTACTTCACAGGATGAAAAGACAAACTCTGCTAAAGAAGGAGATGGTGGAATATCTTACACTGGATCAGTGAGGAGATATTTCCCTGACAGGAGGACTGATTTTTAGTCACCCCCCGCCCACAAGAGAGAAAGCTGCTGGTCCAAACACTGTTGTTACAAGATGTTGTAGCTGCAGTTATTTCCACTGGGATGCATCTGATCATGATATTTATTTCTTAAAACACTGTACATATAAAATTCATCTTCCTCATCTATCAGTTGATCCAAAGTCAATATGCCTGCTTCCACCCAATTTTTCCATATTACCATCTTTCCCCGCAGTTTTAAAAATTGGATTTCTCCACAAAGTTAATTTAGTGTGGGGAAATGGCTCAAATTTGTTTCTATTAGGCATTATATTCCATATCTTTCTAATGGACATGTTTCAAGAGTCTCCCAAATTCTCAAATATTTTGATCCTAATCTTTGGTCCAACCAACCAAAGGTGTTGTATGTGTATATTCTAAAGTTGCCCAAGTTGGATAGTTAGCATCAGATATAGGTTTCCAATATTTTATACTTGACAATAAGTAAACATGACGGTTTGGCTCAAAATTTGAAATACCAAATTCATCTTCATTCATTTGTAGTTGCATTTTTTTAGCAGGGTATTTTTGGAGTCATTGAACGCCAAAGAAATTTCCTGAACAAACAAACATTTTTTTTTAAAAATATGTTTTTTTGCAATGCTGCCTTTAATTACAATGACAATATTATAAAATAATTAGAAGAATAAAACCCAGCAGCCAAGTTTATTCATTATAAGTTAGGAGGAATAATAATATCAAAAAGCCCTCTGACTAGACAGCATCTCAATACTATAGGTTGAGGAGTATGACTTGTAAGCCATGCATGTGGTCTGAGCCGAGAGCAATCAAGTCCTAACCTCCATTACACAAATATTTCACACAGTAGACTAAGTGTTTCCAAATTATTTGTATAGAAACACAAAGATGGATTTGCTAAAGCCACACTTGGAGTGATCTCCCAGACATCCTTCCTGCTCGGTTACATGGTGGGAAAAAGAGAGTTTTGATATAACTCGCTTGCTGGATGAACTCAGAGGCTGTGAAAACGAATGAAGGATTAACATTGGATTGATTTATGGGAACCACCTGGACTAATTAAGAAAGCAGTGCAAATGTGAGATTATGGCGATCTTCCGACCTCAGAGCATGGGAAGTCAAACAAAGATTTATGATTTGGCTTAATATTTGGACTGTTTGATTATTTTACAATTCAGAATGTCTTTAATGTGGCCTTTATTGGATTGTTAAACTGGAAAACTTAATAAATATTATTTTTTTAAAAAAAGAAGAGAGAGAGAGAGAGAGAGAGAGAGAGAGAGAGAGAGAGAGGAAGAAGCAAAGAAACTTGACTTCCTTCCTTCCAAGGTGAGGGATGTGCCCCAGATAAGTCTAGGAAAACAGCTTCTCTATGGTCTTAACTAGAGCTAAGAATGCTGGTTATATGAGGCTGATTTATCTCACAACTAAGTGGTGACATGACAGAAGTGCATAACATGCATAGCATGGAGAAAGTGGATAGAGAGAAGTTTCTCTCTCTTATAACTCATGGACATCCAAGGAAGCTGAATGTTGGAACATTCAGGATAGATAAAAGAAAGCCTTTCTTCATGTAGTGCAGGCTTCCTCAAACTCAGCCCTCCAGATGTTTTAAGACTACAATTCCCACCATCCCTGACCACTGGTCCTGCTAGCTAGGGTGATGATGGCTATGTTCTGCCTCTACTATCAGAGACAATATGGTTCTGAATACTAGTTGCTGGAAACCCTAGGAGGGGAGAGTGCCCTTACACTCAGGTTGTGCTAGTGGACTTCTCTAGGAACCAGGTGGGTCATTTTCCTGATCCAGCAGGCTCTTCTTATGTTCTTATGTGCGTATTATGTATGTCTTCCAACTTGGATATCTTCATACCACAATAACTTTGCAAATATATGCACAGCTTCAAATTTCTGATTATTGTATTTTGAAGGTGGATCTGTGTCGTACAGTGGTACCTCGGGTTAAGTATTTAATTCGTTCTGGAGGTCCGTTTTTAACCTGAAACTGTTCCTAACCCAAAGCACCACTTTAGTTAATGGGGCCTCCTGCCTCTGCCACGCCGCTGGAGCACAATTTCTGTTCTCATCCTGAAGCAAACCCGAGGTACTATTTCTGGGTTAGTGGAGTCTGTAACCTGAAGCGTATGTAACCCGAGGTACCACTGTACTCTGCAAAATACCCAAGTGTGGGGCATTTGTGGAGGGCAGTTGGCTGGCCACCAAATCCTATATAAACAGCTGGTCCCCCCTCTCCCTGCTTGCTTTCTGCAGTATTCTGAGGAACTGATCTTTCATGAAGAAGCAAAGCACATGTCAAAGGTTGTGTAACTGTACATGTAGGGCATCGTGATATTGTTTACGATTTAGCTGGCATCTTTATAGATCAGAAATATGGCTGGTCTTTCATACCCTTCATGAAGCAGAAGCCAGAAGACGTATGATGCTTTTAGAACGATGACAATGAGAAGGCATCTGTAAGAAGATTCACAGACAGGAAAAACAGGCAACAGGCAACCAGCCCCAGCATGGAGTCTCTAGATAAGTAGTTTAATTGCCAGACTGCATTGCTTGGAAGGAGAAGGAAATCTAAGCTAAATTAAAAGATTAGAGAGAGACATTTTTTTCATCAAGTGGCAACAAATAGGAGAAATGGTCGTCTGCTCAGGACAAAATAAGAAGAAAGGAGCTGTGAATGTTGCAAAAATACATCCATTAGGCCTGTGTTATCAAAACGTGCCTGTGCCCCTGTATCCAGCCGTACATTTCCATAGCAACAAGGCCTTGTCAACGGAGAAGAAAGTGTTTTTGTCAGGGATAGGCCCAAACACATAAAAGCCATTTCTATCTGGGAGCAGTACAATCCTCTTAAATCAATACAGCACACGTAGTAATTGCACTCACCATTTCTCCCATAAATCTTCACTTTTACCCCTTCCATTTCCTGCAACTTGTCATCATATGAACTAGAGCTGGTTTTACCTGCTTTCTGCAGTTTTGATTGCCCCTTACCTTCTTCCATAGTAAACAGGTTCTACGTTTGGAAGATAAGCCATTTCCTCCATGCCTAGATAGAAATGTTGCGTAGAATAGTTCCAAGCTGGAGGTCTTCACTTTATTGTCTTCCTGGTGTTTCTTTCAAGACCAACGGCACCAATTCTAGCTACTAAAAGTGCTAGTGGTGGAACTCTTCTCTAGGGAAATCAATAACTGAAAATTCAAAAACAAGGAGAACGTTTGCTCCTTTCATTGGACCACAAACTCAACCTGTACTGGAATGCAAGTACCGACTAGGATATGCCACAGGGGGACACCACAATGATGATTTAGAATAGAGCATGAGAGGCAGAGGGGCACTGAATTTTGGTGCCACACAGATTCCAAGGTCTGCCACTGTCCTCTGACCAAAAAGCTACAATTTAGTTTCCAATTAAGGTTTCAGATGAAGGTTTCTCGAGAAACATATCCTATTGATATGAAAACCAGTAATAAGACACTTCTTACTTTGAGGGCCCTAATATATATAGGCAATTTCTGATGTGTTGCCAATAACATAAATACCATAAGAACCAAACCTGGTTGCTTCCGCTGGGAGCTTAAAAAGTATGTTTTAAAGTATCTGATATTTAATCAGATTTCCCCTAGAATGGTGGCTGTTGTTTTGAGACTTGGATCAGTTATTATCAGCTTTTCAGCATTCAGTACCATTGGCAGCCTGTAAAGGGTAAGAATTAGAGGAGATATAATGATTATGACAGGAACACTAACAAGACAATATCTTGCATCTCAGAGAGCCCCACATTTTGACAGATGGAAATGAAAATGTTAATTTGGAAGTGAAGTAGAAAGAAATAATTCCTAACACACATACTCAGTGTGGTTCAAAGAGAATGAGATGCGGGGGAAGGACACATTGTTCTAACCGACAATGCTTTTTGGGGGGGTGGGGGACTGCCTGCCCACAAATGTATCGCTTATTCCTATCTCAGGGCAACCTCAGCATCATATATTATGAAAATGCAGTGGAAGGGGAAGGATTAGAAGTATGTATTGAGTGAAAGGCATAATTGATTAGGAGGACTCATGCTTTGCATGTAAAAGGTCTAGTGCCTTCTATGTGTGCCCACTGTGGTAGTTAAATGCACCAGAAACACATAGCTCATTCCCTTTAGTGAGATGGCCTCAAGACTGCCTGCAGCTAATTAGTGTAGAGAAGGTACTAAAAAATGAGGGCTGAACAAGAAGAATCCCATCCCTTGAAACATAACATGGAAATTAAAGGTAAAGGTACCCCTGCCCGTACGGGCCAGTCGTGTCCGACTCTAGGGTTGTGCGCTCATCTCACTTAAGAGGCCAGGGGCCAGCGCTGTCCACAGACACTTCCGGGTCACGTGGCCAGCGTGACGAAGCTGCTGTGGCGAGCCAGCACCAGCGCAGCACACGGAAACGCCGTTTACCTTCCCGCTATAAAACGGTACCTATTTATCTACTTGCACTTAGGGGTGCTTTCGAACTGCTAGGTGGGCAGGAGCTGGGACCGAAAGACGGGAGCTCACCCCGCCGCGGGGATTCGAACCGCTGACCATACGATCGGCAAGTCCTAGGCACTGAGGTTTTACCCACAGCGCCACCCGCGTCCCAACATGGAAATTACTGAGAGATTAAAGAATATAGCCATAGAAAATGCCACTGTAACGATGAGATCATCTCATTATCTTTCCCCATTTTGAAAGTTATACATACAGGGCTTCCCCCACCCAGCAGGAACTCAGTTCCGGCACCTCATCTATCCCTCACTCCCATCCTTCAGTCACCTTTTGTTTCCTTGGGTCCTTATAGTGGCATCACCCATCTGTTACTTGTCTTTTAGTTGACATGTTTGAAAGCTGTTGCATATAAAACAGAAGTTGCTCTTTATAGGTCTACAGAATTAAAGTGTACCTCTGTTCCCTTTAGGAAAACACAGAACTACTTGGAACATAACTTTCAATTATTGGCCCTAAAACGCACTGCATCTGGAGAAAGGTTACGGCAAGATTATGATTTTCGGAAGAGAACCCAGCAGTCTTTTGTGGGAATGACGAAAACGCCCATCTGCTTTGAAGCTCACAGAACGTTTGGTGCATTGTTGATGGGCATTTGAATTTTATTAACAAAATGTGTGAACTGCATAATCAAAAGATAAAATAATTATCAATAATAATAATTATTATCAATTAACCAAAAAAACCCCCAAACAAGTATGCATAGCTACTTGTTGTCTGGGTAGGCTTGCTGAAATGAAGCAGTTTTTCTTTTCTTTTTTAGCAGGCATCTAAAAAAATGGTGCCTGTCAAAGGGAGGGCAGGGCGTTCCAAAGCATAGGTGCTGCCACACTGAAAGATCAAGTCTTCACAGATGTGGAACAAACATGTGGCATTTGTAAAAGTGCAAGTTCCATAGATCAAAGCAATTGAGTAGCTATGTATGGGGCAAAGTGATCGTTCAAATAAACTGGTCTGAGGCCACAGGATACAGTGTTTGCATTGAAGTTTCACAGGGAAATGGTTTGACCCACTGATCACCAATTTAAACTATTGGACACTTGAAAGCAAAACCAATATGACTGTGATGAGATGATTATTTACCTGTTATTTGTTGTCCTCACTAGAAGGTTTTGCTCTGTGAATAAATAAAATAAATGAAAATATCAAAAGTTGTTTTTAAAAAAAAAACAACTGGAACTCCTCTTAGAGGTTATATTAATATTTCTGTGTTTGATGGATATGTGAATTATTGATACTGTTCTGTTTTCATCAAACACCATAGCTAACCCAAACTAAACTTGCAAAACAAGCCTGCAAATGGTCAATTATTAATCATTCAATTATTTGTAATTTTGCAACAAATTTTGCTTTACTGTTTCGATGGGCTTTTCTTTGAGGAGCCAAATCTGGACACTATGGTATCAACATGGATTCACAAAAGGAACTGCATAGCATAGAATTTGGGGGCATGTGGAAGGGCTGCAGGGAACTGTAGAGGAAGGAAAGGGCCTGTTGCACAAGCTGCAGTGAAGAAAAACATAAGATGAGCCCTGCTGGATCAGATTAAAGGCCCATCCTGTTCTCACAGTGGCCAACCAGATACCTCTGAGAAGCCCACAAGACACTGATATTAGGTCAAACATGCCCACTGCTTTATTGATTATGGTCTTAATAAAGGTTAGTGCTACCACAGAGCATGGATTCTGCAGAGGGCAGCCTGTCTTTTGGCTGAAACTTCATGCTCAGCCTATTGGCTGGGCACTGGAAGTTGCTGGGTATTAGGGTTCCACCCCAGCATAGACCATTCCAGTGGACCCTGCATAGAAACTGTGTCTGTGGTGACCAACTTCAGCTCTTTGAGATAGAGCTGGGGCTGTGCCAGGGAGGCTAACTCTCCGGGGCCAAGCTGTCTTCGGCCCACTCAATATCTGTTGGGAGGGGACCAGTCCCCCTCAATGTTGAGGGGGTGGAGGAGGATGAGGGCGGAGCTGAGCGTGGAGCAACTTCAGTGACTAGCTTCTCATGAGCACAAGAGAGGAGGAGCCACCGGGCATTGAAGCTGCCCCATGCTGGGCTCCACACTTGACCTTCTTCCAATGATGCAGTGTCGCTCATGTGTCACGTGCTGGGCGCATTGTGTCAAACACACGCTATGCATGATGCATGCATTATGTCACACACACACATGCCACCACATGAGTGGCAGAGGAAGCTGCTTGGGCGCCAAGGGACGGCGCACACCGCGGGGCCTCTGGAGTCTGCCTCCCTCCTCCCACTCAGCTGCCCTACAGCTGAGGGGGAGACAGCAGGCGGACCATTTGGGCAGCGCAGAGCCTGCATGCGCTCCAGCCACTGTGTATCTCCTAGAAGAGACGTGTGGCTTGGGTGCGCTGCAGGCCCCGCGGTGAGTGCCACCCAGCATTTTGTCACCCCCCCCAGTGGTGACATCCAGGGCGGACCGCACCTACCGCACCCCCCTTCCTCTGCCCCTGGCCACATGCTGGGCCCTCACAATCTTGGGTGAATGTTGGTGTTTCTGGGCCATTATGGGTTTCTCCCTGTTTGACTATAGATCCTGTCCAATATTCCTGCTCTACCAACACCTAAAGTTGCAACAGAACAATAACTTGAGAACAGAACTTGACAGAACTGCTAACCAGTGACTCTGCAGTTAGGCCATTTTTAACTGAGGGTGAGTGGATGAAGTAACCACAAACAATGATATGGTGCTGGGGAATGGTCCTTAATTTCTGCCCGTGGGATGGGCTGGAGAGAGAGAGAGAGAGAGAGAGAGAGAGAGAGAGAGTTTTCTCTCTCGGACCTACTCTGAAGTTGCACCCCTTTCACTCTGGCCAGAGCCTGGGATTGGCTCCACTTCTTGATCATGCAGTCCTCTTCCACCTGCCTTCCCTATTTCAGTGTTTAGCTTTGAGCTAGTCTCAATGCAAGAGAATGATATCTTCACGTACATAAACGTGGGGATTAATTAGTGCATGCAAAGTGCTTTGGAGTTGTTGATTGAAGGGAGAGATATAAAAGCAAAGTAGTGTATCATGCTCAGTAGCCTTCACCAATTTGGGAAAAGGCACCTGGCCATTAATCAGACAGTTTTAAACCTGTACCCATAGCCGCTTATGAATAAATATATGCTTCATATTCACATCTCAGAGTGGCTAGAGACCCTGTCCCTCCCGTCCATCATTAACTCCCTATGTGCTTATCCTCCTCTGATGTATTCATGGTGTCAAGGGCACGGAGGTAACTTTATATCTTTGGTGTGCACATATAAAAGCTCAATGGTGGGTGGCATTATGAGTTTTATTGCCAAGCATGTAATGACTGCCTCTCTTTTGCATGAATGAATTCAGTGGGTGACAGGTATGTAATTCATAGCTTTGTAAAAAGCTTTGAGAGTAAGTGTAAGAAATGTACTATATAAATGTCAATATAATGCACATTTTAAAGACTATGGTTTGAATCACAGAGAGGTAAGTTTGTCGACTGGGGGGGGGGGACTGTGATGGTGGGTGGGAAGAGAGAGAAAAGAAACATAAATAGAAAAGGAACAGCAGGGTTTTTTTCTGGGTAATGATGACTGGGGATTTGTGCCGCAGTTCCATAAATGCATCTGCTCTGTCTAGAGCACTTCTATGGGCCTCATTACTGGGATATCTGAGTGACTCACAAACATGAAGAAATGTATATCTGCACAAAAGTGCAGGGAAGTCTATTACCCTGATTTTACAGAAGAGACTCTGGGGCACAAAGAGATTAAAGAAGCTCTCTGTTGCATTCACAGACAGCAGGCCACAAAGGTGTGGTGTGAACTACATCCCCTGGTTTCGGGCCCAGCACCTTGATCAGAGCAAATGGCATGTATATGTTGTGGTCCCCCAGGGAAGAGGAAAAAAGACTACGAAATTCATCCTGCTATGAGCCATTCATGGTCCAGCTCTTTCTCCCCTACCACACAAAATGACCTTTGCAGTCACTTGGCAATGGAATCTCTGTGGAGCTGTTGGCCAATTCACGTGACACCCCCCACCCCAAAATGAATTGTAATCATGGGACCTTTAGGAAACAAGGCTTGTGAATTTCCAAATAACTGAAAATATTTTTGTGCACACCCCAATGTCCAAGATCCTCCAGTGACCCAGGGTTTGGTTTTCTTGAAATGAAGGTCAAGGGAGACTGTGGTGCCATTAGGATATATGACTTTATTTACACATACATGGAACCTGCACATAGGACTCACCATGAACACCTCTTTTCTTCTCTTATAATGGCAATGGCACCTATCTGAGAGGTGCCAGAACGAAGTTCTGGTGAGTTCTGGCTGAAAAAAAGCCCTGTATAACTGTATCTAGGAAGGCATGTCAGCTCCAGGGAATTCTGGGCCATGCCTCCCTCCCCACCATGCTCCTGTGTCCCACACATCATTTGTGGTGTTGACTTAGATCAGTGGTAGGCAACCTAAGGCCCGGGGGCTGGATGTGGCTCAATCGCATTCTAAATCCAGCCCACAGACAGTTCTGGAATCAGCATGTTTTTACATGAGTAGAATGTGTGCTTTTATTTCAGATGCATCTCTGGGTTATTTGTGGGGCATAGGAATTTGTTCATCCCCCCCCCCAAAAAAGAGATATAGTTTGGCCCACCACATGGTCTGAGATACGGTGGACTGGCCCATGGCTGAAAAAGGTTCCTGACCCCTGACTTAGATAGTAGCAACTGTGTTATCATCAATTGTTCTGTGTATGTGAAGAAGCCTAATGATGCAACTCAGTGCTGTGCTGATCATTCACAGATACATATGGAACTTTCCAGAAGCATAGCTGTATAGGTCTGGGGTAGCAAACACAACTGAGCCTCAGAGACTAAGGATGAAATTCTTAGCTCGTCATGGCAGCAGTGGGGCTTAACAGAGCAGTGAAACTTAGGCCAGCTAGGGTGGAAGTGAGTGGGGAAAGAAAAATATATTTTATTTCTATTATGCCAGCTCAGTGGTCTGGGCCCTTCATCTCAACCTGCCAGCAGCAGGGCTGGCTTAGTATCCAGACATGCCTTCACTAGCGCAGCTCTGCCCCTTTGTCACTCCAGAATGGCACATTTGGGGGATTATGCTAGCAACCACCAGCAGGGATACCATCAGTTGTAGCTTCCACCCACAGTTTTGGGCAGGGGCATGAAGGGGCAGAGACAGCCCCTCCCCTTGCCAGTGGCCACTGGGCAGAGCTGGGTGGAGGGACACCTCAGTCTCATCCAAACTCACTCTGCAATGGTAAGTCAGGGCTTGGAATTATTCTGTTAATATATTTATTATTATATAAGCTTTCATGAACCACACTTCACTTCATCAGGTGCATGAAGTGTAATCCTAGATTGGGTGAGGAATGCAGCAACGTGAGATCAGATACCCCTCTAAGCTCACTCCTCTATAACAACCAAAGAGCATCCTGAGGAAGTGGCTCCCATGTGGCCTGGTCTCTGTCAGAATTGCTGCTTCTTTTGCCCCACATTTAGTCCCCCTTCACACATACAGTTTTCATTAGCCACAGTTACACCACCCTTCCCCTGTGCTGACTGGCTTCTCTTCTGTTAAATGCCCTTTCCTTCTCAGTTTAACAGTTTTACTGCTTCTACTACTGGAAGAACAAAGTGATCAACAATACAAGGATGTCTCTATTAGATGTGTTGAAGAGCCACCTGTAATGCAAATATTTATAGCACTCAGACACCAGAGAAGGCTTCGCGGTGCTGACTGAGATCATGACATGCCAAAACCTGGGCAAATGACTGTAATTAAGTCTGGAGGAATCATGTTCTGCTTTTTATAAACAACTCAGCATGTGATAAGGCAGTTCTTGTGTGTCTGTGGTGCGAATACAACAGAGTGGGAAGGAATGGAGGATTAGTTTGTCTAAGCAAGATAGGTTAGAGCTTCAGACTTTTCAAGGCACATGGAAACACAACCTATAAATAATGTGCAGCTCTGGGAACTAATTAAAAGGAGAGATTAAATCAGAGCCCAGCCAAGGAAAGCTTAGAGTAATTTGTGGGTGTCCTGTTGTTATTACTTAGTATAGGGATGGGAATCTAGAACTCATGAATCTCTTATCCAGTTTTTGTAATTCCATTTGTATTCTCAGCTTTTGGATTTTATTTTTTAAAAGACACTTTGGGTTGAATCGGGTGAAGTTATCACATCATGAAAGGAACAACTTCTGCTCATGTGACTAAACTTCTCCTCCTTTTCCTCCACCCCCCCACCAAATCTGCTCTGGAGGGTTAGGAGAACCCCAAAAAATTTTTGGGGAAGGCTATTGGCCATGCAGGGAGAGGAGAGGGATGGAACGTTTAATTGTACATGAGATGTCCTTCTACCCACACATGGTTGTTTGAAACAATTTCCTGTTGGATACAGGTCCATAGTTTGGAAAATGATAAATCTCCCCTGCCAACACACATTTCTGATTGTGTGTGTGTGTGTGTGTGTGTGAACATGGTTGGTTTCTAAGAACACTGGAGGGCAGGGGTGCCAACCTCCCCTCAGGATTGTGGGTGCCTGTTGCTGCAAGATGGACGTCTCTGCAGCCAGGAAGGCACCCTTTTCCACAGGGAGGGGCTCAGACTCAAGGGCAGACACTCTGCTTCTGTGTCTGAGCCCCACCCCCCAAAAAGGGGAAACCTAAAAATAATCTGGGCCCATCTTGCCTCACCTAGGTTGTTAGTTAATCAAGAGAAGTGCAGGCTTCAATACATTGCAGAGGCCTTGAATTAGCTTCAACCACTTAGGAAAGAGATGATACAGTGTGAAAAGGGTTGTGATTTTTTTTTTTTACTGATTTCTTACAGATAATTTTTATTTTTTATTTTTGTAAACCACTTTGAGATTTTATTGCAATCAAGTGGCATATAAATGTTGTGAAACAAACAAATAAATAAGTACAAATGGCATCTAAAAATAACCAATAACAACAAACTTAAATTGTTAGGGCAGGGTTGGAACAGCTTCCTGATGAAGACTGGCAGACATTTCCATTATTATCATTTATTATTATTATTATTATTATTATTATTATTATTATTGAAATGAGAGAATGGTTCACATTTTACTGCAATCCTACCTAACCTATGCTTCCTGAAACAATACCAACGTGATATACAGGAAATATTTGCACTTCTCTGAATTTTGCGATGCAGTTCTACAACCCAAAAATATGTACAAAAATGTGTATATGTCAGGGACTAGACAGAAGAGGAATGGTAGAGATTGCCTCCCCACCCTGACCCTTCCAGGGAGGAGGAAGAGGAAGACAGCATAGACTTACAACAGTGGTTTGCGGGCGGTCACAGCTCAGAGGCAGATGAAGGGAAATAATAGGAGAGGAGGAGGAGGAAGCAAGGTGATAGCTGACGGACACGGTGTCATTGCAAAGCCTTCCAGACCCCCCCCCCGAACCCGGCGAGCCTTGAAAGTAGGAGAGCAAAGAGCTAGAAGACAGAGGGCATATAACAGCACCCGTAGAAGTGATGAATGAGGAAGTGGGAGAGACGGGGGGGTGGAGATTCACTTGGGACAACACCATTATCCATGAGGCTGGGTTCTATAGCCTCTCTCTGTAATGATTGGATGAAAAGGGACAATAAGAAACCTTCCCTTATGTTTATACTTTCCTGGGAGCCGCTGACAGCATCCTGACAGTGAATTAGGTGGGAATGTAAAAATAAATAAATGCACATATTAGTGAAAATAACATCTTGACTTTTGTGTGTGCCTACCTGTTGAACTCAGTGGCCATGAGATGCCAATCTCATCCAGAAGACAGTTTTGTATGTATGCATGCCATGTATCTAAATAAGTTGTCCATGCCACCACCACAAATTCATTATACAGTAGCTGTTTCTTACAGAGCAGATTGCTAGTTTTTCACCAAAGAAGTAACATGCCCGGGGAGGGGATGCATTCTCTTGTTTTTGATGGGTTGAACACAGTTTCCATCTTTCAGCAGAAGGGATTTCTGCTAATGCAGTGAGACTTCCCCCTCCCCCCCCCGTATAACGCTAAATCTGCTCCAGAGGATTGAGGGGACCCTCCAGAGC
Source organism: Podarcis filfolensis (assembly GCF_964270895.1). Lineage (NCBI taxonomy): Eukaryota > Metazoa > Chordata > Lepidosauria > Squamata > Lacertidae > Podarcis > Podarcis filfolensis. The sequence goes on along the minus strand of NC_139605.1, from coordinate 38,985,402 downwards.
AAAGCTGTGATCCTTAAGAGAGGAGAAGGGGAGAGGGAAGTCCCATTGCATGAGTAGAAGTTCACTCCCACAATGTTGGAGATTCCCTAGTAGCTTCTATCATTCCCCCCCCCCCCCCATCATGGCCTGCACCTACTCTCTCTCTCAAATACCTAAAATGTTAGCAGACAAGACACATATAAATGGGACTTTTGTTGTTGTTTTTAAAGTTGAATGTGCTTTTTTTAACACTGTTTTTTCACCCTTCATTGAATTTAAACACTGGCAATTCCAGTAAAGCCATTGGAAGGGGAATTGTCGTTATCCATTAAGATGCTGAGATTTCTGCCCTTTCATATTGGCCCTATTTCTTAATTTCCAAAGTAAGAGGCGGTGGGGTTCAAGAGTTCTGGGTCATTTCCTGACAGTAGATGCATAGAGGGTGCATTGTGATGACCCAGTCGTGAAGGAAAGCTACTTTTCAGGTGCTCTGCAACACCCTCCTACGTTAGCTCTAGGAAGACTGGTCTCCAATGAAGTTCTGCCTCTGGGTAGAGGACTACACACTTTAGCTGGCAGCAGCAGACTTTTGTAATTACTATAAAATATTTTTGTTCTCTGCTCAGCTATATCTCTTTGAGGGGGAACAAATACTCGAGAAGCTTCGGTTTACCTGTGATGTAAAACCTTTCGGCTTTATTTTCCTCCCTGCCTTCCTTTCTGAAATTCAGTTTTGTTTCCCCTTCTTTCCTCTCTCTCCCTCCCTCTCTCTCCCTCCCTCTCTCTCTCTCTCTCTCTCCGGCCACTGGATTTATGTCTTTTCTCTCTTGTTGCCCTCCCAGCGCTTCATTACTGTCATCTTTTTTTCCCAGCCACTGAACCCTTGATGTTGTTCTAATTGACAGACGGGGTTTAAAAGCACATTTGAAAGCGCCTGTCTTTTTAAATAGACTCCTGTCTCATCAAAAGATGTACAGCAACATTCCATTAGAGCAAATCATTTGAAAATAGATTGGGCTTTTAGTAACTGTGGTTGTGTTTTTATAGTTGGGCTATTCAGCAAGGTTCTTCCGTTGCCCTCTATTCCTCATTCTCTTCCATTCTAGGGGGGGGGGGGAGGAAGCAAGAAGAAGAGATACATTAAAGAAAGATTAGGGACTATTTCTGTTGTTTGGATTCTCCCCCACCCCACTCCCCTTTTCAACTTCTCAAGCAGCTTATTTCTACTATTCATTCTTCATTGCCGAGGCATGAAAGTTTTTGAAATGAAAGTGGTGATGAAAAATGCAAACACGCACACGTTGGAACGGAACAGGGAATAGAAGGGGAAAATAGCATTACTCTGCCCACCGTTCTGCCTGGCAAGACCAATTTCCATTGCCTTCACAATTTATCTATTGACAGCTAACCTTTGGCTTTGCTACAAGCGCCGTGTGTGGAGTGGTGCTTTGATGCACTGTCCCAGGAAGGCACTGAGCAACAGGCTGGTGCCCAAAAGAACCACAATAAAATCTTCTGGTTTGTTGATTTTATTTATTGAAAGGGTTTATTTCATCAAATAAATAAATGTTGAGGGAGCCTTACAGCAGGGGTCAGCAAACTTTTTCAGGAGAGGGCCAGTCCACTGTCCCTCAGACCTTGCGGGGGGGGGGGGGCTGGACTATATTTTGAAGGGGGGGAAATGAACAAATTCCTATGCCCCACAAATAACCCAGAGGTGCATTTTAAATAAAAGGACACATTCTACTCATGTAAAAACACGCGATTCCCAGACTGTCCATGGGCCGGATTTAGAAGACGATTGGACCGGATCTGGCCCCCGGGCCTTAGTTTGCCTACCCATGCCTTACAGCATCTAAGGAACAAGCCCAGAAGCAATCCTATCACTACCTTGAGGCTGTTTTTAGGAAGGTCCTCAGGAAGCCATGGAGGTTACTGCTCCACTGGTGGGGAGGGAGGACTACTAGCAGGGCAACTCATATGCAACCAGTTTCCTCAGCACGTGGACAGAGAGCTTGGCTGCTGTGCATGTTCCATCAGTGCATGTTCCATCCATTTTCCAGCGATTGGAATGTTAAGTATGACTGTTTAATTGAAACTGAAATGAAAAATTGCTAAAGGTTTATTGCAGAAAGTTTAACATGCTGCTTTCCCATGAGGCTGTATTAAAGCCAAGTAGAGCACACTGAGCTCTTTCTAAGTTGATGATTAACTAACTGTTGTTCTCTGGTAGTTAACATGTGAGTGTTGTAACTTTAGATCACGTGATGAAGGTATTGAGTTGCAAATCTCCATTTTGAAAGGGACTTGCCTTTAGTCTTTGTCTCCCAAACTCAATCAAGTGAAACTCTCCTGAAGGGAGAGTAAACAGCCTAAGGCCAATAAAGGCAAGAATGCAGGCTGTGGATAGAGAGACAGAGACCTTTCATACTTTCTAAGATGCTGAGCCTGTGCTGGACAGCACAAGTCACTGTACAGGTATTTTTATGTACATTTGATGTTTTCATTCTGTTATGAAGAAAGTTTGCTAGTAAAATTTGAATAATATCTTTATGGACCTGGAAAATGCTTTATTTCCAAAAGGAGTCAGTTCCTATGCTTCCAGTTGCTCCAAATTGCACAATATTAATATCTGCAACAGGTGACAGGTAAAACTGAGTGTGTTGAAGGAGTGTTATGGGTAGCCCTCCATGTTTCCATGACACATCCTCTGGAATGGCACAGAGATATATGCCAGCCTTGGGATGGTGCAGAGGCAGGAGGGAAGAAGGAATGGCTGCCCGCTCACCTCCCACCCTGGCTGCAGCAAACTGGTGGGGCAATGGATGTGGCCGTGGCTCTACCAGCAGCTCTTCCTTCACCACAGTGACTCTTAGGCACACTCTGCCCACCTAATAACCCATCTTTAAAATGCAGAGAAGAAACATGTCACAGAAGATAAAAGAGACTCAAATCAAGGGATTGGTAAAACATCTATGCTCAGCAAGTTGAAAGCCTAGCTGAAAAATAATGTCCTTGAGGAGGCTTTTAATCACATAAGCAAAGAGGGGGCACTTCTATATTCCCTGCCTATTGATGGCAGGCAGGCAGGCAGGCACCTAACTCTTTTTGGTGCCTACTCAAAACATCTTTGTTTAGGCAAGCCTATTCAGACATATAGAAGCTGCCAAATGCTTTCATCAGGTTTTGGCTTATTGCCGATTTTAATTATTGTTGATTATTTTAAATATTTGTTTTTGTATGTTTTTACTGATAATTTTATTTATTCATAATTCTATTTATTTACTGCATTTATATACCACTTCTCTCTCTCTCTCCTTTTTTTAAATGAATATTTATTAAATTTTCCAATTTTATATAAAGACAAAAAGAAAAAGAAAAAGAAAAATATTAAAAACAATTCAGTTTCAATAACAATTTTCAGTCACATGTTTCTTTGACTTCCTCATACCTCCCCTTCTTGTTCTCTAGTTCAATTTGTTAATTCAGCAAATCCTAATCTCTTAACATTCCCTTTAGAATATCACCTTATTTTCCACTCAACTTTTTTAAATTTAGTAACAAAAACAATTATAATCCCCATTATCTTTATCATAACAGCTGGAGACCACCGAAGTTCAAACCAACATCTTTTCAAAGTTCATTAATTTTATAATATTTCTGTAGATTTTCCTTAAATTTCTTCCAATCTTCTGCTGACTTTTCTCCCTGGTCGCGGATTCTGCCGGTCATTTCTGCCAGTCCCATACAGTCAATCAACTTCATCTGCCATTCTTCCAGAGTGGGTAAATCTTGAGTCTTCCAGTGCTTTGCTATAAGTATTCTTGCTGCCATTGTAGCATACATAAAAAAGATTCTGTCCTTCTTTGGCACCAAATGGCCGACTATACCCAAGAGAAAAGCCTCTGGTTTTTTCAGGAAAGTATACTTAAATATCTTTTTCATTTCATTATAAATCATTTCCCAAAAGGCCTTGATCTTTGGGCACGTCCACCATAGGTGAAACACTTCTCTCTCTCTCTCCAAAGGGCCTCAAGATGGCCTACATGGTCCTCCACCTCCTCATTTAATCCCCACAATAACCTTGTGAGGTAGGTTAGGCTGAGAAGCAATGACTGGTCCAAAGTCACCCAGTGAGCCTCAGGGCCAAGTGGGGATTTGAAGCCTGGTCTCCCAGGTCCTAGTCTGACACTGCACCACACTTTCTGTAAGCTGCTCTGAGGTTTTATGACCATCCAGGTTAGGGCTGGGAGGTGCCATATTGTGCGGAGACAGGGCCTTCATGTCATCTTTACCTTTTCCTGATTCACATTTAAAGGAAACATAGTAGCCCTTAGATAGTTTCCCCACTTCATCTTGTTCCTGCACATATTGTAAGCATACAAGCAGAGGTAGGTCCCAATGAATTCTGTTATTTTTCCATGCAGATGTAAGATTGCTAGGATGATATGGGAAGGGGGTGCTATTCTATCTTTAATAATTACCTTAAAGGAACATTAAAATAGGTGTGGCTCTTTCACCCCTGCACTGTGATGGGAAAGCCATGCCTAATGTATTTCTCAGTTCTATGCAACTCTGAAAAATACAGGGTATCTAAAAGTTACAACATTGCAATTTGTCTCCATTTAAATCAAAATCAGGAGAGAAATTTATTTTTCCCCTCATAGTTGGCAGCAAGGCCTCCCAGGTGCATGCCAGATGTCCCTAATTTAATTACTTCCTGATTTTAAAGGACTACTGCCCCCCCCAGAAGAGTCTATCTCCACAGGAGGCTACTACAGCTTCCTATAAACTCTAGGACAATATACTATAGCTCTACTGTGTTTCTAACATTTGAATTCTTTTTCTAGAAAGCTGAGAGAAACCTGTCATATGTTTCTGAGAGCTGTCAGTGAAGATTTCGAGTCAAGTGACGCTACCACTGGTTTCCCGTTGAGGAGTTGATTGATCAAGTGGGAATCAGGGTTCACATTTGGAGAAGTGGGTATCTTGTGCTGAGAGTTAAGGTGAATCATTGGCACATGACAGCATAGGTATACTTAATTGGATGTCTTTCAGAAAGTGTGAAGAGATGAAGAAACTTTCAGTAGATGTTCTTCCTCAAGGTGGCTTAATGAGGATTTCTGCTGGCAGGCAGCAGGTTAGTGTATCTTATTAGTGTGAGGAAACGTGAGATGATTTCAATCTCAGAAGGAAAGGGTCAGCCATTTTCAGTTTTGTTCAGTCCACCCACTCAATGCCCCAGCACCCTTCCAAGGAGAGAGATAGCTGTCAGTGGGTCAAGTAGACAGTCAAGTAGACATGTTCTGTCAAGTGATGTCAGAATTGGGAGTGCTCTCTCTGTCTTTTTTGTTGCAGCTTCCCTAGTTTTCTAGCTGTGGAAATGAGAACTGGCCCCAGAAACCTCATCACAGAATGACGCTGACATTGGTGTGGTAGATCCATGATGGTTTTCTTTCCTGGGGGTAGGGGGTAACAGAATGTTCATTTGAATGAATTATAAACAAGTAGCGGACATCAAAAACGGGGCAAGACTCAACAGTATAGAATCACAGAATCATAGAAGTAGGATCGTCTCATCTAACCCTATGCAGTTCAGGAATCACAGCTAAAGAATCCCTGACAGATTTAGGGCAAGTCACATAACGCATAGATATTTTCTCCAACATCTTACCATTGATCCTCAGTGGCCCCACCCCCTGCAACTGCCATCTTATTCTGCTTTGCTTTGGTAGTGGCAAACATCAGGTGGAAGTACCTTCCAAGAGTAGAGACCTCCATGCATGGAGGGCTATTGCCTGTTTTGGAGCATTTATTGCAGCCTCTGTGCCCTATCCCATGCTGCTCTGGAGAAGCTTTGGGGTCATGGAAGGGACTGTCAGTGGTGGGGCTTGCAAGGAGAGGAGAGCATGGGGATGCTCCCCTTTGCCAAGTTTATTTCTGGTCACAGTTCCTTGTATCCAACTTGTCAACACTGTGGTGGTTATTCTTTTTGTAAAATGTTTTCATGGTGCCAGAGGACCCCACTATTTTTATAAGAATGTAGGCTATACACAACAACCCTTTAAGATCTTTTTTTTAATCATCTGAATCCTCTTCACCCAAGATATGCAACCATTGTGTATGCTTATGTTCCTGCCATATAGCAGAACCAACTACATATATTTAACTCCCACAGATCACACATTTCAGAGCACAATGGTGACACAATAAGCAAGAGGGAAGCAACAGCAGATAACACAAGACATTGAGCCAACCTGAAGAGCACAAGTCGAATCACAGACATACAACATATCAGTGATGAATCAATACATTCCTGTACCCATTTCAACAAAGAAACAAACTCCTCAAAGAACCACATGCCAACAATCTGAAAACAGACAGAAACTGAAATGGTATCTCTCGAATATGGCACAAAGGAGACAATTGAAGCAAGAGACAAATACACAGCATTTAAATGCTATTTAAATATTTCAAGATGGTTTTAAAAAATATTTACAGATTAATGTGAAAATGGAGCCGAACAGAATGTGAAAAAACTTGCAAAAGTACTGTAAAAAATAGGCAGATCTGCCCATCCGAGTTTCATTTAGCTACTAAAGCTAAGACCCTTTGATAGAGCTGTGCTTCAAGAATGTGTTTCGCCCTTTTGTGGCTAGCTATCACTATCAGATCTTGGGGAAGTGGATTCCATAAACTGATTATGCATCGTGTGTCCTGAACCTGCTGCCACTCAATTTTATTTGGTGACCCTATATTCTAGCATTATGAGAGAAGGAGAACAAATGTAGAGGGGGCAGGAAGGTTGTTTTGACAGCTCTAGTGTCAATATGCATTTCATATCTTAGTATTTTATGGATGAAAGCAACGTCTTTCAACTTTGAGCAAGGAAATATCAAAGAAACAGAAGATTTGAGAGTTCCCAAGTGTGGAAGAAGCACAATTAGGAGCAGCATTAGAGTCTCTTACCTGCTAACAACTCTGGAAACTCTTACCTTTCCTCTTTCATTTGCCGATATTTTCTTCAGAAATACCATATCAATGTAATTATGACACTTCTAAAACCACCGAAGCTCAACTGCGACGTACCTAGTAATCATGTCATGAGAAGCTTTGCCTCTTCATTCTCCATAGCGTTACACAACAAAAGGTTCAGTCCAGCCAATTACCACTGAGAAAATCGGGTGAGACTTCTCCTAGATTTAAATGAAACCTTTATTCATACACTTGTGGTCAAATTTATTGGCCAAATTTTGATGGACTACAACTCCCATGACCCCCACTCACCTGGGGGGTGCCACATTTTAATGTGAAGCTACATAACCTTCACTTTCCATAAAAACACGTAAACCGAAAAGCAGCCATTCATTAATGTTCACACTGCTGTGAATTTTGCGACGCAGTTTCCCAACCAAAGAATGTGTGCAAAGGAGTATAAATGCATATTTTGGTGAAAATAACATGGAAAAATACATTCTATTAAGGAAAATTGCTTCTAAAATGAGTATATTAGGCAACACTGCATACAAAAAAAGGTGTGTATTAGGAGAAACATACACTAAAAGGGTTAGCAATATTGCAAAGGACTGAACTTGGATAAACGACAAATTCATCCATTCCTAACCCCAATCAACATGGCCAGTGATCAGGGATGATGGGAGTTGGAACCCAGCAACATATGGATGACACCAGGCTGGATGACACTAATCTGGCATAATGTTATGATATTGCTATAATTTACTTTGATCTTCAGTCACAAATCAGGACCTTGTAAGTGGTGTGTGGATGTGTGTGTAGGTTACCAAGCTGATGTGTTGTAACTTTCCCATTCCTGTGACAGAAAGAAATGCTTCCCTTTCTGAAATCTTTAGCCATCAGGAATTGGGAAGAAATTATGCCCTCCCCAAAATCTTTATTTCCACTCCCTCGGTGTTGCAATTAAGTCTGAGAAAGGGGCCAAGGCAGCACATTCAGACCTTCCCAAGAGAACCTCTCTGTGCTCTTTTCTTGCTTTCCGTGTCCTGGCTCCTTGTGTCGTAGCGATAATCTCTGTCGCTTTGTTGAATCTTCACAATAAATGGCCTTTGAGATTGATTAAAAACCCTCTGCTCAGTTCTGGCTCAGCATCGATTTCAACCGTTGCTGCTTCTAGCTTTATGTGCTGTACATCATAGAAATCAGAGATGGAAAAGACCTATTAGGTCCCATCTGGTTCGCCTCCCCTCCCTCCTCCTCTCTGCATGGGCCAGCAGTTTCTCCTTGCCCTGCCTGATAAATTCAACCCATCTCTCTCTAGTCTATCCTGAGCTGCCGTTTGTGGACATTATTCCAAACCCGTAAGGAAATGTCTGCATTGGTGGGCAGATTTGCTTTTGTGCTGCTATTTCTGGTGTCTTTGTTTATTTATATTTTGTTTCTCACAGGAAAGTTGAGCGCTTCCTTGTTGCCAAGCTGACTCCAGCTACAGATATGAAAGGTGCCTTCCCCCACTTCTTGCAGAGTGTTGAAGGATGCAAGGGAGGGGCATTTCTGTTCATGAGTGCAAATAAATCCTTTACCTACTACCACATCTGCTAAAACAGATTTTTGCAGGTTCATGCTGTGATTCAAAAACCTGCCAACACTGTTGGGTCAGAGATGACAGTGTTACCCAGAAGCATAAAAGGAAAGTATCCAAACTAGGGATCGGAAGATGGCTGGAGGTCCCGGTCCAAAGTGGCTTGTGCTGGTAGTAGGGCTTTCACTTCAACAGCATCCAGCCATCATGTTGGCTTCCCCAAAATCGGGTCCATGGGGTGGCTACTTGCACATCCTGAGAAGCAATTAAGCAGTAAATAACAAGTTAAAATTTAATTAAAAAGAGGACACAGATTTGTGTATCCTGATTTTTATGCATGAATCCAAATTCAGATAAATATAGGTTACGCTTCACTTTTTTCCATTCTGACGTCTTAAATAGCCCTACACAAGATTATCCAAAATACAGGAAATTCTTCTAAAAGTTAGGGACTAGCATCACCCTGGGCAGCAGATCCTTACCTTAATGAATTTACTTAAATTCACTATTACATGGACATCTGCTTGGCTGACTTCAGTCATTTTAATAGCTTGTTCACAGATGCCAGAGCCAGAGGTTACTCATCTCTTGGGGAGCAAATTTGACCCCCCCATCCTATGCCTCTTTACTTGGATGTAAGTACTACTTGGTCCACTGGGGCTTACTCCCTGGTAAGCATGCATAAGATTTCAGTGTTAATGTGTGAATATAGACTATAGTTAGTTATCATTCTGGGACAAATTTGGTTTTGCGTGCATCAACTGTGTGGATTTCAAAATAACTAATGCTGATTTATACGAATCTTGTCAAGATGGGCATCCATTCTGTAGCACGGGAAATTAGCAGGAGCAAATATAAAATGCTGCATGGGGTAAGTTTTATAACTGAGCCCAGAGGAAAGGATGCAAAAACTCAGCACCGGGTGGCAAGAATTCAGCATTCAATAACCCAAATTGGAAACAGACTGATATCTTCCAACATTTGATAGAAGGAAATTGGTGCACTTGGTTGTTAAATGAGCAAACCGTTCGTACATTAGTGAGAGAGCAAAGCGAACAAACAGGTTTTCCCCCAGGTGTTGAAGGCAAGGGAAAGAAACATCCGCAAGACAGAGGATTATTAAAATGTCAGCCTAAAAGTACAAATAGGATCCCTCTGACACATGATCTTTAAGATCAACCAAGTGCGGCTTAATGACGTACGTACTGTCAACTCACCATGCTTCTTGGAGGTGTAAGATGTAATCTTTACATGCAGGATGGTGATCAAATTGTTTAATTGAGAACAAACTCTAACACAGAAAAGCCCAAGCGAAAACTGCAGCTGCTCCCCTCCCACACACCTAGGCTCCTGAGCTCCCAAGTTTTGTGTAAATCCTGGCCTGGAACTACTCTGTTTAAAATATGGAGCAGAATCCCTAATGTTATAATATCTAAAGGAAATATGTACGCCCTTTCTGTTAGTTCTGATATTTGTTGGATGACTATGGGTATATAAAAATGGTCATTTTAAGCTTAGCACATTTTATAGCATAGATGCATTATGTTAAATCTCTGTTTCCCCATCCTGCAATAGTTTGGAGCATACATCTAAAATAATTAAATAGATGTTGTTACATCCAAGATGCAAGCAGGTGGTTTTATGCAAACTGCGTAAAGATGTTAACAATTAAGCAGTATACAAATCATGTGAAGTAAAAACAAAAATAAAGTAAATGAATTCCTTAAAGAGAAGGAACAGACTTAGGATCAGAACTTCAGCATTTATTTATTGGCTGGGTCTTTTGAGGCTGGTAGGCGAAGGACTGTGGTTCAGTGGCAGAGCTCTGCTTTGCATGCAAAAGGTCACAGGTTCAATCCCTGGCAACTCCCGGTAGAGCTGGGAGAGATTCCTGTCTGAAATGCCGTAGGGCTGCTGCCAGTCAGTGCAGAGACCATACTGAGGCAGATTGATTAGTGGTCTGGCTCAGTCTAATACAACTTCCTGTGTTCTAGGGACTAAGTGAGGACTTCCAATCAATACAACAACAAAAGTGATTCTTTTTGTTAATGCTTAGTATTGTCTACACTGACTGGCAGGGGTCTTTTCAAGCCCTTCCTAGTGATGCTGGAGATTTAACCTGGAACCTTAATAATAATAATAATAATAATAATAATAATAATAATTTATTTATACCCCGCCCATCTGACTGTGTTTCCCCAGCCACAGAATATTAAAAACATGATAAAACATAATGATATTGGGAATAAACAACAGAGAAAAATGCAGGAACAAGAATAAAATATTTCCTCCCTCTGGCCAGAACATGGGAAGTCCTCTTTAAATTATTTAATTTGAAATGTATAATTGGCTTTATTATTGGTGTTATGCTGTGGTATGATTTGATATGTTATTAACTGGAATATTATTAATGAAAAATTAATAAAAATAATTTAAAAAACATGATACCGTCAGGGAAACAGGGAACCGTCAGAAGGCCCTCAGTGCTGGACCTCAGTGTCTGGGCAGAATGATGGGGGTGGAGATGCTCCTTCAGGTACACTGGGCCAAGGCCATTTAGGGCTTTAAAGGTCAGCACCAACACTTTGAATTGTGCTCGGAAATGTACTGGGAGCCAATGTAGGTCTTTCAGGGCCAGTGTTATGTGGTCTCAGCGGCCACTCCCAGTCACCAGTCTAGCTGCCGCATTCTGGATTAGTTGTAGTTTCTGGGTCATCTTCAAAGGTAGCCCCATGTAAAGCGCATTGCAGAAGTCCAAGCAGGAGATAACCAGAGCATGCATCACTCTGGCGAGACAGTCTGTGAGCTGGTAGGGTCTCAGCTGGCGGAAAGCAGATGCTCTGCCATTGGGCACAAGAATATCTTAGATCCATAATATGCATTATCAAGTTGGCTTGTTTTGCAGTGTTTCATTCATGTGTCCATGCACATCCAGAAACAAAGGGGGGTGGGGGTGGGAATGATCTGAAGGAATGGACAGCTGCAGCATGCTATTCTACTGGTATAATTAAATCAAGGAAGTTGTTGTTGTTGTTAAATTTCTACCCTGCCCATCTGACCGGGTTGCCCCAGCCACTCTGGGTGTCTTCCAACAAATATAGTTAAAACTGGAATGCAGGAGGAATGGCTGGAGGAACAGAATGGGAAAAATCTGCTCATCCCTGATTATTGGCTTTCATTTTCACATGGAGTTATGAGGAGAACCTTGTTTCAGGCTAACATATTGGCTGAAGATCCAATGCTGTTTTTATTAGCAGCCTGTGAAATGCTTTCCAGAATTACCAAGTCTGGATGTGACATTTTTCTTCTTCTTCATTTACATGGCATTATAACAGATTCAACTTAATAAATTAAATTTGACAGATGATTAGTCCATAATGTGGTGCAATCACTTCTGGTATTTGAAAGAAAAATGGAAAATGGACAGGGTATTTAACTCTGACAGATCTGCTGTGTGTATGATGGGCAGTGCCTTTAGCCTCAAAGACATTAGGACATCAGGAAGGATGCACAGAATAATTATATCTCCATTCCCAGATAAGGGTCTAGTGAACAAAGCTGGTGGCTGGAACGATAAAAAAGAGACCTGGAGCAGAATGAAAGAAGATTCTTCTGAAAGAATATTCTTATGAGGGTGGGGTTGTGGGTTGATCCTGATGTTCCTAATCAAGTCCTGATTCCCAACATCTTGTGAATAATATTAATTTTCAAAGGACTTTTTACTTTACAGGAATGTACATTTGTTCTAAGATTTATATATGCATTTTTTAATAAAGCTACCCAAGCAGCATATATCATTCTACTTTGGGATGAGAACCAGACTATTATACTAATAACTAGTCTTAAGCTAAAACACCGCAATGTTGTCTGGAACACACTAGAAACAGAAATGGAAGAATAAAAAAATTACATGGGTTTAACCATTGTGGTGTAGTGGTTAGAATGTAGGGTTAGGACCTTAGAGACCAGAGTTCAAATACCTGCTCAGCCATGAAGCTCCCTGGATGACCTTGGGCATGTCACCATATCTCGAGTTCCTTGGAGGAAAAGGTGGGATAGAAATGTAACAATAAATAAATAAAATTGCGGTAAATTACTGTGTAGCAGGTGCAGTACTGTCACTGTGGCTATGGGAGAAGCACTACTTAATGATGTGAAGCCCTCTCTCACAGGCACAGGTGTGTGTGTGTATGTAAATAAACCATATATCCTAAAGACACCACCGTCTCCACTCTGCCTCATTCCAAAAGGAACCGTGAACCCTGGGCAAGCGCCTGGAACCAATGGAATATTGCGCAGCATGGAGATTCGGGCAGTGCGCAAAATTATTTTCTTGGTTTTTTTATGACATTGGTTGCAAATCATTTTATGAACCGAAAGAACATAAGAAGAGTCCTGTTGGATCAGGTCACTGGCCCATCTAGTCCAGTAGTGGCCCATGGGAAGTCTGCCAGCAGAACCTGAGTGCAACAGCACTCGGTCCACCTGCAGTCCCCAGCAGCTGGTTTTCAGAGGTATACTGGCTCCAGCCATGGGTGCAGAATACAACCGTCATAGCTGGTAGCTATTGAAAGCCTTATCCTCTATGAATTTGTCTAATCCTCTTTTAAAGCCATCCAAGTTGGTGACCATCACTACCTCTTGTGGGGGCAAATTCCATAGTTTAACTATGAGCCCATTGGGTGTCTCTTGATCCAATTTCCCCATGCCATTCTGAATGTTATGCTTGTCTATCGTGTCCTCTCTTACTTGATTTTTTTTTCTCAACTAAAAAGTCCCAAATGTTCTAACCTTTCTTCATAGGGCAATGGCTCCATCCCCTTGATCATTTCGGGTTCCGTGCCCTTTTCCAAACCTTTCAAAAACAATCCATCTCTATTTGGATGTAATATGTGGGGTATGAGTACTTCTTATAAACTATAAGTAAAGACTCTGTCTCTCAGCTACCCACCTCCCTAAGCAATTGCCTAGTCACTTCCATGGAAACATTGCTTCTCCATATATCCATGCATGCATGGTGGCATGCATTCAAAATCCGGATGAATACAAACTGTAAACTCGCAAATAGCTCCTAATAATAATAAAAAAATACTTATTCGATTCCTCTCCCCTTTAGATGAGTCTAGTTTTAGAAGAAACAATACAGACCATTTCTTTCCCAAATCAACCGAGTAAGGTTATTGTGTTAAGGCACGACCGGACACATCACCCATTGGTGCACCATGGTTATTTATGAACCCATCGATCAGTATGTTGAAAGCACAGTCTTGGAATAGTAGGAACTTTGAGCTTATGACTCCCAAGGAACATCAATACTGAACTTCTTTTACAGGGTTCGGGGAAAGGTTGGTGGTTGTGACAGCTGCTTTGGGGTTGGCAGGGAGAGTAAAAACAAGTGAAAGAACTTAGGTTTCTTTAGTTTCAAGTTGTTATTTAATGACTATTTCCAGCCTACTTGATCAGGATGCTGTCTATGAACATTTAATAATGAAACATTCAGTTTTGCTGCCAGAATGTCTATTGATTTGTAGAAAAATCCAAGAAACTGAATAAATAAGAAAAGGTTGATCAACATAAACTTTGCTGATTCCCAGTCTCTTCTCCAGAGAGTAAAGAACATCTAAATTTAAAGCATCAGATCTTTGTATATGTTGTACAAATTCCTTCCTTAACCTTACACTAAACACTTTGGCAGACAGAAGACTCTTGTAAGAATTCTGAGAGTCAACACTTGTTTATCAGATATGCTTAAAAAACAAACCAAAGCATGGCAAAACTAAGAAAGAAAATGGCAAAAACAATGTAGAGATTTGATCCCATACTCCTGAGGATTACGGCTGAATCCAAACTTCCTTCGAGTCGGGCTGGATCAGTCAGAGGTGTCCCTCCCCCTGACCTGCTGTCCTCCACCTGTGGAGTGCTGTCAGTGCCACTCCACAAGTGTAATACTCCCCATTCTGCCAGCCAAACATGTGGGCAGAAGTACTGCCGACAGTAGGCTGCGGAAAGCCTCCAAATCAGGTGTTCCTGGTGTGGGGAGAGAGAGGGGTGAGCTAGCCTGGGATTCACTGGACCCTGAGCCAGCCACACTGCTGTCATTTAACATCATCAGACTCAACTGGGACTTGAACACTGCACCAGCTCCAGGCTGGCATAATGACTTGCCTGCACCCACCTTCCACTCATAGCATGAGCAACACGGGATAACTCCACCACGCCATCATACCCCACCAGTGCCCAGCAACTTGTCTAAGCAGAGGCATGCTACACTGGCCCTTAAGGGACTGCACTGACTGTCAATACATTTCCTGTCTGAATTGCAGGTCTTGCTGATAAAGCCATTTCCTCCTGGGAGGAGAGGGGGTTGCGGGCTAAACCCTCCACCCACACACGCGGGGGCGGGATCTTGCCCCCGCGTGGACAGGGAATCCCCGGGCGTGCCTTCCACCCCGTCCGCCAATCGGCGGGCCGGGGAGGCGGGGCCTCGCCCATTTAAGGCCAGGCACTCCCGGGGACCGCCCTCTTTTCCCTTTCCCAGCCGAGCGGTTTTCCCATCCCACCCACCCTTTAGGATTAGCTAGCTATGACCTTGCTATGGACTTCGGTTGGTCGCCGCAAGGGGCCTGGTAGGAATTTTTCCAAGTTGGCACACTTCAAGCCTTTTGGTTTTTTCGCCTACCTCGTAGCAAACGTCACAACTTCCACGGTATTGGCGGTTAGGCATTGGCAGGGGTTAATTGTTATGCAAATGAATGGGGGGAAGGAAGCACCATCACCTTCCCCAATGGAAAGGGTAGTCCGGTAGAGGACTCCGGGGGGCGTTGCCTTGTCCGAAACCTAGGGAGGTAAGGGCCCCCGGCATGCCCCCGAGCGGTGACACCCGTGGGATCCTAGTTGGCGTACTTCAACAGGACTCCCACGGCTTGTGGACAACCCTTCCCGGTCTCCATGCCGGGTAGACGATAGGAGCCAATGCCTAAGGCCAATACCTTTCAATTCTGTAATCAATAAAGTTGTGGCCTTTTTATGCCCATTAACCTTAAATAATGTGTCCAGTGTCTTCATTTCTCATGGGGGGAGGGGACTTGCCACGCAACTTACAATGCCCTAAATTTCTTACAGCTTAAATACTGGAAGGAGTGCCTGGGAGTTGAGATCTGTCAGGGAGACCCTTCTTAGCATGTCACCATGGACTGGTCATTCTCTCCAATAGCAAAAAGATAAGTTAGAGGGAATCAGGTAGAGGGCCTTCTCGGTAGTGGTGCCCACCCTGTGGAACACTCTCACATCAAATGTATCTATACAACCTTTAGAAGAAATCTGAAGGCAGCCCTCTATAGGGAAGTTATTTTAATGTTTAATGTTTTATTATGTTTTTATATATGTTGGGAGCCGCCCAGAATGGCTGGGCAACCCAGTCAGATGAGAGGGGTAAAAATAAAATAAAATAAAATAAAATAAAATAAAATAAAATAAAATAAAATAAAATAAAATAAAATAAAATAAAATAAAATAAAATAAAATAAAATAAAATAAAATAAAATAAAATAAAATAAAATAAAATAAAATAAAATAAAATAAAATAAAATAAAATAAAATAAAATAAAATAAAATAAAATAAAATAAAATACCTTATTATCTTGGCTATAAACACCCTCCCCTCAGAAATTCTGCTGCCACCTGTGTTTTTCTGTTTGCCTCAAAAAACAACTTGGGGGTTTGCAAGCATTCTTTGTGAGTGATGACAAAACAGTGAGAAGACAAAACAGTTTGCAAAGAACATTTGAATCCCACACCACCTGCAAGAATTTTGCCCCCTCTCAGGCAAAGGAAAAACACAAAAGCCCACCCCTGACCTTTGTTTGCAAGGAAAGAGATGGCTAGAAATGGGAAAGAGCTCAGTTCTCTAACAGGCAGGCCTGTTAGCCTAGGCACTAGACATTATGGTGTCTTCACTTTCACCTCAGCAGCCAAGAAGCAGGCAGCATGGAGAGCTCCCTAGACAGAGAGCTGCAGCTCATTATCACAGCACATGCTTTGCATAGAAAAGGTTCCATGTTCAGTCCTTGGCATCTTCAGCTAGGGAAAGACCCATTCCTGATATCCTGGAAAGCCACTGCCAGTCACTGCTGATAACTACTGAGCTAGATTGACCCATGGTCTGACCTGGTGTAAGGCAACTCCCTATGTTTCCATTTGCTGATAGTCGCTTCCTTCCCTTTTCTGAGCTTGTGAAGAGGGTTGGGGGAGCAGTCCAACTTGGACTCAAGAACCTTGGACTTGAAATTTGGTGCAAATGTGCAGGGGTGTATATGTCACAAGCCTGCCACCCTAACACCACTTTTGGCATACTCAGTGCATACTCAGGCGACTCAACATCCTCGCAGGGCAATGACACATGCAGAGGCATTTACAGCTTGTGAACACCCCACCTGCAAATAACACCACACCCTTTTACAAAGGGATGTAAGGAAGCATCGTTTTCCATTCTGCACTGTGTTCACACTGCTTGCCGCACTATTTCCATTCCACTGCGATTCATTTGCCAGGAAAGACTAATTTGTCTCACTGTCCGCTGTGTCAAAACTGCATAACTTATATAATTTAATTTACGTAATTAATACACTACATAAAGTACCTTAGCATTCAACTATTCCACTCCATTCATTTCAATAGAAAGGGACCACAATGCTGATGTGGGGGACCTTAATCAATTACATACAGTGGCGTAGCGTGGGTTGTCGGCACCCGGGGCAAGGCAAGTAATTTGCGCCCCCTAACCCGTGGATTTGCGCCCCCTAACCCGTGGATTTGCCCTAACCCCAGATGTTGCGCCCGGTGCGGCCGGCCCCCCCTGCACCCCCCATGCTACGCCACTGATTACATATTGACTGAAAGCAACAGCAGCAGCAGAAAATACTAACCATATTCACTGGATTGATTTCTGTCTCAGATGTGGGACAAATAAGCAAACATCGAAAATTTCTGCTCCTGTTTCCATTTCTGTCAGAATTCTCTGACATCCCTCCTTATAACTTTCTCCTTTCCAAAAAAGAGAAAGCATTCAGGTAAATACTGTGCCCTTCATCATCATCATCATCATCATCATCATCATCATCATAATTTATTATTTATACCCCGCCCATCTGGCTGGGTTTCCCCAGCCACTCTGGGCGGCTTCCAACAAAGTATTAAAATACAGTAATCTGTTAAACATTAAAAGCTTCCCTAAAGAGGGCTGCCTTAAATGATCAACAGCCCAGACCTTCTTTTCAGGAAAGAAAGTTGGAGCAAGGCCAGGCTTCCTGCCTTCTCTCCAGCCCAGCTTTTCATGAAAGCAAAGCTGCTCCTATCTCTGAGTTCCCTGCCTCTCTCCACTATCTCCCGGCCTGTCATCGCTCTGAGATTCCTTGCACGTAAAGGTTTTGCTTGAAGAGTTTGAAGGAGAGAGAGAGAGAGACAGAGAAGAGAAACCACATTGCACAGTCCCTGTTGATAAGGTTCAAAGCAGCCGGAGATGCCTCAGAAGCACATATGGCTGCTCTCCCTTCCCCCTCCTCCCTACCCCCCAGAAAGCATACCGTTCTGTGGCAGAGTAGACTGCACACCCTCTTGCCACTGTTATCTGCTCCCTCCACATGAGCTAGAGGCAGGAGGAGGACCAGAAAATGCCCTGTGTTGTTTAAGCATTTCTAACTCTCCTCAAAATGTCAGCTGTAATCTCCCTTTACTCACACCCAAATTCCAAAACATGTGGTTGATTGTTCTTATTAAAGCCATCAAAAAATACAAGGAAACTAGCAGATGGAGGACCTTACTCCATATTTCTGCTATGGCTCCTCCACTCGCCACACTGTGTTAAAGCTCACCTTTCAACACCCCTTAATACACATTTCCCATTATTCTTTTTCTTTCTTTCTTAGCCTCATGCTGGAATGACAAATGAATGATGCTAAGAAACCTTGGACGTTTCATGAAAATCAATGAAATTTATTTTCATGGAAGTATTAGGATCAGGGTACAATTACAGCACCATTTTATTTTGACAAGAAATCTCGGTCAGATTGGCTTAGCGCACCGAGAAGAAACCAAAGTAAAATACAGAGCTAGCAACACAGCTGTTTCCCAGAGAGCTAAGGGAGGAAATACATCACAATAGAAGAGTGAAATAGTCAAGGAATGCTATCAGCAATGTCTCTCTGCCTTTTTTATTTCATTTCATAAAAAACAGCGTTTTTAATTAATAGCAAGTGCAGCATATACAAACAGCATATGCAGCTTTATACACAGATGAATATCTGTGTGCATGTTTTTGATACTATAATGTGTGTGTGTGTGTGAAGTGATGTAAGTTGAGCAGTTAATGGCCATTGTGAGCATTCGCCAAATCTCACAAAGAATGTACACATATCTGTCTATGAAGAGGGAATTGGGCATGGTCCTCAGTCAATAAACATAATCCCAGAACAAAAAATTTTTTTTCCCTTCCAGTAGCACCTTAAAGACCAACTAAGTTAGTTCTTGGTATGAGCTTTCGTGTGCATGCACACTTCTTCAGATTCGTGTGCATGCACACGAAAGCTCATACCAAGAACTAACTTAGTTGGTCTTTAAGGTGCTACTGGAAGGAAATTTTTTTTTTTGTTTTGACTATGGCAGACCAACACGGCTACCTATCTATAATCCCAGAAGGCATTGGATTCAGCTCCCAGGATTCTTTGGGGGAAGCCACAACTGTTTTAATCCACATCATAGTGCTTTAAATAGATGTGCCCTATGTTTAATACAGCTAGCCTCTGGTTCCCTGCAACAAATTGTCACAGATTTTAGATCTAACAGCGATTGAGAGAGAGAGGTTTCAGAAAGAGATAGGATTAGCACTGGTTAAGAAAGTGAAATACCTAGGGGTTGATATGACTGCCAAGAATGTGCATTTATTTAAAGATAATTATGAAAAATGTTGGATGGAGGTGAAAAAGGATTTAGAAATATGGTCGAATTTGAAGTTATCACTGCTAGGCCGAATTGCTGTGATAAAAATGAATGTATTGCCAAGAATGCTGTTTTTGTTTCAAACATTGCAAATTTTGGATAAAATGGACTGTTTCAAGAAGTGGCAGAGAGATATTTCTAGATTTGTCTGGCAGGGCAAGAAGCCCCGAATAAAATTTAAAATATTAACTGATGCTAAAGAAAGAGGTGGATTTGCCCTGCCAGACCTTAAACTTTATTATGAATCAGCTGCTTTTTGCTGGCTGAGAGAATGGCTGCTTCTTGAAAACACAGACATTTTGGACTTAGAAGGTTTTAATAATGTATTTGGGTGGCATGCATATTTGTGGTATGATAAGGTCAAAGCACATAAAGCGTTTAAAAACCATATTGTCAGGAAAGCACTGTTTAATGTCTGGACAAGATATAAGGACTTACTCGAAAATAAAACCCCAAGGTGGTTGTCACCGATGGAAGCGAAGGCTCAGAAAAAGCTCAATATGGAGGCCAAATGGCCGAAATATTGGGAAATTCTGGAACAAGAGGGAGATAGATTAAAACTGCAGAGTTTTGAAAAACTAAAAAACAAAGTGCGAGACTGGCTTCATTATTATCAAATAATGGAGGCTTACAATTTGGACAAGAAAATTGGCTTCCAGGTGGAAAAATCAAAATTGGAAACAGAATTGTTAGATCCCAAAACTAAGAACTTGTCAAGAATGTATAACTTGCTGTTGAAAAGGAATACTCAGGATGAAACGGTGAAATCAGCTATGATTAAATGGGCACAAGATGTTGGCCATAATATTATGATGGCTGACTGGGAACGGTTATGGACCACAGGTATGAAGTTCACGGCATGCAATGCCCTAAGAGAGAATATAATGAAAATGATTTACAGGTGGTACATGACACCAGTCAAGCTTGCAAAAATATATCACGTGCCTGATAATAAATGCTGGAAATGTAAAGAGACTGAAGGTACATTCTTTCACCTTTGGTGGACGTGCCCAAGGATTAAGACTTTCTGGGAGATGATCTATAATGAAATGAAAAAGGTATTTAAATATACCTTTCTGAAGAAACCAGAGGCCTTTCTCCTGGGCATGGTCGGCCAATCGGTGTTAAAGAAGGACAGAACTTTTTTTATGTATGCTACAACAGCAGCAAGAATACTTATTGCAAAGTATTGGAAGACACAAGATCTACCCACTCGGGAAGAATGGCAGATGAAGGTGATGGACTACATGGAACTGGCGGAAATGACTGGCAGAATCCGAGACCAGGGAGAAGAGTCGGTTGAAGAAGATTGGAAGAAATTTAAAGCTTATTTACAGAAACATTGTAAAATTAAGGAATGTTAGAAGGATGTTGGAATGAAGTTACGTGGTTTTAGCAGGAATGTTATAAAAGATTAAGAAAAAATAGATTGTTAATTGGTGAGAATGTAAGTTACATTATATTAAGATAAATTATTAGGATAAAAATAAAGAGGGAAAGGATTTGCTGAAATAGCTAACTGAACTAGAATACAAAAAAGGGAGGTGTGAGGAGGTCAAGGAAACAAGCAAATGAAAGATAAGTTATGGAAGGATTGATTTGTTTTTGTTTTTTTTCTTGTCTCAATTGTTTCTATTTTTCTGCACTTTTTCTCTTTTCCTTTTTTTCAATTTTGTAATCTTCCAAAACCTTAATAAATATTATTTAAAAAAACAACAACAGATTGTCACAGATTTTATTCATGCTTCAGATTTATGCAGTTTAAGGAGGAGGATGTTCATAAGTGTTGCTGTGCATGAATCAGCACACTAGGTGGAAAGAGCGGGAAGCAAGAGCCTCAAAGGGAGCAGCAGGGTTTTCTGTAGGAATCAGTTCTGAAACATTTAAGATTTTGCCTAGTACCTATTTGGGGCGGGAGCACCATTTTTCACCAAACCAGTTTCTGACAAGAGGAAGTCCATGTGTGTTCTCACATATTAAATAATGGTGGGTGGGAAAGACAATGGTGAGCTCTTTCCCTGACAATTACTTTTATTACTTTTAATTAATTTTTGGAGGCTCAAACTGTTTTTATCTTGGTCTGGGAAGGTTCACACTGCTGGACTGCGAGAATCATTGTGTTATGAAGATCATAAAGGTACGAGCTCCCCTTTAATATTGCAGTCCTTTGCTAATGGCTTTTCATTTTAATTAATGTGAAGACGTGTTCTTCAGGTGTGGATAGAGGCACACTATAAATTCTCCAAGGTAACTGACTTATAAAATGAATTCATATTAATCCATGGTGCTCATAAAGCCTCATTTGTAAGGACCCCTATAATTTGGAAACAAAGTGTAAAATTCTTTACAATTTTTTATCTTGTTCACTGAGGTACTTCCTATTCATGTTTTATAGATGGTGGCAACAAAGGTACCCTGAAAGATGATCAATTTGCAATTCGGAGTCACAGAGAGCTGGGTGTGAGGAAGAGAATGTCCCAACCCTTCAGTATTAGGGAATGCCTCCATGCTCACAGAGCATCGTCTGAGATGGGAGTCAGATGCCCCCTTCTCACAAAGTTTTCAATGCATGATGTGTCAGAGTCTCGCATTGAACTATGGCCGACCAGTTGCTCAAGGCCAGCCAGTGTGGGTGCTTCTCAGAGAAAGGATATGAATCCATACCTCAAAGAATAAAATTCCACCCAGGAGACCACATTGACTATGTAACACGTCTTGTGTACTGCAAATGCATCCAGAATATGAGAAATGTTTCTGCATTTGATTGATGATGGCATTTTATGACTCAATATTTGCAAGACATACTCTATAGCTTTATTTTGTTTGTGTATTTTAGCAAAAATATATAGAATCTAGTGTTGCAATCTTGATACTTTTGAGTTCATAAATACCTCTGTGTCAATGGGATTTATGAGCTTGTAAGTAAGTTCCACAATTGCATCCAAAATCTAAAAACTCACCCCCATCCCCACTGCCCATTCTTCATTTCCAGGATCTCAAATCCATCTTTCATCACCAGAAACATTGTTTGATTCATAAATAAGCTTGGCTTCTAATAACTTACATGTAGCAGAATTGAACACACAGGAAACTGTGATTAATATTACTTAGCACCTTAGATGTTGCCACCTCTCCCTCCCCTTTCCACCAGTGTGAAACTTAAAACAAATGTGTTAATGAATTATACATAATTCTTCACATCTTATGAAAGAGATGGAGGGGGAGCAAAACAAGCTACAAATCCACATAACAGTAACTTTGTCAAGCTTACATTTTACCAGCTTCTCTGCAAGAATATCATGGGGGACTTTGTCAAAAACCTTACTGAAATCAAGATACACTACATTCATAGCATTCCTCTGATCCACCAAGCTTGTAACACTATCAAAAAGTGAGATTCATCTGGCATGGGCTTTGAGAAACCCATGCTAGGTCTTAGTAATCACAGCATCCTTTTCGAAGTGCTCACAGACCAACTGCTTAATTATTTGTTCTAGACCTTTCCAGGTGTTGTCGCCAAGTTGATTGATCAGTAGTTACCTGTGTCTTCTTTCCCATTTTGGAGATGGGGATAACATTTGCTTGCCTCCAGTGTGCAGAGACCTCACATGTTCTCCAAGAATTCCCAAAGATTATAGATAGAGGCTCTGAGATTACACCTGCAATTTCCTTTAGTACCCTTGGGTGCAGCTCATAGGCCCTATAGATTTGAATTCATAGGTGTTCCCTTATCACCTTTTTTCCTATCTTGATATGCATCTCCCTCCTTGCATCATTTATTCTGTTTTCGCCAAGTTGGGCCCTGCTTTCTTTTTAGGTGATACAACAAAGAAATCTCATGGCTTTGTTCAAGTATAAGACTATTCAAGGAACAGGGTAGGAGAAGAAGCATGGGGATAGATCATTTTGTCTGCCAAAGGTCCTCCACTTACCCATCCTATCAAGCCTCTAGATTTGTTTTCTGTAGCTCCAGAGGGCAAGACTAGAACTGATGGGTGGAAATTGCAAGCAAGCAGATTTCATTCAAACACAGGAGAAACTTCCTAATGGTAAGGGATGTTTGACAGTGGGACAAACTGCTTGGGGAGATGGTGGACTCTCCTTCACTGTCATGGATGCTGTAGTTGCATCTTGCATCACAGATTCCTCATTGAGCAAAGTGTTGGACTCCAAGATCCCTTCCAATTCTAAAATCCCACAATTCACCATCCATTTTTTAAGGATGCATCGAGTGATAGGGCCCTCTCCTTTTTTTTTTAAGATAGTCGACTTTTGGGCTATACAGTGTGTCATGTTAAAATTTCTGGAGAGACTAGCCATCTGCCCCCACCCTTTAAGTCTTATTTACTTGGGCTAGGATGGGCCACTGATCTGACTCTGTTTGAGACAGCCTTCTATGTTCTATGAGCAACAATGCAAAGAAAGAAACTTGCAATGAATCCAACTGAATGCATGCCAGAGTTTGTCACAGAGGATTATTTGCAACAGTGATGGCAGTGAAGAAAGCATACAGCTCTACCACCACCATTGCATCTGCACTGTGCCTTCCAAGAGGAATGAGTGAATCTTTCAGTTTTGGTATTTAAGCACACACACACACACACACACTTCCTTATTTTTCCACTCTGAAATATAACTCTCCATATTTCCACACCATTTAACTTTTTTTTTAGTCCTCATGAAAATTCATCAGCATTTTAGTGTGAATTTCTTCTATTACACACATTTATGAAAAGCAATTTCCCTTAATATAGGTATTTTTTTGCAAAGCAATCTTCCCTAATATCATTTTTTAAATTTTTTTTAAAAAAGATTTTTTTTAATGTGTGGTGTACACTGTGTACAATGTAAAAAACAATATCCATTAAAGCAAAAATACAACCTAAGGCCAATGAAAGAATATAAAAATACACAAAAGGCTAAGCAGGTAAAACAGAGATTTTGTAAATAATGCATTTTTAAATGCTATTTTCACTAACATATCCATTATTCATGCACTTTGCCCCAGCCTAGCACATGCATTGTATACACATTATTTGGCTGGTGAACTACATTACAAAATGTGGAAAAGTGTGGATTTTGAAGGATGACTGTGACATAGGTAGGTTCCCCTTCCAATGCAAACTGAAATGAATTTCTCCTCCACCCCTCCTCTAACCTCTGTCCATGAAAATATTTTTTTTTGGGGGGGTATATAATTTTTATTAAATTTCCTGTTTTACACTTTAGAATATTCATTTAAACAACCTTAAAATGTTAATGACTTCCCTTCTTATCTTTCCAAGGTTCATTTTGCACAGCCTAAATCCCTGCATATTTTACATAAACTAAACCATTCAGTATTCCATTATTACATCCATCAAAGCTTGTTTACACTGTTGAATTTATCTTACTGCTGCCAACATTTTCAAGTGTACACAACCCCCCCCCATATAGTCAATAAACATTTTCCAATCTTCTTTAAACATATGTTCTTCTTGTTCTCTTATTCTATATGTTAGGTCTGCAAGCTGCACATATTCTGTCAGTTTAAGTTGCCATTCTTCTTTAGTTGGGACCTCACTTGTTTTCCATTTTTGGGCTAACAAAACATGGGCTGCAGTGGTGGTACACATAAACAGCCTTTTTTGACACCTGGGAATTTCTGTCTGACTTATCCCCCCCCCCAAAAAAAGTACTTTTAAACACCCCCCCAATTCATTATGAATTATTTCCCAATTCTCTTTTACAGGGCCAACATATATGAAAGAATGAACATATGAAAGAACGAAGCAAATATTTTAATGCTGACTTAGTTAGGTTTCTCTTATCTGAGAGCTAGTTGTTGACATCAGATGTCATGTAACTGAGCAACTAGCATGGCAAATGTGTGTCTTCTTCCTTCATTGCACTTTAAAAAGTATGCACGTGTATACATATACACAATGCCCCTCTAGAATGACATTTCCATATGCAAAGTAAAAGTTTAGAAGTTTCACTGCGGATTTACAAATATTATGATAAGACATTTTATGCTTTAGATGCATGGATTCAAGCTTACAAGAAAGGAGATTCTGACTAAGCATCTGGAAGAACTTTCCAACAGTAAGTATGGTTTGGCAGTGGAATGGGTTCCCTCTGGAGGTGGTGGACTCTCCTTCATTGGAGATTTTCAAGCAGAGGCTGGATGGCCATCTGTCATAGATGCTTTAGTTGAGATTCTTGCATTGCAGGCAGTTGGACTAGATGATCCTTGTGGTCCATTCCAACTCTACAATTCTATGGTTCTATTATTGTTGTACAGTTCTCACAAGAGGCTCAACTGTCCTTCCTCAATATACTCCTTCCACGTTGGGGTGATTGTTTTTCTACCAGCTGGAATGTTGAGAAGAACAGGGCCTCTCCAGCTTGTGTGTAATTTTTGGCACACATCAGAGCCTTGCAGAACTCTGGACCAAAGCCCATGTTTGGAGGATCTACAATTTCTGCTTTCATCAATTAATACTTGACTAAAGATGGGGGAGAAATTCAGTCTGGGTCCAATTTGTACTTCATGAAAGAATATGTAAACCAAACCAAAGCTATTCTTTGGAGTTCTCTGAATTTTGTGACGCAGATCTTCAACATAATAATGTGTGCCAAAATGTGCATGTTAGCGGAAAGTCTGCACAAGTTGCATATATTAGTGGAAATAATTTACGGAGATCATTTGTATTATGGAAAGCAGCTGCAGAAATGCGCACAACAGGCAACATTGCATACCGATGTTTTATATTAGGAGAAATTCATATTAAAATGCGGCTGAAGTTACATGAGGCCTTTAAAAAATTGCAAACTGATGCAAAAATGTGAGGAACTGAACTTAATATTTTATTTTAAAAAATGAGATTCTGAGATTGACAGATTCCTCTGTCCCTCTTCTTGACATACGTTAAAACTCTTCTAGCGTTATGGCCTACTCACATCAATCCACAAGTCAATGCTCCCTTTGTTCACACAAATGTAAAATGTTCTTATTTATGAGAAATTTAATCCTTGCTCTTCGCGGGTAGAGAATATATTAGGACTGACCGGTATTTTGAATTATCATACTTGGTGCTTATCTGAGCTTACAGAAAATGATTGAAATTCCCGCCGTTTCTGGGGACATATGCAAAAAATATGTTGGGTGTATGTATTTACCTTTCTTCCCCCGCTTGCCATTCTTCACTCAATAAAAGAGAAAGTATTGCTCTTGGGAGCACCCCTCACTCATATGTTGGTGGTTAAGTAAAGTAGGTCAAATACTTAATTAGCCTGACTCTTCAAAGTGTTTTGAATAAAACATTCTGCATACTTTTCACTACAAGCCGTGTTCTATACATATCCCCAATCAGGAGTATTTAAAACCCCTTGATTTCAAGGAGACATGGACTAACTGATTGCTAGACTGGCAGATACTTAAATGTGCATACAAATAAATGCTGGGTCCTTGGGGCTTTTGCTGCTTCCAAGGCCAGCTTGCGATTCCTCTGGCTTCATGTACTTAACAATAAACTGAGTTGCTGTTGGGTGAGAAGCAGAGGCAAGCAGGATTATTGAGAGTTATGCAATTAATTAGAAAAGGGGCAATAAAAACTGTTTGGTCTTTTTCAATCATTAGTCATTTAGTGACTAAGATTATATGTTATTAGCAGGGCTACCTAAACATACTGTACCTAAATGGAACATGTACCTAAACCTCACACTCTAATGTTTGGGTGGCTGTCTCCACATTGATCTGCATGCTGTTAAAACAAAACAAAACTGGCACCCCCTCTTAATCTGCCCAGTTTTGTCTTATTTGTGTATCACATGTGAAGCGAGCTCCACAAAGAAGACACCACAACCAAACAAGACATTTCCTTCAGAGTCAGCTGGTGTAGTGCTCTGGAGAAAGATCTTACTTTATCGTCCCAGGGTGTTGTTCAGAGGCAGAGGAGCCTGCCATCTTGCTGCAGTTAAGCTGGTCTAAGTCCAGTCAATACCTGGATGGGAAATCTCCTGGGAACACCATGCAGGCCCGCCTTACCCATAGAGGCTAGTGGTTTGGGGTGCCAGGGCGCCAAGTTCTGGAGGGCGCCAGGCGAAAGTCCGGGGAACACCGAACGAGTGCGCTGAGTGAGCAAGGGTGCGTGTGCCGCTCCTGCCGAGCGTTAGCTCGGTCCCCCCCTTTAGCCTTCAGGCGCCAAATTCTGCAGGGCACCAGAAGGCTAAAAGGGAAAAAACCGAGCCAACGCTCAGAGGGAGCGGCACACGTGCCCTCGCTCGCCCAGTGCAGGCCCGCTCGCTCGGTGTACTGCCTGCTGTGGCCACCGTAGCACAAAGTGGCCAGCTGAGCCGGGAGACACCACGTCCAGCCTCTGTCTCTTCCCTGCCAGAGGAGCCGCTCTCCAGCCGCTGCCCGCCTCCTCCAGCCCTAAAAATAGGTCGACAACTCTGGGAAGGGGGGGGGGGGCGCCAGAGGGATCTTTGCACCACAGCACTGGATATGCTTAAGATGGCCCTGACCCCATGTATGCTACGTTGGGTTCTGTGATGGGAAAGAAAAAGATACTGTCTCAAGTTCTTAGGCCCCAAGCTAGTTAAGGTGTTAAACTTTTGAATTTTGCTCAGAAATGGGCCAGAAGCCTGTGGAGTTCCTTTAGGCATGGCTGAGAAGTGATATCAGTGACTGGTCCCAGTTTGCAGTGTAGTGGCCAGCTGCAATTTCTGGGCAGCAGTCTTCAAAGGCAGCCACATGGGAGATGCAAAGTTGTAGTCCTTTTCCGTCTCCTTCACTATCAGACGACTTTCTTAATTTAAAACAAATTGTTTCCATGCTGGGTTAGGGCTCACAGCATGCTAGTGGTGGTGTTGGGGAGGCGGGGCAGAATTACTCCAAATAAATTGGCCTCTGTATACAAATGTGTGAATAGCTTATACTGGTGAATGACTTTCCGCTCTGTCCAGTCATGCAATATTTTTATGGTGCCGCCATTACAATGTGAGCAAAGCACACACCTGGAAAGGCCATTTAATTTGCGTTACTATGTTCTTCCTTTCATATATATATATATATATATATATATATATATATATGCGCTGTTCAAGAACAGATTGACTCCAGTAGTAATTTGTCATGTCACCTTCAATAAAATTTCAAACGAAAACATGGAAGATTAATGGGGAAGCAAGCGCGCCACATCTTTTATGCATTTTAGATGGCAAAATATAAATCAAAATCGTGACCTGTTTGTAGGGTGATGCCAAAAAAAGAGAAGTAATACACAACTGCTGTAATAAAGTTGGATGTGCCCCTGTCAGTTCCGCTGGCAGTACTTGTAGAGTTTAACTCTCTCTCTCGTTTTAATTGTGCAGTGATTTATCTCATTTATATCTACAGTAACCGCAGTGGATTGAAAAATGAAGAAGAAGAAGACAAAGACAACAACTTTTTCTGATAGAAAGGCAGCAGCAGCCTGCTGATCAGAAGTATCTATTTCCCACAGTAATTGGTTTAAGCCAGCAAGGACATCCTTGTGTTGTCACTCATTCGCTGTGCTAAAGCTGGTTTTTTCTAAGCAGATGCAATAGGTTCTTTTAAAACTCATGACGAAGCAGCGCAAATTGTCTGGCGATGCTTCAGTAAAGCCCCACGGACATCAGTGTCAGTATTTTCTACCTCCTCTCTCCTTAAATGGCCTGGAATAAGAGTTAGCTGGAACTAATTTGAGTAGCCTAGCCTCATTGGCCACAACTTCCCAGCAATCTTTGAAAAATGTTCCCAAAACGAATCCATACAGCAAGGACAAGATAGCATAAATGTACTGGACATGTTGTGTGTTGAAACATGGGGTCCTTGTTACATGTTTTGTATGCATAGGGTCAATCTAACTGAAAGAAAATATTTGTTTCCAGGGTCATTAAACAATCATGTAGAAACCATCTTGTGTGTGGGAATGTCTTACTATTTTCTAGGTGGGCTTTTCTTGTGGGAAATCTGCCCACATTTTCTCATGCTGGGCTTGAAGGTCAGCCATTGTTCTACACTTCTTTAAATCGAGAAGAGTTTGATGAGATCATGCAGTCACAGGAGAACTCATTTGTACAACAAATCCAGCCATGACCTCCTTTCTAACGTTTTCCTGTCTTTCTCTTTTGTGTGTGTGTGTGTGTGTGTGTGTGTGTGTGTGTGTGAACTGTTGGTTTTGTGTTTGTTTTGAAGAACCAAAGTGCTTTTCTATCAATATTCAAGGACAACCTCAGCTGTTTGGGTAAATCTGTCAAACCCAGACAAGAATACACACACACACACACACACACACACACACACACACACACACAGTGTGCAGCTCTGAACCACTGAACCTGTAACTCCTTATAAGACTTCAAAACATTTGCTTTTGGACTAAGTCTTGTGCTTTGTGTCTCTGGGCAAGATGTTGTGTTTTTGCAAATGTTGGCACACAATACAGACCCAAGTGACCAAATTCTGATCCTAATCCAAAGCTAAGTGTGAAATAATTTCAACTTCTTTCTGCCATGCATTCAATTTGAATATGTATGCGATCTTTGTTACGTAATTTGCTCTGTTTGTCATATAATATTTGCTTTATGATTTGGCGTGATTTTTTTTAATGCTGAGTCTTTAATTAATTAATTTTAATGAAGAGGAGGCTATAATAATACTAAATAAATATTGCACAATTGGTCAGTGCATCTGGCTGTTTACAAGGGACAGTTGTGCGCAGGATTCTGACATTGCAGGGGGTTGGTCTAGATAACTATTGGGATCCCTTCCAACACTAGAATTCTAAGATTCTCTATCGTGTCAACAAAACTCAGGGGGATGCACATGGCCTCTCCATCTTTGATGACCATGTCAACCCTATGAGCACAAGGAAAGCCTGTGTCAGCTGTGTCCCATTGCTGACAGAGGGGGAAAGCTTGGAGAGACAGGAGGAGGTAATTAGACAGGAATTAGGAATGAGGGAGGAGCAGCCAAGTTGCAGTAGAAGCCTGAGTTCTGAGAACAAGGAGAAGGAAGGAGGGAGTTCCAAGGAGAAGACACAGACTGACAGTTTAAGATAAGACTCATTGGGAGGGCCATCGGAAATAGCCTATCCCAAGATGCGTAGGCACGCAAGAATTAATGAGAGGTGTGAACAGGAAAGGAAGTGTAAGTGGGACTTTAAAAGTGGGAAGAGGAAGGGGCGGAATTCAGACTCGGCAACAGCTAATTTGGAAGCAGAAACTGAGTGACTGAGCTCCAGAGTGATTTGTGTGTTTTGAGCAATTGTATGAAATAAATACATAAAATAACACTAGTCCTACTCTAGCACCTATGCCACCTTGCTCTGGCTTAAAAAGGATAAGAGAGAACTGACCTAGCTAGTCATTTCTCTGCTTGGTATGCAGCCTTGCTGCTATTTCACCCAAAGATTTATTTAGCAGTACATGTCAGTTAGTAGTGGCCTGCTGAAGTGGCTTCCCAGTGCCAACAAACTGAACCACACATGGGTCCATACTGTACTCACAAGCTTGTCTAAGGTGTTATAAGAAAAACTGCTCTTCTGTCCTTTATGGGGTATCCAGGAGTCCATATAGAGTCCTTCTAACGTTCCCTACTGATAGAAGAAAGTAACAGAGGTCTATCAGATTAAATTGAGAAGTAAAGTGACTAGTAAGCCTGATCTTTATTCAAGGTACAGGGTCAGGTACAAGGTACCTGATCTTTATTCAGTTGCAACAGGGTCCCCACTCACCACACGCAGGAGGGAGGAGAACCCTGAACAATGGTGTGCAAGCCCTTATATAGACTTTTGAAATTGCCAACCCTGTAGTCCAAGACCACCCCCCGAAAACATCATACATACATCACAGAAGGAGGCAGTCTACAGCAGAAATCCTGTCTGCCAGGATACTTCATAATGGTCATTGATTGCATTACCTGGACAGTCTGGCCATTCTTTTGCAATGTTTCATACTTTAATACCTGAAACCAGGTCACAGGCTCGCCCTATTCATACACAAATGCACCCTTAAGACAGGATTTGCAGGCAAAAAGACAATGGGAAGGCTTTCCCCATTTGCCTCCCTTACTGCAGAGGAATATTTGAGGTCATTGGGAGAGTCAAAATGGCTTCAGGGTTGCTTTCCCATACTATTTCAGACACATGGTTCATATATTTAGATATGTGTGCATTTATGAATATTTATTTTATATTTGAGACCTTAACATTCTTATAACAAAGGGATGCCTCTTTCTTCATTCCAACATTTTAAGCTGGGACAGCTCCATGAGCACAATATCAAAGAATCTGTAATGTACTGAAGTTCTCACCCTGGGCCAGCAGGGGGATACTGTAGATAGTTCAGGTCCACATATGCAAATAAGGGACCGAAAGTGACCTTCAGTGATTGGATAGTTACAGAAAATGGTTACTGTTGCGTTCTAGTGGAGCTCTATATAAGCAGGCTGGCTGAACCCTTCAGTTCAGTTCTGTTCTGGCCTGTGAATAAACAAGAGCTGTTTGAAGAATCGCTGTGTCGACTGATATGTTCACCCACAACTTAACAGAATTTCTCTTTAAATGCTCCTTGGAAGGGGGCTGCACGTCATGACCTGTACATCTTCCTTTCCTTGGTTGTCTCTCCCACTGTTAAGTTTCAGATTGTAAGTTCCTGGGGACATCGCCTTGTCTTTTCTGCTGTGGTTGTTTGCTTTGTAAAGCAGCAAACACATTGATACTGCTACATCATTATCAATTGTTGCTGTTGTTGCTATTTTTATTGGGAAGAGGGAGATTTTTTTTGTTAGGAAAAGGACTTCCTAATTACAATGAGGTAATTAAAAAAAATAATCCTCCCTCCTGCATTCTCTGCCTGAATTTGATTAGTTTCTTTTCAAAAGAACTTTTTTTCTTTTGGTGGGGGGTTATTTAATCTTTGATCATAAAAAGATCAATCCGCAAATGTACAAACACTCTTAAAAGAAGCATTTGCCAACTGTTACAAACAACATGATGCGCTGTGTTCTTTAAAGGCTTCCAGAAGAAGGCAGAAATGGGGCTGTGAAAAGATAGATGGGTCTAGCTAGGAAATTTTAAGGAGAGATTTGAAAAGAGCAGCTGCTGCTTTCCCCTGATTAGTTCTATAGCTCACCATCAAACTGGTTTCAAAAGAAGATAAGAACTAGGATTTTATAAGTATTTTTTTGAAAAAAAATAGAGGTGTCTAATGAGAAACAGACAAACAGCTGCTGCTAGTAACATCACTGCTTTCACTTCTGCCCTGATTATGCAGAGAGAATGATAGGGACTTGTGCCTTCCTCCCTGTTCCACAAGACTTTTCTGAGCTCTTTCTAATTTTGCAGGTTTGGAAATAGATGTTTTCCCTGTACTAGCTAATGCTTCCAAAGCTGATAAGTAGGAGATGCTTGCCGCTTGATATACTTAGCACCATCCTGCTCATCCTTTTACAGTGTACGGCAAATATTTAGCAGAGAGAGAAAATAAAGCAAAAGCTAAGTTGTAGAAACTTTTGTAAAACTCCATGGACATTGAAGAACTACAAGGAAGAAGATTCCACCTAAACATTAGGAAGAACTTCCTGACAGTAAGAGCTGTTTGACAGTGGAATTTGCTGCCAAGGAGTGTGGTGGAGTCTCCTTCTTTGGAGGTCTTTAAGCAGAGGCTTGACAACCATATGTCAGGAGTGCTCTGATGGTGTTTCCTGCTTGGCAGGGGGTTGGACTCGATGGCCCTTGTGGTCTCTTCCAACTCTATGATTCTATGAAGATGGCTTAGATCATTTGATTCTTGCAATGTTATGGCTGAGCAAGGGGCATCTTAAAAAGCAATAATAAAATAAAAATTACTGTGCATCAAAGATTCAGGGACATTCAAAGTATGGCAGGGCTGCTATTAAATGACTGATAGCACACAACACCACTGTCATAATCTCTTTCTGTTTTCAAATAGGCTTATACTGTGTAGAATGAACCAGTTTGGCCCCATAAGCAAGTGGGACCCCTTGGCTGACAAAAAGAACTCATTGTACAACTCAAGTGAAGAAAATAGCCAGACACATCTGTGTCTGTCTGGAGTGGGGATGTGTTTCAGCAGAAATATCCAGCTCATCTTGGACCCCACACATGACGTAATTACAGTCTATCCTGGTCCAATGCAAGGGAAGATATTGATACGAATCTCAGGTGAGATACCCATGCAGTGGAAGTTTTTCCCAGTACCAGTCACCACACAGAAGCAGAGAAAGGTTCACATAGTTTACTGTTGCAGAAGATAAGGCTCAGAAAACAGTTTGGGGCATAGAGATATATTGCTTGTAGGCTTTTGCAGTTACAGGTTTATATAGATACCTACAAGTACAAAGTATCTCCGTTGCTCTAAATAAGTTCAGCAATTTAAGACGTAACACTGACTGGCAAACAGACTAACAGACTGGCATTACTGAGCTGACATGCATTAATTACAGATATAGTGTGGGCACTGGACCGTTACCATAGCAACTGGCTTGGCTGACCCTACACCTGTAATTAGCTCATCCTTGAGGTGATTTAAACTCATGAAGGAAATTAACTCCTTCTCATGTCCAGTTACTCTAACAGAAATCCAGAGAAATTGGGGGGGGGGGTGTTTGAGCACAAAAAAATACATACAGTATTTTGAACATATGCATAGTACTTTTTTAAAAAAAACAACCCCAAACCACTTATGAGGTAGTCTGAGTTCTGAACTTGCAGATATATGTTGACATCGATCAAGAAGTGCCCAAATAATTATTGGTCCCTGCTTCACCCTGCCTCTGGCATTCTAAAATCTGGATGAGGTGGGTTAAGGATCCTATTGACTAATCCAGGGTTAACCATGATAGAAGCTAATGGGGCTTGCTTCTGATATGTTTGATAGGACTGCACTTCAAGCCATTCAAACACATGTGGTGGTAGAGGATCCTGGCTCAAAAGAGGGAGTCGGATGCACTGACATTCAGATCTCCTTGAACTGTACTGTTCTATGATTCTGTGACAATGGCCATTTTGCATCCTCTGCAGATAATGAGCAAAGTTTCTCACTGATGTTAACGGTGGGACATTTCATCTTGCCATCTGCTACAGCTGCTATGCATGTGTTTGTGATCATGATATCGTTAACTATTCCATCACACATTGGCACCATGTCCTGGCATGCATCACTGGAAGCTGGCTGGATGCTGCTGTAGATCAGCACTGCTGGTCCCACCCTTATTCACAACAGCCCAGCAGCCTAGTGTCAAATGAAACTGTGGATGAGAAAGTAGGGGGCTCTGCTTACACACAGACACAGTATCTTTGAAACCCTTGCCTATGGCTTGCGTTATTGGGAGAAGTTCAAAATGTATGGTCCTGCTAGATAACTTGTCCAAAAATGTTTATTTGGAGCTGGTGGAAGTGGAATACTTTCTACTTAAGTGCCCTATAATACAGATTTAGTAATGGAGGAAAAATGTATTTAGACTGCATTTTGATATGAACCAACCTAATTCACCAGTTCCAGACTTATATGTGGATTGAAACAGTTAGATTATGCACTTCTCCAAGTCTTGTGATGCAGATATAGTGGGTCTACCTGGGGCATCTGATGTGCTGATTGGCTGCTGAAGTGCGTGTTGCTACAGATGCCATGTACTGTGTCCATCTCCCATTTGCTGGCATTCATGTGCTGTCAGTTGTGTGCTACTCCCCATGGACCTTTTTCTGTGTGGTGTTGCAGTTCATACACACCTGATAAGGGCACTGGGAACTCTCCCTGCATCTCAGCTGGTGGGCTCAGTTCCCAGAGTGACGCAGACTGAGCTGGCTCTATGTGTTTTGATGACTTATTTCTGCTAGGACCAGTTCTGCCAGTGTTTACCTCTCCCAGAACGTCCTGAACCAGCTCTGGATCTAAACTATCACAATTTAATCTTGCTTCTTGTTCTTAACATGACAGACAGATTCAGTCCCTCAGTGGCAAGGCTTTGGGGGGGGGGTTACTCACTTTTTCCTGGAGAGCACATTCTAATTTGCAGCTCTACTGCTTACCAGATTAGGTGTGTCAGCCATGACTTGTATCATGCTGTTCCTGTTCATTGGATGGGGGGCACATTTGCCTCACTCTACCCACTTGGGGCAGATGTCTCAAGAGGCATCTCCTGGAGGGAGATGGGAGGAGAACAAGATTTCCATTGTCCCAAGGGGCCAATCAGATAGGGAAGGTTTGTTCCTGACCTCTTCCTCCTTCCTGCTGGTTTTAATCGGCCATGATGGTGAAGAGTCAAGAGCACAGGTGGTCACCCGGATAGAACCAAATATCTTGTCCACATCCTCAAGCCTTGCTAACTGAAATTCGTCCAACAGCCTCGGTCCAGTATATCTGAAGGAGCGTCTCCACCCCCATCGTTCTACCCGGACACTGAGGTCCAGCGCCGAGGGCCTTCTGGCGGTTCCCTCACTGTGAGAAGCCAAGTTACAGGGAACCAGGCAGAGGGCCTTCTCGGTAGTGGCGCCCGCCCTGTGGAACGCCCTCCCACCAGATGTCAAAGAGAACAACATCTACCAGACTTTTAGAAGACATCTGAAGGCAGCCCTGTTTAGGGAAGCTTTTAATGTTTGATGTATTACAGTATTTTAATATTTTGTTGGGAGCCACCCAGAGTGGCTGGGGAAGCCCAGCCAGATGGGCGGGGTATAAATAATAAATTCTTCTTCTTCTTCTTCTTCTTCTTCTTCTTCTTCTTCTTCTTCTTCTTCTTCTTCTTCTTCTTCTTCCTAGATAGTGTTCCAGACTCCTCTTGTGATGCACCTGGATCCAAGCAATTTGCTTTGCAAACAAGTCACAACAAGCCACTGTTGGTTCTACCACTTCCTTTGGGCCAGAGTGTGAAAGCCCCTGTCATGCCTAGAAAAAGCTCTGCTGGACAGCACAGTGAGGATGCAATGGAGGCAGCAAAGTATGGCTTCTTTGTCACCTTCAATGCCACTGAGTAGGCTCAATAATGAGCACTCAACAGTATTTGCTTGTGTTTGTCTGGTCTTTCCTTCTACTTGTGTTCAAGCCACGTCTCAACTTGTTTTATTGCCTGGGGCTCTGGCGTACTCCAAAGAGTCAAGCAGGCTGTAGGGATAGGGTGAAGCAGTCAATTAATCACTCTATGTATCCATCATAGACTCACAAAATTGTAGAGTTGAAAGGGACCCCTAGTGTCATCTACTCCAACCCACTGCAACTCAGGTATAATGAGTCAATATTGTTTTGTTTTTTTAAAATAAGGAGTCCTTGGTTTTTCCTTTCACAGGGGAAGGATGGGATGTGGTGCTACATAAATAAAATCATGAGTTATTGAGTATTTTTGAGACCCAAACCGAACATTCACATATGCTGATGCTTTAAGCTGATAACTTTTCATCTCCCCTTGCCTGGATATAAATCAAGAACAATGCCAGTAAAGTTGCAGAACATGTCAAATTGGTGCTTGCCATGTTTTATCTACAGACTGTACAGGAGCATCGGCTAGTAGATGCATCCTTGTTTTGGTGTTATTGCCTTTTTCTCTCACCTCTTTCTTTATTTTCCTGGCACTCGAACAACATTTCCTGTGATTCTGAAGATTTGGTAGGCTGCCTAGGTGATGACCTACTGCAAGAAAAAAGTTGGGCATCTTATCGGTGAAAGGTGCCTCATTTCCTATGTAAGGAGCAGCATGATATTTATGTATAAAGTGAAAACAATGGGAAACACAGACCAGCCAATTCTGGCAGTGGTTTTACAGCTGAGATGGTGGCAGTGGACGGGAGCAGAGGTAACAGTTGGCTGTTCTATTATTTATTCCATATAACACTCTCTGTGGAATATCCTAACAGTATACCCAGGATTGGAGAAAGATATTATCGCTTGGAGAGACAGCGGAAATGGCCATATCATTTTGAGAACGCTTTCTTTCCCCTCTCCCTCTTCACCACCTTATTATTGCTAAGTAATAATATCTCTATTGCACTGCTGCTTCTGTGGCATTATGTTCTTCCGCAAAATGGGATATTCTGCGAAGAGCAAGAGCGGCTTTAAAAAAATAATAATAATCTCATTTGGGGGGTTAAAAATAAGTTGGTGCTATGTACATCAGTGGGGGGACAAAGGGGAGTATGCATGAAAACCTGCTGCCTTCTTATCTTCATGTTTGTTCTTGGCAGAAGTGATGTTCCACATAATCAGGACAAGTGGGGGGGGGGCTGGAAACAATATAAACACCACAAAGCCGACCAAAGAGTAGTGTCAAGGCTAGACAAAAGCCTTTCTGCTAGCAGGATCCATCTACGTTGATAACACTCATGTAGCAGGGGAGCCAAGGGACAGGATGCCGAAGGAGGAAGTAGTTGGTTCCAATTGCGTCTCTGCAAAGAATTTTAGGTATAATGACATATTGCAAGCAAGGGCTTGAAGTGAATTATCTATACGTGTGTGTGTGTGTGTGTGTGTGTGTGTGTGTAAAAAGATGAAAAATAGCTTTCCGGCAATTCCTGCAGCCCAACTGGTGCCAAGTGTATCGCTCTGCTTTCCTTTGGACCACCTCTGTGAGGCTGGGTTGTGGGGTGTCTTGTCGTCTGGGCAGCCCAGGACCTCCATACACACTGCCCATGCTTGCACCCCAGGGAGTTCAGTTCGATGCTGCTAATGCAGCAAAAGCAGTTATGAGTTACCAGTTTCTGCAGCCCTGCGATTCTCCAGCAGTTTGGATTCACCCCTGGAGACGCACTCCATTTTCTCTTGAGACAGGCAGATGCCAACAATAATTTTTTTCATCATTGTAAGTTTTTAAACTGTTTATAAAATTGTACTTTAAATTGTTGTAACCTACCCTGGGCTCAAGGGACGCGGGTGGCGCTGTGGGTAAATCCTCAGCGCCTAGGACTTGCCGATCGCATGGTCGGCGGTTCGAATCCCCACGGCGGGGTGCGCTCCCGTCGTTCGGTCCCAGTGCCTCCCAACCTAGCAGTTTGAAAGCACCCCTGGGTACAAGTAGATAAATAGGGACCGCTTACCAGTGGGAAGGTAAACAGTGTTCCGTGTGCTGCGCTGGCTTGCCAGATGCAGCTTGTCATGCTGGCCATGTGACCCGGAAGTGTCTGCGGACAGCGCTGGCTCCTGGCCTATAGAGTGAGATGAGCGCACAACCCTAGAGTCTGTCAAGACTGGCCCGTACGGGCAGGGGTACCTTTACCTTTACCTTTACCTTACCCTGGGCTCTGAGAGTGAAGGGCAGGTAATAAATTAAAATAATAATAATAACATAGACTGCTCCAACCCACGGCAGCCAACAATGTGGAGCAGAAGGGGGAGGATGCAGAATGCAATGTTGTCATGATGACAAAACTGAGTGTTGCTTCATGCTACAGGAAATAAGGAAAAATCTCAGTCAAGGTTTGCAGCTCTCAGCAACCCCCTAAGAAGCAGCAGAGGGAGAAGTAGAACAGGGATTGGAAGGCAGAAAGTTTTTGTAGATAAGCTAGTGCTACAATCTGAACTGAGGCCAGCTTTACAAATCCCTTTGTAGAGGACTGTAAGAATCTACTTTTCGAGCGCCTACTATTCTTTATTATGTCTGCAACTAGAAATCTGTTAGCACAATATTGCAAAACAGCTACTAATGTAACTCTGGAGGCATGGTGGGACAAACTAAGGAGCAAAGCCCTTATGGAGAAACAAATCAAACATGATAGAGCACTAAGGGACACAAAGGCCAAAGATTATTTTGAAACTATGGTACATGTTTATCCAATACATTAGAAAGGACAACATTGTCTCGTCACTATCAGCTATCCATGGCTCACTTCAGGACAATCTATTACAATGGAGATTAGAAGACATTTAACTGATACAATAAGCTCTAAACTATGGTTGTTGTTGTTGATGATGTTGTTGTTGTTGTCCCATTCCCCCACCCCCAAACCAGGACTAAAGGCGGCTTACACAGATTAAAAACAACACAGATAAAATACAGAAAGCTAAAAACATATAAAAGATAATAGTTTAAATGCAATGAAACATTATACAAACCTGCTTAATATTTGACTGCATCATTTGCATTGTGAATACACAGAATGTTTCTCAGGGGCGGAGAATTGGTTATTATAACTATTTTTAGAAACTGAAAAATAATGTTTTAAAAAACAGGGAAGAGTGACAATCAGGGGCAGGTGAAACAACAAAACTGTGTGCATTGCCTTACTAGTTCTTCTTCTATCAAGGGTACCCACCTGCTTTGTTAATAAGCAGGGGCTCCAGTTTCTCAAAGTGGGGGAAGGAGCACCATTAGGTTTTGTTTGTTTCAGTTAAATGGGAGCGTGGGCCATTCGGATTGCTTGGATGTCACAAGTATTCTGTAGACTTGGAGCTATTCTTCAGTGAATGCCAAACAAGATGCAGGCGATAACTTGCGAGGGCACCTGCAGAATTTGCCTCCCCTAATCTGCACACAGGGAGACACAGTAGACAAGGGCTGCCATGATCCAGGGCAAATGTCTCTGTCAGACTTCAGGTATTTTGAATGGAGGAGAGATTCGTGTTTTACTTCGTATACATTTGTCATCCCGGTTGTCATATTGAGAATATAGAAAAGAAATCATATCCTTTGGGATGCAGAAAGCAAGGTGGTCCGCTGTCTGTCATTGATAATGGAGGCGCCTTCTCCGGTCCAGACGTGTTTCTGAATATTTCTCACATAAAAATGATGTCTTTTACTCTGTTTTTTGCACTGCTTGATTGATGGGACCCATTTCCTGCATTCTCAGCCTCCCTCTTCCAGATATGAATGACATGGGTAAACGGAGCAGAAATAATGTTGCACATATTGCTATATTAACAGGACCTCAGAGCCAGTGTCTGCACACAGTGGCATTTGGATCCCCTGAATGTGTTTATCCTTATGAGTTCATGCTCTTCAATTATATGCCAATCCTTAAGGTATCTGTCCATTGCCACCTGCTTTTCTAATTTTTCTCTGTTGCAGGGACCGCCATTTGCCTGCACTCTCATCACCCAGAGTTGCAATATTTCCCTATTTCCAGCTCACACTGTGATTTGAGCTCCATTACTGAACCTACTGATAGAGATCCATTGGTATGGCTGCAAAAGTTCACAATTTGGTCAACGGGGA
Organism: Podarcis filfolensis; assembly: GCF_964270895.1. NCBI lineage: Eukaryota > Metazoa > Chordata > Lepidosauria > Squamata > Lacertidae > Podarcis > Podarcis filfolensis. The sequence continues at coordinate 38,944,705 of NC_139605.1, read as the reverse complement.
CAATGAAGCTGTGGTGTGCTTGGAAAATAAGGCCTAGTTCTCAGAGACAGGGCTCAGAGTGGTATCTGGGCTGCATAAGGGGCCCCAATGAACAAACAGTCCATGTAGCTGCATCACAATGTCTGCTATGGCTTCAGAGAAGCCACCCTAAGCTACAGGACCATTTAAATAGTGCAATCTGGTAATTTGGGGATGTTCCACTGCTGCAGCTGAACACCCAGGATGTTACAGGTGTACCGAATCTCAACAGAAAAGCACTGAGTAAATTGGAGCAGGGGACACTGTGTGAAGCCTTGCAGAAGCCAGATGTGGCTGGAAAAGGGGTAAACTGGCACCGAATGGTAACGTTGCAATACTAAGAGTAATCCTATCCATTCTGCTAAGAATAGGAGCCCCACCTTCTGCCAACCACAATGTTAAAGGGAAACTCATTGTGGGAGTGGGATTTACAGGGTGCTGTGAGCACAACCCAAGTTCAGATTCATGGGGTGTGCAGTTCAAGAGATGGAGCGGTGCCCAACATAGTATTCAATCCAAATCAATGTCTACAGTAGCAACCCATCAAACAAGCAGTGGATTGTGCTGACCAGGGAGTGCTGGAGTAGATGACGTAAACCAGGCTTCCTCAACCTCGGCCCTCCAGATATTTTAAGACTACAATTCCCATCAAAACATCTGGAGGGCCGAGGTTGAGGAAGCCTGATGTAAACAGACAAGAATCTTGTGGAGGCATTAAGTTGTCCCATGTTCAAGTGTTTTTTGGGGGAAATGCATTCATTATTTGTATTTCATTTTGTAATTCAAATCCCACAAAAGTCTCAAAACGACATACAAGAATTTTAAAAATCCAATACAGAGAACAATGTTTTCTTTAAAACCCCCCAAAACAATACAGATGAAGACTGGTGTTCTACTTCAAGTCTGCGATTTTGAGCTCATTCCCCTCCCTCATCAATCCTCCCTCATATCTCTTTTCATGGTTTTGCCCCTCTAAGCACCCCCGTAACACAAATGGAAGAGAGAGGGTGGGATACATAATTTGTAATGGGGGTTGGGAGTTTTTCCTTTTTTTTAAGGAGATGTGCAGGTTTCATCCTACAAACACGTTAAAAAAGAAAGTGTCCTACAATACAGGTAGTAGAACACACACACACAAATGCACCTGTTAGCTATTGAATGCCCGTTTAGCAGGGAAGAGGACCATCTATTTTGTGCTTGCTCTATTGCTTCCATTGCCACAGTAAATGATGCACTCAACAGCTGTTTCTAAATGGAGTGAAAGTGAGACCTGCCCAACTATTCAAAAGTTAAAGTGAATGAAATAGTGCCTACCTGGGACAGGATGAAAGAAGTACAATGGAACTTTTGAAGGAAGCTGGAGAAATGAATATTGAAATTGATCTCTCTCATTCTGATGTTCTCTCTTGTGGTGTGTGTGTGTGTGTGTGTGTGTGTGTGTGTGTGTGTGTGTTTTAATGGGTTGCTGTCACCTGGATTCAAATAGCCGAGAAGCTTCTTATATTGTGCTACCCAATAGTAATTACAAATTTCCTCTCTGAGGAAACACATAGAAGTGTTCTCGACAGATGCTGAAAGATGCTTACTCTTAAAAATCAAGGTTGGTTTTTTTGGTTTTTTTTTTTAATTGTAGATGCTCTGAGTCAGGTGGTGGAGCCAACTGCTTGTTGCTTTTGTGGGGTGTGGAAATAAAGCCAAACAGGATTTGGCTGCTGTAGGGGAAGAACATGAAATGAAAGCTGTCTATTAATTGAAGATTAACAGCTTAAAAATAGGGGGCAAGGGGAAATATCCTTACCATAGTTTTTCAATAAAGAGGGGGCAGTGGGGATGATGACCCAAAATGGCCAGGGTAGCGTGTGTATATTTTTGCCCTGTTTGGTTGGCAATTTTATGGATGCTTATCAAGATTCTCGTGAAGATTTTCCCAGTGCCTAAAACCCTTTCAGAAGACCTTACTCTAATTTTTGAAAGGTATTTGCCTGTACATTTTTACCTGCTTACTCATAGTATTATTATTTCAAAAAACATTTTTCACAGTGTACCTTTTAGATCCATCAAGTGTTTGAGCAATTATGAACAGCAAACTCTGAGGGCTGTTCTTCTGTAGCCTAAAAGGCTATGGCAGGAAGCATGCCAGACTTCAGAAGTGAGCACAACATGGCTGTTCCAAATATCTTTCTGTTTCAGCTTGTTTGTTTCTCTGGATTTTGATATTAGTAAATAGAGGTACCTGCAGCCTTGAGGACTGAGCATGCTCAGTAGTCAAGGAATGCTGAGGATGGGGTGGGGTGCGAGGTAATGGTGTTGATAATAATAATGATGATGATGGTGATTTATTTATACCCTGCCCATCTGGCTGGGCTTCCCCCGGCACTCTGGGTGGCTTCCAACAAAATATTAAAAATACAGTAAAACATCAAACATTAAAAACTTCCCTAAACAGGGCTGTCTTCAGATGTTTTCTAAAAGTCAGGTAGTTATTTATTTCCTTCACATCTGAAGGGAGGGCGTTCCACAGGGTGGGCACCACTACCAAGAAGGCCCTCTGCCTGGTTCCATGTAACCTCACTTCTCACAGTGAGGGAACAGCCAGAAGGCCCTCAGCGCTTGACCTCAGTTTCCGGGCTGAACGATGGGGGTGAAGACACTCATTCAGGTTTACTGGGCTGAGGCCGTTTAGGGCTTTAAAGGTCAGCACAAACACTATGAACTGTGCTTGGAAACGTACTGGGAGCCAATGTAGGTCAATAGACAATATAATGTAGACAATTGACAATAATGTAGACAATAGAAAACCATCATGAAGGAGGAATGTGTATCATGGAAGGGGCATGACTAGCTTCCTGGAACCCTGAAGAGGAGCACTCCATGCTGCAACTTTTTGTTGCAGGCCCCACTTGATTATGATTTTTTTTTTTTAAAGTATTGAATTTATTTTCCTTGCTGGCAGCTCTGGCTCTTCTCATTAAGCTAAGGAATGGTGAGCATTCTCACTTCAAAACAAATGCACAGACCTGGCTTGCCTCTCTTCTTGCACATAGGTATCTACCATTTCTCACTTGTAGCGCCTTAATTGCTTTTAATCCATGCCTGGTTTGAAAAATACCTGGAAATTGTCAAGGCAAGACTGTGGGGCTTTGCAGATCTGTGAAGAAAATGTGACAATAGCCGCAATTGTTCTCCCTCGCCACAGCTTTCTAAAAGCCCCTTGATGGTGTGGATGGAAAGAAATATTTTAAGCATGAGGCTGTCTTCCGACTCTTTATCAGATCTCAGATCATGCAAGGCAGAAGAAAGGCCCTCTTCCTTTCTCTGCGAACCCTCTGTAGCTAGATGGCTTCCAACCCTGGATTTTTGGCTCTGCTCCAGAGGTCTCTGACCTTATTACTGCACTAGCTGCTATTGAAGTTGGCAATATCAGTCAATGTGGCAGCTCAGAGGGGGGTTCCCGCCAATGTCTTCTCAGAGTTTTGTGTGGAAAACTTTCTACAGGACTCCTGAGATCAATTCTGTTAGTAGAAAAGCATTGCAGACTCCTAACAGTGATAAGAAGGCGGACCTTCAGGCAAAGAGTGGGCGAGTCGTTCTGTATCTGCAGGCCAGGTTTTGTCAAAACAATTTTATTTCTGCAAAGGGGCGAGGGGCAAAATCTATAGATCCCCCTTCCTTTGGCTTCATGCAGTTCTGTTGAAATTTTAGCTAGCTCAAGATGTTTTTTCTGTAGCTGCATTCCATGCACCTGAAAGGATTCAAACTTATTCAGCGAGGTGTTTTTCTGAAGTATCTCTGCTGCTATGGAGTTTGCATAATTTTGAGGGTGGCAGGGGGGAAGAGCAGAGTGCTCATGAGGTGTCCTTAAGTTCTGCTTTTTAGCTGGTGATATTCTTTTCTCCTTTGCTCTTGAGAACCAAGAAGCACAAAAATAAAAGTCTGTGTGTTGAGAAGAGAGAGGCTCTATGGTTATGTACTCATTCCCATTTGTTCTGCATCCAGGGCGCTCCACTGGTTTGCCACACGTACTGGAAAACTTGGGCGTATGTCAATCCATATCAGAAGTGGTGGGGTGGTGTTGTTGTTTTTGAATTTCATTTAAAAAATCTCAAAAACTTCTTTTTGAGGGGAGATTTTGCAAATGAAAGCTCAACCACTTTGCGGGAAAAAAAGCACAACAACTTTTGTGCCCAGATTTTCACTGTTTGAAATATGGAAACCCTAGCCACACAGTACATTGGCCACAGGCCACATCTATCCTGTATCTACCCTGTTCTTGTTTTTATGAAATGTTGTATTTAAATGTGCCCTTCCCCAATGCTATTATTCTAGAAAATAAGGTGCCGGTACTCACCATAAAATTGTTACTGTAAGTGCCACATTTTTAACCAGTGCTTTTCTTTCAGAAAAAAGGTGCCAGTGCTTGGTACCCCTTAATACCCCCGGGGGGGGGGGGAGCCATGGCCTTCTCTAAAGCAGCTTCAATCCAAACTGAGGAAAAAGAACAACTTAAGCTGGTAATGTGTACATAGGGTTGCCACCTTTGTTCTGGAAAAATACAGGATAGGACTTGGGAGTGATTCCCGCCTGCCCCCCCCCCCCCGCCCCTGTCCAGCCTGGTGCTGATATAACTTCAAAACAATCCATTGCAGCCTATCAGGATGGCTCCTCTGGAATTTCTCTCCCTCCCTCCCTCTCTCTCTCTCTCTCTCTCTCTCTCTCTCTCTCTCACACACACACACACACAAACACACAAAAATTGTAAACCTATCTGTGCTTTGCTACCCAGAGCTTAAACCTTTCACACAGGTGCAGTCCTGTACAGCAATACAAGCAGTCCGGGGCAACAAAATAAATAAAAAGGGCAGGCATATTCTGATGAGGGGAGGAGTTTTGGTCCACATTTTAAATTTCTGAAAGAGAGAGAAAAATATTAGGGGGCAGTGGGGGAGGGCAATCCTTGTGGGGAGCTGCTTTTCCGCCACCCTCCCCTCTCAAATATCATGCAGATAACTATGTTCAGAACTGGGGCTTTGGGGCTACACTGACACAAAACCACTTCTTTCTACCACCCCAGAACCTGTTGCTCTGAAATAAGGGACTTGCTCCTGTGTAAGCGTGTGCAGGATTACAACCACTGAGCCTGGGGCTTGCTGTTCGGAAGGTCACGGTTCGAATCCCCGTGACGGGGTGAGCTCCCGTTGCTCAGTCCCAACTCCTGCCAATCTAGCAGTTCGAAAGCACATCAAAGTGCAAGTAGATAAATAGGTACCGCTTTGGAGGGAAGGCTAACGTCATTTCCGTGCCCTGCTCTGGTTTCGCCAGAAGCGGCTTAGTCATGCTGGATAAATGCCAGCTCCCTCAGCCAGTAAGGCGAGATGAGTGCTGAAACCCCAGAGTCGTTCGTGACTGGACTTAACTGTCAGGGGTCCTTTACTTTTACCTTTTTAAGATGAATACAAGATAGGAGGACACAAGAGAAGACAAAAGGGTGCTTCTATCTGAAGTGGTGCATTTTGGAAAGGGAATTTTCAGGCAGTAAATTTGACTTCACTTTACAAAGTAGAGCGCATTCTCTTATCTAGAAACTACTACACTGGGGACAGTGAGAAACGGGGGGAAATGCCAGATAATTTGGAATGGAGATTATTTGGCACAATGCCTAAGAAACTTGTGCCGCTTTACTTAGAGGATGAGAGAAAATGGATTATTACTATTATTATCAATTATAATAATAACTCCTAAGTTTTACTTTGGTATTCCTTTAAATCTTCTGAACTTGGAATTATGTCTCAGAAAAAAGGAATACAACAAAAAAACCATCTCTATGTAAATAGAGCTTTTTTTATATATACAAAAGATCGGAGGATGGGGATTTTAATAAGCAACCTTTTATCCTGCAAAAATATGCATTACTTCCTATTATGATAAACAGTTGGTATATTTGAGAAGAAAATGGCTATACATATACATTACAATTACATATTCATTTGACTTTATATTACATAAACACAACTCAATTTGGATAAATGTCTGAAGCCAGAGGAATAAATTAGGATGGGAGCCTCAGCGCCTTCTTTGCCCTTCCCTATTGTGCTGGCAAGATTTGCATTTTATAGTTGCACATTACAAATATGCATATTTCATTATGGTTTTGGATTAAAAGGTTATCATCTCCATTACCCTAGTAGTAAACAAACACAGGCTTTCAGGATGAATTTTTCTAGGGCTCAGCTGCCTGCTTATTAGGCTCCCATCAGTGGGTTTCCTTGCTTTCTCCTTGTAGAGAGCATCCCCAAAAGACATCGTGAAGTGCTGACATCCTCTGAGAATGAGAACCAGGGTTAGGCGGCAGGCAAGTCGGAGCCAAAAAGGCAGTACTGTGGTTAAAGGAGAAAGGAAAATCTGGCGTGGCAGGTTCATTCTAAGTAGAAGGCCCCAGTATGGGATCTGGAATGAAACAGCAGCTCAGCCTGAGTTGCCTGGGGTTAGGCTGCCTCTGGCCGCTACTCTGAGAGACAATATTATTAACTGTCCAAGACTCAGATCTGTATCCAGATTTAAAAGCTGGCATCTTTGGCCTGAGGTGGCACACTGAGGTGTTTGGGCTTCTGTACCAGTTTAAGACCGAAAGGGGTGTGATGTAATGCTTCTCCGTAGGGGGAAAATCCATACAAATATACCCTCTGCACATAGAAAACTAGGACATTAGAGCCAATAACTTGGGGAATCTTCTCCCTGGATTGGCAGAGAGGAAAGAAAGGAGAGAAAGAGGAGAGCCGTGGGTTTATGAAGTAATGAACACATCTAATTAAGAGAAAGATGACGCTGAAGCAAAACTGACAGCAAATAGAGCACAATAAAGGTATGGTTTTATTCTTGCATGTAAGAATCTTGGGAGACTTGTCCTTGGATACTGCAGCAGACTAACAATTCATGTCTGTCCAGTTCATTTCTGAATATAAGGTACTACTTATACTGTCAGACCAAAGATAATGCCTACCCTATCTGGCAGCTACTCTCCAAAGTCTTGATAAGATGCGTTTTCCAGCTTTGCAACCTGACAATTTCTAACTAGAGATGCTGGGAGCAGAACCACCAATCTTTTTTGTTAGCGCTGCTGACTATCACACACACACACACATGTTCCTGCTGGACATGTTGTAATGCTGCTGGTTAGCCATTTTGCGCCAAAAAAAAAAAAAGCCTCTGGAAACTAAAACCTTTATGTACGAATGGCTGAGTATTCTTATTTATTTAGGCAACATATGTGATGGGGGAGCCTCAGCTAAAGTCGAAGCAGTTGGTTACTGATGGAAACTGTGCGTAAGCAAGCAACTGGTGTCCACCTCAAAGTTTTACCTGCTCTCTCCACTATACCTAGCCTGGACTATTCTATTGAATGACTTGTAAAGGGGATTTTACATTGGAACACCTCTCTCTCTCTCTCTCTCTCTCTCTCTCTCTGTGTGTGTGTGTGTGTGTGCACGCATTTATTTAAAACTTTTCTATGCCTCTTTATATTTTAAGAAATATCCAAAGCAATGTTCAAAAATAGTAAAACAAATAAAAAAACTCTCTCTCTAGCCAGATGTTCAATACAAAACACTGTAGGCTGCATTGCGTACTAAATCAGTATTAGTGGTTGGGTGATACCTGGATGAATAAATAGGTTTTTAACCAGAAACAGCTTGCTAGGTGGGGTGGAGCCATTATGATAGCTTCACGGCAGGTGCACCGCTGCTTCCTACTAGGAGGGAGAGAGGCAACGGTTAGCTCAGTGGAATCGCACTGGCAGGAGCGCCAGGTCGGCTTTGCATTTTCACCAGCAAGCCGCTTCTGTTTTAACATATGCTGAAAACATAATGTAGTCAGCATATGCCTAATTTCTAAATAAAACTCCTACTCACTTAATTTGCTGGCTCACAAAGGAGGCTGTTTATTACTTGGAGTAACAGTGGGCAGGGTGGAAATGATAAGAAACATCTAAGAGCGGATACTTTTCTCCAGTACATAATAGTAAGAGATTCACATGGAAGATGGAGCAAGCTTGTTTCCTCCCTCTCTGGAGTGCAGGACTCAAAACAAATGGATTCAAGTTACAAGAAAGGAGATTCCAACTAAACATCAGGAAGAACTTTCTGACAATAAGAGCTGCTCCACAGTGGAACGGACACCTCCAGGAGGTTTTGGACTCTCCTTCTTTGGTGGTTTAAAGCAGAGGCTGGATGTCCATCTGTCATGGAAGCTTAAGTGGGACTAGATGACCCTTGCAGTCTCTTCCAAATCTACAATGCTATCAATTCTATGATTCCTATCCTAATTGAAGATTTGGCCTAACTTCCTCTAGCCCATCTAGTTGTTTGCTGTTGCTTTTAATTTGTTTAATCATTTTTTTTGATACAAACATCAACCGCAAAAGACACATACAACAAAAACCATAATAACAATAATAACACAATTTGACAATTCAGATTTGAATACACTGATATACCTATGACTACACCTTTTTTAACAATATTTTCCCACCTCTCTCTCCTCCTCCTACTTCCCACCACTATCCGCCTTATCGCTTAAATATTCGTTCCAGGTTTCTTCATATTTATCCATTCTTATTTTGTGTCGACATGCAATTCATTCGTATGTAGTTAATCTGTCCATATTATCAATCCATGTGGTCAATGGAATCTTTTTGCGGCTCTTCCAATTCATCAAAACAAGTTTTTTTTTTTTTTGCTTCTAATATAGCAAGGTATCCATCTAGTTGTGAAACATAATTTTAAAGTTCCCTAGCTCATTAGCTTTTTGGAATAACATTCAACATTACCAGGACTGTGAGCCATTCAACTTTACAGGTTGTTGTTTTTTTACACCAGCCTGATGGTTATGCATCTAATGGTAAAAAATGTATGGTGATCTTGAATACTACATTAGATGCAGAGATCAGATTGGTGATTTAAGCAATTCTGTAGGAAAGGAGGCACCAACCTGCCCCCTTGCAGCTGGAGAAGAATTTGTGGGTTTCAGGCTTAGTTTGCCAACCCTTCACCATTCCAGAGATTTGTGTACATTTCAGGAGCACTTTAGATGATTGACTGTTCAAAGGACTGATATCCCAGAATGAACCAAGCACAACGATGGTCTGTCCATATGGCTGTTTGTTTAACACACTGGGTTATTTGCCTTTAACATACTCCCAAGACCACCCATAGCTCAGCACAAAATGTCATTTTTATTTCTTTAACAAGGAAAAGAAATTGCATAACCTACGTTATCCAATCACCTTGGAAACAGGCATATTTCCCTGTAATACAATGAGATATGAAGCATAGGGCTAGAGGAAATAAAGCATCTCTAAGTATAGATGTTGGTGTGGAACATACCCACCCAAAAAGCTGTTTTGTCGCATTCAAATGAGATATGCATGTATGCAAACTTCTCTGTCTGTTTTCCCAATCAATGCTCACTGCATTGTTTACTTCCTCAGAAAGCATCCAAATAGATGGAAGCTTAAGAAGGAGTGTTGGTTGTGCTTGAGTCCCCATAAATAGCTGGTGTGAAAAGCTTTTGCAAGCAGGGTTTACCCTTTGCAAACTTCCATATCTAAAGTTCTGAAACACCAAGGAGATGGTTCATCATCAAGTGAGTAAGTAAGAGATGTATCTACATGTTTGAACCAGCCATTAGACGGGCAACTAGTTGTAAAAATGATGGGTCTCTTTCTCAGTCCAGTGGGCCATTTTGGTGTCATTGTTGCAAAGCTCACATAGACCTTGGTCTTCTAAAATGAGAAGTGCCAAGGTTCAAGTCATCACAAATGTCACATGATCCCTTTCCCATCTATTCTAACGCTTCCTTGGGGGTGAGTGTCTAGTGAGGAAAGTCTGTTTGTTTTTATTAGCACCAGTGATGGGGAACCTCCAGCCTTCTAGAAGTTGTTGGACTCCAACTCCCATCAGCCCCAGCCAGAACAACCATCCCCCAGTAATAATACTCCCTCCTCTCTAGCCTGATAACGGAAATGGGTGGGTGGGATTACACTGAAGTCCTCACCTACAGTTTGGGGGGTTAGTCGTTCATTGAACACATTTATTTTCCAACATTTTTGCACCACGGCCCCCAGAATTCCTTGGCTCTTTTGCAGATTTCCTCTACACTTTCAGCTTATGAATAAGGAAAGGGAACATAATTATTTCCACTCTGCCCTATGAGTAATGGCTGCATGTGTGTTCTACCACAATGACCTTTTCAGTATGTTGCACTTTGATTTGCCGTCTGCTGTTTCTATTCAACAACACTTGCGTCCTCACCTAATGGGGAGGAGTGCAGTGACAAGCCAATCAAATGACAGAATACTGAAAAGGTCAAAGCACTAGTAAAGCATGCTAATGAAATTTGCCCAGTAAAACTAAGCAAGGACATTGTAATAATTGCAATGTTCAGACCAAAGCTTTTGAAGAGAGCATGAGATATCCGAGCATGAGCCTTAAAGCCTGGATGATGTTGTATTTGTTTATTTAAACAATTTACACCACCATTTCAAGGGTTATGGTGTCCCACAAAACCAATACGATAAAATATACAGTTTAACAATAACAACATCATTTTTTAAATAAAAAAGTGGCATACCATGTGATAAAACCATAATGAAAATCACAGTTCTCTGCTTTCCAAAAGCATTTATGACCAATAACCCTTATACTGGAAGGAAATTCCATGCCTTATTAAACGTAGGGCTGCCTCTGAACAAGGCTTGGAAAATTCAGCTGGAACAAAATGCACCAGCCAGGTTGCTCACTGGGGCAAGATGGTTTGAGCCTGTGATTCCAATCCTGGCCCAACTGCACAGGCTGACAATTAGTTTCCGGGCCCAACTCGAAGTGCAATACCTCATGGACCACCTCTCATTGCATCAACAGACCTGGACCCTGCAATCATCATCTGAGGCCCTTCTGCACAGGCCTCCTCTGCAAGAGGTCCAGAGAGTAGCAACATGAGAGCAGGCCTTTTCTGTGGTGACTCCTCACTTGTGGAATGCCCTCCCCAGGGATGTTTACCTGGTGCCTTCATTATATCTTTAGGCACCAGGCAAAAACATTCCTCTTCTCCCAATAGATTGTTTAATCAGCCAAACAATCTATGACCTGCTAATCTGTGGGGAGAGGCACGGTATAATTTTTGTTACTATGTTATGCTATATATATATATATATATATATATATATATATATATATATTTGTAAACCACCCTGTGATCCTCGGCAGTATAGAAATTTAATAAATAAATAAACAAATAATAAAATTTTAGGCATGCTGGAGGAATTCATTCCTTGTGAATTCCAGTATAATTTTTTTTTCAATATACTTTTTATTAGTTTACAACAAAAATCATACATTTTTAACCAAATTTTCACAAATTATACTTTTGAGACTTCCTTCGATTTTTCTGGTAATCATCCATATATACTCCTAACTATAACGCATTTCCTTTTTTGCATTGCCTTTTAACTTTCACCTTTACCAATATATATTTTCCCAAACAATACATCTTAACCTTTACAGTGCTTCTTGAAACCCCACTAGCGTTGTTTGTGAATCACATAGATTTTTCAGATAATCTACAAACTTCCCCCAATGTTCGATGAACTTTTGATTTTTAGAATATCTTATTTTTCCAGTCAGTTTATCTAGCTCCGCATAGTCTATTAGTTTCGTTCTCCACTCTTGAATTGTCGTGTTTCTTCCTGTTTCCACTTCTGGGCTAGTAAAATTCTTGCTGCCACAACTGCATACTGGAATAGCTTACAGTCTTTCCTTCTTATCTCTTTTCCTGTGATTCCTAAAAGAAAAGCTTCTGGTTTCTTGACAAAAGTATATTTTAACATTTTTTTCAATTCGTTATATATCCCTTCCCAGAAGTTCTTAACTTTCTTACATTCCCACCACATGTGATAAAATGTTCCTTCCCTTTCTTTACATTTCCAACACTTATTGTCCGTTTTGTACATTTTAGCTAACTTAACAGGTGTAATATACCATCTATAGAACATTTTCATCACATTTTCCTTCAATCCCATGCATGCAGTGAATTTTAAATTTTCCTTCCATAGTTTCTCCCAATCATCAAATTGGATATTATATCCAAAATCTCTAGCCCAGTGTATCATTACTGATTTAACTTCTTCGTCCTTCGTACACCATTCCAACAGTATCTTGTACATTTTTGACAAAATCTTATTATCGCTATTAATTATATCCGTTTGAAACCTAGAGTCTTTTTCTATATATCCCTTTTCCTTTGCATCTTTCTTAAACATTTCATTTACCTGAAAGTAGTGTAACCAATCATATACATAGTCCTTGACTTGTTCATAAGGTTTTAGTTTCCATTTTCCTCCTTCCTTCATTACCAATTCTCCGTATGTAGCCCAATTGGTTCTCATATTCACTTTTTTTACACTCATAACCTCCAACGGAGATAACCAATGTGGAACCCTTGGTTCTAAAAGACTTTTGTACCTGTCCCATACTTCTATTAACGAATTTCTGAAGATGTGGTTTCCAAATCCTTTGTGAACCTTTTTCTTATCACACCATAAATAAGCGTGCCACCCAAACCTGTTGTCGAAACCTTCAAGATCTAATAATTCCTTGTTTTCAAGCTTAATCCAATCCTTTAACCAGCAAATAGATGCTGCCTCATAATATAGTTTCAAATCTGGCAGGGCGAAGCCTCCTCTCTCTTTCGCATCTGTAAGTAATTTATATTTTATTCTTGGCTTCTTGCCCTGCCAGATATACCTTGATATCACTTTTTGCCAATCTTTGAAGGTTCCACTCCCCTTAATTATGGGGATTGTCTGGAACAAAAATAACATCCTTGGGAGCACGTTCATCTTAATTGTAGAAATCCAGTATAATTCCAGTATAAATTGACTTGATCCACACCTCCTGACTGTTCTGGTGCAGTTCTTGACTCAAATAAGACAATATTTTTCAAAAAAAAACAAACACGCAAGAAACCCTGTACGGTCAACTTTCAACTTGTGTGCATTTAACTTGCCTGATTGCAGCTTTACGCGATTGGCGATTGGCCAGGACGCAATCGCACAAATTGAATGCATGCAAGGCAGAGAGCATAAAAGCTCTTTCTGTGTTGGGTTTGCAGACTTGCTTACCAGGCTCTGGGAAGGACTTGCGTGGGCTCTGGAGGAAAGGAAGAAGAGCAGCTCAAACAAGAAGAGCCTGCTGGATCCAGCCAATGGCCCATCCAGTCAAGTATCCTATTCTCACAGTGGCCAACCAGATGCTCATGAGAAGCCTGTAAGCATGACCTGAGCACAGCAGCACTCTCCCCTTCTTCCAGCAACTGGTATTCAGAAGCATGCATCTCACATTGGAGATAGAGCATAGTCATCTGGGTTAGTAGCCACTGAACAGAGCAGAGCAATTGAGTGGGTTATGTGCAGAGCTGCAATAATAAGCAGATATCTCAACCACAGAAAGTGCTGAAATAAAGAGAGGGTCAGTGAAAGGCTCAGAAGCCCATAGTGCATGACTGACCATAGCAGAGCTTGTTTCATTGGGCAAGGGTTCTTGCTCTGCAAATAGTGAGCCCTTCTGTCTTGCAGACCTAAGCACAATGCGATCCAGTTGCTAGAAATTGAATTTAGATAAATTCATGCCTGAAATAAGACGCAATTTCCTAGCAATGGGGGCAATTAAGCAGTAGGATATATTGCCAGTGAGATGGCTGACATACTTTATCTTTGAATCGTTATAATTAGATTACGCAGCTTTATGAAAGATGCACTTCAGTCGAGCTGGGCTGGATTCCACAGGCTATTCATGCAGGAGGTCAGACTGAGAAATCGCAATATAGAATTGCTATAGGTAGTCAGCAATAGGCTTATGAAACTGCTAAGATGAACAAACCCCCTGCTTTGAGATGCTAGGCACTGCTATTGAACAACAGCCATTCATTCAATCATTAGAGAAGCAGTAAGGAGTGGTTGCTGTGGCTTCTGGGTTCTGGCAAGATCTTGGGGGAGCCATGTGAAATCTTGCCAGAACTTGGAAGCTGCAGCTGCATGACCCTGGTAAGTGAAGCGTTGGTGGGAGCAGCAACTGCATGCAGGGTGACAACTTCCTGTTTCACCTCAGGCGATGAAATGGGATGGGCCACCCTGCTTGTAACTCACCTGGGCTCACCTGGGCAAAAAGAACAGAAATTTTCAAGGAAAGGTTGTAGCTCAGTAGTAGAGCAAGCAAGTTGCACACAAAAGATCTATAAATGGATAAAGGTAAAGGGACCCCTGACCGTTAAGTCCAGTTGCAGACGACACTAGGGTTGTGCGCTCATCTCACTCTATAGACCGAGGGCGCCAGCGTTTGTCCGCTTTTGCAGACAGTTTTTCCAGGTCATGTGGCCAGCATGACTAAGCCGCTTCTGGCGAAACTGGAGCAGCACACGGAAACGCCGTTTATCTTCCCGCCAGAGCGGTACCTATTTATCTACTTGCACTTTGACGTGCTTTCGAACTGCTAGGTTGGCAGGAGCAGGGACCGAGCAACGGGAGCTCACCCTGTCACGGGGATTCAAACCACCGACCTTCTGATCGGCAAGCCCTAGGCTCTGTGGTTTAGACCACAGCGCCACCTGTGTCCCTCCTATAGATGGATACATCTGTCAAATTCCGTTTCTTCCTTTTTCCAAACTGAAGCTCAGTTGGCAACATTTCTGCATTCGGTTTTGTTTTAAGTTCACACAAAAAAATCATGCAGTTTCAGAATGCTCCTAATATGTGCATTGTGTATGCAATGCTCCCTAATATAATAAAATGCATTTCTGTATGATATTTTCACAAATATGTGCACTTGTCTGTTCAGCTTTTCAAGCATCTTTTGCTCGATGGACTACATTGCAAAATTCAGAGAAGTGCAACTTCCAAAAGACAGTTGTGTTTTATTTCTTGCATTGGTTCAGGAATGGTGTATTAGGTTCACTTCAAAATGTGATTTCTCCCCCATCTCTAAAAGGGCCCCTGTTCAATCCCTGCCTTAAACCCCAGAAAGCAGCTGCCTCTCAGAAATGACAATGCTGAGCTGGATGGATCAATGGTCTGACTTTGTATAACACAGTTTCTTATGCTCATTTCAGTCACATTCACATAACAGACTATGCAGGAGTTAGGACATTATTCCTCACTTCTTCCCATTGTGAATAGTAAGGAGTTTTTGAAGACTGAAATACCTTTCATGACTGTTTGTGATCATAACCAGAAAATGTATGGTTTGAATTATTTGCCCCTCACTAGAACATCTTTTTTCTAGTTCCCCCCTGAGAACTATAGTATTTATTTTCCTTTTGTGTAATATTTAAAACCAAAGTACTAGTCCATTCATTTATTGATAGGCAAACAATTATTAAAGATGGATGAAAAACAATACTAACTAAAGAGCATACCGTATTTTTCGCCCCATAGGACGCACTTTTTCCCCTCCAAAAATGAAGGGGAAATGTGTGTGCATCCTATGGGGCGAATGCAGGCTTTCGCTGAAGCCTGGAGAGCGAGAGGCATCGGTGCGCACTGACCCCTCTCGCTCTCCAGACTTCGCGCACCTCTCCGCAAGCCGCGGGAGCCCGGCGCTAGGCTCCCGCTGCTTGTAGAGAGTTGCCTGCATGATGAAGGCTGGGTGCACTGAGCTCAGTGCGCCCAGACTTCGTGCACCTCTCAGCAAGCCGCGGGAGCCCTGCGGTGGCTCCCGCGGCTTGCGGAGAGTTGCCTGTTCTGGGGGCTGGGGTCGGGGGAAGCTCAGGCTTCCCCCGCCCCAGCCCCGCACCGGGGGGAAAAATAATTTCCCCCCCTTTATTTCCCCCCCAAAAAACTAGGTGCGCCTTATGGGACGGTGCGTCCTATAGGGCGAAAAATACGGTAAATAGATTTTGGATATGGGAGGGGGGAATCATGAGGATACACTTCAAATAGCAGGATTCATTACTAATTTTTCACAGAATTCATGACTACCTTTTCCAACCTTGAAAATAACCTTTTTATTTTCTATCACAAACTAGCCGTCACAAATACTTGATTTGGTTCTATGTGGTGTATGCAACCTATAGTATTTGCAAAATACTGGTGCCTTAAAAAGAAAAGAAAAGAAATGTTCTGCATTAACTTGTCATTATGGTATAAAGATTTTTTTGGGGGGGTGGGGAAGAGATCTGCCATTTACCATAAATTGGATTGGGTATGGATGTACAAAACAAGTGCAATTTTTTTGTCCCAGTCCAATGTCCTGTATAGAGGAAGCTTCATTCAATTCATAGACATTTCAATATTTGTATTTCAATATTTTTATTTTTTGCAAAATATTGTTATCAACTGGTTCATAGATAAAATAACCTTATAAACTTAAAAAGCATGTACAAATTAATGAGAACTATCAAATACTTTTATCTTAAATTTTATAGAACAGAACACTGTGCTTATTTGGGTAAAAATCCCATGCCACCACCTCTTCAGCACTAGTTGGTTAGGATTTTGAAAAGTCCTATATGGTGAAACCAACTTCATTACGGTCATTGTTGTTGTTTAGTTGTTTAGTCATATTTGACTCTTCGTGACCCCATGGGCCAGAGCACGCCAGGCACCAGAGCATGCCATTACAGTTAGAGAAGGCAAATTAAAAGACATGAAAATGGGAGATTTTTCATATTTTATTAGGATAATAAAGTACAAGATCAAACTAATCCACACTCTTTTTTTGAAGACAATAGTATAACATTATAAAATACAGTCAACCATTTTATTGTAACATGTTTCTATAAATTCTGAGTAAACGAAAAGTAAATAAAGCAATTGCTTTTTGCTTTTTAGTTTCTTTGTACTCATAAAAAGCAAAATGTTGTCTGCTTTGCTTCATTACCTTTTTTTTTTTACCTAGGAGGGCTAGAGACTTACTTTGAAAAAGAAATAGAGCTCAGAATCTGGGGGCCCCTGCTGGTTATGGGCCCAGGACGTCAGTCTCTCCCCCACATACCTGGCACTTCATGGCCCCAAGGGTCCCATATATCATTACTGGAGAAGGGGCAGGTGGCCTTCTGGGAATCCTAACTGTTGAGAGGACTCTTTGATTGGCTCATAGAATAAGTTTGCTAGTGACTTTACCACCTCATTTTCACACATGTGTGTTAAACAGCCCCCATTGCAAAAACAACAACAACCCCACAACCCTCCAAAGCAGGCTTCCTCAACCTCGGTCCTCCAGATGTTTTGAGACTACAAATCCCATGCTCCCTGACCACTGGTCCTGCTAGCTAGGGCTCATGGGAGTTGTAGGCCAAAAACATCTTCAGGGCTGAGGTTGAGGAAGCCTGCTCAAAAGTGTCAGAGAACAACACAAATTTCCAAGTGATTTCTCTGATGTTGTAGCTTTTGAGTCTTTAACATGGATGCCGCTTCACAGACATGCCTCCCCGGGTGAAAATGAGGTGATGATTGTCACTGTGTGCAGACTGTACAACCTGGAAAATAAATGTGACAAGAGGAAGTTACTGAGACTCCAGAGCTTCTCTCCCTTGCCTCCCGGAGCCCTCTGCTTCCCACCTGTTGACGGACACTGTGCACTTTTGCAACCATCATCACGATCCTTGAACCTGATCAGCATTCCACCCAGATAGAGCTTACAATGCATCTCCAGCCCGTTCTGTTACCTCATCTTTTTTTTTTTTTTTTTTTTAGCACTATCCACTTCAGGGTCTTGCTAATTTCCATTCTACATCAATCCCAACAAATCACTCCATTCCCTTTGGGCATCTTATATTATTACTGGTGTTCAATCTTTTCCTCCTTAAACTGCTTGCCAATGTATTCAGACAGTTCCCCGCATATCCAGCCGTTCTGGCTCGGCTCCACACTGCATTCTGGGCTTGGCAAAACATGTTGCAAAGTAGCTCTTTATCCACCCCCATGGATTCCAATTTACAGCCTCCCTCAGTCGATAGCAAATAAGAGAGATTTCTTTTGCTAAAGAAACTGTGGACAGAAATGAAGTGGTACTGAGGTCCCTGCTTTGTGTACATAGTACCATTGCAAGTTTGTTTTTCCTGTTATTGCTGTTCCTTTCACCTTGGTTATCTTTAACTTTCCTGACTTCAACCATCCCGCATCTTAGCTATTGAGTTTTTCTTTGACAGAACAAGTTTCTTAAGTAGAACCCCACCCCAGTTAAATTTATCTGAGGTCAAGGCATTCAAAAATAACTGTTATTTTAGTGTTTTCTTCCTTATTACTCCCTTCAAGGTGCAATGTGTGTTTTTGTTTGGGGGAGTGTACCTTCTTGCAGTATGTGTTATGTGTGGGTGCCTATTCATCAGGGTACCAATGGCCTAGTTATGCATAAGTGGGGACTTTTTAGCCTCTTGCTAGTATGTTAATCTTGTTCCTCAGTTCCCCTGCTCAAAACCCATGATTCTTCCCTATTCTGTAGTTATTGTTATCTCTCATCTTCCAAGGTTGGGGCTGTATCCAATGAAGCCATTCCATTAGCACAAGGACTTTGGCCTGCAGACTAGGACTCCCTCTTCTCAAATCTGCTCCAGAGGGTTGGAGAGAAACTCAGAGCAGACTGGAGGCTGGAGAGAAGTCTCATTGTGCAGGAAGAAGACCTAGCACTAATTGGATGACTTTGTGGGCTACAGTCCTTTCTTTCTACATGGATGAGAGTTCCCTCCCTGAATTTAAAGAGACTTCTGTCATTTCCCTTGTATAGCAAATTGGTCATCTGAATCCACCGTATACCAATACCAACTTAGCATTAAGACTCGCTGAATTCAGTAGGCCCTACTTCTGAGTATTTGTACACTATTTATATTGAAAACTGCCCTGTGATCCTCAGATGAAGGGTGGCACAGAAATTTAATAATTATAATTATAATTATAATTGCAGGCAATATATCTGTGTGTCATTGTATTGGAAATTTTTGACATCCATCTGTCTCAGGAGACAATGGAGGAGTGCACCTTTAAGGGTGAAGTCAAGCCCTTGTATTTCCATGAATTGGAAACACACAGAATATATGCTGTCATTATGAAGAGTTCGGTGGAATTCAACAATTATCTCCTTGATGCCTTATTTATGGATTGGGGGCGGACTTGAATCTGCTTAAAAGTCATGTGGGATATTTTAGGCTGTGCCATTTAAGGGGTTAATTTTATATGAGTGTATAAAATGATTATGTTGTATAATGGAATGTGAACTTATTTTTTGATTACAGTGGTACCTTGGGTTACATATGCTTCAGGTTACATACGCTTCAGGTTACAGACTCCGCTAACCCAGAAATAGTGCTTCAGGTTAAGAACTTTGCTTCAGGATGAGAACAGAAATCATGCTCCGGTGGTGTGGCGGCAGCAGGAGGCCCCATTAGCTAAAGTGGTGCTTCAGGTTAAGAACAGTTTCAGATTAAGTACGGACCTCTGGAACGAATTAAGTACTTAACCTGAGGTACTACTGTATAGAAATTAAGGCGGTGGCATTGCCTTACTTTGGAATGACATACAGTCAGTTTTGGTCGACTGCCATGCTTGATGGTTAACTCACGGGCTTGCATGTTCAGAACCATGGGAACGTCAGGGACTAGTATTGGACAAGGACTAGTGTATTTATTATCTCTGAATCCAGAGGAACTACTGCACTTGGCAGAACAATCATCAATGTGCAGCTAAGGGTAGTGGAACCATGCATTGATCTTTGTATATGGAGCCTGTACCCTGCAAACTATGGGATGCCAACAAACTGCTAAGAGAAAGGCTATGCGCATTTAGCTTATGTACACGAGTTCTCTGAAGAAGTTCAAATGCATGGAAGTCTGGGTACATCTCCAGACTTTATCCTAAATTCCTGTCCACGTGGTGGGTCTGAACAGATATACAGTACGGGGTTCTTCTCTTCTGTCATCTGTTCAGTTTCCCTCTTCCGCAAATGTCAGGAAGTATCCTTCTTTGCAGCTGACAAAGACTGATATCTATGTTCTGTGCCTCAGTCCTCTCTCGGCCTAAATCAATTTATGAAGTCAAAATTGTAATTGCGGCTAGGGCAGAGGAATAAAGGGATTTCTCCCGCTTTCATTTTTAATGGCACTCATATTCTTTATATAGAGCAGGGAGGGAGGAAGTCTGCAGGAGAAGAGCGTTGAAGCCTCAGTGCCCATCTTCTGCACTCTATGTAATGAAATGCTCATAGCCCATCATTAAGTGTATTTCCAATCTATCCACAGGCGTCTCGTTCAGAAACACTTGCTGCATGGAGGGGAAGACTGAAGAGGCTATCCTGAAATTGGAGTTCTTCACTTTAGTGCAACTAAACAGTGGTTCCAGTGCAGCATTTCAAGCACAATGGAGGAGGGTGGTGGTGGTCCATTCAACTATCTCAGATACATGGCACCCCCCCCCAAAGTAGCTCACAACTGGTATTCCTAGGGATGAGTCTCATAGTGATCTGTTGTAGAATTTGCGCCTTTCACTTCTTTGTCCCAGTTCAAATACTCATGAAAGCCAAAGTCTTGTTCCCGTAGTGGTAAGCCAGTCAGATGAAGAAGGGCTTTTCACTGGTGGCACCAGAGTTGTGGAATGCCCTCCCTGCTGAAATACAAGAGGCTCCGGCATTATTGACGTTCTGCCAGGCCAATAGCGCTGTTTGTGCAAACATTCATTCTGAGCTCGAACTTCCTGATCTAATCCTTTTAATTACTCAAAGCAATCGAGCTTTTAAACAGGCTTGTTTTATTGTAAATTGCAATCATGGATTGATCAGATTCCTTTATTGTGTATTTTAGAGTTCCCTGTGAGGAGGGATTGATTGTTTGACCACTCTAAGAATCATCTCTCTGTGAGGGGAATTGGTGTCTCCTAACAACTCTCAGCTCCAAGAATTCTTTGGGGGAAGTAGTATCATTGTGTGTTAAATGTATGGTATAAATGTGGCCTAAGGGTGCTGGCCTGGATGCTCCACCCAATTCAGAACCCTACATTACCAGGATTTCTGATCACCCAGTGGCTTCTAAATGCATTCAGTTGAAAGCACTCAAAGACTCAAACTTTTAATGTGTTGTAAACCACTTGGATTTTTGTTCTTAAAAATATAAAGCAGTCTAGAAATGAATTTAATTTAATTTTAATTTTTGTCGTTTGTTGAGAACTAACTGCCAGTCTGTTCCAAGAGTTCCCAAACTTGGACCACCCACTGGTCACGAGTGGGTCTGCGACATGGCAGTGTTAAATATCCATATTGATTTTTAATTTGTATTTTAGTTGCTTCTCTTATTTCTTATATTTAATTTTATTGTATTAGACCTGGAATTTGAAGAAATGCACATTGCAATACAATATAATAGATATAAGAAATAAAAGAAGTAAAAAAAATCCAATTTAAAATCATGTAGCATAGTGCTACAAGAGGCAGAAAAATCATTAAATTGTCCACTAAGAGCCACAGGATTTTCAAGTGGTCAGTGGGGGGAAAGTTTGGGAACAATTGGTCTACTCTGTTTCCTTCTGCTTTCTAATTATGGTGTACTCAACGAGAAAATCACCATTGCTTCTAGTACATGGCTTAGGGATTCATATCTGAGGTGGTTGATTCATAGAAATTATTCTGATAGCATTCTGTTATTTTGGCTGACGTGTATGGAACTTATGTGTAGATCTCCCTGCCTCTCTGCAGGAAGAAAGTTGGACAATATCAAGCTGTTGATACTGATCTTTACACTGAGGCAGCCCTATTGAAGCCATATCAATAGGAGTACGCTGGTATATGTATTTACTGAACTGCTTTCAAATGATGATGGGTTGTTCAGCCTTTTGTGCAACAGGACTGTTGTTGCAGTCAAAGTTCTGATGTTTCTGCTGCCCTCGCAGCCGATTTCCAACTGGGGGAAAATGGTTGGCAGCCAATGAAATCTCCAATAACACTGTGTCAGTTCTGTATCAAATGCTGCTGAAAACTAAGTTTATTGTGATTTAATTAGCAATGCCGCAATAATGTTGCCACCTGAGCTCAGGGTGGCTAATTTTTATAAATAGCTATGTTCATGTTTTTAAACACCAACTATAAATGGCAAGAGTTAGATCCTGGATGAGGAGTGGGTGAGTTAAAAAAAAAAGCAAGCCACCATATTTTGGTCTGCAGGTTTTTTGTTTTGTTTTGAAAAGCAGTTTCAAACTCCTGCCTGTTGTTTTTAAATAGGAAAGGAGAGGCAACCATGTAAAGACAGAAGAGATTTGAGTAATATAAGCCAGCTGTCTTTGAGATTCAGTGCCCCCGCCTGCAGAAAAACCTCTGGGCCTGTGGTTGGAGGCTTAGATTTTTGGGTTTTTGTTTTGTTTTGTTCAATTCATTCCATTCTTCTAAATAAATAAATCTGAGCAGGTTTGCATCAGCAGTTCCAATTTGCCACAAAGGGAAGCTGCACACATGAGAGATCACTATGCAGCCAGCCAGCTTTTTATTTTGAAATCTGGAATTGATGGAAGGGGTGGGCGGTGGCGGAGGGAGGGTGGGGATGAATAATACTAAAAGGTCCAGGGAAGCATAAGAGGGATTTGCATACATCAGGCTTCTCTGTGCAAATCAAGGCAAAATGCTTTGACTCGAGGTTTTGGATGTGCGGCACAAGTAAAGAGCAATTACGCCAGGCCACACATGGTCACACGTACAAAATCCATCCTCCTTGCCCTGGTGGCAACTCTGATAAAGATGCAGGGGCAAGATAGTAAACTGGGCTCTGCCTGAACAAAGCTAAGCCTGCAATCCTGCAGGCACTTGGACGTAGCAAAGCTACCTTGCAACTTCAGTCTCCTTACCTCAAAATTGTCTGCTAGTCTGAGGTCTCAGCTCTAACACGAGCATACGCTCTATCTCTGACTTAGAGGCCACCTCCCACTTAACTCAGGCATGTCACGGAATCACAGAATTGCAGGGTTGGAAAGGACCCCAAGGTTTTGGGTCTACCTATCTCCATCCATTTTAATAAGAGTTGTGCTAGAGCTGCCAACACAAAACTATATTAAATTGAATACAGGTCATGGATGTGCCATATTTCCTGGATTTCATCCCCTGCCCTGTTACCGTTCAAAACTGTTGGTATTTAGCTACTGAAATATAGGAGGATAATAAAGCCTCATTTATTCTGCCAGGTTGGGGGGGATGATGAGAGTGACTGAGCTGCTGTTTTATGAGATTCACATTTGTTTGTTTTTATGTGCTGCTGTTTTATGACTTGCTGTTTTATGACGGATTGCAATTGTTCTTTTATTACAAATCTTATTTTGTATTTTGAACTGTTTTTACTGTTGGTTGTTTTTGATGGATGCCTACCTATAGACATATTTAGTAGGGGCATCTTGCTCAGCTGGCTTACCCTGTTATGATGATGATGATGATGATGATGATGATGATAATAATAATAATAATAATAATAATAATAATAATAATAATTATTTATACCCTGCCCATCTGGCTGGGTTTCCCCAGCCGCTCTGGGTGGCTTCCACAAAGACCAAAACTACACTAAGATGTCACACATTAAAAACTTCCCTGAAGATGTCTTCTGAATGTCAGGTAGCTGTTTATCTCTTTGACATCTGATGGGAGGGTGTTCCAAAGGGCAGGTGCCACTACCGAGAAGGCCCTCTGCCTGGTTCCCTGTAGCTTTGCTTCTCTCAGTGAGGGAACCGCCAGAAGGCCCTCGGCGCTGGACCTCAGCATCCGGGCAGAACGATGGGGGTGGAGACGCTCCTTCAGGTATACTGTTGTCCTTCCCCTACACTTCTCCCTCTACACCTCACCCACCCTCTCACCTATCCCACTCCAGCTCACCCCAAGCCCCACAGTCTCCTAAAGGAGGGGGGAGCCATCACACAATGGCTAGGTAAACAGTATAGTAGCCGCTGTGTAAAGCACCTCTTCCCCTCCATTATGTTACAGGCGCGTTTAATGGAGGGGGTTAGGTGCTCCAAAAAGCATCTTGATGAAGGACCTCCCCCTCTGTTAAGCAAGGCATGAGGCATGCTTAGTGGAGGGAAGGAGGCTCTTTGCAGTGCCTCCCCTCACTTGATGAAACAGCTTGCTTGAGTCTGCCTACTGTGATGATACCTTGCATTTCTATGTGTATAGGAAGATATCAGTACATATACTAGGGGTGGGAATGCCCATCCAGAAAGCGCAGTCGGCAGCAGTGTCTGGGTGGAATACGGGCAAGTATCTGTGAAAATCCGGATGTATGGCAGCCCAAGTTGTCAGTGCCGTTTTTGCTGATCTTCCATAAAAATAGCTCAAAAAGCAAACTAAGAAAAGCTATAGAACTTTTTCTGTCTGGATTTCCACCCTTTGAAATATGGCAACCCTAGGGATGGGCAGTGATTACAAAATTCACTCTGTACCTGCATTTGTAGAGCTTGGAAGCAGGCTGATAAGTTTCAGATGCACTCAGGGTAATCATCATCACCATCAAATAATAATTTATTATTTATACCCTGCCCATCTGTCTGGGTTTCCCCTGCCACTCTGGGCGGCTCCCAAGAGAATATTAAAAACACGATAAAACATCAGACATTAAAAACTTCCCTAAACAGGGCTGCTTTCAGATGTCTTCTAAAAGTCAGGTAGTTGTTTATTTCTAATTCAATTCATTATTTGGGCCCAAATCTGACAGTTAAATCTGAAACCCTCCTTCTCCCTCATTGACTATAATGAGGAATCGAAAAATGTCTGCAACTTTTCCCTTTCCCTACATAAATTGATGATATTTGCCAGCAAAGGAGTCCTTCTATAGTGGATTGCATTTACAAAATGCCATCTTAGGGGGTTTCATGCATTCAGGAAATCTTTAAATTTATTTGTTTTTAAATTTTAAAAAAATTCTTCTTCTTCAAAAAAAAAAATCATGCCAGAACTAGATGCCAATTGCAGACACTTTTAAGCAGAGGTTGGACGGCCATGCATCATGAATGTTTTAGCTGCACTGCAGGGGGTTGAACAAGATGACCCTTGGCGTCCCTTCCAACTCTATAATTCTATTATTCTTTATTTCAGACTGTGACAGTGAGCACTCTAGTCGCACTGTAATTTATATCTGACCACAGCCTGCCATAATGCAAAGGATAAGAACAAGTAACAATTGCAAGTGTCAAGAAAGCATATAGTTCCCTGTCCCGAAGGCTCACACCTAAAGAGGACAAAAGACAAATAGAACAGCAAGGAAATAGTAGATGAATATAATACTACCCTTTCCACTAACCCTGTGGTATTCTTTGGGGAGGGGGCAACATCCAAGCTATGACAGGCCCTTTTATTGTGGTCTTCTGTCTCCTTATAGCACTGCTCATTTCAGTTTCAGGTAGGTAGCCGTGTTGGTCTGACATAGTAGAAATATATATATATATATATATATATATATATATATATATATATATATACACAGTAGCACCTTAAAGATCAACTAAGTTTGTTCTTGGTATGAGCTTTGGTGTGCATGCACCCTTCTTCACATACCATTTCGTATTTGAAGAAGTGTGCATGCACACGAAAGCTCACACCAAGAACAAACTTAGTTGGTCTCTAAGGTGCTACTGGACTACCCCCACACACAGTGTGTGTGTGTGTGTGTGTGTGTGTGTGTGTGTGTTTCTCATTTCAGTTGTCACCAGTGCTTTTTTTTTCTTTAAAAAATGTTTAGGGGTACTCTTGTTTTTACTCAAGAAAATCACCATTTTATAGTTCAAATCAGGAAAAATAAATACAGTAAATGGACAAAAGTACAAAGATTCACAACATGTTTAGGGGTATGCGTACCCCTGCATACCCCCAGAAAAAAACCACTGGTTGTCACACACATGCACCCTTTTCTTTTGTTGGCTGGAGTAGAAGCAGCAGTTTACCCAGAACCACAGGTGTGTTGTTGGAGCCCATGGCTGTTTTGGGTGTGCACTGCTTCCCTTCTTCAGCTTCCAGGGTCCCCTATTTTTAAAAGTTACATTCATTTCTTCTGATCTCAGTCCAGCAGTGAAACTTATAAATTGCCTTCGTCTGCCAGGCAAAGCAAAATAAAATTGGTATAAGGGATACTGCATTGTTGATGAAGATGCACACGGTGGCATTAACTTCGATGCAGCAGACTTAACACAAGATTAGAGGAATATATTAATAGGTATTCCAGCTCTTTTGGGTAGCCCTGAAAAAAACCCACTGGCTCCCCAAAGCTGCAGAAACATTAAAAAGGAATAGAAAAATTCTCTTTCAGCCTGTGATACTGGTGCATGAAGCTCTCCCTATGGTGAAGGAACAGATCAGAATATATGGTGGAACATAAATGGCCACACTGCAGTGAGTTGCTAGCAACTCTTGGAGCCCTTTTCTGCAGATGTATTTACAGCCTCTAATCTTCTCCTGGCTGCAGTCCCTGTCCAAACTCTATTTCAATGCACTATGTATGCAGGGCTCATTTTAGTGGGTTTTCTTTTCTAGCAGCTTTGCCGAAGATCAACAGTTATATATGTGTGTGTCATTTTGGGAATTCAGCCCTGGAGCTGAACTATTTCTCATACAAGCATCAGGACCAAGATTTCTGGGAAGAAACTGGATTTGATGTGCTCTTTATACTATACATTTACTGAGCTGCCAGTTCCACTCAGCGGTTAAAATCGTGACTCCTCAAGATCCATCACAGGCATCAAAGATTGTCCACACTTTTGTACAGCATGAATTCAGACTGTCCCACACTGTGTGTGAGGCCCTATACACCCTGTACGTTGAAAGGGAAGGCTATTCAACAGCCACTTCATTATATCCTTGTGTTAAATGGGAAAGGGGAGAGAAGACTTTCACAACGGACAGTTAGTAAGGGTTCCTCAGAAAAGAATTCTGTTAGGCTTCTACCAATAAGATGAAGCTCCTGGGACACCCAAAACTGGAGTGGGTGGGTCCAAGACCTACAGGCAAGGTTCTCCTCCATCCAGCCCACCTCTAAGAAAAATAAATAAAAAGAAAAGAGCCTTGGTTTTACTCCCCCCCACCTTGAAGAACCTTGTGAACTATTCTCGGAAAACAAGGGGTAGCTTAACTTTCAGTGGGGAAGATATTGTAGGCAAATTCCTTTAAAACCTAGGGATAGGACAGGAATCCAATGAACCTGTTTTGCCTAAATGAACTGATCCAGTCCCTCCAAACAAATATGTAGATCGGAGCGGGGGCTTAAGAATTCACATACAGTAGACCCTCTGGATATGCTTCCTCAGTTTTTTACAAGAAGTAAATAAGCCACTGCCTAAGTGAGTGGGTACCTGGTGTGGGGTTTCTGTCACTGAACACACTGAAAACCATGAACAAGTTCCCCTAGGAGTGATAGGACTTGATGGTATGCCATCCACACTCAAGGGGAGTTGCATGGAGCCATGGGGGCAGGCATGTTTTCCCCCATAGAATTGTCTCTCAGAGTGACAGCATGTCATCGTGTCCCATTGCTTCTGGGGACTGGGGCTCATAGCATTCGCACCTATATTTATTTAATATATATTTTAGCCCATCCTTTATCTGAAGATCTCAGGCTGGGTTAGACCTCCATTAAAATAGCAGCAAATAGAACAAGTAAAATATTTATTGTGGATGGGATATTGTGCTGTGGTTGTCACCGGGTTAGGGTTGACAAGAGTTTGGTGCGTAAGGGCAAGTTGCCACCCAGTTTGGGAGCACTTTGATGAAGCTGAAAGGTCCCAAGCAGCGTGATATGAGAGGAAGGCACAGAGTGAACATTAGTTTGGAAGGAAGAGCTGCCACCCAGTGGAAACCTTGCAAAATAAACAAAAACCCCCACAGTTGCGCAGAAGAGTCGCAGACAACAATTAATCTAATCTGTCTGAAAAGCAGGGGGCGACAACCAATTACTGCACAGAATTCTTAGGCACACACATTTCTTCGAGTCAGTATCCATCCCAAGCCATTCCTAGCTTATCAGTTAAGGAGCATGAGTGTCTGAACTTCCAGCCTCTGGGATGTATGGAGTTCTTGGAGCCCTTTCTCCCTCTATTCTACCTCTGAACACCAGTTGTTGGGAATCACCAGTGGGGATGGCTCTGTTGCACTCAGATCCTGCTTGCAGGCTTCCCATAGGCATCTGATTGGCTACAGTGAGTAAAGGGTGCTGGACTAGATGGGCCAGCGGCCTGATCCAGCAACCTCTTCCTATTTTTCTGTGTTCTTATGGGTGGTATTGCTGGTAGAAAAACTGCATGCTACCTGGACTTGCTATATTGGCATTCTGCATGTTTGTGGCTATTGTGCCGGAACTTAATTCGTTCCGGAGGTCCGTTCTTAACCTGAAACTATTCTTAACCTGAGGTACCACTTTAGCTAATGGGGCCTCCTGCTGCCGCCGTACCGCTGACACATTATTTCCATTCTCATCCTGGGGCAAAGTTCTCAACTCGAGGTAACTCTTCCAGGTTAGTGGAGTTTGTAACCTAAAGTGTTTGTAACCTGAGGCGTTTGTAACTCAAGGTACCACTGTATTTAAATATAAGGTGTGTGGTTTTTTTGTGTTTTTTAAAAAGATCTACCACTTTGCTATGGATTTAAAAAGATCTACCACTTTGCTATGGATAGTGTATTTGCCATTGAACATTGAAACAGCTGGAAGTGATAGCAGTTGAATAATGAATGCCTTCTTACTGTGGCCAATGTTGTCAGCACCGTGTTCAAGGTCCTTTGACTTTCCCCTACAATGCTCAGTTCTTCCCATTCATAGCTGGGCAGACTGAAGGCAGTTATGTGCCTCATTATTGCCAGCAAAAGGTGAAGCAGCCTGCATGTGTGTGGTTCACATGATGCAATGTGAAAACATCCCTTTGCACAGAAAATTAGCACATCAAGGTGGAGGCTTGTATGGAGTCCTTCACTCTGCTATTTAGTTATTTATCGGCGGGGATTTTTGGAGGAAGGAGATGGAGGAGCACCAACTCAAGTGAGGCTGCAATTAAAACAATATAGTACAGATATAGTTTGCTACCATATTAGCTGTTTGGGAGAACTAGAGCTAAGTATGGCCTGAATCCATGCTCTTCTGGGATGTAATCAAATGCTCCAGCAAATTTCTTTTAACCAATATACTTCCAAGGCATGCAGCTTTTCTGTAAAACATTTGCTTGTTAAAGATAGCCATAAACTGTTCTCCGAGAGGCTTAAAGGGGGTAATGACAAAACAAAAAATACATCATTCAGACTAGATTAAAAAAGTGACCAATTAGCTGAATAGAACATGGAATACATTAAATGCTAAGTGAAATTTTAAAAGCCTGCTGAACTTTAGTTAGTAAATAAATAAATAAATAAATAGCCATTGTTAAGGGGTGAAAATTTATTTACCTCTTCAGGCAGGACATTTCAGAGTCTCTGAGCAACAGCACTGTCAGAGCATTGCCAACTTAATTTGATGTAACAGTAGAATAGTAAGCAGGTCCTACAAACTCAGCTGCTGTTGGTCTTCAGGCTCCGAGTTGCCCCTTTAGGTATATCTGCATCTCAGGCAACCTTCACCTGTCAGGGGTGTAACTGGAGGCCTGCTTCTTCATTAGTCTTCCACACAGGGCATGTGCATCTCGACACAGTCCAGCACATGGTTTCCAAAATTGTTCAACAGTGTTAATAATCCCACATTTATTTAGATCTTTGCTGGCTGCTTCGCTTTACTCGACATCTAATTATGCTGATGGCACGGTATTTCCTTCTGATCTTACCACCATCCAAGATGCTTAGGTCTTGCATAGCAGTCAGTGAAACCTAATATAACAGTCCACACATTATAGGTTCATCCACACTTATCTTTAGACCTACTCTTTCCAGGCACAGGTCCACGCTTAAAAGCTCTGTGTCTGAGCGTTTGTGGCTAGGCGGGCCTCAAGTTGCTGTACTTTCTCTTCCAGCAAGGCAACCAGCTTGCACTTGCTTCAAGTGTAGTTTTGCACATTTTCAGGCTGGTAGACAAACATGGCACAGGTGTTGCCGATCACTGCAGTAGCTCCCTCATCACCACTGTCTCTTGATCCTGCATGCACTGTGAGATAGCATTCCTGGCCTCCCCCTCAAATGTCCTCACAAAAACTCCCGTTTACAAGTCCTGATCACCAGCTCCCAGAGGCTGCAGTCATCTAAAATAGAATTGCTGCTGGCTGCTTCCCCAACTCTGTAAGTTATGCTTGAGAATTATGCCACTGCTACTATAGTGCATTTTCTTTTCTAAAAGTACTATTTTGCTGCTTTAAGTTGCTTTATTTTCTTCACCTTTCTTAATACTGACTTCACTATGAAGATAATAATATCCTTTAAATGAAGCATTTTTTGTAAATCATCTGATTGATTGATTTTAGTTGCGATCTTGAGTCTGTGGTCTTTATCGCTGGTCATGTTTTACTCTCTGTCTCACTGGGTTGCTAATGAGCAACTATGAACCCTGGTTAGAGGACCCAATTAATATTGGTGCATTAGCCAAGAACTGGCTGGGTATGCATTCACTTTAATTGGATCCCCAGTTTAACAAACAAAAAGCCAATATACATCTGTTCCGATTAGGAGGCAAGTAAGACCCATACAAGCATAAGCACACTTGCCAATATCATTTCATCTATTTATTTATTTTTGATGAAAAAATTCTTTATTGAAATTCATTAATGTCATTACAGATTTAACTTCACATATACACATACATACAATATATATATATTCTTAAATTAGTTTAACTTAGAATGTTAATTTGACCTTCTAATTCCACTTAGATATCAGCTAAGCTAAAATCATATAATGGTACATAAAAGAAAACAAAACAACAACAAACTGAAGTAAAATATCATTTCATCTAAAAACAAAAACAAATATGAAGATTCTTCCAAAGGCAAGGCTTATAAGCTGTTTCGAAGAGTGCCATAGGACTAGACTTCTGTGGGCAGGTTCAGCAAAGATCTAATTTGTCATCAGAGTGTTCCAAAATGCAAAATTCAATGCAAATTTGAAGGTCTGTTGTCCAGTTGATCATCTGAAGAATCCTGAAGAAAGACAAAACAATGCCAGTAAGGTAAGGAGCATTTCATGGGTGGTGGTGGTGAGGGAAGGGTCAGTGTCGGTTTATTATATTTCTGTCAGATGTAGCTCATGGTGGAGGTGCGGTTGGTGCCTCTTACCGGAAGGGTGAGGTCAGAGTTGTATGCATGCATCAAATTGACTCTGTGAGCAGCCTCAGGCTTGCTGCTGCCTCATTCCTCCCTCTCTGTGACATCACTTCCAGGAAGCTAACACAGCAGCTCTGCCCTGCTTGGTGAGCTGCTTTTGATTTCCAGCTGTAGGACAAAACTAGTTTATATAAGGCTAAAAGTGTTCCTGAGATAGCCATTAATTATAACTAAAGCTGCCTCTATTGCCTTTAAGTCTTCCTTGCATGCAACATTTTTATGTTTCCTCCTGGCCAACAAATTTTAAGAGACGGCTATAATAAATATTGGGGAAAACATTACTAACTGCTTTGATAACAGACCTTACCAATATTGGTAAACAAATGGTTGGGTGTTCTGCCTGGAATTACGGCTTGTTTAAATGAGGACTAGGAGGGCCATAGTGATGGAAGCAGAATGAATAGAACAGAACCACACCTTGAATGCGGCAGCTAGACTGGTGACTGGGAGTGGCCGCCGGGACCACATAACACCAGTCCTGAGAGATCTGCATTGGCTTCCAGTACGTTTCTGAGCACAATTCAAAGTGTTGGTGCTGACCTTTAAACGGCCTTGGTCCTGTATACCTGAAGGAGCGTCTCCACCCCCATCATCCAGCCCGGATTGGGAGCTGCCCAGAGTGGCTGGGGAAACTCAGCCAGATGGGAGGGGTATAAATAATAAATCATTATTATTGTTGTTGTTGTTGTTGTTGTTGTTGTTGTTTCATGTACTGGAGAAGTGCATTGTGGATGTGAATGAGAGGGCCTTCTGTGTGGTGCTGCTCTAGTGCTGGACTTTCCTCCTGAAGGATGTGTGCTTGGCACTTTATATTCCTTTCAGTGCCAGGTAAACTGATCACCCAGCCATGTTAAATTGTTGACTGGCTCTCTTCCCACCAAGTTCAATATACTGTCATTTAGCATGTTCCGTTGATTAAATAGTGTACTGAAGGTTTTAAATTCTTCTGTTTCCTGCCTTGAAAGCCATTTTTGGTTGAAGGCGTGGTTTATCATTTTTAATAAATAAATAAATGGTTTAACGTGGGGTGGGGAGAAAGATCACGTAGGGCAAAAGAAGAAACACTTTAAAAAGCAGTAGGTTCATCTTCGTACAGGCACTGTACTGTTTGCAGCATGGCTTAGCATGCCTCATCCTGTTAAATAAATATTGTGACAGTTCTAATCCTAGCAAGCGGGGATGTAACCAGGACTTGGATTTTCACTGAGGGCAAACAGTAATGGGTGCACTTTGAGTATTTCAAATAAGCCTCTAATTTAGATCTACAGAGTCAGCGCTGTTTGTTAAATAAATACCCAAGTCATCTGGTACAAGGCCCTGGTTAAGGAAGATGTAGCAAACTAACAGATATTTAATTCCACCGTTGGCTGAGCACACTCCTGCACGCTGGGAAGAGGTTTTTAAATTTCATTTAAAGCAACAGCTACGGCAACTAACAAATAAAAACAACACACACAAACAGATCCCTCTTTAACTAAGGCAATCCCTTCTCCGGGATTTTGAAGGCAATCAAAAGAGACAGCTCCAGCACGGCGAGGGAATTAGGTATCATTTAATTGCCGAAAGGAAAATGACAAATGCTGGTTCATAACTAACACGCTATAGCCACTTTGTAAAATGTTAATTGGAATACCTTGCACTTCTCCAAGGCCTTTAATGAATTAATGGCGATGCCACTCTCTATTTATGGGCCAGTTAAATTCCAAGGCAAATCCATTTACCTCTTGTATATTATTATTAAACTTCATATGTCTGTTACATAATCAATAAGCAGCCCTTTCATTAATCTAAATGAAGGCCTTCCAGGAGGCCATAATGTAAAAGCTGGAGCCCCTCTCCAAAAGGGTTTGCTACACTTTTGGTTTTGTGGCGCTGCCGAGTTCCTCCTTTATCTAGGAACTTACAGTACACAATTACAGCATTATTTTTTTAAGAACACACACACGTTTTATTGCAGGGAAATATTTGTCAGCATCTTAAAAAAACCATCTCCAGATGGCTGGGCTGCTGTAGAAACACGCAGTTTTATTGTTAACTATGCTCCACATCTCTCTCAATTTGATCTGGTTGCATGCACCTTTCCCATTGCTGGCAGTCAAGAGGGTGATTTAGTTTCTCAGTAAGCTGTTTTCAGAACTTTGCCAGGGATGAGGGGGAAGAGCTTACTGATGGTAAAATCAGCGCTTCGGCGGCCTTAGGTTAAAAGGCAAAGGTTGGATCCAAACAATTGTTAAGTTGTAAATATTTGTGATGGGTCTAACTTTTGGAATTCTGAACATTCAGCCCCAGTGCTGGAGGACGTGGCAAAAGTAGACTAGCAGGTGAGGGGATGACTAAACTATCTTCCCTCTTTCAATTTTTTTTTGGGGGGGGGGTCAATTTTGAGTGCGGGGGTGCAAAACTCACTGGCACTTTCCAATTTTCTTACTGTTGTTGGCTACCAAGTTTATTTTTTAAAAAATAATATTTATTACTTTTATAGATTACAAAAAGAGAAAAGATAAAAAGAAAAGAAGACAAAAGGGAAAAAGCAAAAGAGAAAAAAACAATACAATACAGTATATAAACAATGCAAAACACAACCTAAACTCAAAACTAAACACATTAAACTAAACTAAACAAAACCCACTCCCTAACCTTAACCCTAAATAAAACAAAACAAAAACAATATAAAAACATACATCATCCCTTTTCTGTACTCTATCTTTCATTCCCTTGTTTCCTCGACCTCCTCTCACCTCCCTTTTTGTATTCCACTTCTATTAATTGTTTCAGCAAATCCTTTCCATCTTTCTCCATTTTCTATCATATTGTAAATAATGTATTTTTTAACCTTATTTTCCATTAAAACTAAAATACTTATATATGCTTAACTCCTTATACCATTTCTGCTAAGCCCATAAAAAAATCATTCCACCATTTTTCTATCACTCATTAGTTTTACCATATGTCTATATATAAACTTTAAATTTTCCAATCTTCTTCCACCATCTCCTCTCCCTGGTTTCGGATTCTGCCAGTCCTTTCCGTCAACTCCATAAAGTCCATCAGCCTGGTGATCTTATGTCCGAGGCTCTTAACTCTTTTCCAAGTCCCTTCTGCAGGTCTTCTTCATTTTCTTTAATGCTGTAGAGCAAATCTCGGGGAAACTCCAACCTATCAATACTTTTCTTCCTTCTGAACAGGTCAGCCAAATTTCCATAGTTGAAGCTAAAGTCCATAAAGTATTTCAGAACATATTTCAAGATTCCTCCAAATCCAAAGGCCCCCAAAACTTCAATCTCCTCCAAGCCCAAGTCCATGTCCCAGAAGTCAGTTAATCCCTGCATAGAGGGATCTTTCCAACTTTCCTTCTTCAGTCCAGGCCGGGATCCAATCCTCAAAGTCTGACTTTTCCTAGATTCAATCATAAAAGGCCTCAACTTATAGTCTTCAGTTTGCTTCTGTAAAGCCACGGATCCCGCTTGTACTACTTTATGTTCAACAACAGCAACTTTCTCCTTCTCCTCCTTCTCCTCCACCATTTGTCCTGCCAAAGTGGATTCCTGTACCAAATCCTGAATTATTTCTGTGTTGGTGTTCGCTTTTTGACTCAAATTAGTCACTTTCTGTTCCAAATTATCAACTTTAAAAGTCATGTCATCCATCTTCTTGTGAAGCTGTCCCAGCGAACAGCTTATCTTGCATAAAACAGTCACAATGGCCTCTCCTGTCAACATTTTTAAATGGTCCAAGGTCAATCTCTGGTTCTCAGAATCCTTATCTGCAGCTGGAAATCCCCCAGTTACACTCCTGTAACAGTTTCAAAAGCTCCCTCTAGAGGGAAACAGTCTCCACTGTATCAGTTCTTTCAGGCACGTCTCAAGCATTAAAGATAGTTTCAATTTTCAGTTACTTTTCCTCTTTATTAAACGCAGAAAAGGACAATGGAAACAGTATCTTACTCTTATTTAGCTAGCTGTCAAATCCGTTCTGTCAATGCACTCTCTCCAAACGTCATCTGGCAGCCCGTTCCCAGGTTCAGAGCAGTGGTAATTTGATTTTTCACTCTCTCCTGCAGGCTCAATTAGGTCCAAAATTCCCCCCTCTTCTCCTGCTTCCAAGGGGGATTTTGTATTTTAAGCCGATGGAAATTTATTCCTTTGCCAAAAGCTTTCAAAGATTTTAGCTTGTAACGTCTTTGCTTCAGTCTATTTACAAAAGCGGAAGGCGGACTTCCTGTTTATGACCTTCCCGCTTCAGTGCCAAATTAAGATATTTAAAAATCCAATTTTCCGTTCTACTCACGGGTAGTTGTTTAAAGTCCAATTGTCCACAGGAAAAAGTCAGCGCTCTCCGGCAACAGCAATGCGGCTTCACTCCGTGAAAGAAGCAGTCGATTCAAAGCACCGCACCACTCACCCCACGTTGCTCCGGATCCCCAAAACAGGGTTTCCCCGCGAGTAGGGGAGGCGCAAAAGGTGCCAGTCAAATCCCAGGTTCACAAGCTTCTCCCGCTTGTGATTTCAATGGGTCTCCACCTTCGCCGTGGCGGTCAGACCCTGTATTTCACGGAGCAAGTTCCTCCCGAACAGAGGAGCTCCACCATTGCCGGAGGCGCCAACCCGGAAGTCCCCAAGTTTAAATCTCCATAAGTGACACAAGAGCATTGCTACGTGAATGTATAGGCCCGAATGTAGCTGTAGTTAGAATAATTTGTGTTTCTTAATGTACAGGGAGGGGGCTGGGAATTTAATTGGATTGGTTTAGAATGATTGATTGATGTATGGTGGTTGGGAAGTGAGTTTTCTTTTGACTAATTGTCTTTCATGTTATTTAAAAAATGTTGAATTTATGCTTTTCAGTTGATTTTCATCTGTAATATTTTACTTGTTTAGCTGTTTGCTATGTTTATCGCGGATTTTCCTTGCGTTTTTGTAGCCATCTTTTAAGTGTAACATTTATCTTGAGACTAAAGAGGATGCTCCATTTAGTTGTTAATTATGCTTTCTAGAATTAAGGAATTCCCTGGTATTTTATTTTATGTTATTTGCTGTTTGTTTAAGATGTTTTAGCCAATGATGCAAACGGCT
This sequence comes from Podarcis filfolensis, assembly GCF_964270895.1. NCBI lineage: Eukaryota > Metazoa > Chordata > Lepidosauria > Squamata > Lacertidae > Podarcis > Podarcis filfolensis. The sequence goes on along the minus strand of NC_139605.1, from coordinate 38,908,348 downwards.
TAGGGTTTTATTTAAATATAAGCAGTATACAATTTGTGCAAATAAATAAATGTAGCATTGTTCCAAGGGATTTTTTTAAGGGTCATGTTTGAAGGCAACCAGTGCAGGGCCCCATTCCCCCCCCCCACAATGACTCTTGCAATGATGCTGTGTCATTTTGTAATACGACTCTGCATCATTATGGAGCTTTAAACACAGCGGCCAGGAGCAGCAAGGAGCTTCAAGTAGTGAATTTTGCATTCCTATCTTCAGAATTCATGCCTCCAAAACTATCCAACATTTTCCCTCCTCATAGTGTCTCAATGGAGTCATGAATGTTCAAGGGGAGGATTTTCTCTCAGCCCTAGAAAATTGCTGCTAGAATAGTTTTGAAAATGCCATACCCTGCAATATTCCTCAGATGAAAATAGGGACATTCTATTCTACATCAGTATCACTGCTTGAGCATCTCCTCCTGGAAAGTACAAATCATGTCCTCCATCACGGAGAGCACGTGTTGCGGTGAGGTCACCCAAACTGCCCTGCTGTTGCTGGGGCAGGTACGATTGGATGGCCTCAACTCCCGAATGGTTGCCCCTCGGTTGCTGGGGAAGGAATTTGGCTCAGGGAGCTCGTGATTGACAACCGAGGGACTATTTATATCCCTGCACGTGTTGTTGAGCTTCCTCTTTTCGCTGCATGCACAGGATCACCTGCCCTCCCTCCCACCCTATATTTAGGGGCTTATTGACCTTGCTATGCCTGTCATGTGGTCGTCTGCTTTGGAGCAGGGGCCTGGTAGGAATTTCGCCATAGACTGATTGGTTGGTGCCATTTGGTTTTTGCCTACTGCATAGCAAATCGGCACAACTTTGTAAGGTTGGCGGTTAGGTATTGGTTCAATTGGTTGGTGAAGGGATGTGGTTGGCTGTGCCTGCCCCTCCAAGTTGCTGCTGCAAGGGTATTCCAGGGGCTTGCTTTGCTCTTGTCCGAACCCCTGTCAAGGGGCTAGGGCCACGCCAGAGCCCCTGGAGCATTTGGAGTGAGGTTAGAGACTGCTGTACAGCTCAGCCCTCCCTCAGATTGTTTTCCCTTACTGACGTCTGCCGGAGTCCAGGCGTCAGTGCTGCCCTGCCAAGGTCTGGTGCAGCTAGTCGGGAACCAATGCCTAAGCAACCACTCACATGCTGTAAAATTATGCCCAAAACCTTAAACCATAATTCTGTGTCTACTGTGAATTATTTCAAGGGCAGTTGGGGAACCTTAACATGCAAAAGCTACTTGAGGAAACACACATAACATCAGTATCTTAAGCACAGAAATCTCTGAATTTATGTATTGCATTTAGGGAACACCGAGGGAAAAAGAAAGCCCCAAATAAACAGATACAACTAACTTAACAATATAGGCATCCCACTTACATGTGACTGACTCACGTGTGACTGCGTATACACGCAGCACCAGGAAATAATTTAGTAATTCATTTCAAACCCTGAAATTACAAGAGAGAGCCGGACAGTCCTTGTGGCTCATGAGGAGAAGCTTCCCAGAGCCTGAAGAGGACGTCAGTGAGGATGGAGGAAGCCCTGAAGCACAGTGGGGTGGGGCTTTGTTGACTTTGCTCAGGCTCCCTGCCCAACAGCTGATGTGCAGGGTAGCGCAGCAGCAGCTGCCACTTTCCCACTTTTCCTCCAGCCTCCTGCCATTCCCAGAGAATCAATTCTAATAGTCGATATTTGTGTGTGCAGTATTTTTGGTATGGATTGATAAGAGAGCGGTGGGGAGGGTGTTTAGAGGGTGCTCCCCACTTTATGTGATTTCACTTATGTGCATGGGGCCACTGAACAGAACCCCATGTAAGTGGGGAGTCACCTGTAAATACAAAATTATAAAAATAAACATAATTGTTTAATACAAAAACAAAACCATGGGTGAAAAGTATTTATTACAAACAGTCTTGTTAACCAACCAAACAGATGCTCTTCAATGCTATTGCTTCCACTTTCAACCGGAGTTTTTAAACAACAAAACTTCCTACAGAACCCTCAGAGAACATTTATGCTACTACTGAAGGCCATAATGTGAGCACAGCTAATCCTCATTTTCAACCTAACCATTCCCTTCACATAAAAACAGGTGCTTAGTTGTTCATTCACATTTTTAGCATGACCAACTACAAATCTCAATGGGTAGCCAAACTTAATTCACAGTCAATTCAACTTGTAATTGGGTTCTCTAACAGAAAGAAAATACATGCAAATAAGCTCTGCACTACTTATCCACAGCTATCAAATATCGGACCTAATAATGAACACTTAATATTTCTGAAAAATCCTCAGTTTAAGCTCCAATAAATTTCTAGGAAGGGCAGATTCCTAGTTATGAGTCAAGCAATGGAATACTTTATAAACACCCTGGTTCCATGGCACAAAAGTGAGCCAGTCAGCAAAATACTCTTGCTAAATCTTGGTGTGCAAGACAGAACATGAGGAAGAAGGAAATTTCTTCAGTACACTGGACACAAACCACTGTATATGTCTTGATAAAGTCTCACAAATAACCCCACAAAAATTGCAAGCCAACTTGCTTGCCTCTACATGGCAGTATAAGTAATCTGTGATCTATCAACAGCCTGAGAAAACACAGAACGACATTCTGATCCAGATTATGGAAGCCTTCTTACCTGTTCACACAAAGGGAAATTGTATTTGCCACATAGACTTTCTACAAATGTAGGACAATACTTAAAAAGGCTAAAACAAAAACACATTATAAACTCCACAAACTTGACAAAAACTACTGTGTTTTGTATGAGTTTCACATGGATGTGGAAATGATCAATGAGTGGCCTATAAACTGGTTAGATAAATAAGATGAAACCAGTGTCTTTAAAAAAAAACACAAGAAAAAACTGAACTAGATTACATAGTTGTTTAGGATTGCCATATGTCCGGAATATTTTTGTGATTTCTGTCTGGATTTTCACTCTTTGGAATATTGCACCCCTATTGTTGTTGTTATTGTTACTTTAAAAAAGAGTGCCTCTGAGCATACTCTAAACCTTGGAATTTGTTTCTGGTCCTAAACAAAGCTGAGCTTCCAATTCTTCCATGCAAAAATACATTCCTGGTTACCTTTCTTTATTTTAGCAGTCTTAAGCTAGTGAAGAAACTATTTTGGTACTGTTTTAACAATTCAAAGTACAAAACCATTCCTGACAATCAGCCAAAGATCTGTAAGTAGCTCGAGTGGGGCTTTGGGAAAGAGGCTCTAGGTCCTATAGCCTTCCTCAGTTATTCCCAAAGCTGGAAAAACGTTAACTAGGCTTTGCAAAGGAGGCAGGATTTGGGTTGTTTAAGAGCAGGTTTGATATTACTGGGGTTAGTTTTGTTTGGCCTCATGTCAGAGTCATGCATAAAACAGCATGTGGGAGGGTATAATTCAATACAACATGATGCATTTTTTGTGCATTACTGTGAGAGACAAAAACCCTGTTCAAAGAGGTGAGGGCATACAGTAGTACCTCGGGTTACAGACACTTCAGGTTACAGATGCTTCAGGTTACAGACTCCGCTAACCCAGAAATAGTACCTCTGGTTAAGAACTTTGCTTCAGGATGAGAACAGAAATCATGCATTGCGGTGCGGCGGCGGCAGGAGGCCCCATTAGCTAAAGTGGTACCTCAGGTTAAGAACAGTTTCAGGTTAAAAATGGACCTCCAGAATGAATTAAGTTCTTAACCCGAGGTACCAGTGTACAAGCCTATATCTGGGTGTCAGTCTCATTGAACTCAATGGGTTTTACTTCTAAGTAGATATACACAGAAATGCACCGTATAGCACAAATCTAGAACAGGTTATTGGCAAGAGTTTTCTGGGCAACACAACTAAACACTGAAATGCTAATATCCAACAGTAACAGATTTATAAATGGAAATACGACTTCTTTGCTCTTGAAGGGAAGACTTCTGCCCAAGGGTCCCTATGCATGTGAAAGATTATATTCATGATCAACTGTGTATATTTTGAAATCTTGCCTATTGCTTATCTAATCACAGTTCTTGTCATGCCCTGCAGTTTTGTTAAGGACTGTGCTTGGATTTATATTTTTTTTGTACTGGTATTTTATTTCGCTATAGATAAAGAGAGCACAAATACATTCAAACTATATGCATGAAGGCTCTGCATTTGCCATCTCCATAGTACAGATTGTGCAGATAACCCAAGAAGAATCTGGTTTGATCAGGCCAAAGACTCATCTAAGACAGCATTATCCCCTCACAGGGGCCAACCAAATGCTTCACTTATACCAAATGCCTCCTTTCTGATCTGTTCTTGTTTACTTTTCATTAGCAGTTCAGATTGTTTGGGCAAACTGGACACTTTGCTATGCATTCAAAGGACTGCCACTTTTAATATGGAGTGGGAAGAAGTTCCTAATTATTATTTAACAGTTTTAAGGAAAGGAAGATTTGGGGAGCCACAGCTTCATAACTGCTCACATGTGGTGCAAAACTGACACACTCTCTTCCACGCAAAACATCTTGTCCTGTCTAGAATGGAGAAGCCCTCATTCAATGATTTTTTTAAAGGAGCATGCTCAAAACCCAGTGTCCAGTAAGCTACAACTATGCCAAAAGCCCCACACCTCATTAAAATGTAAGAAGGAAGGTTGAATTAATTAATTAATTAATCAGTGCAATTAAGGGGTTGATTAATGGCTCAATTCCAGATTAAAAGCAGAGCTCTGATTAATCAGAACCAGCCACCTGGGCTCCCTTGCCGCCACTTCCATAGTCTAATGCATATCTTCTAGGAACTAGCGGATGTCCCCTGTTCTGTTTCATTATTGTCCTTTGAGTTGATTCTGCCTCACATTCCACTCTGCATTTAATTCGGAGAATTTCTAAAATCAGCTTCAGAGTTGGCACACGGGCAGTTTCCTACAATTTTCAGTTTGCACCTTTTGGGGGCCTGACAGCTTAGCTAGACACATACTCACATTGATCAAGTCACATTACAAAAGGGAATCTGGATGCCATTTTCAGTAAGAAAAACAAAAGATGTGAACTGAAAACTGCAGCAAACTTCAGATGGGCAGCAGTCTGAATGAAGTCAGGAAATATATATACAGTGGTACCTTGGTTTAAGATCAGCTTCGTTTACGAACAATTTGGATTAAGAACGTGGCCAACCTGGAAGTAGGTGTTTTGGTTTGTGAACTTTGCCTTGGAATAAGAACATGTTTCACTTCCTGTTGAGTGTGTTCCATTTGTAAATTGAGTTCCCCGCTGCTATGGGAAAGCAGGCCTTGGTTTAAGAACGCTTTGGTTTAAGAATGGACTTCTGGAACGGATTAAGTTTGTAAACCAAGGTACCACTGTATATTTAAAAAGGTTATCACAGTGGATTTCTAATGCAATGTTTGCTCTGCAAACAAAATCATATATTTCCAACCAACAAAATCTGAGGCGGGGTGGGGGAGGGATTCAAATGTGAAGGATTTTGTAAGAATCCTTAGTTCCTCCATTGCCTGCTTCCTTCTTCACTATTACAAAGTTGCTTGAGAAAGAGCATGCTGGCTGCATGTGCTTGTTCTGCAGCACTCAGATGACAAACCAACTATGAACAATGCTCTGTGTATGCATCTCTTCTCTCAGTGGTAGGGCAAACTCATGCCAGTCAGGCTCAGAACTGAGTTTGGAAAATGGCACTGATTTCCTGAAAACTGAATAGCTCAAGCTCTTGCATTCCAAGAAAATTTGGATCTGTCCTCCTCTTCCGATGTCCTCAGGAGCACAATAGGTTCTGATCCATCTTGCAGCATCCTTTGCTTCCAAATCCTTTCTCACCCAGGCACCTATCTGCCTGTCTCACTCCAAACCTCGTTCCTCTTACCAAGCTTGTTCTAGCACTGGGATGGAGGAAGGGAGAGAGTGTGCCACTTATTCATCTTTGGATTAAAATAAAAGTTAGAGAATAACTTTTTTGCCATGAATGCTCACTTCATATTTGACCTGAGTATTAAGAGTCATTGAAGTTTGCATTTCCAAGCTGCGAAATACAAGTTTCAGTAGCATTAGTCATCCGTCTGCTGTAGGTAACAGGAAAAGCACATGAGAGATGAGGCAGACCTTTTATTGTTGTTAGCCACACTTGAGCACCATTTGTATGGAAAAGTAAGATACGACTGAGCTGATAAATGAAAGAATAGTTGGAGAAATTTGTCAAGATGCCTCCCAGCTTTTCCATCTGGGAGATGCCCTTTAGACGAGTGATCTGCACCCATTTAAAAAGAGCAGAAGAAGTCCCATTAATTTGAGGGTGGATTTGCTAATAGTGAAGAGTATCGATAACTGGGGGGCTTTCTTCTCAAACTTTAGTGCCTTTCTTTGTTCAGTACAACAAGTTTCTTTCCAAAGAGAATGTAAAGAACAGAAAACGACATTTAGGACAGGCAACACAAAAGCTTTGCATGCCTCATTTTCATAGCTGTCAACATTTCCCTTTTTTTAAGGGAAATTCCCTTATTCCAAATAGGATTCCTCGCAAGAAAAGGGAAAAGTTGACAGCTATGCTCATTTTCCATCACATTCCATCTTTCCCCCTTTATGTGCGATCAACAGTCTTCTGCGTTTGCAGAATATCCATTTTTTCTTCTTCTGCTAACAAATTTCAGGTATGTATCTTCAAGAACACCCTGCCCTCTATTTTTTCAATTTAGTGCTTGAACTGTCTGCAAAACAAATAGCTCTCTGAAACTTGGGAGCATGATATCATACCCTCTTTTTCCTGCCTTTTCTTCTCCCATAACTGAGAGCTCCCTGCCGCCAGCTCACTTTTCCTTTTCCTTTTCTTTTTTGACAGAGGGCTTTGCACGTTTGTTTCTCTTTCTAGAGACTCGAGAGAAACTTCTGGCTGTGATTACAAGTGAAAATGAATTTGCAGTCGTCACCCTCCTCATTTATCCACACCAATTCTGGCAGATGATACAAGTGAAAATGAATTTGCCATTTTCGCCTCCTTTACTTGTCCACACCAATAAACCATCACGTAATTTGGCACAGTTTGTTGCGACTGGCAGTTACTGCTTAGAAGACGATTGCAGCAGATGAAGATCATGTGGTTCGTTCAGCAAACTCTGCCTGTGGGTTTAGGTGTGTTTATGGAGCGGGATGTGTTTCCAGTGTGATCTCACCATTAACAAAAAAATATCGGAGAACTGCATGTCAAAATGTCTGCTCAGCAACACTTGTGGGCTAGGGACCTAATCCTGGAACAGCAAGGTTAAGGGATTCCCATGCAGGTGATCACAGAATTGGCAGTAGTTTGATTATACGCACTTACATTGCCTACAGTACTCTTTACTGCATGGGTGAGAACCCCTGGAAAGCCTCTCTATCCAACCCTTGGGACTCTCCTTAGGTCTCACCCCTTTCTTCCTGGTCACATACTTCACTGGCCCTGCCCTTCTCCTTCCCTCAGTGCTATTGCTTAGCTAGAACTGTGAAAATGCCTTTTGCTTACTTGAATGGAGAGGTGTACGTCTGTATATAAATCTCAGGTTGGAATGTAGCCTACAGTACGAAGGTCAGAGTCACAACCATTTCTGCACCCACTTTTGCTGGCACGAGGTCCTCAGGAAGTTCACCAGGAGGGAAAGCAGCCTTCAGGCTAAAAATGTTACCCTACTTCTAGTTTACTACAGTGGTACCTTGGTTTAAGAACAGTCCTGTTTACGAATAATTCGGTTTACGAACTCTGCAAAACTGGAAGTACTGTCCTGGTTTGCGAACTTTACCTCGGTCTAAGAATGGAATCCGAACGGTGGAAGGGCACCGGTGGCGGGAAGTGCAACTCAGTTTAAGAACGGTTTAAGTTTAGGAACAGACTTCCGGAACGGATTAAGTTCGTAAACTGATGTACCACTGTAATGAGAGAGAGAGGTGTCAACAAAATGAGTGGGGTTGTTTTTTTTTAATGCTTTGCTGTTGTATCAACAGCCTCTTGTCAAAGATGCAGCAAGTTAAGAATTACTTCAGGCTTATGCAGTACAGGGTGCAGGTCAGTATTTCACATACAGAGAAAATAATGTAGTTGTTGGGGCAAATTTCAAAATCTGGGAAGGATTATTTATAACTCATCCTCATTGTGCTTGGAGTTTTATAAACCAGGAGCTTAGTGGAGGATGATTTAGTATGGGTGAGGAAGTTGGGCATATAATTTAATAAAGGGAGATGTTGACAGATTTCAAATATTTACTAAGATGTTAGAAATAAGAAGGAAAACAATTATTTGCTGCAACTCATTCTTGATAGATGAAGGGACATGATAGGCTATAGAATAAAGAAAGATGGATTTAGGACACACATTCCTTCTTAGCTGTTAAAAAGTGAGACAAGAAAATGATGGAAATCATGGAATTTTCTATGGAAGTTTCAAAGAAAAAGATAAATAATCATTTGCTAGGATAATTTTGGTGAGCAGTGTGTATTCTGTGCTAAATCACTAAATCAAAATGCCATACCAAGGTCTTAAGCATTCTTTGGCAGCCTGCATAAATTATGTTAATTAGACACAGTAGTTTATTTTGCAGAATAAACTCTGCTTCCTCTAGTCATGGCTCCTTGACTACTGGAAAAATTCTTTGCTCTTTCTCCCACCCAGTCCTCTAATAATCACAGACATCTTCTAATCTATCTATATAACTTTAAAGGCTAGAAACTAGGTGTGAGCAGCGACCACAAGATTCACCTTCTATCTATAATTGTAGCATTTGGGATCTGCTTCGTGTAACTGCATTTAGATTCATTATTTGGGTCTAAATCTGATCTACTAAATCCAAAGCTCTGTTGCATCTCTATTGAATATAATAGGAATTTTAAAACAGTTATAACTTCCTTTTAACATAAGTGGATGGAATTTGCAGGCAAAGAAAAGAAAAGTCTCATCCTTGGTCTAGGGGTTATTGTTCATCATGTTTTTTTCTTGTCGCACCTGTCCATCAAATAAAAGGTCATGGGTGGAAGGTCATGATGAATGCATCCAACTTTTTTTTTGGGGGGGGGGGTAGAATATGATTCTTAAGGAGCTTAAGGAGTTCCTGATCTGCCTTGAGATGCCTTGTTAATGGTGCAATCGAACTCAAGAAGTTGAGATCATGACCCAAATCACTCTGATTTGCCTCATTATTCAGGCTGCACAGGGAGCCAATGCACTCCCCATTAGAAGCGGTCTTCTAAACAAACAAATAAACAAATAAGCAAACAAACAAACAAACAAACAGAAATTCTTAAGATTATGAATGAATCCAGTGCCAGTTATGGCATATATGCAATGTGTTCATAGCATCACAAACTATACACAAATCTGACTTTAAATGCTATGAACTCACTGGAGTTAGGCAGGTGATTCATTGAATCCCTTCAGATTCTGGGCTCTAAGACTTGAAACAGCAAGACCTTCCCTGATTAGAGTCCCCAGTCATGTGGCCAAGCTGTCCTTTGAAAAAAGCAAAGCCTCCAAAATAACCTCCTTTCCAAGCCTGCTGTTCATTTGGCCAGCTTGTCTGCTATTGCTTGGCTAAAGATTACAGGTTGAGCAGCATTCTAAAGAGCCAACATCACATTCCTGCCAAGGAACAAGACTCCCAACCAGTGAAAACTCCCAGGAGCCCATCAGCGCTCGTTGCTAAGCACGAGGGGAAGCCTGGTTAGCAAAGTCATCTCTATGCTTCTTTGAGAGTGCCTTCGATTTTCCACTCCAGCAGCTCCCTCTGCTCCTGGACACCCTCCTCCTGGTACAGAAGGCTTTTCCTAACAACCATGCATGAGGCCAAGTCTATCTAAGCAAACAATGGCCTTTATCAAGCTGCTGGTGCTTGCTCACACTGATATCAACAGACACTGTTTCTGAGCTGATTTTGAACACATGGAATAAATGTTGCTCTTTGAATTACATCTGCTGCTTTGAGATCTGCTCGAGTGCTGGAAGGTCCACCTGACCTGAACACAAATGTCCCACAGGCATAGGTAGGTTGGTTTTGGAAACTACAAAGTTATCAGATGCTCCAGATGCATCAGCTCTTGCATAACCTGCAGTTTGGATATCTAAAATTACAAGAGTAAGTCAGCATTAAATGGTTAGGCTGTTAGGGCCTTGATCCTAGAGGTGCTTCCAAGCTTGTGAAGCTTCTTGGCCATGCAAATGGCAACTTTCCTATTCTTGTACATCATCACAAGCAAAATGAGAAGGAGGGGGTGATGGCTTGCTAATGGAGTGGAAGGTGAAAAGGGTGCTTAGTTGATGCAATGTGTAGGAGGAGAAAGATGTGGGAAGTTATAATGGGGGTGGTCTGCATCTGGTAGGCAAAAGGTAGGGGGAGGCATGGACATGGGGTGCATGAAAATGGTACAAACAGGTGTAAAGCAGGGTTGCAGTATAAGTGGCTTCCCAAATGGGATTGTGAAGCTGAAAAAAGAGCTTAGTAGATACATAGGGTGGGGAGGGGAAGCTCTAGCAGGCAGCAGAACCATGGGCACAGCCGCTAATGTTCCTATTACTATGTAGTATTATTGTGTCATGGACCCTGATTGAGCCAGGGTCTCTTAGCTCAGGGAAAGGGAGCTGGGAGAATGACTTCAAAGCAGCACCAGAAAGAAGTAATAGCAGGAAATAAAAAGTGTGTATATATATATATATATATATATATATATATATATATATATACACACCTGTATATATATATATATATATATATATATATATATATATATATATATACAGGTGCAACTTGGTTTAAGAATGTTCAGGGAACATTCTAACCCTTCCCCAACCTCTGTTTCACGCCAAAGAAATGTTTTTAGGTTAATACATGCTGCACTGATACATTTTACCTTCTGTTCTGAACAATTACGTAGCACCACTGGAAGTCGCTTCTATCTATCAGTCGACTCAAGCATGCTGCACAAGTCCCACAAGGCTGTACCAATCTAATACAGATAGAAGTTAAGATGTTTTCCTGGAAACGGGGGGGGGGGGGGATGAACTTATTTCTCTTGCGCTTGCCAGGCCAAAAAGAGAGCGTGTTTCTGATGAAGCTGGCTCTGCCTGGATCCTTTCTGCCAGTGCTTTTTTTCTAGAAAAATAGGTGCCAGTACTCACCATGAAGCTATTACAGTAAATGTCACACTTTTTTTAGAGCACTGCTTCCTGCATACATGAGGAAATTTTACTTGTCTGAATGCCCAGGTTCTGTCTTCCACAGCCCACTTACAGGTTCTCCTTTTCCTTTGCATAAGAGCATCCAGCCCCGCCCCCTCACCCTGCCCTCCATTTTTCCATGAGTGCTGGAATGGAAGACAGAGATTTGACCTCAACAACTTTGACCTGAAGCACCCCCCCAAAAGGGGTAGATCACTGTCAGTTTTTGATTCTGTGAGTAGATCGCAGTCTTTTGGGAGTTGGATGCCCCTAGAATAATAGGTTCCTTGATGGAACCTATAATAGGTCATACCTTGGGTTACAGACGCTTCAGGTTGTGTTTTTTCGGGATGCGGACTGCTGAAACCCGGAAGTACCGGAACGGGTTACTTCCTGGTTTCGGCGGTCGCGCGTGCACAGAAGCACTAAATTGCACTTTGTGCATGCGCAGAAGCACCGAATCGCAACCCGCACGTGCGCAGACACGCCACTGCGGGTTGCCAATGTGCATCCTGGACAGATCACATTTGCAACCTGAGAGTCCACTGTATTACCTCTGATGCTGCTTCACCATGTGTGTTCTGCCTCTGACACGATTCCTATTGCTGCTTGTAACATCGTCTTTTGTGGCACAGTCTCAGAAACAGGAGCGTAAGAGTGCATAGAGCAACTAGTTATTGCTCACTCGTGGGTTTTTGTTTTAAAGCCCAAACATCTCCAGTGAGGATTAGGCCTGCAGATCCAGACTCCTTATGGACAGAACTCCACACATAGAACTTTCATTATGGAGAAAGGGGGGAAGAATAGTCACCCATTTCTGCTGCACCCCCCCAAAAAAGCCACTTGGGAGTCTCTAAAGAACAGCAAAGGAGGTGGTACAAAGGGGAAAGAGAGAAATCTTCCCTTTTCTTCCATTGGGAGCCTGTACTGAATCTCAGTCCTTTCTGCAGAAAGGGCAATTATGCATCCAACACATAATTTCATGGATGGTTGGAGGTGGATAGATGCCATGTCCTGTGCATTCAACAAGCATTAGAGTCATTATTTATTTTGTTCGTTGCCCTGATCATATCTATAAGGAGCTCAAAGAATCCTACATGGTTCTCCCCCGCCCTTTCATCCTCACAACAACCTGGTGATCTAGGTTAGACTGGGAGACGATGACTGGCCCAAGGTCACACAGTAAACATCATGGCTGGAGTGAGAATTTGAGTCTTGGTCTCACAGGTCCTAGTCCAACACTCTAACAGCTCACAACTTGACACATCCCGTCTTGAATTTAATAAGTGAATAAAAATAAACAAATTGAATTTTCATCACAAGAAACAGTTTGATAGCTGTTTAGAGAAGTCATTCTCTTCATAGCTGCATTCACTCACCCATGGATGGAGTCAGGTAGCATAGACTTAGGAGTGGGAAACAGGGATAGATGCATGTGACTGGCAGAAGGAGCCAATATCCTTGGGCTTAATCCAGTCCACTAGCAGTCCACTAAAGAAAGTGGTGCTGCACACAGATAATCCAAAATAATCTGGCTGGCCTGGGTTATTTATGGAAATCGATAATAATTTCTGAATCTGAAGGACCAGCTAGCCATATGCTTTTCATTGACCTTTGAATCCCATGCTCAAGGCCAGAACTGTGTCCACCAGGTGGCACAGATTTCCATGTAGGCGCATGGCTCTGTAAACATAGGGTGCACACTGTGCCCTGTGATTAACCCATCATTGCCTTTCATGTGAAGCCCGGCATTAGTGACAATAATTTTCTCATGCTGCAGAGATTGGCTTCTCACATCTGGCACGCTTTGCATTCTCTCCCTTGTGCCTGAGCGAGGGGGTGAATGTCAGCGATTGCACCGCTGGTTAGATCTGCACAAACACCGCTAATAACAGGTTTCCTGTTTGGGTAAATGAATAATAGGAATTAGGGGCCATGACACTGACTGCAGCGGCAGACTGTGGGGGTGGGTCTCAGCAGCTGGCATCTCATGTGGCGACGACATGCGCCAGCTCCCAGGGAGCAAAGCAATCACCTTGACTCCTTGCCCGCCAATCTCCCCAAAGACTCTTTCACTCTAAAGTTGCCACTCATTCCTTTCATCATCCACTGCTTGATTTCAAACAGAAGGGCTGGAGCGTGGAATACAAGATGTAGCTTATCAAAGCATCTCTGAGTCTTGCTTCCTTTCATTTGGACTCCTTTTGTTACTGGATATATTTCTTCATCCCAAGGGGGACCTGTGCTTGCGATAACTTAGAGGAAACATGGAGCTGTGCAGTTTTTATGACGTGATCGCTATCGTGTCTCACAAATTAAAAGCAGGCTCTGATGAGGTCAGTGCCTGGGCACAAGTCCCTCCACCCCCCCTCCCAGCAGAACAATTGCTGCCAGATCATGTCTGAATCCTGCTGCAGCACTTGGTGTATTAATATTTGTGACCACTATTGCTTATATGATTCTTTGCATTTCTGGAACAGATGCTAGTTATTAACATTAAAAGAAATCCAGAGCAGCTGGGGAATCCCAGCCAGGTGGGTGGGGTATAAATAAATTATCATCATCATCATCATCATCATCATCATCATCATCATTAGCCAGTTCTTGCTTGTACCTAAAGTGCTTTGTCATTCTTTAAAAGATGTACAGTGCAATTCCACATACAGTGGTACCTTGGGTTAAGCACTTAATTCATTCCGGAGGTTTGTTCTTAACCTGAAACTGTTCTTAACCTGAAGCACCACTTTAGCTAATGGGGCCTCCTGCTGCTGCTGCGCTGCCGGAGCACGATTTCTGTTCTCATCCTGAAGCAAAGTTCTTAACCTGAAGCATTATTTCTGGGTTAGCGGAGTCTGTAACCTGAAGCGTATGTAACCTGAAGCGTATGTTACCCGAGGTACCACTGTATGTTTATTCAGAAGTAAAACCCAATGAATTCCATGGAACCTACTCCCTAGCAAGCAGGATTGCAGCCTCAGTCTCAAACCAGAAACAAGCCAAGTGAAACACATTTCTATTAGATAGCATATCAGACGAAATAGGCCAAGAAAGTGACCCATCTCATACTGTTTCCACCAGTGGCCAATTCAAAATAAGTTAGAGGAAGTATGTGCCACCATAGGGCAGAGATAGACATTGTTCTCTAGTTTCTGATGACTGATTTATGCTTTTGAAATGAGGGGATTATGTTTGCATCATTTTATAAATACTGGGGGCTGCAATCTTTAATCAGCTTAAATGGCAGATTAGTCAGCTAGCACTGTAGTTGGAAAGGGCAGATTTTAATTGTCAGGGTTACAAATTAATGACGCCCTTGTTCATCATTTGAGGCTATCTTGGTTCTGGTATGCTATTGTAACAGCAAAGGGGAAAATTATTAAAGCTGGCCTTTACTTCTAACAATGAGTGATAGTTTTTGTTTATTAAACTGTAAATGATCTCAAACTTCATTCAAGATCTCAAAAGGCATCTGTTTGTGGGGTTTGGTAATGAGCAAATTCATTTACATCCAATCAATTAATTGATTGGGCAATCAGTTAAAAGGCAGGTGATTAATCGACCAAAATGCTTTAATTCATTGACAGCCTTCATTCATTGCCACTCATCTCCTATTTTAGCCTTTCGTGACCCTGGCTATATTTCTATCTCTGAACAATATTCTTGATGAAATGTCTGGTTGTTAATTTCACACGATGCCTTGTAATTTTAGGAGGAGATGAATTGTGCCTGCTGCTTTGTGCAAGTTTCCTCACAAATGCAAGTCCCTGCCCTGAGGGAATTACAACCCCTACTTCAAGACGAGAGATACAATAAAGCAACTGAGGAAAGGGGTGCAGGGGGTGAAATATTTATTTGGTGTGGAATATAGGAAGCTGCCTTAGCAACTGAATTGATCCATCTAGCTGACCTTTTTATTCATATTTTTATTCTTTTTTTTCAGTCTTGCTGTATGGCTTTGGAAACTCAGGTAATCAATGCACAGCTGAGACAGGTTTCTGTATGCAGAAGTATGTGGGTGTCTTTGCTGGGCTTTCCCTTAACTCTCACCAGCCCTTGTGTTTCAGGAGCTTCCCAAAACTCAGGCTCCATCACCAACCTTTCTCTCAATAGGAGACTTGTTGTTGGCATCTGTCTGTCTCGAGAGACAATGGAGTGTGCCTCTGAGGGTAAAGTAAACCTCTGTGTTAGCAGCACTGAAATGAACTCTCTGAGACACAACCCTGGGCAGTGCTTAAGGAGGTCCTGGGCTGCCCTGACAACGACAACAAGACTTCCCCTCTTGGCCTCAGCGATGTGGTCCAAAGGAAAGCAGAGCAACATGTTTGGCACCAGCTTGGCTGCCGGAATTGCCAGAAGGAGATGTGCAAGGCACCATCCAACCATCTTAAGGAATCCCCTCCAAATGGGTGTAGTTACACCTTACTGAGGAGTAAGGGTTTACTCCTTAGCCTTTTCTTTTGAAGATATCCTGCAAGGCAGTGGAGGTTTAGGATTGGAGTTACCTTCTCCTAGATGGGCTACCTTCCCAGATTTATGAACCCCATCTGTCCCTCACTTCCCTCCACAGCACATGCACAAATCACCTTCTTGACCATTGGATCCACTACTGGTCTCTTCTGCTCAATCTGCTGTCTTCACATGCAATTCTAGTTCACTAATTCCAAAGTCCTGATTCACTGAGGGCTTGAGACCCATTGGCTACCCTCACCTGGTTTAACCAGCTATGAAGTCATTCTTAGGGTGTGACCACTATCACATGCTGACAGCTTCTAGGAGCCACAGGTGAGAGCTGAGTGCAGGGTGGGGACCAAAGGTGGACAAACTACCCCAGAAGGAACACAACATGTCTCCCACCAGACGCACCACCCCTCTTCTAACACAGCATACACTCATTCAATAGGAGAAGGGTAGCTTTAAACTGTTGTACAAAAAACCCAAATCAGCTGTATGGGTGAAGTGTTGAAGAAAGCAAGACTAAGGAGAAAACTTGTGGGGAAGTTCCAGGGCAGCATAGAGAAATTTGCATCACTATTGCCCATGGTCTCCCTTTATAGTCTCTAAATAAGCAAAGAGCCATAAGTAAGACCTGTCCCCTTCTCTCCTCCCGGGACTTCCAGTCAGATTGATGGCTGTGTTTAGTCCACTGTTTCTTCCCCTGCTCAGTAACTCTCAGGGTTGTTTTTTTAAAGTCAAAGTTGTTAGTAAACCCATAAATATCTCCCATCACCAGAAGCCACTTTGCTTTGCCTTGGCCTAGGAAAGTTGCTGTGGCCCATGTCTCCTCACGCAGTGCAATGCTTTTATTGGTCCTGAGGGATGGGCAGGCAATTCAGCCGCCGTAAATTCCTGTCACGTCAAGCTAACGTCTTCACATCATTCAAACACAAAGTCTACTTACTCCAAAGAAATATGGGAGGTGAAATGAGTCCGCAGGTACCCGAACAGGAAGACTCGCTGAATAATTAGGTACACTTCTTGAAGCAGGGGGATGGGGGTGGGGAAGCAGAGAGACCTGTCAGTCTCTGAGCAAGGAAACACAGTGAGATTTGTGAACACAAAAACAATTGCACCTCAGAGGCCACTCAGGTTCTTCAATCGGAAAGCCTTATGTGCGAGCTTCTTTTAGAAAGTGCAACTAGCACCAGTGTGCTCAGTGGAGAACTAGTGAGGCCCATTACATAATTTAGCATGACAGAAGTCATAAAGAATGAAGAGGGGGGCAAGCAGAATATAGGGGATATGTGATAAGGACAGAGAGCTGTGATTGGCTGCCCTCAAGGTGATGGTCCTGAGGTGATGGTCAAAATGGCACCCCATCCTCATTCAATATTTTGTGGAAAGCTCTCTCCTGGGAGGCTCGCCTGGCACCTTCATTGTGTATCTTTAGGCACCCAGCAAAACGGTTTCTCTAAAATCAGGTCTTTGGCTGATTAAACATTCCATGGCCTTTTAAATGTGTTTGCAGAAGGGGAGTTATTGTTTTTGTGTTTGCAGAAGGGGAGTTATTGTTTTTGTGTTTGCAGAAGGGGAGTTATTGTTTTTGTTTTTTGATGATGTATTTTGCCTTCTCGTATTGTATTTTTATGTGGTCAACTGCCCTGTGATCTTTGGTTGAAGGGTGGTATGCACTGGTCAAGCTACATTAATGGAAGACAGGGGATGGTTATCTTTCACTAAACCACAACAATGAATAAACAAGGGCCAGAGGGTGAAGTTAGCAGCCTTAGGGAAAACTCCTTGTAGGAAAGGTGGGGTATTGATTTAATAAATGAATGAATGAATGATTTGTTTAGTAAAAAAAAAAAATACTGTCAAATAATTCACATGAATTTCAGAGGTCAATGAGAGGATGAATGAGAGCAAGCAGCTGACAGTAAACAACTTTGGTGCCTGCATTTACAGACTTTGGCCTAGTGAACACATTTAGAGGCCGATGATGCAACTGGGGAGCTGCAGAATATATTTGACTTGAATTTCAGCTGGGCAATATGAGCTGGTCAAATTCATTTTAAGGATCAAATAACTGCAAACTTTGGTGCCATCACTGGTCCCAGGGAACATGAAACTCACCGCAACTGATTAATGCAAGTTTACATCTGGGATTGCAACTTTGCCTTAAGATGGGGTGATAACGTTATGGCTTGGGGATTCTACCTCATTAAAAGTCCTGCATTTTCCAGTGTTTCTATATTATGATTTTCTGAGGATGAGATGATTTTATATCCTATGCCTATGTAGCTCCCCACCCCACCAACAAAATAAAATTAATGAGTCATTGAGTAGAGTTGCCAACTTCTTATTGACAGTCTCATGGACGTTTAACACTGTATGTTGAGCAGAAATGTTATGATGTTGAAAACTTCACCTGCTGAATTTCTTCCTGTTAGGCAGCTGTTAAAGGCACTGGGACCTTGCTGGATAAAAGGAAATGATGAACACAGTGACATCAAATGGGGGAGCCTTTTGAGTGGTCGCGTGCAGCCCCAAGGATCCCAGTGCGACTCCTGGTAGTTCGGGCTGGCTTCATCCTCCCCAGGCTGGATACCTGGAGGTCCCCGCCTACCTCAGCCAATTGTCCAATCCCACCTGGGGAGGCAGGCGTTGCCAGGGGATTGGCCAGGTAAGGGGAGGGACCGTCCTGCCCACACAACAGAAGTTGAATCTTACCTGCAAAGTGGCAGTCAGCTCCAGAGCTTCTCCCTCCCTCAGTTAAGTCTTCTTTTGCAGGTTAACTTCTTCTTCACAGGTACACAGGCGCTGCTACATCAGGGTCACTGTTGAAGGGCCAGAAAGAATTTTCCTGCATTGGCAGGTTTTGCCTTTCCCGTAGCAAAATGTCACAACTTTGGCAGTTTCAGGCCTTGGGCGGAATCCTTTAGTCTATCTTCCTAAATGGGGGGGGGGGGGCGTGAAGCAGTGATCCATGCCCCCCTTGTGGTGGTGATCCCAGGGTTCCCCTGGGTCTTGAGGGGAGGCATTGGTCATATGCTGAGAGGTTGTCATTGCTCTCCCTTCCAACGGTGGCAAAACGGGGGGTGGGCTCTCTGCTTGAACATATGCTCTCCAGAGCCAGCCCAACCTCCACACATTCTGGATAACCCTGAAGTCTCCCAGATCCCTGGCTGGGGACTGGGATGGATAAATGCCCAATGCCTGAGCCAAGGTCTCCCTAAATCTGAAACTTAATAAAGTTGTGGCCAATTTTAATCCCATAGCACGTTGTCTTGAGTCATTATTCCGCTTGGGGGTCGCCTGGGGTTGGGGGGACTCCGCCTGTCCACGCAATTCTATTTCTGGGTTGCTTCATAAGACTCTGTCTTGGCTCCAGATATGGTTTCACTCAGCACAAGACTTGCTTTGGAATAGGATTGCCAACTTCCCAACAGGCTCCTGTAGATGTGTCTTTAACAGCTGGCACTTGACTTGCAGGAATAAACAATGCAAAGCTTCTCATGATGTAGAGATGGCTGTTGTGATCACTAGCTAATTGCTACCAACCAAGGTGCTGTTAAGCACATAGCTGCAGAGGGCAGTTGGGAAGTTGGCAAACCTGCTTCGGGACTGTTGCTAGAAGCAAAACGGAATGTAAAGTCTGCACAAACAAGCCACAACGGCCTACATTCTTGTACCATGCTCTGCCTCTCTGCCCTTCCCAGTCATGGTTCACCTCTCTGCTCCTTTCATGCCACACAAAAATGGCACTTGCAATAATAACATGCTTGATTTCTTCCGAAGTACCGAGACGTGGCGATTCACATGGGAGAGCTGAGTGAGTTGCTTGCCTCACTACTGACATCTGTCCAAGAGGGGAAATTAGAGTTCAAATAAAAAATGAGCTCGTTAGAAAAGGGGCAGGAACGCGCGCTTTTAGGCAAACTCCAGAATGCTAGAGGGCGGGCCTTGGGGTTTCTTCATGGATGGAAACTGGAATTTGGGTGCACCGAGAGTGTGACCCAGAACTACTCATTTGTATAAAAGGGTAGAAAGGCCTCTGAGGTTGGGCTCACAATATATTTGCAGCTTATGCGTGGAGAGTAATTTATTTCCCTCTCGGACTTCCTGACTGCAGTTAAAAGAGTTCATATAGCCATAAAGCCAAATGATGGCATAGTAACCTTTGACGCTATGCAACCAAAGGCAAGCAGTGAATATCTCTCACGAGAACTGGGAGAAAACGTGTTTCACAAATAAAATATACTATGTATTCATTTTCTCCCTCCGTTGGTGTGAACAGGTCATTGCTTTCTGACTGCTTCCTAGAGTTCTGCTTATTCTTTCTCCAGTAAATGCAACTTCTCTGACACATTGTGACTCCTTCCAAGCCAAAACAAGAGCAGAAAGCAAACCACAAAACTAGGAAAGATGCCCATAACATCTTGCTTGAAGTAACATCTTGCCCAATGAAGAGTTCTGGAGAATTTGGAAGCCCACTCACTGTGTTTGTGACATTTTGAATGGACCTAATACAGTTACTGCCCAATGGCGGATTTCCCCTTATGGACCAACACAATGACCTTTGCTCACTTCTGATCCCATAAACGTTGACCTTTCAGACAACATGTGCATTGTTAAAGTTCTAAATTTAATATACATAAAATGCTGTGTTTGCATGAATTGCATTTGAAATGCTGTAAAGAGAAATTTGGGTTAAGCTAGACCACAGGTTCCACTAAGGGTAAAAGTGGAAGGTTGATGCTTTTCCATTTCCAATGTGGTAAACTACCTGATCACTTCACCCAGAAACCCAAGTTGCTACTCTCATAGCAGGAGAGGAAATTTGAGAAGTCAGAGATGGCTAGTAGCAGAAGCTGCAAAAAAGCTCTGCCACGATGAACAAGCTTAGGATCTCAACCTGGGATCAAATAACATTTACTGAAGTGCATAAAAGACTGACCAACTTTTCTTGAGTGCAATGTGTTATTTTGTATTGTGTTCCTTTTAAAACTTATTGTAACTAGTTTTAAGACTGTTCCGCAGTAAAACTCTGAAGTCCTTCTTGACCTGGAAAGCTCATTTATTTCTATACAAGGTCCAGGTCAAGAATTCTGCTGAACAACTCTTTAACATATGTTTGGTAAATTGCCTTTACCAGTACAGAATTACTGTACTGATGCATAGGTCAAAGGCACAAAGAAAATAATAGTTTGATGCATTTTCATTCAACATAGGACTCTGCCACTATGGATTCTGTCTCAGTCCCTTCTCTAATGGGAAGATGATGGTAGATGTGTTAAAGACATAGTGAGGTCCCTTGGATCATGAGACACTTCCTAAATAGGTGTAAATTCTGAGCTTGTCTTGGATGTGGTCTCCTTCAAGTGCAGGTGGTGACCATTTTGTTCACATCCGACTGATGTGTGACTGCAATGAGCACATCTTTTTTGACCCCAGAAGGTGGTGGTGCTGTGGCAGAACAGGCTTCCATGAGACTGATGACATCCGCAATGACCTGGAATGCAAGCCAGGGGAAATGGGGAGTTGCCTGTATAGCAATGTGATAAGATTAAAGGGCTATATGCAATAACACTTGATAGGTAATTTAGAAATAAAAATATTTCATTAACTAGAGAGCAGATTCAATCACAGAATGGTACACTTTCTCTCTGTCATAGGAAACGGGCCATGAAATGTACCAGTTTGGTTTAACATGGTTTGCCATGCCCGACCTAAGACCCCTACACACTGAAAGCAGGAACACATATTACTGCCCCAATAGCATCATGAGCACACAAAGGCTAGCTCTGTTGATAGAGCACGAGGTGCTTAATCACAGGGTTGTGGGATTCAGCCCCACGTTGGGTGAAAGATTCCTGTATTGCAGCAAGTTGGACTTACTTAGATGATCCTCATGGTTCATTCCAACTCTGCAATTCCATTCCATCCCAATTCATGGTGTGAATGTGCAATAAAAAGGAAGTCTGGAACCTCCCCACAATACATTGCAAGAAAATAGGGATGCTTCCAGAAGAGGTAGCCTTCAGCCTTCAATACTCAACCCCGCCCCCTTGTAGATTGCAGTACAGCACACACAATGCATTTGTGTGTTTTCTCCAGCTCCATGAGAAGGCTTTGTCTGGTAGGGATGGGCAAAGACAAAGCGTAATGATGCAGGTGATAGGGTCATTTACTGGCTGAGCCAAGAATTTAACCTAGATGACCTAAGTCCAATATCCCTCCTCTCCTCTGTTTCTGTCTGCATTCTTCATCTGCAGAGTATGCTTCCTTTTCTATTCCGGACATTAAAGGAAGGTGTCACTTTGTGGGATTTAATGGTCTTTAATTATTGCATTGCTGTGAACAGTTCATCTTCTCCAGTGAGTTATTTTTACCCAACCTCATCACCATTATGCTGAAGTTAGGCATGAAATATTTTTCTTCTCTCTGCATGCCCGTGGGAATTTCACAGCAGTTTTTCATGATGCATTGCTGAACCATAAGCAGGGTTGTCCTTGGCTGGTTGTCAGCTGCAGCCTAAGACCCATCCCAGTGATGATTATGCGACGGCAGAGTCTCCGATCTCACCCCTTCTCACCCTGTGTAGCCCAAACACAACAACCCCTTGACACGTTTCGTGATGCTCGCTTTGACCTGTGTCATCCTTGCTTCACATCAGTGCAGGATGCAGTTGCCGCAACCATTAAAGAGCTGTAAAGAAATCCATGCACCGCAAATGGACAAACTTGTTGTCCATCTGAAAAAATCCTTTTGGGTCAGGGTAAAACTATCAATATCAGTAAGATATCTACAATTGTGACTGCTGCCCATTGGGAATGGGAGGGTTGAAGACAGACAGCCCAACAGTAAGTAGAGCTGGAACCCACGAGAGACAGAGCCAACAAGAGTAACAAAGAGACTAGAGAAAGGGAAGTTGACAGCCAGTACAGGCAGGTGGGAGTTGGCTGATGGCAAATGGAAGATGCAGGGCTTTGCCTTAATGGACTAGCCTCCTCTGGATATTTGTGATTCTGGCATGACATTTATCTTGTCTCAATTCTCCCCAATTTCCTTTCTCTACAGAAGAAACCAAACAATGGGAAAAGTGAAAATTTTGCAGGCCTTAGAAAAATGGAGTTTGGCCCCATGTCTTTTAGTCTGCTATCATTTTTTCCCCTTTGTTTTTTTTTTTGTTTTTACTGAAATGATAAAGGAAATCACAGTAGATTATCTCTTTTCTGTCACCCTCCACTGCTAATACTTCTGCTCACAGAGGCAGCAGTGTATGCTCAAGTTCAAGTGCAACTTTCATTCATGTATGTGGATCTGCCTTTTGTGTGGAGCTGATGTATGGAAACATTTTACTATATGCTCAGCAGGTGGCAGCAAGGAAATTAGGCTTCTGTTGGTTTTGTTTTGAAACCTCGTGCAGCAAGAATGATCCTATGTAGCTAAACTATAACATAATGCCATTATACAATCTCTAGTATAACAGTACTTGGAATACTGTGCCATGTTCTGGTCGCCTCGCCTCAGGAAGGAGCTGGAAAAGGTTCTGAAAAGGAAAACCAGAATAAGGGGTTGGAACAACTTTCCTATAAAGAAATCTATAAACAATTGGGTTTAAGGTGAGTAGGGAGGGGACATAACAATGATGTGCAAAAATAGACATAGTGTGGACAGAGGCAGGTTTTTCTTCCTCTCTCATAATGCTAGACTTCATATTTTAAATATATATATAATTTTATTACATTTTCTGTTTTACAATTTAAAATACTCATTTAAACATCCTTAAAATATCAATGATTTTCCTTCTTCTCTTTCCATGATTCATTTTGCATATCATAAATCCCTGCATATTTTGCATATACTAAACCATTCAGTATTCCATTATTGTATCCATCAAAACTTATTTACACTGTTGAATTTATCTTAATGCTGCCATCGTTTTCAGGTGTACACAATTCCCCCCCATATATTCAGTAAACGTTTTCTAATCTTCTCTCAACGTATGTTCTTCTTGTTCTCTTATTCTGTATGTTAAGTCTGCAAGCTGCGCATATTCTGTCAGCTTAAGTTGCCGTTCTTCTTTAGTTGGGACCTTGCTCGTTTTCCATTTTTTTAGAGCCATCTAATGAAGCTGGATGATGGAAGAGTCAGGAGAGACCAAAGAAACGACTTTTTTCCCCACACAGTGCATTACTGGTCCACTATCATTCCACGGGGATGATAGTGATCATCATCAACTTGGATGACCACAAAGAGGATTTGACAAATCCATGGAGGATAAAGCTATCAATGACCTCTAGCCATAAAGGCTAAGCTCTGTTTTCATGGTCATTGAATACAAGTTGCTGGGAATGTCAGGTGGGGAGAGTGCCACTGCACTCCGGTCTTGCTTGTGGGCTTCTCATAGGCATCTGGTTGGCCACTGTGAGAACAGGATCCTGGACTAGATAGGGCTTTTCTTACATTCTTAACCAAATGGGTTTTGCAGGCTATACAGTTCAGTTGCTTTCTAGTTGCCTCCCCACCCTCATCCTTTTGATAAGTGGGCTCACCATTTTGGCTTCTTCAGTATTGGAATTAGGAATGCAGGAAGGTGCTTTATGGCAGGTCAGATTTACCCATCTAGCCCACTGCAGTCTACAATGACTGGCAGTGGCCCTGCAACTGAGACAAACCTTCCCATTGCCTGGTACCTGAATGCTGTTAACAGGAGATGCTGCTGGGTATTGGTGGCTTTTCCTGATGTCTTCCGTTCATGATTAACTTCAACTTATTACAAAATATTCCATTTTTCACCACCTCATTCTGCCTTCCAGGAACATTTGTTCCATGGCTCTTCCATCAGGGCTAGCAGAGCACTCTCGTCCTGGCCTCCACCTCCTTTTTCTGCAAACACATTTGGAGCCGCCAGGAAGAGAAGTATTGGATGGAGAATCACGCTGCCTTTAGGGGAGCTATTGCCAGTAAATGTATTTTTTTGTGGGGGGAGGGCTGGATATGTAATCTCATGGTTGTTTCTGCCAGACAGCTGAGGGAGTGCAGCACTGGAAACAACCCTATCCCTCTTTAGCGATCAGTATTGGTCATGGAGCGCTGGAGATCCTTGTTTTTGTAAATGTATATGGTGCCCTGAAGGTGTTTCCCTGTTTCTCTTCTACAGTATCTCAGATTGAGTCCTTAGTTCCGGGCCATAAGCCCGGGAAAGTGTTGCTTGTGGTTTCTTCGGTCCCACACAAGCCATGAATGATAAGTGCTATGGGAAGGGGCCTGTTGGCCACCCAGTGCTGTAAATTTATTATAGGGCAATAAAATATGAAATAGCAAAGGCACCTTAGGAAACAAGTTTGCTTTAGAGAAACTCCTTTCCTTTGTCTCATAATGGTTGGACTTTGTATGTGGACTCCATTTATAACGTTTATTAATGACTGCTTAATAGCAGCCTACAAGAAGGCATGGGCATGTAGAGCATATTTTCTAGATGGATGTAAGCATGCCAGGAGCTAACCATTGGTCCTGGCTGTGAATAATAATCAACAGCAAATTAAACTCTGCTGCCAAATAGCAATTTATTAATAGTTGGTGTGCAAATATCGGGCGTGGGGAAACATTTCTGGCTCCATGGGCCATATCATTATTAGAATTGGCCTTGCAGGCCAAATCTGACAGATGGGTGGGGTCACCCAACTGCCAGTCACCTGATGTCATGATGCTATCAGCTGCAAAGTGCTTAAAGTCCTGAAGTTGCTAAAATAACTGAATCGGGAAGGGGTTTGTATTGAAAGCCTCACTAAAAGAAGTCTCTCTCCCCCCCCCCCCCTGAATTTGTTTTAGCAGCTGACTGGGAATTAGGAAAGGGTTTGCATAGAATCCTGCTGCACTGTGCAGGATATAATCCTCTGCTGGTTTGGCTATGTGCCTCTTCTCTACTGGGATTTAATCCCACCATTCTACACATCAGTAGACATCGCAGGTGGGCATGGTTTTGGGAAAATGTGCGGCAATATGGTATGATTAAATAATACAATTCAGGGTAAAGGTAAAGGTACCCCTGACCATTAGGTCCAGTCGTGACCAACTCTGGGGTTGTGCTCTCATCTTGCTCTATAGGCGGAGGGAGCCGGCGTTTGTCCACAGACAGCTACCGGGTCATGTAGCCAGCATGACTAAGCCGCTTCTGGCGAACCAGAGCAGCACACGGAAACGCCGTTTACCTTCCCACAGGAGCAGTACCTATTTATCTACTTGCACTTTGATGGGCTATTGAACTGCTAGGTGGGCAGGAGCTGGGACCGAGCAATGGGAGCTCACCCCGTTGCAGGGATTCAAACCACCGACCTTCTGATTGGCAAGCCCTAGGTTCTGTGGTTTAGACCACAGGGCCACCCACGTCCCTTCACAATTCAGGGTAACTCCGCGCAATTTAATATGGTGGAACATCTTCCCAATATAAGGCAAGACTAAAATACTTGAGGCTTTTTTTTTTTTTAAAAAAAGACAACTGTGGGAAGACATGATCAAAGTTTATAAATGCAAGGGAAATTGTGATGACACCTTTAGAAATATGTCAGATCCAGGATAAATTTCATTTCTAGCACCTGGAGCTCTCTTTCACCACCACCACCCTTTTCTACCTTAAAAAGGGGGATTAGACAGATGTATAGCTGCCTCTATGTGAGGCAGTAGCCATGATGACTACATGGAATGCCATATTCAGAAGCACTATGCCACTGTTTGCCAACTGCTGGGTGGGGTGGTAGCAACAGGTATCCAAGTGAAAGACAAAAACAAAAAAAAGTGCCAAGTAAAGCAGTTTTGCTCACTTCCAAAATGTGTTGCCCCTCTAATCTGGAAACCCTCAGTGTCAAGCTGGCTAGACCTTAACGATTACAGCACATGTCAGTCAGATATATCACAGTAGTCTACCCCTAAGATAACTCCTGTATGAGTTCACACAGTGAATGTCAGGTCTGAGTCATTCCTATCATTCAGGATAGACCCTCCACACAATTTCATCCCAAGGGGATCCACAGCAGTGCTTTGGTATTCATATGAAAGACCCAAACTGAGTAAAGCTGATTGCCTGAAATGTTCTTGCAGCATACTCATAGTGCTGATGACCTCCTACACGATCACTTTCTGAGGTTTTGAATCCGATCTCCAACCAAGTTCACTTAGAGCTACACCTCGTTCATGCCAATAGGACTTATTTCCAAGTAAGTATTCATAGGAATGCAGCCTTTACCTCCATTCCCTCTCAATTGCTTCCAGAGCAAACTTAATGAAGCTTATGAAAAGAGCAAGCTACATTTTTAATGCTGCTTGCACCTTCCCTAAAGAACCTGCAGCTATCAAGTCAATCATACGTGAAGATCAGAATCTAGCTTCCTCTCCCTTAGCTGTGTCATCTCTGAAAGGATATAATGATGATTAAATGATATCCTTTTTTTGCTCAAAACATAAGCAAATGTGATTCAAAAAACACATAGGGACCAGATGCATCCAGTTAGAAGGGGTTATTTTTGAAGTTAAATAATTACTTTTCTGATTATGATGCCATTTCAAATGCATTTCCAAGGACAGATTCATATATTTATATTTAAAGCTTTGCATATATATGTATGCTGAAAATAAAAGTGGCTCTTGCATATACATATGCATGTATTTATATTGTGTATTTATATCTCTCGGTGCACTAGAGATTAAGGGCTTGAAATCGATCCTCCTTCTGAGGCCTACGTTTTCCTGGCCATTGCAATTTTCGTGTGTTGGTGTTTTCAAACAAGCAGCAACACCCCCCTCCATCCCCATCCCAATACGCAAATTGTCTTGAATATGTCGAGCAACACTTAAATATGTACGCAGTGTAGAACATTTGCAATATGATAATGTTACAGCCTCAGTTGAGCATTTTACAGTTAAAACGAAAGAGAGAAGGTGTTTGAGAACCTTCTCTCTCTCTCTCGCTCTCTCTCTCTCTCCCCCCCCTTCCCTCTTCAGTGATTTACCTGACTTGTTCAGATTTCCATAGTTCAGTTAGCCAAATGGCTCAGCTTCTATGAAATATTGAGGTTTTTATCGCACTCAATAAAAACTGCAATCCTATGCCCACTTTCCTGGAAGTTAGCCCCATTGAATTCTATGGGGCTTACTTCTAAGTAGACATGGAGAGGATTGCACATATCTGCATCTACCCTGAAACAAGCTTTTCTTGCACCAAAACCAACCTAACCAACCTTGGAGTCTGGACAAAAGCCACCCATTTCATAGTCTACTCTTAGGGAAAACAAGACTGATGTGCATTAAATAGGTTTCGTATTTCTGTCTGCAAGTTGCCTTGAGCTTTTTAAGAAAAGAAGCATGTGAATGTAGTGACTAAGTGGCAGCACAGGCACCCGGAATTAAGGGCCATCCCTAGTAAACGGGGACACTTGCAGCATCTACAGTGATGTCATTCATTAACTCTGGGTTTGCCAGATTGCTCTTTGAGGGGGCATGCTCCAAAAGTGGCCTTGCCACTGTCAGATAATTAGCATCACCAGATCCATACTGTATGGTACCTTTGAAGGCATAGCAGACCTGTCTTCCCCTGATGGGTTTTTTTTTTTTTAAGGTGGTAATCTTAAAGCTGACAAGCAGCCTGAATCTTCTGTTGAATACCAGGTATCAACTGGAGCTGAAGCATTCTTAATTCATCAGAAACAGACTCTAATTGTGCACTACTCTGATGACTGTTGTGAAAAAGGGGGGGCGGTTCCTCCCCCAGTAGCATTTGGTGCACTTTGATAGTCCATGAAACTGCTACTTGCTGTTGTTAATGTTTTTTGTTTTTTTTAAATAAAAGAAAAATACAAGTCCTCTTCATTTGTGTGAGTCACGGCACAAAAATGGGGGTTTTGTGGGGACTGCAGTAAAAGGAGAAGATGATGCTTTCTTCTTTCCCTTACTTTTTAAAAAAGTAATTGAAGGCTCTCATCAAGTAATGCAATGACTCATGATTTTGGCCTACATTGGGACTGGGACAATTTCTCAAGCCATTATAGATGCATCACTTGTCTGAATTGTGCTACAAATGCAACAAATATGCACTGTGCTAGTAGCATGAAAAGCTCTTTGCCTAGAGACCAAGAGTATAACTCCAAACAAATGATTATTTAGCGGGGAATCAGCAGTGTCCCTTTTTAAAATAAAAGCAACTCACCTATGTTAATGAAATGCAGACCTTATGCAACACCAGCACTTTGGATTTAGCTGAGAACTGGACTGGGAGCTGGTAGGATTCTGTTGAGGTGAGACATGTTCCCAGTAATTGGTCCTAGACAGCATCACAGCTGGTTAATTTGTGCAAAATGGCATTTCCAGGCCATCTTCAAGGGCAGCTCCACATGCAATATTTTGCAGTAGCCCAGTCTGGATGATATAGCACAGATCTCTTAGCCAGCATTATCCCAGTAGGCCCCCAATAAATCCAGTGCTTTTTGCTCAGCGTACAAATTATGTTTGGACATGAATGTATGACGTTAATTTAGGCACAGATATTTTTCTGTTTCAGCCTAGAAAATCAACCATCAGAAGTGTGTCTTTATCCTGATCACAGTCTTGCATATGAAGACCTTTTGACACACTTCAGCATATAAACATGATTTGCGATGTCTACGGGAATGATTTCTCTAGATATCAAGAGAAATATTCCTCTCCCAAGTATTCAATAGGAGCAAGAAATTGTATCAGCCTGCCGGGGCTCTCTTTCTTCTTCTTTTTAACAGCATGAAGAAAAACTAAACAAAAAAGAATGGAATAATACAGATTTGAAAAGCCCCAAAAATCTATTCAAGAGGTGCTTGGCCCAAGACATTTTACAATGTTCAAAACACAATGACAAATATCACTTACAGTATACTCAAAGGGGTCGCTGATCCACAAGCCAGGTATCATGGATCAAAAAGAGCACAGGTGCAGCACAAAGAGTTTGGGAGTTGTAAGTTAGGCTCACTGCTGTGCTTTGTTATTGTCTTTCTAACTTCAGTTAAGTTTCCTGTGAGTAGATTTACATGAGGTGGGGTGTGGAAGGACATCTACTTCCTGAATAAGCTTACTGCCCTGCAGTGTTTAGGATCCACATTAGAAGGCACCTGATCCCCCTGTTTTTCAGTGAGAGTGCTGGCAGTCCCATTGAGCCCCCCAAAGTTGATGGGCATTGCCATTCAAATGGTGTGCATGTCCCACATCTTGTGATTGATTATACGAGGTGGGGCTTACCTGAGCCCTCACAATATTCCCCCCCCCCCCGAGTTGGCACTCCTGCTATCAAACAAACCAGCAGCAGCCTAAGGCAATACAAATGACAGCCAATAAGGCGGCAGAGAAAAGGAAACCATGCTACCCTAGCCATTCCTGGATTTTTGACCACTGGATGAGATGACCACATGCAGTGATGGGGCATGGGGCAACACAGGCTAGCTCCACTTGCTGCTGCATGAGCCAGCCATGGTGACTGCTATTGTGTGTTGCCATCATATTCCCCCTGTGTCTGCATGTTCAGCTGATGTCAGAAAGTTTTCTATGTCCATACAGATGCAGTGGTATAGTGGCAAATTGAGAAGTCTATGATAATCATAGCCATGCCTCCTCACAGCCTCAACCACTCATAGCAATGCCCCCTTCTGATATATACACCCTTCTAATATTATACAATAAACTTATAATTATACAGTACTTATAATTAGGGATGCACTGCAATGATCAATAAGATCTCCATGTGTTGCCTTTCAACTAGATCTAGTATTATCTGTGTACGCACATGGGCAAATGATTTGGAGTGGTCCAGTGCCTTCTTTCACAATGACTTAAGTTCCATTGTACGTAACTCTTAAAAGTGAAGCACCTTGTGTTTTCAGCCTTCCTAAGTGCTTGGCTCTGGAGCACACAGAATTCCCCCTCCTCAGTGTCCTTCCCGTGTGCCTTCTCCTGAGCAACCCTAGAAGTCAGCCCTCACTGACTGACTGCTGGCTCCAGTCATCACAAAAAGGGAGAAGATGACTTCTCGGCGGCTAAAACAATCCCCTTTCACACTGATTGTGTGGCTCTAGAATCAGGAACTCTCCTGCAGAAGCAGTAATGAGTCTTTGACATTGCACAACCCTAGACACTGCTTCTCTGTGCTGGTTCGTTTCTGTGTGGAGGAGCTGTACCTGTGTAGAACTATTTTATGATATCCCCTGGACACAGCCTGGGGAAGTGTGCTGGTAGGCAGGGCAAGCCTCTACAGCGGTAGGTGGGTCTAGGCTGCACTGCCCCACATCCTTCTCTGTGTTTTCTTTCAATGTGCAGAGGGCCTCACTTAACCCCCCTAAACTCTTTTATGATGCTAAACTTTGCCCTTCGCTGCCTGGGAGATGGAGGGTTGGGCACATACCATGGAAACCACCCAGTCAGTATCTGCCTCCTTACCTCCAAATTATTGGCAAATTCTGCATGGAATTGCCAGTTGTGTGCACTGAATTGTTAGCCCTTGGACGCTAAAAGGGAAAATAGCTAAATAAGAACTCCATTTAATTATATTTTTATCTCAATTTGTCTTGGTATTTATGAGCACCACAAGGGCTTTTATTAAAGCAAGAGGCTAATGAACAAGGTCTGAGTGGATCAATTAACCCAAGGCTGGCAAGCCTTGAAATACATTGGAGAGGTGCACACATAGTCACACATGGATAACAAAGAAACTAGCAAAGTGGTCTGCATGAAGCAATTTAGCATTTTTAAAACAAATATAATTTGTTTGATTTGCTCCCCCACCCCACCCCCCACTAATGGCGAAATCGCTTTGGAAATAAAATGTTTTGCCTAGCATAGCATTAGCTTTTAAAATAGCCAATATGCTCTCATTCTCATTTATTGGATTTTAATTAACATTTCATTCAGCATTTCTAATCCATCCATCTAGCCTCTAGTATTAGTGCCCATCACCAGACTATGTGTACACACCATCAACAATACATTTGGGGACTTGCGTTGTCACTATGAGCTCTACTTATTGATCAAATATTCAAAGTGGACTTTAAAAACATACAGCCAAAGCCAGGGAAATCACATATGCAGTTATTATGAGAAACCAGCTTTGAATTACACAAGTCAGCAGCACGCTTAAGGTACCCCTGCTTTTTGTTTTTGTGTGTGTGTATGTATGTATGTATGTATGTATGCATGTATGTATGAATTTATGTGGGGTGTGTATGTGTGTGTACACATATATGTCACCCAGAGTGGCTGTGCAACCAGTTAGATGGGTGTAATATTATTATTATTATTATTATTATTATTATTATTATTATTATTATACAGCAGTGAAAATTCTCAAATGTCATTGAGGCCACCTGAGTCTCAAGCACAGCAAAGGACCCAGAAATAACCCCAAGCTGTGGACCCGCTCCTTCAGAGGGAATGTAACCTTGTCAGGAGCAGGCCACCTCCCAACCACCCAAGGCAGGGAACCACCTATTAACAGTACCTCAGTCTTATCCAGATTGAGTTTCAGTTTGTTGGCTCTCATCCTGTCCATTACCGAGGCAACACATCATCCAGCACATCCACTGCCATACTTGCAGATGTAAAGGAGAAGTAGAGCTGTGTGTCATCAGCATATTGCTGATAATGTACTCCAGAACTCTGGATGACTCCACTCAGCAGTTTCATATAGGTGTTAAGCACCACAGGCGATGGGATTGGATCCTGTGGAACCCCACACTGAAGGTTCCACAGGGCCAAAGAGCACTCCCCAAGCATCATCCTCCGGGAATGACCATCCAATTAGGACAGGAACCATGTAAAGCGGTCCACTCACTCCCAACTCGGACAGCTGCTCCTGAAGGATATAATGGTCAATGGTATTGAAAGCCACTGAGGAAAAGTAACAAGGAGACATTTCCCCTGTCTCTCTCCTGACAGAGGTCATCATACAAGGCAACCAAAGCGGCTTTTGTGCCAAATCTGGACCTAAATCCCAATTGAAATGGATCTAGAGAATCAGTTTTCCCCCACCGTGAAATATAGCACACATTTCGTGCTGCATTATGGGAGGGATTCAGCTGGTGAAGCTTTTCCACTAGGACAGCATCAACAAGTCACAGGAAAAACTTGTTTGCTGCTTGTCACACAGGTGAAAAAGGCACAGGATCCTTGTAGGAGGGGGATGTTGGCTATGCTACCTGGATTACACAGTAGAGAGAAAAATACTATTTGATTTTGTGCACTGCCTGCATCTGGCAAGATACCGGTACTTTTAATAACGGCACCTTCCCTGCCTTTCATTAATCCTTTATTTGCACATTGCCTTTTACTCTAAATTATCCTTATGAGCTTCGGTCCTGATTCTGAGAAGTGCTGAAGATGTACAACTCAGCGATTGAGTCTATTTTCTGCAAAATTGCCATTTCTTTCAGCAAGCATGGGTCTTACGATAATGAATGCACATCAATATGCTACAACATTGTACAAACAACAACACTGCTTAGGCCTGGGAACAATTTGGATATTTTGGAGTGAATTAGAAGTGTTTTAGAAACTGCCTTTCATGTATTTATAAGGGGAAAACGCCTTTTAGAAGATGGGAGTCTCTGTAGGACACATTGCCGGTATTTTTTACATTGCTCTGGTTGCAAGCTTGAAGCAGTTGGGCTGTTTTTCTAAATTAAATTAAGGTGAGTAGGGATGAGCCATGGATTTGGGAACTAGCTCGTCACATCTGAGCATGCTCCATCCGCTCCTAAGGGAGCAGTGTATTCATGAAGATGCAAGCAATGACCCAATTATTGAAACAGCACCTGGATGCTATATCCTCCTGGACTTGTTTCCATCTTGTACTCAGAGTGTTTTGTTCAGGGGTTCCTGCACTCTCATGCCTTTATGCTAAGAATGAATTTATAAATGAGAACATATTTCCTGCTGGTTTTCTCCAGCCTTTGAGATGCTGGCATTTATTTTCTAGTCGATTCCAACAGTTTCCTTCCCATTCCATCCATTTTCTTTAAGAAATAAAAATTTATTTCCAACCTTAGCGGAACTGTTGAAACAGTCATTTCAATCATTATTCTGCTGACTAGCAATGAAGGCTAGCAATTCTAGGCAGTTAAATGGGATTAAAGCAGCCTGTGTGCAGGATTGCAGCCAAATGGGGGAATGCAATGCTCAGAAAACTCAAGTGAAAAATTTGTTGGGAGAACATACCATTTTAGACGGCACACGTGGGACTGCATATTTCAAACTGAGACCCAAATCTGCATTTGAAACCGTGGAGGGTTGGGGCTGAGGGAGCAACAACTGGGGTGCGCAATTAGGTTAGGGAGGCAGGGGAAAGGGCAGAAGTAGCTCACAGGGTGAAACAGAGCCACTATGCTAACTTCTTGGTAGGCAGGTTGCTGCTGCTTACGGGGAGAGGGGGAAGCAGAAGCAGCAAGCAGTGTCGTGTGGTGCAAACATGATGGCAGAGCCACCTTGGTGCTCCTGCCAGTGCATTTGCACTGTTCTGACCTCCCCTCCACCTCTCCGGGTGAGCAACAGTGACCCAACCCCCAGGAAGCTAGCATAGTAGCATTACCTCCCCACCAGGTAAGCCGCTTCTGGGAAAGGGTTAAGTGTACTGAGATGAAGAGTAGTTGAGTGCTGAAGCACACAAATGCAGCCTCAATCCCTGGCATCTCCAGTTGAAAAATCAAAGAGCAAGTGTAAGGAACTATTTCTACCAGAGACCTTGAAGAGGTGCAATACTGGACTTGATAGACAAGCATTTTGAGTGCTGGCCTACCCATGAGGAGGAGGACTGAGGCAGCCACCTCTGGCGGTAGAATTCAAGGGCCACTGCCACCATGGAAACACACCTTTGGGAAGAGTTTCTAGGACCCTACCACAGCCCTCACACTTCCTTCTCCAAATTGGGCACCTCCTTATCCACCTTTGGGAAGGCAGTGCAAGGACAGGGGGCAGGCACAAAATTGTGGGTTCATGAAGGGCGCCATAGTATCCAAGTCTGCCTCTGTCTGTACTTTGCCTCTGAGACAACCCTTTGCAGGTTTCCCTGATTTCCACAGGTAAGACCAATGCTATTCAACCCTATTTTAACTTTTTTTTCAGAAAAAAAGAGAGGAGCTGGTCACTTCCAGCAAAGGCTTTTAAAGCCTCTTTTATATCTT
This sequence comes from Podarcis filfolensis, assembly GCF_964270895.1. Lineage (NCBI taxonomy): Eukaryota > Metazoa > Chordata > Lepidosauria > Squamata > Lacertidae > Podarcis > Podarcis filfolensis. The sequence continues at coordinate 38,873,544 of NC_139605.1, read as the reverse complement.
CCAGGGAAAGTCACCGTATATGGTTTTTAAGCTATGGCGAGAATACGGTTGTTTATAATGCTGTCCCTTTTCTGCTCCCATTTTCTGCCTCTTATTGCAATGCCTGTAATGATAGACGAGAGACACTGCAGAATATTAATGCTGGAGGCACTGTGATAGATACAGTCGGGGCTTTTCCCCCTCAAGGGGTACTCAAAGGTATGCAGTACCGGCACCTGTTTTTGTTGTTGTTAAAAAGTGGGGCACTTACTGTAACAACTTCTTGGTAAGTACCACCACCTATTTTTCAAGGAAAAAAGCACTGGGTACAGTGTAGCCCTGGGTTACCTGTACCTTAATATCCTTACTGTGTTCTTTGCTATAGCATTTGTGAATGGGTTGTCCTTGTTATTTGCACCATTGTTTTTGAAAAAATGCACTAATTTGGGACTGGTTAATAGAATGGGCTATAAGCTAAATAAATGATGATAGATGATGATGATGATAGATAGATAGATAGATAGATAGATAGATAGATAGATAGATAGATATAGATAGATATAGATAGATACTGTGATATATTATTTTCATTTATTCTGCCTGGATCAAGTGTGCCCTTAAATTAATTTTGATGCATCCTTTGTTGGAACGACAAGAAACCATATCATTTACCTTCTGAGGTTATTTTGGAGCACTTTAGATGTGCAAAATTGCCCATCTCATTCATTCTCACAGCAGGCATGGGGACTGCTATATCACTCTTTCTTTCCCATTTGAAAAAAAAAAGTGGGGCAGAGAGGATAAGACTCAAACTGACATTGAAGTTTGGCACAAATCTGGAAATTTGGCAAAATTCCAGAACTTGAATTGCAATATTTAATTTCCATTGACATTTTCTTTCAGAATACTGTACCTTCAAGACAGTGAAGGTTCCACACCACAGCTTGGGACATATCATCTGTTTACCACAATGCTTGACAATTTTGTGGGCTGATGCTGCCACACTCCCATCTGAAGCCCATACGGAAGTGTGACACTGTCATTAAATCATAGGGGCTCAACATGTGCTTTGTAAGCTGAAGATCCCAGCATCTTCGTTTAAAGTACTGGTAGAAGGTGATGCAAAAGTCTCCTGCCTGAGATCCTGGGGAGTTGCTGCTAATCAGAATAAACAAGCTAAACCAATGGTTTGACTCCATACAAGTCAATTTCATATGGTCTTTCCAAATGACAGAGTGCTCAGGGACAAAGATCCCCACCATCACACTGTAGCAGCTTTAATTGGCAAACATGCCATTGTTGATTCAAGATTTCCAGGAAGTGCTAAATGAATGACCCTCCACTCATCCATGATGTCTCCATGTGACAGAGAATTCGCATGAATTTGGTGGCTTCACCTCTGCCACCTTCTCAGCTGTCCCTCTCACTTCAACATACCATCCAGATGGCCCCCCTGCTTTCCAGGAGAAGGGTCGTTTTTGTCGCCATGTCCATGTAAAACCATCTTTGACAGCGCCAGCTGAAATCTGAAATGTTTTGATTACAACAAGGAGGCAAGTCAACTGGAGGGGGGAGCATGTGCACCCAACCCCCCTGCTTAGGATGAGCAATTGCTTCAGGAATGGAAAGTGCCTGACCCACTTACATTGCCGCCTGAAGATTTCGCCGCTCCATCGTCTGCATCTAGTATCTTGGCAATGCCGATAATGGATAGTTTGTGCACAGTAAATGTAAGTAAACAGAGTGACATCTCATCTGCTGTGTGTGCACTCCAATGAAACTGCCTTGTGAAAAGCACTCTCCAGATTCAGCCAATTGTGCTCTGTGCAGCGCAGACATCAGGGAGATGAAATACTCCGAGCAGTGCATATGGTGAGCTCTTTGGCAGTCGCAGCCAAGTCACAACATGGAGTTTCAGGTGACTGTCAGGGCATCTGTGTGCACGTATTAGGGATGGAGAGTGGGTGTGGGTGTGTTTGTGTGGGGGGGTATAATGATTGCCCTCCTCAGGCTTGCCATGAACTGACAAGAGAGTAAATGCAATTAAGTAATAGATAACAATAAGGTTAGACATGGAGGCAAGATTAATTAAGAGCGATGGGCAGAAGGCTCAACTCCCGAGGAGTTGCTTTTTTAAAAAAGAAAATAGACTTTAGTTTCCACTAGGCCATTTCCTCTCACTGCAGTTTGTTTAGCAATGACAGCACAGCGGTGATAAAATGTATAGTAGTTTAGCTTCCTGGTCTACAAAAGTGGCAGTTGTCTGCTGACAATAGTGGGGCTTGGAAGTGATAAGGAGTTAGTAGGATAGATAGCTTTTTGCAGGTCAGGTGACCAGAACTCTGTGGGTTGTTTTTTTTAAAAAAGGCATTGGATGCTCTTTATAAATCCTTGCTCAAGATGCTGAAGCAAGCAAAGCCCAATGAGTATCTGTGGCAATTTATCTACAGGGCAATTAATCCCAGAGCTGTCACATGACCTTGGGACGCAGAGATAGCTCTCTCCTCAGCTGCAGGGGGAGGAACCAACACAAGATGAAAGAGTGGTCATTTGCTATATGCAAATGACTGTGCACTGGCTCCCTAATGTGTTCTGTATCCTCTGGAAGCTCCTTGTCCTTGTGCTGAAGGGGATATTTGCCCCCTAGATATATACAGCTTCAGTCATCTCTCCTCATCCACCTTCTAATTTCTTTGTCCTTCAAATTAAACCTGTACAGGTTGAGCTGCTCCTTGCTTTGCCTTGCCCTCCTCTCCCTCTCCCACCTTCACCCTTCTGCCAAACCTCCTCTGCTCTGTGTACCAACCCAGCTCTGGTGCCATTCTCAGAATCGACTTCTTCAGCAAAGCCCTCCCTGCCTCACTCTGAATTTCCTGGTTCTGTGTCCACAGCTCTAGCCCATCTCAGCTACTCTGTTATCAAGTCCTCTGTTCTTTCCTTTGGTCCTGCCTGTATTGTAAGCTCGTCTGGACAAGGAATTCTATGGCTTGCAGAACATGTGGCATGGTAACACAGCCTCGTCAGTTGTCAGTGTAACCGCTTTGCTTTCATGTAATTATTGTTGCCTGTCCACCTTTGCATTTTGCTTCCCTTTGACCTTACTCCTCTCCACGCCTCCATGTGTACATATATACCTGCCAATTTAGGATTACACTTCATGAATCTGATGAAATGGGGGGGACGGGGATGTATCAGTCCTTAGGATGCCACAAGAGTCTTTTGCAGTTTTTGCCTCAGCAGACCAACTTGGTTGTCCCTCCAGAAACTGCTGCTGCTACTACTATTACTACTACTACCACTACTAGGAAAAATAACAGCAACTGGTTCTCTTATCTCTTTCTGACAAGGTCATGCTGACTATCAAGGTAAGGCCAGAAGAAGCTTGGTTTTCACTTTCTCTTTCTATCTCTTCTTACTGTTCTTAACCTGAAGCACCACTTTAGCTAATGGGGCCTCCTGCTGCCGCCGCGACGCCGAAACATGATTTCTGTTCTCATCCTGAAGCAAAGTTCTTAACCTGAGGTACTATTTCTGGGTTAGCGGAGTCTGTAACCTGAAGCGTATGTAACCTGAGGTACCACTGTATGCTTAGTGTTAAGGTTTAGACTTATTATAGGTTATTGTAAGTTTAGGTTACGTCTGCTGCAACTGGATTTCTTATGGACTGTGCCAATCCTGAATGTATTGGATTTGTGACCATTACACTCATTTGCCTTCAGTAGCAGTAAAGCTCTGCTGGATGAAATAGGATTGCCTATGGTCTATTTTTTGGGGAATCCAAAAATCTTAGTGATGTGTCTCCAACCACCAGAGTTTTTACTTTGCTAACTATACACTGGAATCTCTGGATCAATACTGAATAGAATTTTATGACATCCACTCTAGCACACTGTTTTGACGGTGACCAATCAGATGCCCATGGGAATCCCGCAAGCAGGCCCTAAGCGCAACAACCAGCTGCAAATTACAGCAACTAGTATTCAGAGGCATACTGCTTCCAACAGAGGTGGTAAAACATAGCTATTGTGCCTTATAGCCATTGATAGACTTATTTTCCATGATGATGATAAGAATCAGTGCTATTTTTCTAGAAAAAGAGGTGCCTTAACTCACCATGAACTCACCCTTGTTCTCTTAGAATGGCAATGGTTCCCACCAGAGAGGTGCCAGAACTGAATTCTGGTGAGTTTCGACTGAAAAAAAAAGCCCCGATAAGAATCTAGCAATAATAGCAACTAACAACAATATGTAAAGTCATACCTCACGTTACGTCCGCTTCATGTTACATTCTTTCAGGTTATGTCCCGCGGCAACCTGGAAGTACCGGAAAGGGTTACTTCAGGGTTTCACAGATCGCACATGCACAGACGCACAAAATGATGTCACGTGCATGCACAGAAGCAGCGAATCACAAACTGCGCGTGCACAGACGCGCTGCTGCCGGAACGGATCCCGTTTGCAACCAGAGGTACCACTGTAGCCATTTTATGATAACTTATTCATCGCATGTCAGATTTGCTACCTTTCATCTCAACACCTTTTCAGGTGTGGATTTCAACAGGAGGCAGGCACGCTCTTTAGACTGAAGCATTATTTTCCTAATTTACTTTGATACATATTAGGGGACAAAAGGCTATTGCTATTCTTTCAGCCAGTGAGTCAAGGGTGCACCTTCCCCCCCCCCCAGTGATACAATCCCATTTTATTAAATGGGAATAACAACACTTTCCTAATTCAGATGTGCTGTTAGCAGAAATGAGTCATGTCTGATCACTGGCAGCTGGAGTGGTGGGAACCGACGGTGTTTTTTGGTAAAGAATCCTGATGATATCATTGAATGGCCAGTTCTCCTTCCTCCAGACCACCATTGCAAGGAGGGAAAAGCCAGACTTCATCAGATAGGCAGACGCTTCTTATGTTCTTAACTACTGATGCCAGAAAAAAAACTTGCCTTGGCAAGGTAGGAGGAACAGCTCAGAAGGGGGAAGGCTGTATATTTTCTTCCTACTTCCAGACAGATGCAACAGATTTTCATGGCAGAAGAAATATCGCAATCCCAAACTGAATCAGATCCTTCTATCTAGGAAGATGCATATTTAGAAAGCGCAGCATCACAGGGAAGTTGGACCAAGTCAAGGACTCAGCCCTACACTAGGAAAATATTCTTGGCAGAACTATAGGATGAAGAACTAGGTTGTGGTATCTTTCCCCCCATTGTGCACAGGAAGAACTTTCTTGGGGAGAGGACTTCTTAGTGATGTGTCTCCAACCACCCAGTTCTTTACCATGAATAAGCATTTGATCATTGTCCTTGTTTAATTTATTACCCATGCTTCACTAACAGGTTCCAGGGTGGGTTACAACGATTTAAAATTCAGAATTGAAAACAGTTAAAACATATCACAACCACAAGAATCTGACAAATCTCAGGTGTCAAAGGTCAGAGCTGAGAGGTGAAGGTGGTTTTGTGTTCTCAATGCCAATTATTTTTCTACTTAACTATGATGCTTCTTCCAGGCATCTCTTGGAAAAGGCAAAGTCTTCAGTCTGTGAGGCTCAAAAAGACTGCTCTTTAAAGCTCTAGAGAGCCATCTGCAGTTGGTGCAGGCAATAAGATTGGTCTGATTTAACAGTCCAATTCTTTGTTCATTTTTATTTAAAACATCCCAATGTTTCCTCTCATTGCCCAGAATCTCCATCATGCACAAAATCAGAAATAAATGCTGGATTAACCTGTGTACCTCAAGCAATGGAGCTACATAATACCTTTGGGGAAGTGCTGTAGTTCAGTGGCAGGCTTCACGCTTTACATGTTACGAGTTCTAGGTCCAGTGCCTACTAGCTCCAGGTAGAATATAAGAAGTCCCCTGTCTGAAAACCTGGATTGCTATTGCCAGTCAGTGTAGAGCAGGGGTGTGGGACATGTGATTAGGGTGGCCGTATGTCCTACTTTACAGAGGGCAGCCCTCTATTTTGAGCAACTGTCAGGGGTGTTCCTCCATCTGAAGGTGTTCACTGCTTGAACAATGCAGGCCAAGTCCGGCTTATAGATCAACAGCAGACAGAGCAGGCAGACAAGATCTTCCTCACTACAGTGAGATTTTTAAATTTGCAGTGATTTGTCTCTATACGTTTAAATCGCCATATGCAAATTTCAGACAAACTGACAGCCACTTTTGTCCTCCTTTCTGGCGACGCAAATCCTCACTTTTTTTCTTTTGGCAACACGTAACTAGACAATACAGCACTAGCTGGAACGGCGGTCTGCCTTAGTATAAAGGCGCTTCCCACGTTCCCATCTGTCTATCCTACCCTGCAAAATCCCCATTTTGCCATCGCTGCACAGCAGCTGGTAAGCTATCTCTCGAGATGCCCCCACCCACCCTGTTTCTTTTCCAGATGGCGGCAGACTGGTGATGGGGGCTTGGGTTGACGCGCTGGATGCCAAAAGCAGCGCTCTTGATGCTATCGTTTGGGGCCTTTGCTGCTGCACGTACCTTTTCATATTGAGAGTTTCCAGGCTGCCCATCTGGCAGCGGCGCCACCACAGAGACACCTTTCACTGTGTCACACAGAGCAGCTAAGTACTTTTGTCACATGCAGCCTTGTGTGGACTTGGCTGCTCGTTAGGACAAAACATGGAGGGAAAGATGCAGGAAAGAGCCTCTTCCTGCCTCCTTCCTGAGGCAAACCCTTCGAGGCGAAACTGAGTCGTGTTGGTGGCGGTGGGGGAAAGAGAGAGAATCTCTAGCGCTCCTGTTCACTGGGTGTGACAGAAGCACAAGAGATGAAAGAGCATCCACCTGGAAGCACAGCAGGGGCCCACTTGGTACCTTGTAAAGCCTTTACCTTCCAGCTCATTAGGTGAGTGTTTTGTGCCTGGGAAGTGCCTTAAGAAAACGCAGCCAGCCAGCCAGCCAGCCAGCCAGCCAGGGGCAGGACTTTGCCTCCAGATTATCCCCACGATTGCATGGAGTTCGTCGAAAATGCAGGGTGGGGGGGGAGCGAAAAAAGGAAAGAAATGATAACTTAATATCTGAGAGGTAAGTGCTAGTAATTAGTCTGAAACACTTTGATCATTAATGCATGCAATCAAATTATCATCAAGAACGTTTCACAGTCAGCCCCTCCTTCCCCTCCCCTCCACCTTTCTCTCCCTCCCTCCTTCCCTGCCCTTCCCTTGCCATTTACAAAAAAAGAAAAGAAAAAGCGTCTGGCAGGCTGCAAAGGTAACCATGTTAGCAAGGATGTTTGCAAAGGAAGATGCTGCTCCCTAGTGTCCGACGGGCTTGAAGCCGGAGCCAGAAACTGCAGCGCAGAGAAGGGGAGACTTCGTAAAGAAAGGCCGAGCAATAAACTAATGGTCCTGGGCAATCTTCCACCTAGCCCTTTTGTTATCTGCTCAGATATTGATTGCACTCCCGATGGATATAGCTCAGGTTTTCCTGCTTTGGGTCCTTAAGTGAAATTAAAAGTGTGCAGTTCATTACAACCCTCTCTCTCTCTCCCTCCCTCTCCCTTCTCCTCCACCCCCTCTCTCTGATCTTTTGGCTGGTCGCCGATCGCTGGCAGCCAATTACACCCACGGGATTAACAAGCTTTTTCCTTTCCCCTTTCACATTCCCATGCACTCAGTATCCTCCGGCAGGTGGAAGGATAAACCGCAGATGCAGTAGTAAATGGAATGTGCACAACAGAAGCAGAGGCCTTCTCACTGCCTGCCCACCAGTGGCGTAGCGTGGGGGGTGCAGGGGGGGCGGGCCGCACCGGGCGCAACATCTGGGGTTAGGGCAAATCCATGGGTTAGGGGGCGCAAATCCACGGGTTAGGGGGCGCAAATCCACGGGTTAGGGGGCGCAAATTACTTGCCTTGCCCCGGGTGCTGACAACCCACGCTACGCCACTGCTGCCCACTTATTCATTGCAGGTGCCCCTGGCTACTAGACTCTTATTACTGCCCCCAAAGTGCAGGCAGGGACCTTGGGCACATTGGAACACAGGACGAGCCTGCAGGATCAGGCCAATGGCACATCTAGTTTAACACTGTTTCCTCACAGTGGCCAGCCAGGAGCCTATGGGAAGCCTTCAAGCTGGACATGGGTGCAACAGCTCTCTGCCCACCTGGGATTTCCAGGAACTGATATTCAGAGGCAAAATGCCTCTGACAGTGGGAACAGAGCCATTGTGACTAGTAGCTGTTGATAGCATTAACATCTGTGGACGTATCTGAACCTTTTTTCAAAGCCATGGAAATTGGCTTCTAAGGGTGCAAGTTTCATAGTTTAACTATGCTTTGCATGAAGAAGCAGCTATTACACAAGCTCTTTTTGAAACTTTCTGTGTGGTTTTTCACAAGCACATTGTTTTATTTGTGTATGCACGCATGCACGTGCATGCATGCCCACCAAAATAAAATAGTTCGGCTGAAAGCAAAACCAAAATGTCTCCATCTGAACTGACCGTGACCTGTGGCCAAAGAGCTGTCAAAGATCTCTAGATTCCAGGCAATACAGATTCTCTTCTTTGAAGAATTTACAAGTCAAGTCAGAAATGTAGATCAAGGTTTCCATTACCTGTGTAAAATGCAAAGAATCCTCTCCCCCTGCAATCTCCAGGAAAGCAGCGAACAATCGGCTCCTGTTTTCATAGGGGTAGAACATTTCTGAGATACTGGCAGGGAGGAGAGGTTGGCCCAGCCCTAATATCTGTTCTAGGCAATACACTGCCTCATCCTCTACTTCTTTGAGGACTTGACAGTGTTAACATGCACACCTATACATCAAAACCCACCTCCTGCCCACTCCCTCCTACCATTGCTAAGTTTTATATGTACAGATGTGGCCTATGTGTACACAAATGCATACCTTGTTCACTGCTGTGGTTGTGTTTGTGATCATATGATGTACATATAACTGGAGGCAGAAGCACACAATGAGCTTTCCCTTTCTAATGGGCTAATTTAAAAATAAACATTAACTGTTTCTCACATCTTTGAGATTATTCACTTTTTTTGTTCACCTCACTGGACGCTTCTGGGTTTGTTGGGGTGTGTGTGTGTGTGTGTTTCTTTTCTAAATCCAGGAATTGGGTGACCCAATTCTTGTGTATGTATGGATCTGTTAGGCTGGATTGTGATCAGTGTAACCCATTAAATCATTCCACGTAGTATGTGGAATGTGCAGAAGTGATTCTGTGATTGCTTCAGTCGTAATTCATCCCTGACTCCCAGCTCAGCTTACATTTCATCATCATCATTATCATTTATTTGTACTCCACCCATCTGACTTGGTTGCCCCAGCCACTCTGGGCAGCTCCCAACAGAATGTAAAAATACAACAAAACTTCAGATATGAAAAACTTCCTGACACAGGGCTGCCTTCAGATGTCTCAAAAAAAGTAATGTTGTTGTTTAATCTCTTTGACATCAGATGTGAGGGCATTCCACAGGGCGGGCACCACTACTGAGAAGGCCCTCTGCCTGGTTTCCCGTAGCTTCACATTTCACAATGAGGGGACCACCAGAGAGCTCATGAAGGTGGACCTCAGTGTTCAGGTTGAATGATGGAGGTGGAGATGCTCCTTCAATTGCTTTATGGTCTTGGAGCATTATGACAAGTTTTGCATCAACAAAAACATACAAACAGTTGTTTTGTTGTTTTCTACCGAATCTTTGTGTACAAAATTCCATTGTGAGAATTGGAGCTCAGTGTGATGGTAACAAGAGGCTTTAAAACGAAAGCTAAGTAAGTAATGGTTCTCTTTGCTCTGTATTTTATTGCTTCCTTGATATGGGTCAGAAACAGACAATTGTCATCTCCTTCTAGCTATGCTAACTTCTAACAATCTTCTTGCAGACATCCCATCTATAGGGGAAGACCACAGCTCAGCGGTGGAGCATCTGCTTTGCAAACAGAACGTCTCAAGTTCAATTTTGGGCATCTCCAGGTAAGGCTGGGAGAGAACCCTGCCTAGAACCCCAGAGAGCTGCTGCCAGTCAGTGTAGACAATACTGAGTTACATAGACCAAGGGTATGAGTCAGTATAAGGCAGCCTCCTATTTCCCCAAACTTTCCCAACTTGTCACTTTCAGCTTCCTCCATCCCTCTCTTGGCATTCATTATTTTGTCATCCTTTTGTTGGGTCTTGTCTGCCTGCTTTCTTAGAGATGAATTTTCTCTTTTCCGCTGAGCCCAGAAACTGGCACCTGACTTTGGGAAACTCAAATGCTTCTTACGAAATTCTGTGTGGCGTCCTTGTCTCCTTTTGAAGCTGCAAGACACTCCAAGGTGCCACCCAGAGGAGATTATATATATATATATATATATATATATATATATATATATATATGTATGCCGGTTCTCAGCATGAGTTAAAAGGAAACCTATCCCTGTAGAAAGCGTATATTCTTGGCAAACCATAGCAATGGGGGTTTCACCGCAACTGCTGGGAGAAGAAAAAAACTAACTCAGTGAGAAGATCATTGAAGTGCTGTGCGGAATTAGGAATGAACTGTATGGGGCGTGCCACAGGCAAATATTATGCTGCCTCTGGAAAGGGCCATTCTTCCAGGGAATGTTTAAAGGGAGGCATTCAGTGTGAGCTGCCCTTACTCTGAATGCACTTTGTAGCATTTCATGTGGCTTTCAAACAGTTTTTATAGGAAAGGAAGAGAGTGATTATTTGCAGGGCAGTCGACTTGATGGCCCATCATGCCCACATGAGAGTGTGAACCAATGAATGACCAAGAGGTACGTATGGTGAAAACTGATTGCAGTTTTATTGACCAGCAGACATAAGGGGGGCTGGCATGGCATTGGGTTAGGAACTGTTGATCAAAAAGGACTTCATACCTGAAGCTTAGCTGGGGGCATCTGGAAAGTTTCCTCTACATGAGGAAAGGTGGAAGGAGGCCAGACGAGATGGTGGCCAGTACTTTTAGAGGAAGCCACCACCCCAACCCCCCCCCCCAATATCTTGCCAAGTTGTGGGAAATGCAGGGTCCCCCCTCCCAGCTCTCATGGGAGGGTTGTCTTTCCTCATCAGCCATGACAGCTGTCACCTCACAAAACAGCTGACATCTTCAGTGGGTTCACCAGGACATGAAATCCAGCATGTGTGCAGCACAAGAGAAGATCTGTACTTTTTAATAAGGCATCACCTTTTCTATCAGAAAAACAGGAAGTTGAGGGACAAACAAAAATGAAGGTAGGGTGTTGAATCATGCAATGCAGTTTGGGCCAGTCCTTCTCCTTGCTCAAGTTGCGGTAGCAGATAGTGTGGATTGGATGGTGATGATAATAATAATACAGTGGTACCTCAGGTTACAAACACTTTGGGTTACAAACTCCGCTAACCCGGAAGTAGTACCTCGGGTTGTGAACTTTGCCCCAGGGTGAGAACAGAAATTGCGCGCCAGCAGTGCGGCAGCAGCAGGAGGCCCCATTAGTAAAAGCGCGCCTCAGGTTAAGAACGGTTTTGGGTTAAGAACAGACCTCTGGAATGCATTATGTTCATATCCTGAGGTACCACTGTAACAACAACAACAACAACAACAATTTATTATTTATACCCTACCTATCCCCAACCACTCTGGGTGGCTTCCAACAGATTAAAAACAGAATAAAACATTAAAAACTTTCCTAAACATATAGCATCCCTGCCTTTTGTCTTCAATGCATCTAGTGCACAGCAGGCGCTTAACAATTGCTGCTGCAACAAGCAATTCCTGCTATTGCTGGTGACCATTTCCTTGACATTACTTTGCAAAGGAAAATAAGAGGTGGGAAAGGGCAGAGAAGTACCTTTGAGGCATGCACACTTCAAGATTCCAGTTCTGAATATTTTAGCTCATATGCAAATAACTGCTTTAGGACTTGGGCATATATGAAGGGATTTTTGATGCTCTGTATTCAACAGTAGGGACCTCGTGCCTTATTGCAACTCCCTTTTGAAAGTCCAAAGTGTGGCATGGGGTGTTGATGATTAAGAAGCCCAAAGCCTCAGAAACTAGGAGTACACTTCTCAGGGTCCCTGCCCTTAACTGGCTTTGTTCTTTTGTGTTTTGTTCTGTGCCCTCCATACCTCACCTAAAAAGCCTTGTCCCCTTTTGAATCAGGCACTGGCCCTTTCCAGTTAAACTCCAGTTTGAAATGGAGTTCATTCCCATGCCTGTTAGTGTATCCATTCCTCCCTTCCAGCTCTCCTGCCCCATTTCTAACCAAAAGAAACCCCACACCCATTCATTTGAGAAGGGGAGGGGAGAGTAATTAGTAAACAGAGATAGGAAACACATTTCCAATCCTTTGTTTCCTGGGAATGATGCCACTTCCTGCCATGGGGACAAGGGATTTGCAAATTTCTCCAACTACTGCTTCAGTTTGGGAGACAGAGAAAACCTTTTTTTAAAACAAAACAAAACAAAACAAAACACCCTATCCTCCCCAGCAGGAAAGTATGCTCTTGCACATGCTTGAATTTTATCATTTCCTATAAGGTGAGACTCGAAAGCCTCTCCTTCATCTAGTAAGTCCTCCACAGCATCAGTTATGTGTCTGCACCTTTCTCAAGGCTTTGTTACTTTGGGAAGAGGTGGAGAGAGACTGGTAGCCAAGGGCCTCCCCCATTTGTTGAGGGATGGTTAGCTGTCTTTGAGAATACTCATTAAAACCCTGAAGTTTCGAGATGAAAAGGCACATGGTTTTCAAAGTGAGGGGGGGAGTCTGCCTATCATTAGTGAGTAGGGGACAGTTCGATGCAGTTTCATTAATTTTTTTCTGTGCCTTTTTAAGTATTGCCAAGTATCTGTACAGTGGTACCTCGGGTTAAGTACTTAATTCGTTCCAGAGGTCCGTTCTTAACCTGAAACTGTTCTTAACCTGAAGCAGCACTTTAGCTAATGGGGCCTCCCGCTGCCGCCGTGCCGCTGGAGCACGATTTCTGTTCTCATCCTGAAGCAAAGTTTTTAACCCGAGGTACTATTTCTGGGTTAGCGGAGTCTGTAACCTGAAGCGTATGTAACCTGAAGCGTATGTAACCCAAGGTACCACTGTACAGGAAAACGTCTCTCCATCTAGATGGAATGAAGGGTGCTAGTTTATGCATCTGTTTGGATTCCTGTCTTGCCCCATTCCTTGGGTTCTAGGTGTGTTGCGGACATCAAAACCTACAACTGATTCCTCCCCCCACAAAATGCCCTATTGGGGGATCCCCAATCAAGTAGCCCCACCCCCTGGCAATGTTTACAACTCTCGACATTTGCGCAGCCAGAATGAACGTCTGTAGTGAGGGTATTTTGAGACACACATAGCTGCACACCGGAAGCCTTCCCTAGTCTGGGTTTGAAATCCCACAGCAGTCTTGGGATGGACACATAGACCCTCATGACAGATGCTTGAGCTGTGTATCCAAATGTCAGGGAGGATCTAGATGGAGCATCAAACAGCAACTCATTGTGGTCCCATTCCTTGTCCCCACATTGTTGAATATTAGGGAGGCGGGATGTCAGGGTAGGGCTTCTGAATTGTAGTTAGGAAGATAGGACGCTGCTTATACTGAGTCCTTACACTATTGGTCTATCCAGGTTAGTATTGTCCACACTGACTGGCAGTGGCTCTCCAGGGTTTCAGAAGGGATATTTCCTTATGCTACTTGGAGATACCAGGGTTCTTTGGCATGCGAAACAGATGCTCTACCACTGAGCTACAAGCTTTCTCCCTATATAGGACACATGTAGTTATCCTGTATGTGCCTTCACATGTATGTACCTTTTTATATCAAGACGGATAATGCATTTGACCTGGAAATCTATTTAGCAGAAAAATGAGACCATCAAGTATTTATCTTTTCAACTGAAAATGAAAAACACCAGTACTATAAAAAGGAGATGCAGTGTGATCTAAACCAATAAGATATAATTTTATGCCAAGATATGAGGAAGGACCTATATCTTTATCACGTTTCTCTCACTTGAGAGATGAAAATCATATGGATGCCGGTTAGAAATTCACTCTATCCACTATATCTTTCAGAAATGCATTGTAAAGCTGTTCAACAGTTTCTGAAGTGAATTACAGGCTCAGAGGCAACCCTGCCTCTTTTCCCGTGTAAATACAAACACTCTGGTACACAGATGCATCTACACAGATCTTGCTTTATACTGACTGGGTTTCAGTGGCCTCTATTTTAATTCTGGGTGCTTCATAGATCCCAAAGGCAGTACTCTGCTGGCTTGTCCTATTCTCTTCTCTCTTTGCAAGAGAATATGAGAAAACACCTTAATTGCTGGGCAGAGCAGCCCTATGGATAGGAAGCTGGCAGATTTTAACATCAGCTTAAAAACCTGAAAAAACAAACTCTGTACAGAAGGCGGGGTGCTGTCAGCTGAGGTGGTCTGAGCCTTGCAGAGGGAAAACACGGCTCCAAATTAAGAGTTTTGACTCATACCACCCTTTTTTGCAAGTTACACTAAAGACAAAAAGCCCAGCGCTACTTTGCTTCAGCTGTATGCTGGTGGACAGAGCTGCTCTTGGGACCACTCTGTGCTCTGAGACCCAGTGAGGCTCCACCTCCATGGACTTCGTGTGAGTTTTTCCCACACTTAGAGGTTTCCCCTAAAAATGGCCCTTTATTGGTAGCTTCACATCATGCCCTGTATTTGGCTTCCTTTATGCAACAGTGCACAGCAATGGGCTCTGAACCAGTCCATATGTTAAAGCAAAAGAACATAATTTGCTGGTCCTGGACTTTTGTGTTGACCAGAATGCACCTATCTATCATACTATGCACTTCACTGTACACTGGTACCTCAGGTTAAGTACTTAATTCATTCTGGAGGTCCGTTCTTAACCTGAAACTGTTCTTAACCTGAAGCTCCACTTTAGCTAATGGGGCCTCCTGCTGCCGCCCGCCACCAGAGCACGATTTCTGTTCTCATCCTGAAGCAAAGTTCTTAACCTGAAGCACTATTTCTGGGTTAGCAGAGTCTGTAACCTGAAGCGTGTGTAACCTGAAGCGTATGTAACCTGAGGCACCACTGTATCTGGTGATACAGTTTCAGTTGAAATGATGCATACAAAATGGCATTAGGGGGAAATGCACTGACCTGATAGCATACAAAAATGTGCATTTTAGGAAAGTAATGTCTACAAAATGTTTGCAAATAAGAATACGAGGAATTTAAACACATTTCTTAATGCTTAAAAAAAATCCACCAGAAATGGAGACATGCAAAACTGACATAGAACAGGGTGAGCCACCCATTCTTAATTGTATGCAGCGCGATTATGAGGAAACAAGGGAAGTGCAACACATAAGAACTTCTCAGGAGACAGGAAGCGTGCAGAGCTTCCATATTCTTTTAAGGTTGCTTTCTAAAGACTACAGAAACCAGCTGGCTGGTAGTTTCTTTCCATAGAAAAATATGGTTGCTTATTGTAAAGCCTAGGGGCGGGGACCCTAAATATATAAACATAAATATACAATCAGCATTGCAGACTGACAATAATCCTGGAGAGAGTTGCGGATATTGTGGGGGGGGAGATAATGTACTCCAAACAATAAAGGAAGACAGCAGAGGAAGGCTTATCTGCCAGGACCCCTATTGCCTATTTGAACAATAATCCCCTTCAAAAACGTTGCTTTCTCTGCATATGTTTAAAATGCACCATATTCAGTGTGTTCATGTGGCTTTTAATAGCCTGGATAATTCCATACAGCTAATTCCATAAATATATTCGATTTTTTTTGCCGTTGCCATTGTAGCAGGGGCCATTCACTAAAAGGAAGCGCTGCATGGCGGGTTCATCTCATTCAGGGACATTTTGTTCAGCAAACAAGCTGCTTTTCAGCCAACACAGTTATGACTGAATTTAACTTTGGGGAGGTTTTGTAGTGAGTGGGTGATTGCAGGCTTTCCCTTGGTGCAACTAGTGTTTCTCTTACAGAGGGACCAATGCTACAAGGCCATATTCTCTCGCTCCTCCGTCATGCTTTTGTTTGTTTCTTTACCTCAGGGATGTTGGAGGAAGAAAAGTTGTTGAGCTTTGTCTGGACATGCAGGAGGAGCTACTGGACCCAACAAGGACCAAGACAGTCTGGGGTGGGAAAATATCCCTCTGTTCACTTCAAAGTCACCTTGCGCATGTTCTTTACGAATACCAAAACCCACAAAGGCACAAACTGGCACAAGGACACTAGAATAGTCCAGCATCCCATTCTCACAATTGCCAACCTATGGCTTGCCCACAAGCAGGATGTGAATGCAATAACCTGTTGGACTTTCTTCACCAACTGAGTTTGCGCAGCGACTGGGGCGATGGAATAAAAACTTGCCCGCAATATCTTTGCTTATCTTTATTTTTAAATAATAATCAAACAGCTGCAGCTCACCACTCTACACCAGCCAGTACCACACAAAGCATTTGGTCAACTTAAATACAGTTTTCAAAATAATCAATTACCCTATCACATCGCTGCATTTGGTGCAGCAGGTAAACTCCCCATGCTAATTAGTTAAATTGTTAAGATACCTCAGGTGTGCTGAATTGTAAAGAGCTCACAGATGTGCTGCCATGCTGGTTATAATTACAAACACACACCTCTGAGTACCACCACTGACCACATCAATATTAAGAAAACCCAACATAACCCTCAACCCACTTATGATTCCCTGCATCCTGTACTGTGAGGTAAACTCCATTGGTGCTCATCACTACCAACTGGCGGGCGGGGGGGAGGCCGAGTGGAGCAGAAGACAGCCCCCATTTTAAGGCCCAGTCTAGATTCACATGGGTCTGGATCTGAGTCAAAAATATTGGGTGTGTGTGTTTTAACTGGAGAGATCATTTCTTGAGAGTCCTGTTAACTATCTCTATCAGACACACTGAGGGAAAGTTTCCACACAGGAGAGGATGAGCACCCAGGAATGGACAATTCAATTGCCCGGGCTTAATGGATTTGAGCAATTTAATTGGTAGATTGATTGAGAAATACTTTAGTTCATTAGTTAGTGCAGGTCAACTTCAATTGGTGGGGACAACATTTAATCAGCAGGCAATGCATCAAAGGCACACTTATTGTTTTTGTGTGTGGTTTTTGTGGTTCTGGTGGCTTACTCTCCTGAGTAGGGACTCCCTGGACTAGAGATTCAGGCAAATTCTTCCTGAAAACCTTTCAGCACCCCTATACATCTCAAAAGGACATCTCAAAAGTGTTTGGGCGTTAAACTGGATTGTTGACCTTCTTTGCTATTTTATTCTTTATGATTAGAGAATAAAGGTGAAGAGAGGCCACCAAAAGGTCAAAAACAGCAACAGGGTCATTAATGCTTCTAAAATCAAGACTCTGTAACTATTGTTATTTTGGCTCATTTTTTTTATTTGGTAAATGAATGATCTCTTAGTCATCTTCTAACCAGTGGAATGTTAAAAGTGAAAGTTCTGCAGCTCTTAAAAAGGCAGCAACAAAAACAGCAGCATTTCTCAGCAAATAAAGGCGGGCCTTTATTAATCGTTGCATGGATACATGCTCGTTATGTACATTTCCCCATCCCTTAGTTGATTAATAAGCATAATATCATCGATGATCATTGCAGGAAGTATACCGTGAAAGATAAGCACTGAAGACCTCTAATTGTTTTCCTCTCTCGCTCGCTCTTTTTGGTAGTGCTTTAAAATAATGGCCCTAATCATTATTAATTCCTTTGGTGTTCACTCGAATTACATCAATCACAGCTAACTCATTTGGTATTAATGTGGATGTCAGCGACACTTCTGCGGGGATTCTTTTTACTAAAACTCTGTGTTCATTAGCTGTATGGAATCTTATTTTTCCCCATGCAACTAGAAGAACTAAAAAGGGCAAAATTTGCAAAGGCTGCTGGTGGGATTGCAGAATCACAGTGATTTTTTTAGGATGGGAAATGTCATCCATTCCTTTCAGTAGGAACCATGTTGGACAGTACCTTTTTTCAGACCAACTGAATGTCATCAAATAGTGACAAACTGATGAATTCTCCAGAACTCAGGCAAAATGTTACATGCCAGGTAGAGTAAATACTCTGTGTCCCTCCACCTCTATTGTCACTACTTTGTGACATTTTGGTTGCTCCGAATAGGTATTGGGGATTTTAGAGCCACCTATGCTTTTCATGCAAGACTATTCCTATCCTTGTTACTGCTGCCTTCATAGACCATTTCTTCTCTGCTTCATGTGCTTATCTAAAGCCCAAAGTATCTCTTCTGCAGGAAAGTCTACCCTTGTCCAGTGCTGATTTGATCACCTCAACATGGCAAGAGAATCTCTATTGGAAACCACAAGACCTTTGATAGTTTCCCAGCATTCTGTGAGGTAAGGAAAAGCAGGAGGCGGGGCTAATAATAAAAATAATAACAATATTCATACCCTGCTCATTTGGCTGGGTTTCCTGTACACGTGGCTTCCAGTACATATAAAAACATAATAAACATAATAAAGCATCATTTAAAAACTTCCATATTCAGGGCTGCCTTTATCTCCTTAACATCTGAGGGGAGGGTGTTCCACAGGGAGGGGGCCACTGCTGAGAAGGCCCTGGTTCCCTGTAACTTCACTTCTTGCAGTGAGGAAATAGCCAGAAGACCCTCAGGTCTGCCTTATACATAATATGGTTCCTTGCAGAGAAAGTCATTACTGCAAAAGCTTGTACCAGAGAAGATTTAGCACTAAGTATAACAACAGCTTGGGTTCACAGATGGGAATGCCAAACTGACTCCAGTACTGCACCTGAAATGTCCTGAAATCACCACTCCTCCGTTCCATATACAGTATATTTAACCAATCAGCACCCTTCTTCCTTTTCATTCCGCCGCCCCCGTCCTCCCAAATCTGCATTCTTAAATGAATATTTCAGACATAGTTCTGTGCATCATTTTACAAATTTACAAATAAAGATAAAATAAACTCGTGACGTCTTCCTTCCAGAACCTATGTAAGACTTTTGGTGGAGCGTTCAACACTATCCCTTTCTTTTCTCGCCTTAAATGAAGCACATTTTGTAAACCTTACCCCAAAAAAGCAACCCGCATTGGCAGGTGGCAATATATAAATGCATGAAAACAGAGTCCAGGTTTCAAGCTGCTATGGGTGCAGATGGAGGACAAGACTTTAAGTAGCCATTTTAAATTACTTCAAAATTTCCAAAGTGTTCATTGCAGCTAGCAGGAACTGTAAACCTCAATTAGTCTGTCGTTGCTCATTGAAACGTCTCCTTTCAGCGACAAAGATAACCGTGATGTTGTAATAGATGCCAAGCAAGGTTTCCTGCTGAGAGAGGCTGCCGTTTACTTCTTACTGCTTGGCTGCCATTTGATTCAATGGGTAAGGGTAAAGGTAAAGGGACCCCTGACCATTAGGTCCAGTCGTGACCGACTCTGGGGTTGAGGTGCTCATCTCTCTTTATTGGCCGAGGGAGCCGGCGTACAGCTGCCGGGTCATGTGGCCAGCATGACTAAGCTGCTTCTGGCGAACCAGAGCAGTGCACAGAAATGCCATTTACCTTCCCACCGGAGCGGTACCTATTTATCTACTTGCAGTTTGATGTGCTTTCAAACTGCTAGGTGGGCAGGAGCTGGGACCGAGCAACGGGAGCTCACCCTGTCGCGGGGATTCGTAACCACCGACCTTCTGATCGGCAAGTCCTAGGCTCTGTGGTTTAACCCACAGCGCCACCCATGTCCCAATTCAATAGGTAGAGACTCCTTATTGAAATTCTTGATTGCTGCAAAGTGTGGGTTTCATATCCTCACCGTGGCAAGGCCACCCATTAAAAAGAGAACTCTGAGGGATGTATATATATACTTCTATACTTTCCCCTTCTTGTATCCCCTCCACCATACAGTCCTCCTCAATCCCTGCCACACCCAAAATGAGCAGAAACAGCTGAAGAATGGTCCATCAGAGGCTCATTGTTCCATCTGTTCTGGCTGTTGCTGTAATAGATGATTTTCTCTCATCACTTCAGGTAATTACCTAACAAAGGCAATATGAGAGGGGATAAATCTATCTTGCATTTGCTATCACTTTAGCAGACTGCATGAACTCATCCTGAAAAGTACTTGATAATCTGATAACAAATACATTTTGAACTGCCCAGCACAATATCTGAATGAAGGTATTTTATGCACCCAGGGATGGATTCTGTTTTTGGTCCATGTCAGTTTTAGATATGTCAATTCTGCCAATTTCTGCATTAATCATATATATATATATATATATATATATATATATATATATATATATATAAAATTCTTCCAAATATTGAAGATATAAAAAAGGGGAAAGTACCAAATTGTTTATAAAATGCATTTTTAAATACAAACTTTTAAAATATAAACGGTATTTTAGCTGAGGGTTGCACTGCAATATTTGGAAGAACAAGAAATCTGAAGGATAACTGGATTTGGATCTGCACGTTAGTCAGGGAGGTATGGATCAAATCAGCTCATAATTGGGAGTTATAAAGAATGAATCCCTCAAGGATCCCAATATGCCTCAGTGTATTATAATTAGACCTGCAGCATGACTGAAGGTTCTGATTGGTTGGGTATGGACACATGATAGACTTCTGCTCTATAAAGGTCGTAGAAACAAGGAATCTGTTTCATCTGGTTGGGCTAAAATGCCTGGTCATGTTCCGTCCCAGCCATGGAATCCCTGGGGAAGGAGTGTGCACATAAAATCTCCTGTCCTCAGTTTTCCATCTGAAAATTGTACCAGCAATGATTTTCCTCACAGGTGTGATAAAGAAAAAAAATTACTTTGTGGGTTGATTTGATAAATAGATTAGTCAACTAAAACTTTAATTGCAGATTCAAATCCCCTGCAATTGATCCAGGGAGGGGTGAGATTGAGGGAACTTCTTTTTGCAATTCCCTCCATGTGCCAAATCTAATGAGGGCAGAGAGACTATTAAAACATTTTTATCTAAAGTTAGGTGGTCATTTGGTACTGAAACCAATAAGAATGTATTTTAGTCATAAGAGCAACAAGTGCTGTTCTGCAGTTGGTTCCTGAGGTTTACAAATGAGACAAGGGTTTTCTTAGCTTTGGAAACCACACTGGCTCTGTAAAGGGGATATTCTTTCATCCGTATTCCTAGTGTGACTAGGAAAATATTGCAGTTATTTCCTTCTTACAAGGAATATTGGCTTTCATTTTGTCATTAAGGAAAAAAATGCACCTTTCTTTGAATGCCTCAAAAGTCATATGATTCATTCATGTGTGTGTGTGTGTGTGTGTGTGTGTGTGTGTGTGTGTGTGTGTTTTAGGGGAGAAAGGTAAATAATCCTAATACATTAAACTCATGCTCTTGTCCTGGAAATGTAGAATTATCCAATTCCTGCTGAGTGGAAATAATGGCCATGATCCAACACAAGAGTTTGATGTTTGATGTGCACAAACCCATTAATCTCAATGGGCCTCAGAGCACATAGCTCTGCGCTGGATTGTGGCCATAGAGCTGTTCCACTCCAACACTGAAATCAGCAGTTTTCTGGGTTGTTGTTTTTTTAAAAAACATTTTCTTATTGTGGGGGTACCTTCTGCACTTGCTTAGCCATATCTGAACGTAGCTGTGATTCAAGATTCACCTAAAGCAGAAAACTAATACCAGTAAAACAGGGAGGGAGGGAAGGATGGAGGGAGGGAGGGAGGGAGGGAGGGAGGAGGAAAGGGGGGGTTAATAAGGATTTGCTTGAATCATCCAGATAGAGTTACGACGTGGGCTGTCTGAGAACGGGCCTTCCCTCATAATGCTCTTACCTCCCATGGCCAGTAATTTCTTTTGCCGGTCGGCACTCAGCCGTGCGTGGTTATCCTCAGCAGGTGTGTGGAGGAATCAAGGGCAGCAAAGGATTAATATTTTCTTAAATTGCCTTTAGCTCCCTGAAGTTAAAAGAAAAGGCATGGGCCTAAGTGGCTGGAGATGCTGCTTGCTAATTCCGCCGCACTTCTTCAGCCCGGAGGAAGTGACGCATTCTTTTGGCAGGGATAACAAACTTAACATGACTGGCAGGTGTCCCGCGAAGCATCTGTGAATGTCTTTGATGAGGCAGATCAGGGATTATGGAGATTTGTGAGACTAAGCCCTGGCACTCCCGTGGCCTTCACTCTCCCGGGTGCATCCAAGTCAATTTGCTCCTGAATAGCTCGTTATAATGAAAAGACTTTGCACGACCCACCCCCTTCTTCTCCGCATTCAATCTATCTGGTGAGCTGGTGGCCAACTTGCTTCTTCCTTTCCCCTACCTTTGCATGCATTAAAATTAATCACTTTTTTAATTTCTCGTGGACAGTGATTAATCCACTGAGCCCTTCTGCTTTCGGTTGAAATGTATTAAACTAATGAGCGTGGAAAAAGAAGAAGAAAAGAACCCCCCTCCGTTTTTAATGGCAAACAATGGAGTTTAAATACATTCCAACTCCTTTAACATTGTTCGGTAATTAGCAACAAAGGACCTCCTGTTCGAGTACAGGCAAATATTTAATACCTACCCTACTATTGTGGAATTCATTTACCAGCCTTGCTCCTCTGCCTGCCAGGCACATGAGTTATTACAGCAGTCAATGTTCCTTACACACGCGTGCCCTACCCTAATCCTTCAGACACAACAGAGTTCGACATCTGTTGGAAGGGCTTCTGTCGGTCCATTTTCCTGCAGAAATACATCCATTCATTTACTTGGCCTGGCAGAAGAATGGGGACTGCATAGCTTCCGATTAATTGCAACCATCACCTTCCAAGGGAAACTTCCCAGAGAGACCAACAAACTGCATGCATACACATTTAACGCACACACAAACACCTCTAATCACTCAACCACTTTGTTGAGAAATAAAAAACAGCCACCCCAACCCCCTCTTACCCATAAGTCATGCTCAGTGGCTCCCATGATGCATTGGAAGTGCTGTCTCCTTGAGTATGGCAAGCGAGGGAGCCATTATCAAAACAGATGGCGGCTGGTTGAGAAAGAATCATATTTTGACTTGCTCCTGTGGCCCTGCTCCTTTTTCAGACATTAATCTGGAACATGGCAGACACAGATTCCTGCTGATAGAGCAGTTCAGTGCCCAGTGTTGCTCTTTCTTTGCAAAATAAAACCAACCAACAATCCGAAAGAAAAAACTCAGAAGAATGAGTCTCAACAAGCCCATATGCCATAGACATTTGTTATTGTTGTTCTCCCTTTCAAGATCTCATTATTTTGGTCCCTGTGATACATAAGTTTGGTGGTTTCAGTTCCTGAATTTGGTGGTAATTTTTTGCTCCTGTGATTTAAATGGCACTTTAAATGGGGCTACCTTTGAAGGTGACCCGGAAACTACAACTAATCCAGAATGCGGCAGCTAGACTGGTGACTGGGAGCGGCCACCGAGACCATGTAACACCGGTCTTGAAAGACCTACACTGGCTCCCAGTACGTTTCCAAGCACGATTCAAAGTGTTGGTGCTGACCTTTAAAGCCCTACATAGCCTCGGCCCAGTATACCTGAAGGAGCGTCTCCACCTTCATCGTTCTGCCCGGACACTGAGGTCCAGTGCCGAGGGCCTTCTGGCGGTTCCCTCGCTGCGAGAAGCCAAGTTACAGGGAACCAGGCAGAGGGCCTTCTCGGTAGTGGCACCCACCCTGTGGAACACCCTCCCATCAGATGTCAAAGAGAACTTTTAGAAGACATCTAAAGGCAGCCCTGTTTAGGGAAGCATTTAATGTTTAATAGGTTATTGTATTTTAGTGTTTTGTTGGAAGCCGCCAAGAGTGGCTGGGGAAACCCAGCCAGATGGGTGGGGTATAAATAATAAATTATTATATTATTATTATTTATTTTGCTGATTTTTCTGCCTTCAGGATATATCCTGGGTTGGATGGTTTTGGGGTTTTTTGTTTTTTGTTTTAAAAAAAGATCATTGTGAACCATTTGGATCCAGGATCGCTTAAGGACCTCCTGAGCTCCTATGTCCGAGTCCGATCACCGGGATCATCCAAAGGAGTACTGTTAGTTGTTCCTTGTGTTCTCAGCCAAAAGTTTAGTGTCACAAATGGGCCTATGCAGTTGGTTAAACTTCTGGAGTTGTTTAAGGATTGTTCTGCGTTGTTTCTAATGGTTTTTAAAAAAGGAGTTTTAATGTTGCTGTACACCACTCCTGTGGTATAAAAACACTTTTGTAAATTAATAAATATAAAATTCTGTATACGAAATCTAAGACCACGCTAAACTCATCCCCCCCCCTCGTAGACAATAACAATCCCAAGTGACTCTAGGTGAAGAAGAACCTGCAAAGTGAGTAACACGCCCATGCCCAATAATAGCATTCTGTTAAAAGCAACTTGCGTTCAAGGCCTGTGTCATTTCCCCTGCACTCTCACAGAGTGAAGAAAGATGAATACATTGAGCAGTTCTTACTGGAATGCCTCCTAGGACTTTTAATGTCCTCGCAAAGCCGAGAGGTGCTTGGGGTTTAAGACCTTATCTGAAAGACCCATACAGGGGGAACTGAAAGGAACTCAATTTATCTCTTGGGCCTTGGAATAAAGAAGGATCAAGCCAATCCTGCTGGGATGTGAACCTCCCTTTGAAAGGAGCCTAAAGCATTTGAAATCGGATGCTTAAATCATTAAGCCAGCCCCATTCCTTCCCAAGGACATTTTGTTGCTATCTTCCCTTACCCAGCATTCCAAGCCCCTTCCCTCTATAAATGATTTTGAGCTTTCTGGAGAATTATTACATTATCTCATGGGGCACATGAAGTGGTGTGCCAGGCCAGCCTTCGGTGCTGGGCAACCTCCCTGGCTTTTCTTATTAACTGTGATAATGATGGAGGGAGAATTTAAAAACCCCAGGCCTGTAACTGTCACTTCATCTTGTCGGTTCTCAAGATCCAAGTCACTCGAGCGTCAAAAGATAGGGTGGGTTTTTTTTGTTCATTTCCTTTTTCACGCCTACCAGGAATTAAAAATAAACTGGGAGAAAAAAATATAAAATCATTTGATTATCTAATCACACTTGAATTGTCTCTTATTATTATTATTTGATATTCACTGGGAGCGTCAAGACGTTCAGCTTTTTTTTAAAATGCACACACATTGGAGTAGATTTTTTATTAACCATTCTGCGGTCTACTGGCAACATGTCCAAAACACGGTTGCCTTTTCTGCTGTGACTGAGTTAAAGATGAAAGCTAGCTTTTAAACAAATAGCTTTTGCCTTGCAACTTAGCAAAGCCTTTGAAAAGAAGACACTTGGGACTTATTTTAATGACCCTCGCAGCGCAGGGAAGTCATTGTTTTCAGTCAGACCATGCTGACTTGCATCCCCCAGAGCTCCCATGCGCTGGGCTGAAGCAGTTGTGTGAATGTCGGCAAGGTGTACTCATGGATCAGCTCTGGCATGTCGTCATGGGAACAGCTTTTGCAGCACTCATGGTGAAGCTCAAAAGGCCAATCCACCACCATCTCGTTGCAGAGCAGCGCAACTGTAGGTCAGCATGTGCTGACAGAAACCCACATCTGCCACATGCCAAGATGCCACGGGAATAGGCCTTTCTCAGCCTCAGGGCCGCATTCCCTTTCTGAGCAACTTTTTGGAGGCCGCAGGCCAGTGGTGGGAGGGGCCCGAGACAAGAAAATGGATGGAGAAAAGAGGAAGGGGGAAAGCAACCAACTTTCAAGCAAACTTCACAAGAACACGAGTCAGACTTAAAAGTGCCGTCATTAGATGATGTTCCTGATTATTATGAAGAGCTCACATCCATCTTGATGCACATAATGCAGAAAAAATATCAATGATGTGGAGCAAGGCGACGGCAAATCATGACATAATGGTGTGAATATAAAGAGATGGAAAGAAAGCAGTGATACTGATTTCTGAACAGAAAAAAAAAGAATCTAGATGATTGGGGAAAGGGTTGTATATTGGTGTCTGAGCACATGCTCTGCATTCAAAAGTTCCAAGGTTTGATCTCTAGCATCTCCAGGCAGGGCTGGGGGGCGGGGGCAGGAGAGAACCCTGCCTGATGCCCTGGAAAGCTGCAGCCAGTCAGTGTCAACAATAGGGAGCTAGATGGACCAATGGTTTGACTTGGTATAAAACAGCTTCTTATGGTCCCACGAAGTGGATTATAGATGCAACTCAACTAGCCATCGCTCAGTGGATGAATCCAAGCAGTATCTACATACCCAGGCCCAACGTCTTCTGCTAAAGGATTCTGGTTTATCAGAGATGAAGAAGATTCCTCCTGCCAATTAGGTTAAACTTGAATAAAGCACAGAGTGGCTTGGCAATATGGCTAGATGGCAGGGCCGGCCCAAGAACTTTTAGCACCTGAGGCAAACCACAAAATGGCATCCTCCTCCCCACCAGGAAAGAAGGGCTGAGTGAATATCTACATCAGGAACAAGTGGGGATAATAAAGATCCGTATTAGGATCTGGTGCCCCTGTGGCTCCTGCCATCCAAGGCAGTCACCTGACCTCACCTCGTGGGTTGGTCAGCTCCACCAGATAGAAAAGTAGATGTCATTGTATGAATAAAAAAACCAACACATTAAAAGGATGGTGGGGAAAGGGTTCTGAGACTTGGGAAGTATGAGTCTAGACTGGGGAAAGGCCAGGATGAAAGGCATGGTTACCTTTGCAGAAGAGCTACTTTTCTGTTCTAACTAGCCTCAGTACTATTTAGAGCTCTGCCTAGTACTTTTATGAGAGGTACTAGAAAACCAGGACACTTCATATATGCTATTGACAAAGATCAAGTGCTTATAGCTCAGAACAGTAACTGAATATGGTGGAGCTAGTTCCACTTCCACAAATCCAATATGGAATCCTTTCTGGCATCAATTAGTGCATAGATTACCATTCTCATTCTCCCTGTATGGACAGCCAGAAGGTCACATAAGCACCAATGCAGAGTATATTCCTAGGTTAGGGAATTGATTCCTATAGATTGAACTGTTCAGCACTGCAGACATATGAAAATAAAAAGAATTAAAAGGGGGCATTTACCATGCTCCTCTTATGCCCTGAAATTAAGGGTCTCAGGAGCCAGACTGGTCTATATGTGTATCAGTGTTTCCATAGGTTGGTTAGAACCAAATAATCAAGACCAAAAGCATTGCCTCCAACAAAAATTAATCCCATTTTCAATCAATTGTACTCCTGCATGTCCTGCTAAGGAGGCCTTTCAGACAGCTTGATCATTTACGCAAAGATCAACAAAACCTGTAAAGTGTTAAATGCACATGTCTGCCCACATATAAGAAAGAAAACGGAGCAAGAATGCTAGTAAATAACTGAATAATTGAATGCATTGCCAAGACTTCAAGCATTAAAGAAATTCTTTAATCTTCCAAAATTCAGTTTCATTGGAGAGCTCCAAGTTCTAACATTATGAGAGAGGGAGAAAAGATTCTCTGCACTTTCTGCACACCATGAATATAAGCAACCCACAATCCTCCCTCCATGACCCATTCATGGAATCCTGATCAGACATACGGCTCATGTGGGTAGACCACACACATGGGTAGAAGTTTGTGGGCTGTCTGCAAATCAGCTGATGAGAAGACCACATTTAGTTGTGTTATTGGTCACAGCTAACTTTTGCTGGCATGCCCCCATCGGCCTGAGAATTATTTGCAACATGATGGGGCACCTGCCATGCTCATTTTCTGTCCCAGTCTTGCATGTGCAGAGCTGTCATGCCAACACGTCTCACCAGCATTAAAAATCCACTTCAGCGTGTTCATATTAATTTGTTTAACATTCGCTTACAGCCATTCTGAGGCATTAATTAAATGCCTTTTAAAAGTTCAGTGACGTAAAATGTACTCGAGTGGGAACAAAATGATCTGACCTCGACCTCTGCAGACAAGGAAAATCAAATTCAGCGTCATCTGGAAAATTTGGGATTGCCTTTAGGCCATCAGTCGTTCCTTCATAACGTCACTTCAGGTGGAGATAAGTGAGCAGTAAGCCTACAGACTAGAAAGTCCTACTGCCGTCTATTTCATGCCTGGCATTGCCTTCTTCAGGGCACAAGAAGAACTGAGGATCAACACCCCCCCCCAACCAATTCAACAATACCCTCTCTATTTTGAGACTCACTCAAATTCAGGCTGGGCTCAAAAGAGTACCACAGTTCTTTAGCCAGCCCTAGTCCTAAGAACATAAGATGAGCCTGTTGGGTCAGGCCAATGGCTTATCTAGCTCAGCATCCTGTTTCCACAGTGGCCAACCAGATGCCTGTGGGAAACCAGGGACCACAAGAGCACTTTCTTTGAGCACTAGAGCACTTCCCCTTCCTGACATTTCCCTTGTTCTCTGAACAAATAAAATGCTTCATCCTTCTTAAGCAGAGTTTCCAGGAGCAGTTAGATGCTGGAAACAATGCTTGTAGTTCCTGGTCCTACTTTGCTGCTTCCTGCTCGTCTTGACCCTTGACAATCGGATTCCCTGACCCTTTGACTGTCTGACCACGTGGATTGCTGTTTGCCTGATCCTAGGACTGGACCTGACTTTAGATACTGACTCTGCCTCCAGGCAAGTACTCCTCAGAGATTCATCTGGTTGGCTGGTCTCCCACTCCACTGAGCTCTTCATGTTGTTGCTCAGCAACAAGACTGAAATCAAAATATACTACTTCCTCAGCATTTCCCTGATCCACCAAGCTAGTGACTCAATATCAAAGAAGTGTCCAACGAGAAAAGACATACGGAATAAGTTGTTTAGATGATGATGATGATAGAAGACAACAATCAAAACCATTACTCAGGCTCAAACATAGACCAGAGATGCTAATCATGTGGCCATCCAAATGTTATTGAGACTAAAACGTTTATCATCCCTGAGCATTAGCCATGCTGACTGGAGCTAATGGGAATTAGAGTGCAACAACCATTTGAAGGTCCGCTTTCACAACCCCACCTTAAATTTTTTAAATAACTGCATAAATAAAATGTTTCAGCCTGGTGTCAAAAGATTTGCAATGTGAGCACTGGAGAGTCTCTTTATGGAGAACATTGACTGACTGACTGACTGACTGACTGACTGATTGATTGATTGATTGCATTTATATCCCACCTTTTTCTCCAAGGAGTCTAAGGTATCTTACATGGTTCACCCCTCTTCATTTAATGCCCACAAAAACCCTGTGAGGTAGATCAGGCTGAGAGGCAACAACTGGCCCAAAGTCCCCCAGTGATCTTCTTGGCTGAGCTAGGATTTGAACCTTGGTCTTCCAGGACCTAGTCTGACACACTAACCACTGCACCACACTGCTTATTCCACAACTGAGATGCCACCCATGAAAAGCCTTCATGCACACTTGCCTTAAGTCAGCATGTGATAAACTGTAATGTAGGGAAGACCTTTGTAAAGGAAAGAGAGACAGTGCTGGCACGATGTCAAAGGAATTAAGAGGAGCTTGTTACTGAGATGGAGATGGATGCTATCTCAGAAGCACTTCCTAAAATAATAAAACATCGGGGGGGCAGCATAAGGAATCGCCATGCCTCCCAAAAAGTATCACTGGCTGTACCATATTTCTACATTGCAAAATGTCACATGGAAATTGTGCCAAGTCTTTATCAATAGGTATCCCTGTTGCATTGCTATTGGTTACATTCATCCTGCTGCTGCCTAGGAGATGGAAACTGTTATTCCTATTGGGAAAAGCTTTGGAACACATGCATATGGCAGCATATGGTCGCCTGCTTGCAAGTTTTAGTCTACTTGGCATCCTTGAGAATTGGCTTCTACTTGATTTAAGAAGTATTTGAGCTATTCCATTTGATTATAAATGGGCAATATCGTTACAGGGAGGTCAAAGTGTACAGTCATCTCTGGAGCTTTTGTTTAATTAAAACCCCCCACTAATGGTTGCTGTCAAATATTACTACTGCGGAATAGCTGCCATCAATGTTTAATGGGGCTTTTAATTTTCTTGCACTGTAAGTGATGTAGAGAAATGCAGCAATCACATTGTACAAAATGTTGTGTGCAGATTTGCAGAGGCAAAATTAAGACATCTGCATTGCTTTTGGTCAGTCGATCCTCAGAATAAAGCTGTGTGGTCAGATTGTGGTGGGGTTTCATATGTGTCAAGCATGGCAGGAAGAATGTAAATTGGGATCTACTGGTGGACCTCTGAGTGTTATTTTGCAGTGGATTGGCAAGGCTGTGCTTTCTGATTCCTAAATCTTTAACGGTGGCAACAATGCAGAAGTGCTTTCTCCTCCTTAAGCTAGGTTGCTGAAGTGAAGAAAGCTTGGAGTGAATTTTTTGGGTGGAAGAACTATGAGCTGAGCACAACCCCCTTTTCTTAAAATCTAACTCTTATGTCTTTTGAACTTGGCACTGGTTGGTAGACGATGGAGTTCTAGTAAAAACATGCACACCCAACAAAGCAGATTTGACAAGCCTAGTCTGTCCCCTACCTGGAGTGAAGTGCCTACCTCTTGAGTCTTCTCTACCCCACGTACCACCACAATGCTTGGGTGATGCTGCTGTACTTATCCACTGATGAAGGGGAAATTGTAGGGGGCATACAAAGGTCTCCCTTGGCCACCTGCCCCGTTCCCTCTGCCGGCATGCTCACTCATGCCCCATCTCCCAAAGTAGCCAGTAGCAGCAACAGAGCAGGAAGGCTTGCAAAGGCTGCCCTGCGGTAATCTGCCTGCCTGCCTGCCTCTGCAGGCTGGCGATATCTTTATTTCTTGCTGTTTCAGTTACTTGAATCCTTTGCTTAAATTTTAACCCTTGCTGGTTCCAGGAATGAGAAGAGAGCTCAGTCATACAGCCCATACACCCCCAAACTCATAACAATATAGTATAGAAAGATATATTGCAGGCTTCCCCAACTGGGACACAGCATGTATTTTGGACTACAATTCCCATCACGCCTCCTCCTCCTCCTCCTTTGGCAATCACTTGTAGCCGAGTAAGATTGTCTTCCATAAACACGGTTTTAACAATGAGTCCGTGCCTATGGAGGCCAATTCTGGACCCACACGTCCTTCCACAGTGGGGACATTGGTTCCCGGGCGGGAGTTGATCACGGTGTGGATTTGCCAAGCGTGCCTTCCTCTTAGTATGTTTCTCCCTTGCCTCCTGAGTTCGAGTGTCTTCAAAGCCCATGACACCTTTGGTAAAGGCTGTTCTCCAACTGGAGCACTCGCAGGGCAGTGTTTCCCAGTTGTCAGTGTGTCTACTACATTTTTGTAGATATGCCTTGAGACAGTCTTTAAACCTCTTTCATTGACCACCAGCATTACACTTTCCATTTTTAAGTTTGGAATATGCTGTCTGAGGCTGATGGGCTTTGTAGTCTAAAACACCTGGAGGACAGCAGCTTGGGGAAGGATTGTGCATTCCGAGAGAGAGAGAGAGAGAGAGAGAGAGAGAGCGCTCAGTTGGTTGTGCATGAGACTCTTAATCTCAAGGTCGTGAGCTGGAGCCTCACGTTGGGCAAAAGATTCCTGCATTGCAGAGAGTTGGACTAGGTGACCCGTGTGGTCCCTTCCAGCTCTATAATTCTTATGTTTATCAGGGATAAGCAGCATATATACTATCTCGTTGATTTATTTCCATATTTATTTAGTTTTAGTTATGAAAAATTGGCCGTGAACGCTTCATCCTTCATTAGGGCAACCCCATAAACTACCAATCAGGAAAAGGAGAAAAGACCTTCTGATTCTCCTGCCTGCAGCTTTGCCATGTTGGCACAGACTCCAAATCTGCACAGACTGAAAGCACACTGGGAAAGAAGGGCTGTTTGAAGAAATAAATGGTGATGAATAATTTTAAATAATAATTGCCATTGCTAATTTGGCAATCGTTTAGCGGACATTCATGAACAGTTAATAAGAATGACATTGCTTGAACAAGAGATTAGCTATTATCCAACTCAAACGCAACACTTGCCTTCGTCTCGCTGGAGGTCTGATGCTTGATTAGTTAATGCTTTGGACACATCATTTGAAAATGTAAAGCTCTTCTAAAAGCAAGGTATTGTTAGGACTTTGGGTGGGAGAGTAGGCTGTATGCCAAGACCCTTCTGACCCCTGGATTATTTGATTCCTCTGGTGTTGAAATACAAGTCAAGCTATCTTCCTGGTGAGGCGATTGCCTGGGTGATGAGCCTTTAAGGGGAACAAAGGAAAGGGGCTCTGTGCAAGATGGTAAATGGGTGGGGGTGGCCAACTCACGGATACCCTCCCCCAATTCATGGATAGTTCGAAGGACAAAGCTTTGTTTGTCACAGGCACTGCCCAATAGGTATCCATGATGCAGATTCAGATTCCACATTCCACTGTTGGAGATATAGGCCCAGATTCAACCACCCAGTGCACTAGCAAAAGAGCTCAATGGGGCTTACCTCCTCTCTTCCCCCTGTATGCCCCCTTCCCCTTCCCCATATCCATTCTGGAGGGTCAGAGTTGACACTGAATTCCTTCCATAGTTTGAGACTAGATTTACCCCTAGGCTGATTCAGGATAGGCAGTTCTCTGAGTTATGGAAATATGTGAAGTTGTAGTGTGATTTTGTTACCAAGCATATAAACGAATTGCTAATAAATTTGAATCTCAACTTGAATCCTGAAGGATTAGAACAGAGGTAGCCAATGCATATTTTAAAGAATCTTATCATCCACTCTGTGATTATTTTTACACTGGAAGGTGGGCTAGAAATCAAACAAATACATGCATAATTCTATATGCTCAATATATGAACAACATATAGGATCTTGATGCAGCCATTGGATTTATTATATTACCAATGTATAATACAGATGCTGCACATCTGCAATCCAACTCAAGTTGGTGGTGGTTTCTAGTCCAGTCCATGCTGGGAGGTGGAGGAGAGAGAGATTGATGGTCAGTAAAAATTGCTGTTTGGTTCCAACCCATCTCTCACCATGATCTTTTACCCAATTATGGTAGATCTTACAGAGCAGACCTTTCTCAACCCTGAAGTCACTACCCAAAACTGAAGCACAAAAGGATCACAGGCAGCCATGACTTCTGTTTTCGAAGCTATTTTCTGAGCGGCAATAAGGTCATAAAGATTTACAAAAGGTCCCTGAGCTCAAAGGACTGAAAATGATTGTTTAGAAGACACTCAATCTTGGCGAGTTTTAGTTTTTCATGACTTTGGCACTCCTCTTTGTGAATGGACGGCTCTTGGGTTGCACTGTCGGGAAGTGAGAGCATTAACTTGGGGCCGAGCATATGCTGCAGAGTGTTTAACATCCTTGCTGTCTGTAGAGCATTTCCTAATTTCCTTAACAACCAGTCTAGTGAGTAAATATAGAGTAGCAGACTTTTCTAGCCACAGTGTTTACTTGGTGCTTTCCAATGGCGCTGAATGAGTCATTAAGGAGTGTTGTTTAAACAGAGGATTATGGGCTCTTCAAACACATGCTAACCACTTGCTAGGCCACCACCAGGGAATCTCTTCAGCTAACATATTAGTTTGTAACCGATCCTCCATTTCCCACAACAGCAACAGAGTTTCTGACAAGGTTGACAATTTTTTTGGGGGGGGGGGGGGCGGGGACTAGTTGAAGACAAAGCATTGCCCATTACAAGTTTTGCCCAGGATTTTCCTAGCAGTTATTGAGAATGCAGTTCTTGCAGCCTGTACATGCAGAATGCATTGCAGTGCACGCATGCAAGAATGTGGCTCTTGCAGTCCGTGCACGAAGTTGCAGCTTCATTTGCGGTGATGGGAGGTTGGCATGCAACTCAATAAACCTTCTTCCCTCCCACCCCTCTATGGCTAGCACATGGTCATGTATGCATATGTGCACGTGCACCACTGCAGTAGCAGGTGATGGGGATGAGAGCTGCTGCACACCTGATGGATGCACAGTTCAAAAGTGTATGAACCAAGCTCTTAGCTGGGCATTAGTGGTGCGCCCTTCTTACCCTAGTGTTAAAGAGCAGGGCAAGACCAGTCATTTTCGCAATTCTCATTTCAAGCAAGAAGACTGTGCTTGCAAGTGCACATTCCTAAGGGGGGCAGGGGCGAGGTCAGGTCTCTGTGCCACTGCAGATGACATCACATGCATGGCAACAGGACCTGAGTCCAGTCCTTTAACTTCCCAGTTCTGGTTTGGCCAGGTCTGCCGATTGGCCAGCCACCTCCTCAGCTAACAAGGGAGCTTTGCTCTCAGGATGCAGGGTAGAACCTGACCCAGATGGCTTCCCCTCCCTTTCTGTGACATCTGGCTATGAAGGGGGCAGAACTACCTTCTGAGTCACTCTATGAGCTGCCCCCATTATCAACGTTTGGACCCATTTCCTCCTCCTCTGACAGAACCAGCCATTCCTGACCTGTCCCAGCTGGTATTACATGGCCCACGACAGTTAGTTATTTTCCTTTAGTAATGTATTTTTTTTTCTTACAGCCAGGAAGGGGAGGGGGTGCAGCTGAGAGAAACCAGAGTGGACAGAATTGCTTATACTTACCCCTGAGAAACTGTTGAGGAAAGTCAGTAAAACAGTCCCCCAACTTGTCTCCATGCACAAATAGGGTGGAGGATTTTGAGCACATTTCTAAACAGTAAAAAAATGTCAAAACCCCCAATATGAGGCTACATTTTCAACATATTGACTCAAATCCTTGTTGCAGGCACAGAAGCATTCATGAGATGTTTACAAAACCCTAAGTCAATATTAAAGTCTAAACAACATGAATAGATTTGGGATCTGAAACTAGACACTAAATAGCCATAATCCAGTCAATCACTGAAAAGCTCCCATTGATTTAAATAGATTCTAAGATTTTCATCAATCTGTGCACATCTTTGGCACTTTTTAATTAAAAACTGCATTGATCCTCTGGTATAAAACCCATCCCGTGTCCATTCATTTCAATGGAGATGCTGAATGGAATTCTGAATTGCAGATTCAGAAAGTATAAATAACCACCTGTAATGTAGAATAACAGCAAGGTAATGATTATTGTGAAATATTCAGTCAGTAGAGTCATTCATAATAACTCCTTTGTTTATTCCTTACATATGCTGTGCTTCTTCTGGGTTGAAATAACAAGGTAATGATGTTGTGGGGTTTGAATTTTCTATGCCATCACACATCAAGTTGATGATTTCATTGAGGTTCTTGAAAGGAAGACTACACATTAATATAATTGTCGGCACCACAGAATGCTTGATGTTGATTCACAAATTCACAAATTTGCAAGCTGCTATCTAATTTCCAATGTAAGTGGTTTCAACATTGTTCTGGAGTTTCGGTGTTTGTGCGTATATTCCTCTCAACAGTTGAAACATTCTGCTTTGGTTATTCAATATTGGCTCATCAATTCTGAGGTTCAGGATCTGTCACATATTTTAGTGGAGATGGAACGCCAGGTAAAACTGTGACTGGGGATGCCAAAGGGATTTTTCCGGACCTTCTACAAGGTGTGATGATTGGCCCCTCCACCCCACCTTTGGGCAACAGTCTAAAAAGTCTTATTACACCTGTCACACGGTTAATCCAGTTCCTACTTCCATTGATTTTCTCTCTCCTTCCTTTCTAAGGCTGTAATTCTATTCATACTTATCTGGGTCTTGTTAATTGGCTTGCACATCCCCCACAACCTCACTCTCACTCACACAGCCTGCTTGGAAAAAAATTCCTAAGTGTTGGGCTGTGCGGATAAATGGAAAGGGAAGGAAGGGAAAGATCAGAAGCAAGCAGGGCAGAGGGTGGAGAGAGGTGGAAGAGAAAATGAAAATGGGGAGAAAGAGAAGATGGAGTTAGGGGAAAAGGCAAAGGGGGGCAGGGAATGGAGAGGGGACAAGCCAAGAAAGAAAACAAAGAGATAAATAGCCAGAAAGCAATTTCAAGAGGGAAAAGGTCCCAACTAAAAAAGCGGGCAGAGGAACAAATAAATACCGTATTTTTCCATGTATAAGACAATGCTTTTTGCTAAAAAAAAAAATTAGGTAAAAATTGGGTGTCATCTTATACACGGATAGTGAATGCAGAGGGGGGATGTGCGATTAATGGCAGCAGCAAGCAGGAGATTGGCAGCGGTGATTGGGCAGGTGATTGGCGGCTGTGGCAAGTGGGCGGATGGGCTGTTGGTGGCGACAAGCGGGCAGACAATTGGCGGCTACGGCGAGGTATGCGATCAGCAGTGGTTGTGGCAAGTGATCAGCAGTGGCGGGCAGGCAGGTGAGCAATTGGCGGAAGTGACCTCCCCCCCCCCAAAAAAGCTAAGCAACTTAATTTCTTAATTTTGGGTTGAAAAAAGGGAGGTAATCTTATACATGGGGGTGTCTTATGCACGGAAAAATATGGTAAATAAAAATAGGAATGGAAAGCAAAGCTGGATCTCTCCGCCTCCCCACACACTGTCCCTGAGTGTTTTTCAGAAGTCAACCTCTACAGCTGTGTGCACTAAGGTTGTGCAAAACTCCTCTCACTCTGGATACCAACCTTCAGATTTGCCCAGGTCTGATCTGTGACCGACCCAACCAAGATCCAGGCCCCGAAGTGATGCAGATGCCAGCCTCAATGTTGAATTAGGGCTTGTGAAACCCCAGTGAAACATTTGGCCAGGAGCAGGGCAGGGGGAAAGAGGAGTGTTGCATCTTCCTCCCCGCTTCCCAAACTGCAGTGAGCAGGATTGAACTTACCAGCCGATGAGCAGAGATTTTGATCATGCAGGATGCTGCTTCGCCACTTGGGAGCTTTCTGGTGTATGCTTTCTTGAGCTCTGCCATAGAAGCAAGGCAAGATGTAAGTATATATAACCAATGAAAGATGATGATAATGATGATTAGAATGGCTGGAGCGGATTAGTCTGTTGCGGCTGAACGGTAATCGGTGCTAGTTCTACACAACCCAGGAGTGTCGTGCCTGATGGGATGAAGCGGGAGTGATAGGCTCCCTGCAGCAGTGTTGTTGCCACTTCCTAGAAGGAGCAAAGTGGTGGTAAGGTTGGGGTTACACACAGGCAGGAGCACCAGATTAGTTCTGGCAGTGCATCTTCATAGCCCCAACCTTACCAATGTCTCACTCTTCCCTCTCCTTGGAAGGCCTCTCCAGGGAGGCCATTGCTCTGCCTCCAGCCTGTTAATTAAGCTGCTTCTGATAGAACCCCAGAATTTACAGCTGGTAGACAATCAAATAACCCAGAGATTGGTCTGAAGTCACACGATGCCACTCTTATGGTCAGATGATAATGCTGACACCCAAGGATGCTCTGACCTTTTCAAGTTAAGCATTTCAGCTGCTGATGCTAAGTGGGTTTGACTCTGCAAACGATCCAGATGTGGGACCTCCTGCAAATTATGTGCTCCGAGCTCAGAAGAGAAAGAATATAGGTGTAGTAATGCAAAACTGCATTAGGAAGAAATACTTACCATATCTTTATACAGAATAAGCCCTATAGCAGGAGAGAGGTGCACAAGAGAGTACCAGCACTCAAAAGTATAAATGCCAAAACTCAAAGCACACATCTGCATAATCATGTTTAGGAAGATTGTACTCTTGCATCGCTTGCAGTCCAAGTACTTTGATTTAAAATGATCTGTGAATCAGGCTTTTGAGATAAATGTTGGGAAATCATTTTTCATTTGTGCGGATGGGTTCATTTAACTAGGATCGTTGTAAAATATTATGTGTTTTACACCGTTAAGGAGAGGCTGTCAAATCACAGGGCACTGCTGAAATAGCGCCTGTAGAACAGTAGAGTCACTAGACAAAGTATGCATCATTCTTAAGCAGATTAATAATTGTTTTGGAGCACATGAAGTGATATGATACATTATCTAGTGTATCTTTGACTCTAGACAGACTTTGTTCCATTCAGAACTTATGAGAGGGAAGGGAAGGTGGGGGGAAAATGTGTTGCACACAGACTTGGATTTGAAACTGGAATAAGAATTCTGTTCACCCAAATATGCTTCTCAGAGAACAGCCTGAGGGTGGCTTTTAATTAGGCACATTGTTATCATTCACTAGGAAAGCTGGTTCTCTGGGGATATCAGGGCATCAACAATACTTTGGCAAAGCCTCCAGCACACTCCATATTCTAGAGATAAGATGACAAACACAGTGCTGAGGAATCATCAAGGCATGATATGGCCAGCTATTTCTGGAGGGATATAAAGGGTTCTTGGCGAATGAAAGAATATTGTCCACAAAATAGATTGCTCCTCACTTACACGGCTTAATTGGAGAAGGATAGAGTCTAAATAAACTTAATTTTCCTGTCTCAAACTCTAAATATATCATTCTTGGTCTTAGGGATGGGGGAGAAACATGGTTCACTTTGCATTTTAATGTGAACTTACTTCCCCTGAAACAATGTGTGAACCTGAATTTTGCGATGCAGTTCTCCAAACAAATAATGTATACAAAAATGTGTATATTAAGGGGAAAGTGTGCACATATTAGTCAAGAAAACATATAAGAATGCATTATATTGGGGGAAGTGCATATACAGATGTGTATATCAGGAAAAAAATTGCACTGGAATGCTGGTGAATTTTCATGAATCCCTCTCCCCTTTTTAATCACTCACTCATGCAGAAAACTGTATTTAAGAATGGATAAAGTAAGAAACTGAGAGGAGATTCATCTATCCCTACCTGGGGGAAAATAAATCAAATAACAATAATAATATGTATGATGGAATTCAATACATAATTACATTTGTGTAAGTCTACTGAGTTTGCTTTTTGCTGTGTGTCTGTGTGTGTGCACACAACCCATAAGGATCAACTTAGGTTAGAAACTGAATCTTAATTAAGGGTCACTTAATGTAATTAGCATCTAATGCCTGCTCTTTGGGAAGTGTGATATCTGTGTAATGAACATGTGAAATGGCAGCTCACAGATCTTAGCCACAGCACATTCCATGTTCTTCTGTGTATATATATCAGCATTTTGAAGGCATGGAATCTATTGTGATCTGGAAGAGCCTGCAAATACCAGTGGACCCATTTGCTCACGTCTTAATGCAATGTCAAGAAAGTGGGTGTATAAAATGGCAGGTCTTGCCACTAAGAATAAAGAGAAGTAAGGGAATAGCACCTGTCATTTTTGTTCAGTGGGGTGAACATGCAGCTGTTATTGTGAGACACCACTGAAAAGATGCCTTCTTCCAGAGAACTGATGACAGGACATTTCTCAAGGGAAATGCCCATTTTTCACTTCCTTCCAAAGGAGGCCGAATTATCAGTCATAATTTGGGCCACAGTGGATGTATTTCCAGGCTGCAGGGAATAAACAACCCCACACAATTGTTTTGCTGTCGCAGCACTTTTACCTGCGGGGGCGGGGGGGGGGAATTACTGCTTAGCTATACTTTCCTAGAGCAGAGCGATCAAAGGCTACTTTGCGTAAATGAAAATAATATATAACTATGTATCTTTTAAATCTTTGTTACCCATTACAATATTTTGTGTTTCTGGTTTTCCATCCCTGCCAGATACTGAAAACCGATTGTCCTTTCCTCCATTTATGTCTTGGTAAATGTTCCTACTGGCCTAGATTTTTCTGTAGAGCTGCATTATGCCTTTGAAAATTGTTAGCAGGCTTCACAACGGTGTATCCTTTGCATCATTAGTAACCACATTCACCCATAATATTTCCTCGGTTTGCTCTGCTGCTCGCCACCATTTGAAGATGTTGCTTTCTACCCCCCTCTGGTGGCTGCAAGATAAATATAGTTTAAATCAGCCTCAGAGTCAACCTGCTGCCAGCTATTCAACAGCTGACCTGTGCACATCCCACCAGGCAGTTCCAGAGCTTTGGAGCTTGGACTGGTGGGGTCCAGAGGGAGAAGGCAAGAGAATGGGCAGCAGGTACAAGGGTCAACTCAGGGTGGGAGACATCTTGCCCAAAGCCCCTTCAAAACGTTGACCTAGCCCCAGATATGTTACAAGAGAGCACTGAACCCTAATAGACCACTCTAGGCATGATGCACAGGTTAACCAAATGTGCATGCTAATACAAGCTCAAAGACACACGTGCCAAAAGTCTGGAGCCTTCTCGAGCCACAGGGAGACAACAGAAATGGAATAAGTACTTAAGCAGGGTTGTGGAAAGCTGGCTGAGTATTTAGCAAATGATCACCTAATTTATCAGATGTCAGGGAACTTAAGTTAGAGCTCTACACCAGGGAGGTTTCATTCCTTTCTAGCAGCCGGCTCTTGCATAATGAGGAGCCAGATTACTACTACGCAGTATTAGCCAATTCCAAGGGGAAGCTTCACAATAAGACAAGCTGTGCACAACCCTTCATAGTGTGGTGACAGCAGACAATGGGATTTAAAGGAGAGGATGAAGACAATAACCTTAATTGAGGCATCAATGAGGGCCGGAAAGACAGAGAAGGAAATCACAGTGTTTTCCCCTCCAAAACTGGTGCAGGCTGCCTTTCCTTTGGAAAATCCGATAATTACTGAGTCTTTGGACTGGGGAGGGTCTAGATGTTGAGAAAATGCAAAGAAGAGAGAGAGAGAGAGAGAGAGAGAGAGAGAGAGAGAGAGAGAGAGAGAAGGAGGAGGAGGACAGCACCTTGTGCTGGAGGAGCGCTGCCTGTCAGTGCTGTGCTTGCAGAATTGCAAACTCGCAGCTACAGAAGCTGGGCTAATGAACGATGGCATCTTGCCTTCTGTCTACTTTGTATCTGGTGAATGAAAGAGCAAGAAAGCACATCACAAGCTGGCAGAGCCAGGCATGCAGTCCTTTTGAGTCAAAACGATAAGGAAGCTATGGAACTGCCTTTCCAGCATCCTGTTTTTGATTCAGGCGAGCGTGAGGAATTCAGTCATGGCAAATTCCACTATGACTGACATGATCCTCAGTTCTATTCGCTTCCTGTATATGCATCTGCAGTCTCTGCACAAAATCTGTAAAAAGAAAAGAAAAGAAAGTTGGATCTGTATCTATATATTGTGCAGATTTTCTTTTTTAAAAGAAAAAAACATAGATCAGTGCAGAATGAGGACAGAGTAGATTTATGGGTGCAGATATGCAAAAACAGAAATGATCAGAAATAGACTTGCAATGCAATCCTAACCATGTCTGCTCAGCTCTAAGCCCTATAGAATTCAGTGGTGCTTAATACCAGGTAAAGTGGGTTAGCATAACAGCCTAAATTGCCAAACCCCCTTCTTCTTCTTCTTCTTCTTCTTCTTCTTCTTCTTTCATTTCCAGCATATTTTTTCAATCTCAAGAAAGTAAAAAGTGTCTTTTCTTGCCTTTGGCTTCCTGGCCTAGCAGACAGGCATCTGTGTCTGAAGCACTGTGATGTCTAATCAACCAACTAACTGGGTGCTTTGTGTCACAGGGAAAACTGACAACATTGCAACAATTAAAAATATCTTAGCTGCTACACTTAAGTTCCATCACAAGCTCTGTTCAAGCTTTTGAAAACAGATCATAAATTTTACAAGAGTGGAACAGCTGGAGCTGGCATCAGGGAGTACTGTTGTTTTGGCTCACAGATACAATAATGCCATGGCAATAAAGACAAAAAATATGCTAGATACATGCCAATTCTATAAGTGTCTTCTTAGTTATTTTTGCACAATTTCCCTCAAACTGTTTTATAAACTTGGGAGAGAAAATATTTGGGTGCTTTCGTTTTTCTTCCCTTAGCAATGCCATTTCCCCACTCAGTTTTTTCATGCACTTGAGAAATGTTTATGAACTTTCAAAAAAAGACAATAAAAAACCTCTGATCTGCAGAAATGACTGGTGCATTGTGCTACTTAATACTTAACCAATCAGAAGAATTTTGCCTGAAACAAAATCCTGAGGCAAAATCAAGGGTTCCTTCCTGCTCAGGTGACATGTCTGAGGAATTTTGAGGGAAGTGTAGAAGCCGTCTGCCCCTGGGGGCCTCCAGATGTTTTGGATTT
This sequence comes from Podarcis filfolensis, assembly GCF_964270895.1. NCBI lineage: Eukaryota > Metazoa > Chordata > Lepidosauria > Squamata > Lacertidae > Podarcis > Podarcis filfolensis. The sequence continues at coordinate 38,831,650 of NC_139605.1, read as the reverse complement.
ACGACTCTGATCAACCTCCTCCTACGCTGTACCACTGTGATTGCCACCCCCCGCACGCTCCCTGCAGATCCTCTCTTCTCAGACACATCTCCCCTCCCCAAATAGAAACAAACAAACAGCAACAAAACTGCCACACTTAAAAACAATTGTAGCAAAAGCTCTGTCTTAGCTTTGTAGCTGGTACTGTAGCCAGGAGATGTAGCTTGGCTGCATTTGCAGAGGTCCTATATTTCCAACCCACTAACAGTATTTCATGCCCCCTGAGTATGCCCAGTCCTTTTTGGGCTGTTGTGGAATTCCTCCCCCCCTTAGGTCTCTCTCCTCCCACCCCCCATGTACTGTATATCTGCAAGCCTGGGATTCTGCAAAGCCTCTCATTTCCTCTGTCTCATACATGGATGGTGACATTGTGGCTGCATACAGGTTGGCCCTTACCCAAGCCTCAGAAACAGAGAAAACGGAGACTGCGATTTGTGTGCATGTAGTTTCCATAAGACTAGTACAATTCCTCAAGGGAAGGACCTCACATCTCTTAAGCTGCCACTGAATTATTGCTCTTAAAGCCAAGTAAATCTGTAGGTTCCTGGTAAGATTACACATCCATTGATGCCGAAATCCAGCATTGCGTGACCTCTGCAAGTGCAGCTTTCTCCCAATTTTAGGGCAGAGTGTTTGAGGATCAGGACATTTGCAGGGAAACCAAAATCAATGGTGTCTCAAAAATTTTTTACACATCACTTGGGAAGACAGGTGAACTAATACCAGTGTACTGGAAGAAGCGAAGATCACCAGTGTTGAAGCAATGATTCTTCAACATCAACTTTGTTGGACTGGTCATGTTGTGTGGATGCCTTATTATCGTCTTCCAAAAAAACTACTCTATTCCGAACTTAAAAATGGAAAGCATAATGCTGGTGGTCAATGAAAGAGGTTTAAAGACTGTCTCAAGGCAAATTTTTAAAAATGTAGTATAAACACCAACAACTGGGAATCACTTGTCTACAAGCGCTCCAGTTGGAGAACAGTCTTTACCAAAGGAGTCATGGGCTTTGAAGACACTCAAACTCAGAACACAAGGGAGAAAAGTGCTAGGAGGAAGGCACGCTTGGCAAATCCACACCGTGATCAACTCCCACCCGGAAACCAATGTCCCCACTGTGGAAGGACGTGTGGGTCCAGAATTGGCCTCCACGGTCACTCATTGTTAAAACCGTGTTTATGGAAGACAATCTCACTCGGCTACGAGTAATCACCAAATAAGAAGAAGAAGACACATCCAAAGAATCTGAATGAGGCAAGATTATTTATTTATTTCAGTAGCAAAATCTTGTTGAGGGGGGGAACGGGTGGGAGTCCACACAACCTGAACTAAAGCCCACAGGAAATAGTAATACAAGCTGCTAGTGAATCTGTGCTGTATCACTTGCCTCTCATCTGGCACTGGCTGCCCTGTTGGGAGTTTAGGGCCACTGAAGAAATTTCCCACACGATGGACAATATTGATAAAACTTGGAGTTAGAGTTGTCTGCCGTTTGTGTCTGAAATGAAGGATAGAGCTGTGTGTCTAGTGCCTCATATAGTTTGGCCATAAAATATATTGTGTTTCTTTTATTTTCTGTGATTTGTTTAGATTTTTGTTATGCCCTTTACCAGGGTGGGAATCTTTGGGCCTGGGGGCCCAATATGACTCAATCTGGCCCTCAAAAGTTTGCACCCTGAGTGATTTTGACTGGTTGGAATGTGTCCTGGAACCCTGTTAACCCCTCTTGCTTGTGTGGATGGAGAAGAGGTTAGAGAAGGGTGTCTGAGCATGTGCAGAAAGTAGCTCACGGCTCAATTTGTTGCCCCACCTAGTTTCCCCCCGGTCCTCCCCACCACTTACATGTGACCCCCAGAAAGTTTCCCACAAGGGAATGTGGCCAAAGAGATTTCCCCGCCGCTTCCCTTTATTTAATTTTTTTAATGGTTGTATTTTGAAGTGGAATGCTACATGCTCTTTTTTTAAAAAAAACACACACACATTCCCATTGATGTTATGCTCTCTCTCTAGCAGAGCACTTTTGTCTCTTAAAAAGATATGTGGCCAATCCTTCCCTCCTCCCCAAATCCACTTCATGAGGAAATGGTATTTCCCTACTAGCGCTAGATCTGCCTAGCACTGCTTTGGCACTACAGAAAAGAATCTGGTTGGGACTGGGCTGCCTGGAAAACATTTATTGTGTTATTTCTGCTGATGCTCATAAGCATTTAGAGCAAAATCCATCAAGAACTTCTGTTCAAGTCAGAAACGGGAGCTGTGCAAGATCACATTTGTGAGTTTTGATGTCTCTTTTATCCTTATCTTGTATCTGTTTACGTGCCATTCAATTTGCTGTTTCTGACAGTAAATAGCGAAGCATCAAAATATATTTTTGATGCAATTTTATATGATTTATGGTTGTTAAGAGTTAATAGTCTGAGTCTGCAGAGTGCGGTGGATTATATATTTGCTGTCTGTGGTGTTCTCGGCTTGTTTTAGCCTTGTGATGGAAAATCAGCACCACATAAAAAGTCATTTATTGTTTAAGCAGCAGTGTTCAAACAATTAAAGAGATGTTCTCATTGAAATGCCACTTGACTTAGGGCTACATCCAGTGCCAGTCCTACTGAAAGTAGACCCACTGAAATGAATAAACCCAACTTAATGATGTTCATAAATTTAATGGGTGTGCTCTGAGTCAGACTAGCATGGTATATACAATCCTTACAGTGAAATCTTCCTTTCAGTGTGCAGAGGGCAGGGTACAAAGGCTACCCATACCATAGGAACAAGAAGGACCTTTTCCTCTATCTGCCTTGCCCTCACATAGCTTATCAGATGCCCAGCTCATAGTTGCTGCTTCTCATGCTGAGTGCATGAGCAGAAGAAGAAGAAGAGGAGGAGGAGGAGGAGTTTGGATTTGATATCCCGCTTTATCACTACCCTAAGGAGTCTCAAAGCGGCTAACAGTCCCCCTTTCCCTTCCTCCCCCACAACAAACACTCTGTGAGGTGAGTGAGGCTGAGAGATTTCAGAGAAGTGTGACTAGCCTAAGGTCACCCAGCAGCTGCATGTGGAGGAGCGGAGACGCGAACCCGGTTCACCAGATTACAAGTCCACCGCTCTTAACCACTACACCACGCTGGCTCTCTAGAGGCCTCTTCCCTCCAATTCAGGTAGGCAAAGTAGATCCCTGTATTTCACAACGGTTTTTCTTTAATTTTTTTTAAAAATAATTTTATACCTCACTCCCCCCCCCCCCGATAGGACTCAGGGTAGCTGGCAGATAGAAACAAGAACCGCTAAAAACATACAGGGGGTTTGGTGTGTTGTGGCATATCCAGCATGGCTGAAGCATCTGTTCCTCACATGGAGGGAAGAAGTGTACCTAAGATGCAGAAGTGACCGCTCACCAGTCACAATGGTGAGTGGCTTTTGCAGCCTGGCATGGGCTCCTCAGCCCCGGAGCCATGCCATAGCTGTCTGGGTCATTGCTCCACCCCCTGGCCTGGCCAACGAGGCTGCTGGGCTCCCACCTGGCCCTGGTTCGAATTAGCCAGTCGGCAGTGGCCAAGGGGGCAAAGGGCAAAGGCCAGGTAAGGAGGCTCCTGCCAATGCCGGCCATTCAGTCAGCTTGGAGCATCCCACCCAGAGGTTCCCAGTCTTCCAAGCATGCCCTCATGCCCAGAATGAAGACTGCACAGGTAGGACTTTGGTATAAGGTTTAATTTCTTCACATATAACAGATATATGCAGCAAACTATTATAGTGTGGCCAGGTGGAACCTGTGTAGGCAGAGGAGGAAAGGTATTCTCTCTACAACTCTCTCTACAAAGTCCCTATAATGTGTGTGATCAGAAGTAAATCTTTCTGTCTCCTCGTATAGGGGAGCAACGGAAGGTGGCTGGAAAAGTGCCCTTCACCCCAAAGCACTTACAGCTGGCATTCATCCTCACGCAGTCACCTGCCCACACTAAATGCCAACTGACACCAGGAATGAAGCAGCCAAATCAACAAGCTGAAACCCACCACAATCTAATCATAAAAGGGGCAGTGGGAAGGAGGCAAAATAAAGTTTTCCAAAGGGCTAGTTGCAGGACTACCCCAAAAAAAAAAATACTAGTCGACTCTTGGAAGGGCAACTAGCAAAGGCCACTTTGCTCAAGGGTGACTGGGAGGACAGAGAAGAGCTTCAGAGAAGAGCAAGCAATCGGAGCGCTTCCAACCTTAATAAATTCAAATTTATTAATAAGGCAACCCAATACAGGTTGTAGCCAAACAAAGACATATGAGCATAAATTATACATACACACCATAGTTGCAGATTAAAAACCTGACCCATAAATTAGATAAAACACGCACACAAAAATAGAATCTTAGATGTGGGAGGAGGTGTCCTGGCCTTCTCTAAGGTGAGCACCCTTCACTGCAAATTTATTTGTACTGAACATTATAAACCTGTTGGAACCAGGCAACAGATCTTACCCATATCACAGAGCGTAGCAACCACTGCTAAAGAGTTCTCTAAATATTTTGCCTAAGTGTTTCATATACTTTACAGGACAGCATATGGTGTGAGGTGTCCTCTTCCCAGGGTCTACCACATATCCAAAAGTGCTGCTCTCAAGGGATTTTCTGGACTCTCCCTTCCAGAAAATGAAACTTCATGCAGGGCTGTAAATGTTTTGTGGTGCCAACCTTCTAAAGAAAAGGCTGGTCCTGATCTGATTGACCCACTGAGCCAAGAAACTTCTTGTTCACCACCATTTGGGAGGAGAACCCTAAAGACTTCCTCTACGGGATGGGGCGAATTTGTACCCCTGGCAGGGACAGGAATGACATTGCCCAATAAATAGTTCCATCATGTCTCCTTTGCCTGCTTCAGTAATTAGGGATCTGTAGCCCCCTTCACACTGGAGTCTGAGACAGGTGGATTAAATGCTGTCCAGAAGAATGAAGTATTATTAATGTTTGTGAAACCATTGACACCCTAAGATGGAAGCGCTAAGTGCCATTGTATTCTCATTATTAAATATACATATCTCAGTATTCTCTTCCCCATTAAGAAAGTCCACCTTCCTCTCTAACTGATGGAAACGGAATGATTGTTTCCAGTGTGTTTTATTGGGGGAAAATGTATTACATTTTCTTTTCTTTCTTTCTTTCTTTCTTTCTTTTTTTTAAAAAAATCTAACAATGATAATATAGACCCTGTAATTAAAGTGTCATCAACTGCTGATAAGTCATGGATGGTGAACTGCATCAAATGAGAAAATACAGAGAATAAAGGGGAACAGAAGTACAAAGAACTGCATTGCATGTCCATCATATGGGAATATTAAATGAAATAAAGAAAACATAATACCCATGGTAATAATGTGAGAGAAATGCCTTTGAGATTTATGTTCAAACCCCTATCTGTGGAAAGAAGAGTTGTCGAATCCCTGTAATTACTTAAACTCTCCTGAACTTCAGGGCAAACTTCTCCTCTCTGAACTGCTTTCCACTAGCATTCTATTGATTAGCTACTTTAATACTCCATCACGTTGACCCATGTTGAGTAGGGGAGGCATAAAACTGTGGGCATTCTACCCCTGCTTTTGCTTAGGCTCTGCATGTGGGTCATAAATTAAAAGGGAAATGTTAAATAACATAAGAGGCTTTGCCCTCTCTGGATGGGTTCATTGGCATGGAATGGAGTACTGATGGCCCTCCAGATGTTGTTGAACTATTTAGAGACATAGGAAAAATTGTGTGTGTTAGGAGAAACAAGCACTTAGATGAGGACATTTCTTTTTCTTTTTTTTACAGAAATTGTAGACTTATGTGGAAATATGGTGAACCTAAGACTCGAAAAATAATTGAAAGAAACCAGAACGAATTTATCTTTTCCTGCCCTATACAGTGGTACCTCGGGTTACAGATACTTCAGGTTACAGACTCCACTAACCCAGAAATAGTACCTCGGGTTAAGAATTTTGCTTCAGGATTAGAACAGAAATCGCACGGCGGTGGCACGGCGGCAGCGGGAGGCCCCATTAGCTAAAGTGGTGTCTCAGGTTAAAAACAGTTTCAGCTTAAGAACGGACCTCCAGAACGAATTAAGTACTTAACCTGAGACACCACTGTATATATTGTGGCTCTGGTCCATGGGGTCACGAAGAGTCGGGCATGACTAAATGACTAAACAACAACAAAGGTCATTTTAGATGCATCTTTAAAGTGGTCAGAAGCTAGAAGACTGTCAGAGAAATTGAAAAAGACAAGTAGAAAGCAGTCCTCAGACCACCTCACAAATCACTTTTAAATATTTTATAATTCACTAAAAGTGTGGAGATTTTCAAGGATTTTGCCTTGAAAGATCTACATGGAAACAAGGCAGGAGAGACTTAACACTGAACATATGTGGCTATGGCTCAGGGACAGAACATCTGCCTTGCAAACGAAAGGTCCCTGGTTCACTCTTCAGGTTGGGCTGTGAATGTCCCTTGCCCACAACCTTGGAGAGCTCCTGCCCATCAGTGTATGCAATATAGGGTTGTATAGACCAATGGGGATACCTCAGCATTATATGGCTTCTGCGTGGCCTCCTCTACTCCCCTAACCCCTAACCCCTAGCCCTAGCCCATCCCTACTTCAAAGTAAGCATGTATCAAACTAGGCTGCAACAAGATGTTGTCCAAAATCTAAGGCTGGTGACAAGCTTGAGGCAGCTCACAGCAAAGTATATCCTCCAGTGGGCTTATCCACAGCAACAAATGGCAGCAGCATTGCCATAATCTGCAGGAGGCTCCCACAAGCTGCCTCTTGCTTTGACATTCCCGCAATGCTCCAGTGTAGCATGGGCCACTCTGAGATTGTCAGAATGGCTTGTCAAGGGCCCACCACTGCTGTGAAGCAAATCTGAGGCAGGGCACATCGGTGAGGGTCTGAACTCAAGACCTGGAGATGTTGCACATCAATTAGCATCATAGAATCATAGAATCATAGAGTTGGAAGAGACCACAAGGGCCATCGAGTCCAACCCCCTGCCAAGCAGGAAACACCATCAGAGCACTCCTGACATATGGTTGTCAAGCCTCTGCTTAAAGACCTCCAAAGAAGGAGACTCCACCACACTCCTTGGCAGCAAATTCCACTGTCGAACAGCTCTTACTGTCAGGAAGTTCTTCCTAATGTTTAGGTGGAATCTTCTTTCTTGTAGTTTGGAACCATTGCTCCGTGTCCGCTTCTCTGGAGCAGCAGAAAACAGCCTTTCTCCCTCCTCTATGTGACATACTTTTATATATTTGAACATGGCTATCATATCACCCCTTAACCTCCTCTTCGTCAGGCTAAACATGCCCAGCTCCCTTAGCCATTCCTCATAAGGCATCGTTTCCAGGCCTTTGACCATTTTGGTTGCCCTCCTCTGGACACGTTCCAGTTTGTCAGTGTCCTTCTTGAACTGTGGTGCCCAGAACTGGACACAGTACTCCAAGTGAGGTCTGACCAGAGCAGAATACAGTGGCACCATCAGCCCCAGCCAGCATGACCCATGGCCAGGGATGGTGACAGCAGAGCCCAGCACCCTCTGGAGGGCGACAGTTTCTCCATCTCTACCCTAACCAAAGGCAGATGGGCCCTACTATGGCTTAGTGAAGCTGGGTGCTGGCCCCAGCTCTACAAGAATCAGTGGCGGAGCAAGCCAATCGAGTGTCTGGGGCAGGGCGAGCCAAGGCAGGATGCTCCGAGGTGTCTGTCTGCCTCCTCCCACCCAGCCACCCTACAGCTGAGGGGGAGGCAGTGGGCAGACAATTTGGGCAGCTGTGTCTCTCCCAGGAGAGATGTGTGGCTCTGGCGTGCTGCAGGCCCCACGGTGAGTGCCGCCCAGCATTTTGTCACCCCATCAGTGGTGACACCCGGGGCGGACTGCCCCTATCGCACCCCCTTCCTCCGCCACTGACAAGAACGGCCCTTTCTGTAGCTTTTCAGCACTGTCTGGTTTTGAGGTTCTTCAGCAGCTCTCGTTCTGCTTTGTGAAATTACAACAAACGATGTTTCATATTTTTTCTTATGAGCATATTTTTTATTTCCCCCCCCCCCTCTTATTTTCAAATGAATAAGTTACTTTTCAGACCGAAAGACTGTCAACAGCAGCCGGGTTTTGTTTTCACATTTTCCCTGCAAAAGTGTATCAGGCAGCACCATCTGAATCCTTTTCTTGCCGTTCTTTTGTGTCTTTCCTTTGTAAGCAAAAAATGAACACATTCAGCCCAGAGAGAAAGAGGTGAAATCAGATTGCGTTGCATTTCTTTTGGATAGGCAGAATATGGTTCTTTATTTTATTTTATTTTATTTACCAGTATTTCTTCCCTTCGCTTTCCTTTCTCTCCACTCCTTAAATTTCAGATAGCCTGAGAAAAATACAAGCAGGAACAGAAATGTGCAAACAATGCCAGGAATATACCTTCCATTGAAACGTTATTATTAGAAAAGCCAACCAAAATGTAAATGGTCCTTTTTTCCACCATGGAGAATTCTTTTTATTCTTACAGCAGATTTAATGCCTTTTCCCATCTCTATGCATGTATGTTTTCAGCCAGTTCAGCTTTTGAGGGGAAAGAAGGAGCTGGTGCAGTATTTTTAAAATAATTCCCTGGATGTTCTCACAATGAATCTCCTCCCTTGTCTTTGTTTTTATACTGGTTGGTTGCCAGAACAGGTTTGAGGGGCACCTATCTCTCTATATATACTTACATGGAAACTGATGGGTTATGGAGGAGAAGCAACCATTGCAGGCAGGTGGACTTCTGCCTGTACCACTATGTAAAGGAAGAGCTGTGGTAGATCTGTCTTACATGCAGAAGGTCCTAGGCTGAAGTCTGGAGAGCTTTTTTCAGTTTTGCCCAAAATTGTTACGCTTTTTTAAAAAAATAAAAAACGAAGTTTTTGAGCTATTTTTAAGGAAATTCGCCAAAATCCTTACTTCTGACATTGGTTGCCATATGTCCAGATTTCCCCAGACATTTCCATGATATCCTCCGGATGTTGTTTCTGACTGCAGTATTCCGGACATATGGCAACCCTAACTGAGCTAAGTGGACCGATAGTCTGACTCAGTACAGCATCTTTGCTTATCACAGAATCATAGAGGACTCAGGCATTTACATAGAAATGCCTAATTCTGGTACATCTCTGTCAGAGAAGTCCTATCCAAGGCCAGCTTTTTAAATCATGAGTTGATGTTCCTTAAGGGTGCCTATTGGGATGCGGGTGGCACTGTGGGTTAAACCACAGAGCCTAGGGCTTGCCAATCAGAAGGTCGGCGGTTCAAATCCCTGCGATGAGATGAGCTCCCATTGCTCGGTCCCTGCTCTTGCCAACCTAGCAGTTCAAAAGCACATCAAAGTGCTTCCTCTGGCGGGAAGGTAAACAGCATTTCTGTGCACTGCTCTGGTTCACCAGAAGCGGCTTAGTCATGCTGGCCACATGACTCGGAAGCTGTATGCCGGCTCCCTGAGCCAATAAAGTGAGATGAGCACCGCAACCCCAGAGTTGTCCACGACTGGACCTAATGGTCAGGGGTCCCTTTACCTTTACCTAAGGGTGCCTATTAGCCTGAGATTGGATGCATCATCATCATCGTCGTCGTCATTTATTACTTACACCCAACCCATCTGGCCGGGCCTCCACAGTCACTCTAGGTGGCTTCCAACAGAATATTAAAAACACGATAAAACATCAAATATTAAAAACTTCCCTAAACAGGGCTGCCTTCAGATGTCTTCTAAAAGTCAGGTAGTTGTTTATTTCTTTGACATCTGATGGGAGGGCATTCCACAGGGAGGGTGCCACTACCAAGAAGGCCCTCTGCCTGGTTCCCTGTAACTTCACTTCTCGCAGTGAGGGAACTGCCAGAAGGCCCTTGGTGCTGGATCTCAGTGTCCAGGCTGAACTATGGGGGTGGAGACGCTCCTTCAGGTATACTGGGCCGAGGCCATGTAGGGTTTTAAAGGTCAGCAGCAACACTTTGAATTGTGCTCGGAAACGTACTGGGATCCAATGTAGGTCTTTCAGGACCAGTCTTATATGATTTTGGCAACTGGAATAAGGCCAGATTTTGAATGGAAATATTGTGGTAGATCTGGCAGGCAGCTTCAGAAGGACTAGGAAGGCTCATTGCCCAAGTATCATTCTTGCAGCAGCCCCACCTTCTGGGATCTCTTGTTTGATTTGGAACACTGGAGGATTGATTTAGCATCCCAAATCAATAAGACCGATGCAAATTCTGGCGATTTACCTGATTTGAAGGGAGAAATAAATAAAAACATATCACTGTAGGAGTCTTCTATAGAGCAATCGGAGGAAGTAGAAAAAGCTTTCCCCGTGAAGATAGCAAAAGCATCAAAAGATCCCAAAATGGTAATAAAAGGAGATGTCACCTGCCCTAATTTTTGTTGTAAGGTGGAAAATATATAGATATAATATGCTGTTCAAGAGGTAGAGATGGGAGGGAGAGGGGGAAAAGCTCCAGGCACAGCTGGGAAAAACTCTCTTGTTTGAGAAGGCTGAAGAAACAGTGAGAGCTCGTTGGTTCAGGCTTGGTTCTCCTGACCAACAAAGAAGAACGGTGGAAGTGCTCAGGTGCCTTGGGAGATGGGGAAGATTAAATGATAGAATTCGAGACCCTTATGAAAAGAAAAGTGAAAGTGCAGCCAAGTAGAGACATTCAATTTTTTTTCTTTTTCTGACAAGTGGATTGTGGCAAACTGAGTAAGTCCTGCGTTGAAAGAATGAAAAAAAGAAGCAGCTTTATGAACAAGGGATTCCAGAAGCCTAGCAGTTTTTGAAAGTCGTATTGGAAGCACAAATTGCATACCTGAGTGGCAAGTGAATAGGAAGAATGGTCCAAATCTGACATGGCTTTGCAGGGGTCTTTTTAATGATGTGTAAACCAACGAAGGAAGGACAGGTGGGCTGGCAGAGCACAAGGATGCTGGTATCCATATTTCCTCAAAATAATACTTCTTGTCAGTGGATCTGCAGTCAGCCCTCAGGCTGAGAAAGGTTCCCCACCCTTGCTGTGAAAGCTTTGGGGATAGCTACAAGAGCTCTGGGGCTGGTTCCAACCACCCATCTGCCGCTACTGGAGCTGCAATGTCAATAGATGGTGCTCTGAGGCAGGAAGCAGAGCCTGCAGCAAAGAGAGGAGGTCAGCCCAATGTTCAAAGCTGCAACTTTCAGAGCTTCCAGATCTCTAATGTCTAGTAAAGGGGGGGGGAACCCTCACTTTTTAAAGTATTTATATTCAAGTGATAGAAAATGCGTTTGATCTGTCTTCTCCAGAGATTCAATCTGGCTAGAAATCTGATAACTAATATCTTGTCTTTTCCATCATAGGAAAAAAGTCCACGGAAACTTCAGCATAGCTTTTATTAAGCTGTGTACATTTTGGAGAGACCTAATAGCATCTTCTAGAGGGCAAACTACATAGTACACAAGCATTTGCAGGGACTGGAAGTTTTTAAAGATGAAAATCAGCATTGGGAGGGGTGAATTTGCCCAGAGGAGCACTGAGGGAAAGGAGCAGCTCCAGCCTTTCCCTGCCACTATTCCCCCCCACTCCAATTCCCCTCCCCCCAGCTGTTTTTCCTGTTATGGGAAAGCCCACATATATAGAGGATATGGAGCAGAAAAAATAGCCAAAGAGGTAAAGGTTACAGAACTCCCCTGATGATTCTCTCCTTAGACTTACCCTCACCCAAAGGTGTTTTTTACCCCCCACTAAACAAAGACGGGGAGCCACTGCAAAGATGGCCTGTTCTAGTGTTGCCACCCTCCGGACCTCTCGAGGAGGGGGCACACAAAGAAGGGCCTCAGAAGATGATCTCAGGGTCTGGGTAGGTTCATATGGAAAGAGGCAGTCCTTGAGGTATTGCAGTCCTGAGCCGTTTAAGGCTTTATAGGTTAAAACCAGCTCTTTGAATTGGGCCCGGAAACTAACTGGTAGCCAGTGCAGTCGGACCAGGATCGGTGTAATATGCTCAAACTGTCTTGCTCCATTGAGCAACCTGGCTGCTGAATTCTGCACTAGCTCAAGTCTCCAGAGGCAGCCCTACATATAACGCATTGCAGTGATCTAACCGTGAGGTTACCAGGGCATATACAACAGTAGTTAGGCTATCTCTGTCCAGATAGGGGTGTAGCTGGGCTACAGGCTGAAGCTGATGGTTAGACAGTCTGGTGGAAACTTTGCATGTTTTCTGGGGATTGGCCCTGAAATGAACCACTGTCTGAGTGCCTACCAGCTGGGTAGCTCAGTGGCAGGTTATCTGCTTCGCATGCAGAAGCCTGTCGTTTTAATCCTCGGCATCTCTGGGTAGAGCTAGGAGAGAACCCACATTTGAAACCATGAAGAGCCACTGCTAGTCAGTGTAGCTGTCTACACTGGGCTAGATGGACCAATGGCCTGATTTGGTATAAGGCAGCTTCCTCTATGGATTTTGTTTCCAAAGGAGGGCAAGTGTCATATGCAATAAAGGAGAAGTGCTCTGAGAGGATCTCTCTGCAAAAGAAGCAAAACAGAGCTGGGCAAGTCCAGCTTTCATGAATCCTAACCATCCATGTGCCTCCTAAGAAGGCTGATTGCCGAAGAATTGATGCTTTTGAATTATGGTGCTGGAGGAGACTCTTGAGAGTCCCATGGACTGCAAGAAGATCAAACCTCTCCATTCTTAAGGAAATCAGCCCTGATTGCTCACTGGAAGGACAGATCATGAAGCTGAGGCTCCAATACTTTGGCCACCTCATGAGAAGAGAAGACTCCCTGGAAAAGACCCTGATGCTGGGAAAGATGAAGGGCACAAGGAGAAGGGGACGACAGAGGACGAGATGGTTGGATGGTGTTCTCGAAGCTACCAGCATGAATTTGACCAAACTGTGGGAGGCAGTGGAAGACAGGAGTGCCTGGCGTGCTCTGGTCCATGGGGTGACAAAGAGTCGGACACGACTAAACGACTGAACAACAACAAAGCCTGGATGACTATTGTGGTCCCTACAGTTCTATGATTGTGCACACCTGCCCTTCCGTTGACTCTGGTCCCACTTATCCACTCATCCCTCCATATTTTTGTTAGCCCAAGAAAAAAGAAAGAGGAAAAGGGGGTGGAAGAGTTCTACCCACAGAGGCTGCCAACTTATTGCTCATTCAGAACTCTGTGTCCAAAATATCAAGGGGGCTGGCAAGAGAGCTGCTTGAGGCAACCTCTGCACGGAGTTGAAAGGCAGCCGAGCATGAAGGGAGAGCAGCCCAGCACTCTGGGTCAGCCAGGCATAAAGCTCTGGCACACCCCTGACAGTACAGTCAGCTCCATTATTATCACATGAGGAGAGGGGGGGTTGTCAAACGCTCTGAAGGGAATAAAAGGGACGCATCTGTCGACTCTGTCCTTTGGTTGGGGCTGGGGCGGGGGTGGCGGCAGAGGTCGGGGGCGGAGGAAGGCGAGATTATATTTACGGATTGCAAAAAGGAGATTGACGACCGCTGCTGACCAGGGAATATTCCTTATTGATTCCACACACACACAGCATGTTCCAGGAGGGATATGTTAGACTGGGCGAGCAAAGGCTTAATTGTACATGTATATTCCACACATTCGTCTGTTTGGCTTTGCTGGAGAACAGCTGACGGGAAAATGTGTTGGCGGAGACAGATTGTTTTTATGTACATTTTGCCTTCTCGCAAAATAAATAAATAAATAAGGCCGTGCAATTGTCAAGTTTGTTCGGGCAGAGTCGGCTTTCTGAGCTGCCTCGAGTCTGCAAACTCAAACTGCCATACAGTAGAATACCACGTAAAGCAATAAAAGAAGCAATAACATTTAATTTAAAAATAGATAGGAATATTTAATGGGAGGCATGCCACGAACCACCTGAAGGAGGCTCGTGGACCACGGACCACAGTTTGGCAAGCTGTGTTCTAGAACCTTTCAAGGTGCCAGCCAGATGGATGGGGTATACATAATAAATTGTTGTTGTTGTTGTTGTTGTTGTTGTTGTTGTTGTTGTTTTTGTTGTTGTTGTTGTTGTTGTTGTTGTTATTACCAATGTTAGGCTGACCTGTCAGTGGTCTTCTAGTTCCAGAAGCAAGCAACATTTGCCTGCTTCCAGTCTGATAGCCCTTCCCCCATTCTCTGAGAGCTTGCAAAAATTCAGGCAGAGGCTCTGGGATCACATCTTCAAGTTCCTTTAGTACCGTAGGAGGCAGTTTGTCAGGCAATGAAAACTTCAATTCATTTAGAAAGTCTAGGGACTCCCAAGCCACCTTATTATCCTATCTTGGGCTGGATGCTAATTAGGCATGCAATAGCACCTGCAGTGTAAAGCACATTTTCATGTGATATCTATCTCTATCTCTATAGATATATAGATATATATAGGTAGGATATCTCAGGGGACACTTAACGCTAGAGACATTAAGTTGTCAAGCATGGTTTTAATGTATATATTTCCAAAAGTGTGCATCACCTTTTTAGATTTTTGAAACTTCTGAGTTACTTGACTCTATCTACGGATCATTTACATATAGTGGCAGTGACATGTCGACTCTTCCTGATAATTACACATATGCATGGATCACTTTCCCCCTCTGTGGGTGAAATCAAGCCATCCATCACTCAGGTGAAATGAGACAGACTACAGCAACAGTTCTTTGTTTCCCCACAATAGTATTCAAAGACTTCGAAACAGGAAATGAAGAGTGTTCTGCCCTATTTTTCAGTGCGCTGTGTTTTGGAAACTTTCACCTACTATATTATAGATCTCAGCAAATGACACAACGGATTCAGAAGCCGTCAAACTTGCATGCAATCCATACCCTGCCCAACTCCATTTCAAGTTCACTATCGCATGGACTCCGTAAGTATATACAGTGGTACCTCGGGTTACAGACGCTTCAGGTTACAGACTCCGCTAACCCAGAAATAGTACCTCGGGTTAAGAACTTTGCTTCAGGATGAGAACAGAAATCATGCTCTGGCGGCGCGGCGGCAGCGGGAGGCCCCATTAGCTAAAGTGGTGCTTCAGGTTAAGAACAGTTTCAGGTTAAGAACGGACCTCCGGAACGAATTAAGTTCTTAACCTGAGGTACCACTGTAATACAGTACATCTTTAATAACAATTTAGAAACTGCTTGTGATTACAGTGTGTAACAGCATTGATGTTCCTAACAAAAGTGAGTGAGTGGGGGGGGGGAGAGAATCCAAAGGAAGAAATTATTCTGAGATCTGATCATCTATATATACTGCAGATGTTAAGGTTTAAACTGTGTGCCTTTGTTGCCATAACATCTTGGTGGTTTCACAAAGACCTGCCGATCTGCTTAGCCCTAGGTTTTTAGCAGCTACCAGTAACCTGGAGCCATTAATAATTGGTTTTCTAGGGGTGCTTTTCTAACCCAAACAAAATTCCAATGTTTCTTGGGTACTAAAATGGCCCTAAACCAAATAGAAGATATGGTGTTAGAAGAGGTCTAATTCCCTGGATCAGTTTTTGTTTGGAAAATGTGATGGGGCATGTTTTACTCTAGTGCATTAACATTGGCTAGGGGAAGGGGGGAAAGCATCCTAGTTGGCGTGTGGGAGAATCAGTTACTAAGAATATGGGGATACCTTTGGCCAAGGAACCTTTTGGACAATCTGTATCAGCACCCCTTCTTTTCCCGTGCCTACCAAAACTTCATTCTTGCAGGACTTGTGGTGTTGGGGCAGTTTTTATTGGTTAGGTTAAAACAACAACAACAACTCAATATGTTACTTTGACTGGGACAGTCTTTTTGTACCCCACATGTAAAATCCCAGTAATTTCCTCGAGATATTTCATATCCCACCATAGAAGCTTTTTTTTGGTAAATGGTAAGTGACTGAAATTGGGAGATGTTATTTACTACTGTGCTGGTGAGAAGACATTCTGTTGAATGTCTATTTCTGTGTAAATTCTCCATCAGAAAGTGCCCAGGAGGTGTAATTGCAACTTCAAAGGTTTGGGTAAGGGGTATTCTCCTCTGGGCCTTCTGGCTTTGAGTGGGAAAGGGAGGTAGAGTTGAAGTTGAGGCCGACTCCCATGTGCCCACTCTATGACCTTTTTTGTATTGTTTTAAAGTGAGGCCCGCTCCCTCCTAATGCTGGTTGGCTGGGATGCAGAATGTAGATTGCTGGCCATTGAGTTTGATGGATGGCTTCATTCAACAGATGGGCCATGGTGATTAATGGCCAGTCCAGCGTTCAAGCCAATAGCTACTGAGTGGCATACTGGAGAGAAATGAATAGATTCCATTTCAGCCCTCTTGGAAGGTGCTGGCCAACGCATTTCATTAAGCCAGCCTTTTGGATGTGGGTTGTCAAAATATTTTAACATCCACTTCTGACCTCCAAGCACTTTCCTTTCCCCTTCACTGATTGCTCCAGCCCCAGACCTCACAGTCACAAATGACAGCGTTAGCCATTAGAATCACTCTTTGAATTAATTACCCAGAAATATGCTTTCAAATCTTCCACTCCATGTCACAGCACATTTAAAGGGCAGCCTGGGTGGGGTTTTACACGCGCTGTTTTGACTGGCCTTTCCTAGTTAATGCGCCTGTTAACACCCTTATCAGCGCTGTCACTGGAACTGCACTCATTCTCCTTACTGCACACCGATGGAGTTTGTGTTGGGGAAATAATCTGTTTCAGGCTTCTGGTGTGCTTTTGCTTTGCTTTTATTTCCTTTTTAATCGACAAAGGCATGGTCGAGGTAAACAAACCTGGTAGACAGAAGGTGCTGAGTACCAACACTTGCTCTTACATCACCCATACTCACATATGAGTAAGAGCAAGTGAAGAGAGATGGTTTTCAATATGTTGTGGTTATCCTTGGAAGACTGCACAATCTGACTGCAGAAGCCCAACCATGCTCCATCAAGCACTGTTTCCATTCCGGAGGGAATCATTTGGCTTGAGAGCCAGTATGGTGTAGTGGTTAAGAGTGATAGACTCGTAATCTGGGGAACTGGGTTCGCGTCCCCGCTCCTCCACATGCAGCTGCTGGGTGACCTTGGGCTAGTCACACTTCTCTGAGGTCTCTCAGCCCCACTCACCTCACAGAGTGTTTGTTGTGAGGGAGGAAGGGAAAGGAGAATGTTAGCCTCTTTGAGACTCCTTCGGATAGTGATAAAGCGGGATATCCAATCCAAACTCTTCTTCTTCATACCGGTATGCAGAAGGCTAGTCATTGTTGCCGGAAAAAGATCAGCTCTGGCGCCAAACAAATGAGACTTCCGCCTCATCCTTTATAGTGAGAAAGGTAATTCAGGCAGCTATTAGATGGCGTGTGAAGCAACAAGCCCATCACTATCTCCCCCTCTGCCAACCTGCTCCATTTTGAATGCCTGCCCATTTGAAAACAATTTACTCCCTTTTGTTTACTCCCTTTTCCCTACTCTTTGGATGGCTTGCGCAATTGCCCTCTCCAGTGCTCCTTCCTAAAAATAAGGGAATCAGGGGAACCTGTGGCCCTCCAAATACTGTTGAACTCTAGTGCTCACCAGCCCCAGCGAGCAGGCCCAATGGTCAGGAATGATGGGAGCTGCTGTCCAGCCAACAACTGGAACAGCAAAGGTTCCTCATCCCTGACGTAAATTTATCATCTCTACCTTCTCCTGAAGCAAGGAGAAGGGATAACCCTACCTTGGTTGGAGTGGATAAGGCCAACATCAAGGGTTTGGCATCACTGGGCAACACCCCAGAAGCGGTCCCACTTTTGACACCCCCCCCAAGCCCTCTGGATTTCTTGCTCCTTGTTGTTACTTCCTGTTCACTTGCTCTCTTAAAACACGGAAGTGCTGAGCAGTGACAAGACCAAAGACCACTCACATTCTCTCTCTCTCTCTCTCTCTCTCTCTCTCTCTCTCTCTCTCTCTGTCCCTCCCTCTCTCTCTCTCTCTGGGTGGCAGTGCAGACTGTACCCAGCAGAGAGAATGAATGGCTGCTGGTCGTAATGGCAACGTGTTGAGTCCCATTATGGCACCTTTCCAAAGGCCACACACACGTGTGTGTGTGTGTGTGTGTGTGTGTGTGTGTGTGTGCATTTGTCTGTGTGTGTATAACAGGAGTTGCCACTGGGGGTAGGGATTTTGCTCTAGCATGAGAACAGTGCTAACAAAAAGCTTCCATTACTCGCCAATCTTGAATAGCCTGCAAGGAGGGAGACGGAGCAAATATCAACTTGTGAAATGCTAGTTGTACATTCAATGCAACATAACAGTGGGCAGAATTGAATGTCGACTCCTAGTATACTTTTATGTGCTTTTGCTGCATAGTAGGAAGAAAGGACAAGCACCCTGCTCAGGAAACTCACAGTCTAGTTTGACAGACAAGATCTGGGTCCAGTTCTCTGCTAGGCCACCTGAAATGCCAAATGTGTTTCTGGTCTGCATCACTTCACCCTGCGGAGGTGGGGCAGAGGGTTCATTTGTCTGAATGCTCTTCTATATAAATATGTATGCATGCATCCATGCAAATGGAAAACTAGCATGGTGGGGGGATAATAAAAAGGCAGACAGCGCCCCAGCGCCGTCTTTATCCGGGGTTGCAAGGGGTGCGGGGCACCCAAGTACCGAATTCTGGGAGGTGCCAGGTGCCCGCCGCTGAATCCGCCTAAGCTCTTAACTATCTACCTGTTATGAAATAAGAAATAATTTTGATCAAGCTAGAAAAACAAAATACATATATACCTAGGTATTACAGAAATGTATACCTACTGTTTCACTAAAGGACTTTTGACTTTGTGTGCTCATTTACCAAAGACACGCCATGCCAGCGGCGGTGCTTGACTCAGTGATGGCGCTTGTCATTCTCAAAGGTGCCATGCAAGCGAAATTAACTCTTACATCTAAATATTAGGTTGCGTGTTGTATTGAGCCGCATTGCTATGCGGCAGCGGGGTCAGTGGCACCTTTGACATAATGGATGTTTCTCCTAAGTAGGTGCCTAAACAATACTTATAAGTTTAAGTGTGGTGGTACTGTATACTTAAGTATAAGTGTATTGTAAATAAATGAGCAAATAAAAAAAATTGTTTCTTTTTCCTCCCTTCTTTCGTAAACAAGAGATAAGGCATAAGTGTGGTGTCTGACATAAGCATAATAAAAGTTAATTTGGGGGCTAAGCTAAATTTGGGGGTGCTGGGCGGATCTTTGCACCCCAGTGGCACATATGCTAAAGACTGCGCTGCACTGCCCCTCTTCATTTGTATCTACTTTCCTGCAATTTGAAATGGTTTAGTTCAGTTTTACCAGTTACCCGAAAATAATGACTACAGTGGTACCTCTGGATATGAACGGGATTCGTTCCAGAGCCCTGTCTGCATCCTGAAGCGGACGCAACCCGCATCCGCATGTCTGCGCATGCACAGGTTGCAATTCGCCACTTCCACGCATGCGTGTGATGTCATTTTGACCGTCTGCGCATCCGCGGGCAGCAAAACCTGGAAGTAACATGTTCCGTTACATCCGGGTCGCTGTGGAGCGCAACCCGAAAGCGCTCAACCTGAAGCAACTTCAACCCGAGGTATGACTGTACATGCCAGTTTTGTTAGAGATTTTCAAAACACTTTCCAGTTTCCATAATAAACTTTATGTTGAAATATTAATAAAAGCTTGATGACAGCAACAGTCAGTGTTACATATTGAACTCTTACTAGACTGTCAATACACTAAGATCCACTCCTTCCTCCCTTGGTATGTCATGGTGAATAAGCTTTGCTCATAATCATGATCTAACTGATCCTCATTTTGGGGTTAGGAAAAGCACTTTCTCCCCAGACAGATTGACAACAGCCCTGGTTATTATTAGTATTAATATTTTATCTTCCCTACAAAGATCTTAAAGATTATTGTGAGAATAAATAAAACCAACGCATACCTTGTGATATAATACCTTGTGAGCTGCCTCATTTAACTTTCACACCTTGGATTATGAATGTCTAGAACACCCTAAACAGTCAATATGGATATTACTAGAGAATGTTAAAATACTTATTTATGAAATCAAACCTATTCACCAACTTCTAAAGCGAGGGGGGGGGTGCATAATGAGAATCCTGAAAAGCGTCGAGAGCGAGGCAAATATAAGTTGTCAAAGTTAAAATGCATATCTTTAAGATCTCTGAATTACTGTTTATGATATGCTTGTTTTGTATGATTAACCCTGAAGAAGGAAGCATTTACACCTCAAATGTGCTGAGCTTATTTTCCTAGCATTTGTTGAAGGCTCCCTCCCCTCTTTAATCTTTCCTGCAATAGACTTCAATATGCACCTGGAATCTGCCTGTTTCTTTACTCGTGATCTTGGCCTCCCAGCCCTTTTCTGTCTGGTCCCTTCCAGATGCTCTGTTTCTTGAGAATTCTGATTGATTGATTGATTGCCCAAAGGTTTTTGTGTGGTTTTTTTGGATGATGGCTATTTATTAATTATTCATCCTGATTTGTTTGCACAAAATTTGTGGTAAGGTTAGAGGATGACTGCTATTAACTGAGCATCCATTCTTATTTGACTGTGAGGAGGCTGGAAGACCTTGTTGTTAAGTGATTGCTATCCCACACCTTCCAGTGTATTTCACTACCCTTATTGCCAAAATTATGGGAGGGTGTCTTGGGAGGGGAGCAGGTTTGTCATGCAAGAACACCAAATCAGCTTCATAGGCACATCCTGAATTTGCCAGTATATTATGGGATCCCACCCCAAAAAGGGACAGTCTAGAAGCACCTTTTGTCTCCTCCATACTTGTTACTGCCACTTGAATGTTTTCAAACTGTAACCATTTTATTTATTTTCATTTTCAGTCTTCTTTAATAAAATAAAACACCATGGTGCTAGCTGTGCAAGTGTTGGGCACCTAATTATGCATATATGTTCCTAGACCTTTGAGTTTTTGCCGCACCACAAAAGCAAGCCATGTGTAGCCTAAACCTGATTGACAGTATTTCCCTGGGCAGCACTGCGCTCTCAACACCTCAGCCTTCTGAGAAGTGAGGTGATCTACTCCATCTTCTCCCCTCTCCTTCCACCCCTCCCTACACCCATTCCTACACAATTTAGATGACAGCTTGTCTTCCCAAACAGGCTTCACAAACCAGGAGGGGTCTGTCACCAACTAAGCAGGGGGTCCACTGGCTTAGACGCCAACAAGAAACAAATAACTGACAGCTGCCTACGGCTAAGCAAACTCCTGAAGAGAATTCTGGAAGCTTCTAGGAAAATAAAAGTTTCAGCCAGAGATTTTTCAGCGTACAAACAAAACAAACGAATGACAGTCTCTCTCCAAGTGTGTGCGTTTTAGACTGCGGATGTAAGCGATGCCAGGTTTACTTGTCTGTAAGGTTGCCTAAGGATTGCATGATCGAGTGCTGAAATGAATTGTGGGAAAACCAGCACAAAGGATGTGGCCAAGAAGGTCTGTTTTAGCAGCAATCCTCGGCTTTTTTATACATGGCTATGAGAACTGCTAAAATCTGTCAGGAAAGGGTTGGTTTGCTCCACATTTTAATTTTTCATTTTAAATAATTGTGTGGTACTTTATACCAATTCACCCTTTCTTGACTGTTCTAGCACCTGTCTCCACCAACATTCCCACAACAAAGGGCTACTTCACATATGTGGGAACACAGGAAACTGCCTTATACTGAGGCAGACCATTGTTGGTTTTTTTTAAAGATATTTATTAAAATTTTACAGACAAAAGAAAGTTACAGAATAAGAAGAGAAAAATAAAAAAAATAAAAAGACAAAGAAAAATACAAAGTACATGAAAAAATAAGAAACAATTAAAAACAGATCAATCTTTTCATATCTTATATTTCAATTACTTGTTTCCTGACCTCCTCACACCTCCCTTTTTTGTATTCCAATTCACATAGTTAATTCAGCAAATCCTTTCCCTCTTTGTTTTTATCTTAATTCTATGTCTTAACATATTATAACTTTATATTTTCATCTAATTATCAGTCCATTTTTACATATTCTTTTAACCTTATTGCTAAAACCACTTCATTTCAATCCAGCATCATTTTAGCATTCATTAATTTTACAATGTTTCTGCAGATAGTCTTTAAACTTCTTCCAATCTTCTTCCACCAACTCTTCTCCCTGGTCTCGGATTCTGCCAGTCATTTCCGCCAGTTCCATATAGTCTATCACTTTCATCTGCCATTCTTCCAAGGTGGGTAGAACTTGTGTCTTCCAATACTTTGCGATGAGAATTCTTGCTGCTGTTGTTGCATACATAAAGAAAGTTCTGTCCTTCTTTGGCACCAATTGGCCGACCATGCCCAGGAGAAAGGCCTCTGGTTTCTTCAGGAAGGTATATTTAAATACCTTTTTCATTTCATTATAGATCATCTCCCAGAAAGCCTTAATCCTTGGGCACGTCCACCAAAGGTGAAAGAATGTACCTTCATTTTCATTACATTTCCAACACTTATTATCGGGTAAATGATATATTTTTGCAAGCTTGACTGGTGTCATGTACCACCTGTATATCATTTTCATAATATTCTCTCTTAAGGCATTACATGCCGTGAATTTCATACCTGAGGCAGACCATTGGTCCATCTCGCCCAGTATTGTCTACACTGATTGGCAGTGGCTGTCTGTGATTCAGACAGCCTTGTAGCTGGGACCTTCTGCGTGGAAAGCAGGTGGCTGTATATCATCTGATAATATACCCCTTTCTGTCCTGCAACTGAACACACAAATATCTGCCACTGAAACATATTAGTTCTCATTGCTCCTTGAATATGTGTCCCGACAGCCAGTGTGGTGTAGTGGTTAAGAGCGGTAGTCTCGTAATTTGGGGAACCGGGTTTGCGTCTCCGCTCCTCCACATGCAGCTGCTGGGTGACCTTGGGCCAGTCACACTTCTCTGAAGTCTCTCAGCCTCACTCACCTCACAGAGTGCTTGTTGTGGGGGAGGAAGGGAAAGGAGAATGTTAGCCGCTTTGAGACTCCTTTGGGTAGTGATAAAGCAGGATATCAAATCCAAACTCTTCTTCTTCTTCCTGCTGTCCCTGATCTCTATGTATTCGGCTGACAGTGTGAAAGGGACCCATGTGCATATATGCAGTGATACATTTATAATATTTAAACCCTGTGTTGCCGTACCTACTTCAAGGCCACTTATAAAGATAATGAAACAGAACAGCCTTGTCTTTTTTAAAAACCCTAAGAAATAAGAGACACATTTTAAAACATTGGCTGTTAGAAACAGCACAAAGCACAATGAAAGTTGGAATGATATTTCTTTTTAAGGGTGCAGGGCCTCCACCGCACTGTCAGCTGAATGCACAGAGGTTGGAGAGGAGTGAGAGAATGCAACCCCATGGACGCTGCATCAGGAGCTCAATCAAGAGACGCCCTGCACATGTGAAGAGGGCTGTTCAGGTTGCAGGCTTGTGGTACGAAGTTGAACCCTCTCTGTGGTGTTTGATCTGTTACACAGTTTCACATCTGTCAGTCATCTCACCCAGCGTTGTAATCATCAGTTGATGAACATTCCTGTGTTAAATCACCCTGCAATTACTTTGCAGAAAGAGGTTCCCCTGGGGCCAGAAGAGAGGAAATCAAATGAAAATGCCAAAACCAGATTTCCTTAAAAAAAAAAAAAAAATCAGCAGCAGAATTAAATTCCCAGCACAAGACACCTCATGGTGGGACAACCAAATCTGTCTAAGGCGACTTGACTTTCCCTTATGTCTGACACAGAAAAATCAGATCGTAGAGATTTTTCAGGAGCGTGCCATTTCAGGGTGCACACCCACACCCGTCAAGTCAAAAACTCCCCATAGTTGGCGCTAATATACATTCCTAGGGCAATTCCCCTTGCTGCTTCTCAAAACAGGCACTTCTTTCTTCCCCTACAGCTCCTTTCCTAATCCAGCCCCTGTCTCTCTCTCCACATACACAAATCATTCTGAACACATGTGACTCCTTCAATAACAGCACACCAAACTGCCATTCCACAGGTAAAAAAAAACAACAACTCCAGTGAAGAAAATCAATAGATATTTATTTTTATGGAATAGTGGTGGTGGTGATGTAATTGTTTCTTTTTTGCCTTCAAGATAGCACTT
This sequence comes from Podarcis filfolensis, assembly GCF_964270895.1. NCBI lineage: Eukaryota > Metazoa > Chordata > Lepidosauria > Squamata > Lacertidae > Podarcis > Podarcis filfolensis. Next base: position 38,807,486 of record NC_139605.1, on the reverse strand, counting down.
GGAAGCTAAGGTCACTTCCAGACAACATGATTATTGAGCTGATCTGCTTGCAGAAACAGCAGAAGCAGCAGCAGAAGAAGAAGATGAAGAGGAGGAGGAGGAGGAGGAGTAGGAGTTTGGACTTGATATCACACCTTTCACACCCCTTAAGGAGTGAAACGTATCTTCAGATACGTTTCAGTGTATCTGAAGAAGTGTGCATGCACACGAAAGCTCATACCAAGAACTAACTTAGTTGGTCTTTAAGGTGCTACTGGAAGGAAAAATTTTTTTTTGTTTTTCCCCTTAAGGAGTCTCAAAGCGACTAACAATCTCCTTTCCCTTCCTCCCCCACAACAAACACTCTGTGAGGTGAGTGGGGCTGAGAGACTTCTCAGTGTGACTAGCCCAAGGTCACCCGGCAGCTGCATGTGGAGGAGCGGGGAAGCAAACCCAGTTCACCAGATTACGAGTCCCCCACTCTTAACCACTACACCACACTGGCTCTCAGTTTGTGGGGAGGTTCTGTGATGCAGGTTGGATTTTAAGCATTCATTCTGATCTATTTGTGTAGAGGTTATAAAACATTGTGTCAAGAAAGTGTTATCCCACATTTTCCCGGTGAATTTTCCTGTCACTTTCCTTGCTACAAAAAGTAAAAAGTGTGTATGTGCATTTCTGCACAAGAGATCCAGATCCACTTTAAGTGTACAACCTGAATTCACTGACATGCCATTGAATCCCACCAGTGGCCCTTCAGCTGTGGTTGGAGTCCAGCTTTCATAGCCGACATAGTGAATGATATGGGATGATGGGAGTTGTAGTCCCACAGCATCTGGAGGGCTACAGTTTTTCCACCCCTGCTTCACAGAATTCGTTTGCCTGCCTGCCTGCTTGCTTGTGTCTCTGATGTGCGGGCAAGAGGAAAAGAGGACTGGGGTTTTGTGAAGGAAAGAAGGTCGTGAAGGAAGAAACGAAAACAGCAGAAAGGGAAATAATGTTTTGCAATTGGTTGATAGATGGGTTTTGATTTTCCATGGCTCTGGGTTGGGGTTTGTATATTAAGGAAAGTGATTGTTTAAAATGGTGTGCTTTATTGCAGGTGGGGCCCTAGTCAGCACTTCACCAGGGAAATGTTTCTCATCCTCAGCATTCAGAAGTGCACTGCCCCTCAGATACGAAGAGGCCATTTTTAGCTACCATGACTGATAAAATGAGCTTCCAGAATAGTGGCGTCAAGCAGGTAGGAGGATCCCTGGGTGGGTGGTGCTGAAGGAAGGTAGGGTGGTAGAGTGGGACAATACTGGTAGCACCCACCCACTTTTGAGAGGCACCATTCACTGCCGTTTGTGATCCACTGTGTTCCTTTTGCCTCCGGGCAGGTCTTTTCGAGCAGAGGAATAAGGAGCAGTACCTCGGCTCCTGGAATGTGGCCTGTGTGTGAAACTGCTGAGAGGGATGTAATCGTCTCTGCAAATCAAGATGAGCTAGCTGGCCAATGAAGCATGCCTGGCATTTTATTTCTCATATTGTTTGGAGATAGGGATTCAGCTGAGTGCATTCAGCAAATAAAGATCAAATAACCTGCTGTGAATAATGTTTTAAACCCGGGTTCCTATCAGGATCTAGTTATAAGCCCATATACTCCGTTGGATAAAAAATAAGTTACACATGGCTGGAGGCAGTATTACTTTCTATGGAAGATGAAATCTGCTTTGAAATAGAAAATGTTTAGTAGGCTGGGTTTCTGAGGTGCGGAGGTTGTTTAAAAAGGTATGAGTTGCATGAAAGTGCCCTGACTGAGTAGGTCTGGATTATGCTGAAAGGGGAGGAGGAGGATGCTAGAGGGAGAAGAAAGGAGAAACTCATGAGGCAATGAGGACATCCTGTTTCCTCAGCTTTAGGACCACTGGTTGGAGGATGAAACATAAGCCATTTGAGTGGGTCCTCAGAATCAGGTGACTCCAGAGAGCCAATCCTGTGCGTCTCCTGACTTTAAAGCTCCTGGTAGTGGCGGAGCTTCATGCTCCAGTACCGGGAGGCGGAGAGCAGGTGGGGGCGGGGCTGGCGCACATCCCGGGGGTGTGACGTGCTGCCCACAGGGGCATGGTGTGGGTTCTGGGGGCATTGTGTGCCACTCGCAGGGACGTGGCACGCGTCCTGGGGTGTGGCACGCCACATACGGGGGCGTGGTGCCCAGCGCGGGCAGGGGGGCAGCCGCAATGGCACCCCACTGGGATCATGCTGCCGGAGGTGTTGCACTCCCCCCACACTCCTCTTCCTCCACCAGTGGCTCCCAGACAAGTGGCAATCCCTGAGGTTAAGGAAGGCCTTGCCTACTCCAGGTATTTGGCAGCCCCCAAACTCAAGTACCCAATAACTGTGCTTCCTCTTTTGTGTAACATGGAGGGGGGAAACAAGCCTATTATGAAAATTAAAAATTTAGTGCTGAAACACTGACTAGGCATACTTCTATTCAGAAACATCATTGTGGGGTGGGGAGAACATTTAAATGACCCAAACATATGGGTGGAGACTGATTTGGTGTGTCTTTCTTACAGATATGGCTCCATGCCAGGAGTAATAATAATAATTTATTATTTATACCCCACCCATCTGGCTGGGTTTCCCCAGCCACTCTGGGTGGCTCCCAACAGAATTAATGATAGTAAAAAAAAAAGTGATAAAATATCAGACATTACCCTCCAACATTTCTCCAATGAAAATAGGGATGTCCCTTTCCATAATGATAATTTTACCATTTATACCCCACACATCTTACTGGGTTGCCCTAGCCACTCAGGGCAGCTTCCAACAAATACAGTGGTACCTCTGGTTGCGAACGGGAACCGTTCCGGAGGCCTGTTCACAACCTGAAAAGAATGCAATCCGTGTCTGCGTATCTGCGCACGTGCAGGTCGCGATTCACCACTTCTGTGCATGTGTGACGTCATTTTGCGCGTCTGCACATGCGCGAGCGGCAAAACCCGGAAGTAACCCGTTCCGTTACTTCCAGGTCACCGCAGGCCGCAACCTGAAAATGCACAACCTGAAGCAAACGTAACATGAGGTAAGACTGTATTAGAACATTTAAAGGTAAAGGTAAAGGACCCCTGACAGTTAAGTCCAGTCGTGAACGACTCTGGGATTGCGGCGCTCATCTCACTTTACTGGCCGAGGGAGCCAATATTTGTCTGCAGACAGTTTTTCTGGGTCATGTGGCCAGCATGACTAAGCCGCTTCTGGCAAAACCAGAGCAGCACACGGAAATGCTGTTTACCTTCCCGTCGGAGTGGTACCTATTTATCTACTTGCACTTTGATGTGTTTTCAAACTGCTAGGAGCTGGGACCGAGCAATGGGAGCTCAACCCGTCATGGGGATTTGAACCACGACCTTCCAATCGGCAAGCCCTAGGCTCAGTGATTTAAACCACAGCGCCACCCGCGTCCCATTAAAACATTAAACTTTTTTTAAAAAAAAAACACCCCTTCCCTCTACAGGATTGCCTTCAGATGGCTCGGGGGTCATCCAACATTTCTCCAGTGGAAATAGGGACATTCTAAGGAAAAGTGGGACATTCCAGGATCAAATCAGAAACCAGGACGGCTTCTCTAAATCAGGGATGTCCCTGGAAAAACGGGACACCTGGAGGGTCTAGGGTAAGGGCTGCTAGTTTAATCACGATAAGGTTTCATGGATCAGGCGGTTGGGCCATTGAAACCTTCTTCCCACCATGAAAAAGCTCTTGATCAATGGGTGGCTTCCTCACAGCGGGAAGGACATCTCAATAGCAATTCAAAGTTCCACAAAACCACTAAATTAATATCCACAAGTATATATCTTAGGCAAAATCATCACCGTTTCATATTCACACATGGAGCCTCCCCAACCTTTCTATGTATGGAGTGGAAATCATGTTAGTGGTTGTGAGAGGGTGTTATTTTTTATAGATTACTGAAAGCAGAATAAAATGGTATGCCTTTATACTCAGTGCTTTCAATGAGGCCTACTTCAAATGACTCTTGTGAGTCTGTGGCCTAAATTAATCACTCAGCATCCCATTGGTCCTGAATCTGATCCTTTAGTAAAAGGTTATGTATTTCTGTGCTATTCCATTGTGAATAATTCATATTCTCTTCTGAGCTTCCTCTCTCAGGAGACTTTGGAAATGGAGCCATAGAAACCACCCTGTGCCTCCGTAAAGTCAAAGCGAGTCGATGGCCTTGAAGTCAATGTAGTTTGTGAAAGGCAAATTAGATGCAAGTTAAGATACAAGTCTGTGCATTATCCTTCTTTTACCTGCTGCTGCTGAGCCATTGTTTTGTCTGTAGCCCATTATTTCACCCTGTGGAGGTCACTCAAATGAACCTTGAAGTCCACTCCAGCCAATAAGAGCTTAACATTTCATATTTAACAACTAATATTTGCTGCTTTTTGTTAGAGATGTTCTCATTCCTGATATGAATCCAGATGAGATGGTAATAAAGGACAGCCGGCAGGCTGTGCGGAATTGAACTTTCTTTGTTCTACTGGCATGTCTCTCCCATTCTGTGGTTTTTAAAATATTATTGTTGTGAGTATAACACTCCTATGGGAGTAATAGTGAAGGACACTATTCTTTTATGGAACTTCTTATACTAACTGTTAGTGACCCTGCTGCCACTGATGGGCAAGTCTGTCAATTTTGGGTTCTCTCTGTTTTTCATTTTTCCACTCTATTTCTCCACATTTCCCAATTAACTTGTGCCATTAAAAAAAGCCCTCATGAAAATTCATCATGAATTTCTCCTAATATATACATTTTGTATGCATTTTTTACTTTTATTGTATATACATTTTGCAATTTCCCCTAATATAATGCATGTGTGTATGTTTTTCTGATCAATATATTAATTTTAATGCACATTTTTGTATATGCACATTGCTCAGTTGGAGAACAGCATTGCAAAATTTGAATAAATGTGAATTCCAGAAGATGGCTGTGTCTGCCATTGATCTCCCACTGAACAGGAATTGCTTCGTAGTGGACATGCATAGGATTGGGCTGTAATTCTTTCATGGGTAACTATGCTAAGTACTAAAGGCCCCTCCTTTCAGGCTCAAGGTTGCTAGCTGCTGTGGTGCATTATAGGCTTCACAATATCACAATAATTGAAAACAGAAACAATGCAGTGTGTGGGGAGGCAGAGGGCATGAGCGCACTTTGGGTCTCCCACGTAAGGGGGGACAATTCTTCTGCTACTCAGCGGGAAAGAAAACCGAAAACCAAAGAAACCCAGGTTGCCATGCATATGGGAAATTCTGGACATCTCTTAAAATTCAAAATTTCCTCCCAGGATGCCATTTTTGACATCAGATTTCCTGCCATGTCCGGAATTTTTCTGACGTATGGCAAGCCTACTCAATGACCCCATTTTGGCCACAACAGTCTGGGGGTGCTGTTAGAAGAAGGTATTTTTATTTAGCATATGCATTTTTAAAATTTAAAATTTATAAACATAAAACCTTCAAGAGATTTGCAGCTAACTATCTATACAGTGGCGTAGCGTGGGTTGTCAGCACCCGGGGCAAGGCAAGTAATTTGCGCCCCCTAACCCGTGGATTTGCGCCCCCTAACCCGTGGATTTGCGCCCCCTAACCCATGGATTTGCCCTAACCCCAGATGTTGCGCCCGGTGCGGCCCGCCCCCCTGCACCCCCCACGCTACGCCACTGTATCTATAATATTCATTTTAACACTCCCATAAGCACAAACATTAATAATAAGTTGACATAAAATGTTACCAACATATAAATGGACTTCCTATAGGCATCTGGCTGTAAACTTTGGGAAGAGGGTGCAGGACTAGATGGGCTTCTGGCCTGATCCAGAAATTGTATATGAAATTATAGATCAGTGTATTGATAAAACCACACTTTTTAAAAAAGTGATTTATGCTTTCCATTCCTGGACAGATAACTAGTGTTACCAAGGAATCAGGGAACGGCTACTGTCTGACCTAATGAAAAATAGAAGCCTATAACAATTCTTTTTGATCTGGAGCATACCTATGAGGAGATGGATACTATGTCCTGGATTGGATTTCCTCTTGGTCACCTGATTCTAATGCCGGGAAGTTCAGGCCTTCAAAGCTAAGCTGACATTTTAAGCCCTTGTTCTTCCCATGATGCTTTGCACTGCGCAAGGGGTGAAATACAGACATGACACTGAACCCTGCAATAAGTGACATAAATAGATCGCTTTGCGGCAAAGCCTGTGTATTATATTCTCAGGCAGTGTGTCAGGTATCGTAACACTTCTCTTTCCTGGGGATTCGTTCCTCCCACTCGAAAATCAGCTAACAGTATTGTCACAAACTGAAGAATCCTACTGCTTACGATGCCATTCACATCAATAATTACCAAGCAATTTGGTTTACTCGTCCTGTATAGGTTTTTTTGGAGGCCACTCCCTGAACTATCAAGGTTTTTATATCATTATTAAGTGTTGCACTAATTGGGTTTCAGTAATTACAGTAATAGGAGAAAAGAAACAGAATGGTAGAAATAGCAGCCGCTGACAGCGACTGGGGAGCTCAAATTGGCTTCTCCTTCACACAGAAAAAGATGCCAGCAGCATCATGGTCTGTGCTAGGAGCCCAAGACTGACACATAAAGGATTTCTTTCTCTCTTTCTTGTCAACATGTCCCCACACTAACATAGACCATATATATTTATACAAGCTGATACAGTGAAACCTCGGTTTTTGAGCGTCTCAGAAGCCGAATGTTTCAGAACCCAAACGCCGAAAACCCAGAAGTAAATGCTTCCATTTTTGAATGCATCTCAGAAGTCGAACAGCTTTCGCTGCATGTTTTTCCATTTTCTCAATTAAATTTGCCGACAGCCCTTTGTGCCTTGGTTTTCAAACGTTTCGGAAGTCGAACCATCTTCCGGAACGGATTACATTTGAAAACTGAGGTTCCACTGTATGCGTATAGACAGTAGTACTGTCACTAATTCAGGAGCATGTACAAAGAATGTGAGTGTGACGGCCAGCATTCATCCTGTTCTGCCCACATGGAGGTTAGACTGTGTCCAGTCTTTATTGAGCATTAGTTCAGATTTGTTTGCAGGGGCAGTTATACAACAGTGAGACTTTATCCTGATTTGCTTGTTGGGTGTTCGTATGCTTTCCCAATGACCATCCATTCAGCTCAGCCCTTTCAGTGCATTTTCTCCTCACTTTCCTAACTGCAAAAATGAAAGCGAATTTATTGTGCTAGCTAGAGCAACAGAGCGCTTCAACCTACTTTCATTATGCAATCCTCACTTTATGGTATGTGCTGGAATCCCTGAGTTTTGGAAAGTGTGAATAAGGTAGAATCATAGAATTGTAGAGTTGGAAGGACCCTGAGGACCATCTAAGTCCAACCCTCTGGAACCTGGAACCTTGGCATTATCAGCACCATGCTCTAAGCAACTGAGCTATCCAGCTGCCTTTAAACGTGAACTATCCTTAGGTCTAGGTGAGCACTGTGACATAGATGTGTCCACACTGGCTGTGTGGGCCTGCCTGTGCAGATCAGAGGACCAAGGGCACTGTGTGTTTTGGGAGATGATGCAAGACACAAAAAAGAACAATATAATCACTTTCATTTCCTTCAACCCAGTCCTACCCATTTTCACTTGAATGTATATCACACTGAGTCAATGGGATTTGCTTCTGAGTAGATCGTATTGGGACTGGAGCTTTGGCAAGAAAGCAGCACAGTTCTACCCCTTGCGTTGAACTGTTTCTGGTTCTTTCTCCCATGGCCCCAATGTTACATCTGGCTATTCTTTAAATCTAATCTTTCTAGATGGTGACAGCCTCACTGAGTCAGAGGAGAAGCCGCCAAGTATCTGATATACACCAGTCAATGATTGGAAATGCGATCATTAATTCCTTACTCTCCGAGACAAGGCAACAGAGCGGCGATTGCCAGCAGCCAATGAAATACTGTGCCAACAGAATTACTGCTGATCTTGGCTTTTTAGTCTTTGCACATCACTTGTCCTCCCCTCCTCCCTCTCTGAAAAGGCTTTGAAATATAATCAGTGAAAGGGACACAGGGGTGAAACGTTTTTCAAAGCAGCCCCCTGCCACCCCTCCCCCTTCCCCAGCTGTCTATAATAACTAAGGCGGAAGGAAACTTCAAATATGGATTATATACATATCTGCATCTGAAGACCGTCTTAGGCCATTTCATATTCTTCTATGTTTATGTGCTTTCAATTTCTTCCACCACCACACCTGCCATCCCACCTAAACCCACATCATTTTCCCTCCCCTATTACCTTTTGCTGCTCACTCCCATACACTGTGCAGGGTAACCCCTCTACACCCATTTTCATGCATCATTTTTTATCTCTCAGTTGAAACTTCACTGGTAGGGCAGGTGAGCTGTACTGAGTTGATAGAGGGTTTTTGGGGGAGAGGACAATCCCCCTGCAATTGTTCAGAGATGGGTGAAGAGCCTTGTGCTCGTCCCAAAAATGCATTTGCAGGTGTTCATGGTGACAGCTCAAAAAAGTCTCAAGGGGGCTTTCAGTACTCAAAGGTCCCAAACACCAGCCTTTCTCTGGCAGCTATCCACTTCCTGTCCTCCAAGCCCAGACGTCAGGCACTTGCCCAAACTCTCAGGGACTCAGAAGGGCTCCTTGCCAGACCCATCCAGCTATGCTGCAGGCCCCTGGGTGACCATTTAGGAGTGATGCAGGCAGCAGTGTTGATTTTGAAGGGGAGCCAGGCCCGGCTCCCATTCACAGTGTCTGGCAGCCATCTTAATTTATCTGAAATGCGATGTTCTAGCCTATACTGTAGATTTCACAGAAATGTAGGCTGGAGCACTGCATTTTAGGTAAATTCAAAAGGTGGGCAGCCACTGTGGACAGGAGCTAAGCAAGACTCTCATTCAAAAGTATCACTGCCCCCATCCCACTTGCCCAAGGGTCTGGTGGTGACTGGTGCTGCTATTGACATGGCAGTAGAGGCAGAAGAAGAAATACTGCATGGCCACATTGGCGGTATGTGTCAGAAAAGGGCAGCAGGTGCGGCTGCATAACTTTGCATTAAAAGGATGTTTTGAGGGACTGGTGTGTGTGCTTGTGTTTCTTTATGACTGTAATTAAGTGACTGAGAGATTCCCACCCGCCCACACTTTAACCAGATTTACAGTGCCCCATTTGTACTTGCAGTGGGATTCTAGCCTGGCAAGTGTTCCTGGAAAGAAGTTGCATGGCGACATGGTCAAATCAGGAAGAGCAGCCAGGCTAGAATCTCGCTTTCAAGGTGTCCTGTGCTGCTGAGGTTGTGAACAAGACTTTCCTATAATTTGTAAAGCATTTGTTTTAAGCAGGCAGGTTTATGCAGTAGAAGGCAGTTCTTCGGATAACTTGGTCCCAAGCCATAAAGGGCTGTAAAAAGGTCATCATTAGCACTTTTTATTGAGCCTGGAAACAAGTCAGACTCCGGTGCAGCTGTTTCAACAGTGAAGGTACATGATCCCAAAAGGCAACTTCAGTGAATAACCTCGCTTCTGCACTCTGGGCCAACTGAAGTTTGCAGCCACTTTTCAAAGGCATACAGCACATTGCAGTAGTCCTAATAAGGCATGTGATACCATGACCACATCTGCACTCTAGGCAAGGGCACATCTGGCCAACTGAGCATCCAGTGATAGTGTCAAAACCCATGGAGTTTAACCCTATCCTATACAGGACAAATTCCTATTCCTATTCCCAGAGAAGCAGCTTGACTTACCATGAATGTTGCTGAGCTACTCAGTTCAGGTGGTACTGTGCACATACCCTGGGCCATCAGCAACTTCCCTGGACTGCAACTGAAGGAGAGATAGAGCTCAGTGCCATTTGCCACTCCACTCGACATTCCCCGATGGCCTTCTCCAGCAGTTTTACATAGATGTATGGGGAACCGAATAGAACCCTAACAGGTACCACAAGCCAGTGGCTATGATGATGAGCAAGAGTCTCTAATGCTACCTTTCAGTGCTATTTTTCTAGGAAAAGAGGTACCTGAACTCACCATGAACGCCTCCCTTGTTCGCTTATTATGCCAGTAGTGCCCACCTGAGAGGTGCCAGAACTGAGATCCAGTGAGTTCCTGCTGGAAAGAAGCCCTGCTACCTTCTAAGGTTTCTCCCTCCAGGAAGGACCAGATCCACTGTAGAACAGTGTCCTCAAGTCCTGTGCTGGCCAGGAAGTCGAAGATGAAACAATGATCAAAGCTACTGAAAGCTACTGAGCAGAACCAACAAAATCATTCCTCCGGTCTAGTTCCTGGCAAAGAACTAGACTGTTTCCATACCAAAACTGGGCCTGAAACCAGAATGAAATGGATCTTCGTAATCTGGATCTTTTTGAAATACCTGAAATTGAGAAGCCACCAAATATATATTCAAGCATTGAGCCCATGAGGAGAGTACTAATGAGTGACTGTACTTCAGATTTCCTGTGAAAAGCACCAGTTTTCCTGGGATGTATCTTAGGGAGGGAAAAAAAGCTGGCATGAACTTGCCCTACATAACTCAATAAGAGGCTTTGACAAATGGTTTTGCAGCCTTTCCAGAATCCCTGTGGATGCATCCAGCTCCTTGGGAAAGGCCATTAACATTTGTTTAGTTATTTTCGAGCAGAAATTGGCCAACTTTAATCTAAGAAATTTCCTGTAATTTATTGACACTTACACATATTTCTTTTTCTGCAGAATCACTGCTGTTTTTAATTAGCACAAATTAATCAATAGCGGAGGCCACGCTGAGTTCCATTCAAATGCAGGTGCCGATTGCCAAATGCATGCTAAACATAACAATAAGCGAAAATGGAAAATTTGCAATGAAGCTTTTAGGAGATGTGCTTTTCAGCAAGGGAAGCATATTAAGCAAGAGGCTGTAGGAAGCTGGAGGCACTACTCAACATGCCACATAATATTCAGTTGGGCTCTTAATTACATTTTTAGCATTTTAATGGCATTACCCAGCAAAACATGGGGGATAGCAAGGTGCAGAATGAGCTGATCTATCATGCCAAACAGCTTTAGATGAAATGCTCATCACGGTTTAGGGTTGGGCACTTTGAACATAGAGAGAGCAACGGGCAATTTACATATCGTTGATCTTTTATTCTCAAGGTCAGGTTGCATTGGGCAAGTGGTTAACGGGTCATCTGAGTTACCCATAGTTATCACAAATTCCAGGTTTCATGGTACGCACACTCACATGGAGGACCCTCCTTTTGTTGCATAGCAGCTTTCTTCCTGGTTTTGTTCTGCACAGGATCAAAACAAAAATGCTGGCAGCAGATATGCTAATGTGCTTGTGTGTACAGGCATAACACGGGTTAGTGTATTCCATGTGTAGCGCTTGGGGTTGTAGCCAACAAAGTTGTCCAATTAGTGCAAGTACTTCTGCCTATGCAATAGAACTTTGTCTTCCTCTCTCCCCCTCTTCCCAAATCAGCTCTGGAGGTGGACTGAGACATACCAAATATACTGGAGATGGTAAAAAAAAAAGTGGATTATATTATAAATGGGAAGAAATAATAGTATTTATCCACTCTTGACGGACATTTTGGCAGGAAATTATATACAGTGCCAATAAGATTTGAAATATCCTGTTTGCCTGATTTTAAAATTTTGCTGTACCAAATACTGTACCAAGGGTCCTGGCAGCTGGGATAGTTAAATAGTCTTTCATCCCCCCCCCAATTTTTAATATATTTTCTGTTTTATATTTTAGAATATTCATTTAAAGAACCTTAAAATATCAATGATTCCCCTTCTTCTCTTTCCATGGTTCATTTTGCCTAACATAAATCCCTGCATATTTTACATAAACTAAACCATTCAGTATTCCATTATCACATCCATCTAAACTTATTTACACTGTTGAATTTATCTTAATGCTGCCCCCCCATATATTCAATATACATTTTCCAATCTTCTTTACATGTATGTTCTTCTTCTTCTCTTATTCCATATGTTAGGTCCGCAAGCTGCACATACTCCATCAGTTTAAGTTGACATTCTTCCTGAGTTGGGACCTCGCTCATTTGCCATAGTATTTCATTTTCTCACATAATAAAATATAATTGTTGTTGTTGCTACTGCTGCTGCTGCTGCTACTGTAAAATCCAAGCTGAAGAAGAGCTCAGATGGAGTGTTTGTAATGTTTAAGAAAATAAGAGCCTAAGATAAGTCTGCTGGCTCAGGCCTATAGCCTATCTAGCCTAGCATCCTGGTCTCACAGCAGCCAACCAGATGCCTACAAGCAGCCCTGAGCTTCTAGGATATCATAAGCACATTCCCCCATATCATTGGTGCCAACAAGCACCATGGCCGCTCACTCATTGCAAGAACTATCTACCAACTTATACTGAAGTCAAACATGATGAGTTGCTGAGGTTCCTCATTCAACCAAGGAGGTGCAATCTTTGGTAACATCCCCATATTTGCACACTTCACCACTTCTCCCATGACCTTTGCTTGGTGACTTCACAAAGCTTTCTTGTTTCTAGCCAGGCTTCTCTAATTCAAACCTTGGTTCCCCATTCGATCTCATGCTTTTGCTTTCATATAATTCCAAACTAAGGCTGCAATCCACACAAACACGGACACATCCTTACACCAGACCGTGGAGGTTTGGACTGAATGGAGACATCCCTCTGCTTGCTTCTGCCAACTCAGCTGGCCACCCGCTAGCTGACAATGGTGATGCTTCCATCTCTCCTCCACTGGCACAGAGCTCCCGCTTCCACCCACTGAACAAGCCCAGCAGACAGTCCTAAAATGTGGTGTTCCAAGGTTGGACTGAACGGGTCTGGGATCCACTCAATGGTCTCTGTCTCTCACAGCCAGTGCTGGCAAACATCAAACCTGATATTGGCCATTCTCTGTGCCAGCTTTGAGCTGGTGCGGTGAACAGGCCTGGATCAGGCAGACTCTGCCTACCTTCTGCCATCACTGGGAGGAGTGGCAGTAGTACCGTTACTCAACAGCAGCAGGAGGAAGTTCGCCTTGCAGTCTAAGGTGTCTTCTTCCTAACCTTCATTTTCTTCTCACTGGAGAGCTTCACTACATCGCCTAGCACAATGGCCCTATAATGCAGAAACAGATAGTTGTTTTCAGCCTGAGGGCTGCATTCCATTCTGAACAACCACATGCCATTGGAGGTGAGGGATGGCAGAGGCAAAAGCAGGTGGAGGAATGAATGTAAATGTTACCTTAGCATAGTTGGCTAGTTTCTACACATACACACCTCTCTGTCTTCTGTGCTGGCAAGCAGAAGCCATATTATCAAAGTTCAAATATGTATTTCATAGAATTGTAGAGTTGGAAGGTGTGGCGTTTGCCCTCCCAGGTGTGTGACATCATACTGGGTTCATAGGGAAAGGGTTAACTAATTGTAAAATGACTAACCAATGGGAACCCAGGGGGCAGAGTTAACTGTACAGTGGTACCTCGGGTTACATACGCTTCAGGTTACAGACTCCGCTAACCCAGAAATAGTACCTTGGGTTAAGAACTTTGCTTCAGGATCAGAACAGAAATCCGGCAGCGGTGGCACAGCAGCAGTGGGAGGCCCCATTAGCTAAAGTGGTGCTTCAGGTTAAGAACAGTTACAGGTTAAGAACGGACCTCAGGAACAAATTAAGTACATAACTAAAGGTACCACTGTATAAGGTTTAAGCACAGAGGGGTTTTTTTGGGGGGGGGGGAGTTAGAGTTAGGGTGGTTGAGAAGACAGTCTGGAGTTAGAAGAGACAGATAAGATAAGTCTGTGGGTTGGGCTAGTCTGGGGTGAGAGAGTGAGATAATTTGTTAAGAGGAGTCAGTCAAACAGTTGAGCTAATCAGTGAGAAGGTATTAGGAAGGTATAGGCTGGTTAAGAAACTAAAGTTAAGGTACTGACAGGAATATTATCGGAAAAACCATAAACTTGTTAATGTTTGTAAAATAAACTTGTTTTTTTTGGCTCACTTTTAACAACTGTCTGGACTCAGTGTTTTACCAGAGAGTAACTGGTTGGTGGCAGCGGGGAAGCAAGCACAGTGGTGGCACAGGGATCAATAGACAGTTAAATGTCCGGGGACCCTGTGTGATCACCACAGAAGGGACCACTGGGATCATCTCATCCAACCCCCTGCAATGCAAGAATCTTTTGCCCAGTGTGGGGCTCAAACTCATGACCCCAAGATTAAGACTTCTGCTCTACCAATGGAGCTACCCAGCTATGCCAAAACACTCAAGGAGGATGCAAAGTAGGATTGGTAAGGGGTGGTCTGGAGAGAGGAGGTGTGGCAAGGGAGGGGTTGCAGTCTGGAGTGAGTTTCAGGGGCCTAGTGAGATACAGAGGCCTAGAAGGCCACATTTGGCCCCCAGACCTGGAATTCCACCTCCCTGCTACAATCCATTCCTTTTGCATAGCTAATTTTGGGGCAAGGAAAACAACATGGGATTTTATTTCATTTTATTTCAACTCATCCTGCCTCCTGCATTTGGAAAGCAGAAGCAATAATCATCATTCCGGGTCAGAATCCTTGCTTTCCATTATCTGGCTTGGGCTGATGATGATGTATGAAGCAGAGAGAAAAGAGACAGCTTGATTTTCATAGCTTAGGTGTTGACCCTGCTGGGCTTAGTGTACCATGAAACTAGCTTTGACTAGTAAACTGAATAAATATGCCAGGAAAGTCATATAGGGACAATATATATGCAACACCAAGGTGCCATTTTTACAGAACAATTCACCAGAGGGCTAAGCAGGAGCCGAGAACACATTAAACTTTCTGTGAGTTTAAACTTAAAGAAAGGGAAAGCTTCCTCCCCCCTTCACTGCACCAGCCCCTTTGCAACACACCTGTTCCTTCGCTTTACCTTCCCTGTGGCAATCTAGCAGCATCAGTGAGGAAGATCAGCCTGTGGCAGAGATTCAGGTCCCTCAGGCCACACCCAGTCCAGGCAGGTTAAGAGCAACAATGGTGAACAAGCTGACTAGAATTCTCAAATATATAAGGAACCAAATCATACATTACATTCAGTTCAGGTAGCTCACTGAGTAAATCCTCGGAGCGAGCTAGATGGCTTTTCTGATTTATACAGCCTAATGGAGATTATTAGTCTTTGTTTCATTTCCCTTTATTGAATAGTTCTGACATAACTCAGGCAAGCCGGTAAACTTCTGCTATGATGGTTTATGTAGGGGAAGAAAATTGAAAGGTCTCCTGGTTTTCTTCGTTCTTCCCTTTTCTCTCTTCCCCCCTCAGTTGTTTATGTTCTCAGTTCTCTCCCTCCCCATGAAAGAGGCAGAGATGGGATGGATGGAAAGAAGAACAGAGGGGTGGAAGCCCAGCATGTTCCTTTTAGGAATTGCCACCATGCTGAAGAACATAAGCAGAGTCTGTTGGATCAGACCAATCTAGGGCCCCATCTTGTTCTCACAGGGGCCAACAAGTTACCTGAGGGAAACCGCAAGCAGGACCCAATCACAAGAGCATTCTCCCCTCCTGTGGTCCCCTCCAGCACAGAATCATAGCATTGTGGAGTTGTAGAGTTGGAAGAGACCCTGAGGGTCATCTAGTCTAACCCCCTGCAATGCAGGTATCTCAACTAAAGCATCCATGACTGATGGCCATCCAACCTCTGCTTAAAAACCTCCAGGGAAGGAGAGTCCACCATATTCCAAGGAAGTCCATTCCACTGTTGAACAGCTCTTACTGTCAGAAAGTTCTTCCTGATGTTTAGTCAGAATCTCCTTTCTTGTAGCTTGAAGCCATTGGTTCGAATCCTACCCTCCTGAGCAGAAGAAAACAAGCCTGCTCCATCTTCCATGTGACAGCCCTTTAGATATTTGAAGATGGCTATCATATCTCTGCTCAGCCTTAACTAAACATACTCAGCTCCTTCAACCGTTCCTCATAAGGCATGGTTTCCAGACCCTTGATCATCTTGGTCACCCTCCTCCGCACACGTTCTAGCTTGTCAATCTCCTTCTTAAATTGTGGCACCCAGAACTGGACACAGTATTACAGGCATTCAGAAGCACTGGTATCTCCATCTGTGGAGGTGGAGCATAGCCATCATGGCTAGTGGCAATGAGAGGAGTAAATATATTGAGGGAAGAGGGGGTGGAATTGCTCCCAACTTTACTACCCTCTACTGGACTGGCCCCTGGCCCTCCTTTAGCTAGCTGCTCTGCATATAGGAGGGTCCTTAGGGGCCAAAAGTGGTATAAACATAAGGACTCCGTGTGTTTTGGAAACCTGAACACATAGGGAGTGTAATTTTAATGGTAGTCTGAGTGGGTGGGGCTTTGTTGCTCTCCAGTCTTCCCAGCGCCATGAGCTGCTGCTAGTTGTTTAGAGGGAGAGCGGCAGTGCTGGATTTGTGTACAGTGATACCTTGGTTTACAACCATAATCTGTTCCGGAGGTCCAGTTGTAGACCAAAACAGGTTGTAACCCAAGGCACGCTTTGGGTTTGAGAGCCACTGTGGTGTAGTGGTTAAGAGCGGTAGTCTCGTAATCTGGGGAACCGGGTTTGCGTCTCCGCTCCTCCACATGCAGCTGCTGGGTGACCTTGGGCCAGTCACACTTCTCTGAAGTCTCTCAGCCCCACTCACCTCACAGAGTGTTTGTTGTGGGGAAGGATGGGAAAGGAGAATGTTAGCCGCTTTGAGACTCCTTTGGGTAGTGTTAAAGCGGGATATCAAATCCAAACTCTTCTTTTTTTGCCAATGGGGCCTCCCCCCCCCCAAAAAATGGTTGTAATCCAAAAAAGGGGGCACACACTTCAGGGTTTAACATGGTTGTAATCCAAAACGGTTGTAATCCAAAATGGTTGCAAACCAAGGTACTACTGTATAAGCTAAACAAGCTATAGCTTAGGGTCCCACTCTCTTGGGCCCCGCCAAAATTTTTCACTATAATATACTACTTCTTAATTGTATTTCAGTTCAACAATTACTTTGATAAAATACATATTTTGTTATGTTCAAATGGCTTTAGATGCCTATTAGGTCCATAAATGACCATATAGCATACATTCAACACAAAAAACAGTGATAATTTGTTGCTGACAAAGGACAGCTGGACATATAAAGGGACCCGTTACCTTCAGTAGCTTAGGGCCTCATCAAACCTAAATCCAGCCCTGGGGAGGGGCAAGGCAGCTAAGAGCTCCGCACGGTGTGAGTATTCCAGCAGGGTCAATCCAGTGCTCCTGAGGCTGCGCCTGCACTGCTGAGCTCCCTGCTGCCTTACCCCTCTCCTCCTTGGTAACCAGCAGTGGCACACAGCACTGGGAAGACAGAAGAGCAAAGCAGCTGCCCCTAGCATTGCAGTGGTTGCGATTCTCTAACAGAGACATAACTGCAAATAAGGCTCTGTTCCCTGCATGAAATTGTAAGCAAATATCAAGACTCCATTATTCAAAATTGTACTTAGATTGTGCCTCGGGTCCTGGGAAATTGGAGCTCTTTTTCATACCACCAGGGCTGAATACTCTGCCGCTACCAGGTCACAATACCCTTCCTTGTCCAGAGGAGACGTAAGAAGCTGAAATCACTGTGAGGTGCCTTATGTAACTGGGATCCAAATGAGTGTTATTTCATTTATTCTGACATTGAATACAAATTCCAGTATATATACATGGCTTTCATAATACGTGCATAAACAGTAGCAAGTTAACATTTAAAGTAGTTGCAACAAAACAAGAAACTAACCATGCTTTGATATTGCTTTGATATTGCTTACTTCGGCTGCTGCTTTCCTTCTTTTTCTTTGTCCACACTGTTATGGAATCCTACTGGTTGTTGTGACATGTGGTTTTTGTCAGTGATGTCACACTATTTTGCCCAACATTTGCTTGTCAGTGTGGTGGGCCACTACTGACAATCGTATTAAATGGCAGTGCATGCAATCAAGACCAGCTGGCCTTATTGGCCAATTGATGATGCTAATTAGGACAAATAATTTTATATTCATTTTCTACTCCTGTAGGATGTGCTTAGAGACAAACTTGTGGTGGCTGTGTGTCAATAGCAATGATAGCCACTGTGGTGGCTCTTTGACATGGTGGTGTTTTCATATTAACAGCTACATGACTTCTATAGGATTGCTCTAATGCATGTGGGGCCCCAGAACATAACACCCATGTAGGGGGGCAGATACCTGCATTGGGAAAAATTGGGCATAAATATGATTGTATATTAGGAGAGGAAACTGATGAATTTTCATGAGGACACTTTTTTAGAAAAATTGCAAACTGATGTGAAAATACAGAGAACTAAGCTTAAGATTCAGAAAACAAATAAACAGAGAGAAACAGAAACTGGAAGATTCCTCCATCCCTACCTGGCTCCCATGGAAGAATAAAATTCAAGAGGAAAAAGGAGGAGTGGAGGGGAAGGGAAGGAGGAGATCCCACAAGCCTGAAGTCTTCCCACCCCTCTTATAGTTCCCTGTAATGAAAAAGAAGGTAGCTATTTCAACCAGTAAAAATTGTGAATCATTTCACCAGAATCAAATTGAGTTATGGAAGAGTAAGAATGAGAGTAGAAGCAGCTCTTCTACTTCATAATTCACCTTGAACGAAAGGGGAGGGGAGGAAATCTCGCTCCTCCACCATGTTCCATTCCAGCTGGCAAAGAAAAACTGCAAAGGAAACTGCAACCATACAACAAACACATTTTCTATTTAGTTGGGTGAGTGAGAAAAAGCAAGAGAGGGATAGATCCTGTAAGAGGTTTATTTAATATAAATAGGCTACATTTGTATTTTTGGTAAGCTGCAAGACATAAATTGAATGCTTAATGCATGCTATAATACTTCAGAAACACAAGCTTGGAGTTAGCATAAAAATCAATTCTAGCTTTTATTTAGCTGCTGCATAGCAGTCTAAAACATAAAGTGCAATAGAACTGCGGTTAACATCCAAGCATCGTTAACACCCCTTTGCTCTAAACAAATCAATAAAAAGGCCTTCCTGTATTTAAAACACACTACTGAACTTACTTCCATGGTCCTTAATATTGTGCTCTTTTATTGATCATTTTGTTTATTGACCATATTGTCTAAGAAATGAATTTTATCTTCTTAGCTTAGAGATGTGTCCAGGGATTGAATCTTAGGGCTCAGTGGCCTGATTCCCAAGGTCAAATGTTGGGCCTCCTGTCCTTACCCTCATTAATGGAGTACATGCCCAATTACCCAATATTTCCAGCAGGTCTGTCTATATCACACAGAGGCCGTTGTTTCTGCCACAAGGAAATGGGGGTCTACTGCTCCATATAAAGGTAGGAGGTGGTTCAGCAGCAAGGAGCCAGCCAAGGATATTGTTACAGGCCACCCCAATCTCCGTTCAGCAGTGGGAGATTTCAGGGGGCTTGGCACTTAACCAGGGTTTATGTTACCTTTGGGGGAAACGAGGCACAGTGGAATCTGCTATGTCTTTATGAGATACAGTTTATTTACACATATTTGAACCTGATTTTAGATGGGGATAAAGAGTTCACAGAATTTATCTCCCAAGGGGAGCTTGTCCTTCCCAGTGGTGTAGCTTTGGATGGCATCCTAAGCGCCATCACTATGTCTCTCTGTAAGAGCCAGCATGGTGTAGTGGTTAAGAGCGGTGGACTCGTAATCTGGTGAAACAAGTTCGCTTCCCCGCTCCTCCACATGCAGCTGCTGGGTGACCTTGGGCTAGTCACACTTCTCTGAAGTCTCTCAGCCCCACTCACCTCACAGAGTGTTTGTTGTGGGGGAGGAAGGGAAAGGAGAATGTTAGCCGCTTTGAGACTCCTTAAGGGGACTGAAAGGCGGGGTATCAAGTCCAAACTCTTCTTCTTCTTCTTCTCTAGCCAGCCAGCATAGCTGCTGCCCTTCAATCTCCACATGGAGTTCTGCTCACATCCTCCTACTTCTTCCCAGAAGCACTTGCAGAAGACCACCCCACCTCTTCTGCTTCCAGCATCCTGCCCCCCCCCATTGGCCACTCTGGCAACCTCTGTTTCTCAAAGCCATTGCAGAATACATTTTTCCCTGTAGTTAACACCAGGCCAATGGTAGTCCGATCCCAAAAGCTACTGGACAGAGAGTCTTATGTTCCACTCGGTGGCTTACCATTATTAAACAAAGCAGGCCATTATCAGCCTTTTGTTTCCTTGATGACCTACCCCCAGCCCTTGCTAAATTCATGAATTTATGAATTTGCTCAAATTCTAATCCTTTGTTTAATGTAGAGATTATGGGGGTGTCTGTCCCCTACAAATTCAGAACAATGTTGTGTCACATTTCACAGAGAAAAGAGAAAACTCCCTAGTATTACCCAAGATCTCCAAACTGCCCCTTTCCTTGACCCCTACATCCACATATATCCTGCAGGTTTTCTACACTTATTCCAATTTCCAGCATATTGCCCATTTACTACATATTCACTTACACACATACCTTCAAAGATTACACATGCCGGATTTTCCATTACAAGAAGACCTAAGGCACACCCCCTATCTTTGACCCCAGGGGAGCTCCTAGTTGATGTGCATCAGCAGGACTCGCCCTACTGGTGGTTAACCCTTCTTGGACTTCCAGCAGACGGGCTGGAGTCAGATATAGTTGGATAGGTCCAATGCCTAAGCCAATATGTCAATTATGGCCTGAGCACTAGGGCCTGAGCGCCCACTAAAAAATTGTTGTGGGTGCTTAGCACCTACACCGCAGAGCCCCCGACACAACTTCTGAGCTCAGAGATGCTGCCCGAGGCCTTGCAAGACCTCGGAACCTGACTTCTGGTGCCACCAGAAGTAAGGTTCTGCGGTTGTGGGTCAGGTGACGTCATGATGGTGCATAACCTGGGGCCCAAGTCGGTGCCCCTGCTTCAGTGGTCAGCAGTCTTGCTACTGATTCAGACAACAAGTCAATGGACTCATCACACGTACCATTTTGCTTCAGCTCTCACTTCTCTATTTTTAACTATTCCCGATGTGGTCCTTTAGCTTTTCGAAAATACCATTATTGTTTACATTTTTATGACAGTTTCAGAGCTGGCTGAAAACTCAATATGCCAGTAATTGCCCATTGAAATATGCATCTTGCCTCAGGGTTATTGTCTGTTCAAGTAATAATGAGAAGTTGCTGGACGCCCCCACCAAAAAATTAATAATACTGTTCCTTGTCATTTTTATTTTCCTGTCAGCTGGCTAGCATATTAACTACTTGTATTGTCAAGCAAATGTGTGACCCATTCCATTGATTCTTGTTCTGGATTTTGCAAAGTGAAACACATCTACATCTTCCCTCAGTTCAGAGACTGACATCTCCTTGAGAAAGATAGATTTCAGGGCACTGTATGTTTATGATTCCACCCCCAAAACCCAGTTCATATTGTTCAAGGCATAGCTTGCAAGGTGTGGTTTCCCAAACTACCCATGCACTTTGCCCAGAAAAAAGAACAACAACAAAATGCTTTGTGTTTTTGCATGCATTAATAATGAAAAACCATAAGCATGTTATTATCTTGTAACAATCAATGTAATCATGTTGTAACGAAAATATATGCATCAGACTCACATTCAATCCTCACAAAATACCAGTAAAGGCCATTTTTTTTGGTCACTAAATATCATAGATTCACATTAAGATGATAAGGCAATGACTGCGCTTTTGTTTGGCTAAGTTGTGGGGGCAAAAAAGTGAGAGAAAGGTTAACAATAATAGTGGTTAATGACTAACATAATCACCTCAACAGTGAATCAATGAGACAGAAGTTAAAGTAAATACACATTTCAGCAGCACCCCAGTTAGCAGACAGTTAAGATCAAAGACTGATGATGACAGTGGCTGACTAAATCCTATCAGGACAAACGTCATCATATTTGAAAAAACCTTTTTTAAAAACAGTTATGGGGAAATCCTCAGAAAGTCTCTGCAACCAAGACCACTTCACAAAGAGAGCAGAAAAGTGGACTATAGACCAGCTCGAGGCTTGGCCCATTTGCAGTGAATTCAACCCCCCTAGTGGTCAGCTAGGTTGGGCACTGGTTAGGCACAGCTAGATGGGGCACCATGATCTTGGAAAGGTCGTTTGCTAACTAAACTAAGTTGTGCTGCTATTCATTGCCCTCCCCGACCAGGTCTCCCCAGATGTCTTTCTACAGTGGGCAGTGGTGCCACTTTTTAATGAGAGGCAAGCTCCTATGTGTGGTGGCCCCCCGTCATTTTAATTCACCCAAAATGTAACATCCCATATATCTTTGACGTTTATTTATAATCTGAGTATTATCTATAATCCGGGTAGGACTATAGATCTAGGAAATTGCATAGATCTATGGGTTGAGGCATTGCATTTGGGGTTAGTTAAGATGGTGGGTGGCCACCATGGGGAGGAACTGACCTTAGCTCCCATTAAAACATGCTGCTGCCTGTCCATTGATGAAGTATGTCTGGGTCTCCAAGGGGAAGGCAGCGAATGGCACTGCACCAAAGCAACAGCAGTAGCTAGGGAAACAGTGGAAGTAATCCCTGGCCATTCCTTGGAAGACAATGTGTACCTATCACATGGCTTGCATTGCACCCTCTGCAACTGCTAGCTTCCCTCAGGCATGGTGGAGAATGCTGTCTTATTGCTAGTTTCGAAGTAAGATTCAATCCAGTCAGGGTTGGGGGGTTTTTGTGCCATGGTAGGAATGCCATCTTATCCTTTTGCCTCAGGCACCAAAATATCTCAGGCTGACCTCACTAATCTCTGAGCCAATGCAGGCGTGTTTTCAATTTTTGGGGGGTGGTGCTTGCTAACTATCTCAATGTTGCTATTTTGTTGTTGTTCGTAGCTCTTTTCATTGCTATTGCCGTTTTGCTGCCTTTGTGGCTTTAATTGTGGAGTTGCTTTTAATGTCACATTTATCTTACATTTGCAACGTGAACCATTTCGGAAGCTCTGATAGGCTGAGCTCCATCCACATAAATTCTCCACCTGCCATCCCACCCCCACCCCACCCCCATTCCCCAATCAACTCATGCTGTCACTTACAAATTCATCAGAAGCAAGGGGAGAAAGAATCCTCAAATTGTCACAAAACATTTCATTCTTCTAATTAACATCCCCACTGACCCGGAGACAAAATTCTGCGCAAGTGACGCAGGCAGCCCAGAAATAGTGCGCTCTGATATCTGCCCAGTTGCAATGATGGTTCTGTAGGAAGATTTGTTCCTTCATTTTGTGTTTCCAAACCATGCGTCAGTAATCCTAAAAACCTGTTTACAATTCAGATTTCCTACCCTCCCAGGGATCCTCTCTTTTTGATGAGAAAGAAGCTACAGGGAAATCTCTGCTTCATCTACGCCGTCATAGTGATGGGATGTTCGATTTCATATAAACCAGAGCTGAACTAGATGTGTCTGGCCAAATTTCTAAATTCTGAACAGCATATACAGTATATACTATAAGGCTCAGAGCTAATGATGGCAACTCTTTTGCCAGGAAAGAAACAGGTCAATGGGGAACATCGGAGCCATATACAAACTCGCATGCTTCCATTGCCACCAGTTTGCGATTTCGGTGGGGTAGTGCCAACTGTTCCTGGTCTGTTTCACTTCATATATGCTCACCCACAAGTCTGTTCCATTCCTTAAGAAAGAAAGAAAGAAAGAAAGAAAGAAAGAAAAGAAAATGGAAGAGAAAAATGTTCACCGTATGCACACCCACACGGTTGCACACCCACACACTCATGCTGACCCCTTCAATTGGAAAATGCGGTTCAGTCACATAGGGCAGCCAGGAGAAATTCATTTCATCAGGGTTCAGATAGTTGTGACTGTCTTGCTGATGGGATTTAGAACCCTTGTAAAGCAAATAAATCAAAGAGAGAGAAAATATTTTTACGCTGCCAAGCCTCACTATAGCCCTCGTCTTTTCCTTTCTTTTTTCACTCCCAGTGTCCATAGACAACTAAAGCTGCAATCCTCCAGAGCAGCGGTTCTCCAAGGGTGTGGCAGGAGAGGATAGCAAGTACGGCAGGGAGATTCAAGCTCAATCAAAGAAACGTTTAAACATTGCAGTGCAGTATCAAAGTAGTACTTTTTCTTTGCAGAATACTGATAGCTATTCTTTCAAAACGAGAGCAATGGCATTGAGTGATACTGATAGATGTGTTTCCAATGTGTTTCTTGTCATTAAAAAAAATCAGTGTGACACAAGCAAATTTTTATTCTGAACCTATGGCCCAGAGGGAAAAAAGTTTGAGAATTGCTTCTCTGGACACTTACCTGGGACAAAGTGCCATTGGACTCAAAATGACTTCCTTGCATAGGATTACACAGGGAGGCTGTAATCCTGCACAAATTGTATTTATTTACAAATGTTTTTAGCTCGCCGTGTATTAGTTCTTTCTTTAATAGTACATTCATAGTCCACCTTTCCTCCAAGGAGCTAAAGGTGGAGTTCCTGGTTTCCCCCATTTTTATCTTCACAACAACCCTGTGAGGTAGGTTAGGCTGAGAGACTGGGACAAGCCCAAGGTCACCCAGCAAGCTTCATGGCTGAGTGGGGATTTGAACCCTGGTCTCCCAGATCCTAGCTCAGCACTCCAACCATTATGCCATGCTGGCTCTATTGTGAAACAATCTCATGTCCAATGATGCAAAGCCCTGAAGTGAGGCATTCTGAGGGTAGAGAGGGGGCAGAACTGATGCAGCCCAGGAGCTGCATTGCAAAGGTGTATTTAACATAACAGTGTTACATTCAAAGGCACATTTGAATGAGATTTCCTCTGGAATGGCTGGGAGACTTTCTACACACACTGAACTTCAATTCCTTGCAAATCTGCAAATCCTATTCATTTTGTCAGTCATTGCTCTCTCTCTCTCTGTTATTTTATTGGTGCATAAACACTCATCACCTGATAAGATTTATGAAGACTGCTCAGCAGTGACCAGGACACAGGAGAGAATGGGACTTACCTCCCAGTGATTCTACAGGAAATCTCATTCAACCAAGTAAGACATCAATATACCAGACTTTTCCCTCTGGAGATTCAGCTTCAAATGTTTTTCCCCCCCTTTTTTTCTTTTTTTAATCCACTCGTGAAATGTGTTTGTTGGTTTTTCCTTCATTCAGCCTATCATAATCACACAGAGAGGCTGTGTGTGTATCAAGATGGGAGGCTCTCTGACAGAATTTTTCCAGGAAGCAAGATTGGCAGAGCAGGAGGTGCTGCCTGTCAAATTTTGAGATGCCTTGATGGAGCTGGATGGGGAATTTTTTGTAGCCACATACCTGTCTGGACTCTCCCTGGTGCTGTAGATCAGCCTTTGACACTTATGAGACCCAAATTCTTCAAAAAAGAAAAAGAAAAAAGGGAGGAATATATATCTAGAGAAAGAGAGAGAATGAGAGATTGATGCACACGCACAAAGCACTCAAGTGATTGTTCAAGGCACTGACAAGAATTGCTTGCTTAATGGACAAAAGGTTTCTAAAGGAGATGAAGGAAACATTTGTTCAGCCAGTTACATTTTCATTTCATCGGTGTTGGTGGCAATTGTGTTACCAAGTGCCTGTTTGCACAATAAAGATTCTGAAGTTATTGTCTCAGAATTGTTATTCAGGGACTGGGGGAAAAAACAACCCACCTACATCAGTGAGGCATTCAAAACTAGTTGCTGTCCCTGCAGCTGAGATGCATTTTTTCTGTCTTTGGCACATTGTAGCAAGGCTTGCACTTGGCTCCACATTTAAACAGTACCAAATGCAAGGCCACTGCAAAGCCTTAGCTTGAGCTCCTTGTTGTTCCTAGGCAGCCGCTAATTTACCTGTTCAGCGCCTGATGTGAGATGACTCATTTTCCCTTTATTTTTAAACCTTAAATTCTTAAATTCTTGCCACTAAAGTTGAGCTCTAAAGCCACCTATAGCAAATCACAAATCTTAGGTGTGGGTTTTTTTTGCTACATTGAGTCCCAAAGGTAGTGTTTGCCATAGCTGGGGTATATATCCACCTGTTGGACACCTGCAAAGTACATATTCGATTGGCTGAAGACCTCAAGGTGATCTGGGGTGTATGAGAGTCTCAGATGCAGGTAAAACAGCAAACCCTTCGTAGAGTCACATCTTCTCCATCAGGCTTGGCACGCCTCAAAGCTTTTCGAATATGTTGCCTCACATTTTACTGATACTACCCTATGCTCTATAATATCTGTAAATGCCATCCAATAAGGATTCAAAACCTGTGGGACCAGAGATTCTCAGAAGACTGGAGTAAATTTACAGACTATTTGAAAAGCAATTGTGATGAACAAATTACGCTAGTAGGTTTGCAAGATGTTTTGTAAGGTGTATTATTTGAAATATTGCAAAAAAGATAACGAGGAGAATTATTAGTTAAGGATAATTAAAGGTAATATGAAATTAAGAAATGCATAATAAGTGATAAAGAACAGAAAATCATCAGAGGTGTTGACGGAAGTCCAAAAATATTGTATAAGATGAGAAGTTATGTTGTATGAATGTTGGAATTAATATGTTAAAAAACTAATAAAAAGGTATTAAAAAGGTAAATGCCATCCAATAACCTGAGTGTATATTAAAAGAGCACACTTTCCTTTGATCTGCATTTTCATCTCCTCATTTTCCTCTGGACTTGTCCACTCCAGTATAGACACTCTCTCCCTCACCCTCCCCCCCTCTCTGTTTCCTTAGGCTGATTATCGGAAGGGGGAAACGAGCCCTGGCTTTCAGCATTGTCAACTGGGATTTTCTGGAGCCAGTACGCTGTAGGCCAGAACAGTGTTGGTGGATTGTGCCCTCTGTCCTACCCATAGACTGTTGGGAAGAGCTGTTGCTTATGTGCATATTGAAAGTAATACAAGCACTGCAGGGCAAGTTGCTGGGTGATTTTAGTGCTCTCCGCAGTGCTCATAGGAGCCAACTCCTAGGGGCCAAAGGGTCTTTGCTGGGGGGAGGGTGCAAATTTGATGTGCATTGCCATTCCAATGGTGTGCATGCATTGCATCATGTGATTGATTATGTGGGGCAGGGCTTACCTGGCTCCTCCCTCCCTATTTTATTCAAGTTGGCACCCCGGGCAGTACTGTGCTATGTAGCATGCCAAGTCACCATGTAAGTATAAAGAAGCCAATAACTATAAGCGTTTTTAAAAAGTTGTGGGGGGCTTGAGCTCCCTGGGACACCCCACTACCAATGTCTCCCTATAACATAGCAGGTATAATGAAAAAGTCTATCCGGAATTATAACCCTCCAAAGGCTTTGTGAATCATAATGGCCTTGACTTTGGCTGCATTCAGAGAGCACTTTATTCCTTATCTGATAATTTCCACATTTTATGCAATCTTTTACAGAGAGTAAAGTAACTTCTGGAAAACTAGCAGAATCTAGTGGAAATTGAGTGCTCATCTCTGTGTTATTTGCTTCCAGGAAAATTCTGTTTGCCCCCATGTTAATGCAGAAAATCATAGGATTTATGCACTCTAATTTCAGGTGACAAAATTTGGGGCAGTATTCCAGCATACAGTTCTTTCTCATAACTTAAAATTTAGCACAACATGGCAACACTAATGAAAAAAAGTCCCAGTACCATAATGGAACATAAGAATCTGGGACAGAAGTGCTAGCTTTATAATCAGGAAAACTAATTATAATGTAAGAATCCACATGTCTGAATGCACCTTTGGTATATAAAAATTGAAAATGTCAGGCAAAGATCCTGGAAGAGCCCACTCCATAGTAGAGATATGCATCTCACCTCTGAAGGAGAAAGTACGTCTCTCTTACACAAATATGTGCTTTGCTGTGCTGCACAGGTTGCCTTGCACTGCTCCCATTGAGGCTGACTAGTAGGCTTTTCCAAAAGTGCTATCTGTATTCCACATGACCACTGTGCTTAAAATATCTGTCATCTATTGTAGTCCCTGTCATTACAAGATGTTGATTAAATTATTTCCTTTTTTTAATTCAACAAGCACTGTGGATAATGTTTCTTGTAATGCCTAATTAATCAGAACAAGTAACAATGAAAATATGATTACGATTGTATAGAAACTGTATGCAGTTTCTATTAGCTGAGTTTCAGTTCTTGCAATCCTGAAATTAGGCAGAGAAATTTTCAGTTCCATTGACTTCTGTAGGCCCAATGATCTTTTTATGTCATCTTGGGATTTAAGCCAGTGTCCTTTTATAATGGATTTTGAACCAATATAGGAAGCAATT
Organism: Podarcis filfolensis; assembly: GCF_964270895.1. Lineage (NCBI taxonomy): Eukaryota > Metazoa > Chordata > Lepidosauria > Squamata > Lacertidae > Podarcis > Podarcis filfolensis. Next base: position 38,779,252 of record NC_139605.1, on the reverse strand, counting down.
TGCTATATGCACTATATATAGTGCTCTGCACAGGGAAATCTGACATATTGATCTAAAAGTTTGCAGAAACTGAAAAGCTTTTAAGTGATTTCTGATAAAAGTCTGCTAGTTGCAATATAAAATATTTCATTCATCTGCCAAGTCTGATGGGGGGGAGGATAGGAAATGCATATTCTGGAGCCCCCTGGAAGTGCTTGCCAGCAATAGAGATCAGCACAGACTGGCATAAAACATCAAGGGGTATCTATGTTCTGATTTTTGTTGTGCACCCACAACTCACCACATGCCTTATCATGTGGGTTGTCACCCAAGATAAAAGCAATCTGAGACAACTAATCATATGAGCATTACAGCATACAAGCCTAACCATGTCTACCTAGAAGTTAAGCCCTATTCTATTCAGTGAAGCTTACTCCCAGGTTTAGGACTGCAGCCCAAATCAACAAATTTGATAGATCAGGCAGTTACAAATCTGCATGTCCTTTACATCTAGATGATTGTATGCATGCATTAGAGTACTTCCTCTTGTTTGAGAGAGAAGGTGAAATACAGCGCTGACCCAAGGCATTTTGCTGCCTAAGGCAAAGGACAAGGTGGTATCTCCCTATTCCATGTACTAAAGCTGGTGATGGGCTAGAGTCTTCCATCACACCTGAGGGCAGCAGGGCAGCTAATGAGATGCAGGGCAAGCCATGTGCCTCAGACAGTTCTGTCTCCTCTCCACTCTTCAGCATCTGCCACCACATGGCTGCCTAATTTTGCCCAATGGTAGGGCTGGCACTGATGAAATACCTCTTTTAAGATGGTGTTTTCCATCTGCAGTGTTTAAAGATTATATGTACGTGTGTTTGTGTGTGTGTGTGTGTGTGTATGAATGAAAATATTCTGCCTGATTATTTGAGGCACCATTTTAGTCAAGCAAAGGTTTGTTTAAATTAAGAGATGGGACATGTGGCCCTCCAGATTTTGCCAGACTACAACTCCCATCCACTGGCGGAGGAAGAGGAGTGGGGGGGGAGCGCACCTCCCCTGGCAGTGCAATCCCAGTGGGGTGCCATCGCGGCTGCCCCCCCACACGCGTGCTGGGCGCCACGCCCCCGCAGGCAGTGTGCCACACCCCCAGGACGCGTGCCACGCCCCCGGGATGTGCGCCAGCCCCACCCTGCCTGCTCTTCATCCCCCGGTGCTGGAGCATGAAGCTCTGCCGCTGCTCCTATCAGCCCCAGCTAGTATTGTCCACTCTATCCTGATGTTCCTTATCAGTTGCCTTATCAGCTGCCTTATCAGTGAAAGCATTGCCCCTGTAGCTCACCATTGTCTACAAATGAGTGGCAGCAGGTATGCTGGGTCTCTGGCAGAGAGGTGTTTCATAGCTCCTGCTGCTGCTTGAACTAGACTAGAGGATGCCAGGGGCTCAACTGGGGCCGTCCTGCACACAGAGCATGTGCTCTGTAGCTGAGCTATGGTTCTTCTCCATTTGGGGCTGCAGCCTTTATAAGTAAGGGGACCTCTTCCATCAGAATCACCCAAACCCTAAAGAGGAGAAAGAAATGTGCAAAGAGGCGACAGGGAGGTGTGTCTCTAAGGGATTCCTCATGAAGAGGCTGAGGGTTAAGGTGAGGAAGAGAGAAGCACACGGCCACTGGTTTCCCTGGGGCCCAATTGTTCCTCCCAAGGGGTCTGCTGCAAAAGCCACAGTACATGAGACGCAATAAGATGCCCTTTTGTGGGTAGCACAAGCGAACATCAGCTTCAAGATCTGTCAAAGCATGAACTGGAAAGATTCTTTTGAAATGCCTGTGCGCATCTCCTTCAATTGTTTGGAGATATGACGTGTGTGTGTGTACATTTCCCTTCATATCATTTACAAATTCATTCTCACATTTGTCAGAATTGCTTTGTGTTTTTATGCCTCAGTTCCACTGATGTGCCGTTCTCTTTGATCTGGGAGTCATCCCTTCCGCCTTGTTCCTGGCACCTCTTTTCATTGTCTCAGAATGCTCCTTTTTGTTTTGGCGCTACAGAAAGCGATGACCTTTCCAACACACCTGGCTGTCTTCGTGCACCCCATTTCCCTTGTGCCTGACTCATTCAAGAGAGTCACAGTTGTGTCTTTGTATCAAATGTTGGGAGTATGAACTGCAATAACCTAAACACAGTTATGTGACATTTTTACATTGTAATGTTACTGAATGAACTGGACTGCCTGAAAGATGCATCACTATAAAATGCATCTAATGAGCATCCGTAACTATGAGATGTAAAATGAGGTGGTTTTAATAGTAAGACACAGATCCTTCTCATAATCATATCTTCAGGATTCCGTGTATGTCTGATCTGGGCATTAGCAAAGAAATGTGTCAGCAGTGCAAGGCCATTAGCTCAGAATTAACCTGGTTCCCAAAACTTCTTTTATCAGAGTACCTCAATGAAACCTGATCTGAGACCATTAGAGGAGTAAACTGGCTGAAATCCAACACCATAAGCTAAGTTGGCTTGCAGATTCATTGGACTGCCTGCCTTAGCACATGGCTCTTTTGTGTTCCAGCATAATGCAGTCCAGCAGACGTTCATTGCAACTGAGTCCTGTCGACTGAATGTGACAAACATTTCACTGTGCACATTAGTTGCATTGATTTCAATGGGAGCGTGCCAACCTACATTGGCAGCAGAAATAGCATATACAGGGGATGAGTCCTTTTTGGAAACTGCATTGCATCTGTTGGTTGGTATTCAACTATATTTTACTCAGAGAAGACCCACGTACGTTAATGGGCCTAACTTAGGCATGCTCATCAATTTTGGTGGGTCTATTCTGAATAAAATTTGGTTGAATGCTGCCCTCTATCACTATCCTGATCATATTCAGAACATCACTTTGAAGGGGGGTTACAGTTGCAGAAATTTGTTCCATTCAAGAAGACCCAGGATGGTCAATGTTCTACTCTCCATGTCTTGTGGACCACAACTCAGCATGGCCAATGGTCAGGGATGATGGAAGTTTCAGTCTACAACATCTGAAGGGGATCCTGTTGACTAACCCTGAAGCAGGCAATGATGGTCCTACGCATTTTGGTCTGTACATTTCATACAATGACATATACAGTGGTACCTCGGGTTACATACACTTCAGGTTACAGACGCTTCAGGTTACAGACTCCGCTAACCCAGAAATAGTACCTCAGGTTAAGAACATTGCTTCAGGATAGGAACAGAAAACGTGCTCCGGCGGCATGGCGGCAGCGGGAGGCCCCATTACCTAAAGTGGTGCTTCAGGTTAAGAACAGTTTCAGGTTAAGAACGGACCTCCAGAACGAATTAAGTTCTTAACCCGAGGTACCACTGTACAGGCTCCACTTATAGCCAGTTTACTGGAGCCCTGTTCATAAGAATGCACAGAGGGGCTCTCAGGCATGAGTGACTGCATTCGCTTGGCCTATGCATAATCATCATAATGCTGAAGGTGATTTAAATGTATTGTTCTGCAACTTCAAAGTTATTCATTGTGAGGATGTTTGGCGTGTTCTGAAACTTCGTAAACGTTTGTTTTGTTTTATTATTTATTTGCTGCCTTGGTCTACTTTGGTATGCTGATGCCAGCGCTGCTGATAATATGGATGTATTTCTTCCACACAGATGTGAACTGCGGTCAGTTAGGGTTTACATTCCCCATGTAGGGAACACTGTGTGCATCCATTAGTAGATTTTTTTGTAAACAAAAAAACAAACAAAAAAACCCTTCTGGCTGATGTTGATCATGTCCAATGGTCAGGATTGATTGGGCTGTGAAGAATTAAGGAGGTTCTATCATTATTGTGTTTGAGCTCCCTGTGGTGAGGCACTTTTAAAAAGAGCAGAGTGAAGAAAATATGGAGTCCCATTGCTCTCTATCCCCAGAGGCAGACCACTGATTTATGCTGCACTGGCCAGGTTATAAATATACTTCCAGGTCAAGCATTAGTGTTTGTTTCAGGAGCGATCCACTGGCCTTGTGCTCTAAGATCCTGCTTGCTGTGATCCCACCTTCTGCTCCCTGCTTTCCACTTCTCAAAATCAGCTCTTTGAACACTGTCTACACTTCGCTCTTGTCCTCAGCTTTCCTTACCTCAGCTTCTCCCAAATATTGGTTGTGGGGTTCATACCTGCTTGCAACCTAAGTTTTGGGAATGGAAGAGAAGCTCATCAAGTCCACCTTTTAAAGTGAACCAATCTACATGGCACCTCCCAGACTAAAAATTAAATCAGAATGTAATGATTCCTCAGATTTCACACTTCTCAGAATTTGTTAATTGGCTCAAAAACATACATTACACAAAATATGTATTTTGGGATAAAATGTCTTTAGAAGTGTGTACATTGAGATAAAATAGCATTAAATATGTATTTTCCATCGCAAATGTTCTGTTATTTGAACTGTCAAGGGCAGGGGAAGAAGCTTGTTGCTGTTTTGCAAAGGACTGAAATAAAGCATAGTAGGTTGCTCATTATAAGGGAAATATGAAAAGCTTACCAAGTTCATTTATTTTTATTTATTTGAAATAGTCTAAACCAGCCTTCTGGTAACCTCCAGCTGGAACTGCTGGGAGTTGCAATTCAGCAACATTTGAAGGGCACCAGTTTGGTGAAGGCTGGTCTAAACCGTGCCTTCATTCAAAAGATGGATTCCAAAGTTTTGCATGTCAATACAATATTAAAACAAGCTAATTAAAAAACTTGAGAAAGTTGAGACAAAAAACATAGCAGTTGGCAGAAACCAAACTGCAGTAGAACAGAAATGACGCAGATGGCGACGAATACAGGTCGGAACTGAAATTGCTGCTTTCTTACAACTCTAATTCTCAGAAGCCAAACTGAGATGCTGAGGAATTGTTGTCAATGAGACAAGATAATGCCATTCTAGCTTAATCAATGCTCGACCTCTGTAGGAGGCAGGTTCATGTTCGTAGGTCCTGATTCAGCAGACCATTCCACTTAACGGAGGTGTGTGCAGCTTAAGTGTTTTTCTGAAACAAGGCCAATTGAACTGTGGCTGCCATGTGCCATTTTTCTCCCCAAGAAAGAATCAGCCTATGCACTGCCAAAACCACAGGAAAGGCAATTAAGACAATTCACACTGAAATGTACCTCGCACAATGGAAGAGGTACCATAATCCGTATGTCAATTATCTAAGGTCATCTGCAATAGTGTGCAGAAATGATGACTCAAGGAATGCTCTGAATATCTCTTTTCCTCACCACTGACCTTTTTCAGGACAGGGTCAGGGATGGAAGCGGCTCACCATATGCCCAAATATTAAAGTCCTGAACCATTTGCTTGAAAAATATTACATTCCCAGGTCTGACTTGGATTCTCACCAGACTGAGCTCAGCTGCAACCTATAAATTATCTTTACCTTCCAGGCAGGGCAAAATTAAATAAACTAAAAGTAGTAGAGGGGATATTGTATTTGGGTTGAATGTATGCTTAATTCTGACCAGATGGAATTTTAAAGCGATTTTAAGATATGAAGAAATACCTTATTAGGCACCACTACTTCTTTTGTATGGTCTTGATGGAGCCAGGGTGTCCCAGAAGTTGTGCCATTAAAGGAGAATGGAGCTTTGATCTGTTTGACTGATGGGTACAGATTTCTCTAGTATGCCCATGAGTAGAGAGACAGAAACAAGGACAGTTTCTAAAGCATGGCACAAACATGATCTGATCTCCGATTATATCACAGAGTTCTTCTTTCCTTCTGATGACCTCTAATTTCTCTCAGGATACATCCCCAACCAAGCTCTCTTTTAGCTCAGTGTCCATGCAGGGCTTATTTTCTCTGGTCTCTCTCAACTCTAGCTGTAATGATAACCGCATGAACTTTGAAATGGCCATTAAAATGGGGTGGTGTTAACCACGAGCCTACCAACCACAACAAAGAACTATATAGACATTGTGTTTTTATAGATGTCTACATGCATCCAGCTCTGTCTATCCACTCTTCCTGATCATTTCAGTGCTTCGAGTGGAAGAAGTATCATAAGGCAGTGGAGAAGCAAGCTGTGGAGTTCAGGGAATCTGTGACCTTTCACCAAAAAGAGACGAACCATCTAAATGGTCCATGAAATACAGAACAAACCCTTCCTGAAGACTGAATGCCAGCTCACTTCCTCTGCCCTCTGCCCTGATCACATGGCTGAACATTTCCGTGATGTCAGCAGCCAACATAGTGTTGCACACCACCCCAATCTCCAAGTGTTGCAAGATTCCTGAGGTCTAGGCATTTAATCAGGGTTTGTGTTTCCTTTAGAAACGAGGCGCAGCAGAGACTGTGGTGTCATTCACACACACACACACACACACACACACACACACACACACAACCTGAGCTACAATGGAGGGGTTCAAGGCATTACTCCAAGATGGCCCTATTCCCCACCCCACCCCATTGTGGCAGCCTTGGATCCAAAAATCAAACATGGTTCTCTGTCCCTTGGCTCAGCTTGCTACATTTAACAGACTGATACTTCTCTCTAGCCCACTCCCAGCCAACTCTGCTTTGTCTCTGCTAACTATCTCTCAGTGGAAGGAGGGGTTCACCCACCTACACTATCAGGCACAGAGTATCTGCTTTACTAATTGCCCATTACCTTTCTTTTGTTCTCCATAATGGCTTTTCTCCCAAGTGGTTTCCTGAGCGTAGAAAAACTGGTTTGGCCTCTAGTTTGACACTGCTAAATTCAGTGTCATTACTCCAATACCCACTAGACCCAGGAATTCCTGGCACCAGGAATTTAGGGGAGTCAAGGCACCCACAAACTCATAACAATACCAAACCTCTTCTTATGCACTCTCCAAAGCAGGGATGTTCTTTTATGTGTCCTGAGGCTACTGCACGTTAGTGTTGCTGTGTGACCCTGAGCAATAGTGTTATGAATGTTTTATAAGCCATTCAAAGTATCTGTAGGAAGTTGATACTCCAAATATAACTTTCAGCTACTTTTAAAAGGTCTTCTCAAACTGTGGAAAGCCAAATCTGCTGGAGGAGCTTAGAGCTGTCCCCTGTTGCGCTGTGTCTTCACATCATTGTGTTGCAGGTCACACAATCCCTCCTGCTGCCCATTTAAAATGTTAACACAGCCTTGGACCGTCAGCTCTTTATTCCCCACCGGCATATATCTTGCACCAAGATTCTTTGCTGTGCTGGTCATAAAGGGAAGTTCATCTCCTGAATTCTTTTCTTATACATTCTTGAGGAATCTGAGAGAAGAAAGCGAGGGAGGAGATAGCAGCGTCTAGGCTGTGCATGAGACACTTCGGGGGAGGGGAGTATATACAGTACATCTATGAGAAAGAGTGATTTAAGCTGCCTATAGATATGTTAACTGGCTTCTTCACCTAATTAGATGTGGTGAAAGTCGGCAGATGGACACAGATTTTAATGATGGCTTCATTTGGCACCTTGGAAGGGTGGGCTGGGATGTAAGAGATAATTACCTTGACTTTTAGATATAAAAGCTTTTCTATCTTATTCCACTTTCCACCCCTCCCTAGTTCATTTTTAATGAAAGAGAGAGGAATAGTTAAATTCAAAGCATCAAATGAAAAAAGGGAAGGGGGGGGAGGTTGACAATCCATCGTTTAATCTCTGCTCAGAGACAGCCTGGAGTGACATTTCTGAGAATTGGTTTGATGAGAAGCTTGTTTGTTCATAAATTGTCACAAAATGGCATTCAGGATTTAGCTAGCACCTCTTTCCCTGGAATACGTGGAGGAGAAATGTAAGGGATCAGATTAAATGCTACAGGAGGGGAAATATATTTTCGTGGCAGAGATAGTAATAAGTATAGGAAATTCTCTCTCTCTCTCTCTGACACACACACACACACACACACACACATGAGAGAGGGAGGGAGAGAGAAAGAAAGAAAGGGAAGGGTGATCATTCATGCTGCTTTGCAGAGGGCAGTCCTCTACCTGAAGGCATCCTCTATGTGAAGAGCTGTCTAGTCCAAGTTCAGTTAAAAAATAAAGTCATCATTGGAAGAGAAAGCAAGGGCTTTGAGATGGCTCATCTACAGTGAGGGCCTGGACTGCATATTGAGCAATCACACAGTTAACCCGGTCACATTCTTCCCCACTATGGTGAGATGCATTGTAGTTCTGTTTAAACCATAGGCATTCTTTCTCAATTTGCATCTATACATATAAATTACCATATTAATTTTTTAATGTAAATTTGTATCTTCTTTTCTCATTTTTGGTGCTGCGTTTCCCCCCTTTTTGTCAGTTCATAAGTAGTCATCCTAAGAGAGAGAGAGCAGCAAACATATTGCAGCAGCAAGCAATGATTGCTCACAGAAGACATAGTGCAGTGGAGTTACTTTTCCATGTATTGCCTCTGGATCATGCCCAGAGGAGGAAGACACAAATAGTGAGCGGGGCTGGAGACCAAGGCTGATGATGGAAGAAGGAAGGAGCTGGGTATGTTTAGCCAAGAGAAGAGCCAATCAAGAGGCAATATGGTTGCTCTCTTAAATGTTTGAAGGGCTATCATATAGAAAATGGCTCAAAATTGTATTTTGTTGCTGCAGAGGGCAGCACTCAAACCAATGGACTCAGATGACTAAGGCCCACCTTCGCTGCGCATTTAAAGCAGTATCAAAGCACTTTAAACACCCATGGCTTCCCCAAGAGAATCCTGGGAACTTTAGTTTCTTAAGGATGCTGAGAAAGTTGTTAGGAGATCTCTCTTCCCCCTCACAGAGCTACAATTCCCAGAGTGGTTTAAAAACCAAGTTGTCTTCCCAAGGAACTCTGGGAATTATTAGTCTGTGAATGGAATAATCCCATAAAATCAAGCTGTGAAATATTTGCTGCTGTATTAAGGCCATCATTCGTGCCTTGCATTACAGATAAAGTTGAAGTCTCTCTTCTCTCCAGCACAATATCTCTTCTTCCCCACAATGTGCATGTGCCACTTATTGGTGGACATTAAAGTACTGTGTCAAATAGGCTTTTTGGAAAATAAAATTGAACATGACTTGGAATCTGGGAAGAGTGAACTACTTGAGCAGAATTCCACACTGAAGCCTTTTTATCCTGGACAGAGCCATGGATGTCTGTGGGGGTGGGAATCCATTTAGCCTGTTGTCATGCATCCATACTTTGATCGCAGTTTCAGTGCGACATGTACTACACTGTTACTCTGAGCAAAGAATGCATGCACAAAAAAACCATGCAGTTCCTGCAGAATGCCTAGTATTATAGAACAGAGCAGATATCTCTGGAACAGACAGAAGCAAGGCAGACACTGTTGTCCCACCACCAATTTCACCACACAATTCCATCTTGGAGGAATTTTGCGTTTCACCTGTTCTTCTGTTAATGGACAGAATTTTGGACAACGCATCATGCGATGTGTTTTTGATAGTAAGAGAGGACGCCGTTGCACATGGATAGGGCAGTGAAATCAGCAGTGCCTCACAGGTTAAATATCCTGTGAATTCCCAGAACCTTATTGCTTCCATCTGTGGCTTAATTTGTACTGCTCTTTGCTATTGGTTTGTTTTATTTACTCTCCTAAGTTGTCAGAGTGATAAACTGAGGTAATGAGAGAGTTCATCATTCTCCTTATCTTTATAATTTTAAGCCACCAGATCCCTACGCTGTGCATGTGTGGGCTTGTCTCATACCTATCTGACACATCACCTTTTGAGGGCTATCATTTTTCATTTGAGAGTATGGACAGGCATTTGGAAAGTAGCTTTGGCCAGTGAGGCGAGGAGAAGTCAGATCATTTTTATGAACCGAGGGGGTAGAGCAATCCATAAAATATGTGTCAAATTAGAGCCGATGGTTCACTGCAAGTAAGACACCAATTAATGGGCTCTGTAGGTTTCGATTTTAAAAAGCAAAAGGTTTACCTGCCTTTAAAGCTCAACACCAGGACCCTGCGTTGGGTGAGATCATTTGTCAGAGCAAGAAGATCTATGGGCTTTCTTTGTCCCCTAGTCACCTTGCAAATGGCAGCCAAATACAAAAACTGACCTATGCCCATGGCAGGTTGTAACAATTGTGCTACAGTCATGTGTGTGTGTGTGTGTGTGTGTGTGTGTGTGTGGTTGCTCTTGGAAGTTGCCTTCAGTCCTGGGAGCTGTGGAGTGGGGGCAAGAAGCAGAGGGGGAATTACACTAGATATTAGATTGTGTTGTGTTTCTCATTGCTGCCTCTCCAGTTGAAAACCAGAGGAGGTGTTCACAACAAGATACTCTAGAACAAGAACAAGATCCATGAAGTATACTCTATATACTCTAGAACAGTCTTTCTCAACTTGTGGGTCCCCAGATGTTGTTGGACAACAACTCCCATCACCCCTAGCTAGCAAGGCCAGAGCTCAGGGATGATGGGAGTTGTAGTCCAACAACATCTGGGGACCCACAGGTTGAGAACTGCTGCTCTAGAACAGGATGGAGAACATCAGGCCTGAGGACCAAACACAGCCCTCCAGGTCCTCCCCAGGCCACACTCCTTTCACTTAGGCCACACCCTTTATCAGTGTTCGCTTTGAGTGCTTTTGCCTGTATCCTTGAACTGTGACCATGCCTCTTGCTTGCCTAGATGGAGAGATGTGCATGCAGAAACCTCTGGCTCTTGCATGGCTGGATTGCAGCCTACCATACAAAGGTGAAAATCACATGCCTGACATTCCACTCACTTTTGCTTCTGCCCCATCTGCAACTGACATGCGTCCTCCTCCCGAAGGTTGCCCATGAGGCAATGTGGGCTTTGGACTGAAAAAGGTGCTGCACCCCTGCTGTAGAAGAACCAATAGTGTGGCATGGAAGGACTCAATATCGACACATCGCTGATAGCCAGGCAGCAGTACAGCTTCACCCACCTCAATGATGATGATGACGACGATAAGCCACTCATATGACTGGGTTGCCCCAGCCACTCTGGGTGGCTTCCAACAAATTAAACACCACGCAGTAAAAGAAACATTACATTTCTTGATATACAGGGCTGCCTTCAGGTGTCTTCTAAAAGGGAGGCTGTTCCACAGGGCTGGCACCACTACCAAGAATGCCCTTTGCCTGCTTCCCTGGAACTTCACTTCTCACAGTGAGGGAACTGCCAGAAGGCCCTCAGAGCTGGACCTCAGTGTCTGGGCTGGATGATAGGGGTGGGGACGCTCATTCAGGTATACAGGGGCAAGGCTGTTTAGGGCTTTAAAGGTCAGCGGAAACACTATGAATTTTGCTCGGAAGCATACTGGGAGCCAACGTAGATCCTTTAGGACTGATGTTACATGGTTCCGCCAGCCGCTCCCTGTCACCAGTCTGGAATTCCCTCTTTGACGTGACCATTAACGGTTCTGGGGTGGCCTTTTCTCTCTGGCATCTGGACAATCTAGTTGTGGATACCAGGAACAAGGCTCCCTATAGTCTGCAGCTGCTGTGCTACATTAATGATCCAACTGCAGTGGCTCTTCTCCCAAAGGAGATGTGTCAGTCAATCCTCCTGCTTAGGATTGCCATACTTCAAACAAAGCAAGCCTACTCCTGTTGCTTTGCCACCTATTTATCTTGTACGATGATGGCTGGCAGTGCAGCATCTGAATGGACCCACTAAGCCAGTCGGCCTTCAGGAAGGGAACACTGGCTGAGGGGTGGATGCCAGTGCATGCTTCTGCTGAGAGCCTTACAGAGGGATTACGGCAGAACTAATGAATTTGGAAGCCCACTTCCACAGAGGAGAAGCCAAGGGAACAGACATGGGGTGGCGATATCAGGTTGGAGGTGCAATGGAGCTGCTGGAGGCAAAGATAGTTAGCAAGTCTTGCTAATAAGTGCAGCCACATGTGCGAGTCAGCCTTGGTCTTTCAGTTGGAATGGATCTGGGATGCAAATCAGCCTGGCAATGCCAAGCTAAGGACCGGGAGATGCCAAAGGCTTTGAGAACAGCTGAAGCAACAGATGTGCTTCACCAAGGTATGCCAAGAGGAGGGATAGACAAGTGGGCCAGAGATGCAATCTCTCCCTCCCTCCACTGCTAAAACCCCCATCATTGCAGCAGAACATGCTGATTACAGGAAGAACTCGGGGTTGGGTTCTATATGGGGAGCGAACGATCCATCATTTCTCAGGTCGGGCTTCATTGCAAAAACATCCACCACCACACATTTCTCCATCCTTTATCATCAGGGCCTTTTTAAACCACAAAATCCTGAGATAAAATCTCATCTGAGCTGTAACTCACCGAAAGACAATATTATATATGGCCCTCTAATGTATAACTGGGAGAAAAACAGCATCTCAACATTGATTCAGATATAATTTATTTATACACCATAAATTATATAAAAGAGACAGAAAGGAAGGAAGGAAAGGGGGCTAGGAGAGATTTAGTACACGGAAAGCGGCAGGGTGTCTTTCTAAGCCTTTCTTCTTTCATTCTTTTTTTAGGGGTCTGCTTGGCTGTCATATGCTCCCTTTTGATTGGAGCAGTGAGCTGTAAAGATGAGCAGCAGGCAGGCTTCAAAAGGGTCAGAGATTTGGCTCGGTTCAAAAGTGGCTTCTGTGAACTGTGTTGGCCTGGAAACAACATCACATCAGAAGCCAAACTGGCTAGTTTTTGGATGCCCCCAAGGGCTCAGAGCTGAGTGATCAGGAACCAAGAATCTGAGCTCCCACTGGAGTGAACTGGAACAGCATTTGAATGGCTCCGAGGAAGAACAGCCTTTAGGTTAAGAAGCCAACCTTTGGGCTCATATTAATAGCAAGGACCTCGGTTTTAATCCTGGCTCCTTCAAAGCCCCCTTAGTTAGCTTCAGCCATCATCTCAAAGCGGAGTTGGTGAGCACTGACTTTCCCATAGGGGCGCTCTGAGAAAGTTCCATAGCTGCATTCAGACATAAAACAGTATGATGTTTTGCTGTCATGAGCACCATGAAGTTCAGAGGTGCCAGCTCTTGGAGGCTGAACTGTTTTGAGCCCCTCAATATCTTTTTTGGGGGGGGCAGGGACACCCAATATTGAGGAGGCAAAGGAGGCTGAATGCAGAGCCAACGGTGGAGCTGGGCATGGTGCAGCTCCAGTGGCTGGCTCCTCCTTCTCGTGCCATGGAGGGGGACGGTGGTGTGGTGCCAGGAAGAGGAAGAGGCAGAGGAGCCACTGACCTTTTAAATATATATATATATATATATATATATATATATATATATATATATACACACACACACACACACACACACACACACATATATATATACCCTGCCCTACCCTGCCCTCCCCAGCCAGAACCTGGCTCAGGGTGGTTAACACTAATAAAATTACAATAAAACCTAATAGGGAAAAAAAGCTAATTAAAATACGGGCTAAAATATGGGTTAAAATACAATTTAAAATTCAGCCTCATTTTAGTAGTAGCCCATAAATCAAAACCATAAGGGGAGGGAAACATAAGGGTCAGACTGAGTCCAAACCAAAGGCCAGGCGGAACAGCTCTGTCTTGCAGGCCCTGCAGAAAGATGTCAAATCCTGCAGGGCCCTGGTCTCTTGTGACAGAGAATTCCACCAAGACGGGGCCAGTACTGAAAAGGCCCTGGCCCTAGCTGAGACCAATCTAACCACCTTGCGGCTTGGGACCTCCAAAGTGTTGTTATTTGTGGACCTTAAGGTCCTCCACGGGGCAGACCAGGAGAGGCGGTCCTGTAGGTATGAGGGTTCTAGGCCGCACAGGGCTTTAAAAACTAGCACCTTAAACCTGACCCTGTACTCCACCAGGAGCCAGTGCAGCTGGTAAAGCACTGGATGAATGTGGTCCCACAGCAAGGACCCCATAAGGAGCCTCGCCGTAGCATTCTGCACCCGCTGGAGTTTCTGGGTCAGCTTCAAGGGCAGCCCCACGTAGAGCGAGTTACAATAATCAAGCCTGGAGGTGACCATCACATGGATCACTGTGGCCAGATCAGGGCAAGAAAGGTAAGGGACCACTGTGTCCAGCCTTGCCTCCAGCTCCTCCCAACATCCTGACACCACGTCATACGTGATGTCATATGTGAGACACTGACCCCATCCAATAGCCCTCCAAGGTGATGCCTCTGTTCATGCTTCAGGCTGGGTGTCAATCCAGTGCACAGAATGTGTGAGAACATGATCATACCAAGAGGAAACAGATGAGTCAATCAGAGGCTTTGTGAAACAACTTTCTGCTGACGTTTGGCACAGAGCTTAGAGTGAGACAGGGACTCTGCTGCAGCCTAGCTGGACACTTCCACTTTTATTCGGGCAATTATCTCAGGTTGCGCAATGGCTGATGATGATACATGACTGCTTGCAGAGACTAGACTTCATGGTTTACCTGATACCGATCAGGAGTTTATTCTTGGGTGAGCTGACCCTCCTTCATCATTCTAAATGCATTTAGTTGAAGTTGCAGCGCAGGGGAGGTGGAAAGAGGTCCATCTGGCCCATTGCCACACATATTCCTGAAGTGCCCTTCTATGAAGGCACTAGACCCCGCTCTAATTTACAGGCTCCCTCAAGGGACAGGAATACAGATGTGGTTTCAGCAGTTCACCGGTGGGGTCTGATTTACATGCCCATAGCAATGAATCTGTGGCAAATGCTGGAATAAGATGTAATAATTCATCCTACCTTGGAGAGCACTAATTTGAACAGCTGGCCATGTGGCGATGGAAATGAAATGGGGCTCTTAAGCCTCCTGGAGGGTGGGGAGGAGAAGACCCTGTCAGTCCCTTCTCGGTCTGGCGGTTGTGCCAAGAGCAACCTCCTTGCCTTTGATTGCGATCACATCTGCATCTTTCACAGTTGACACCCGGGCCTCTTTCCCCCTGCAAAGTTGCTGAGCAAAGGGAGGCTTGTGTGTGTGATTGGATATTCCCTTTGAAATCTTGCCTGTGAGGCACAGACTTATCAAAGTGATGAAATATTCTGTGTGTCTCTGTGAGATGATGCGCAGACATATGCCTTAACTCCAGATCAAAGGGAAGCATGAGAAGGAGTTTACAGCACGTCCCTAAGCTTATTTATTCAGAAGTAAGTCCCACTGAATCCGCTGGAATTTAGTCCCAGGAAAAGGCACGGAGGACTTCAGCCTTAAACGGTCACAATGTCTTCTGCTATATTCCATCTCTCTCTCACACACGGAGCTCATCCACACTTCCATTCGTCCCACATTTTCTTCTGTTTGGTCTGTGCGTTGGTCTGAGAGGTTTTTCCTTTTTCTGACCACTTTCCCCAGGAAAACCTGCCATTTGCTGCAGAATCGGAACAAATGTCAATCTGCGGAAAATGAGATTGACATTTGTTCTGATTCAACAGTAATTAGTGGGTTTTCCAGAGGAAAGTGGCAAGACAAAAGACAAGCCTCTTGGACCTGTGCCTGGAAATCACGCAACAAACAGAAGTATGGTTGAGTCCACCCCCCAAAAACTCACAGGTGTCTAGCTGTGCATATTTTCTCTTGAAATATTCACTCAAATACATAGCTCTGGTGCATAGCTACATTCTGACCCTATCCTTGAATTAGTCTGAAAGGAGCCAGTCAAGTCATTTTGTATATGGTTTTTAATTCCTCAAACATCCCTAGCTAAAAAAAACCCCACCCCTAGCTACCACCACAGCAATTAAGAGAAGCCATCCATTGATCAGTTAATTGCAAATCCTTGACCTAAACCCATCAGAAAGACATAAAATGGGCTGAACCTGCAAATGAGAAGCATTTCATTAAAGCAGGGCTGGGTCCCCCCCCCCAACCTGAGGGCCACATTGTGTCATGGGCAACCATCTCAGGGACTACATGCTAGTGGTGGGTGGGGGCAGAGATGAAAGTGGGTGGAGCAACAGATGCCCCTCTTACCCTTGGATAGTAGGATACATCCCAACCATGTGAAAACCAGAGATTTCTACACATGCATCTCTCCATTCTGGCAAGCAAGTGGCGTATTACAGTTCAAGAGCATATTCCAGTCAGGCAAAAGGATGCAAGGAGGATGTGGATCAGGGCTAGCAGGGGGCAGGACCTGGGGATAGGGGGTGTGGCCTGGGGTGAGGCATTGCCTGGGGAGTGGCTTTAGGACTAGGCCCAAGGTCACCCAGCAGCTGCATGTGGAGGAGCGGAGACGCAAACCCGGTTCCCCAGATTACGAGACTACCGCTCTTAACCACTACACCACACTGATGGGAGGCCATATTTGGCCTGGAGGCCACATTTGGCTCCCAGGCCTGAGGTCCTCCACCCCTGAAATAAAGGCACAGAGGGCAATAGGGTACTTTGCCTGTTGACGCCAGGCAGGCTGGTGTTGCAAGGTACGTTTTCTTACCTCCCCCTCCCCAAATCACCACATATTAGGTCTGGACACAGGAGGAAGACCCTGAAAACACAGGAATGCAACAACTGGGAAGCATCATCCTCTGGATTCCCCAGTGGACAAAGGCTAGACGAAGGGCCCGTGTGGCAGCAACCAAATTTGGTCCTGGCCTGGTTCTTGATCAGCCCCATTGCCTCTAATAACAGCCTCTCTTTTCATACTAAATAGAAGAAGTTTGTAAGCAGGTCCTAGATATGTTGAGATTTGGCCCCTGGGATATACTATTTCTCTTGGGATTCCCTGCTGTTGTGGTAATGGTGGTTTGGGATGTGAAGAAAGGCTTTAAGACCACTGGCATTCAGTCCTTGCTCACAATCCTTCTGGTTTCCCCACTAGTTTCTCCGTCAGTATCTTCACCAGCTTCCTCTCGACCTCTTATCTTCCCAGTGACACATCTATCTGAAAGTACTCTTCTTCTTTTCGTTTCTCATTTTTCTTCTTAAGCCTGGCTATTATTCCTAAACCGTAGAAAACACCTCTCTCCAGTCCTCCGTTTCCTAACTAAGATTGTGTATTGATGACCCTTTTCCCTTTTCTTTCCTTCCTCCTTTCTCTTCTCCCCCTTCAGTGGGCCATCAATTATCTGGAGAGAGTATTGATCGGCAATTGTGTCAGGTTTCCCAGAGCTTTCTGGGAAATGCCGCTGCTTCAAGTGATTGCAGAGGCTCCCCAGCTCCGATTCACAGAGCAAAGCCAGCCAGGACCTTCACTCGCATGAGACTTAAATTAGTTACATGCTCACAATTTGCCTGTATCGTTTGCTGCTTCTACAAGATGGACGTGGGGCATTTAAAAGAAGGTGGCGGTGGTAAATCCAGAAGAGTTCTAACGATTGATATCTGCTAAGGCAAACAGAAATGTTCAGCCGGGATCTGTGACCATTTGTCAAATGCTTTCCTATATTACTGGCGAACCTGGCTTGAAGTATCTCTTTTTCTGCCAAGTTAAAGGTACAGTTAAGGAACTCGATTTGTACATTGGCTTCATTTTCACCATTCACAATAAAAGACTCAATAAATTTAACACATACTGTTGGTGTTCTGTGCTATAAAACTGCTAGCGTATTGCCAAATAGGTCCCTTATGTGCTTGCAAAGCTCTTTAAGATCTAAATAAGGAATTTATTTCTTTAAAGGGATCTAATTTTGATTAATAAAGTCTTCCTTTGCCCTCTTTTTAATGGGTTTTCTTTTTCTGGATGATGGATACATTTTGTACTGTGGAGATCCATAATTCCAATATTGTGGAGTATTTATTTCACACACACACACACACACACACACACACACACACCCTCTGTGTGTGCTTGTGCAATTCTCCATTCATTGATTTCAGTTAAGAAGTAAATCTGTTGTTGTTTTTTAAAAAAAAACTATGGTCTTTAGGATGATTTACATAGCACTGTGACCTAATCTCTAGCTGGGATATTGCAATATCTGTTTCACTGACAAGTGTTTGTGTTGCTTTTGCATTGGCCTTTCCCCCCCAGTATTTGATGTCTGTGTTACTTCCGTTACTCCACACAGCTGGAAAACAATCACATTCCCCTGCTTTCCATGTTGTCACCCCACTTTTAAAAAGTTTTGGTTTCTGTGAAATTCCATTGTCACTACACAGAAGAATGTGGGACGTGGGTGGCACTGTGGTCTAAACCACTGAGCCTCTTGGGCTTGCTTATCAGAAGGCTGGCAGTTCAAATTCATGTGATGGGGTGAGCTCCCGTTGCTCTGTCCCAGCTTCTGCCGATCTGGCAGTTCTAAAGTGCACCAGTGCAAGTAGATAAATAGGTACCACTGTGGCAGGAAGGTAAACGTGTGCTCTAGTTTCTGTCATGGTGTTCCATTGCACCAGAAGCAGTTTAGTCATGCTGGCCAAATGACCTGGAAAGCTGTTTGTGGGCAAATGCCAGCTCCCTCAGCCTGAAAGCGAAGATGAGCACCCCATCACATAGTCACCTTTGACTGAACTTAACTGTCCAGGGGTCCTTTACCTTACTTTTACCTACACAGAAGGGCAAGGAGACCTTAGGTAGAGCACACAGACTAGGGCCTTTTTGGTGGTGGGCCCACACTCGTGGTACTCATTTCCATAGGAGACCAGGCTAACCCTGATGCTTTCAAGTAGGTCCTGATGACAACTCTCTCTCCCCCCCTTTTATTTTTAATGGTCGATGCAGATTGGGCTGCAGAGCTGGTATGGTGATTGGTTGGGTTGGGTGTTGTTGCTTTTTGATTATGATGAACCATAGTTGTTGCGTTGAAATTGTAGCAGTATTACTATTTTTGCACACAGGCACAAATAGAGACAGACTAAAACCACTGATTACTTGATCTCAGTCTATCTATTCCTCTCCCCTCCCTCCCCTCCTCCAAGTCACAAAAACAGAAATATTGACTGGAATAGGCCCATTGGAAGCAGCAGTGTGTGACAAAGGGTAATATGTGTATCTTAGGGGAATGTTTGGCAAGAATGGCTTCTCCTGAGAAGCCTGTAGTCTGCTCAGCCTTGACCTGCTAAGGCAGAAGAGTAGTTATGTCAATAATTAGACATCATCACTATATTAACTACTCAGATCAGATCTTTGATGAATAACTGCTGCACACATGTATCCATATGGATTATGCATGCCCCAGATCTTCCTCACAGTTCCCTTGTTGTGCTTGGCACTAGTTCAGATCAGTTCAACTAGAAAATGATGACTTTCTCCCCTCATCACATGCAAATCTTCATCAAGCTGCTAATATTCCAACATATTCTGTTAGGCATTTAAAAGCAGACACACACAAAATATTAGGATGCTACTTTCATGCTGCAAACAAACAAACAAACAACAACAACAATAATAATGCACAACTAATATTGAATGTGCAAATAAAATTTATGTAGCCCTGCTTAACTTGCAAGCCATAGCTTAGTGGTAGAACATATGCTCTGCATGCAGAAGGCCTCAGGTCCAGTCCCCAGCACCTCCAGACGGGGCGGTAAAGAATTCCATCTGAAACCCTGAAGGGCCATTACCAGCCAGGGTAGACCAAGGATGAGGAACCTGTGTTGCTGAACTGAGATGAAATTCTCAAAGCATTTAAACTACTTTAAATGAATTCAGATTTCCAGGGCCTGATGGGCTACACCCAAGGGTACTAAAGGAGCTTCCAGATGTAATCCCAGAGACCTTGCCTATAATCTTTATGAATTCTTGGTGAGTGGGTGAGGTCCCTGTGGACTGGTGGTGGGCAAATGCTGTTCTCATCTTCAAAAAGTGGGGGGGGGGGGAGGAAGACCCAGACAACTACCGACTGGTCACTTTGACATCAATTATCAGCAAAGGCCTAGAACAGATAATTAAACAGTTAGTCTGTGAGCACTTAGAAAAGGATGCTGTGATTCCTAAGACCCAGCATGGTTTTCTCAAAAACAAGTCATGCCAGATGAATCTCATTTTTTATTTTGATGGTTACAAGTTTGGGGATAAGGGAAATGCTGTCTATGTAGCGTACTTTGATTTCATTAAGGCTTTTGATGAAGTTCCCCGTGATCTCCTTGTGGGGAAGTTGGTAAAATGTGGGCTGGATGAGGTAACTGTTAGCTGCATTTGTAGCTCATTTACTGACCAAACCTAAAGAGTACTTGTTAATTGTTCCTCATTATCCTGGGGGAAAGTGACAAGCTAAGTGCCACAGGGTTCTGTCCTAGGCCTGTTGATGTTCAATGTGTTTATAAATGACTTGGATGAAGGTATTGAGGGGATGTTAATCAAATTTGCAGATAATACCAAACTGGGAGGGGTGGCTAATGCCTCAGAGAAAGAATCAGGATTCAAAATGACCTTAACAGATTGGAGAACTGGGCCCAAACTAACAAAATGAAATTCAATAGGGACAAATGTAAGGTTCTGCACTTAGGTAGGAATAGACAGCTGCACAAATATAAGATGGAAAACACCTGGCTTGCCAGTAGTACATGTGAAAAGGATCTAGGGGTCTTAGTAAATCACAAGCTTAACATGAGCCAACAGTGTGATACAGCAGTAAAACAAGCTAATTCTAATCTAGGCTGCATCAACAAGTATAGAGTCCAGATCAAGGGCAGTAATAGTTCCTCTCTATTCTGGAATACCGTGTCCAGTTCAGGGCACCACAATTCAAGAAGAATGTTGACAAGCTGGAACATTTGCAGAGGAGGGGAACCAAGATGTTCAAGGGTCTGGGAACCAAAGTTTATGAGGAATGGTTGAGGAGTTAGGCTTATTTAGCCTGGAAAAGAGGAAACTGAGAGGAGATAGGATTGTTGTTGTTGTTTAGTCGTTTAGTCGTGTCCGACTCTTCGTGACCCCATGGACCAGAGCACGCCAGGCACTCCTGTCTTCCACTGCCTCCCGCAGTTTGGTCAGACTCATGTTTGTAGCTTTGAGAACACAGTCCAACCATCTCATCCTCTGTCGTCCCCTTCTTCTTGTGCCCTCCATCTTTCCCAACATCAGGGTCTTTTCCAGGGAGTTTTCTCTTCTCATGAGGTGGCCAAAGTATTGGAGCCTCAGCTTCACGATCTGTCCTTCCAGTGAGCACTCAGGGCTGATCTCCTTAAGAATGGATACGTTTGATCTTCTTGCAGTCCATGGGACTCTCAAGAGTCTCCTCCAGCACCATAATTCAAAAGCATCAATTGTTCGGCGATCAGCCTTCTTTATGGTCCAGCTCTCACTTTATGGTCAAGCTCAATATCATATGAGGTGGCCAAATTTTGCACTTTAGCAATCAGGAAGCGTAAATCTCTTCTGTTGAATGGCACACTGCAAAGTTCCCTTGTGTAATCTTTTTTTTTTCCCCTTTCTGATGTTGTTGTTGATCTCTTTTTGTTTGATCTTGTGATGTTTAGTGTTACTGGCTTTTGCCGCAATAAAACTTGAAACTTGGTCCAGCTCTCACTTCCATACATCACTACTGGGAAAACCATGGCTTTAACTATACAGACCTTTGTTGCCAAGGTGATGTCTCTGCTTTTTAAGATACTGTCTAGGTTTGCCATCGCCTTTCTCCCAAGGAGCAAGCGTCTTTTAATTTCGTGACTGCTGTCACCATCTGCAGTGATCATGGAGCCCAAGAAAGTAAAATCTCTCACTGCCTCCATTTCTTCCCCTTCTATTTGCCAGGAGGTGATGGGCCCAGTGGCCATGATCTTTGTTTTTTTGATGTTGAGCTTCAGACCATATTTTGCGCTCTCCTCTTTCACCCTCATCAAAAGGTTCTTTAATTCCTCCTCACTTTCTGCCATTAAGGTTGTGTCATCTGCATATCTGAGGTTGTTGATATTTCTTCCGGCGATCTTAATTCCGGCTTGGGATTCATCCAGCCCAGCATGATGAATTCTGCATATAAGTTAAATAAGCAGGGAGACAATATACAGCCTTGCCGTACTCCTTTCCCAATTTTGAACCAATCAGTTGTTCCATATCCAGTTCTAACTGTAGCTTCTTGTCCCGCATAGAGATTTCTCAGGAGACAGATGAGGTGATCAGGAACTCTCATTTCTTTGAGAACTTGCCATAGTTTGCTGTGGTCGACACAGTCAAAGGCTTTTGCATAGTCAATGAAGCAGAAGTAGATGTCTTTCTGGAACTCTCTAGCTTTCTCCATAATCCAGCACATGTTTGCAATTTGGTCTCTGGTTCCTCTGCCCCTTCGAAATCCAGCTTGCACTTCTGGGAGTTCTCGGTCCACATACTGCTTAAGCCTGCCTTGTAGAATTTTAAGCATAACCTTGCTAGCATGTGAAATGAGTGAAATTGTGTGGTAGTTGGAGCATTCTTTGGCACTGCCCTTCTTTGGGATTGGGATGTAGACTGATCTTCTCCAATCCTCTGGCCACTGCTGAGTTTTCCAAATTTGCTGGCATATTGAGTGTAGCACCTTAACAGCATCATCTTTTAAAATTTTAAATAGTTCAGCTGGAATATCATCACTTCCACTGGCCTTGTTATTAGCAGTGCTTTCTAAGGCCCATTTGACTTCACTCTCCAGGATGTCTGGTTCAAGGTCAGCAACCACACTACCTGGGGTATACGAGTCATCATTTCTTTCTGGTATAGTTCCTCTGTGTATTCTTGCCACCTCTTCTTGATGTCTTCTGCTTCTGTTAGGTCCTTTCCACTTTTGTCTTTTATTATGGTAATCTTTGTACGAAATGTTCCTTTCATATCTCCAATTTTCTTGAACAGATCTCTGGTTTTTCCCATTCTATTGTTTTCCTCTATTTCTTTGCATTGCTTGTTTAAGAAGGCCTTCTTGTCTATCATATCTTGGAGATATGATAGACATCTTCAAGTCTCTTAAGGGCTGTCTCATGGAAGATGGAATAAGCTAGTATCCTCCTTTGGAGAATAGGTCCCAAAGCAATGGATTCAAGTTTCAAGAAAGAAGATTCTGACTAAACATCAGGAATAACCTTCTGACATTAAGCGCTGTTTGACAGTGGAATGGACTCCCTCAGGAAGTTGTGGACTCTCCTTCATTGGAGGTTTATAAGCAGAGGTTGGATGGATATCTATCATGAATGCTTTAGTTGAGATTCCTGCATTTGTGTGTGTTTGACTAGATGAACCTTGGGGTCATTTCCAACTCTACAATCATCTGATTCTATGAACCAAATGTCTGGCTCAATATAATGCAGCTTCTCATGCACAGAAAGCTTTATACCAGTCACAGAATTTGGATAGGAAAGCAATTCATAAGTATAATACATTTATGTATTATAGTTCCTTGTTCATACCAGAAAATGTAATAAGGGGACCAGTTCTGAGATACAGGATATAAAATACCAAAAATTCGTAAGAAAACTGTCTAAAAAAAATAAAAATCAGGATCTAATAAGAAAATCTAGTTCTTGCAAATTAATTTAGTGAAGCAATTTTATTTTGTCTTTCTTTTCCCCTATATGAAGCACATTCCCTCCTCACATTCATGGAAGAAGAAGAAAGACAGCTATGAATATTGGGGAGGAAATGTTGTGAACTATTCCAGAATGCTCCTTGCAGGGGTGTGCTTCACATTTGTATGAATTCTAAATAAAGAACCATAGTGAACTGCTTTGGTTGGATTCAGGGCTGTCCACGCTGAAGCAGGATCTCTCCCAAACATCACAGACTGAAGTGCAGACTTCCAAAATGATTCGGGGCATTTTGGAGCTTCTAATTTTTTTTTGGGGGGGGGAGACAACCTTTAAATGTGAATTAATGGAAGACTGAAATATCCAGATTTGTATTGGAGTTATTATCTGAGCCAAAGTGGGACAACATATGAGTTGCAGACAAAATGCATCTTCAAGCCAGTTTGATGCCAGCTTCAACCAGTTGAAGAGCACAGCCATCTGTGGTCTTCAAGACAGCCAGGGGAATAAGTATGCGAGGAGGAAAGTTGATTCAGTTTGCTGGAGGTGGGAAGCTAGGAACGTTTCAGCACTATACAGTGGTACCTCTGGTTACGTACTTAATTCGTTCTGGAGGTCCGTTCTTAACCTGAAACTGTTCTTAACCTGAAGCACCACTTTAGCTAATGGGGCCTCCTCCTGCTGCCGCGCCGCCACCGCGCGATTTCTGTTCTCATCCTGAAGCAAAGTTCTTAACCTGAGGTACTATTTCTGGATTAGCGGAGTCTGTAACCTGAAGTGTATGTAACCTGAAGCATATGTAACCCGAGGTACCACTGTATGGGTATTTTGTTACAGCAGGGGGCTAATGTACCTTCTCCCTGCCAACTGGATGAGGGTGCGCCTGCTCCAACCCTGCATGTGGAAACAGTGCAGAGCCTGTTTCTGTCCCCCTTTCCACACTCTTTTGTTGTTGTTGTGTGGGTCCATCCCTAGTCACAGCACCCTAGGTCCCAAAACCACCAGAATGTAGGGCTGCAGTCAGCCCTGACCCAGAGCTGGATGCCAACTCCTTGAAAAATGAGCAGACTGAAGACTAGGGGAAATAGGCAGGGGCCCCTATTGCCAGGCCTGAAGATCCCAAAATCTGTGGGAGCCTCCCTGGCCCTGCTCCCCCAGGATCCTCTTGAATCCTCAGGGTGGATTCTAGTCTGAGTGCCAGGAGACAAGCCCCTGGAGAGGTTGAGCCCCAGCCCTCAAGAACTTAGGTACCTAAAGATTCATGCCCAGGCCACAGGCCCATGATGAAGTTGCTGTGCAGATAGAGTAAAGGTTTTGTTAATAAATCAAGAGGAAGGGCCCTCAGAACTCCCTCCAATATCAGCCCTTACTTTGCATTTCCTAGTTGCAGGCACTACACAGGCCTCTAGCTATAAACCCTCTACTCACTTATCTGGGAGTAAAACTCATTGGGCATAGATTGCCTTACCTCATAGTAAAGCAAAGATGCATTGGTTTGGGCTCCTGCGCATGCTCATTTGGGAGAACACGATGGGTTTTCCTTTTGAGTAAGCATGAATACATTTGGTCTCCTGAAACCCGTTTTTAGGAAGAAGCAAAGCTCAAGCCCCGCCTTTCGGTTCCTTCATTTGATTGCAGCTTCTGAACTACAGATACATACAAATGCTCCAGCCATTCAGCCTACCCTTGTGGACCCAATTAAGAGGAGGGGGAAATGCTTAAAGGGCAGGCTCACCCCCTGCCAGTTGATTGCTCCTTCTCCTTCTCCCACTCCCTCCTCCTTTGGAATTCATGGCTCCTCTCACACACAAATGCTCCAAATTAATTGCTCCTTCTCTCGCCACCCCCAATTGATTTCTCTTTCTTCCTCCTCCTCCTCCTCTGGAATTAATTCTTTCTCTCAATTCGCCCCCCCCTCCTCCCAGTTCCTCTCAGGAATTTGTGGCTTCCCTTCCCCTCCATTCCAAGGACACTGATCGTTCTCTTTCTGCGCACACAGAGAAGAGAAAGAGGAATATTATCATTTATCTCCCCTCCCATCTTATCTTCTTCATCTTCCACACTGACGTGGACGTGAGGCTTTACCGCTGTGGCACAGTACGATGCGATGCGAGGGATAATTACTTTTGGTGAAAAAGAGAACCGCATATCCATAAAGCTCTTGTAGCCAGATTTTTCTAGGCTGTACCCAAGAGGGACAACCTGAATCGGAGGTATTAGTTATGCTTGTGCTCCCCATCACGTACCCGCAAAGGGCATGTCTGAAAGCATCTATTTCTCTGCTTGTTTCCACTAACGTAGTAATGCACCACTGAATATCAGCTTCAGGGCTGATTTTCAGTGGTGGGTTTACTCTAAGCATATCAAAAAAGGCAGCCTTTTTACAGTGGTAAATGCACAAATGAATAGCCCAATTGGTGCAGACCAAAGGTCCACATCGTACAGCAGCATCCAGCTTCCTGCTTTGGTCAGCTAGATGCTGCTGGGAAGCAGGAAGGCAGGGCTAGGGAACTCCTAGTGGAATCCCCAGGCAGGTGGGATTCTGCTCCAAATGACGTGTGTGTGGTCCCTTCATTACAGGCTTCAAGAGGGCTTTAAGGAACCATTTGTTTAGAACCACATTCTCTAAAAAAGAGAGCATTGTGGTGCTGGCTTGCTTTGGGGCTGAAATCAAATTTAAACTATTTTCATTGATATTGTTATCGATGCTGATGATGCCATTTTTATTAATATTCTATTTTGGTGGTGTTTTTATGGCCAACCTTTTTTGGTTAAATGGGAGGCCACCTCGTAAGGGTTTGGTCCCGAAGGGTAGCCTTGAAAGGCCCTAATAAATTGGGCTACAATTTCCATCAGAGCCAGTGTGCTGTAATGGTTAGAGTGTTAGACTAGGACCTGGGAGACCAGGGCAGTCCAAATATTCTTCTGAAATGCCTGAAACTTCACTTCAGTGGGCTTCAGTGGGACTTTGAGTAGTTCATTGTCCAGAATGGGTAGGGTGTGCTGTGCACTGGTGAGGGAAGACAAAGAAAGCAAAACTCACTTATAGGAGAAGGTGCTCAACAGAGCCTCATCAGAGTCAAAGTTATAGACAAGATTATCACTCCCGACTTTTATTTTGGGATAGGTTTGCACCACCCTAATGAATTAGGAAGCCTCACAACAAATAACTCCAGCAGATGGTTTGTAGTTGTCAGTAGGCTCAGGGGAGTGGGTTGCCTATAAGATCTCTCCCCACATCTCTTCCTTCTCAGTTCTAGCATCCCATCCTTTGAGCAGTGTGGGCTTTGCCTGTTACTATTTGGAGTTGAAGAGGATTTCTTTGGGGAGAAGGACACCTTGACTGGCCTTTAGGCACACCTTTTATGCCTATTAATGTGGCTTCTGGCAGGGTTAGGGCTTGATTTGGCTGCTTGGGTCCATACGGTGTTTAGCGTGGACAGATAAGAGACACAGATAATGGTCAACGCCATTGTGGATGGCACCTTGCTAACCATCTCCTATTGTCAACCAGCTTGGAAGGCTACTTGGTTTGGTGCCCTCAGGGTCACACATCCAAGGCTTCCCTTTATGGAACAATGGTCTTTGAGTCATATCATACCAGTTTGGATTATGTAGTTGCTCTGCGGTGGTTTAGCCTTTAGCAGCAGGGAGGATATTTTCTACCTGCCTGTGCAGGTTCTACATCCCTGCACTAGTGATTTGAGATTGGCACAAGTTCTTCATTGCTATATTTGAATAAATAAAAGTTTTAAAAACCAATTTCTATCTTGTTGACTCTTCATTCTGGGTTTGGAACGGTGTAACATGGCATTTGTATTGAAGAAATGTCAAGAGCCCTTTTAGAGATGTGCACTTTCCATAGGCATCTGGAGAGAAGAATGCTGGACCAGGTAATCCTTTGGTCTGATGGAACAAGGCTACCCCTTCTCCCTAGGCTGACAGTGTCAGACCCTGAATAGTACTGATAATTTAGGGCAGGACTTAAGCAGAACATCATCTGTAAAGCACTGGCACATAATACTTGGCTCTAATCCCAAGTGTGTGTGTGTGTGTGTGTGTGTGTGTGTGTGTGTAATCTGCAGCTGCATCTCAGCTTGTTAAAGTGGAACACAAGGTTGCCACTTACCAGATTCAGAGGCAGAGAGTCTGCAGGAGATTCCCAGGCTTCTCAATGCACGACCTGCAGGACTCCACAGGGTGAAGCCAGTTTTGAATGTTTTCCCTGTTCCTGGTATGTGCTTGATAAGAAGCAAGCTTGTCGCTCCTTGATAGGCTGTGTGTGTTTGGAATTAACAGGACACATCTCCAATTCTTTTGGCTGGCCCTTAGAAGAGGTTCGAAACAATAGCAAGCCTTTAAGATGCCCCTGGGAGTCCATCTGACAAACAAGTTTTATCCTGCTGCTGCAAAACTTCATAGGACTGCAGTAGAAGCCTGGGCACAGCATGCGTAGCTTGCAGGAGGAGAGTTTAATTATTTTTATTATTAATTTTCGTTTCAGCATTGCTGGAAATTCATGTTGCTGCTGCTGTTACCACATCAAGGAAGGTGAAAGATCTTTGCTTAGTGGGTTTATTTTTACTGTATTTACACTTCCTTCCTTTAGGAGTTAATAATTGTACTTGGGAAAGTGCTAGACTGAAGGGGGGGAGAAACAACCCTGCATCCTTTGAAAATATTTTAGCAGACAGGGCCAGGACAAGTGTCAAAGACAAGCATTATTTGGCAGTTGTCAGTGGCCAAAGTCACCAGGAGGGCTCTCTGTCAACCCTGCCACCAACCCCAAATGCCAGCTGTGGCACCTGGACCTGGCACTCCTCTCAGCGTGGAGTCACACAGTCTCCATTGAGCACAGGCTTCACAGAGCACAGGCTCCACCTTATACACACACACGCACACAGAGAGAGACAGACAGACAGACAGACAGACAGACAGACAGAGATTGCCTGCAAGCAGATACAGTACAATACTTATACAGTGGTACCTCGGGTTAAGAACTTAATTTGTTCCAGAGGTCCGTTCTTAACCTGAAACGGTTCTCTTAACCTGAGGCATGCTTTCGCTAATGGGGCCTCCTGCTGCCTCTGCGCTGCTGGCACACGATTTCCGTTCTTATCCTGGGGCAAAGTTCTTAACCTGGAGCAACCACTTCCTGGTTAGCGGAGTTTGTAACCTGAAGCGTCTGTAACCTGAGGTACCACTGTACAGAGAATGAGTCATCCTCAAGATGAGTCACAGTGATTCAGCAGGCTAAATGATTCTGCAGCTTTTCAGCATTTCACAACATTTCTAGACTCCTTCCCTGCTTCCTTTCCTGCTTCTGCTCTCAGATACCTTTGTCATATGACAGACCAGTGGGTGTTTTTCTTGCTGCTGCTGTACCCATCTGCCATGTGTATGATGGGGAAGATGTGCCACATCTGGGTGGGGCCATTATGTGAGATCCCACTCCATCTCCAGAAGTTGAGTCTATGCATGGATGCAACCTTGTGAAAAGGGCTATAGTGGGGTGTCAAAGGCTGGACGTAGGTCTGAATCCAAGACTCTCCAATTCAAATTTATTCATACTCTTTCCACTATAGCACACTGTCTCTCTGGCTCTTGCTTAAGCCAGCGTATTTAGCTGCCATGCTCTAGAGCCAGAAATAAATACATTAAAACAAGTGAGCTCAGATGACTTGCATTAGGAAGCAGTACATTTCATTCCTCAGCACAGTGTTACAATAACCCATTTTGGGGGCACAGTTCCAGGCCATCCAAACCACATTGTGAATAATTACATTTGTGCAGGTCAAGCCAAAATGCTAAGCCCGCTAGTCTGTTCTCATAGGGTTGAATTATATACCAGTACTTTGGTGAAATGCCATCTCACAAATCTTCTAGCTGAATATGCAAAAAGTGTTTTAGTTCAAAGCACAACTGCAGTGCAATCAGAGACAGTACACTGGGCAGCCTTGCAACAAATTAAGTCAAAAGCATCTGTAAATGCCAATCAATGTGTGTGTGTGTGTGTGTGTGTGAGAGAGAGAGAGAGAGAGAGAGAGAGAGAGAGATGAAGGCAGGTCTGAACATTTCTCACACTCATGGCTCAGCTATTTACTGCCAAGCTGGAAGGCATCAAGAAATTGTCTCTCTTTCTTAAGCTATAAGGTAGGAGCCAGACTCATTCATGCTTAGAGCAGATTAATTGATTTCAGTGTGTTTACTCTAAGCCTAACTAAGCCTGAATCCAACCCATAGCGAGGTATGTGCATTTTGTTTGATTGTTACCACTTTATATTTTTTTAAGCTGCAAAAATAGCTGGCTAGGGACAAGATAGCTGCTTATAGAATTATGAATCATACACAAAGAGTAACCAGAGAGAAACAAAGAGTAAAGATTATGTTGGCCCATAAGAAGAAAAGATCCACATTACGGCGATGCCGCTATTTGAGATATTGTTCACTCTAGTTCAGATGCCAAAGCTCAGGGTCTTATTGTGAAAATTGATCACTGATAGGGCCCAAAAGGGACCAAAGAAAAACTTCATGGTATGGTGCATAATTAAATCAGGTTATCCATAGTTATCAGATGCTTGGGACAACCAACAACCCAGGGGCTGGCTATTTCCATCATCTTGTTTGAAAGGTTGTTTGAAAGTGGCACCTGCAGGGCCACTATCACAGGAGACATTGCCAGGCTTGGCAGCCCTGCTGTGCCCATGTCAGGGGTGGGGAATCAGAGACCTTTCTGGTGACATTGGACTTCAGATCCCATTAGGGCCATAGGCTCCTCATCCCTGACATATGTGGAAAAGGTACGTGTTGATGCTATACTTTGACATATGCATATGTTGAAAATCCTGTATGCTACACTCACTTGATCTACTTCTGTTTAGGAAACCTGGACACCATTGGAGGCTCAGTTCAAGGTGCTCGTGGCTGCCTGGGCCTGGATCTTCTGTGGTTGTCTGAGTGCTTTCAACTCCCAAAGAAACTCCTCTCTTTCAATACACCCTTTGCGCTTGTGTTTGTGTATCTGGCCTCCGCGCATGTCATAGGAACCCGTTCTTCATAGACAGAAGAACCCAAGATTATCTCTCCCCGAAGGATAAAGGGTTGATTCCATCCTTCTAGTGAGATGAAGCTGCGTTTTAATATTTCAAACCCAGCCTCTCAGCATTGAGCAATTCCCTCTAGGAAAGGCTGCCGACAAAAATCTGATTGTATATTTTAAAAGGATCTGATACAGTGTGTTCCTGCCACTGATAGAGTCTCACATACATTCATCATTCAGGAAACACGGGCAGATTTAGTGCTTTGTCGAGATTTGCTGATGCTCTGCTTTTTCAGCGCATTTGAACCTGTGCTTCTCTTCATGTTTTAATATCTTTTTGAGCAGAGCTGGCTCCGGAATTTTTCATGCCTTAAAAGCCGCGTTTGGAGGTCATTGCAAACACACAGCAGACTGGTGAAGAAGACAGAATGCCGTTCCTTCCAGCAGCACAGAATGGAGTCCATGAACCGCTCACGGTTGTGTACCCTAGACAGATGCTCTGCTTCCTGAGTGGGGAAATCTGGCTCAGCACTGCAGGAATTTAACAAAATCTGCCACTCGGAAGTACAAACTAATTAGATTTGTTACAGCACAAATAATGAAAAATAAATAAATAAAACAAAGGATGCTCTAATTGTGCATTCCCTTGCCTTACCACTTTTTCTCAGTTGGATGTGCTGACAATATTTCAAGCTGGAAAAATTCTGACTCTTGAACGTTGGGGAATCCAAAATGCTCCCCCCACCCGCCCAATGTCTCACAGGGAACAAAGCCAATCACATTTAAAAACAAAAACAAAAGACACCTCTGGCCATATGGGAAAACTCTTGATAAAAATACATTTATAAGTTTCACACACCTTGACCAATATGCATCACAATCAAAAACCCAGAACAAAAATGGTACCTCCCCATGCCAGAATGAATCGCTAGCTCAAGGAATAATTTTGTAAAACAGTCAGGGCATCACCACCAAGTTTTCTTCCAGGATACTAAGAACAGGATTTCTAAAGAAGAGCCCAAGATTATGTTTCAGCTCATTGTTGCTGAGATTGTAAAGGGAACAACTGCTATGATTTCCAGTGTGATAGGGGAAATATATGGATGAGGGATGATAGCTCAGGCCATAGCAGATCTTGCTTGCAGAAGATCCCAGGTTTGATCTCTGCTATTTCCAGAAGATCTCATACAGCAGGGAAAGTGAAGCCCCTGCCCCAAACCCTGGAGAAAGTGCTGGGCTAGAGGGATCAACAGGTGTGCCCTGAGATAAGGTATCTTTAATAAGTTTACATGCAATTGATTTAGTTCAGCATTTAACTTTTTCCTCTACACATAAGCCAGCACTGAAATACTCACAGGGGGAATAGAAAATGTCCCCCTTTCACCATTTAATTCACAGGTAGCAAAAATGTGCAAAAGGGGAAGGGGTGTATATCAGCAATTTAAGGGCCCTGAAAGTATGACTCACGGCAGCTGGCAATTTTCTTTGAGTGGAGGTTGCCATCATTTCTCCCAGAATGTCACTGTAAACAACATGGCATCATCACACAACATTGTTCCCAGGGTCATTCTGAGTTGAAAGTGAGCAGCAGGGTTTGTGTGTGTTGCTGCCACAAAACTAGTAATGCAGGCTTTAAAAGAAAGCTGCTTTTTGCCTCGCATGCTTCAAACGAGCCATTCCCCCTTCCTTCCAACTTTTGGTTCAGCCTGATCTGAAATGCAATTGGCTGTAAATGCAGCGGGTAATATGGAAAGCCGCCTCCAAGGTTGACTCTTGAAAATTTGTGTTGCATAAATCTCTCTCTCTCACACACACACACACAGGCATACGAAGGGGGGGGCAGAGTGGGAGGTCCGCCCCGGGTACTACTCTGGGGGTGACAAGATGGCCCGCTGCCTCCCCCCAGCTGTAGTGCGGCCGAGGGCGCACGCGCAGTCAGTATGGGCGCCGCTTGTGTGGCATCCGTACGGGCTGTCGCTTGCATGGTGACTGTATGGGCTACCGCATGTGTGCACCACTGGGCAGTTTGCCCTGCCCCTTGGTGTCCTGCCCTGGGTGCCGGAGAGGGTTCCTCTGCCACTGCGCACACACACCCTTCAAGTCAAGGTGCATAGAACCCAAACCTAGAATCAGCACCTGAAGGGAGAAAATCTCACAATGACCTTCTCCCCTTTCTGGGAGTAAAAATCCAATAAGAATACATTTAAAAATAACAAGTTGCTTCCCTTGCATAATACACAAAATCAGCTGCCTGAGGCAACCACCTAATGGTAGGGCCAGCTTTTGTGGTGTGTACAAAGGACAGGGACTTTTCCACCTTGGCACCTGAAGGGCTATGGAATTTCCTCCATTCAGAAGTGCATCTGGCTTCCATCCCCTTTCTGTTTCCTGACACGTGGCAAAGACTGTTCCCTTCTGTCCACCATTTTATGATGATTATGATATTGTTGGGTGTCTCACTCGGCTTCCTTTTTGCTTTATCAACTAGTCAGGGTATTTTTGTTTGTCGAAGTTTGACTGTTGCAATTTTGTTCTCAGGTTTTGGGGAGTGTATTTCAATTGTATGCATCCCATGTTGGGATTTGTTCCTATAAACAAATCTTAACTCTTTCTAATGAGTTCACACATTCAGCTGTCAGTCTTTAAGTAGCCGAATAACCCTGTGATGAGAGAAATCAACCAATCTGCATGTTTGTTCATGAAATCACCTCTGCCATATGCTCTGCACCCCTTGAAACCCATTTGTGAACCAAAGTGCTACAGAAATGTGAAGCAGCATTTAAGGCAACGGGTACAGTGATTTCCATAAATATTGGGATGCAAGGGAATTGTTCTGCCTGAAAATCTTGGGATTCTTTTATTTAGCGGAGTGCGGGGCTACTTCACACTATGTTGTCATACTTGGCAGAGGAGAAGGGGGCAGTGGAGTGCTAAGTTATAATGTAAATTGAGTTTATTACTATCTGGCAGAATCCTGTTGGCAGCCTTCAGCAATGAGTCTGTGCCACAAACACTTTTTGTGTTTGGAACCAGGTCAAACAGCTAATCTGAGTGTCTGCTGGGATATGTGTGCTGCACTGTAGCAGCTCCTACAGTCAGAGGGCACACAGACCTCTAGATTCACACCAAAGGGGTCCTCGTAAATTTGAGGAGCTGTTGCTTGACAAAGTGTCAGTGCTGAAACTTGCGCTTGAGAATAAAACGCACTGGAGGTAAGCAGCCACAGAAAAATACAAGTTCCAAAGTTTTGAAATGTTATTGTTGTGCTGAAAGGAGGACTGTATATGGAATCAGACACGCTGTTGGTCAGGCTTGCAATCTGGACAATACATTTGGTCCCTCCTTCTCAAAAATGAAATGAGATATGCCATTTCTACCTCCAAAGTACCGTAAATGTCTGACTTTTCTGCTCATTTCCTAGATTTAAACTCTGGATAATAGTCTGGTTGTGTAGAGGGATGGGCAAGCATCTTGCTGCTCACACTGAAAGGGGTGAACGTTTGCTAGCATTCTTATCAAGTTTTTTCACGGGCTCACACATTTTGTGAGTATTTGATATGAACAACTGTGTGTGAGAGAGAGGGAAGAAGGAGGGAGAGGGAGTGCTTCAGGGTGCTCACAAAGCTGCTACTACATTCCCTTTTCTCTGTCTTAAGCCCCCAAAATATACTTTGTTATATGAGTGGGTGGTGAGCGTCACTTCTACCCTGCTGAGATTGATGAGAAACTGATGCTATGTGCATCATTTCCACCAGGGAGCATGTCCACCTACGTCATCTGCTGCCTCCTTCCTGTGATCCAGGCTTTGATTTCTGGGACTTGAGGCATAGGAAAGGCAAGGCAGTGGGACAGCTCACAAGATCAAGGTGTATGCAAGGCCCTGCTCAAGGCAGGCATCAAGAGTGATGTGCTCACCTCAGTCCCGCTTGCAAGCATTTGAGCTGTGGTGATCACTTCTGCAAGTCCTGCTGTTCAGTCACAGCAGCTCTAGTTTACTAGAATGTGATTTTCCCCCTGTCCTGTGAAATTTAAATCTGTTCTAATTATAATTATTTTATTTATTAATTGTAACAATTAATAATACTACTTTTCTTTGTTTTCTAGTTAGCCACCATGATAGTATTCATAATTAAGTCATTAAGGGTGGAGTATAATAGTTCAATACATGGGCTAATTAATTCAAGATTACTACTCTAGAACTGAACTTCATCATGCCACCCCTGCCTCTCACCTTCCATTGTTTGTCGTTGTTGCATTACCCCCTGTGGTGCCCTTTTGGTTCAGCACCCAGTGCAGGTGCATGCTCCCCTAAATTCGCCTCTGCACGTGGTGCTATGTTGGCTACACCCCATAATTTACTACTGTTATTATCAGAAAGATAAGAGCATACAGAGGTGCTGATTATGCAGACACCAAATGCACATGAACCCCCCCTTTTTTGAGAGGAAAGAATCCTGCAGATCATGTGTTCACATGGAGCATCTATAATGTCACTGGGTGAAATTTAATAATAATAATAATGATGATGATGATGATTTTTTATTTATACCCCGCCCTCCCCAGCCAAGGCCAGGCTCAGGGCGGCTAACAAGCAATAATAAAAATAAGTTGAATGAATACAACTTAAAAACAAAATTAAAATACAAGATTAAAATATTGAAACATAAAAATATTATTTTTAATTTAATTTAGCCATATGCCGACCCGCTGAGTCCCACATGGTTTTAAAATATTTAAGTCTGGATGATGGCTGGATAATGTATAATGTGTACATGACATTTCTACACTTCCAGATTTTATTAACTGAACATTAACTAAATATCTAACAGGAGTTTGTATAAGAGAAAATCTCTCTATAATGAACATATAAAATTAATTGCTTTGTCGTGCTATTTGTTTACTCCTCTTGCTACAGCTCCAGGGGAAAATGCTTTTATGATTTTATCAGTACCATCATGCTCTTTTATATCTCAATTAGTTTCTTAAGTGCTGTTATATTTGCTCCTATATATAAGGCCAAGTGTCCACTGGACCTGGAGTTACGAATGAATCATCATCAAAACTCAATGGCCTTTCCTTTTAATCTTCTCTGTTTTCTCTTTTAGAATCTGAAAGGTTTATTCACCTTGACTAGTTCACTGAAATTTCAGTTGTGGGATGATGGATCAGAGCATTAGGAAAACACAGTGTACTGTTTTTCTTTAATATTTCCCTATCAAAGTAGATGTGTTCTCTCTCAAACTACAGATTTATGGGGTGGGAATCTGTTGTCTGGGGCACACATTTATGAGTTAAACATAACAATTTAGCCTCAAACCTTAAGATGGAAACAAGGAACCCTCCAGATGTTGTTGGAATATAGGTCTGGTCATCCTTGACCTTTGGCCATTGATAGTCCTCTCCTACGTCAATTAGTTTCTTCTCTCAGTATGATATTTCAGAGCTAGCAAATGAAATTCATTGGCTGTGGGCTGAGGATCAGCCAAAGAAAGATTTAATTTTTGTAATACAATTCTGCACAGTTCAGTTCTGGATCAGACACGAGGTGGAGAAACCTATGGCCCTTGAGATATCGCTGGGCTACAATGGATTTTAATATTGAATTTTTGAATTGGTGTAATCTGCTCTGGGGCAATGAGGTGAAGGACAGGTCAGAAATAAAATAAATAATAAAATAAAATTCAACCGGTCGCTTTATTTGCATGCTGCCTTTCCAAAGTTCAAACCATGCTTATGTAATGTAAAACAGTACATAATTACAGACATAACAAAAGT
Source organism: Podarcis filfolensis (assembly GCF_964270895.1). Taxonomy (NCBI): domain Eukaryota; kingdom Metazoa; phylum Chordata; class Lepidosauria; order Squamata; family Lacertidae; genus Podarcis; species Podarcis filfolensis. Next base: position 38,743,184 of record NC_139605.1, on the reverse strand, counting down.
AGTCATAGGCAATAAATAAAACTCCAAAAATGCACAACCAAATCCACCATTTTCCACATAAATAATAAAGATACAAAAAATCAATATCAATAGCAGCAACAAACCACCCACAAAAACCCCCTCTAAATTATACCCCAGCCCATGAGTCTGTTCAGCACCCTCAACCTTTGTAGCTGGAGTTTGTCAGGGCCCTGCCCTCCCAGGCCAGGTGGAAAAGGTCTTCCAGGACTCAAAGCCAATAATAAATCCTATAATTTCTGATAATTGCCCATTCTGGCTAGGGCTGATGGGAGTTGTAGTGCAGCAATATCTGTTGAGCCACAAGTCCCTCTACCCCTGGGTTAGACAAATCTCTCACTCCCAAGGCATCCAAATTCCCAGCCAGCATCGTTTCCATCTTGTCTGAATTCAACCTCAGTTCAGTGAGCTAAAACAATAGCTCTGTCATATGACTGAAACCTTAGATAAATTAAATAGTCTAGACAAAGGGGAAAGTACGTTGTTTTAAGATTCAGTAATGCATTACTTGTATGTACCAGACATATTCAATTTCCCCTTTCAACAGGAACTAAATATATTTAATAATCAGGAGTGTCATATTAATTGCCTGATGCTTTTTATTTTTAATTACAGTGAGAAAATTTGAAAATCTAGGAAATTGCTTTAATAGTGCAACTTCCTCTAAAAAAAAATATACGACTAACAATCCAGTAACTGTTGACTGCAAAAGCAATGTGTTTGGATTGCCCCCATTAATTGTGAGGACCAGCCTTGTGTACAGGCATTTGATCAATTTCATTCACCTTCACCAGGTATGAACTTCAGACTGCAAAAGACATTGCTGAGTGAGAGGTAACTGTTCCCCTTCAAACAGGAGGCTGAATATTTCTTACCATTTGACTTACATTAGCATCCAACTCAGGTTGTACTTCAGGACCTGCCAGGAGCAAAGAGGGGGAAACAAGTGCTTCCCTCCCCCAATCCAGAAGTTTACCAGACTTGCTCATGAATGGGACACCACCCTCCATCTCACCTGAGAGCATCAGGCTAACACAGAGGTGCCCAGTGCTTTTTTTCTGAGGGAAGGACACATGGGTACACATACCCCTAAACATTTTGTGAATCTGTCTAATGGGAGAAGAAACGATTTTTTTTTAAAAAAAGTTTATTCTCTAGCACAGTGAATCGTCAGTTCCATTGCTACCCCTGATGGCGGTCTCATTTCCTGTCACAGTGTTTCCTGAGTCTCAGACGGAGGCGAATGTTTAATGTGTGAAGCAGTGTGGAATGTGGATGTGTGGTGTTTTACTGATGCAAGTTTGGTCTCATTGAGGGACAGTATGAGTAATGCATGTTCTTTGAACTTTTGTCCATTTACTGTATTTAATGGTGATTTTCTTGAGTCAAAATGAGAGTACCCCTAAACATTTTTTTAGGAAAAAAGCACTGGAGGTGCCTGCCCATCCTGTGTGTTGCAACAGCCACACCAAAAACACTTCCTGCTAAAATGAGCCTAGGAAAAAGCCTTCTGCTGACTCCAACATAAAGCTCCCCCCGCCAAGCTTAATTGATTCAGTGAGGTGGGGTGATCTTTCTGGGAAGAGAAGTGCCAGCCCTCTTTCTTCACATGCATGTGGGCATGTTTGTGCACTGTGTGGTTTGCGTGCAAGTGCAGTTTGTGTATAGCAGTAGCCGAATCAATTGGGCCATGCCCATTTATTTTTACCTTGTCCTCTGCTAACATGTGGCTGCTGGTGGGTTGGCCAAGAGGAGGATGCAGCCCTCAGGTGAATTTTTCATCACCACCGTATGTGGAGGCAGGTGGGTGTGACAGTGGGCCTTGCTGGCATTTCTCGTTGAGAGGCTAGAGGAATCCTTAAGACCTCCCACTGGATATAACAAATTCATAAGGACGTAAGAAGAACCCCATTAGATCAGATCAAAAGCTCACCTGATCCAGTATTCTCTTCTCACAAACAGGATATTAGCACTCTTCCGCTTACGTTCCCCACAACTGGTACAGTGGAACCTCGGATCCCAAACACCTCTGTTGTCATACGTTTTGGTTCTCGAATGCCAAAAACCCAGAAGTAAATGCTTCCATTTCTGAACGTTTTTCAGAACCCAAACATGCGACGCGGTTTCTGCTGAGTGCAAGAAGCTCTTGCAACCAATGGGAAGCTGCGCCTTGGTTTATGAATGTTTCGGAAGCCGAACAGGCTTCCGGAACAGATTTCGTTCGAGAACCGAGGTACCACTGTATTCAGAAGCATGCAGCCTCTAATCCTGAAGGTAGCAGGTAGCATTCATGCCTAGTAAGCCACCCTTAACTTCCCTTCTAAGGCCATCCAAGTTGGTGACCAAGCTGGTAATCCCTGAAAGTATCATAAGAAAATTGGTTTTGCCATTGAAGATGTTCCATGGTCCTTGGTTTCAAACACCATGTACACATGGTGTTAGCTACAATCCACATGTATCCTATAGTTTTTTGAGAACTAGTGTTATTTGGTGCACGTCTGCTCAAACCAGCTTCCATCTGATTTCAAAACATCTGCTGGTTAAGCTGAGGTGTGTACACCATTGAACATGTGCATGCACAGATGACAGCTTCACGGGATAGAGGTTGGAAGGGTTGGAGGCACAGGGAAACAAATAAGATAATGTGTGTTGGGTGAAGGCATCCCTGTCCCCTCTCTGGTATTGACAGCAAGATAAAAATACAACTAGAAATGCAGGGCAGGGCAGGAATGACCTCTCTGTGTTTAAAACTGCTGCTGTGTACATAGCCTAAGTCTGACCAACCCCCTTACTACCCTCTGCTACAGCCCCTTTATTTTAAGAAGATGCAATAAGGCTGAATTATAGCTGCCAATGCTGGCACAGTTTTCATGAGCAACATGCCCTTTCAGTACAGCAATGTTTGACTGCATGCAGGAAGGTTTTCTTGGCCTTTGAAGCCCTCCTATAAATGGTTTTCTTTTCATGGTAAAAATAATAGGACACCTTACAGAAGACAGAGACAAAGCTGGCCCTGGGAGGCAGTTGAAGATACAAGCAGACAGAAGGTCAAACGGCTCATCTAGCTGGTTCCCCTAACGTAAGGGCAGAGGAGTTCACAAAATAGCCAGGCTCTTCTTTCTGAATGGCTTGCTTATCTCATTCAGCTCATGCAAACAAAGCTGGTGGATGGATACTAGAAGTTAAGGCTCAGTGCTTGCGTCCTGCCTGAAATCCAGAGCACCAATTGTTTTTGAAAGTTGCCATGGCCACAGTACCCAGGAGACACAATTCTCCTGTTCTTTTGCCTGAAGACTTGAATAGCTGATCACTGGATGTGTTGCTTCACAGTGCATTTGCAATCAAGTACTGACACTGACAGTGTTACCCGATTGTTTAATGACACTGCCGGTGTAAGGAATCAAATCATAAAAGAAGGCACGCTTTTTCCCAACTGCCTCTAACCTCCCTTTCTTCTGTGGCTTTTTCTTCTCCCCTGGCATCCCGAGTGCACTTTGCTTTTTGCTCTGTTTAATAGGGGTACTGACATTTAACAAAGGGATAGAGCAATGAAGTGACTTGATCAGGGTCAAACAGTGCAACAGTAGCTGAGCTGGAAATTGAATCGAGCCCTCTTGCTTCCCATTGGGCACTCTACGTACTCAACTACACTGCATCACTTGCCAAAATTGATGTAGGCAACACACTCTTTGTTTAATCCCATTTTTTGAGGGGGCAGACGGTTCTATTTGGAGTCTAGGCACTGAGGGACACTGAATGGCATGCATACCCTCTCTGCCTCTCTCTAAACACACACACACACACACACAGAGAGAGAGAGAGAGAGAGAGAGAGAGAGAGAGAAATCCCTGCTGCATCAGAGAAAGGGCCTATCTACTATTCCAGTATTCTGTCACTACTGTGAAGACATGATGGGTGGCGGCTAAGAGATGGAGGTTGAATCCTGACAAGACAGAAGTACTGTTTTAGGGGGACAGGAGGCAGGTGGGTGTGGAGGACTCCCTGGTCCTGAATAGGGTAACTGTGCCCCTGAAGGACCAGGTGCACAGCCTGGGAGTCATTCTGGACTCACAGCTGTCCATGGAGGCACAGGTCAATTCTGTGTCCAGGGCAGCTGTTTATCAGCTCCATCTGGTATGCAGGCTGAGACCCTACCTGCCCACAGACTGTCTCGCCAGAGTGGTTATCTCTGGTTATCTCTCGCTTGGACTACTGCAATGCGCTTCATGTGGGGCTACCTTTGAAGGTGACCCGGAAACTACAACTAATCCAGAATGCGGCACCTAGACTGGTGCCTGGGAGCGGCCGCCGAGACCACATAACACCGGTCTTGAAAGACCTACACTGGCTCCCAGTACTTTTCCGAGCACAATTCAAAGTGTTGGTGCTGACCTTTAAAGCCCTAAACGGCCTTGGTCCAGTATATCTGAAGAAGCGTCTCCACCTCCATCGTTCTGCCTGGACACTGAGGTCCAGCGCCGAGGGCCTTCTGGTGGTTCCCTCGCTGCAAGAAGCCAAGTTACAGAGAACCAGGCAGAGGCCTTCTCGGTAGTGGCACCCGCCCTGTGGAACGCCCTCCCACCAGATGTCAAAGAGAAAAATAACTACCAGTCTTTTAGAAGACATCTGAAGGCAGCCCTGTTTAGGGAAGCTTTTAATGTTTAATAGGTTATTGTATTTTTGGTTTTTATGGAAGCCGCCCAGAGTGGCTGGGGAAACCCAGCCAGATGGGCGGGGTATAAATAAATTATTATTATTATTATTATTAAGGATATAGGCCTCTCCCACTGTGGTTCTTCCAGCTACTCTTATTCAGAAGCACATCACCTCCAATACTAACTGCTTTATCAATTTGTCTAATCCCTCTTCTGAAGCCATCAGATTTGATGGCCATCACTACATCTTGTGGCAGCAGATTCCATTGCTTAGCAATGGTCTGTGTGAAGAACTACATTATTTATTACATTTATATTCCACTTTTCATCCATGGAGGATAAATGGTTCTCCTCCCCATTTTACACTCACAACAATCCTGTGAGGTAGGTTTGAAACTGTCCCAAAGTCACCCAGTGAGCTTCGCTGCTCAATGGGGATTTGAACCCAGGTCTCCCAGATCCTAATCCAACGTTCTAATCACTATGTTGTGCTCCCCTCATAGAGCTACACTTCTTAAAGTGGTTTAACACTCAATCCATCTTCCCAGGGAACTATGGGAATTGTAACTCTGTGAGGGCCTCCTGACAACTCTCTACACCCTAAAACAAACTACAGTTCCCAGGATTCTTTGGGGGAAGCCACTGATTTTCAAAGCATTATGATACTGCTTGCAATGTATAGTTATTGTGAACTGGCTGGATGCTGAGGAATGGTGGGACGGGCCAGTTGGGGAACCCCAAGGAAGAAGGCTCAGAGCCAGGGGGTTGGTGGTGGGACAATAAATGGGTTGAGGAGGTGTTGGAAGCTGAAGAGGCAACAGGGTTTAGTGAGCAGGAAGACGCTGTGTCAGAGAGCAGTGCAGACTCTGAGCTGAAGCAGAGGCTGGAGAGGAAGGGGAACAAGAGGCAGAGATGAGTCAAGCTGGTGAAGAAGCCTGGGAGTCCCCCTCTCCTGCTGCAACCCGCTGCCCTCCCCACTACTCTCCCAGAACCAAAAGAGGTATGAGGAGGGTGGAGCATAGCAGGCATGGCAACAGGGTCTCAGATTGCTTGGGAAGGACTCATGAGAGGAGGAGACTTAGGCAACTGTGGGAAGGCAGGGACCTTCAGTCCCCACAACTGTCCTATGGGGACAAGATCTACCAGAATGAGTTGCTGTGCCCACTAGGCCTGACCTCCTGAGCAGACCTTAATTTATTGAATAAAGAGTTAAGTGCACTGATGCTGTGTGATTTATTGCTGACCTGCTCCTGCTGACTGTGCAGATGGAGCCTGATATACCCCCCTCCATTTTCTTGCACGGTTTTATTAAGTGGCACAAGTGCTTATGTGCATCAATTAGGTAGGTGGGATAGCAGGTGAGAGCAATTGGAGGGCAATTAAAGCTGCAGCAAACTGCATATGAGCAGAGAACTGTACAAAGTCTAGAAATCAAAACAGAAGGAAGGGTCTTTATTGCAACTGTTCCATGGCTTTACATCAAGGTTTCCCAACTGAGCCTCCCCACAAAGACCCCCTCCCCTTGCCTCCAACCCTCTGAAGCTGCTCTTATCCCTAAGCACCGTGTGCAATTTTCCTTAAGCAAACCAGACTTCTCATTTTTAGTTTCTGTATCTGACCCTTTGGACTTCATAAATCTTCTGCCCATTGTAGTAGTTCTGCCAATAGTGGAGGGAAGAGGGAGGGTGTCACAGGTAGACAATTGCTGCTCGTTCCACATGGTGCGACTTCATTTTGTGCAATGATGCCTTCAGCTGGTGATTCCAGTGCTGAGGCAAGAAGAGACTTAGCCGCACCTATTCTTCAAAAAAAAAAAAGAAAAGAAAAGAAAAAAAGAGGAAGCACTGTATACCACTCTTTTTCTCGAAAATATATCCAATCTTCTTCATTCCCCCACTCCAAATATGAAATGCCTTGTTTTGTTGCTGAGTTGTACATGAAATTGCCATGACTACAAATCAAGTCTGCTGCATGTGCAATGACCCTAATTAGGATTCAAAAGTGAACTGATTTGCATATGCAGCTGCTAGCACAAATTAGCCCGTAATAACATGGCTAGCAGTCTCTAAGTATCAGTTTTCATTTGCTGCATACTGGGTTACATTACTGTATAATGCCACTCAGTTCTATATAAACCTTTCCTTACCAGGTAGGGCCAGGGGATACAAACATGGGATATCCAGTCTATACCTCTTAGTAAGAAGTGATTGATATTTTTAAAATAATATATGTATATGTTTAATTCCAGGTAGTACGGGTGCTAAAATGTGGATGACTGGGGCATTTTTGCAGGGGCCTGCATGAGATGGCGACCACCACACCCTCTCATAATGTAGACGATGACCCTTCTTACCTGGCAGGGGAAGACTTGTTTGTTTCCTGATAACCACTCAAACTGTTCCCTGACTGCTTTTAGGAGTGGAAGGGAATGCGTCAAGATGGCTGCGAGATAATCATTAAGCTGAGCCAAAATTTCCCAGAAAAAAGTTTTCTGAGGAAAATGCTGAGATTACACTTACACACACACACACACAGAGAGAGAGAGAGAGAGAGAGAGAGAGAGAGAGAGAGAGAGAAAATAGGGGATAAGTTTGTAAATCTTCTGTGTTGAAGGGCAAACTTACCTAATTCACACTTTCTGGAGCAAGATGTGAAGAGAAAAACAGCCAATCTTTGAAATTTGCACTTCTCTGAATTTTGCAGTGCAGTTCTCCAGCCAATCAACATGGGCGAAAGCACATAGACTAGGGTAAAGTGAGCATATAACTGCATATATTACTGAAACTTGTGTGTGTGTGTGTGTGTGTGTGTGTGTTAGGAAAAAAATCTTTGCAAAGATGTGTATATAAGGGGAAATTGCATACGTAATGTTTACATTAGAAGACATTTGAACTAAAATGCTGGTGAATTTTCAGAAGGCCTAAAAAAAATGTAAACTCATGCGGATATATAGAGAGTTGAACTTAAGACTGGAAAAAAGGAGAAACTGGCAGAAGCCAAATTTGCCCATCCCTACCCCACATCCTAGAAAAAGTCCAGTTGTGATTTTTTTTCTTCAAATATTCTCCATCTTCTTGTTTCTGGCAGCTGTTTCTGGCAACCCAGCTCCCAAGAAACTGCTGTAGAATGTTGTGGACAAATTTGGTGAAATGGTCATTCCCATTTTTCTGACCAGAAATAGGGTGAGAGGCCAATTGCATGCAGCTCAACTAGGAATATATTCTCATCAGCAGACAGTGTAGTAGACAACCCACCATCATATGTTAAAAGTATACACAAGGGGGTCGTTGGGCCATGTGAGTTAGTTTTGCCCCCAAATTCCTGCCAGCAACACATTTCCCTAATGCCTATTTCCCCCAATTTCCCTAATTCCCTAATGCACTGGGTACCATGAAACATTTTAGCACTTGAATAATATTTCAAGCCTCCTTAGGAGAGCTAGGGGCCCAATTCAGTTCCTTAAGCAGTCACCACAGACATTTTAGCAGGGCCTGAATAAGCTGGTTTCTCTGCAGGAATAGTCTCCCAGAGATTGCGAGCCATAGCAACAGGGGAGGCATGTCAATTCCGTGATGCATTTAGGATGCGCCATGATACCAGTATAATCCACAAGAACGAAAAACAAATAAGACTAATCAAATTTGTGATTCCAAATGCAAAGATTTGTTTCCATTAAAATATCTCTGCATGAGGCTTAAGAACCTGGGACAAGAGCCCATTTTTTATTTTTTAAAAAACTGTGCTAAGTCAGAACGATGATTAATCTAGTTCACAATCTGGTCTGACACAGCAGCTTCTTACATGGCTGGTTGTGTGATTTACTGCTAAACCGGAAGCACAGGAAATGGTACTACAGAAGAAATAGACTCTGATCCAACCACATCTGATTTGTTTTTGTTGTGGTTTTTATTTTGTTTTTTTTAAAAAATGCAATGCTGGCTGCAACTCCCCACCCCAATTTCATCATAGCCACAGCACTTGAAGAGGGGAGGTTTAACATTTTCCCCAGCTGCTATTCTGGAGAAAATTCTCCCCCCCCCCTCCATCCATGGTGCAATTAGCTTTAGGAGGGGGTGGACCGCGACACGACTTTTTTTCTAACGCTGATCGCAACACAGGGGGTGATTTTCATCAGGATCACAGCTGGGGAGGTCAGGGTTAGCCTTCCCCTCTCTGAACACTGCAGCTGCAATGAAAACCCCCCATGGTTAGTATTAATGCAACACGCACCAAAATAACCAAACAATCAGAGCAAAATCTAGTTTGACCCTCTGTGGTTTTTAAAAGTTTAAAATGTAAAATAGGACAAATGGGAAATTCTTACACATGAAGAAAAGAAAATAATGAAAAAACAAAGCACTAAAATCATATGTAACGTAAGATCCATCAGGAGAGGACAAAACAATTACAATATTTGACCCTCTGCTTTGCTGACTCTGCTAATCCAGTGGCAACAACCATTTTTTCCTTTATGCTTTGCTGCATCTCAAGAAGCTGACCTCTCTTTTTCCTGGTATTTCCTCCCACTTTCCAAAAATCTCGTTGGGAAATCATTAAGAGGAAGATGAGATATACTTCCCATAACTCTGGAATCCCCAACCTCTCTGCTTGCTACTGGTCTGGTGCTTTTTAAAAAGCTGAAGAAAAAGAAGGCTGGACGTCATACTTCCATTTATTCATCTCAGATTCTGCAAGTCTAGCAAAGGGATGTTGTCCAAACTCTGACCTTGTCTGATAAAACAAATCCCTTTTGCTATAACAGCTCATCTTCCTTGCAGGTTGTTTCTTTGCAAAGCAGCAGAACTGTGATGCAGCTGCAAAGTGCTTTGTTTCAATCCTGCAGTTAATTACATATTATTTATTGCATTTACATCCCAGCTTTTTCTCTCCAGGGACCTCAAAGCAGCATACATGGTTCTTTCCCTTCCCCGTTAATCGCCACCCTGGAAGGTGGATTAGGCTGAGAGTCAGTGACTGGCCCAAGGTCACCCAGTGAGATTCATGGTGGCCTAAGGATTTAAACTCTGGTCTCCCTGGTCCAACACTCTAACCATTGCACCACTTCATGCATCTGGTGAAGGAGACTGTTGTTTACAAAATCTTACACTGTAACAAATTCTGCCATCTTTAAGGTTCCACAAGACTCTTTTCCCCCCTGTGTTAATCTTGCAAGCTTATTTTAATCACCCTCACCCACTTTGTGGAGCCCACTTTGCTACCTGGTGTACTCCAGAGCTCAGGACAATGAACAAACTAGGAGGTAACTTGAGTGTGAAAGGAGGAAAATTCCAGTCAAATGCATTTGAACACGGGGGAGGGCCTATCATCAAACCTACTTAGTGGCAATGAAGGCAGCAAAAAAAGGCACTCATTGCTGCCTCCATTGCATTCTCTTTGTGCCGTCCAGCAGAGCTTTTATGCAGTGGCAGAGGAAGGGGGTGCGGGCCACCACAGGTGTTATCGCTGAGGGGGTGGGTGTGACAAAATAAGTTTTAAAAAATGGGCTCATGAAACTTTTTAGGAGTGACGTGGTGGCTTAGGCGCCTGCAGTTTCCACACTGCCTCAAACAGCAGCGTGGGACTTGCGTCTGCCTACTGGCTCTCCCTCAGCCACCCTACAGCTGAGGGGGAGGCAGCTGAGAGGCTCCAAGCATTGGAGAGGCTCACCCCACCCCCATGGGCGCAGATTGCCCTGCCCCTGGCTGCAGGACACCCCCCCCCACAGCAGGCACCCAAGCAGCTAGCTACGCCACAAGGCCTGCTACACTCTTGCCCCAAAGAGGTAGTAGAATTGACGGTAGCTCTCTGTGACTTGTTTGCAAAGCATTTTGAGGATAAAATTGCTTGCATCTGCTGGGATCTTGACTTACAGCAGATGACTCTCCTGGGGTGCCCAGGGCACTTTCTAGTCCTATTGTGTTGGATGAGTTTCAGTTAGTAAGGTTGAGGATGTGGACAAAGTACTTCAGTCGGTCAGGGCCACCACTTATGCTCTGGACTGCTGCCCCTCTTGGCTGATAGAAAAACTAGCAGGGATGGGATAGCTGGCTGGACCAGGGGGGTGGTTAATGCCTGCTTGAAGGAGGCAGTGGTAAAATCACTCCTCAAGAAACCCTCACTGGATTCAGAAAATCTAAGTAATTACTGGCCAGTTGCCAAGCTCTCCTTCTTGCGCAAAATTGTGCACCAGATCCCAGCATTCTTGAAGGAAACTGATTCTCTAGATCCATTTCAATTGAGATATTGGCCCAGTTTTTGCTCAGACTCTGCTTTGGCCACCCTATATGATGACCTCTATCAGGAGAAAGAGAGGGGGAATATGTGCCTATTAATTCTCTTTGCCCTCTCAGCAGCTTTAGATACCATCAACCATGGCATCCTTCTGGAGTGGCTGTCCAAGTTGGGGGAGGGTGGCAACACTTTGTGGTAGTTCTGGTCCTACTTGAATGGTCATTTCCACAGGGTGGTGTTTGAGGAGTGCTATTTGGCCCCATGGAGCCTTCAGCGTGACATTCCTCAGGGTTCAATTTTATCCAGTATGCTGTTCAACATCTACATGGAAGCACTGAGTGGGGGTTTGGGGTACGTTGTCAGCAAAATGCTGGTGACACACAGCTTTACTTCTCCTTTGCATCTGCAGGTGTGGTAGCAGAAGTGCTGGACCATTGTCTTGCCTTTGTAATGAACTGGATGAACTCATCTTGTGTGCCTGAGTCCCACTGTCCAGTGTTCACCAAGTGTGCACATGAAACCTAAAAGGCAGCACCAAGTTCTTCACAAACCAAAGGCTGCGGAAGGTGAATGCATGTAAACCCCATAATGCCTCAGGGTGCCGGTCAATTAAGTTCTTAAATTCCTTTACCTGCCTGACTGAATGTCAAACAGACAAAATAAGTACATACATCAAGAGCAATTAACCCTGAAGTGTGGAGTAGGCAAAAAAAGAGAAATCCCAAGGGCCAATGAGGAGCTCCCTTCAAAATTCCTGCTCAGCTCCTGGAAAGGGTAACTAGGGAGGGCACTACAAAAAAGGAGGAGGTGGAGAGGGCGGAATAGGTTTAAAGAGCAGCCTGATTTCTTCCATCCTATTGGATGCTCCTCCTCTGTGATCCCCAATGGATCCCCAAGGGAGAAACCAACTCATGTCTTCTCCCAAAAAGAAATGTGTGGAAAATTCACCCCTACTAAAGGGCAGAGGTGGCACTGCCTCAGACTGGAACATAAAACCTAACCTTACAAATTTCAACTGGATTACAGGTTCATAAATTTGCTGTGCACACCATTTCAGTTAATTATCAGTTAAGCAACAGCAATGTGCTCTTCCACTTGTGCTGAACACTGGTCAACTCTCCATTGCATATTCCACAAATTTAGGAACCATTTAACATTTTGCGTATCAAACCGTATGTCAAAATATGATTTCTACTAAATGTTTTTAGGACGTCTGTGTGGCAAATCAAATTTCAGATCTCAATTTGCATCCTGTAAATCAGAAGAAAGGTGAGCACCTGAAGTAACCTGAAAACTCATTTTGGCAGTTCAAGCTCTTAACATCTATCGCAGCAGCATCACTGCCTTAAAATGGTACTTTGCAGGCAATAAATATTGGTTTATTTATTATGCAAGGTACCTTTCATTCCCCTTTCTTGCTTCTGATGGAAGGGAAACGAGGTCAGGATGAGCGCGGCATATTATAGATGAATATTAATCTCTTCTCTTCAGTAAATACATGCATTTATTTATATGGCTGATTTGCTAGTTCTGTTTGGGTACACACACATTTTAGCTGTAGCGCTTATCCTGAAAAATGCCGTCAAATTAGCTCTTTTCAGAGATGCCAATATTATTGGCAAGAAACACATTTTATTTCTTTTTGTAAGTATGTTCTGTGCTTCCGTGTTTATTCCTTAGGAGGAAGCTGGGGGGGGGGGGGAGAGAGACACTGAGTACTTTTTCCAAAGGCAGGAGTGGGGTAGGGATGAGCAGCTGTCACTCAGGCATTTTTTAAAAAGCACAACCGTAGCCTTGATCTTTCTATGGCAGATTAAGGAAAGAGATAAAAATGAAACAAAAGCCTCAAATGTCTGTTCCACTAGGTTCAAGGCGCTCTTTTTGTTTTAGTTCCGCACTCTGCCTCTTTAATTCCCGCTGGCTCAAATGCCAATTTTCTGCTATGCTGGCATGGCTGCCGAAGTATTGCTTCTGTTAATAAACTGCACAAAATAGCTGAGCAATTAGGCAATTAAACTGTTTTAAATTTAATTTAAAACCCTGGCATTTTGCTAGAAGGTTTTTTGTTTTTTTTAATCCTTTCTGTTTTGTTTTTTGTTGTTGTTGCTAGGTGGTGGGTTGGGTTGATGGAGTGAGGGGGGAGTGTTGGGCTGCATAAAGTGTGGTGGGGGATACAGTTACCTCCCCCCCCCCATTCTAACCCAGCTGAAGGGGTTGCTTGCTATGGTAAGCACATTTTCTTCCTCTCACCTTATTAGAGCAAGTCATTTTTCCCAAACATTTAACACGCAAACAAGCTTAATCTGATTTCTGCCAGAGTCCCATATGGGTAGCAGAACCAATAAGCAAATCATTTTGGGGGGGGTTGCCTGTCGCCTTGCCACCAGTAATTCAAATTAAAGCAGGGGTGAGGAGAATAATTCAGATCTGGGGAAATGACAGAGATTGGGAAATGAGTGTAGATGTGTGTGGGTGTGTTAATTCTACCGCTGAGCTGTGGCAGGGAGGGAGTATATTTTGTTAACATATTCCCCACCAGCAGAATGGATTAGGTGCAAAGATGAATTTCTGCTCATGGAAGTCCTTGGGCAGGCTCAAGAACTTAGGATTCAGTAGAGGATTCCATTCATGGAGCAGGGGACTTGGTTTTCACCAGTTGCCCCTCTGGGGTTGCCATATTTTGAAGAGCGAAAAAGAGGATACATTTGCCGACTTTTAACTATGGATTGCTATAGGGACGCGGGTGGGGCTGTGGGTTAAACCACAGAGCCTAGGACTTGCCGGTCAGAAGGTCGGCAGTTCGAATCCCCACGACGGGGTGAGCTCCCGTTGCTCGGTCCCTGCTCCTGCCCACCTAGCAGTTCGAAAGCACGTCAAAGTGCAAGTAGATAAATAGGTACCGCTCCAGCGGGAAGGTAAATGGCATTTCCGTGTGCTGCTCTGGTTCGGCAGAAGCGGCTTAGTCATGCTGGCCACATGACCCGGAAGCTGTACGCCGGCTCCCTCAGCCAATAAAGCGAGATGAGCACCGCAAACCCAGAGTCGGCCACGACTGGACCTAATGGTCAGGGGTCCCTTTACCCCCTTTACCTTTTTATGGATTGCTATGGCGAATCTTTGCATGAAGAAGAGGATGTGTCCTGGAAAAAGAGGACATATGGCAACCTTGACATATGGCATGACCCTCTACAGCCACCTTGGGAGCCCAGAGTTAGCATAGGCAGTGAGGCTTCCCTTCCATTTTCAGTCACCAGGGCCTCTGCTGCTCCTGTCCACCCAGAGTAATACAGTAATACAGCTTGGGTGAACCACTCTCTGGGCAGGAAGGGCAGTGGAGAAGCAGCTGTGGCCGGCAACTAACAATGGAGGAAAAGGAACATACTGAATCATCCACACATGATTCCATTTTATTAGTTGCTCTGTGGTGCTTCCTCTGTGTTATTGCATCATTGCCATCTGAAGTCTACTCTGGGCTCCCCAGCCAGATATGCACACACTTATTTGGAACTCAAAGGAAAACCAGGAAAGCAAAGAAACTCAAGGTGCTGGAGCGGGGCCTAGAGTAGCATAGGAAACAATATATGCACCCTCCAGCACGTGAGGCAAAATGCACATTGGTGCCCTTGTGATGGGCATGAGGCTCTGCAAGGGCTTCTCTGGGCACTGGGAGAGACAAACACATTGCCTCTTGGCCCCACTCCTTTCCAGTCTCCACTTCTGCCTCTGGTTCTGGACTGTTCTCTGCCTCAGACTCTTCCTGTTCACTAAACCCTGTCACTACTTCGGTTTCCAATACCTCCTCCTCCCAGCCTGCCCCCAATTCTCCCTCTGACCACACATCATTGTCCCACTACCACTCCGCTAGCTCTGAGCCTTCTTCCCCTGGGGGTTCTCTTGGAGGATCCCCAGCTGGTGTTTCCCACCACTCTTCAGCATCCAGCCAATCCATGATACTTGCCTGGATAGAGGAAAAATAGGATGTGTACATGGGAGAAGTGTGTGTAGAATAAGGTTACCAGATTTTTTTCAATGAATCCGGGGACACTTTTCAACTTCCTACTAAATAGATGGATTTTGACAGGGGACTGATTTGTCAATCCGGGGACTGTCCCCGGGAAACTGGGACGTCTGGTAACCTTAGTGTGGAAACTAGCCTACTGTACTAAGTCAAAATCTGCAGCCGTTGCTCCACCCACTTTTGGTTCTGGCCCCACCCACTCCTGGCATGCAGCCCCTGGAATGTTGCTCACAAAGAAATGAGGTGCTCAGACAGAAAAATATTCCTGGTCCTTCCCTTAACCGCAGCTGCCTCTGAGAAAGAATAAGGCAGATGTTCTTACCATATCCACAAAAAAATAGTCATTCTTTCTACATTTCCCAGACTTGAGAAAATAAGTAAGTCAATGGTAGCGTTCCCAAAACGTTACTACAATTATGTGTTTGTTGCAAAATAGATAAATATCTAAAAAAAGAGCGCACATCCACCCTTGCGAAGCTAACATGGGGGTATCAGCATTTACAATTTTCACGTCATGATTACAAATCAGCTGCCCATTATCTTTTCAACTTAAAACACCATAGGGAACAATCCAATTGCTAGCTGGGGGAGGCACAAAACAATCTAATCATCATTTGTATGACTCTGCGTTCTGCATGATGAAGCCAGTCATTAGCTTTAAGAAAAGGTGGTTGGAGTGAAAAGCACCAAGTAAATTGGTCTGTTCCAGGAAGAATCCAAGTCTCTCTTACCCTTTCCTCTGTTCACGTTCCTACAGATTAGAAAGTGGTCAAAGGGACAAACAAGACCAAGAGGACAGCAATGTCCTAGGATAGGAGGCTCTCCTGAAAAAGTGGGCACCTATGTGCCTTCTCTAAATAAAGGAACTTAACAGGAGCAGAAATGCTAGCAAAACAAATGTAAGTTGCCCATAAAGGAGCTTTTGGTTTCAAGTGCCTTGAGTCACAGTATTTCAAGAAATGCCTCCTCCTGCCCTACTTTGTTTCACTACTGAGGACCATCTTCATGTCCTCCATCTTCTTCTGTGGTGCACTATTACACAATTGTAGCATGGCTCCCCCCACCAAAGGATCCTGTGAACCATAGTTTGCTAAGGATGCGGAGAGTTGTTAAGAGACCCCTTTTCCCTTCAGAGAGCTGCAATTCCCAGAGTTACCTAGGAAGAGGAGTTAATTGTTGAACTACTCTGAGAATTGTAGCTCTGTGAGGGGAATAAGGGTCTCCTAACAATTCTCATCACCCTTAACAAACTACAGTTCCCAGGATTCTTTGGGGAAGGCTGTTAAAGTGGCAGGATACTGCTTTAAATGTATAGGGTGGATGTGGCATAAGTGATATGTAAGTCATGATCAGAGCAGACCCACTGAAATCAGAGGCAGCCTCTCCTCAGCCATGTCACTGTGCTTGCTGGGAGAGTGGCACCTGGAAGGTTGGTGCCATGCAAGTGCAACAGCAGAGCCAACCCAGCACTCCTGCTGCAGCACTCACACTGCATCAACCTCCCTATCATCTCCCTCTGCTCCCAATGTGGAAGCATAGCAGTGCAGCTAGAAGGAGGCCAGAAGGCCGGTGCCACCTTCTCCCACCAGCCAGCCCTGATTCCAGAGGTTCTGCTCTGAATAATTTAGGATATCACCTGTTAAAGCAGTTAGCACATCCAAGGCAAAAACCTAGTCAGGGAGGCAGTTGGCCCATTAAATGATAAATGTGCGAGAGGATTGCTAAAGCAAGAAAGAAAAGCAGAATAAAGAATTTGTGTTTGTCTTCATTGTGCAATATGTTGACTGCATCTGAATAACTTTTTTGAAAAGGCCATCTGAGGTACTCAGTCAAATACAGCTGTCTGCAGGTTGAATTCAACGTAGCGCTGAGGAGATTGTTCTGTCAGGGAAGCATTTCTGCTCCTGTGACAGAACAATCTCCCTTCTCCTGCCCCTCGCATACTGTTTGGTTCTCTCAACCCTCTCGAGCAGATTTTGGGAGGAAATGAGGGCACGGGGAAGGGGGAAGGGAGAGTCCCAATGCATTAGCAGGCATCCACCAGTGCAATGATTTGACTGAATACACCCAGTATGTGGCATTCTGCAGCTAACTGTCAAATTAAAACTTTACAAGTCACTAGGTCTGGTTGACATACACTGGGGGAGTTCATTTAAAAACTTGAATGTGGAGTTGTTGATTGCCTAACAAAACATTTTAACAAAAATTGTCACTAAAGGTTGAAAGGTAGCTAACATTAAAATAACAAATCAATGAGAGAGCTAGGAAATGACAGACCAGCTAGGCTAATGCGTGTTCTAGGCAAATTGGTGAAAAGCATAATTGAAGACAATGCCCCATAGAATAATCTATGAAAGCAGAATCAGTGTACTTGGGCCTTGAGTCTGTATGGCTGCAATAAGTATTCACCCGCTCCTCCCCACACCCTCCACTTCCAACCCTACAATTCCCGAGAATATGTGCAAACTTGCTCAGTGCCAAGACTCCAGTGAGACTCTATTGTATTGATCAGGGTAGAATATAGCATTCACAGCAGTGTTGCAGAACTGACGCCTAGGTTTGACAGTCCATGCTGTCAGTTGGGACATAGCTGTGAACATTGACTGGGCAGGTGCTATGAAGAAACCCATTGGGCAGGCCCAGCAAGGAGTGGGCGCTCCCCATGAGAATTGGTGTGACCCCCTTCCTTAGTTAGCCCTGGCCTCACACTTTCTACAGTTCCGTCCTAATCTATATTCCTAATTAGAGGGGCACAAAAACATTAAATTAGCCCCATAGGAAGACAGCGATGGGAAGCTAGATATCTATTACCATACCACACGTCAATCAGCATTTTAAACAATTAATGGCTATCTAATTATCTTGCTATAACGAGCTTGTTATACACCATTTAAACTGCAAGGCATTTGAATGCATTAATAAGAACGTAATTACACAGTTATTGGTGACATAATTTTCACTTCATTAACTAGCAACTTATATACTTATTAAACTCAATAAGAACTCCTTTAACATCCCATTGATCATGAATCAGGATACAATGGTTGGTTTGTTAATTCCAAATGAGATGACTGTAATTATTGGAAGCACTTCGGGGGAGGAGGGGTTCTGGTCTTGGGGTGGGGGGTGGGAGAGAGAGAGAAATCAAATATCCAAAGAAAGCCAATGGCAATGAGAGATTAGAAGTGGTTAGGCTAGTTGACATGGGAATAGATGCAGCTTCATTTTTTAAATGAGCCCATTGCTAGTATGGAGTGCTGGATTTATCACTATAGAGATGTCGCTGTGCTATTTAGCCTGAACACATTGAGCGTAAACAAAACAAGTTTCCTTCACCTTGAGGTGTCAGCCCCTGTTTTCTTTAAAGGATTGTCACTTACTTAAGGTGTTCACCTCCTCATAGAACATAACATATGTCTTTTCTTTCAGATGGTAACAGCACCATTGGATTCAACAGAGCAGGCAGCGCAGATTCACAAGATCCCTTACACTGGAGTTTTAATTTGGCTGCCCTATTCTCTCTAGGCATTGGCCTCTCACAAGAAGTTACACTGCCCCTACCCCACACCAACCCACACTATATCAAGCCAGATCCATGAACCAGTTACATAGTTCCCACGCCCAATGGTGCAGAATACAACAGAGCAGAACTGATTAATGTGATGGGCAGCCTGATCCTGAATATGTTTGTTCACAAGTCTTGCTAAATTCAATGAGATTTACTTCCAAGCAAATGAGCACAGGGTTGCATCGTTGATCAATTTCGAACCAAGCACTTTGCCTTAACTGGGCTGCAGACTGAGCTGAAATGAAGTTTGTTACATCTCTAGGCTGTTTTTCTTGTCCTGTTCACACAGATGCCCATACAGAGGTGAGTACAACCACAAAACATGATTCATAAACAGATTTGAATTAGGCTTTGGCTGGTTAGATCTGATTAGTGTGTTCAGCCAGTAGTAGGCCATAACCTAGAGACTATGGGGTGAGTCACACTATAATTTTTAAGTGCTGAGGTCAATGAGTTGGCTGTTCTGACAACCTGAGTGTATTGAATTACATATGGACCTTCTATCCTGAGTACCCTGAAAAAAATGTTTGGGAAAAGACTTGCTAGTGGCCATAGCAAATAGCAAGTGGCCATAGCAAATAGCAGTTTGGGCATTCACATGATTGGTTCAATGCATCCATATCGGCTGAAATAGCAACCTGTATAAAAGATTAGACATCAGGAGGGGCGCATATTCTGGTCTGGCACTCAGGTGCTCATCAGCAAGGTGCACCAGAGCTCTGGTGCGACCCTGCTGACTTGCTCCAGAGTGAGCATCTTTTGGTCCAGCGCTCTTTCACCAGAGCATTGGACCAACAAACAGTACATTCTGGGATGAAAACGGAAACCAGGAATGGTTTTTGTGATTCTGGATGTCCCGCTTAAAACAGGACAGTTGGGGGGGGTATGAGTATAAAGCTTGGGCAATCTTTTTATCAGCTGTTTGAGTTGGGGGTCTATAGGCACCTGATAAGAATTTTCCAGAAGATTCATGGTCAGTTCCCGATCCTCATTTGAGAAGGCCACTGGCTCTCCGTTAGCTCATCAATAGGATAACAATAATGAGTGGATTTCAGCCCACCCATTGTCCTATGATGGCTGTTCCGTCTACACAAGCATTTCAGGTTTCCTTTCTCCCTGCATGCACTGGTCTGGAGCTTCTCTCCCACACTCCAAGCCAATTTCAAGGGGTTCGAGATGGCACAGAGAGGGGAGAGGGGGAAGCCCCACTGCACAAATGGAAGTCTTTGCACAGGGCTTCCACTGATAGGGTTCATTAGGTGAATCCTGCCCAATATGTTCTTTCCCCCATGAGGCTAAAGTCTTCTAATGTGTTTCTGAGCAAGGCTTTTCTCTCCAGCCATGGCAAGGGTGCCATAAACAAACAGGAAGATTAGATTATAAAAGGGATGGTATTGAAGATGTCAAAGTCTTCCCTATGAGTTGCCTCTGCTTTATTTCACCATTCTGGAACAGCATAATGAAATCTGGCCTTTCATGTACACACTCAATCCTTTATGAATAGCAAACAAACCACCAAAGCGTCTCTAGCAGTGGAGGAAGCTATTTTATGAAATGGGGATGTATGAGCCATGGAATAAATTAATATCACAGAGAGAGAGAGATAGTGGGGGATCAATCCTCTAGAAACTACCAAACTCACTTTTCACTTTCTGAACCCCATTTCTGAGTCACTTTTCTCATCTGTAATGCAGCATTGCTTTGCACCTGTTTTTACCTTCACCCTCCCTTTGTGCAATCTGCTCTCCCTCCCACAAACCACCCCCATGGTAGCCCCCTGCATCTGGTGAAAGGTGAACTAAATAGTTGCATGGAGTGGGAAAGGGAAGCGCTGGTGGGGTTATGTGGGGTAATGGTAAGTGATTGGTGAGCAGAGTGAACAGATGTGCAGCTCCTAGTATATATAATAAAAATGTAAGGATGTCACCATGTAGTCCCCACTGGAGGATTTGTAGTGCTGCTTCCCAAGCCTGGATTTGCATGAATTTAGGGTAGGATGGCAGAGCAAAACTGAAGGCAGGTTGCACAACAGCAGTGGCCGTGGCATGGCAGCAAGAAAGGATGGACACTAAGAGTGGGAAAGTGGTGGTTTGAAACAACAGAAGAGCTTTGAGTATAACAGGGATGGAGAGATACCGAGAAGGGGGAAAGCGGCCATTTGAAACAATGGCAGGTATCTGAATAAAGCAGAGGTGGCGCAATGCTGAGAAGGAAAAAATGGTGAGTTTAAGCATTTGCAGAAGCTTGATTAGAGCAAGCAGGGGGTGACCTGGAGGGAGGAAGTGGCAGTTTAACACAGAGTTTGAGTACAGCAAGAAGGGGGTTCAGAAAGCCACTGTTGTGTTAGTCTTTGGTAGTAGCTTCTGTGTAGTACACATCTCAGCTATTTCTCCTCATTAAACTGGAGTTTCATTTTGTTTTTAAACAACCCCTCAGTGTTCCTCCATCCCTATTTTACTCAAATATCTGTTGGTGTTCAAAACCATCATATTCCTCTCAATGGTTCTCTACCTCCACTTTACTCAACTTCTGCCATTGTTTAAAACAGCCACTTCCCAACTTTCAGTGTTTCCCCCTTCTTACTGTACTCAGAGGTCTCTTTCTTCCTTTCCTCAGTTGCCTCATGTGAGAGAGATGAAGGATGCAGAGCCCATTGTATGAAGCTTTACTCAAACCTCTGCTGTTGTTTAAAACTGCCATTTTTCTTTTAGCTCTCTCAATTCCTGCTTTATTAAACCATCATTTCCCCCCTCTTACTTTACCCTACCCTGCAAGTCCAGGAGTGTAATGAGGCAGTGCAAATCCTAAATGGGGTCTGCACTCTGACTTCATGCAAATCCAGGATGTGATGCAGCAATACAAATTCTCCAATGGGGGCTGTGTAATGACAGCCTTACATTTTTATCTACATATGGGAGAGAGAGAGAGAGAGAGAGAGAGAGAGAGAGAGAGAAAGAGAGTCATGTAAATATCTTCCTTCCCCACTTTCCTCCTTCACAACTTTTAGTAAAATTATTCAGTTCATACCATACCTACAGAAATTAAGCGGAGGAAAATGACTGATTACTAGGTACTGAATTAGGCTCTCTGTTCAGTTATAATATTCAACTGACTCAGCCATCCTACTCAATGACTTAATGAGCATTTGGTGGCTACAACACCTATTCATTATCCTTGATAAATGCCTTCCTGAAATGAACACGGTACTGTACGTCCCACAAAAAGTTCCTTGTGTTCTCTGAATGTCACAGGCAGGCTTTATGTAATATTCTCTGGCAAGTTCCCATTAGATTCCAAAGAACTGATGATATACTAAGCTCTTCATTTTTTAAAAAAGGGGTTTTTGTTTTTTTTTGTCTTCCAGGCTCTGCCACCAATCATTATTTAGCAAAGCAAAACAGAGCAAACTGGGTTTCTTTAGTCTAAACACGTAGACACACACAATTGATGGCAGCCAGTGGGTTCTCAGCTATCTTCTGTTGTTCTGGCAGGACTTGGTCTTAACTCAGGTATTATTTCATATCTATATGAAACCATTACAGTCGTACCTCGGAAGTCAAATGCCTTGCGAGTCGAACGTTTTGGCTCCCGAATGCCACAAACCCAGAAGTGAGTGTTCCAGTTTGTGAACGTTCTTTGGAACCCAAACTTCTGATGTGGGTTCTGTGGCTTCCGATTGGCTGCAGGAGCTTACTGCAGCCTATCAGAAGCTGTGCCTTGGTTTCTGAACATTTTGGAAGTCAAACGGACTTCCAGAACAGATTCTGTTCGAATTCTGAAGTACGACTGTAGAAAGAATCATCTGGTAATTGGAAATACGATGTCGTGTATATGCTGATTATACCCAGACCTAGATTTTGCACTAATCTAGGTTCAACAGTCACTGTTTTGAGTTCTGTCTGGGGGGCACAGTCATAAATGACGAGGAATGAATGTAAGCCGAATGATTCAGAGAGTTAAGAAAGGATACGTTTGGGGTCCCTAGAATCTTGAAGAGACAGATATTATCTCCTCCCTTTAAATATCAGGTTTCCAGTTTTACAGTGCATTTTACTGGTGCATTTTAGAACACTTTGATCAGTTTTAGAGTTCCTCTTTTGCACTCTCCACATGCTCTTCTTAAAAGGAAACTTTGGAGCAGCTCCACTCCCACCTTTCCTGGGGGCTGCTAAAGACATGTGTGCCCTGAGGGAAGGCAGAAGAGAGGGAGCCCAGGTCAGGGGCCACACATGCCATCAGCTCCTCACAGAACCATCTAACACCTGTGGGAACTGTTGGGGCTGTTCTTCCTTCCCTGTGGGCTGTGGGCAAAAGTGCTTTCAAACAGCCCCATGCTGTGCCTTGAAGCCCCTGAAATTGGAGCTTCAAAGCACAGCCTCACCTGACATCATAGTGACATCATGTGATTGACAGGTGGGCATTGGCAACCACCTGTTAAATTTGCCCCGCTAGAGGTGGGAAGACATTTGATCTGCTTCACAAGCCAGAATAGGTTCCCTACCTCTGACCTAGAGCAACACAGAGATATATGAAAACAACTATTTTGTTTTCTAAAAGGACAGGAAAACTATGGCATAGTTCTCTGTTGCTGTGGGAGAAGGAGACCTGGTTCAGTTCAAGGAGACTTATTGGCATTGCAATTCAACTCTTCAATTCACTTTATTTGACCCCACACAGAGAGCTGATGCACAACTGTTGCGCATCTCAAGCTATCGCAACCACCATCTTTGACATAAAAGTCCTGATTCCTAATCCAGCACATGTGCCAAGTGCTTAGGGTTGCTTTCCAGTGAGGGAAACACAGCCACATATTTTCTGTCTCCACACCTGTTCCTGGCACTCAAGGCAGGCGAAGTCCTATAGCCACTTAAGGCTTTCCTGCTATCTTGCTAATTATCTAGACTCCCCAGCATCAGCAGACCTTGATAACCATCTCAGCCATACAATCCATCATTCTTGCCTGCACTGTTGAACAAAGCAGGAGGGGGGCAGATACACAAGCACTCCTCTTCCCTGGTTCTGTGGAGATCTAGGCACTTGGCAGATCTGATCTGATGCTTTCAAGAATTGTTTTCTGGTGGCTACTGCTGGAGTTCTCCTTTGCCCCCTTTCCTTCTCTTTCATGGAGAGAACAGTGCGCTGCCTTCTGTCTGGTATTCAGAAAGCTGCCATGCATGCCTGCAGAGCTTGCTTGTGCTCCTTGGATGCAGGGGAAAGGATATAAAATTTCCCTGTGAAGGTGTGTATTAATAAACAGCAGTGACTAGGATAATGATGCGTCTGTTGCAATGAAGTTTCTGACAGCAAAATCATGACCTGCTTGACTGCTCCCTGCAGGTATCAAAGTCACTAATTACCTATCACGCACCCAGGATCGGCATTCATTAGAGGAACTGACACTACATTATTCAGTCCTAGGGAGTCTCTCTCTTTCAAGTCTTTGTGGCTTCTTCTTTCCATGGGAATTTGCGTCGCATCAGCAGCGACACGTTTAGCTGGAGCCTGTAGCTATTGGGCTGCAGGGTGCAGAATGCCGGCTTTCACCATCAAGCCATAAAGGAAGCCAAAGCAAACAGTAATGAAACAAGCCTGCACAGAGAGCTTTCCCCAAATTAGACGGTGTGAGATCATTGCTTCATTATTTTTTTAAAATGCATACATTGCCTGTTTCTCCAATGATGCTCCAGAGCCAGCTAAAGCAAGCATGGGTTAGTAAGATTTCATAGAATTGTAGAGTTGGAAGGGACCACAAGTGTCATCTAGTCCAACCCCTTTCAACGCAGGAATATTTCATCAAACATGGGGCTCAAACCCATGACCTTGAGATTCAGCGTCTGTTGCTTTACTGACTGAGCTATTAGTCAACTAAGTTTTATTCATAGTAGACCTATTGGCATTAATAGGCCCAGCTTAGGGCTTATCCATACTTCCGCTTGTCCTTCTGCTTTCCCCCAGGGAGAATGACTTTTTAGCGCTCAGTCAGAGAAAAAGGCAATTCAAGTTTTCCATTTGTTCCGCTCTGTTGCTAAAGAGAGCATTTTGCCTTGGAAAGGAGCATGGCAAGGAGGAAAACGCTTGGGCTTGCGCTTTCTGGGCATGGAGCAAGTGGAAATGTGGACAGGCCTTAGTCATGTTCCTTAATTTCAATTTCAATTTTGAGTTAAACTTACTTGCCCATCCCCAATAAGATTACTTTGCTATCCACTGATTAATGACAGAACCATAGAATTGTAGAGCTGGAAGAGAACACAAGGAGCATCCAATCCAGCCCCTGCAATGGAGGAATCATTTGCCCAGCATGAGGCTCGAATTCATGACCCTGAAATCCAGAGTCTCATCCTCTAGTGGCTGAGCTATCTATTTTGCAGACAGAATGACAGCTTCAGACAGCATTCTGGACAAAATGATAACTTCAGCTCTTTTAGTCCATTATTTTAGAGCCTCTGAAAGAACCACCTGGCTCAAGTAACTCATCTGTCTTTCAGCAAGTTCTTTGGTTAAGCTCCAGTTTGACACTGTGGATTCTCTGCATGAATTTGCTGTGTACGTGGAAGGCGAAGGTCAAGAAAGGTAAGTAGGTTTCAGATTATAAATGAACTGAACAATTTATCCACTTACAAACTTATGAATACACAATGGGAGCATATGTGAGCAGCATCGATATGTCCCTGCTAGCCTTGCTCCCCATTTTCCATCTGTGTTGTCTGCTACATTATCTTTGTGATTTCATTTTCTCTGGCTTTTGCATTCCAGGAATAAGCTTTCTAAAGGGAGCAACTCCCAGTACAGGAATCTGTGAAGTCAAAATGAAGCTCCAAATTTCTCATTCTCTGTACGGGGAGATGCCTGTAAAACTTGTACATACATTCACCTCAGTGTAAAGTCCTGGAAAGCTATATAATTAAACCTTGGGATTGCTCCTTTCTGTCTTTTTCTCATGCATGAATTTTGAAAACAATGTTATTTTCCTTATGAATGAAACTGCAGCAGAACACATTATTTAAAATCTGGTAGCTCCACTAGAGATCAGATGTAGAACTGTCTAGTGAGCAAAGCCTAGCCTGCAGGCTACCACTTGACAAACTCTAATTGCTGTTTAACAAAGGCCTGTATTGGTATCTCATGGCACCTCCATATACTGCTGTGATTGCTTAGCCTTCTGCTCCCTGACGATAAATGAGTTAAATTCTGTGGCCTCTTCTCCAACTATTGTTGCAAGCAACTAGCTCCATGTAACAACCAGTGCCCCCAAAGTCAACATGCAAAAGTCAACATGCAAAGTCAAAAGATTCAATTCAGTTGTGCTCTAATGGACATCAGAATTGCATGGGGCTTCTATCCAGATCGAAATCAGCTTGGCAATGAATGTGGAAAGCTGCTTACATGTGTGCAGATCTCCCTTGGTGGATCAGGGCAAGTGGAAATTGGCCACATTTGTGCCCATCCTCATAACACAAACACATATGACTCCAATAAATCATGAGAGTGGCACTACAAAGTCCTCTTTTTTTAAAAAAAAAAAGTTTTTATTAAAGATTTTCTTGGGTTACAAATGTACAAGCATTGCATCTATTTTCAGATCATAAAGTCCTTTCTACACATCAGTAGACACGGGTGGTGCAGTGGGTTAAACCACAGAGCCTAGGACTTGATGATCAGAAGGTCAGCAGTTCGAATGCCCACGATGGGGTGAGCTCCTGTTGCTTGGTCCCTGCTCCTGCCAACCTAGCAGTTCGAAAGCACGTCAAAGTGCAAGTAGATAAATAGGTACCGCTCCGGCAGGAAGGTAAACGGCGTTTCTGTGCGCTGCTCTGGTTTGCCAGAAGCGGCTTAGTCATGCTGGCCACATGACCCGGAAGCTGTACGCCGGCTCCCTCGGCCAATAAAGCGAGATGAGCGCCGCAAGCCCAGAGTCGGTCACAACTGGACCTAATGGTCAGGGCTCCCTTTACCTTACAGATCAGTTATATTCAATGTGAGACATTAATGCATACAGTATAAGGTTGGGGGAGATGAGAGGTGGGGAGAGAGGGGGAGGAGAGGATAGTAAATTGTGATTCTTTTACTCAGTGTATGTGTGAGGTTTCTGTGCCAGCGTCACGTGGGAAGGTTCTCTTTCTATTCATTTATTAGTTTTCATTGGCAGTGAGAGAGGTTGGGGGGGCCCAGGACATGAGAGCGCAAGACTTGCAGGCCTCCTTTTCCATTTGAGCCGAAGTCAGTTCATTTCTCTCCAAAGTGCCTGGCAGTCATTGCCCCTTTTTCATGTGTCACTGAATCCATTCCCCCTCCCCTTTCCTAAAATAATAATGAAATGCTTCTGGCATTGGGCTGGAGACACAAAGCAGAGTCATCTATTTAAGTGGTTGTTTTGAAGCCAGCATCAATAGAAATCTTCCGTTCCCAACATGTTTTTCAATACGGTTGAACAAGTTTCTGATTTAGCACACACACAAACACACACACAGACAGACACAGTGCCAGAGGTTAGTGAAACTGAGTGGCCGTGCAGAGAGAAGTGTCCACCCACAGGTCATAGTTCTCCCTTTTCCATAATCATTTTTCGATGTGACTTCATTTATGATCGTCTGATTAAGAACAAGGGCAGCTTCAGAAAGAGGACGATCACTTCTCTCTTCACCTTTTCCTTCCTGACCTCTATTTTCATTCCAAAAAGGAACTGGCACAGCATTGTTGAGAATGGTGCTTGGCAACTAAAATTCATAACCATGCTAGATTTCAAAAATCTGCTAATGGGTTTTAAAAAGGAAGACTCTGAGATTCTTTAGTTGCTGTATAGTTCATTTGTGTGAAGGTGGATGGGGGGGGTTGGAGCTTATATCCACTTTTCTTTCGAGAAGGAACATCAGAATGACTCACAAAGTTCTAAGTAGGCACAATTACACCAGGGCTGTTGACCAGTTCAAAAAAATTATAATGAATTAAATAAATACATTGTAAACAGTTAACCAGTTAGTTAATTGGTTCCAGGAGGGGGCACATTTTAAAAGGGAAAGGGCAACTTTTGAGCAGTTTTGCTGCATCTTAAAGGAACACCACCACAGCACCACCCCTTTTCTAGTTCTGGGAGAGATAGTCATTTTGGTCCCCATTCCTCCTCTGACAGAAAAAAAACAACCAGTCCTCTGCATCTGTGATGACTCAAAAGTGTGTTATCTCCCCCATGCACATAAGCTTCCTCTATGCCCCCCCCCTAAACCAGGATAGGCTAAGTGTCTATGCAACTGGCACCTAATCGGGAGCACTGCAAGAGCAATCTGCCAATTATTAGGTTTGTTTATTTGTTTGTTTATTTATTTATATATTTGTTTGTTTATTTATAAAATAAAACAGTGTCTACAGATTCAAGCCACAGATCTGAGCCCTCTAGAACTGGTGAGAATGCAGGCAGCTTTGTTGCAGAACTCACCCAAAAGCAGGCGGATGAGTGACTCACACATGCACTTACCAAACCTGTGGGGATACTTGAAGGGAACGGAGGGGGAACTGGCACATTTCTGCAGCAGGGAAACTGAGCCAGGATCTTCAGCTCACATGGGAACCCACAATATCTCACTTCCCTGTCCACTTTTCGTCACTTTTGTGATATGGAAAATAATCCTAGATATCATCTAGATAGAAGCAATTGCACTTAGCCAGAGTGATGACCTCTGTGTGTGTGTGTGTGTGTGTGTGTGTGTGCGCGCGCGCGCGTATTATACAGATAGTTGCAAATATATGGCAATCAAGGTTCTCCCAAGTACTCCAATCCTGTGATGATGGGAGAGATAGAAACAAAAATGAAACAAAGAGGAATATTATCTTTGTTAAATGACTGTTTGTTTTCAGTCCTCTGCTGTCAGTGCAAGTGGAAAGACAAGATGATTATTTGTGGATGTGGGAAAAGACGAGAGCCTTCTATTATGTTTAAGCTGCTTTAGAATGTGGATCCCTTAAAGCTGCTGCAATGGTGCTCTCTGCTACCTTTGCTTAATTCAAATGCTGCAGAGAGTCAATTTCGTCTTAAACAATCACTCTGGCACCTTATCACCTTTGTAATCTTTTGTACCTGCAACATTTGCGGAAGGAGAGCAACGTGGCTTTCAAAGATAAAAGAAATATATTAAAGATTTCCCCTTTCTTGCATTCTTTCTTTCTTACTTACACACACACAATATTATGTTATCTGTGAATGGAGGAAAGGGTGTTTGTTATCCTCCCACCCCCTCTTTGAAAGTTGATAGCAATCAAATAAAGCACTTCAGAGCACACTGTGGCTGATGCCAGGAGGCACATTTTCAGCGCAATGCCCCACATTCCATGGGCTCTGTTTGCAGCCACAATAACATTCCCAAGAAGGCAATGCTGCAAAATGTATAGCAGTACAATAGCTATAAAAAAAAATCTCTGTATCATTTACTACAACAGGCTAAAAGGGGAAACATTGAGAATGAAAAATGGGGTGATGGTGGTATAGGGATGCAATTCTTTTCAGCCGCCCCATTTTTGTAGGGATTGCCACATTTTTAGAGCCTTTTCCTAGGCAAATCCTCCTTCCAATTTTTCTTTCTTTTGCATGCTGATGACAGCCTAGGATAGGCCTCATAAATGGACTGCTTATGAGATCAGTATTATGTAGCCTGCATCACTTATGCACCCTCTTAGTTCGGGTGACAACAAAATATCATAACTCTAAGTGACGTGGCCTGAAGAATGCAAAGAAACGGGCATGAAATGCATTGGTTATAATGCGTTTGCCAGTTTCCTCCCTTTGAATTTTGCTCACCAAAGCCATTGGCACAGATGTGAATGAAATTGTTTTACTGATTGTGTCTGGATTGTGTTGGCCCACCACCAATGCTTTTCTCCAGGGGCCACTCGAGGGTACGCAGTCCCGGCACCTCTTTTATTGTCGTGAAAAAGTGTGGCACTTACATTAGCAAATTCATGGTGATATTTTCTCCTAGAAAATAGCATTGCCCACCACATCCTAACGTGCCCTGCTGGAGTGCCAAACTGTGCCCTTAGCTCCACCACCACCACTCTGCCCATGCACTGGAGTACTCCTATTTTTATCTACATTGTTGGAGGGTGGGTGCGCAATGATATAAATAAAGAATGGTACGCCTAGCTCTCCCCCTCCAATGGTTTTCCTTTTTCCATCCCCACAGACATTCCTCCAGGATGCTAAAACATTCAAATGACTGTTTACAGCTGTGAGACCCTTGAGTAACAGTCTCAGCTGACATGATCTGGTGGCAATTTCAGCAACACTCTTATTCATGAACTCGGGGCACTGTTTTCTCTCTCAGTCTCCATAAGTTGAGGGGAGTTTATTTTTAGAGTTGTCACCATGTTGCAACCCAAAGAACTTCATGTGCCTTTAAATATACCCCCAGAACCAGATCCTATGCACACATCATGGCTTCTACTACCCGTTTCTCCACTAACCATTTTGTCTACCCCTTTCTCCTGCCTGCTCTGAAGTTCTGCTCAGTACAGCAAGCAAGACAGAGTAGTTGGGAGGTGGAAATAGAAGGAGATGCAATGGATGCCTAGTATTCTCAAAGAGGGTCACAGGTGTCTCTGATGGGCACAGCTCCAGGTTCATCAGCAAAGAAGAAGAAGAACTGTATAATCAAAGGGAAAAGAGGACAAAGGAAGATGCAAATTTGCATAAGATTTGCATTTACAAATATATATGTCTAGCAGCAAATACGGAAATCCTGCCTGCCTGCGCAGTCTGCTGTCAAGGTGCTCACTGTTGATAGGTAATGTCAAGGTCCCTCTTTGCTCTACCTTCTTACAGCTCCCTGTCCTAAAACTGAGCTTGGTCCAAGAAGTCCTACAAACAGAGAACTGATCACGCTTTTTTCCAGCTGGAACTAACCTGAACTCAGTTCATGCACCTCTCAGGTAAGTGCCATTGCCATTGTAAGAGAACAAGGGAGGCATTCATAGTGAATTCCGGCACCCCTTTTTCTAGAAAAATAGCACTGGAGAGGATCCTAGGCAAAGTGTCCTCTGTCAGTGGCCCTGGTAGAAGGAAGGAAGTGTACGTGTTCTTAGTGCTTTTTTTTTCTAGAAAAAGATGTGCCAGTACTCATCATGAAATTGCTACAATAAGTGCCACATTTTTTAACAATGAAAAAGAGGTGACAGTACTGCGTACCCTTGAGTACCCCCTGGAGAAGAAGAAGAAGAGGAAGAAGAAGAAGAAGAAGAAGAAGAAGAAGAAGAAGAAGAAGAAGAAGAAGAAGAAGAAGAAGCACTACCTTTTCTCATCCTGACTTTCCCCCCACATTCAATTTGTAGGGCAAATAAATAAACATGCTTTCTGCCTCACAGCTGCTATTTGCAGCTCAACCATGGACTGTGGGAAAATATGTTGAAGGGAAGGATTGAAAAGATTCATCCAAGTAATGCTAGAATGTTGAAATTCTGTTGCTGCTATTTCCAGCAATAACCCATTTGAGTAGTTTATTGGGTGAAGGTCACAAAGGTTCCTGGCCTGGCCTTCAAAGGAGGCCTTCTGCCATTCATTTTGCCCTCTTGGCCTGTGCTTTCCAGTGCAAGGGCTACTTGCCTCCTTCCCATTTGCCCAGCTGCTTCCCAATAAGCAGAGTGCAGAGCAAAGTTGTTTTAAATTTAGGTTGTCACAAAATATCCTTTTTTCTAATTTGAGCCTGAAAGGTTCAGTGGCAAAGCAATTGAAGGCAGTCTGCAGTTTCTGAAAGTCTGGTAAATGGTTCTTAAAATAGCTGGACTAAAACGCATTTTGGTGCTTGCTCCGAACAATACCAATAGCTCCCATCAATCGCAGATGAATACCATATTGAGTTGTGGTTTTCCCTTACCCGTAACACTGACTCAGGATCTCAAACAACAGCAGCAAAAAAGCACTACACTGCATAGACGGAAGTTTATTTAAGATGGCCTGTTCTGGGGCAGCTCATTTTAGCTTGGGAAGTGTAAGGAGGGAGAGAGAGAGAGAGATATTAGGGTTTTTTTTTAATTTCTGGTGAGTTACTTGCAGGGCATACTTTACTGAAGACGTGAAAATGCAGTGGAGGCTATTTCTCCTCCTTCCCTTAAGCTAGTGGGCCAAAGTGTTAAGAGCACAGGAAGGAAAGTACAGAACAGAGATGACTGTGGAGATTTGGCCACACTTCCGGGAAGGCCATGTTCTAGTCTCTGCCCCCTCTTCTTCACTGCTGGCACACATCAGTAGGAACTGGAAGTGGTTTCTTGCCCCTCTTCCATTCCCACCACAAATGCACTCACCCAGGGTCCTTTTGGAGCTGGACGGTTGGGAGCAATATCATGCCAGCACTAGAGGGGAAGGGATTTCAAAGTCAGGGCTATAGTATGGAAAATAGCATTTTCCTTTTCGGATGCACAATGTACCATTGTTGAAGAGAGTACTTGCAGCTGGGCCTCTGCAGAAGAACATGGCAATATAAACTGGGCCTTACTGAGGCCATTGAGTATGAAGCAACTTGGATAGTTACAGCCCCAAGGATCAGGTGGGGTTCAAAGCAGGGCCCGTCTTTGCCCCCTTCTCTCCAAGGAGGAAGATAAGGAAAAACTTCAGGTTGCTAAGCCATTGCAATAAAAACAAGCTTTCTTTCCTCCTCCCCTCCCTCATTTTCTCCCTCTTCATCTGTGCAAATTAAGAGGAAGCGAGAAAGTTTAATTGTGATCCCCCCTCTGTCTTTCTGCTGGAGCCACGGTAGGGGCAAATTGTGAGTGTTTTAATTCTGCCTCTTGCAAGCCTATCAGAAACCTAGTGGTTCATTATGCCCTCTCCAGAGATGCTATAGAAACACAACAGTGTAACTAACACTTTTCGTCATTTGGAACCACAGGTGGCTTGAATGTGTGTGATTTGATTGTCTTTACTAGGTAATTACAGGTTGGTGCCTATTCCTGTCGTCTCAGTGGGATGCTCACACAGTACATGGGGGCCTGAGTCATTTGCAGGGTGGATGTACAACAGAATAATATGGAATATTACTTTTCCCTATAGAAAATCCCACATTGATATATATTTACACTGGTGATCACAACCTCTCTATACATGAGGTTCCATGAAGTATGGTGAAGTACTGCAACAGCCCTGGCATTGGGCCATATGTCCCCAAGAAGAGATGAGAGACAAATTCAATTCCATGAGCCTGTGGAATTTGCACTTCCTGAAACAATACAAAAACCAAAACACCGCCATGCATCAACAATTGCACTTGTCTGAATTTTGCAGGGCAGTTCTCCAGCCAAGTATTATGTCCAAAAAAAACACACATTGGAGTAAAGTCTGCATGAAAATGCACACATTAGTGAAAAGAACATTATTTAAAAAAAACATTATATTAGGAGAAATTGCTTTCCAAATATGTGGACATAAAAAGGCACCAGGCAATAACATTTCCATTCACATGGACTTTGGATCTTAATTTTCTGCTTCTCATTGAGTGGGGTAGAGTTGGAGCCCCCACCCCTCCAAACTCTTTTCATGAATTTATTCGTGAATCCTCATCTGCACACATGCAATGGCTGCCTCAGATGTCCACACCATTCTTAGGTACGAAGTAAATGCAGCTTAAGTTATCCAATCGGATTGAACCTGGCTTGAACGGGGCTGGGAGGGCATAGAAAACAACATTATTTGTCAAGAAATGACAGGATTGATATGGATTGTGGGTAATGCCCTGTGAAGGCAACTTCGAAAACAGTGGGAGTGCAGTGGATGCAGAGTAAATGGTAACATGACATACCCAAAGCAGAGAGCAGAATGGTGAAAGAACTAGAACTACACTGGAGTTGCACATATGGACACAAACCCCAGCCGATGCTGTGATAGCAGCCCAGGACCTCCATATACACTGCCCAGGTTTGCGCCCCAGAGAGATCACTTCGGTGCTGCTAACACAGCAAAAACAATGTAGGAGGCAGCAGTTAGGAGTCACCAGTCTCTGCAGGCACAGTGATTCTACTCTACAGTGGTTTGACTTCAACCCCGGAGGAGCACTCCATTGTTTTTTGAGACAGACAGATGCCAGCCAACCAACCAAGGCTACTAGAGGGTACTGGCCACAATGGCTATGTTCTACCTCCACTGTCAAAAGCAGTATGATGATGATGATGATGATGATGGTAATAATAATAATAATTTATTGTTTATACCCCGCCCATCTAGCTAGGTTTCCCCAGCCACTCTAGGCGGCTCCCAACAGAGTATTAAAAACACAATAAAACATCAAACATTAAAAGTTCCCTAAACAGGGCTGTCTTCAGATGTCTAAAAGTCAGATAGTTGTTTATTTCCTTGACATCTGATGAGAGGGCGTTCCACAGGGAGGGTGGCACTAGTGAGAAGGCCCCCTGCCTGGTTCCCTGTAACCTCACTTCTAGCAGTGAAGGAACCACCAGAAGGCCCTCAGCACTGGACCTCAGTGTCCGGGCTGAACAATGGGGGTGGAGAAGCTCCTTCAGGTACACTGGGCCGAGGCTGTTTAGGACTTTGAAGGTCAGCACCAACACTTTGAATTGCGCTCGGAAACGTATGCCTTTGAATACCACTTGTTGGAAATTGCAGGTGGGCAAAGTGCTCTTGCTTTCATGTCCTGCTTACAGGTTCTGGCAGGCATCTGGTTGGCCACTGCTCCAAGTAGTTTACTGGACTAGGTGGGCCATTGGCCTGATCCAGGAGGGTTCTTCTTGCATTCTTATGTGAAAACATTGTGAACATATGGATAGTGCTTACTGTAAGAAGGACCAGGACAAAGTGATAGGAAGCGTAGAAAACATTACATCTCCTTCCTCTACCCGCACTGACTTGGGAGTATGTCTCTTTCAACCATATGAATTCTATGGTTCTGTTATCCAGTTTGGCGTGCATCTGATTGCCCTTTATGTGTATTTGTGTTATGAAGCTGTCTGGGTTGAGACATGACAGATGGAGTAAACCAAGACTTCAGGCCCCATTCTCATATAGTGGCAGTGGTGTGGAAGACATCTTCCCATGATGCAACTTCACACTGTTCCTGGAGCATGTGGATAAAGCAAACTTCTAGGCATGGTCCATTGCATCGGTCTATCACCAGTCAGTCAACACCAGGCTAGAAGGGAGCATGGATACCATGTCAATAGCCCTGCCCAGGTTGACAAAGGATGGTGAGTTCTCTCTCCCAGCTTCTTAGAATCATAGAATCATAGAATCATAGAGTTGGAAGAGACCACAAGGGCCATCGAGTCCAACCCCCTGCCAAGCAGGAAACACCATCAGAGCACTCCTGACATATGGTTGTCAAGCCTCTGCTTAAAGACCTCCAAAGAAGGAGACTCCACCACACTCCTTGGCAGCAAATTCCACTGTCGAACAGCTCTTACTGTCAGGAAGTTCTTCCTAATGTTTAGGTGGAATCTTCTTTCTTGTAGTTTGGATCCATTGCTCCGTGTCCGCTTCTCTGGAGCAGCAGAAAACAACCTTTCTCCCTCCTCTATGTGACATCCTTTTATATATTTGAACATGGCTATCATATCACCCCTTACCCTCCTCTTCTCCAGGCTAAACATGCCCAGCTCCCTTAGCCGTTCCTCATAAGGCATCGTTTCCAGGCCTTTGACCATTTTGGTTGCCCTCCTCTGGACACGTTCCAGTTTGTCAGTGTCCTTCTTGAACTGTGGTGCCCAGAACTGGACACAGTACTCCAGGTGAGGTCTGACCAGAGCAGAATACAGTGGCACTATTACTTCCCTTGATCTAGATGCTATACTCCTATTGATGCAGCCCAGAATTGCATTGGCTTTTTTAGCTGCCGCGTCACACTGTTGGCTCATGTCAAGTTTGTGGTCAACCAAGACTCCTAGATCCTTTTCACATGTACTGCTCTCAAGCCAGGTGTCACCCATCTTGTATTTGTGCCTCTCATTTTTTTTGCCCAAGTGCAATACTTTACATTTCTCCCTGTTAAAATTCATCTTGTTTGTTTTGGCCCAGTTCTCTAATCTGTCAAGGTCGTTTTGAAGTGTGATCCTGTCCTCTGGGGTGTTAGCCACCCCTCCCAGTTTGGTGTCATCTGCAAATTTGATCAGGATGCCCTTGAGTCCATCATCCAAGTCGTTGATAAAGATGTTGAATAAGACCGGGCCCAAGACAGAACCCTGTGGCACCCCACTAGTCACTCTTCTCCAGGATGAAGAGGAACCATTGATGAGCACCCTTTGGGTTCGGTCAGTCAGCCAGTTACAAATCCACTGAGTGGTAGCATAGTCAAGACCGCATTTTACCAGCTTCTTTACAAGAATATCATGGGGCACCTTGTCAAATGCCTTGCTGAAATCAAGGTAGGCTACATCCACTGCGTTCCCTTCATCTACCAGGCTTGTAATTCTGTCAAAAAACGAGATCAGGTTCGTCTGACATGACTTATTTTTCAGAAATCCATGCTGACTATTGGTGATCACAGCATTCCTTTCTAGGTGCTCACAGACTGTTTGCTTAATGATCTGCTCCAGAATCTTCCCTGGTATTGATGTCAGACTGACTGGGCGGTAATTATTTGGGTCCTCTCTTTTCCCCTTTTTGAAAATAGGGACAACATTTGCCCTCCTCCAGTCTGCCGGGACTTCGCCTGTTCTCCAGGAATTCTCAAAGATGACTGCCAGTGGTTCTGAAATCACATCTGCCAGTTCTTTTAATACTCTTGGATGCAGTTCATCTGGCCCTGGAGACTTGAATACATCTAAACTAGCCAAGTATTCTTGTACTATCTCCTTAGTTATTCTGGGCTGTGTTTCCTCTGCTGAATCATTTGCTCCAAATTCTTCAGCTTCTTGGAAGCTGCAGGTGGCTCCTTCATGTGCACATACAGAGATGTGGTGAGGGATCGCACACAGGAAAGCGCCTCCCATGAACTGTCCATGAAGGTGAACTATCATCCTCAGATTATTTTTTGAAGTAGGAAACATAGCTACAGGTTTTCTGTAAAATAAGGACTGGAGGCACCAAATACTGATAATCAAGGGGAGTATATCAACTTTTGGAATACTGGGTGCATGTTTCAAAAGAATACAAAACCCATTATTTCCTTTTCTGCACAAAATTTTAAATATTCAGGATAATTCCCTGCCTGCCCTGGTAGAGATTTTTTGTAGGGAGGGAGGGAGGGAGGGAGGGAGGGAGGGAGGGAGGGAGGAAGGAAGGAAGGAAGGAAGGAAGGAAGGAAGGAAAAGCAATACATAATACTGTAGGGTGTTGGTTTTTTTAGGACAGAATCAAGACAGCTGACAACCCCAGCTGACAACCCCAGACCCTTGCCTAGGCATTTTTTATCTCTGCAAAACAGTTGCTGCTTTATTTTATTGAGCATATGGATTTCTCCTATAATTACAAAGCATAGGCAGATAACCCCAAGCCTGGGAGCAACTAGGGAGCCCATTGTCTCTCTATTATCAAGGGACACTGATCATTTGCCATCTAATTTCATTAACTTCCTTGTGTACCAAATTTGTTTTTCTGACATAAAAATGACTGAAGGTGCTCCGTGGCAGCGAATTACAGCACTAAGGTGACTGGATTGATGCCTCTTCTGATCTAGTGCACATTTCAAGCCCATTTAAAAATGTAAATATTTATATTCTTTGATTTCAGCCTCTGAGTCTGCCAGACCTTTGCAGCTGATAAGCTGGTCTCCATTCAGATCCTGCCACTTTTCATCAGAGTGTATTATATTTATCAGGTGGAAATCAATGTGTATCAGGAATGGATAGAGCTGGAGCATCCCAGGAGCTGATACGGTATGTTAACTATGTGTCCCTGGAACTTATTCATGTTAAAACTCGGAAAACAAATTAGCTGGCAGAAGCTTTTCTGACACAAATCATATATTTCTTGGGAATTTCTCTCTTCCCACCCCCCACCCTACTCCCTCTGTGAATTAGCATACTGTATCAAAAAGAAATTAAAAACCCAACCTTTCTGAAACTCCACTAACCCCTTTACCCTGATATATATAGTTCACACACTTTTTTGTACGTGGCTTTTTAATCTACATATTATTAGAATGAAACGAATTAGCAAACATGTAAATGTCACTTGATTAGAAAGATTCATTAAGGACAAGCACAATGAGTGAGTGAAGATGAGTAAAATCAAATAGAACAATTCTATACAATTGATCCTAAGATACAACCATAGCAAATATTCTAATGGCAATGCTTATGTCTCCATATCCAAAATATTTCATGAAACCCCTGAAACACATACATTAAGTCAGGGGTTTTGGAAATGAATGCAAGTGATGAAAATAAAGCAGGAAAAAGAAAAGATCTTAGAGATAAGCAATTATAAATTTTAAGAAAACCAGGAGACCAACCCCGCTCTTTTCTTCTTTACGATCACAGTTACAAAATTGCACTATTATAAATAGGGCTGTACATTTGAACCAACTAATAAATAACCACACAATTTACAGGTTACACATGGTTTGATTGCACTACAATCAAACCATGAAATATAACAGGAACCTGCCAATAAGATAGTGTTGTGTGATAGGAGTCTGGCAAGTCTGGGTTGGGCTGTTTTTCATTTCTTTTGTTGTATTGTTCTCCCTTTAGACTGAAGCCTAAGGGATGGCTTGAGGGGTGTTCTTCCCCCTTAGGCAGTTTCAGATCAGACCAGAATTTACAGAAACAGAGATGTGAGACTTGGGTACCTTGGCTGCAGCCATCTGCTGCAGTGATAAATGTCCCCACCCCCATGGAGCCGTGCACACACAATGTACTTTTCTTTTGTTTTGCATCATAAAGAAATAATATTCCACGGGCCTGTGAGGCCTTGGCGTGGCTTTCTAAGGGTACTGAGTGTCCCCCACAGCCTCTCCTTCAATTCCTGGAAGCTACAGATGATCAAGACCACATTCACACCACACATTGAAATCACTGGGATACCACTTTGAACAGTCACAGCCTTCTTTCAAATAATCCTCCTGCAATTCTTGACCATTGGGCTAATGAGACTTGCAGTCTGTAATATATGGAGAACCCCACATTTGCTACTCCTGAAATAACAGTCCAATAGCTGGCCAATCTGTAAGTGAGCAATGAGACTGAGGAGCCAATGAAGAATCAGCAGATTTATGGGACCACATGGAAGCCTGTTGACCTCTTTTGTCACCTATTTCCTGTTGAGATGCAGTACTACTCTCTGGCCACTTGAAATGATGATGCTACAGTACAAAAAAAGGCAGGCCAGCACCTCCCTCCTCTGGCAAGTTGCAGCTGTGGTATGGAGTGCAAGGCACCTGGACCTTGCTGCTAAAGTGCCTCCTTTAAGGCCCTTGGTGCTTTACAAGATTTAAAAAAAGAAAGAAAGAAAGCAGATGGGCAGTCACCAAGCTAATGCTTCAGGTTTTCTAGGTGCCTCCTGACCCAACTCCATTTCCATGGCTTTGACCTGTAGACTTTGCAGGGGAAGAAAATGACAGGCCCCCAGCTGGTGAGCTTTTGTATCCATTCTGCATGTTTGCCAAATCTACGCATTACAATCTTCCTTTCCAAAGCAGTCGGGCTGACCTAATCTATGGCAGCAATTCTACACAATGCCACGAAAGCTATAAAACCAAATCCCCATACAAGGATTTAACATCATAAGACTCTCTGACAGCAAATATGTAGACCTGCTGAAGGGAGATATGTTAAATACTTCATAAAGAGCATTAAAGAGAGTTGAGCAGGCCAGATGGCTCAAGGGCTCGTGTGTGTGTGTGTGTGTGTGTGATGTTGTTGTTGAGATGGAAACTTTCACCTTTGTGATACTAGACCCCATGACTCCCTTGCCAAAAAGAACTGAAATTATACGCCATCCAGGGCTGTACAATGTCCTGTTTACCTCAGAAATACAATACCTATTATTTTTCTTGTGCATGTGCACTATCAACACACATCTTGAGAATATACCATGTGTAATGGGGTCCTCTTTTTGACCCATAAACCATGACCATGCATTACAATACTTTCTTATTTGATGGGCTTACATATTAGATTGTCATGGAGCAGGAACTCATGGGCAGAAGTGTTGCTTTTCTACTTCCTGTGAAATGCTGTGGTTTACAACAACAAAAAACTGGGTCTGTACAAAGATGGTGGTGTTTGGCAACTTAATCAGCAGTGAAATCACATCAACCATGCAGGCACAGGAAATATAAATGAACTCATCTTCAGTTTCCATCAGAATTACAAAAATATTAAAGCAACAGTGGTATCCAAACATATCTTCAAGCCCTTTTTTCTGCAACTGGCCCAGCCAGATCCTAAAGCATAACCTTCCAGGGGTGTTCAAGTGCTTTCTGAGCATCTAGCACTTGGAAGAGTTTGAAATACTCCTGTTTGGAGAGAATTACCGAACAAATAATTGAAATTCATTACCCAGATGAAAGCCCCCAGATCTATTTCACTAGCTTTACTATCTGTGCCTGTCTCTTATGGGTAGTACATATTTCTTCAGATTCATTATGATTATATTGTCAACACTCGCCACACCTTCAGTGCTAAAAATGTTGGACTCCTTGGCTTTCTTTCCCACCTTCAACCCACCCCTCCCATTTCACCTTTTTACATATGGTCTCATTATAGCTTTCTGCTGGACATTTCATGCGGAATGCACAGCGATGTCGTTGAAAGAGGCCTCTATTATTTGCTCTTCTTCCTTTCTTTTTTTTCCTCCAGTGATTCTAAAAAAGGGGGCATTGCACTTTAAATAAATAAAATAACTGCAGCCCCCTCTGCCTGGTCAGAAGAGACAGTTTTATAATTGCATTTTTAGTCGTCTTTCTATTCTTTTGTATTATATGCATGTAGGGGGATAAACTGAACATGGCTGTTGGAACGCAGCCAGGCGGAATTGTCAGGGAAAGAGTGAAAGTGTAAAAAGCTAGATGGAAAGTGAATTGGAAGGGGGAGCTAGGGAGGGAGAGAGATCAAAAATAAGAAGTGCGAGCTCTCCAAATAACAGCTTCGGGGAGATGATCACACAAGAGAGACTATCTTGGACAAACCAGCCTTTGTATACCTCACTGAGAGAAGCCGGCCATAAGTTCCCCGCCAATCAGTCTTTTTAAGAGCAGAGGGAAATGAGAAATTTGAAAGTGGTGGAAGGAGCTTGTCTCTATTTTATCCGTCTTGTTTGTGTAGGGAGATGGATTTTTAAAAAGGAGGAGGAGGAACATGCGAGCCTAGAAGGAACCAAATCTCAAGCATGTCTTTCACACACTTTATCCTCAGGGCAATGTGCAGGTTTTTATTCATAATGACATGCAGCGTAATTGTTCTTAGTACAGTATTATAAGATGATGTGTTGAACTATAGTGGAATGGCATATGAATGAAATTAAAGTACCCAACCAACACCTGTTTCAAAACCACTTATCAGTTGAAGCACCAGGGATTATTTGTCTCTGTCTCTCTTTTGCCTGTTATAAGTCACACATTGTATGATAATTATCTAAGCACAAGGTGATTTTTGCAATTCATCCCTGCTAGCTAGAGATGATGGGAGTTGTAGTCCAAAAACAGCTGGAGATCCAAGTTTGAGAAACACTACTTTACTTGCTTGAGGGGTTCAGTACCTTGGACAGGGCCAGTCCTATCACAGCATGTAATGGGCCAGTTCACACATAGGTAAAGGTAAAGGGTAAAGGGACCCCTGACCATTAGATCCAGCCGTGACCGACTTTGGGGTTGTGGCGCTCATCTCACTTTATTGGCCGAGGGAGCCGGCGTACAGCTTCTGGGTCATGTGGTCAGCATGACTAAGCCACTTCTGGCAAACCAGAGCAGCGCACGGAAACACCGCTTACCTTCCCGCCAGAGCGGTACCTATTTATTTACTTGCACTTGGACGTGCTTTCGAACTGCTAGGTTGGCAGGAGCAGGGACCGAGCAACGGGAGCTCAGCCCGTTGCGGGGATTCGAACCGCCCACCTTCTGATCGGCAAGTCCTAGGCTCTGTGGTTTAACCCACAGCGCCACCTGTGTCCCACATATCTTGAGCTAAAAGTAACCAAACTAGACTCCTTGGTTAGGGGTCATATGTTTTGCTTCAAGCACAAATCCACAACTGGTAAACCAAGAACAAACCTTGTTACCAGGGTTCAGACATAATGCTAGTTTGGGAATCCCAGAAGGAGTGGGAAGGACTAGAGAGCAGTGAAGCAGATGTGAATTGGTCATGCATGGTAAGCAAGGGTTTATGTCTTTCAACAATGCTCAGACTTGGCCATTGAGTAATCTGCTTCAGGAAGCAGATTCTGGGCATCATTAAAGGGGTGTAGTCTTTTGCTGTTTTGTTTTACTAAAGGAAGGGATATCATTTGGATTTCCTGCCTCGGGTGTCAAAACACCTCACTGATACATCATACTCCAAGAGTATTCATCTTGCTGCTTCCTCACATCACTGCAAGATCACTCAACTGATACATTTCATTACCTGAAAGATGTACCCATACGCAGATTAGTCATAGATTATAAGAAATTGGGGTAATGGGGGTCACTGTAGAAGCTGCACACAGTTCTCCTCTATATAGCTCACATATTAATTCCCACATCAGGCTCATCATCACTTTCCGGTGGAATTGTGTGGCTCAAGCTTGTCACTGCTTCTTAAAAATAGTGCTTTCTTCCAATGGGTCAATAGCTTTGTCAGGTTATACTTTAAAAGATGGAGAAATGCCTAATAGCTCCCTCACCTTTGGGAGAAAATGGACCACACTACCTCATTTAGATTCCTCACCTTTTACTTCCATGCATCACCAATCCAAATGCATTTGGGGAGGACATGCAGTCATGGGGAGCAGCACTCTGCCATATCCTCCTCTCCCACGAGGCTGTTAAAAAGAGATGCTGATGGGCTTATTAAAATGATACCAACACAAGAGTCTCTCCAAAGAGACACAAGTATCTCTTCCCACATACAGGCGGCGAGAGAAATTGCTCCTTTAAGTGCCCGTCACTTAATTAGGAACTGAACAAATTTGCCAGTTCTGTCAGACTTTCTGAACATGCACACATACACCCCCCTTCCCCCTCAAAACCTGTTCAACCATGTAGTGGTAGCACTGCAACAAACAGTATGGCAAGGTCTTGACCAAACCACTTGAACTGAAAGCACCTTAGGATTCCTCAGGAAGTTAATTATCAGCTTTGTTCCTCATTCCTTGCACACCACCCTCCCTCTAAATGGAAACTCTCATCATTAGAGGATGAAGTGGCTACTCAACATACCTTTGCCTAAATGGGAAGACTTGCACTTCCTGACTTCTTCTCCCACAAAGGAGTCCCTGGTGAGATCTTCTCTGTGCCCTGAGATGGCAGCACCAGCATTGTGCCTCTTGACTAGGCTTGCTCCTCTCCAAATTGTCTGAGAGGTAGCCCTGCACCTGCCAATGCTAATTTTCAAATTCTCTCAACATAATGTGTTCGTTCTTTCTCTCCCCATTCTCTGTTCTAAGCTCTGTTACCTGACTCATTGGATGAATTCGAC
Organism: Podarcis filfolensis; assembly: GCF_964270895.1. NCBI lineage: Eukaryota > Metazoa > Chordata > Lepidosauria > Squamata > Lacertidae > Podarcis > Podarcis filfolensis. The sequence continues at coordinate 38,700,157 of NC_139605.1, read as the reverse complement.
ACAGCCTCTACATTTTGTGCTGCCTTTGTTTCCCTATCTATACATTGAAAAGGGGCAAGAGTAATCCTTTTGTAGGGCTTTTGGGTCCTCCTCACCCACCTAGGCTAGCCTAAGGCTTGAAATGAAGGACAAAATGGCACTCTCTCCAAATTCCACACACAGAAGCCAGGACTTGGGCACTCTGCATCTGAACAGCCTCCTCTGCATCTGAGTGCATCAGGCTAGCTTAGGAGGCACAGACCATCTCACCACTACTCCATACCACCAAACATCTACTGCCTGACAGAGGCAGCCACCTCATTCCGCCTCATGGTAGGGCCATCTCTGTCTCTCGCAGATGGTTGCTTCACCTCTCAGTCTTCCAGGGCACCAAGTGGGACTGCATATGACTCATAGTAGATTTGTCCAGCAGTGGGAAACAGACAGCAACTGCAGCTACGCTCTGTGCCTTGGAGGGTCTGCAGGCATCTCCAAGTGAAGATTCAGCAAAGCTGAATTTTTTGCACAGCCTAAGCTGGGGTTTGCAAAATATTGTGTAGGGGTGCCTTAGACATCATGATAGATCACTGTCTGAATGTACGAACACATTTTGACATGTTTATTTTGATTTCTACTTAATAAAGAGAAGCCCGTTTTGCAATGCTTACCCTCCTGTCTGGGAACACCAGCAAGCTTCCTTGTTCCTCTCTGCTGCTCTGCGTTTAAGAAGAAGTCAGGTGCTGCTGGAGGGAGGGTGAGCAGCACTAGGAGAGGGTTAAACGAGGGCTCTCCATGGGTGACTGTAGCAGCTGTGAGAACCACTAGCTGCTACAGTCAGCCTGCAGACTTTGCATCATGGGGAGCCTCATTCACAAAGTCCTATGTAAGCTGGCACATGTAGAACCAGTGATCTATAGCATCTGTCATGCATAATATTTGTCTAACCATATGGCCTGGCCAGATGCTGTAGACAGACCATTTTGCTTAGAGCTGCAGATACCAAGCAGGGAGTTTCTATGAGGTCGCCATTGGGATGAGTGATCATTTGTATCCAATATTGTGGTGGCTAGGGCTATTGAATAGGTCTTACTCAAGCATATTCTGTTGTGAGCAATCATGTTATAAGAAATCTGGTGTGTACAGGCACATGTGAACCAGCTCTTAGGAAGAAGATTACCTGACTGGAAAGAAGTACTCACGTAGCCAAAAACTGTTGTAACCTGAAACAATCAGTAAGTGGAGGCTACTCTTCTACAGTGGTTTCTCCCAGTATCTCAATGCAAGGGCTGCATTAACACAGGTTCATACCAGGTTGGCCAAAGTGCAAGACATGTATCATGTATCCAAAGCGTTTCCAGTGCATAGCCAGTTATGTCATTGAGGCAATGATAGTAATCAGTGGAACAAAGGTCAAGATCCAGAATGCAGCAGTGCAGAATGCAGCAGTGATAATGTTTGCAGGAGACAGGTGCTGTTGGCTCCATGACAACTACACTAGCAGCCAAATTAATTTCTGGACCCAATTTAAGCTGCTGGCTGTAACCTTTTGGGACATATTGGGGCCAGGCTATCTGAAGGACCACCTACAGCTACACTCATGTAAGCTTTTAGATCAACATCAAATGTCAGCATCTTTCATTCCCCTGTGAGAGCTATTGGGGTAATGAGTTCCAGGGGGACACCTTTTCTGCAAAAATTTGCTCCCCGGGGATCTATCCAGCCCCCTCTTTCTTGGCTTTTAGAGGAGCCCTACACGTTTTTATTATTATTCTTCCAGTCTGCTTTGCGGTGGTTTTATTGCACTGGTTTTATCCACTGCTATTATGTTGATGTTACCTAATGCTGTTTGTTATGTTAATAGCTTATTATATCCTGCAGCCAGGCAGGTGCCAAACGTATTGCTATGCTTTCCTTTGGACCACATCAGCAAGGCTGAGAGGGAAGTCTTGTCATCTGGGCAGCCCATCACCTCCTGGTGCCCTGGGGAGGTCACCTCAGTGCTGCTAATGCAGCAGTTTGCCTCACCCTCGGAGGGGCACTCCATTGTCTCCTGAGATAGATGGATGCCAACAACGACAAACACCATTTTACTTATTCCTTTAAAAGCCACCTTGGGCAGACAAACACCCAAAAAGGTGGGAAGCAGGGGGGAATTAAATACGATAAATAAAAATAAAAGTGTGTTGTATGTAATCATCGTTTAGTTGTCCTTTACTCGTTAGTGTTTTATGTTCCTGTTTATTGGTAGTTCCGTTTTTGACCTTAGACCTTCAGCCTGCAGTGTGCTGCATTTAAGATCCTTTCCTTTCTCCCCACTGCATAGCCTTGTCTCTGAATGATCCCTCTTCTAAACTCTAATGAGCTCCAGGCATTAAGAAAAGATGGCTCTGCAATCACTTCAGTTATAATAGGCTGCTCCGTACAACAAAGAAGGTTAAATGAGGATTCAATATCAAGATTATATAAACACTATTGCCCTCCAAGTACATCCTTTCCCAGCAGTGCTGAGCTTTAAGATCCCCTTCTGACTTTCTGTTACAGAGGTTTTATTGATGCTTCCTAGCCCTATTAGCTGCCGTAGTCTTCATGTGGAATGACGCAATGTAGCCTGAAGTCATTAGGCTTTGCCTTCATGCACCACAAAAGATCATTAGCAATGAGGAATCAGCTAAACAATTGCTTGGCTAATTTCCCCCTAAATGCAACATGCAGTCTTTCTGTTGAGATTGGGTTTGAAAATGGTCCTGTCGCACACTGCTTAAGTGGAGCCCTCATGCGCATCTCTGGTAACGCGAGCTGTGGCTTATCAGAAAGGGCTGGGGTTACCATGCTGCATCCTGGAGAGCCCCTGCATTCCTTTAAGCCTACTGCAGAACCAAGAGACAAGGTAGACTGGTCCTTTGCCCTATTTCCACACACAGGGAGGGACCTTTCTCCATGTCTGCATAAGGCAGGGGTCAGCAAACTTTTTCAGCAGGGGACCGGTCCACTGTGGGGGGGGGGTCGGACTATATTTTGAGGGGGTGGGGATGAACGAATTCCTATGCCCCACAAAAAACCCAGAAATGCATTTTGAATAAAAGCACACATTCTACTCATGTAAAAGACCAGGCAGGCCCCACAAATAACCCAGAGATGCATTTTAAATAAAAGGACACATTCTACTCATGTAAAAACATGCTGATTCCCAGACCATCCGTGGGCCAGATTTAGAAGGCGATTGGGCCAGATCTGGCCCCCAGGCCTTTGTTTGCCTACCCATAGCATAAGGAGTGGCAGACAAGCATGTGGATGGTGATGGTGTGTGTGTGTGTGTGTGTGTGTGTGTGTCTAAGTGTAATGCAGTGGTGGATTTAAAACTGCAAAGAAATTTCTAGGGTATATATCACACTTGTAGTCTATTTTCATAGAATCATAGAATTGCAGAGTTGGAAGGGACCCAGAGAGTCCACCCCCCTGACTGGGGTGTTGTTGTTAGGAATGGATGGGCCAAGAGGAGCTGGTGAGAAGGGGGTGCTGCTCAGGAACACAATACCTCAAGGACCGACTCTCTCCATATGAACCTACCCAGACCCTGAGATCATCTTCTGAGGCCCTTCTTTGTGTGCCTCCTCCACAAGAGGTCTGGAGGGTGGCAACACAAGAATGGGACTTTTCTGCGGTGGCTTCCTATTTGTGGAATGCTGTCCTCAGGGAGGTTTGGCTTGCACCTTCTAGGCACTAGGCAAAAATGTTTCTCTTTAACCAGGCCTTTGGCTGATTGACATCTAATGCTCTTTTGAATGTGTTGTAGTGGGGGGGGGGTTACTGGGTTGTTTTTATTTTTATTATTCTGTGTTCTAACAGTGACACATTTCCCCTGTCTGTCTCACAACAGAAGTCATCATACAGGGCAATCAAAACGGTTTTTGTGTCTGGATCTGGCCTCCAATCATCTGCTTAAGAGCCTTGCCCAAGAAGAGGAGATTGGCAACTGTCTGGTTGACTTCCTGAATCCAGGGAGGATTTCTTGTGGGGTGGTTTTTCAAGAAGCATTGTTGTCTTTTCTGGTTTTCTTTGCTCTCCATGATGTCGTTGCACAACCAATATAAAAGTCAGGATGAAGAAAACAGGCTTTTGAACAAACAAACAAAATGGCAGGGAATCTGCAATCAATCAGGGCAACGAATTCCAGTGAACAAGCATGAGAAAGATAATCTTTGTGAGATCATTTGGGGAACTTCCCAATCACCACCACCTCCTATAAAAGCTCATTTTCCACACTGAAAATGTTCAGCAGAGAACATTCAGCTAAGCTGTACAATTTGGCACTTCAGGAATGCAGATTTAGATTTGCATCCTTGCATCCCTTTAATGGTTTTCAAACCTCTGTGTATTTTTGTTTCAAAACATAAAAATAGAGAAAAGGGCGGGGTGTGGGGGGGAGGGAAATAGTTTGTAGAAATATTTCCCAATCCACATCAGCATTTGCAAAAGCTTGAGAAGAAGTTGTTAAACTGCAAAGGTGCTCCTGGGATTCAGACTGAAAGAAAAATGCCACAGCTAACTGAAGAAAAGGTAGGAAACTGGCCTGTCACCCACAAGAGATGTTGAGCCAAAGCTTGAGCTTGCAGGTTGGAGGAAAGATCATTAATTTTAAGACCTACAAACTCACTCCCACTCTTCCTCTCGCCTCCTGAAACAAAAGCAATCTTGGGTTTATTCTCCTCAGCTGAATGCGGAATCTTAATGGCCACTGGGCGGTGTCCGGTAATGGGTGGTTTGCTATGATGAGGACTCCTGCAATCTTCTGTTCTCCACAGGGGATCCACTTCCCTGCAGTTATCTCAGCAAAGCCTGGTTTGAAATACACATTTCAAAATAAAAACCCCTGCAGTAGTGTGCTGATATACATACTAAGATAAGGCCTTCCAGCATTACATAGTTTGCCTGCTGGTGTTAAAGGACAAATGCCCCTGATTGTCCCGATGAAACTGTTTCTTTATAACATGCATTGGTGATTCAGAACATGGCTATTTCCCCAGATGGACAGAGGAAATAACGGACAGCCTCCAAAACACGTGAACTAGAAATCTGAGCGTGTGGGAGAGCTTCCAACATAGGAATTGCAGTGATAAACTATTAGCCTGAAAATGTATGTTGAATTTGGATCTCTGGGAGTTTTATTAACTGAGTTTCTGATAACAGGGACACTACAGGGCTGCCCTTTAGCAAAATGATTCAGTTTGTGGATATATATATTTTTGTAAGGTATCCAGGGGGCACTACTATTGAAAGTAATGAAATCCCCATCTTCTTTTGCAGAGAGAAAATGTACAAAGGAGAAGGGATGATACATGTATTTCACAGATTCTCCTGCTCACAGAAATACATTGCACTGTCAATGGGCTACCCAGAGTCAAGGATGGAGAGGGAGGGAGACAGATTTTGTCGCCATCATGTTCTCTCCAAGAACAGCATTTTATCTTTCACTAAAGTTGTAGATGGCAGTCATTTTTATATATGAAGGGGAAGAAACATTTGACTCTCCAGATGTTGCTGGGCTCCAGTTTGCATGAGCCCCGGCCATCATAGCTAATGGCAAGGGATGATGGGAACTGTAGTTCAACAACATCTGGAGAGCATACATTAGCCACCCTTGATGTAGGGATAAATCAGTGCACTTTGACACACCCTAAAGATTAACTGGGCTTTTTGAATGTTCAGAAATTCAAGCCCTTCCCTCCTCTAAGCCTTCCACCTCTGCCATCACTTTGTTCTCCCCACAGTGGTCCCACCCATCTGATTCTTGAAGAACAAAAACCCTTACCTTAAGGGAGCACAAGGTATAGTAGTAAGGGAAGAGAGCAGGGCATGACTTCCTAATATTTCCTGCAGGAATTAATTTGGGATGTAATAAGACATTGATTTCTGTTCAGACCTCAGTTTGCCACACCCAGCACTGTTTCCATTCTGCTGCAGTTTGGCTTCTGACAAAAATGACATTATTTGGCTCACTGTCTGCTGTGGTGAGATTCTACATAATGAATTGTGTGCTCAATTGTGTAATCATTACGTTATTCCACATCATTTATTTCATCGCAAAGGAAATGCAATGCAAATGGGAGCAGGGAGTCATCAATTACGTAACGTTTGCAAACTGAAAACAAAAGCAACAGTGAATACTAATTGTATTCCATGGAATTGTTTTTGGTTCTGGACATGGGATGGATAAGGAAGCATTGGCATTTTTTGCTCTCATTTTCATTTCCTCCCCCACTTCCACCAAAATTCTTTGACATCCCTAGAAATAACACACACTGTGCATCACTCACAGCCAAGAGGCCTTTCAGGACTCCTCCTGCTCTGTTTCCCTACTGTTTTCACCTGCTGTCCTGCCCTCCACTGCCTGATACTCTGGGAAGAGGGGATTAACATGGCGGACAGGGGAACAGTGCGGATGTCACCTGAGCCTATTTATGCATCAGGCCCAGTTTTGAGGAGACTGGATCTGATCTGATATGCATAATCTCTGGGAGAGAGCACCTTCAACTAATGTGGCCTGCTTCAGAAACCTGCACTGTGGGGCAGATCCCAAAGCTCTGGGATCAACAGGGGATCAACTGAGAAGATCTGAGGAAGCTGAACAAAGCCTTCTGAAGAAAGGCCAGATTTTGTGCTTCTCTGCAGTGCTGTACCAAAATTCACCCTCCAGTTTCATGAAAGTTTCCTTTCTGAAAAAAGCACCCATCTTTTCTGCCTTATTTTCAGGGCATTTTGGAATTTCTGTGGGTGTGGGCATACCGTATCATTGTGAACTGGCTAAGGATGGTGTATGGGTTTTACTTTCCAGTAAACATTTATTTGTCCTTCCTCGCTGCCCACACTTACTGATCCGAAAAAGCCCTTTGGGAGGAGTTACCTCACAATGTCTTAAAGCCCTGGAGCTTAATTGAAGTGTGAGCACCTGGGAAGGCTGCAGAGTGCAGGCCACTGGTGAGGTGATTTGTAGCATGAAAGAAAGGACACCCACAAACCTTGCATGGGGTAGCCATGCAGATGATTCCGGAATGTTCTGCATGCAGAACCTTCACATCCCACCCTTCAGTGGCCATGGGTGCATCCAAATATTGTTGGTGGCATCTCTTATCATATACTGTGTGTAAATTGGAGTTATAACTCCCACAAACCATTCCTTTGAAAGCATATGCTCCACTCACCAACCCCATCTACCACTTGGCCCTTCCCTCACACCTGATCAATTCCTCCTCCCTTTACATCTCACCCACCCATTCACCTCTCTCCTACAGCTCATTTCTAGCCCCTGTTGAATAGTTTGTTTAAATTTTAGGGTTCATTATAGTTTCACAGGATGTGTACCACTTTAAAAGCTAGGGTGCATATCCTGACCTAGTTTTTACAGTTGTGTAGCAGTGTAGCAGGTGCTGATAAGTCACTGTAATTAGCTGTGTCAGCATTTGTGAATGATATATAATGTGCAGTATGTACCTTACTCTGCCATGGTAGATGGATGGATGACGATTATAGACACTTTGTAAGATGTATGTTTGGGAAGTTGTTATTAAACCTTGCAAAAATATATTTGTGTCTCTTCAGTGTTTCCATCTGTGTGGTTCACTCTGCACGCACTCCGTGACATGTTTCAACGTCCAGTACCCCTCCCACCCTAAGTCCCACCCACTTTGAAAGGAGGACTAGGTGCTTCACAGAGCAGATTGCTAAACCGCTGTGTGAAGGACCTGTCTCCCCCCTCCCCCAAACTGCTCATTTGGGCTGGCCAGCGACTCTTCATGCTGCAGTTGGTATGGCTGCCTATCGGTCGCCAGACAAACTACAGAACATGGTGGCATCTTACATTTTTATGCATAAAGAAACATATCTATATCGCAGAGTACTGTTCCATTAATGTTGTTTTAGTTGTAGATGGGGTTTGAATCTATAGCTTTTGCCCTAACATAACCATAAGAAGATGTTCTGTGACTTTCCTGTTATGACGGATACGTTCCTGCTCCTGCAATTGTGTGGTTTCTTTTCTTTTTGCAGTTTTAATTAAATAGGTTATAAACCTTGCTTGGTGGGACGCGGGTGGCACTGTGGGTTAAACCACAGAGCCTAGGGCTTGCCGATCAGAAGGTCGGCGGTTTGAATCCCCGCGACGGGGTGAGCTCCCATTTCTCGGTCCCTGCTCCTGCCAACCTAGCAGTTCGAAAGCACATCAAAGTGCAAGTAGATAAATACTACTCCCGCTCTGGCGGGAAGGTAAACGGTGTTTCCGTGTGCTGCTCTGGTTCACTAGAAGCGGCTTAGTCCTGCTGGCCACATGACCAACTGAAACTGTACGCTGGCTCCCTCGGCCAATAAAGCGAGATGAGCACCGCAACTCCAGAGTCGGTTACGACTGGACCTAATGGTCAGGGGTCCCTTTACCTTTACCTTATACCTTGCTTAAGGATTGTTTATGGTGCACATCCTGGACTTGATTTGTATGTTAGGAAGGAACCAGTAAAGAAATTTGTTACAAACATTACCACTCAGCCTGTTGCGCTCTATATGTTGTAACTATTGCATCTGCGTAACAAGGTATTGTATTTGTTTTGCCCTAACATAAACATAAGACGATGTTCCGTGATTTTCCTATTGTGATGGATACGTTCCTGCTCCTGCAATTGTGTGGTTTCTTTTCTTTTTGCAGGTTTTTTTTTTTTTTGTAACTAGAGCACTTTCCCCACAGGCAATGTCAGATGCTAATAATATCTTTAATTAATTCAGATTCTAATGGGCTCGCGTATTTCTCTCACTCGCTTGCAACTTCAATCAGGGCTTCTTCTTTCTTTCTCTTTGGTTATGCCACTTTCATATCACTTTGCACTGCAGCTCTGATTTATGTGGAGCTCGGCTAAGATCGGCATATTGGCAGCAAAGCTTCAGATAAAAGCGGAACAGGGATGAGGAAAGTCATTACTGCAGGATGTATCTTTTTTAAAAAAAGAGGGGGAAGGGGAAAAAAAGCGAAAACATACCCCAAAGGTCCCATCGTATTATGAATCCCCCAGGAATTACATACAGTTTGCTTGATTGGACTGCACCAATTTTAAGTATTAGAGTGAGACAAATCATTTTTAACAAACGTTACATCAAAAACGAAAGACAAGAAATCTTGATAATGTGAAATGAGCTCTGTAAAATTAAGGCATCTTGAGGATGCTCGGTTTGTAATAAACCAATAAGTGCCTCCAAATGTGTCTTGTCTCATTATCCAGCTTGATGACTAGTTGCAGAACGGCCTCCTCTAATAAACCAGTTAACTCCAAAAGAAGCAATCCATGGTTTTTTCTTTCTTCTTCGCAGGTGCCAGAAGTGCTTAGGAAGTTAGAATTCAGACTTCCTTCCGCTTAGCAATTTCACATCATTTGAGTTGAAATTGTGCCACAAGTATGACAATATTTCTGTAAGGGCTACAGTTTTATGTACTCTGTGCTCGCAAGGCGGCAAGTCTTATTTCAATAGGGACAAATGTAAGGTTCTGCACTTGGGCCGGAATAACCAGCTGTACAAATATAAGATGGGGGACACCTGGCTTGCCAGTGGGAATAGGGGTCTTAGTAGGTAAAAGGTAAAAAGGACCCCTGGACGGTTAAGTCCAGTCAAAGGCAACTATGGGGTTGCGGCACTCATATTGCTTTTCAGGCCGAGGGAGCTGGCGTTTGCCCATAGACAGCTTTCCGGGTCATGTGGTCAGCATGACTAAACCACTTCTGGCACAATAGAACACCATGACGGAAACCAGAGCGCACGGAAACGCCGTTTACCTTCCCACTGCAGCAGTATCTATTTATCTACTTGCACTGGTGTGTTTTCAAACTGCTAGGTTGGCAGGAGCTGGGACCAAGCAACGGGAGCTCACCCCGTCACGGGGATTCGAACCACTGACCTTCTGATCAGCAAGCCCAAGAGGCTCAGTGGTTTGTTGATAGGGTGATACAGTAGCAAAAAAAGGCTAATGCTGTTCTTGGCTGCATCAACAGAAGTACAGTGTCCGGATCAAGGGAAGTAATAGTATCGCTCTATTCTGCCTTGGTTAGACCACACCTGAAATACTGTGTCCAGCTCTGGGCACCACAATTTAATAAGGATATTGACAAGCTAGAAAATGTATAGAGGAAGTCCTAGTCTCCCTGGTCCTAGTCTAACACTGTAATTACTACACCATACTGGGTCTCTAGATAAGCTTGGTAGAGAGCTCTCTTTGAAACCCTGGAGAACTGCTGTGGGTGAGTGTGAACTAGACTGCTTCAGATGGACTCCAGTGGTCTGGCTCAGTATAAGTGGTTTTGTTTATTTCAGCCGGAACTCACCAGAACTCAGTTCCGGCACCTCTCGGGTGAGCACCATTGCCATTATAAGAGAGAAAGGGAGGCATTCATTGTGAGTTCTGGCACCTCTTTGTCCAGGAAAATAGCACTGAGCATAAGTTTAGGTAGCTTGCTGTGTTCCCAAGGTAGCTCAGAGGAACCAAGGCCTCTACCTTCACCCTCCTCTGGCCTATCACACTGGTGGCGCAAACAGAAAATGTTAAATGAGTAGCAGTACTGGTAGGCTCATTTGTCCCAGAATGGTTTTGCTGTTGTTTATTCTTTTACATCACTCATGAGTCCCCTCCGGTGATATCCGGGAAGGAAACATCCATCCATTTTATTTTCCTTTAAAACTGGTGAGCCCGTTTGCGGACATGAGAGACTATCCGTTGTAGATTTAGTGAGTAGGCACCTCCCCTCCACATCTTGCCAAGGTACCCTACTCCTGACCCCACACCACGGGGAATACATCTATATAGCAACCATTATTATTGTTAATAACAGCTCTGCTCAGTGTTCTTGGTGGCAAGAAGTGATTTGATCAAAAGGGGGGAACTCAGACACGGGGCTCATGTTTTGTAATATGCTGTAAACTGATTTGTTGCGAGCTTCTGCAGGATAATACACCTGCCATACTCTATAGCAATCTCACTCCAGGTTCCAGAGGATGCCTTCCCACATTCATAAAGCGATATAGCCCTAGGCAATATTATAATTGAATATACATCATGAATGATTCGATTACTCATGTGGTATTTTTACAGTGCAGCTTTGCAACTGCCCAGAATGGCTGGGCTAGTCCCTTAGCTACTCTTACCTAGATGCGAAGGCTATTCCTATAGCAGTGCACTACTGTAGCATCTAAGTGTTAATAATTATTGCAACTCATCTCCGAGATTGGAAAGAGCATTGGGCATTGCACTTTTGCTCATGATCCCTCATAAAGTTTGACAGCTCAGTCAATAGGGAAAATAAACAGTCCAGATAACCAAAGGTGAGCTCTGAACACTGACCCTTCCACTCCCTCCAGGCTTTATTAGTATAATTGATTTTGGAACATTAATAAGGGTATTGATCAGCCTGGAAAGAATTGAGATCAAGGGGGAGCATGAGGGGTCAATCTAGGCAGGGAAGAACTGAGGCTACACCTCCACCATATATTTATGGTAGGTAAAGAATGAAGAGTCTAGCTTCAAAGAATTTATCAGCCATCCAGAGAGATTAGCTTCTAGCTTAGACATGAATAATTTAAAAAACAAAAACAAAACCCTCTTTCAGGGCAGTGCAATCAGCACAACGGACATGAGAGAAATCTCAGAGCAGCAGGATTTCAAATGACGTAAGGCTTGTTTGATCATTTCCAACACTGCAATTTCCCCATTACTCTAGTTTCATAAGTCAGCATTTCTGAAGGAAGATCAATGACGAGGCCACAGCACATTTGAGTGCAGGAGAGGGTCTTCACCGAGGCATATCCCTTGTTGGACAGAAGTGATTAGACAAGGCTTGTAATGAACTTTCTGAACTTGGAAATGGAAAACTATACCTATTAAGTCTGAAAGGCAAGTCTCATACGCACGCATTTGCTCCCATTTTATTGGAAATGAAGAGGGTGTAATCAAGGCTTTTTTTCCCTTTGCAAATAATGACATCTTGATGCATCCAGGTTGGAATAAAAATATTGTAAGTAGGCATATTACCTGCCCTCAAAATGTGAAAATGCTGTTCCAAATGCATGACAGAATGGCTTAAGAGATCTCAATGGTTCAAGCTAGAACCATGTTGTGCCTGTAGTTCAGCTCTCACTGTCGAGAGAGGTGGTGGTTATATCTGACTGGCGAAAATCTTCCTCCATATCCCTAGACCTGTTGATCCTCATGTGTCAGTTCCCAGCCTCTAAATCCATTTTGTTATTCTAAGGATGCGACTTTACATCTTCTCCTCAGACAAATGTGCAAACCTGCAGTAGAATTTTTTACATCAAAGACTGTCGTAAGCTGTCCTAAATGCCCTTGATAGGTAGAACAGTAAGTTACCTATCTGCAATTTCATCTGTAAACCTATGGTCAGGTAACTATAGTGATATCCTGTTAAATTTGGCTGCATGTTGGATAGCATAGGATATTCGTTCTCAAACAATGCCATTCAAAATTGCTTCTTAGGTCCAGTAGAAGGCCAGAAGAAACTGGCATAATTTACATTCGCAAAAATGCAAAACTCTCTCCATCTCATGCTTTCACTTTGATCAAACAGCAGTGACTGAAACTAGAATCTATGGATTGTATCCAACCAAATGACTGTGTGCACGAAAACAACTTCCACAAAGCGCAACTGAACTTCCCCTCCCTTCTCCTCTCCCTGCGTGCCAAACTGCTGGGGGGATTCCCTCAGTCCTCCTGCACAGATTTTGGAGTGGGTGGGAGGAGAGGAAAGGGAAGAGCCATGCACTCATAGAAGTTATTCCACACACAACATTGATTTAGTCAGCTACAACCATATAGTTTCCGGAATCTGCCTGAAAGCAGTTCAGATACTATATTCAGTGAAATCACACCCACCTTGTTCCCTCAAATTGTGTAATACCAGTGCATGGTGCATCCTAAGAATGGTGTTTAGGGATCTGCAGGGCTTTAAGATGCTCAAGAGTCTTTTATACTCTGCCTCGTGGTTTGGAACACAAGTTAACACTTGGTCAGGAAACAATGGGCTTATTTGAGGGAGACAATGAGAACGTCACAAGAACCTGCTGGATCAGGCCAATGGCCCATCTAGTCCAACATCCTCTTCTCAGGGTGGCCAACTGGATGCCTGTGGGAAACCAGCAAGCAGATCAGGGGCACAAGAGAGTTCCCCTTTCCTGTAGTTTCCAGCAAGTGGTCTTCAGAAGCATTGGTGCCTCCAACTGTAGAGGTAAAGCATAACCGCCATGGCTAGTAGCCACTGATAGCCCCTCTCCTCCATGAATTTGTCTAATCCTCTTTTAATACCATCCACTTTGGGGGCCATCACTGCATCCTGAGGAAGTTTGTTTCAATGCCGTTGCTTCCTGATTTTACGATGTGAAAAAGGTGAAGAGCTATTCCAGAGCATGCCGTTTGCAGTCATGCAGTGCAGTTCACAGCCATGCATGGCACTTGACTGACTTACCTCTAAGTAGTTTGGCTAAACTGGGTTCAAGGTTGGGCTGCAACTGTGTTGTTGGTTCTGGGTTTTTGTGGGGGGGGGGGTTAACGATGGTGGATGGTTAAAGCGATGGATGGGGGTATAACGAATACCGAAGAGCAGATAATTATACTAAAGAGTTGATAATTAGGATAAGCATTTTTTTTTCACTCTCGCTCTTCATCCCTTTCCCCCTCCCCTTCCTTTTTTTTTTTTTTTTTGCAAACGGGGAACTCTTGCATGTACATAAATCATCGAGCTCCAGGATGGGAGCAAAGACGGGTTTCCATGGCAACAAGATCTATGCTGTAAAGAGGAGCTGCCCTTTGTTATGTATCTTTGTGATATTTCTCTCCAGACATGTCACTGGCAATTACCCACAGAAGTAGAGCTCAAATTGTAGCATAGCCCAGCAGATCTGCCTTACATTATTTTCTGTAATTAATGAGATTATTGAATTTCCATGCTAATAAACCATGGCAAGGAGTCTGAAAACAACTCCTCTCTTTCTTTCTTTCTCTCTCGCTCTCTCCTCCACCTCCATTTTAAGTGACTCCTTTGTGTTACCTCCCTATCACCTTCCTGCTTCCCCAAATCACCACACTACATTAGATGCTGTCAAAAAGAAATTCTAAAAAGCCCTTCTATGTTTTTACGAGTCAGGTTGGTAGAAGAATATTGACGTTTTTGCATTGCCAAGAGGTGAAGGCCCACGTAAATGTTCATAAAAAGCAGTTCCTGAGCTATTCATCTTTCATAACATTGTTTCTTTACGAATGCTAGAGCTTCACTTAGAGGCCTATGCATCATTTTCTGACAGGCCTCCATCTATTCTTGTTCTGCCTGGACACGCTTCCTGTACATAGAAATGAAGCTCGACTGAGCCAATCCTCCTCTGAAGACGTTCTCAGTGATGTTTCCCTTTTTAAACACCATCGTCAACCTTTCTGAGATATTAAAAAGATTGAATCCTGGATTAGCAAGATGATGTGTTGGTGACAAAGGGTACCAATGCATTGGCAGATGCAAGCAGAGGCATTCCACAATCAGTAGGCTACCTAAGTACTGAAAAGCAATACTTTCAGGGCCGGCCCACCCATTAGGCATGGTGAGGTGACTGCCTCAGGTGCCAGGGTCCATCAGGACAGCAGACCCCGATGACTATCTTTCTTCCCACCTTTGTTTCCTAATGTAGATCTTCCCTGGTCCCTGTTTCCCTGACGGGGAGGGGTGGGGCACCATGTCTTTGGCCAGCCCTGAATACTTGTGCATATGTTCTTAGGTGGAAGGAAAGACTTAGGGTATGTCTGTTTCCTAAAAGAGACTTCCTCATTGTTCCAGGAAAGGACTGAGTATTGGTGAATCTCCAGAGAACCGATATCCAACAGCTGGAGGGCAGCACTGAAAACTGCTCTCTGTGCACCTACTGCACTCTTGCATTCTCTGGTGTATGGATGATAGGGATGGAGGGAAGAGGAATTTGGTTTTGGTTGCATTTTAACGTGAATCCCCAAAATGGTAAGACGACTGGAATGCAGCAATCCTTTGTAATTCGTGCTTCTTCGAATTTTGCAGTGCAGTTCTCCAACCAATGAATGTGTACAAAAATGAATCTAGTGGTGAACTGTGTGTATAAAATACATATATTAGTGAAAATTAAATTTAAAATGCATTATATTAAGGGAAATGGCCTGCAAAAATGTGTATATTGGGAAAAACGAAGATGCTGACAAATTTTAGTGTGGGCTTCTTTAAAGCAAACACAAAACCAGCAAACTGATCCTACAACTCTTATCATTCCCAACCCTTGCGCCATGATAGCTGTAGGGCTCATGGGAGCTGGATACCAACAACCAATGGAAAGCCACAAGTCCCCCATTCTGGTCTAGAGGAAAGACTCTCAAACACCTTTTGCCAAGCCCTCACTGAGCCCCTTCTCTGCTTGGTCCATATGGTCAGGATCAGTTCATCCGGGTGTCGCTTGAGTCACTCCTAGAGTCCATATTTGGGGTGGGGAACCTGTGGCCCTCCAGATGTTGTTGGACTCCATGAGGCCTAGCTAGCATGATCAAGAGTTGGAAAGTATGGGGGTTGTAGTCCAACAGCATCATCACAAGGTCTGAAAGAACCCTTGGGCATACACATGTATGCTTGGTGGCTATCTCCACATAATTGGAACCCTGAAAAGCAGGAGGACTCTTTCAGACATTATAATGAATTCATGGTAGTCAGGTTCCAAACATCATTTGAATCAGGCTTGAATCAATCTCTACATCATTGGCAGAACCTTAACTGTTCTCACTCATCACACACCAGGTTTCTAAACCCACTGGGAGACTGAGTCACCTTCTCACGGGAAATCCTGGTGAGGGATGTTACCGAACCCTTTGCTTGGATTCTTGCCCTTCGGAAACTGACAAGGACAAAGGAGGAAGCAGATACTAAATGCATAATAAATATAGACATATAAACGATCATACCATCGAATAAATGCCCAAGGGCAGAGGCAGCAACATTGTCACTAAGGATATTTAAAACAAGCCAAATACTGGAAAATTGTTCTGTAATGAGCAATCCTGCGATTGCCAATAAGATAGAATAGATAGTCTAATAGGCCTCTTTTATCTTTGATGCCTGTAATGATAGTACACAAGCTGGATGCAGCTGTCAAACGTAGCTGCTCTGTCTTGCCACATGAATTTGTCCCATTGTAATTACTGTGCCAAGTAATGGAGATAAAAATTCTGCCCTGGAATACGCATTCTCAACTCCCATGGAAAATAAGGATGACTTCATACACAAACATGAGAGCAAGCTCCTTAGTGTTTTATACAGTTCTTCTGCTTCTCTCTGCTGTAACACCCCTACATGCTAATTATCTTCTTTTCTGGCAGATACATCATGAAATATTAACCAAAGTTGGCTGATGCAGCTGGCTCAATAGTTAAACTAGTGAAAATCAGATGAAGTAATTGGATTTTTTATTTTTTATTTTTTTTAGCAGAGGCACATATATTATTGGGCACTGAGTAGCTGCCTATTACTGGGCATATTTTACAGTAATGTCACAAGCTATAGCTTGCTTGTGTAAATACTAGGCCATTTAGTAAAGCTATCAATATCTTCCATATAGACAAGGGCTAGGATCCAAATGGATGGGGCGGTGAGGCTTTTGAGCATCTCTTTCTTTCGACAGCAGTATCTGCATCACCCCAAAAGCATCATTCCTGAAACTAAGTATTTGAGACCATTTGAAGAGCCAGAATTTTTTTTTTGTTTAAGGAAAAAGGCAGTATGCATATGAAAGTGATTGTGACTGTGCAAACCTTGGGGACTCTTTGGATCCTAAGCATTAAGGATTTCAGATGGAAGAATGAGGAAATCCTGACCAAAGAACTGTGGCAAGAGAAACTGATGGACTATGTGGAATTGGCAAAATTGACACAAACTATGTGATAAAGATAACTGACTTTAAAGAAGAATGGGAACCTTTTACAAAGTACTTAAAGAAACAACAAAATGAACTGGACTCCTTGGCAGGTTGTGAATAAACATACACAAATTTTAATTGGTAACATATTGATAGATCAATTAAGGATTTTTACAATTTTATAACATGCAGAGAATAACAGGTGCTGAGAAACCAGAGAGAGGAACTGAGGGAAGTCGGGGGGGGGGGTTCCTTTTGGTGGAGGGGGAAGGGGGAAAATGGGGGGGATGAGGATGGTGTATTTTTGATAAAATGTTATGTTGAAATGCCTAATAAAAAAAATTCAAAAAGAAAAAAAGAAAAAGGATTTCATATAACACCGGGATGCAATTTGCAGAGAAGTGGTTTGTTTTCAATTGGAGTGCAAAAATGCATTGGTTGTTATGAAATAATTCATGTTTCCCACTCCTGGTCTGATGATTCTCAGTACATGGCCCGAACCATGGGTTGATGTCGAGTGTCCCACAAGCATAGACTGCGATTCTGAATACAAAGCCTTCCTAAGTGAGTAGCATGGCTGGCATCCAAACTGTAGTTGATGTGCTCACAACCATTTCACATTGCAGCAAACACAGCTTGAGCTTGGATTGAAAGAAAGCTCTGAAGATGATGCAGGATGGTGATGGTAGTGGAGGCAGTGGTGACCTCTCACCTGCCCTTCACCAAAAGGTTCCAGGGCATTTTACAGCAATGCAAGATTAAGCTCAGGATGCCAATGGCTGCTACCTACTGTCCGGAGGCAAGAGGTGAGGCCAGCTCTTAGAGCATCAGATCTTAAAGTGAAGGTAAAGGCAGTAGGGAACAGCAAGAGGATTCACAAAATGTTTAGGGGTATGCTTACCTCTGTGTCCCCCCGGAAAAAAGCACAGTTTTTTTCTATCTGAGTCCTAAGTCTGACACCAGCTCAGAGTGAGAGGTTATGGGTTTGCAGGGAGCCTAGCACTGCACAGCTAAACTTGATATTAGGTCATGAATAATACACTTTTTGCAAGGTATCTTTGGTGTCGATGTGCCTTGATGCTTTCTTCTTGTGAAACATTGTTAATTGCTGCAATCATAGGCTGCACACTCCTATAGGATGAATAAATCTGTTAGGAATGGTTTGGGTTTGCTGAATCCAGTTTGAAGTGCAGGAGATTAGACTTGAGTACCTTTTGTGTCTTTTCCCAGCTCTATAATTCTGTGATTTCTTTTCTACCCCCAATTCTCTGTGCTTCTAGTTCCTCCCTTTGCTTTTGAGAAACTCAGCCCCCAGGCCAAGAACCCCTGCATTAGAGCATAATGAAAGTCATGCTGCCACATTCATTATCCTTTATAGGAATTCTGCATGCATTTCAATTTGAAAAAACACCTTTTTTATTTGGAAATTAGATTGCACTCCCATTAGTACAGTGATTCTCAGCATCTGCAGATTGGGAAATCACAGTATTGCCTTAAAATGTGATCTTCTGCTGTACATAGCTTTAAAAGGCATCCTACCCTACCCAAATCATTTCTTTTCCCTCCTGTTATATCGTCCAGCTTGGGCCATTACAGTTTTCCTAGCCTTTCAATCCAGCAGTGACTGCAAGTCTTCTACTTACAGTTTTACGTCTTGGAAATTTGGAGCAGCATGTCTTCCACGATTTCAGTCATGGGCCTTATTGTCACATTTCTGCTGAAGGCAGCAAAGCACCCTGATGCACTTGAGATTGCTTTCCTCGTCTACTATGGCTCTGTTTTCAAAAGCACATGAAGGGTTGATTCAGGAAGGATGATATTGGTCCAAGAAACCCATGAATCCTGGGCTGGATCAAAGAAGCATTTCAGCTTAAAGCATTGTAAATTTAAACAGGGAAAACAGGTAGAGAAAAATGGGACTCCAGGTCTTCATCTGGTGGCAAAATGTTATATTATGCATACAAAACATATAAATAGCTTTTTCTTTACCAGTCTAGCTGAGTCCCTGGTTTCATATCCTGGTTTGTGACTAGTCAAGAGGTCAAACCACAGTTTCCATGATTGGACATAATGGGAAACTGCGTTTAAACAAGTTTTGCATTCTTGTATGTAAGAGGGGAAAGGAGGGCAGGCAGAGTGTGAGCACAATGCTCATTTTCAGTCTGATAAACCATGGCTTAATAGACCAAGCTTATTACATCTCAACGGGCTGAACAGTTCACACAATTGTAAGTGAGAAAGTGAATCAAAATATTAGCAATACAAGACCTTTAATGGTTTGGTATCAGCTCAGGTATCATGGCTTTGCCCAGCAAATTCTGGAAATTGTAGTGTGATGAGGATATTGAAAATTTGGCAGCCTTCCTCCTCTCCTTAAACTGCAATTCCAGGATTCCATGGAGAAAATAAATGACTGTGATTATAAGTCTATAATTTTGATCAACTATTTGTCACTGGTCTCACTTGCCAGTAGTGGATAGTGGGGTGGGAAGATGGCATATTATATCTCATATGTCCCAACTTGATCACTGAGATCATCTAGGGGAACAGCATGAGTGGTCCTTCATGGACCAGAAACATGACTCATGTCAACTAAGAGTTGTGCCTTCAGTGTAGCAGGCCCAGCTCTGTGGAACTCTGATTAGAAACCAGGCAGGCACCATCACTGCTAAGTTTCTTTTTAAAACATTAATGTTTTATTGAAATTAAAAAGAAACAGTAAACAAGAAATTTATCCAGAAAAAAAGAGAAAGTAGCAGTAATTGTCACATCAGATCGCAACAAATTCTTCTTATATCTATGTCGACTTCCCATCACTCCATCATGTACCTACCACTTAATCCATCTAGCGCACTATTCGTTCTCACTGCTAAGTTTCAGACAACAGGTTAAAATGGCTCTATTTCAGGAGGCCTTTGCCCATGAATGTTGTTCTATTTTCTGATGTCTTAATTGATGTTCTAAATTTTGTATATTGTACGTTAATTTTTTGCTATAAGCCTCTTTAAGACAAAAGTAAAAAGCAGAGTAATGCATTTCTCAAATAAATAAGCTTCATTACTACTATTGTTGTGGTCCAATTGCCTCTCCCTCATCTTCCTAGCCCTGTTTTCATTTGCTAGCATAGAACCATGGAAGCCAAGGCTTCACACCCAACGGTTAACATATTTATTATGCATTGACTTCCTACTTATTGAATCCCAGCTCTTTTATGTTTATGTCCCCATATGGAGACTTTGTTGTGCAGCACCTGCTTTTTGTTTGCAGTTTCCCTGAATTGGCAATAAAGGCATGGTGTTGTTTTAGAAGCTAATCTCAATCAAAGAAGCTGAGGAAGATCTGACACTACTTGGCATCGCCTCTCTCTTCTGCTAAAAGCCACATGCCTCAATTGATTTGTTTTCTTCGGCACAGTTCCCCGTCGTTAGTTGGACTGGAACCCCTCTGAAGTTTGTGCTACCGACACAGTCTCATTGATCATTTCAACAAATGTGCTTTGCTGTTTCTCAAACATTAAAGAAAAGATGTGGCAACTCTGCACAGAAGAGGCAGGGTGATTATCCCTGATCAGTCGCTGGTCTCTTTTCCATCTTGAGTCACGGTTCATGTTTGGCATAAATATGTCATGTGATAATGAGTCTGAGGGAAACACAAAGTATCCTTTAGTAAACTAGATTAATAAGGAGGAGGTCAGCTCTGTAACCTTTATGCATGGAACTTCAAATACACACTTTAAATGATCCTGATCGTTATTCTTTGGAACAAGTTGCCAAGTTGTATGATGGATTGTCTTGAAATCTTGATTTAGATTTTTATCAAGCAGATACACTGATGCAACCATAAATTATAGGCTGGTGCAGGAGGCATAATATCACACAATCTGTTATGTATAAGTATGTGCAACCATAATTTATTTGCCATTATTGTTTGCCCAGCGCTAGAGGATGTGGGCACAAGGAGAGATTGTGGTAATTTCACCACAAATGCAAGCTGGATCACTGTCCTGAAGAGTCAGTTTATGCACTATGGAATGTTTCTGGTTTGTGCAATGAGAAGTTTGGGATTTCTTCATCCCAAGCATGCCCTGCTTTCAGAAGATGCTGGTTTACCTCTGCCTCTTACTGAAGTCTTCTACCACAATACACTTCTCATGTGAACTGAACACTCCCAGAATCTGTTATCTGAACAAATCAGACAGATTCGTTTAATATAATGGGGAAAGGGGCTATCATAATACTTTAAGATTAATAAGCTTAATGGAAACATATTTCACTGCATAACTTCAGTGATGGAAATAATAATTATTAATCTTACGCCACTAGTATCTGGGGTGGGAAATACAAAGCACTGTAACACAGATAATCAAAAGTGGAGCAAGAGCTCAGTCTCAAGAGATTCAGGGTGCAATCTTACTGCTGCTGTAGTTGGTACTAATCTGAAGCCCTGGTAGCAATCCACATTATCCTCTTCTCCATTATGCAGTTTTGATACTGATGTATAGTCCTGGAAGCAGTTAATTTCTCTGATGAGAAAGCTCATCAGCTCTGCTTGTTTTTAGTACAGGCTCAAACTGTGCTTTTGGTCATGCTAGAGCCACCACAGAACAGCAATGCCCAAGCACTTTACTGAAATGCACACCAATAGTTAGGACCTGGAGATTACAGATTCAATTCATTTACTATCATAACCATTTATCTTTGCTTCTCCTGTACATAGTAAAGGAACCAAGCTGGCAATTAGCAGCATAGTGAAGGGGTGTCGTGGGTGGGTGGTAAATTAGGGGAAGAAAAGGAGCAAAATCTATTCTGCTCTGTTACTTGTACAAGAAGGATGTGATTTAATGTTTGCATTTCTGTCTCCACTCTTGGTTCCTGACATTAAGCAAATACGACACACACTTACCCCCAAAGGAAGCCTCAGGCACAGACTCTTACCAGGGAAGAAAAGCAGGACCTTGCTGCAGGAAGATGATCTGTGTGATTAGGTATAACACAGCTCCATCTATGTATAGCTCTTTCCCCAAAAACAATCTCATAAACATTTTTCTTAGAAAGGGTTTCCATGGAGATAGCAAAGTTACAGTGAAAATTACCTCTATTCGTTTTCTTTAAAAGTAGGTCAGTTTAGAGGACAAAGAGATGGAGTGAGGTTAAAAAGATCTGATATGTGCTCCTTCAGCCTCCACTAAGAGCTGTTCTTCACCACATAGCCAAATTTGTTCCTGAAAATTATCCTGCCTTTCCAAAAGGAAATGTCACCCTAAAGCTCCAGGTTCATGTTGATGTGTGATGCTCTGCTTTTAAATGTTGTCCCTTTCCTCTTCCTCTTCTCTTTTCTTTCTTTTATGTTCTTCTGCCTTATTTTCTTCAGCCACTATCCAGGAATCCCCAGCTGCAGAGTCCTCCTACAGGAACAGCCCCAAGGAAGAGAAGGACCCACTTCCCACTCCGTCCCATGTGATTTCTCTGGCACTGCAAATCACACCTCATCCTCTGTATCCCAATGAGACATCTCTGCCACCACCAACCTTTGCCACCTAGCTCCAGTGACTGGACTGCAGGCTCCTCTGAGGATCAGAGAAGCCCTGAGGCGTTTCCCCTAAAGTTGGAAACCCCACTGCCTAGAAAAACCAATGCCTGCAGGAAATGGCCTTTTAACTAGTCAAATGCAACACTCATGGGGTGAGGCTTCCATCTTGACTAGGTAGCCTAAAGCAAACCCAGACATTGCTGAGATGACAGGTATCTTCCGCCTCAGCTGCAAGACCACTAGCCATGGTCCTGAATCATCAATTTGGTCCTTGTCCAAGGTTTTGAACTCGCCTTGGCTTGCTCTCTGTCCCAAAATCCTGACTAGCTGGTCTCCATCTTGCTTGGCTCATTACCTCCCATTAGCAGTGATCATCACCATGAATCAGCATTTTTACATTTTTCTTTTTCTTTTTCTTTCCTTTTTTGCCCCATCCTCCAAAGGGGTTGTGAAGGGGTGCACAACACAAACCATCTTAGAGGACTTTTTAAAAATCACTAGATCGTAAGAGCTTGCTAAGTTAGCTGTGGAAAAGCATGCTTCCTTTCATTTTTAATTCAATTATTAACTCATTCTGTGTCAAGTCCATTTTCCCCTTTGCACTGTACAACACACCTCTCTTCTGTTAACCCTCCTTCTTTCTCCATTCCTTGGAACATGCATTATCTTTTTCAGCATCCCAATCTCTCAGTTGCCTCCCACTTTCTTAGTTTCCCTACCAACACATCCTTCAGCAACCTCACATTCCTCTCTGCATCCCACAGCTCTGTTACTATTCTTCCTGCACTAGCTCAGGTCCCTCAGCACACTCA
Organism: Podarcis filfolensis; assembly: GCF_964270895.1. Taxonomy (NCBI): domain Eukaryota; kingdom Metazoa; phylum Chordata; class Lepidosauria; order Squamata; family Lacertidae; genus Podarcis; species Podarcis filfolensis. The sequence goes on along the minus strand of NC_139605.1, from coordinate 38,676,890 downwards.
CACTGTTTTTCCTCTTTCCTTAGTCCACAAGTCTCTGCAAGCCCATCTCAGTTCTATCTTCCTTTTTCTCTGCCTCTGTTTCTGTCCCCCTCTGCCTCTCCTCCTCCCTGACCTCAGGACAATATACAGATGGCTTAAGGAGAAAGGTTGTAGCTCAGTAGTTGAGCATCTGCCTTGCATGCAGAAGATTCCATGTTCAGTCCACAGCATCTTCAGGTATGGCTGGGAGAGGTACCTGCCTGGAACCCTGGTGAGCCTCTGCCAATCACTGTAGACAATACTGAGCAATACTGAGCAATCTAGGCCAATGGTCTAATTCAATATAACTTCCTATGTTCACTCCCCTAACAGTTCACAATGTGCTATGATGCAGCTGTGCATGCAGCATGGCTGGCTATTGGCTGGCAAGCTGGAGAAGTTGGTGCTAAAGGCATCTGAATTCATGGAGAGGATGAGCACTGGGGACATTCTGATGTGAGAGTTATCTCACCTCCACTCTATCCTACCTTCTCTGAGCAGCTTTTGATGTTCTGACAAAGATGTGGGAGGAAGCTACAAACAAGGGGTTTTGTAGGATCATCCCAGAGCAGCAAACAGTCAAGGGGTGTGTGTATCTCCAACCAACATGCAGCTCACATGTTGTGCTGGCTTACCATAGAATCTGTCAGATGTGGGTAGTGGAGTCTAGTGTGCACCAGCACTGCAAAGGGAGCATGGTTCTAGCAACCTATCCAAAAGGCCCCAAAAGCTTTGGCTGTGTACATACTATACCTTTAAAACACACCTGAAACACACTTTTCCCCTTCAGAGAATTCTGGGCACCGTAATTTACCCCTCACAAGCGGGCTCATCCACAATCCTGCTTGTTCCACATTTACTTCTGTTTGTCCTGAGCTTTGTAGGTGCAGGTCTCACTGCTTTCCGTGGAAAAACCTGCTGTTTACTGCTGAATCAGAACATCAGTCTGCAGAAACCCCAATTGACGTTTCTTCCAATTCAGTAGTAATCAGTGGATTTTCCCTGAGAAAGCAGTGGGATGAAAGAAAACCCTCTAAGACCTGAGACTAGAAAGCACACAACAAACAGGAGTATGGATGAACACACAGTTACACAGAGACCCTTAACAAACTACAGTACCCAGAATTCTTTGCTGCCGGGGGGAGGGTTATGCTGTAAAGCTATAGTGCATATATAGTCTTCAACTAACTAATTTGGATTTTAAAAAGCAAGACTTTGGACTTGCTTATACCACTGGCAACCATGCACCTCTATGGTAATACAGTGGACTAGAGAACAAAATTGAAAAACATAGTTGGGGATAGAAGATTCTCTCAATTTTGTTACTCTGAGTTTCTCAGTTCTCCATTCTTCAGTTCAGTTCTCCACAATTCAGCATCAGTTTGTGGTTTTCTAAAAGTCCTCATGAAAATTTGTCAGCATTTTAGTGCAAATTTCTTCTAATTTAGACCTTTTTGTATGCAGTTTTGCCTGGCAAATTTATACAAGAAATGTTCCCTAATACAATGCATTTAAATATGCTATTTTTCACTAATAGGTGCACCTCATCTACATTTTGCCATAATATACAAGTTTCTGTACACTTTATTTGGCTGATTAACTGCATCATGCCATTTGCTGTTTGGACCTGCATATTATTTTTGCATGCTGCACAGCCCCAATTTTGTACCTGATACTCTGGCTCAGCCCAAGTTCTGCGTGAATTTGGCAGAAGGTGCTAGTGGCAAGTATTTGTAGATAAACAAAACACAGCTTTAATGCTGCTTCCAGCGGACTGTGAAAAAAAGGATACCAAAGGGCTCTAGCGTGGAAGCAGCTTCTACCTTATGAATAGACACAGCAAATCTGTGTCTGCTACTGCCAAAAAATGTAATGGGTAAAGTTGCAGCAATTTCTCTCCCCTCGTGTGAACTGCTGCAATAGAGCCTCAGTGAAGGCTTCTGTTAAAAAAAGAGGGGGGTGAGGCACAGTGATTGGATGGCTGTGGTACCCACCCTTCCTCCTCTCCAATCTGCTCACCTGGAAATCCAAGAAGCTTTGTGCTCTAGTGCCAGGCTTTAAGATGCATTGCACAGATGCTATTTGCTTATTGTATTTCTTTATCTTGTTTTGAGCGGGTGCTATAAACAGACTTTCTTGCATCACAGGTAATTCTGAGCCAGTGCCAAGGGGAAGCTGGAGAGGCATGCTGGAATGCAAGGAGAATAGCCCTGCAATATTGATCCTAAGACAGCACCAGAGAGAGAGACTCTAAGACAAAAAACAAAAACAAAAACACAATTCTATATTTGGTAGGAAAAGGAATGATTTAAACATCTGTACCCTCCACATTTGACACAAGAGATGTGTTCTGATTTCTGAAGGAAGTGTGGTTTAGTGGACTAGGACCTGAGGGACTAGTGTTCAAATCCCCATCAGGCCATGAAGTCACCTTGGGTCACTCACAGTCTGTTAGCCTACGCCTACCTCACAGGGCTATTGTGAGGATCATCTTGAGAGTGTGTAGAGCCATTTGTGCCACTGGGCTCCTTGGAGGAAATAGCATGCATGCATAATTAATAAGTAACTCGGTACTTGGAGGGATATAAATGTCATAATTAATAAATAAAGATCTCAGGACCGAGTACGAAAAAGATGATACAAAGCTGAATAGTGATTATTATCAATTATTTGTAAGGCGAGTAAGGGCAGGCATATAAAATTAGAAGAAAGTGGACTGAGAGGAGTTTCTGTGCTCCTGTCATAATACGAGAATCAGGGATCATTTAGTGATATTCAGTGTTTGAAGATTCAGGACAGACAGAAGGAAGCACTTCTTCATGAGTGGATGGAATTTGCATGGATGACATGCAAGCGTAGTGAGGGGGCTGCTGGGGCGATGGTCATGGACACATTTTTTTAGGGGGGGTGCTGCACATTTGGCTCCTCCTACTGATCGAAGGGTGCATGGTTGTTGCCTGGGGGCTGGATGAGGAGGAAACAATGAGGGGAATCGCCTGCCAAGGGCCACGTCGGCCGGCTGGGATCCCCACTGCTCGAGTGGGCAGGCGGCCCAGTGAAGCCCCACTTGACTCGGTGGAGGTGGGGGTTGCTCCAGTGGCGGTCGTAGTGAGGGTTGAGCTGGTGCAGCAGGCTCCATTCACCCTCTGAGGCCCCACCCCCGGCCCACACACACATGTGCCCTGGGCACTGGCAAACCCTGCTATGCCACTGATGACCACCAACTTGGATGGCTTTACAAGGTCATTTAGATACATTCATGGAGAACAGAGCTTAATGTCTACTAGCCCCCATGGCTATGTACTACCTCCACTGTCTGAGGCAATACACCCCTGAAGACCAGTTGCCGCAGAAAACGAGTAGAAGAGTGTCATTACATTTAAATCCTGCTTGCAGACTTCCCAGAGGCACTGTGGGAATGGGCTAGATGGCTTGATCCAGCAAAGCTCTTCTTAGGCTGTGCCAGAAATCCCCCCCATCACTGCACAGGGCTCTTTGCTCCTCATAAAAGTGGGACTTTGAGAAGGCAAATTGTAAAGACTTCTGTGTGGGGTGAGGGTTTTTTTGTTTTGGTGGGAGAGGTGTCCTTACTGTAAGTGAAAATAAAATACAAGGTTCTGAGGGCTCCTTTCTTTCTTTTCCTTGTTATTAGTGCCACCCTTCCCATTGGGCATTCTCTTGAAGAAGTGAATGTCTCCAGCTTGGCAGCTTGGCTTTTATAAAACATTTTCAAAATGTTAATAAAACACAAGGGAAAGAAAGAAATCCTCTAGCACCTCATATTCTGATTTCAATTACCCTAACACCGCCACTACCACCACGTGAGAAAGGGCTTTATAAGTCTGGAGCTTATAAAGAAGATCTTTATATCTTTAGGAGGGAATTTCCTTCCCTTTCCCACAAAAAGTTGCGGGGAGAGAAGTGAAAAGATTCAGTCCAATTCTAAGCTGCACTACAAATATCTATTGGTTTCTTACTAGGTTTTTTTTTAATTAAAAAATGAAAATAGTTTAATGTATTGTCTCCAGTACATAGTTCAGAGTACATTTTAAAGGTCTTTGCTTTTTTACTTAGTGAGAATGCATACAAGGCAATGAAAATAATCAAAAAGGAGTACAAAACAAAAAAAGTAAATAATTAATATAGAAACTTATACAGGGTGATAAAGATAGATATTTCACAATATACCTAGCAGTGTATATGAGTTTACATTTTCATTGTACCAATCCAGTGTGAAAACACTCAACTTTTCAACATAATGGCAGTCTTCTCTTTCTTACTTTGAGCATATTAGTTGATTTTACCATGTTTACTATGTCTTATATATTGGTTCTGCAGTCTTCAGGTGCCAGGGCCCTTATCTTCTTCCAGTTATGACAAATAGATGAGTGGCTGCCAATAGACAATTTCTCTATCACCTGTTAAGACCAGAACTTTCAAAGATGGTATCCTATCAGTTTAATCAACATGGCTCCTCACCCTCCCAAAGAATCCAAGACGTATAGTTTGGTGAGGGTGTTGGGATTTCTGTTAATGAATCCTAGCCTCCATCACAGTACTACAATTCCCAGAGTTTTGTCTCCTTAAGGGGAAAAATTGCTGTTCAGCTTGTTGGCGTTTACTGTAACTATAGATATACCCTTTCATTGGTGCAATAATGGCTTAAAGTACATGGTGCATCAGATCTTCCTATTCCAGTCTTAAATCCACACCAGTCTTAGAAACTGTTTCAACAACAACATCTTCAGCCCAAGCACCCTCAGTGCTAATATGGACACAGCATAGCCTGTTTCACTGCAAATTGGAAGACTTCAGGCTATCACCCAGGGCAGTTGACACTGGCAATTAACAGCATATTCCACTAAGCTCAGGCAATATTACAGTAGCTTTCCCTGTTGCCTAGCAACAAGGCCACCAGGAAGCCTGACAAAGAAATTCTCCACAAGCTGTGTTTGTCCAGAATAGGCACTCACCATCGTATTGCAAACAATAAGCAATCCCCCTTTATTTACTGAGGTGAAGCAAAATGAAGCCCCATGTCCCACGAGGGAGTTTTAAAGTAAATTTGTTAGATAATCAAATATTTGCAGGTTCTGGCAAGGCAATATTGATTAGAGAGGGATCTAAACTGTCTGGTTAATTTGAAGGGCTTGTTTGTCTGTGTGCCACAGAGTCTTTCTAATGGATTATTCTTCTGACCAGGTCACTGAACCCCAGAGAATTTCTGCTACCAACACTACGCACAGCACCTCCTGTACAGAATAACTCATCCCAAATATTCCTGGCGCCTTGATTTTATGCATGTTATTTATGGTGTGTTTTCAAAATGACTTAATTTGTCTGGATCACATATGGTGATATGATTTTGTTGTGAAACATGCCATTCTGGTATATCACCCCAATATAGAGCATCGGTGCAAGGGAGAAACAGTAGCGAAATCTCAATATTATTGTAAAACATTTGAGCCTCAAATTACATTTTCCCATATCTCATGCTGAACCCAGATATTTTCAACACCTAGTTCTCAGGAGATGCCAAAGAGTTTGGGAAGCAAAATTTTGCAATTTTGCAAACGAACAAAGTAAGAAGCATTCAGCATCAAGAGCCTCATTCCTTGAAGAATAGGATCTCTCTACAACACTGCAATTCAACTTATCCTTCTTTCCTCTCTCTTTTTTTAAATTAAATGTTAAGAGCAGGTTTGCATGGCTAATCAGATAAAATGCCCATTTGCTTCATTTCATTTCCTGGCATGACAAGTTATTGAAAAGCAGTTCACTTCCTCTTCCAGAAGGAGAGATTGTCACTCTTTCTCAGGTTCTTGATAAAAGGTCAGGTGTGAGACTAACCTCTAAGTAATCATTTCCTTTTATGGGGTGTGTGTGTGTGTGTGTGTGTGTGTGTATACCAGGTGATACAATAAGGGAATGGAATAATCCATTTTTCCAAGACATGTTGTTGGGTAAGTCTGCCAAAAAATGGGAAATATTCACATTTGAGTGGTGGGAGTAGAATGTAACCATCTGGCAGATGGTTGGAAGGGAATAAACACCATGAGGAGATAAATAGGAGCTATTTTGGATCTTCAGAAAGCAGCAGAACTAGAAGAAATGGAGTAAGATCAACAACAGAAGCCCATAGAAAGCATATTTGGAAGCACTTTTTAAGAGCGGGACAGATTCCGAGGCACTTAATTATCTTCTGTCAGCTGTGCTAAATGGTTTAAGGGGCCACGAAGGAAGAGATTGTGGAGAGAATTAGGGGACTTCCTCTGGGTCCATGTGGCACCTCAGGCAGCAGGTGCAGAGCAGCTGCAGCAAAGGGTTGGCAGAGAGAACTGTGTGTGCCATGCACACCCTAAACAAGCCTGCTGTCCTCAGGAGCAGTGGAGAATGCAGTCCCATTACCAGGGCTGAAGATTCAACTGACAGGGCGCCATCTTGCCCTTTGCCTCACACAGCAAAACATCTTGAGCGAGTCCTGGCTTCATGTCTTATTAGCTTGGAAAATATCCTGAGGTACATCCCTAAACAAAAACATTTCCCCTATGGTGAGACCAGAGTTATAAAATACCAGCCAGGGAAGTGTGATTTTAAAAGATGTGGGGAGGAGATTTTGAAAGGAGTTTGGGAGCTGAATAGGTAGGAGAAGGATAAAACAGGGCTGGATTTTTAATCTGAGTGGAGATTTTTCATGCTTACCTCTTCTCTCAGGTGAGCATTGCAGGCCCTCCACCTGAAGCTTGTTATCCTGGACTGCATCTAGTGAGTCTCACTAGAATCAATAGTCAGAGTGAAGGAACATTTTCAACCTTGGAGGCCACATTCACACATTCTCAGGCCACAGCAGGCACAGCAGGCTAGTTTCACCCCTCTTTGAACTCCAGTCTGGCGTGATCAAAGTTCAATGGCTCTTTCCAGTTAGGCAAAAATAGTCAAGGTAGGTGTGGAACAGGGCTAGTGATTGGTCTGGCCTGAAAAATAGAGGGGTGGTGGCTGAGGAGGGGGGCAGCTGGAGGATAATCTCAAGGGCCAGGCAGAGTCCTGGAGGGCCACATCGAGCCCCTGGACCTGAGCTTCCTCATCCCTGCTGTAGATGTTTCAAAAACATCCCCAGAGTTAGGACTCCTGTAAGAATAGCATCAAGTGCCTGCACAAATTAGTCAGTACAAATGAAACAAACCAGTCAGAGGATGGGGCCCGTTGACAATGGGCAACCCTGGGCAAATTTTCCACTCACAAGTTCTCTGTTAATGGGTACCTGAAAAGACTGGCTGGGAGGGCTGTTGCTCTCATTTACACATCACTGGCAGTTTAATGCAGATCGCTAGTAGATGGAGTCAGGGTGGTTGGGCTTCATTTGCTCCCCAGCCAGGATCCTGAGGTAAACATGACCAGCAGGAAGGAAGGAGATTGAGCGCTTTGTATGGCCAAAGGGGACGTAGCTCAGTGGCAGCGCACATGTTTTGCTTACAGATGGCACCAGGTTCAATCCCTGGCATTTCCAGGTCAGTTTGGGCAAGATTTTCTGCCTGAAAGCTGCTGCCAGTCCGTGTCAACAACAGGGAGCTAGATGATGCTAGTTTCTGTGTTCCTATCTCTCCCTCATCTTTGGCAGAAAATTCCATCTGGCTGTCTCCACTTTTCATCATAAGTGAGGCCATGTTTCTGTGATTTCCAGTAAGGCTAGAAAGAGGGGAGCAGATTGTGCTGTACATCTGAGAGTCGGAATCTGAATGAGAAAATTCCTGGAAAAAAGAATTAATGTGTGAAGTGTCCCTAGGACTATCTTAATGGGTAGCACTCAGCTTCAGTAAGCAAAAAGAAGAAGAGGGAAAGTGCCTTGTTACTACCTTAATAATAATAATAATAATACAGTAGTCAAAGAAAACGAGACTGGACCAAACCTTTGAAACTGATTCACGGAGACAGAAGAAGCCCCCTATCTTTTCTAGCTTCGTGTTCCATCTGGCTATTTTATGTATTAGCAGGATGGGAAACTTGTACATTTCCCTCAGATTGATCTCTGGGGAGCCTCTGAAGAGAAAATGATATCCAGATACTGAATTGGTGCAATGTCTGTGTTTTGAGCTTATCGCAGAGCTTCGGAAATAACCCTGCATTCCTTATAAGTGGCAATAACCAGTGAAGACGTGACACAACCAATTTTCCTGCAGCTGCCATAGTGCGCTGTCACTTGTGCACATTTAATTTTATGTTGCATTTTGGCTGCCTCGCATATAGATGTTACAGATGGTTAATATTCAAAGGCTAGCCTGTGTGTGAAGATATTACAACCCAGTGTTCTCTCTGTGTCACACAATCTCAGGGGCAATCAATAAACAGAACAGACTTCTGTGGCAGGGGAAGCCGGCAAACAAAATATACTTGCCTGTGTATCTATAATGGGAATCTAGTCTAGGTATTTGTCAGTTAAAGCAGGGTTCACCAGAACAATTTATCTTTCATTATGAGGTATGCATGTGTTATTTTAATAATGTTGCAGTAAGATCTACTATGGCAGCCTTTGCTATGCCAGTACTCTCCAGATGTTTTGGACTACAGCTCCCATAATACAATGTGCTGACTGGGGTGATGGGGGTTGTAGTCCAAACCATCTGAAGAGCACAAATTTAGCCAAGGCTGCACAAAGCAGAATTGGATTCTTAGAACATAAAAAGTGCTGATTCAGACTACTGCATTCTATACAATGGTAGCCCAACATCTCAGGGAACATCACACAAGAGTCATGAAGATGGCAGAATTTCTTTATTGCTAATCTCCAGCAATTGACCATGCAGATTACAGAATATATATGAGGGACAGGGACCATGAGGCCTCCATATTATCCCATGACAACTCTCATATTATCCATGACCATGACAGCTGGGGATTGTGGAACCCAACGTCATATTGAGGGCTACATCTTTCCACATCCCTACTCACAACATAGTGTGAAGTTGACTGGGATGGTTGGCCTTAGATCTAGAGGGTGCAAGTTCTCTCTCTCTGCATCATTCTTGCTATCTTGGCAACCTGCAGCCATTCCAATATCATACAGGCTGGGATAGTGTGGGAGATTAACTGTGATCACTTCTACTATCGGAGAAGTAGATGAGAAAGGGGCATGCTTTGGACACCACACACAGAAGACAAGTCATACGGCTGTTCTGATATATCCACAAAGTATAACCCACGTTGCTAAAGCCTTCCTACTTACGCCAAGCTGATACAAACCAAGATGATCATGTGAACCAATCATTAGTCTCATGAAGTCAATAGGAATATGTCAGCTTGAATTTGGGTCCTTCGATGTACCTGGATTGTGCTGTGAGTCAGCAGTGAGTATTATTACTCTTTAAACTGTAGGGCTGTTTTTCAGTTTTCCTACATTTCCAATTACACCTCACAGTCGCCATCGATCTGTTTGCCGTTAGCATGAAACCCGGAGATGCTCTGATCTGCTTAATGTAAAGTCTCTACCTTCATTAACCCACCTTTTTGTTTTTAAGACAGGCCATTTAAATTGATTGCTATTAAATAAAATCACAAGTGCTATCAATCCCCCTGCTTCGGGGAGTTTAAGTAAGCAACAATTGGACCAGGAAGGAATTGCTTTCGTTGCTTAACAACTGCATCAGGTCTTAACGTGGGAATTGAAACTCCTTTCTGTATGCATACGTCTTTGATACGGTTAAGGAAAAGGAAAAGCCTTCCGAAGAATGGATGGTGGGTTTGAATTGTTCTGGCAGAAAATATGAGGATGGACTGGGTTTAGCTTTCTAAATATCACCTCTCCGGTAACAAAACGCCTAGGCAAACCTTAGATTTTGCTACATTTTTCTTCTTCTGCTCTTCAACAAAATATATAAGAGTTTTGTCGAAAATGTTTCAAGTTAGCACAGGAATGTTGTGCAAGAGCCTGCCTAGATTGTTTGGTTGAACTCTTTTATTTGGGGGGGGGGGAGAGAGAGAGACCTGATTAGCAAAGGGAACCCAGAACTCAGACAGAGAGGGGGGCCTTAAGGCATTCAAGCAATTCTTCTCTGTGCCTTGTGCATGACTCTGGTGGGTGGGGGTCGCCATAGCAGAATTTCTGCACCTTAACCACCCACTCCACCACCCGTAGTTGTTTGCCCTGGATCACAGGGTGGAATAAAGTTTTCATCTGCGTCTGCTTTTAGAATGTTTTTGACTAATTGTTTTTAAAATGTTTTAACAGTTTTATATTCATCATCATCATCATCATCATCATCATCATCATCATCATCATCTTATTTATCTATATCCCACCTTTTTCCCCTGACAGGAACTCCAGGGAGCTTACAGATAAAATAAGAACAGCTAAAAATATTTTTGAAGCTGTTAAAAAATAATTAAACATTAATGGAATTTTTAAAAATATAAGATCTATTAAAAACGTACACATCATGTTTTGTTTTTGCTTTAAGTTTTGCTGCCCTAGACTTCTTCAGGTGGTAGCTCCGGGATATACATTCAATAGATAAATATTAAATATTTTTTTCCACAGTACTAGATGAAACTAGTCTGTTATGACAGAACCACCCCACTGCAGTGCATGCCTCAAGTACGCAGAAGTATCTGGCCATAAGCCAGTACATTCCTTTTAGCTTTTTGAGACTATGTGAATTTCTAGAACATCTCAAATGGCTCTTCAGTGATCTACAGACAGAGCCAGTATATTTAAACCATGTCAGGTACTTTGAAACACAAAAGGTTCCTGCCCCCAAAGGTCTTGAAGTATAAAACTTGACAGTGAGAGGAGAACACAAGGAGGTGGCAGATAGATGGATGAGCCAAGGTTCAAGTTTCAGCTTTGGTCATAATGATTTTTTGTTGGTAGCCCTAGCATAACTCTTGGAGACTGGGAAGTTTCATCTAAAGGAATTTCAACCCCTAAAAGGCATTTTCTGCTTTCCCTGACTTCCCTCCGTTTGCTGTTCCTTCATGTCTTCCCTCCCCTCATCACGCATTCGGAAACTGGGCTCCATCTTTACATGTTTAGACAAAAGACTTCACTAGCGCTCAAAAGTTGCTTTCAACAGCCTCCTACTCTCATTCAAGTCTTCTCTCTCTCTTGCTCGCTCTCCTTCTTTACATTTAAGAATTCTGCTTAAACATGCATAAGTGAAGTATGTGATTTTTGTTTCCCCCTGACAAGTAGTTTCAGCTGCAAGATGCTTGATTATGTGAGTTCAGGGGAAGAGAGTGGATGAATTGTGAATTATTCCCCCCCTCCCACAGATACACACAGACAGACACACACACACACACACACACACACTGCATTAGCCTGTGAAAAATTCAAGCTATGACAAAGCTAGATTAAAAGTAAGGGATAGGGAGGCCAGATGCCAAAGAAGACAGGCTCCTGCAGCTTCCATAAGTTGAATAAGCTTTAATAGAAGAGGGGATTTCAGCAAGAAGACCGTTTCCAGGCACGATTTGAGGTGCAGGTGCCTTTAAAGCCCTAAAGGCACACCGCCAGTGTGGTGTAGTGGTTAAGAGTCTTGTAATCTGGGGAACCGGGTTCGCGTCTCCGCTCCTCCACATGTAGCTGCTGGGTGACCTTGGGCCAGTCACACTTCTTTGAAGTCTCTCAGCCCCACTCACCTCACAGAGTGTTTGTTGTGGGGGAGGAAGGGAAAGGGAAAGGAGATTGTTAGCCGCTTTGAGACTCCTTAAAGGGAGTGAAAGGCGGGATATCAAATCCAAACTCCTCCTCCTCCTAAAAAAGAGGAGTCTGTGGCCCCTCCAGATTTCATGGAACTCCAGTTCCCATCATCCCTCATCACTGGCCACACTGACTGCTACTGATGGGACTTAAAAGTCCAACAGCATTTGGATGGTTTGAGACCCAGGTGCCCAACAGCACGGTGATCATGTTTGGAGACCCTTCTCTGGGTACCTTTCAGAGTGATGCAGTGACTATAGAAAGAGTCTTCTCAGTCGAGAGTCTTCTATTTGTACACATCTCCCCTCAGGAAAAGCCATCTTTCTTATTTTCTCAGGCTTTTAAACTTCTGAGGCTACTTTTCCCCTGTGGTTTTTTTGCATTGGTCACATCCACACGCCATACATTTAAAGCACATTATTTCCCTCAGTGAATCCTGAGAGCCGTAGTTTTGTTAAGTGCAGTAGGAATGATACCTCTGTGAGGGGTAAACTATAGTTCCCAGGATTCCTTGAGGAAAATAATGTGCTCTTAATGTATGGTGTGTATGCGGCTAATGTTTCGGGGATACACCTGTTAATCAGAATATCCATTAGTCCTTGAAAGAAAATACAAGACCTCTGGAACCGCTTCTAAGGTTTTGCCTGACATACATCTTCACTCTATGACTCCTGATAGCACACCTGTGTCTCTCAAAAGTAACATACAAGGCAACCTGCCGGGTGACAAATTGGAACAGTCTAATAGTGCCCTCGGCAGCATCACCCACTGATTTATTGCATTCTCTGCCCAAGGTTTATCTTAAATTCCACCTTTATGTATTTTGCTGTCTTTTAGCTGTGCAATTAAAAGTGTATATCTACAGAGAGCTTAGCTCCTTCAATAAAGCAGCGTTTCCACTAAACGTGGCAGCCCTTCTTAGAATTAAAGATTCTTTTGCAGAATCTATATACCCTTGAGTTTTAGCGTACGTGACTTTTCTTCCGTTCTGGAACTTGCATTAATTCAGCCAGTTAAGCAAATAAAGTCACTCTAGTTAGAACTAAGGCCTTATCCACATCTGTACATCATCATTTGGCTATATCATAAACTTGCTAATGTAGATTATGCTGCATGCCCATTGTTCATGCACGTTGCCTGAAGGGAACTCATGGATCATCAATCCAACACCTTCCTATGTATCAGAGGTTTTCTAGAAGAACCATTTGAAAAAATTGCATTTGCAATTGGAGTGCATTGGCGATAACATAGAAATATAGAAAGCTGCCTTATATCAGTTCAGGTTGTTTGTATTTCTAGTATTGTCTACACTGATTGGCAGTAGTAGATCTCCAGGATTTCAGAAAGAAGCCTTTTCCAACCCTACCTGGGCATTCCAGATATTGAACTGCAGGCAAAGCAGGTACAGAACCACTGAGTTGCAGTGCTTCAGACTATGGTGGGGATAGCCAAAATGGTACCATTCAGATATTGTTGGACTTCAACTCCTATCATCCCTGATCATTGAGCATACTGGCTGGGATAGATTGGGGTTCAACAACAACTGCAGGGCACCACATTGCCTCCCCCTGGACTATGGGTACAAGTCTCACATAGCTTGTCCACCCGCTATGTAAGGTGTCTAGATCCATTGTTTTATGGAAAGAAATGCATTAGATATTGTTGGAACACAAATCCCGTTCAAAATAAGAGCCCTCCTCACTCCAGAAGGCTAGATGGAAGGGTAGGCAAATGGACCAGCAACCTGACAACTCTGTTTAGCCCCAAAGCAATAGCAGACTAGATCAGCAAAACTAGGATTTGCTATTTAAAAAAATAAATAAATCTGGCAGAGCTCCTTTGCCTTCAGATTATTGCCTAAAAAGTTCAATGACTTCACCTTTTTTTTTAGTTTGGTGATTTATTCATGAAGCCTTTCTTTCTTTTCTCAGAAAGGCACTTGGAAGAATCCAACAAGTCCATCTTACAGCCAATATCCATGGGATCTTAACTCATGTAGATGTTTTAGGAGAAGTCAGCGAAGCTGGACCAAAACCAAGCCCTGAATTAAGACTTATCTTCTGTGATGCTGGCCAAGAAAATGTCCCTAATTATAGTTGGCCCATTTTATCTTCTATTGCAGGAGATGCATTTACAGAAAGGGATGCCAGGAGCAAATGCCAGCTAAAAGAAGCACGATAAGAGCACCTTCTGGTGGAGCCAAGGGGAAAGTGGCCTGTTTTGTGTATTAGCTGACGGGGCTGCTTTCAACAATTTGTGCCCCTCCTGAGTTGAGCTGTAAGGACTCTCCATACTGCAGAGTGGGGAAATGTATTTTGTTCTCAATGCCAGATTAGTGCTAGTCCTGATCCAGACCAGTGACATTATCCACCATGGAGGAGAAGCTCTGCTGGGGTTATTGCTCCAGTGTCACCACAGTTTATCCATTGTTGACACATGTCCCTGAGCACACATCCATGGTGACCTGTGTATCACCAATGGAAACATGGTTCCCAAGAACTTGGGCCTAGAGCAGAGGTGGGAAACCTCAGGTCCGGTGGTCAAATGCAGCTGTCCAAGCATCTGGTTCTCAGAACCCCCATCAAATCATATCCCTTACCAGCCCTGCTCCACATCCTCCTTGTCTGTTTCTGCCTATCTGGAAAGTGTTCTTGAACTCTGATAGTGCCTCTTGTTTGCTTGGATGTGTGCAGAAACTAGCCAGTTGTACAAAGGGAAGATTTATGCTTATTGCTCCATCCACTTTTGCATGTTCCTGGCTAAAACTAATTAAACAACAATCATAGTGTGGAGGCAATAGCATAGGGCAGATGAGGTAGGGAAGCAGCATTGACTAGAAATTAAACAATCCCAGCAAGGTCGCACAAAGGCTTAACAATGTAGTTCTCTAAAATTGTCCATGAGGGAAAGTATGAGGGAAACACCCTGTCCTAGTTCCTTCACAAAGGGGATCTCACAAACCTTCATCGTTCTCTGCTTCCACCCACCATAATCTGTATACAAGAGTGTTTTCTACAATCAGGGCCAACTCCAGATCTGAGGGAACTTTCTGCAAGCTGGTTCCCATCTTGCATTAGCAGGCTGACCAGGAAGTGGCAGCACATAACAGTAGTACTCCAATCCATGCTGAGCAGCCCCTCAGGGGATCAAGAGGCTGCCATTTTAATTTACCTCAAGACACATGAGTTAGCTTATCTTCCACAGGGCCATATTAATTTTCCACAGTGACCTAGAACACCATGTTTTGGGAAATTAAAATGGCAGCCCAACACCAGAAAAATGGGCGTGGCGGCATTGGGACCATAAAAGTTATCCACAGTGGGCCTGGTGTGCCCCACCATCAGCTGCCTGAGGTCACTGAGTGCTGCTCCAAACCTGCCTAGAAGAGATTCAGGGGACGAGGGTGGCGCTGTGGTCTAAACCACTGAGCCTCTAGGGCTTGCTGATCAGAAGGTCAGCGGTTTGAATCCCTGCGATGGGGTGAGCTCCCGTTGCTCGGTGCCAGCTCCTGCCAACCTAGCAGTTTGAAAGTACACCAGTGCAAGTAGATAAATAGGTACCACTGCAGCAGGAAGGTAAACGGTGTTTCCATGCACTCTGGCACTCGTCACCGTCCTCTGTGCACCAGAAGCAGTTTAGTCATGCTGGCCACATGACCCGGAAAGCTGTCTATTGGCAAACGCCAGCTCCCTCAGCCTGAAAGCAAGATGAGCGCTGCAGCCCATAGTTGCCATTGACTGGACTTAGCCATCCAGGGGTCCTTTACCTTTTCCTTTAGAACAGATTCTGAAAGACTTTTCTTCTGTTCTCCAGAAGGGCCTATTTTTGTGAGTTACTATTGCTAGGTAATTTCCACCTTGAGGCCTGCTTCCTCAGGGCTGAACGGAGTGTCTTCATTTTTTGAAAAACAAACAAAACTGGTTGAAATGGAAAGAGCCTCAATTGATTGTTTTAAAAACACAGCAATGCCTGCCTGGATATTATTCAGAGCCAAATACCAGACTCCTAATATCAAGGCTGCTCGAGGCAGGATGGTGTCATGCTGAGGGAAGTGGGATGTCCAGCCCACAGTTTCTGGTTCCCTGTTAACGGTACAACTGTGAATTTCCATATCTTGGAGGAGGGGGCTTTAAATCAAAACTTTAATGGCCTTCTGATATTGTGCGAGCTTTGTGAACAGTTTGTCATTGTATCTGCTTATTCACCAAAATAGCGAGGAAGCGACTTTACTGTGGAAGATGGCAGGAGGCGATAGAAGGTAAGCTCAGCAGCATTTGCACAGCAGAAGCCTTTAAAAATCACTGTGCTATGAACGAGACATTTCCATATTTCACAGCTATTTTTGTCTGGTGCCTAAAGTTGATGATACAGCAGAAAGAAGAAGGAAAAAGAAAGAGAGAGAGATCTGAATGAAAGGGGGAGGGAGAGGGAGGAAATAATGAAAACCCCTTTGCTGTTCCTTTCTTCCTAACAATTTACATCCCAAGCGTATCGCTCAGCAAGGCCGACAAAGCAAAATGGGTTATGCCTGTAAATTGACAGAGATTAGACACTCTAAGGGGCTCTCTTGTTTGCATTAAGGTAAGGGAAATAGGAGCTGATTTGCAGTGGAGTCTCTTGAACCCCCGATTCACCCTTTGCTATTTTCAGTTTGGTCTTTGTCTTAAGGCTATAACCTTCAGTAGGCGAAAAGAGTGCAGGAGTGCAGAAGGGGTTTGAAATATTGATTATGGATGGATAAGTGTTGTGTCATGGTTAGAGTGTCAGACTAGGAGCAGGGAGAACAGGGTTCAAATCCCCATTCAGGTGTCTGAAGCTCACTGCGTGACCTTGGGCCAGTCACTGTCCCTCAGCCTAACCTACTTCACAGGGTTGTTTTGAGGTTAACACAAAGAGGGAAAGAACCATTTACACTTCCTTGAGCTCCTTGGAGGAAAGCCGGAATATAAATGCAATTATCACCATCATATTTGAGAAAGGTTCTCCATGGAAAACCTCCAATGAGAAAATATGCTTCTGAGCAGTTAGCCTATTCCCCGGATCTCATTCTGCTGCTCTTTGCTGTACTTTCTGCTCAGACCTGTTCCACAACCTTGATGACAACTGCAGCAGTTCCATCACCAAGGCGCATGGGTGCTTTGCAGAGTATGAGAGATCAAGCTTTTGACCGGAGGGGCTTCCAATAAAAAAAATGGACACAAGAGAGAGGGGCCAATGACAAAAAGGAGAAGGCTTTGCATTTATTTTCACATACTTAGGCTTAGTCACAGTAGGGCATGGGGATTAGGCGGTTGTGCCAAAGGCTTAAAGGAAAAGGCGGGTTTTGAAAAGAGAAGTAAGTAAAGGATGGGATACAATTTCAGGTGCAAGAGATTATTCCAATACCTGGATCAGCTCTAGAACCTGCCTGAAATACCAGTGTTGTGCCTCAGCCTACTTATAAATTGATACATATACAGTGGTACCTCTGGATACGCAGGCCTCTGGTTGTGTATCCTTCGGGTTACGCACACGGCAAACCAAGAAGTATTTTTCCAGGTTTCGCCACACACGCATGCGCAGAAGTGCTCTACATGCCGCACGCATGCACAGAACTGGCACCTCCAGTTGCTAATTCCTCAGGATCCGACCGGAGCTCTGGAACGGATCCCATGCGCGAACAGAGGTACCATTGTATGGTGAAAAACAATCTCCTATTTTCTACTAGCTTCTTTATTCCTATTCCACAGTCCAAAACATGTGGAGGCCACCAGGTGGGGGAAGGCTGGTCTGAGGTCATTCACTGAGTTCATAGTTGAGCTGAGATTTGATCCAGAGATTCCAGCCCATTAAACTTGATTTGTTTTGTCCTTGCTATGCCCAGGAAGGAGTGGAAACACCTCTATCCCCCTGTTGTGTTTTTGATCTTCTCCCAGTACAAATGGCACACTTCAAAATGAGGACTTACCTCGTATTAGAGGCCTTTGGGTCTCCAGAATAAATTCTGAAGCTGTAATCAGGCCATGCTGCACATTTCATAAGAGAAGCTCCCTTGACACTAGAGAGAGGATTCTGTGTTACCTGAATGGCTGCTATATAAAGTTTAATCAAGTTAGCCGGGTTTTCTCTCTTGATTTCACAGCTTCCATTCGCCGCACCAGATTATAAACTTTCAACATGTAATTGAACCTGACTCAAGGAGCCAATTGTATTATAGCAAGCTCTAAAACGGGGAATGGTGAGGACCAAAGTTTTCATTCAATGAATGCAATTTCGATGTGCAGAAATCAATTCAATTGACATCAGTTGAGCTTTAATGCTGAATTAAAGAGCTGCCAGGTTTCACCCATGGGGTTTTTACAGTCCGGGCTTTATGAATTCATTAAAATGCACACACAAACTTTTAGGGAAGGAGTATTACGCTGTAATAAGAGCTACAAATCGGCAATATTCCTCCGAGAGATGACTCTAATTTGAGTCGCCTAGTTGGCAAAATTGTTTTCCATTGCTTTGCATCTATTAGCACAGGGTGTCATATTTTCCCTTGTTCCTGTTTCACTTCTTTGCTGTTGGCTCAGCAGGTGGAGCATTTATGAGCTCCAGAGGAGTGCAGAATCTTTTTGGAAGACACCACCTTTGGAGGCCCAAGACTGGGAAGAGAAATAAACAAAATATCTACAAGCTTCAGATGGATGGGTAGATGGATGGATGGATGGGTGGATAGCAGTGGTGGCTGCTGCACATTGGAGCTGGGTAGGGGGTGAAGGAGAAGCATAGGGGCAGGGCAGCTGCCAGCAGGTCATCCTAGGCATAGGCAGAGTCAGAGGTCACAAGAGGCAGAGCACATTTGACAGAGAACATGCAGACGTGTGCACACAAACACAGAGTATGGACAGGAGTTGACAGGCACCCCCGATATCTACAGATAGTTAGATGTACCCATAATTATTATACTGAGAGAAAACTTCTCCTTGGTGCTAGCGTCCAGACAATATATTTTGAGATGAAAGGGGAATAGGGTGATCAGAAGCAAAGAAGGGCAGGGAATCTGCACCTTTTAACAGATACATATAGAATAAAAGGTTTCAGAACGTGCAGTTCTCCCCACCCCTACATAACAGGCTGTCATGATTTCCTCTGTTGAAGATACAAGAACCCTTTCTGCCTTTGTCTATGGCTGCCTCCCATAACCTGGTACCCTGCAGATGTTGTTGGACTCCAGGCCCAACCAGCATAAGAAGAGCTCTGCTTGACCAGGCCAATGGTCCATCTAGTCTAGCATCCTGTTCTCACATTGGCCTGCCAGATGCTGATGAGAAGCCCACAAGCAGGACCCAAGCACGAGAGCACTTTCACCTACTGCCGTTTCCAGCAACCGGTATTCAGAAGCGTACTGCCTCTGATGGTAGAAGCCAAGCAAAGCCATCATGGCTAGTAGCCCTTGATGGCCTTATCCTCCATGAAATTGTCTAGTCCTCTTTTAAAGGCATCCAAGCTGGTGTCCATCACGGCCTCCGTTGTTTAACTCTGCACTGTGTGAAGAAGTGCACAGTGCATCATCAGTGGTCAGGAATGTTGTAATCCAACAAGGAGGGTAAACCTGGTCTCTGGTCACTCGGTGATGGATCATGGGCCCCATCAGTGTTTGGCTTCATAACTTCTATAAAACATAAGCCTTGGCTAAACTGATGGCTTACTACTGATCAGGCAACACTTCATTATGATGTATACAAGCTTCTGCCAATGAAAAGTTATGGGCCTTTGTTTAACTCTGTGAAAACTGCACCTGGTTGGTTTCAGAATTTTTAATTCCATGGTGGGCATCTCCAGCCTGCAGGCCAAATGTGGCCCTCAGGGTGTCTCTATTTGGCCCTCGGGACTCACTCCAAGCCACATCTCTCACTGTTGCTGCTCATTACCCTCCTCAAGTGCTTCTGCCTCCATGTGATGAGGATGGTGATTACTTATTTATTTATTTATTTATTTACTTGTTTATTTATTTATTATACCCCACTCATCTGGCTGGGTTTCCCCAGCCACTCTCGGCAGCTCCCAACAGAATATTAAAAACACGATAAAACATCAAACAATGCCTCTTGCTTGTCTGGATGAGGAAGAAGAGAACTGTGCATGTAGAAAACTCTGTTTTTTGCACAGCAGGGGTGTAGCTTATTGTGTGAAGGTCTGTTGTTCTGCCTGTTTTTGCCTCTGGCAGCACTCACTAGAGACTGAACCTGAAACATTATGCATGCTCTGGCGCTCAACCATTGCCTCACACTGAGCAGAAGCACATGACAGAGTCTTGATGCTCAGGGCTGATAGTGTGGGGAACCAGCACAGTTACACGGGAGGAAATTGCCATCCACACTGAAGTGAAATGGTATCCATGCCTGCTTGCACCAGTGCTTCAATCCTTGTTTTGAATCCAGCAAGCCACTCTCTGCATAACGCCTCTCAGAATCAGACCAGTGATCATCTGAATTTAATTTCCCAAACAAACCTCCAGCCTCCTTCCCTGAAAATCACACCTGCAAGTGTTGGTTTCCAAATATAATATCCTGCAAAGTCAAATAAGCCGAAGGATTCCGCTTTCTCTCAGACTCAAAAACCCAAGCAGATGTTGGATGTCAAATTAATTTTTGGAAAGCTGTAGAATCATATTTGGCGACATCCTCACCCTTCCCGTGGAGATGATTCACAAGAGTTCTGGCTTAATTGGTGTTCTCAGTGGCCAAAGGAAATTACCTGGTATCTTCCATATCCCAACTGCAAAAACAAGGATCTCTGAGTGAATCACAGAACAAAAGTGGCACAATTTGATTGCTGTTGTCTACATAAAACACTGATTGTTTTTCAAAATAGTGCATCAGAGGTCTGAAGCACACAAACAATTCCCTCTGTCTCTTTGTCATGAGATCCTTGAGCAGTTGTGTAGCTGCGGATGACATCCAGCTCTAGGGGAGGGGCCATAGCTCAGTGGTGGAGGATCTCCTTTTCATGCAGAAGGTCCCAAGTTCAATCCTCAACATCTCCAGGGAGTATTGGGCCTGGAAGAGACCCTGCCTGAAACTCTGGAGAGCTACTGCCAGTCAGTGTAGACAATACTGAGCTATATGAACCAGTGGTCTGAATCAGTCGATGACAACTTCCTGTGTTTATCTCGTTTTTTTGAGATTCTCAAGAAGCAACATAAACTCGGGAACTAGCTAAGATGTAGGACCAAATTCTGTGCTACATCAGCCATGCATTTCAACAGGCAAATTTAGCTTGAGCATACTTGTTCTGGAGTAAAAGCAGCTGCCAAGAATACCTGATGCAAAATGTGCTTTCAGCTCAGATTGGGGCGCAACACCAATTCCCTGCTGATAATCCCTCGCTCCCCAGAAGCTCTTTGCCTCGGAAGGTGCTTTGCAGCTGTAGGCAAACACTCCAAGGAAGCTAACAAGCAGGCAGCCATCTGGAGTGCATGCTGCTGATCCTATTCCACAGGAGGCCTCTGAAGGCCAAAGGAAGTGTGTCGATACACTGAAATATCAAACGATAAATATGTATCACTGTTGTCCAGAGACTTGCATTAAAGGGGTTAATAGTCCTCTGCAGTGCGTGACAAGCCTCTCTTTAGGGAAAAGGCAGATTGGGCAAGAAGGCAAAGCCGTAACCTGCTTCCTCGCCTCCCTTGCCCACCCGGGGGTGTTCTGTTTACCATCCATCGCTGCTGGAGCCTGATAACTGAAGCAGACCTCTTTGAAGCAGAATCCTCTTTGAAGTGGTCCCTTGGGTTGCGTTCTGTGGGCCCCTGCGGCCCTGCTTCTACCCAGTCCCTCTCATCTCCTTGCGCTCATACTTCGTGGTGAAATGCCCATCTCTTCCCTTGCCTAGTGAGGCTGGACTCTTCCTTCCGTAACACAGGGAAAGGTTTGCTGTATATAATACGGTGCAGTTTGAAAACACACCTGTGGAGGCGGGGAATTGAGCTTTGCAGCTTGGCTGGCCATTTATTGGTTTCTCTCCCCTGACCCTCTGAGCCTGATAATGGGCTGAGAAAAGCACAGTGTGATTATCAGCAACCAAGGCACCGCCTCTTTCCCGCTTTCTGCATTCTGTATTGGCACAGTAACTCCTAGCCATTCACGCTGGGTCTTGCTTGGAAAGAACCTAGAAGCGCTACGGTGTCATTACTGCAAAGGATGATATCAGTGCATTTTGCTGGGAAATTATTACTATTAAATAACCAACATTTTCCATCTTTTGAAAATGCATCTTTTATCCACTGGGGGTTTACACACCATCAGGGGAAGGCGGAGCACTGGGGGAGCACTACAGGTTCCTGATGAGTCAGCCAAGATATTAGAAGCATGATCTCTCTCTCTCTCTCTCTCTCTCTCTCTCTCTCTCTCTCTCTCTCTCTTTTTCTCCAGTGGATCATGCTGAGCCTTCTTAGATGAAAAGACGACAAGCTATCATCTCTTTACACTTAGTGAACTCCCAGGAGCAAAGAGGGAAGAAGATAATTAGACCAAATGCTGATACAATAAACCTCGATGGAATGCAACCCGGGAAGTAATTATGGCATTTCCACCTTCCTTGCCCATATATATATATATATATATATATATATATATATATATATATATAGGCATCCTGGTGGAAAATGCCATCAGAGTAATGGAGAATTACTTCACCACCACCCAAGCAGAGGCAGAAATTTATCTCCTCTTGCTCTGTAAATAAACAACAACAACCCATCCTCTAGGCAAGATTGTACCATCTAATTTGAAAGATCCTGGATACAGCAGGGATCAGTTACCAATGCAAACAGCTACAGCTGCAAGCCCCATAGAATTGAATGGGATTTATTCATTCATTCATTCATTCATTCATTCATTCATTCTGTGTGCATGCAAATTCATTGGATCATACCATACGGCTGCAGTTCTGTCTTTAGGGGCAACCGTGCAATACTGCTATGCAAGTTTACTCAGATCTATGTTCCATTGAGTTCAGTGAGACTTACTTCCAAGTGTACATGTCACAGCAGGTGCACAGCACCATCATATGTATCAGTCAGAAGAAGTAGCCCCCAACTTACTTCTGAGTAAACAGCATGCATAGGTTTGGGCTGTCATTCCCAATGGAAACACAGGAAGTTGCTTGGTCCATCTAGCCTGATGCAGCCTGCACTGACCAGTAGTGGCCGCCGCCCTTTGACCCACCTTAAATTGGGCTTGGTGGTGTACTGACAACCAATGCACATCTTTCAAGACTTGTGAAATATGTGCCTGGCCAGAGACACCCACCAGCCAACTCACTGCTTCTTTCTGCATTAGTTGCAGCTTGTGGGCCATAATCAAGGGTGATAGTCTAAAGTTACTAGTGCATGGATCACTGTGACCAAGCAGTCTCTATCCAGGAAGGGAAGTGGCTGGTGAACCAGTTAAAGCTGTACATAGGCACTCATCGCCAGCAAGACTACCTAATCTTCAAGCAATGTAGATGGATCCAGGAGGTAAAGGTAAAAGGACCCCTGACCATTAGGTCCAGTCATGACCGACTCTGGGGTTGCGGCGCTCATCTCGCTTTATTGGCCGAGGGAGCCGGCGTACAGCTTCCGGGTCATGTGACCAGCATGACTAAGCCGCTTCCGGCGAACCAGAGCAGCGCACAGAAATGCCGTTTACCTTCCCACTATTTATCTACTTGCACTTTGACATGCTTCCAAACTGCTAGGTTGGCAGGAGCAGGGACCAAGCAACGGGAGCTCAACCTGTTGCGGGGATTCAAACCGCCGACTTTCTGACTGGCAAGTCCTAGGCTCTGTGGTTTAACCCACAGCGCCACCCGCGTCCCTGGATCCAGGAGAACCCGAAGCAATGCACCTGTTCCTTCCAGGGAAGTGTAGAACTCACTTTCTCTCTACTTCCTGGATTCAGGAACCTGATACACACATGACTTCCATTTTGTCTGAACTCAGTTTCAGTGTATTGGTCCTCATCCAGCTAATTACTGCCTCTCCTGATTCAGATAGAACAGAGAGGTAGACCTGGGTGTCATCAGAATACTGATGATATCTCCAAATCTCTTAACATCTCCCAGTGGCATCATATAGTTTCAAAAAGCTTTTTATCCTAAAATAAACATTTTAATACACTTTTTTAAAGCCAGTATCTGAAATACAGAATTCAGGGATGTGCTAAACAAATAATTTGCACTCTGATTTGCATATTACTCTGGAAAGTGCAAATCAGGCCAATTTGCTTTAAAATGTGGATCAAATGAAGTTATTGACCCTCCCTAACTGTATTTGTTCTGTACCTCTCAGCTGTCCCGCCACAACTGCTTGTTGCTGATGGTCAAGATGTGATGGGGTAGGATTGTTCACAGGGCACAACAGTCAAATTAAAATCCTAAGAGCTGGGAAGGCTACAGATATCAGACAGGTACAATCTTCCATTAATGTAAGGTGAGGATTCTGCATTTATAAATCTATAATGGACATAGGAAATATAGAGAAAATATTTTCTCTTTTGTAAAGTAGATCTAACTTAAAACCAGGTACTTCCCCAAACCACTACACAAATGAACCTGCAAACCGATAACCCCATAATAATCCAATTCCCACAGGGGGCCTTCTGAAATTAATCTCAGTAGGCAGCTTGAAATGTCTAGTAAATATTCATGGTGGAAGTGGATACAAACCTCACATGGCAAAACACACACTGCCATTCATAGAGTTTGCTAGGTCTGCAATGAAGTGTGGTAATCAATCTGCTTTGGAGGCCTCCACAATATCTGTTAGGGATGGATAGGGGGGAAAGCAGACCCTTATAACATGTGGACCATCCTGGATAAAGCTAATGAAAGGGGGACAGAAGGAATTGTATTGAAGAATCAGATCCAGTGGAGATGCCAGCTACATCTTGCCCTGCACTGTATAAAAAGTGGCACTTAGGTGTGTGACGGTGGTTCTGCAATGGAACATTAGTGACACCCAGTGGCTGGAGCTTTCTCTCCTTCAATTATTTCCATTCTTAAATGGCTTCGGTGCTCAGAATCTGCAGAGAAAGTTGGGCGTATATAGGACTGCAGCCTGATTGTCTCAACTGTCTAGAGTCTCAGTCAGCGATCTTATCAATTCACACTGCTGCCCTAATTCTGCTTTTGCTAGAATTGCTGAGTTTCATAATGCTAAGCACCCACTTTACCACTAAGCCATGCCCCTTCTCCTCCCTTCCCTGCTTTTAATGTTAAGCATTCTTAAGTCTGAACAAAATGTCTTGAAACAGCTTGTTCCTGTAACAAAGCAAGACTGAAGAAAAAGAGGAAAGCTTCACTGTCTCCTAAATATACCAACAGGTTTGGCTGCCAATGACTGGCATATTGGACCTAGAAGACATGAGTTTAAACAAGTTTACAGTGAATTGGCTGGATAGATTTGGGCAAGCCACATTTCCCCAGATCCAGTCTGCCACCTGTAAAATGGGAATATTGTCATACTTCTTGTATGCCGTGAGCCAATGGAATGTTGGAAGTGTGGGAGTTTTGACGCATGTTTACAACAGAGAAGGCAGATTTGCACTCACACATAGGGAAAAATCAGACATGACAGTGAATGTGTCACTTGGTTGCTTTATTGAAAATTCATCCTGATTTGCTTGTACAAAGCTTATATGGAGGTTATACAGTGCCTGCTATTTACCGAGCATCTGTTCAGATTTGTTTGGGGTGATGTTATATGGCAATGATCTTTCATCCTGAATTGCTTGTGCAGACGTCATAGGTCTTCCTGTCAATCACTTGTTTATCCTACACCTTCTAGTGCATTTCCCCATCACTTTCCTAACTGGAAAAAAAGCCAGTGGTTTGTGGGATTTTACATTGATTTGTTACATCAGGGTGACAGCACTGCAATCCGCTTTAATCAGACAAGCCTACATTTCTGTAGGTTCTGTAAGTTCTGTTGTCTCCAGGGCTATTCTCAAGCAAGAAGAGACTGTTCCTGTGTGAAGTCTGTCACTGCTCATTTCAGCCCTCTTCTGCCTCTGGGAGACAGGGGGTGTGGGGAGTGTGTTGCCGCAGGGTTCTGTCCTGGGCCTGTTGTTGTTCAATGTCTTTATAAATGACTTGGACAAAGGAATTGAGGGAACACTCATCAGATTTGCAGATGACACCAAACTTGGAGAGGTAGCTAACGCCACAGAAATCAGAACCAAGATTCAAGATGACCTTAACAGATTGGAGAACTGGACCCAAACTAACAAAATGAGTTTTGATAGGGACAAATGTAAGGTTCTGCACTTAGACAGGAAGAAACAGATGCACAAATATAAGATGGGGGCACTTGTCTTACTAGTTGTACATGTCAAAAGGATCTAGGGGTCTTAGTGGACCACAAGCTTAACATGAATCAACAGTGCGATGCAGCAGCAAAAAAAAAGCTAATGCTATTCAAGGCTACATCAACAGAAGTCCAGGTCAGTGGAAGTAATAGTAGCACTGTATTCTGCTTTGGTCAGATCACACCTGGAATACTGTGTCCAGTTCTGGGCACCACAATTTAAAGATGTTGACAAGCTGGAATGTGTGAAGAGGAGACCAACCAAGGTGATCAAGGGTCTGGAAACAAAGTTTTATGAGGAATGGCTGAAGGAGCTGGGTATGTTTAGCTTGGAAAAGAGGAGACTGAGAGGAGATATGATAGCCATCTTCAAATATCTTAAGGGCTGTCACATGGAAGA
This sequence comes from Podarcis filfolensis, assembly GCF_964270895.1. Lineage (NCBI taxonomy): Eukaryota > Metazoa > Chordata > Lepidosauria > Squamata > Lacertidae > Podarcis > Podarcis filfolensis. Next base: position 38,650,463 of record NC_139605.1, on the reverse strand, counting down.
TGGAGCAAGCTTGTTTCCTCCTGCCCTGGAGAGCAAGACTGCAAGTTACAAGAACGAAGATTGTGACTAAACATCAGGAAGAACTTTTGGACAGTAATAATAATAATAATAATAATAATAATAATAATAATAATAATAATAATAATTTATTTATATCCCACCCTCCCCTGCCGAAGCCGGGCTCAGAGCAGCTAACAACAATAAAAATAACACAATTTACATAAAATCACAATCAATAAATTGAAATACATTCTAAAATCAATTCATTCTAAAATCAATTCAGAGTCAAATCAATGGCAACCATTGGGCTAGAATGCTATGAGAATTCCAGAAGGAGGGGGTCAGACTGCTCCTTGGCCAAAGGCCTGGTGGAACAGCTCTGTCTTGCAGGCTCTGCGGAAGATGTCAAGTCCCGCAGGGCCCTAGTCTCTTGTGACAGAGTGTTCCTGGCTCTGGTTGAGGCCAGCCTAACCTCCCTGTGGCCCAGGATCTCCAAGATGTTTTTACTTGAAGACCGTAAGGTCCTCCGTGGGACATACCCACGGTCCCGTAGGTACAAGAGAGGCGGTCCCGTAGGTACAAGGGTCCTAGGCCGTATAGGGCTTTAAAGGTTAAAACCAGCACCTTAAACCTGATCCTGTACTCCACCCGGAACCAGTGCAGCTGGTAGAGCACCGGGTGAATGTGATCCCGCGGCGAGGACCCAGTAAGGAGTCTCGCTGCAGCATTCTGCATCCGCTGGAGTTTCTGGGTCAGTCTCAAGGGCAGCCCCATGTAAAGTGAGTTACAATAATCAAGTCTGGAGGTGATCGTCGCGTGGATCACAGTGGCTAGGTCAGGGCGAGCTGTTTGACACTGAAACGGACTCCCTTGGGAGGTTGTGAACTCTCCTTCAATTGAGGTTTGTAAGCAGAGATTAGATAGCCATCTGCGCTGGATGCTTTAGTTGAGATTTCTGCATTGCAGAGGGTTGGACTGATGAACCAACTCTATGATTCTTTGAGTCAGTTATTCTTTACCAGCCTAACCCATCTCTGGCTCTTGGCCTCCCTACTCTCATTCGCCTGCTTCAGCTTCTGCCTCTGATTCTGGACTTCTCTCTGCCACAGAATCTCCCAGATCACTAAGCCCTGTTACCTCTTCAGCTTCCAAAACCTCTTCTTCCCAGTCCTCTCCCGCTTCTTCCTCTGACCACTCACTGTCATCCCACCACCACTTCCCAGCCTCTGAACCTTCTTCCATTGGTAGTTGCCCAACTGGTTCTTCCTACCATTCCTCTGCATCCAACCAGTCTATGACATGTCCTCAGGTGGAGTGGAGGACACTGGTCCATCACCAGAAAGATTCCACTGCCTGTCTGGTTGACTTTTTACATAGATTGTGGGGGGCTGCCATCTTGTCCTCCACCAAGCAATGAAATGTCTTGTGAGTTTTGCAGTTTTGCAGGGAAAACTAGTTTTCCAAACCCCTCTTCGGTTCTGGTGAGCCTCCTTGGTTTCGAAACTGGTTCAAAACATGATTTACATGAATCAGCCATGTTAAAAGTAAGTCAGAAAGAAAGGCTGTGATTTTGCATGCCATTCATCAATATGATGTTATTTGGTGCAGCCTGGGTACTCTGGATTAATAGAAAGCAGTCTTTCAACAAGCCCAAAGTGTAATTCAGGATCCCAAATGCTTGTCCACACAGACCATTCTGGTTCCATCTGTAGATCTTAAAAGGAACCAATTCTCTCTGTAATATCCAAAAACTTAAAAATTGCTGTTGCTTTTATCTTAGGTTCTTTTAACAATTTGGATTTGCTACAGATTAGAACTCTTATGTCAGAAAAAGCTCCACCAGTCTGCTTCAGATTTAGGGTTCTGTGGTTCTTACATTGCTGGTTTCCAGCAGCTTCTGATCTGACCTCCAAGCTTCTGAAGGGCACCTCCCCTCGGTGACTATGGCAAGTTTGTTTTTAAATTTCAATTTTCTGTGTGACAGGAGGTGAGCTCTTTTACTTAACAGGAAGATCTTTAGTCTCCCAAGGACTCTCTTCCCATTAAGGGGTCTGCCGCGGTATTCAGCAGGTCAAACTTTGGGTCGGATATCCTTGACCGAGATTCTCTTAGCATAATGGTTTCATATCCTTTGCACATTAATATGGAGTTATTAAAAGCGCTGGACGTACTCATTCAATCCAATATTGCTTAATTTCGAGGATGCAATATGTTGAACATTTTGATTTGTTATCGCAGGTGGCGGCAGAAAAATGCCTGGCGGGTGGAGGGGGCCGGGGAGAGAAAGAAGGAAGCTTGCTCTGCAATCACGTCCCAGCTATATTGTTTGTCTGGATCAAGCGTTGCTTTGTGTAAAATGTCAGTTTCTGGGTGCTTGTATGTTAGCATTCCAGAGAGGAATTAGCCTGAAATCATCCTTCTGTCACTAAATTTCCAAATGAGATGGGGGCGGGGGAACCAGTCCAACCAGCTCCATTGTAGGATTGCCAGCTCCTCTGATTTCAGAAGCAGCCGGCAGCTTTCCTATTAATTTGCTGCCCACAGTCCAATTAGATATGTGGGAGGTGTTTGGTGTGTGTGTGTGTGATAGAGAGAGAGTTTTTAATTTTCTCATCGATTAATTCCCCACATTGCCCAATGCATCTTGCCTCAGTGCAACAATGCAACAAGTCTGATGAGCAAGGACCAATGCTTGGAGCCCTACAATCCATACAGTGCCCGCATGTATAGCTCCTGTTTGCTCATTGTGACAGCTGATAATGGCTGGAACTGCACTGCCCCGATGTTTTGGAATGTCAGACCTAGCTACCCCCTCCTTTCAAAAAAAGCAAACAAAAAGGATTGTGAATGCTTCCAGATGGGGACTTAATATTGCAAAGAGGTCGTTCAGATGTTGCAAACAGTTCTTTGGCAACCTTTTTTTATTATTATTTAACCTATTGGATTTCCTCCAGAATGTGTAAATTGGGATTAAAGGAGAGAGGAGAACACAGGCTGGCATTTTCAACCCAATCACATTGTGGATATGCTGGGCGGGGAGGGGTGCATACACCCATCCCAAAATTAACACCTTGCTGGACCCTTTATCTTGTGTTCCCTTATTCAGGGGAGTAACTTAAGTCTGGTGGCAAGTAAGCTACTATTTGCTTACATCTTATATCCTCTTATATGGGGTGGTTAGTGCATCATTTGTTTAGTGCAGTAGTATTCGCTTGCATCTTAAGCACCCTTCCAAGAAGGAAATGCCATGCCGCTTGGTATGTGTGTGTTTGGGAACAATGCTCAGTCTTACAACCACTCTGGAGAAACCATATGCCTGGTAATGCAGAGGAGGAGGAGGCAAACAGACAGCAACCTCCAGAGATCCATGATTAGATTAGTCACTTGTTAATTTGCACAGGGGGCTGAACAGTGTCGCTATGGGATAAACTTGAGCTATGCCATTCCTATTCAACAAAGTCTATAGAAACTTGCAGATGCCTCGTGTCTCATCTGCAGTCACAGTAATGAAACAGGTGAAATGGACAAGTACTAAAATCCTATGTCTTGCCTGATGGAGATGTCCTATAGGCCCCATCAAGCCCAACTGGCCTGGGAGGAAGCTTCTGTCTCATCCTCTAGAACAGGCTTCTACCTAGGATTTCCTTTGGTTTTTCATTAGAACCCCTGAATCTAATAACCAGAGTCACATGCAGAAAGACAGAATTAATTAACAAGGGGATTCTGAGCACATTCTGCGCCTGGGAATTTGTTCTCAGTAGCAGAACTGCATGCCAAAGTCCATGTCTGGTGAGATATCTTCATTTCAGCTACCTAATTTAGGTGGGGAAAGACATTTTTCTTGTTGCTATTGTGAGTCAGAAGCCCTTGCTGATCTACTGCATTCAAGTTACAAGCAAGGAGACTCTAACTAAACATCAGGATGAACTTTCTGACAGTAAGAGCTGTTTGACAGTGGAACAGACTCCCACAAGAGGTGGTGGACTCTCCTTCCTTGGAGGTTTTTAAGCAGAGGTTGGATGCTTTAGCTGAGATTCCTGCTCACCCCTGCCCTACCATCCCTATTGTAGCCATACCTTGCTTTGCCACTCACAGTGCCTGCTGTTCTGCTTCGTCCTGATCACGAATGTGCATGCACTCACGCATACACATGTACATTTGCAAACACACACTAAGCATTATTAGGAGCGAAGAAGCAAGGGAACCCACAGCAACAATACCTGGGACTCCTGCAGTGCCTAAATGGACAATCAGTGGAAGAGAAGACCCCTGTGGCCCAGGCTCTGCAATGAAGCAGATAATGGATATAGAGCTTCAGGCAGGGCCTGGGCCTAAGAGTCTCAGAAAGAGTGAGAAAGAAAGCCTGAAAAGAGTGAGTTGCAGAAAAGCCTAAAGAACATCCTTGTGATTTCTCACCCACACAACATCTGCTGCCTTACAAGTATTTCGATTTGGAAGAATATAATAACAAAAAACTCAATCTATTGTGGGAAAGAAACCAGAAGTTATGATCAGAAATAGGTTTAGCCACCACTCCGAGACACCATGATGACCCACAGGTCTTGAATTCTTCCTCCCCTCTTCTCTCACTTGTGAAGATGTCATGAATGAGCCAGCTCTCAGGGAAGGTTTGCAGCCAGCTCCCAGTGAAGGTTTGCAACCAGCTGAAGAAAGCAGCCAGGAACAGAGAGGGTTAACTGCCATGCAGGATGAGCATCGCCTAGTGCCAACTCCCCCACCCCCTTGGAATGCCGGTTGATAAGGGAATGGCTGAGAGCAGGCCAGAACCCAACCAACGCGCTCTCGAGAAGTGCAAACTGGCGCGAACAGAGAAGGAAGCAGTTCGTCAGAACAGGAAGAGATTGGAGCTGAGCAAATCCCTCCTAAGAGTAGGCTAAGGGGAGGGCTGTTCAACCTGAAGCAAAGCAAGAGGCGCAAAGTGAGAAAGTTCAATATCTTCTGTAACCGGAAGGGGTCTTCAGAAGGGTCATCGTGATTGATGATGTCGGGAGGCTGTGATGATGCTGGGAGAGCTATCTGTGTCCAGAGCTATCTGTTGTTTTGACAATAAATCATCCTTTTTAATTAATAAGCTTGCTGTGTGATCAAGCCGAGGACTGGACTCCTGACAGAAGAGCAGAGGAAATGTGCTGGATGCTTACTACATCAGATGGGGGGAACTATTGAACAGTGGACTGTTGTGGGACCTATTTCTGATCAAAACTGAAGGAGGCAAAGCCGCCTCCAGGTTGGGGAGGTTCAAGCCTGTACTTAGAAGAAGCAGATGACACCAAACTGGGAGGGGTGGCTAACACCCCAGAGGACAGGATCACACTTCAAAACGACCTTGACAGATTAGAGAACTGGGCCAAAACAAACAAGATGAATTTTAACAGGGAGAAATGTAAAGTATTGCACTTGGGCAAAAAAAATGAGAGGCACAAATACAAGATGGGTGACACCTGGCTTGAGAGCACTACATGTGAAAAGGATCTAGGAGTCTTGGTTGACCACAAACTTGACATGAGCCAACAGTGTGACGCGGCAGCTAAAAAAGCCAATGCAATTCTGGGCTGCATCAATAGGAGTATAGCATCTAGATCAAGGGAAGTAATAGTGCCACTGTAGTCTGCTCTGGTCAGACCTCACCTGGAGTACTGTGTCCAGTTCTGGGCACCACAGTTCAAGAAGGACACTGACAAACTGGAACGTGTCCAGAGGAGGGCAACCAAAATGGTCAAAGGCCTAGAAACGATGCCTTATGAGGAACGGCTAAGGGAGCCGGGCATGTTTAGCCTGGAGAAGAGGAGGTTAAGGGGTGATATGATAGCCATGTTCAAATATATAAAAGGATGTCACATAGAGGAGGAAGAAAGGTTGTTTTCTGCTGCTCCAGAGAAGTGGACACGGAGCAGTGGATCCAAACTACAAGAAAGAAGATTCCACCTAAACATTAGGAAGAACTTCCTGACAGTAAGAGCTGTTCGACAGTGGAATTTGCTGCCGAGGAGTGTGGTGGAGTCTCCTTCTTTGGAGGTCTTTAAGCAGAGGCTTGACAACCATATGTCAGGAGTGCTCTGATGGTGTTTCCTGCTTGGCAGGGGGTTGGACTCGATGGCCCTTGTGGTTTCTTCCAACTCTATGATTCTATGATTCTATGATTCTATGATTCTATGATTCAATGTAATTCTCATGAAGTAGTCTGTTACAAACTCTGTCTGACTGCCTTGTGTTGCCTTGTGTTGCGCTCTCTCAGAGCACACGTGGGTGGGGGGAGGGCTTTCTAGTTTTCTGTTCCAGCTGGACAGGGAGATCCAGGTTGCTTCTCCCCCCCCCCTCGCTACACCAGCCCAAGGCTCTGCACCTCTTTCTTTTCTTTATGGAGCCACTTCTGAGCAGATGTGTAGAAGAGAAGACTTGCAATCTTTCTCAAATTTGTAGAGTAACCTGTGTTGGAGTGATTTGACTTAGAGTGACTTGGCATAGCATGTCATCCAAATGCAGGTTCGTGGTTTGTCACGAAAAGCCAAGAACAAACCTTGGTTGCAACTGGTGGCTTGTTCGGAGCAAGACAGACCAGGAGCTCAGGTTCAGACAGCACGCTCAGCCAAACCATGACTTAGCTCATAGCCAAGCAGCAGAACCACAGGAGGACCAAAGCCACTGTGATCTCCTCTCTGGAAACCTCCCCACTCACGCATGGTTTGGCTTAGAGCTACGTGAGAACTCAGTCTGTTAGAAACCTGGCCTGACCTGCTGTGCTGTCTGGCTACTTAGTCAAGAGACTTTGTAAACTGTTGTTTGCAGCAGTCTTGCTGCTATGGTTTGTTTAGCCTCTCTGTGTATGACTCAGTCAAGTTTGCCAAGCACTTAACCTTCCGGATTCAGACTGTTTTATTCAGCCACTTCTGCAAACAAGCTTCAGCTGCCAAATTGCCTTCTTCTCCACAACCATTCAAGGTTTTGTATCTGGTTACCCTATTTGAGGAAGCATCAGAGCACTTTGATGCTTCTTTGAATAGGAAGCCTTGCCTTCTCTATCTCAGGTTCAGGCAGCAGCAGCTGGATAGAAAGCAAATGGTCAAACATGGTCCTCAGAGGTGTGTGAAGCCCTCTCCATTGAACACTTGGCACTTCTTATGTTGATTTCACACATTTATGGCTGCAGGTTGAACTGCACATTGAAGGTTCCACAAGGCCAAAGAGCACTCCCCAAGCACCACTCTCTGGAAACAACCATCCAAGTAGGACTGGAACCACAGCAAAGTGGTACCACCCACCCCTAACTCAGACAGCCGCTCCAGAAGGATAGCATGGTCAATGGGATCAAAAGCCACCGAGAGGTCAAGGAGAATTAACAAGGGCACATTTTCCCTGTCTTATTTCTGACTGTGGTCACCATGCAGGGTGACTAAACCTGTTTCTGTGCCAAAAGCAGGCCTAAATCCCAACTGAAAAGGATCTAGAAAATCAGTTTCCTCCAAGAGCTCCTGGATCTGGTCCATTTATCTCTCTTTCAGCCAATAAAAAGCTTGCGTTCTTTGGGTAACATACAAATTAAGAATATTGTTCCGTACAGGCAGGTGACAGTTAGAGATGGGGGATAAATTCAGTTCAGTTTGCATCTAAAGGCAAATCTACCTATTTTACACTTCCTGAAAGAATATGTGCTCCAAAACACAGTCATCTTTCAAAATTCACCATTCTCTGGGTTTTACAAAGCAGTTCCTCACCCAAGTAATGTTACAAAAATCCTGTACTAATGCAAACTGTGCATAAAAATGCATGTATTGGTGAAAATAGCATGCAAAAATGCATTATATTCAGGGGAAATTGCTTGCAATTATGTGCATATTAGGCAAAATTGCACACAAATGTATATATTAGGTGAAATTTACACTAAATTGCTGACAAATTTTCATGAGTATTATTTTTAAAGAAGAATTCACAAACTGATGTGGAAATGAGAATAACTGGACTGAAGGTTGGAAAAAATGAGAAATTCAGAGAAACCAAAACTGGCATATTTGCTCATCCCTAGTGATGGGTGGGGCGTTATCAAGCAATGTATGTGTATGTGAGGCCAAGCCTTTAGTCTCACAAACTTTCAAACAGCTCTTTCATTGAATTATGTGTGCTTTGCATCTGACTATCTACCAGGGAGGATGATAAACCTCTCACTTTTCATTTTCTTTAAAGAAAGGAAGAAGAGAGAATTGGGGAAGGAGGGAGAATTATTTTGATTGTGAAGATAACTTTTTAAAAGTAGACAGCTGTGATAATTAGCTTTATTGGGCATATAGCAGGGGGACATGCGCAATTCATAACATTTCCAGTGAGGATGTATTAAATTATGCTTTTTGATATCTTTTTTCTACTATGTGGAATTATCAATTTTTAATGGCACTGGTTGTACATGCTGACTTTGGCCATATAAAAACAAAATGAACTTAAGAGAATTTCAATACTTCACTGTGTTACGATTGATCCTGTTAGAAAATGGCAGGTGGAAAGTGATTGTTGTGAGAGATCTTGAGTAATGTCAGGCCTTGGGTGGGGGGAGAGGGTTAGTTGTCCAGAAGGAAGTGATGTTCTGCACTGTCCCTGCCCTAATTTAAATCACAGCCTATTGGCACACTTCAGTGTGGAACAGCCTTCCCAACCCCCAATGGCCAACCCCCACTGCCATCAATCCTGAGCACTAGCCCTGAGACTGATGGAAGTCATAGTTCAAAATATCTGGAGGGAACCATGCAGTGTTATTTTTCTAGAAAAGGGGTTGCCAGAACTCACCAAGCGTGCCTCCCTTGTTTGCTTATACAGTGGTACCTCTGGTTGCAATGGGATCCGTTCCAGAGGCCTGTTCACAACCTGAACAGAACGCAACCCGCATCTACGTGTGCACAGGTCATGATTCACCGCTTCTGCGCATGCGTGTGACATCATTTTGCACGTCTGCGCATGCGTGAGCGTCAAAACCCGGAAGGAACCCATTCCGTTACTTCCAGGTCGCCGCAGGACGCTGCCTGAAAACACGGAACCTGAAGCTATTGTAACATGAGGTATGACTGTAATGGCAATGGCGCCCACCTGATAGGTGCCAGAACTGAGTTCTGGTGAGTTCTGGCTTTAAAAAATGCCCTCAAACCATGTTGGGGAAACCTGTATAGAACAGAATAGAATATGATAAGGACACTACATTCAAAGCAGCCATCAGCCCACAGCTGACAATTACAGCCTTCCTTACCTCTTTGGCTCCTGGCCTCTTTTCATTCCTATACCCTAACCTACTTTTCTTTTCCTTCTTGAGCTTCTTCCCTTGCCTCTCTCTCCTTTCCCTCCTGCCCTTTCTCTGAGTCAAACAGAATCCATCTGCTGAATCAGTCACCTCTTTTCCCATTCGTATATCTTGCTGTAGAACTACCAAGGTCATCTTCTGATTTCTGCTTTGAGCAGCCAGATGGCCACCACCTTCATCTTCTTGGCATTTGGCTCCCGCTTCCTCATCTGCCTGCCCAGTTCTTAACCTTTGCCTTATCTGTGTGGTGGAGCTTTGTGATTATGTACCTACGGGCAGTTCATGCTTCCAGGCAACAATCTCCATCACTCCTTTCAGATTGCCTCTTGGCCATAATTCAGCACTCAGTTTGGTCAGCATTTACCCTTTCCATACAATTTATGTTGGAAGGGTAAAACACAAGAGGCCTGAGTATTACTGGGTTGTTGAGCATATCTACAGGAAATAAGTCACACTGGAACTGACTTCTCACTAAATGTCTCTAGGCAGCCACATCAATGTTAGAATTAGCTGTGTTTGTGTTGAACGCAAGTGTCGGAAGCGAAGGCTCAGAAAAAACTCAATATGGAGGCCAAATGGCCGAAATATTGGGAAATTTTAGAACAAGATGGAGACAGAATAAAACTACAGAGCTTTGAGAAATTGAAAAACAGAGTGCGAGATTGGCTTCATTGTTACCAAATAATGGAGGCATATAACTCGGACAAAAAAGTTGGTTTCCAGGTGGAAAAATCAAAATTGGAAACAGAATTGTTAGATCCCAAAATTAAGAACTCGTCAAGAATGTATAACTTGCTGTTGAAATGGAACACTCAGGATGAAATGGTAAAATCTGCTATGATTAAATGGGCACAAGATGTTGGACATAACATTATGATGGCTTACTGGGAACTGTTATGGACCACAGGTATGAAATTTACGACATGTAATGCCTTAAGAGAGAATATTATGAAAATGATGTACAGGTGGTACATGACACCAGTCAAGCTTGCAAAAATTTATAATTTACCTGACAATAAATGTTGGAAATGTAATGAGACTGAAGGTACATTCTTTCACCTTTGGTGGACATGCCCAAGGATTAAGACATTCTGGGAGATGATTTATAATGAAATGAAAAAGGTATTTAAATATACCTTCCTGAAGAAACCAGAGGCCTTTCTCCTGGGCATGGTCGGCCAATTGGTGCTAAAGAAGGACAGAACTTTTTTTATATATGCAACAACAGCAGCAAGAATACTTATTGCGAAGTATTGGAAGACACAAGATTTACCCACCCAGGAAGAATGGCAGATGAAGTTGATGAACTATATGGAACTGGCGGAAATGACTGGCAGAATCCGAGACCAGGGAGAAGAGTCGGTGGAAGACTACTGGAAAAAAATTAAAGATTATTTACAGAAATACTGTAAAATTAACGAGTGCTAGAAAAATGTTGGAATGAAGTTATATGGCTTTAGCAGAAAATTTATAAGGAATTAAGTATAAATAGATTTTTAATGTATTAAAGGGGAAAAAATAAGGTTAAAATAAGTTAAGATAAAATACAGGACAGAAAACTGAGGAAGATGGAAAGGATTTGCTCAAACAGTTAATTGAAGTGGAATACAAAAAGGGAGGTGTGAGGAAGTCGTGGAAATAAGTGAATGAAAGATAAGATACTGAAATTATGGATGTGTTTTAAATTGTGTTTGTTGTATTTTGTTAATTTAATGTTTTTAGTGTCAGTGTTATGTAGTGTTTTTGTTTTTGTATTGTATTGTATTGTTGAATTATTTTTCTTTCTTTTATACTCTTTAAACTGTTAATAAATATATATTTTTTTTTTTAAAAAAAAGAACGCAAGTGTCTCCCCACGGTGCACATTTGGGCAGCGGCTGTTGCAAATCAGCTGTGCAATTTGCCTTGAAGGAACATGAAATGTTGTAGCTTTGAATTGGGTGCCAATAAGAAGGTTAGATAGCAGGACAACATGTTTCCTGATTGGATGGCTAGAACAGATTATTTGCGTAAGTGAGGAAGAAGAAATATCATAGGGTGCTCATCTGTAGCACTGTGCCACAGCTTTTTCTCTTGTTTCTTGTGACACCAAAGAGGCAATAGCAGTGGGAGATGTCCCTAATAATTGTATGGATGACGGATGTTGCCTGACTTGGTTTTCCTTCCAATATAAGATTTCTTCTTCCTCTTCTTCCTTTTCTTCTTATTTCCATTATTATTTAAACAATTTATGTACCACTTAATTACAATAGTCACTAGGCAGTTTGCAAAGATAAAAATAGGCACACCTATGTAGCTAATGTGAGATAGAGTTTTGCCCTGAGAGAGCTCAACAAGCTACATTTCTTTGGGAGAAGTCATGCTAGTTGAAATGGGTATGTAACTTCCATAAGTTTGTATAGACTATTTTGTACACTTCCAATTGACATGTGACTGCTGCCATGCAGTTCCTTTTGTACCCAGAAGAGGGCAAAACAGGGGCAGAATGGGGGCTGGGCAGAATGGGCCAATACGGGGCATGATGGGACAGGCTTATGCGTGCTCCGCTGACGCATGCAGGGGCCAGGAACAGAAACCCCGTGCAAAATGGCCGCCACCTGTATTGCATATATAATCTTGGCTCACCACCACAGTTCCTCTAGTGATGCATACTTCCTTAAGTTCTTACAGTGCAGGAACCCAGGGAAAGACAGTGTTTTGATGCAATCCCCAGGCCAATTCTTAGATTTCTACAAAAAGCACTTGCAATGTGCCTTGACCAATACCATGAGAAAGGTTGTCCCCTGATCTTTATTTATGTATGCCACTACTGTGGCTCGTGCTTGTTAGCCCAAAAATGGAAATCAAGTGAAGTCCCAACTTAAGAAGAAAGGCAACTTCAATTGATGGAATATGTGCAGCTTGCGGACCTAACATATAGAGTAAGAGAACAAGAAGAACACACATTTAAAGAAGATTGGGAAAATGTTTATTGAATATATGGAGGAAAATTATGTTTATTTGAAAACGTGGGCAGCATTAAGACGCCCGAAGTTCAAACCCCAGGTTCTCCAGACAGGGCTGGGGGGAAATCCTGCCTGGATTCACAACTGCTGTTACTAATATGGAACAGTCCTGAGCAAGATAGACCAAGGGTCTGACAGGGCAGTTCCCTGTGATGTCTTCAATTGCTCCAAGCCAAAGAGACCAGATGATGGCATGAGATGCAAGGTTTCAATGTGCATTAGATATACATCCGAACCTAATAAAGGCCTCCCTGGAGGCATATCCCAGCTTGAAGAAAAGGCCCATTCTCTGTTTTCTTTCCGAGAGTGTGAGCTGTGTCTTTAAAACATAATGCAAGAAGCAGGCCCATATCTCTCTGTTAATCATCTCAGAGTTGAATTTTATGTGTCACTTGCCTGTCTACTTCAGATGACATCAGTTTCCATTTGGCCCCAGCCTCTATAGCGAGGGCACCCTGGCTCCTCGTGCCTATGGTAACTCATGCAAGTATTGAGATGAAGCCCTTCAAGCATGAATAATAAACTAAAACACACTCTGGAAGATAGATTAAAGCACCCCAGCACTTTGAGATAGTGTTTGTAATGCAGATAAAGCACTTGTACTTTAATTTTCCAGCCACCGACAACAAAATAAGCAAGTGCGCAGGAAAAGCATTTTTCTTTTAAAACCAGCTCCCAAAATTATTCATATTGAAAGAAAACAAGTGAAAATGGGTTTTTGAGCAACACGGGAGGCGCATGCAGAAAGATTATGCTGCCTTATCAGCATCGCAACTGTAACCTGTCCATTTGAAGCACGAAGCATGAAGAAGACACAAAGCTGTTTTGTAAAGGATCAGAGTGTGCTTTAAGTCTAATTAAACAATGGATTAATGGGGTTTGTGGAGGACTTGGAGACTATTGGAAGGAGAGCCAAATATGATCACAGCAGACATAAAAGAATAATTTATGGTGGGCGCTGCTGTGGTTTATATATATTACCTTTCTCTACCAGCATTTCTCCAAGGCTCTTGCAGTGCCTTATGTGGTCCTCTCCCTTCTTTCCTTTTATCTTCACAACAACCTCATAAAATAGGAGGGAGAGAGAGAGAGAGAGAGAGAGAGAGGGGGGGGGGGGGGGACTGCTCCAAGGTCACTTGGTGAGTTCCCTGTCAATGCAGAGTTTAGAAGCCAGAGGCAGTATTTGCTGCTAGCTCTACTCAGAGAAATGGGCTTGTCTAACTTAGGTGCATTAATATCAATGGGTCTACTCTGAGTAGGACTTACTTGACTATAACCCCCTCAGATTAGAATCAAGTCGTCTTGCTGGTCCTGGTCCAACACTCTAACCCAGGAGCTCTCAAATCTTCTATCTCCAGCGCCCACTTGAGAGGACTGAAAATTACTAAGGCCCACCTGTCACAAAATGTTGGTGCAGTCACAAACTGGTGGCAACATTTGGCATAATCAGCTAGCTGGCAGTTACTGACTTTCTTTTCTATAGATACCTAATCCCTCTGTCGAAACTGCTGGGAGGGTTTGCCATAGCCTTCAAGGTCCATGGTTTAGCTGTGTAGGTATTTGCATTAACATCACTACACACCAACATTAGACCAGACTAGCTCTTTTTAGGTTAAATAACTAAGAGGTGCTTTGCTTGTTCCTCAGACCAGCTAGGACCTGTGCCATGACAAAAAGAGTGTGAGAAGAAACTCATGTCAGTTTGGAAGCAGAAGAGGTAACTAGAGCTCCAAATGAATGCAGCAACACTGATACACTGCAACATTTTACAGATGCAGATAGGAATACTGTTGCAAAAACCCAGCTTTTACAGCAAGGATCACTGCTCCCCTCTCCCCATTACAGTGGTACCTTGGTTCTCAAACTTAATCCATTCCAGGAGTCCGTTCGACTCCTGAAACTGTTCAAAAACCAAGGCGGAGCTTCTGATTGGCTGCAGGAGCTTCCTGCACTCAAGTGGAAGCTGCATTGGATGTTCGGCTTCTGGAAAACGTTCGCAAACCGGAACACTTACTTCTGGGTTTGTGGCATTTGGGAGCCGATTTGTTCAACAACTAAGCTGTTCAGGAACCAAGGTACCACTATATATTACACCAGCTTTCACCAATCTGGGGCTCTCTCCAGATGTTTTCAACTGCATGGAAACTGTGGTCCAAAACATCTGGCAGGTGCCAGGTTAGCAAAGTTGCATTACACATTCCAGAACACTCTGCTTTGTCCACAGCAGATTCTTCTGCACAGATTGAAATGCAAATAAGGACCTGTTTCTCTGAGTTAAAGATACACTAGAAAAGCATGGTTGTCCTGCACTCTATTGTCAACCCTGCTATGAAATGTCAGCTCTGCACTACACGCAGCCTTGCTCTTTATGCGCATGCATCGAGATTTGTGTGCATTAGAGTCTTGGAGTCAGTAGCGTCTGGTGTAGGGAGGCAAAGCCACAGAGCTGTGCCCACCCAACACTGGCATTGCTGTTGCAGCAGTGAGGTGGGCCAGGGAGGCAACATTGTCAAGGCTGCATCCACACAAACTTGACTTCACCACTGCCCCACTCCTATGCATCAAGGTAAGCTGTCAGGGGAGCTCTGCCCCAGCACATGGGCCAATACCACTCTGAGTTGTATCCAATGGTTGCATGGGTTGATATTTCTTGGTTAATTTTCCTGAGGATTTTTTAAAAACAAAATTTCACATAGTAATGTGGAAATGTGGGGGACAGAACTTAAGACTAGAAAAACAGAGAAAAACCAAAATTAATTGAATCATCTATCCCAACTCCTGAAGAATGATTTCTGCAGCAACCCACATTAACAACATTTGAAGAAGCCACCTCCCCAATGTAAAAACAGAGCCAAAATGAAGACAGTGATTTACCCCAAGACAAGGACTGGAAAATATGGGCTATTTACCTGATCCAAGTGAGCAGTTTGCGTAAATGTACATATTTGCCAATAAAGTAAGACTGATTATTTGAATTAACAACTCTGATCATGCAGGGGCTTTGTAAAGGCACAAGAGATGAGCTTAGTGGAAGAAGAAAGCATCTGGCAGCAATGCTCAGGAAGAAGAAGAAGAAGAAGAAGAAGAAGAAGAAGAAGAAGAAGAAGAAGAAGAAGAAGAAGAAGAAGAACTGGAGGCAAAGCTGGAAGTAATAGTTGCTGTTGGACTAGTAGCTAATAAAAAGCCAAGAGGCCCAAAAGCTACACAAACTCTCTTCTAGAGCTTGTAGTAAAATCCATTAGAATAAATCTCTGCACTTTTAATGCTAGTGTTCCAGGAAGGTTTTTTCTCCCCCCCCCCCCGCCTGCTTTTAACCGTTGGCTTGGTAACAGCAGCTGTTACTGTCAGGGGTGGCATGAGGGCAACAGCAACACTTATCACTTCAGTTCTTCAGGAGAGGCTCACAGTGTCTCTGGCTGGCTGGCAAGATTTAATAACAGCAGGACCCTCCCTAGAGCAATGCCACCGCGCTTCTCTCAGGTTACGATCTCGTATGCAATTTGGCGAGGCTTCCTTTGCCCACGTTTAACAGGCAGGCGAGAGGGCAGAGCCCTGGGCTGGGCTGCCACTGCACTGGGACAGCCAACAGGGGCTGTTTTGACACAAGATGGTGGGGAAGCCAAACGTTGGCTTAGCAGAGAGCCGAGGGCAAGGGCCGCAGCTCAGCGGGAGAGTGTGTGCTTTGCATGTCAGAAAGGCCCCCAGGTCCAATCTCTGGCGTTTCCAGTTAAAAGGATCAGAGTGCAGGCAATGGGGAGGCTCACTTTGCCCGAACCCCATAGGAAGCCCCTACCTATAGCTCCTGAATGTGGCCTGCGTTCCTGAATAATAACAATAAAGGTGCAGTGTTTAAATACAGCTACACAGAGGGATGAAGCAAGAGAAATAATACAATAACAGCTAGCGGCTGTGAGATGTTTTCAGGAGCACTGAATGTTAAATTAAATGAAGGACCAGCCCTGCGAGCAAGCTTACAATCTGATGGGGAAAGGGAATCTAGAAGGAACACAAAGGGAAGCGAAGGATGGGGAAGAAGAAGCTAATTGATGGCAGCCAGGGCGGGGGAACAAATGTGTCTTCTTCCGCCGCTGTTTTAAAAAACCAAACCTGATGGAGATGTTCTAATCAAGAGGCAGGGCATCCCGGAGAGAAGGAATGAGAGGAGGGGAAAGGGTGCGAACCCAAATAACAGAAGAGATGCCGGTTTTGACAAGAAGCTCTGTATGTGGAGAGCTCTGTGTGGATAGAGCAAGAGGGAGGATAAAGAAATAAGAAAGTAGAAAGATAAGAAGGACTCGGAGTATGAAGACATTTATAACTTAACAAAAGAAGTTTAAATTGAATCCTAGAGAAATGGAATTCAATGCAGGGCAGCGAGAAGAAAAACTTGGATAAAATGAGGAATTGGGAGGGCTGAAGAGCGGGGGACGGGGGCGGGTGTGGAAGAACAAAAACAAATGAGCTGCAGAAATTAAAATGGAGGAAAACAGCTGAAAGTAAGAAAAAGGGAAGGCCAGATAGAAAGATCATTACGATAATCGTTACCAGTCTAGACACTGTAGGAGAATTAAGCAGAATCTTTCTAGTATCAATTGAAAGCAAAGAACAAAGTGGATGAGAGATATCGAAAAAGTTGAAAATAGTGAGATTTAGCTGTAGCAGAAAGGGGAAAAAGAGATAGAAGACCAAAAAAAGAAATAATAATCATTGTTGTTTTTTGTATTATTATTATTTTAGGGTGGTGGTTTTAGTTGTGATGATGATGACTAGATTTCTTACTGGCCCTTCACCATAAGGTCCCTGGGTGGATTGCAATTATATAAGAATACAGTGTTAGACTTAGAACAATTGTGAACTGATAAGGAAAGAAAAGTGCATTTAGATCTAAAAGAAAGAAAGGAAAAACATTGAAGGAAGAGAAGCAGAACTAGGAAGACAAATGAAAACTTTACTCATAAATAGCAATAGTCCCAAAGGAAACATTTCCCTAGAATATGAATAATGCTCAGTTGCATTACAAAATCAAGCAGCCTTTCTCCAAAACACATGGAAGAACCCACACTCAGGTCCTGCTTGTTGGCTTCCCATAGGCATCTTGTTGGCCACTGTGAGAACAGGATACTGGGTTAGATGGGCCTTTGGCCTGATCCAGCACAACTCTTCTTATGTTCTTAAGGCAAAACCAAGTTCCTCAGTGGTGATGTCACCAAAGTTTGTCATTATCTGGTAGTGAATACAAATCTGACCAACTCATGATGCTCTGGTGAATAATGGAGCATAATTCATCTGCCCCCCTCCCACAAGGTAAACTAAGAATTTGCAGGTGCATTTGCTAAGCAACATTCAGACTGTTCTGTAGGCTCATATGCAAAATTATGGTCCATGAGGGACAACCTTTCATTGACCAGCTAAGCAAATCACAGTAAAGTGTTGCTTTCCTTTTCAGCTTGAGTCTATTTTTTGTTCAAGTCATAGACAGTAATCACAGCTCAGACAGAGCTGTGAAAACACCCCCAGAGGGTGATTTTTAAGGCTCCAGGAATTGTGGGAAATCCCAGGGAAGCTCCAGAGCCTGTGATTAGCCTCCACAACTACAACAAAATTAGATGAAATTGTGAGGAGCAGTCAATAATAATAATAATGATAGGAGTATGTTAAAGTACAGTCGTTTTTATGAGTCAGTTTAGACTCTAACCACTCCCCCACACACAATGTCACTATTTCTGAGCATGCACAGTTCCTCACAGAGCTTTGTGACACATAGTTTTCCAGGCACCTAGGGATGCAGCAAGGATTTCAGGTGCCCTGAAAAGTAAATGTCTCAGGGCGTATAGACATCACACTTCTGGTGCTGCTTAGTAAATGAAGGGCTGTAGCTTAATGGTAGAGCATCTGCTTTGCATGCAGAATGTCCCCGGTTCAATTCCCGGCATCTCCAGGAAAAATCACCCAGCTGAAACTCTGGAGAGCCATTGCCATCCAGCGTAGACCAGAGGCAGCCAACATTGCGCCATCCAGATGTCATTGGATGACAACTCTCATTATTCCTGGCCATTGGCTGGGGCTGATGGGAGTTGGAGTCCAATAACCTCTGAAGGGCACAACACTGACTGACCCTGGTGTGGACAATAATAAGGCTGCTTGTTATGGTGCAGCAAAGCTGATGTGCTTGTGAGTAGAGAGCATGGAAGGCTCAGGTGAGAGACTGCAAGGTCCACAGCACGGGGTCAGGAGGAGATCATGCCCTGTTGTACATCTTCTAAATCTTATCCAGAATGCAGTGAAGTCTCTGAATTTTGGAACTGGGCTTGGAAAAACGACAAGACTCTTACTGAGTTCCAGACTGAGCCAAGGGCAGTTTGCCCTGTCATTTGTTTTCTTAGATAAATATGTGTGTTTTTTTCAGTAATAATAATAATAATAACAACAGATGAATATATTTGATGAGTCAACTGTCAGACAGGCAGATATAAGAAGAAGAGTGTATCAGGGTGGAAAGATGACAGCTCTAGATCATAAACACAGAAATGATAAAGGAAGAGGCAAGGGAGCCCAAATGAAGTAAATAACTAGAAATGGACCCAGAACAAAACTCTGCAAAACATAATGAAAGGGTTAGAGGGCCTGTCAGTTAGGAAGTTAGATGAGAAAGGTACAATATTGCCTTCTTACACAAGCATAATGGGCGTAGACAATTCTGAACTCAATGAGCCAATGGTCTGGCTCACTACAAGTCAGTTCTTATATTCCAAACATCAAGAAGCAAATTAAGTCTAAAGTCTAAAGCCACCTAGTGACTAAGGTATGTAATGAAACTATCCAGAGGGAGAGGAGCATTTTTCACAGAATCCTTCTTCCCCTCCAGCCACTTCTGTCCCCAGAAAGTGTGCTCAGTTAGGTTCTGGAGACCCCCGGCATAGCGTAGGAGTGAGTGTTGGGAGTGGGGAAGGGAAATCACCTCTGCCCTCTATAGGATCCTCTGCTGGATCCCAGCACCTTTCCATGAATAGAAAGAGCCCTTTCTGTTCGCAGAAGGGAGACTCTATATTTGCAAAGGATTGCATGTCCCCAAAGCTGTGGGAAGCACGGCTGTAGCCCTCGTTCCTCTCCCACTCACACAATCCTTTTGACGGTCCCAACATGATCTTATAGAGAAGAAAAGATAGGGACCCTGGGGGCCTCTCTGCTGCACAGCCCCCAGTGCTTTGTGAAGAAACAGAAACTGTCTCTGCACTGGCATCAGGCAATTGGCCACCACTCAAGGGAAGCACAATTTTCTGCATGCTGACACTTTAACAGGATGGTGACATGACAAGGAACCATCAGTCGCAGCATTAGCCAGAGAAGAGGACAGAGAGGTACAAGAGTAAAAGGGGAGCATTTAGCTTTTCAGAAGCTGGCCCCATAATTTAAGTGTCAGTACTCAAATGTTAGGTCAGCTGTTTTGATCAAATGTCAGGAGGAATGGTGTGCCAGGGAGTTGTGCTTCGCACTTATCTGACACCGCCGAATAATGGGAAAATATTCCAAAGTGACATATTTTTGTCCCCAACCTTTTTCAAAAGAGAGAGGTGGGAGGAGGAATATAAGAGAGAGAGAGAGAGAGAGAGATGAATCAAACATGAATAGGCAATGGCCCTACGTTGTTTCAATAAATGTGAAGCTTTTCCTTGCAGAGCACATTTCAAAAATGAAAACAGTGGTAGGCCAACCTAACCAGAAAAGAAGCATGATTTGTATATCCCCGCTGATGTTTTCTCTTGATCTTTCTTAGGCAGCCAGCTTTTCCTCTTAAGAAAGACACTGCTAATTTGCCAGCTCACGTGACTTGAACAGAGCACAATTCTGTAACCTTTTAGCATTTCACGCAGAGTACCTGTGTGTGACTTACTTTTGGCTCATCAAATTATGCAATGATGACACAAGACCCTGATGAGATGCTTTAAATAGTATATGCCAGAAATCCATTCTTATTATTTATTTATTTTTATTAAAGATTTTCTGGTTTTACAGAAGTATATGGAATGTCTCTCGTATTTTTTCCATGTAACATTTTTACAAATCAGTTTCGTTTGTTGAGACATTAGGAAGAAAAGGGGTGGGGGGAAGATGGGTGGGGTTGGGTGGCGATGTTTCTATTTTGCTTAATGTAGGTAGGGTTTGGTGTCAGCGTTACTCATGCCGGTTCTCTGCTGTTCACTTGTGTTCCTTTGGTGGTGAGAGAGGTTGGGGGTTGGCCTAGGGTGTGGTTGTTTGTTTGTGATTGGCTGTGGTGATCTTTGTTTTTGTGTGTGAGTGGGGTGGGTGGGTGTTTTGAATCATTCTTATGAGGTCCAGACTGTTATGTACTGAAGTTCTCATCCTGGGCCAGCAGGGGGATACTGTAGATAGTTATGCAAATAAGGGATCAAAAGTGACATTCAGTGATTGGATAGTTTTAGAAAATTGTTACACTTACGTTGCATTGAAGCTCTATATAAGCAGGCTGACTGAACCCTTCAGTTCAGTTCTGTTCTGGCCTGTGAATAAACAAGAGCTGTTTGAAGATTCGCTGTGTCGTCTGATATGTTCACCCACAACCTAACACAAACTAGACACAACAAGGAATTGGAATGTCTTTCTCCCAGTGGTTTGTGGTTGTCGCTTACTGGGGGTGGGATTGCCTTGGAGGCTGTAGTCAGAAGTGGAAGAGGACTGGGGAGCAGAAAAGCATTGGGCAGAGAGCTGTTTAACCCTTTCTCTTACTGCCAGATTCATGCGCAATCTACTTCCCTGTAAAGAAACACAGGAACCCTTTTGTCTAGGAGTGCCTTCTGCAATCTAGTCCCCTTCAGATGTTGTTGGACTATGGCTGACCTGGCGGTGGCTGATGACAGTCATGGTCCAAAATATCGGGAAGTCTGGATTGGTGAGGGCTATGCTAGAGCATCAGAAATTGAACTGAGCATCTCGGATCACTGTCTATTATGCTCAAATTACGTGGTTTCTGGACTTCCATTACTTTTTCTCTGCTTTTTTTCCTAGGCATGCAGCATCAAAGGAAGAACACCCTCCTTCCATTGTTTCTTCCAGCTGTTTCTCATGTCATTTTTTAATTATTTATATTTTTTTATAGATATATAAAATATGCCCTTCAATATTGCTACATCCAAGTACAGAAAGTCACTAAAACAATTTTAAACAATACAATAAAAAGGCAGGATTGAAAACAGCCATGTCAAACACATCCGGGTAGAGAATAGCAGGAAATCATGGCAGTGAAATAAAGCACAATTTTGGAAAGCCTGAAAAAGAAAAGGGATTTCACTCAAAGCCAAAAAGACATAGGAGTAGGCATGAGGCAAATCTCTATGGAGAAGCCATTTCAAAAACAAAATGCCACCGCTAATAAGTCATCAACCACCTAACTTTTGACAGCAAGGGTCCCCAATATGGGTCTCTGAATATGATCTTTGGTGTACTGACTGATTTATGTGAAGAACATGCTCCTTGCCACCTCCAAACTGCTTGTTCATCTGCTGGGAGGAAATAGAGAGAAACTGAGATAACTTAGTCACATAGATGAAAAAGCATCTTGGGGAAAGTGAGAAGCCCTCTTTATGATCTGTTTATAGTTAACACACCTGGATAGGGATGTGGCTGAGTTCTCTGGAATGACAAGCACTTTGGGCCTCTGATGCAGTTGGGTCTTTTCTTTTTCCCATCGTATAAGGGAATCATATAAGGAGCCCAAAGACACCTGAAAACCTTGTTAGGTCACCACTTCTGTTGTTCCCAGCATTCAGATTGGCTCTACTTCTCTGAGCCTGACTCCCAGGTCGTTCTTTAACCATGTACAAATTTGTGTATAAGACTGGACTTTGCCTCTGACCTACTGGTTTGACCCTGGACCCAACCCTGACCTATGTTCCTGCTTGGTGATTGTATTACTTTTGTGAATGACCTTGCGATTTGACCCACTGACCATTTCAACTTGCTCTGTCCTACTTTCCTCGCTGCTTCTGCCCCGGACTCTGCTCTCCATTGGAGGTGCTGGTTAATATATTGCAGTAGTGTGCACAGTCTGATAAGACTGCTGGGTGAAGGGGAAATTAAAACTTAAGGTTTATTGTTGTTGTTTAGTCGTTTAGTTGTGTCTGACTCTTCGTGACCCCACGGACCAGAGCACGCCAGGCACACCTGTCTTCCACTGCCTCCCCCAGTTTGGTCAAACTCATGTTGGTAGCTTTGAGAACAATGTCCAACCACCTCGTCCTCTGTCGTCCCCTTCTCCTTGTGCTCTCAATCTTTCCCAACATCAGGGTCTTTTCCAGGGAGTCTTCTCTTCTCATGATGTGGCCAAAGTATTGGAGCCTCAGCTTCAGGACCTGTCCTTCCAGTGAGCACTCAGGGCTGATTTCCTTCAGAATGGATAGGTTTGATCTTCTTGCAGTCCATGGGACTCTCAAGAGTCTCCTCCAGCACCATAATTCAAAAGCATCAATTCTTCGGCGATCAGCCTTCTTTATGGTCCAGCTCTCACTTCCATACATCACTACTGGGAAAACCATAGCTTTGACTATACGGACCTTTGTTGGCAAGGTGATGTCTCTGCTTTATAAGATGCGTCTAGGTTTGTCATTGCTTTTCTCCCAAGAAGCAGGCGTCTTTTAATTTTTTTAATTTTAACTGCTCTCACCATCTGCAGTGATCATGGAACCCAAGAAAGTAAAATCTCTCAGTGCCTCCATTTCTTCCCCTTCTTTTTGCCAGGAGGTGATGGGACCAGTGGCCATGATCTTAGTTTTTTTGATGCTGAGGTTCAGACCATATTTATTACACATGGCAAACAAAGTCATTATAAGTACTGTGCAGGCTGACATGTGACCAGGATGGAGCCAAGAAGTTAGCACCAGCACATGCTGTGTCATACTCATACTGGCTTGGACCAACTAACTTGGGGAAGAAGCAGGAAGTAAAGTCTAAACGGAAGTGATCTGCTCCACCAGCAAGTGGTTAATTAAAGAGGAATCAGTGAGGGGAGAATGGGTTGCCTTTCTATCGCCCCCAACTGGTTCAGGTAATGTATTGCAAGCATGGTTGCTTTCCTCCCAACATCCATCCCATACACACTGCCCATGGCTCAGCATGATGCAGTAAAAGGAAACAAAATGTAGAGGAAAGGATCACAGAACTCTGCATAAGACATAGATTAAGTCTTTGATTCATGTAATATGTGCACAACATAAACGCTGTTATGTTTTTACTTCAGTTGCCTGTGGAGCATTTGTACTCACTGAGAAGCAGGATGGTCCAGGAAGCAAACAAACTGGCTTAGATCAAAGGGGTTGTCGTCTTTCTCAACTGTAGTCTCAAAGAATAATTGTGCATAAAACATAACATTGCATCATTTTCCAGCATGTAAAACAGAAATTGCAATGCTTGATCTTGCACCATGGTTATTCTGAAGACGCATGGGTAAAAATCATAATTTTTAAATTGCCATATAAATTATCGGCTGTAATAAGTGTCTTGCAATGATGCTACAAGTGTAGTTTCCTACACAGAGAAAAAAGAAATAGTGTTAAATATTCCTACAGAAGAAGAGGAGCCAGAGAAACAAACTGATTTATTTATTCCCTGCCAAGTCTATTAACTAGATGCCTTTCCCATAAAAATGCTGGAGGCAATGAACAGCCAAATGTTTAAAGACAAAAATCACACAACATCAATATGAAAAATCACATCAAAGTCATGTAAAACCCTCCCCACCCCAACACTCAAATAACCCAAGAGCAGTGATAACAATATCCCAAAGCTGAAACACGTTAAGAGGTCAGTTAAAATCTAAACTAAACAGCAAGTGATTTTTAAAAACAAAATTGCTTTTACTTCCCAGACACAACATTGAGCGTAGTGATTATTTTTTGTTGTTGCTTTCATTTGTTTGGGGACAGGGGTGCCAACTTGAATAAAATATTGATGGGGGGCAGGTAAGCCCTGCCCCGCATAATCGACCAGAAGACAGGGTGCACACACACCATTTGAATGGCAATGCCCATCAACTTGGGGGGCGGCCCCCTCAAATATTTTATTGTGGGGGCCAAGGAGTTAGCTCCTATGTCTGTTGGACAGACGTGAAATCTGTGCCACTCCAGATGTTGTCAGACTCCAACTCCCATCAACCCCACCCATTGGTCAGGGAAGATGGTGTGGCGTTTGCCTCCTAGGTGGGTCATAAGGAAAGGGTTAAAATGAGTGTGATGTGATTGGCCGGTGGAAACTGATAGGAGGAATTAGAGTGAGAGTCGGTATTGTGTGAAAGTTAGTTGAGAGGTGGGAGTTGGAGAAGGAAGAGGGAGGAAAAGTCTGTGGGTTGGTCGAGTTGTGGTGTGAGAGGGAGTGAGAGGAATTGTTAGGTGGAGTCAGATAGATAGTTGGAATAATCAGTTTGAAGTTGTTAGGAACGCATAGAACAGTTACGGAACTAGGATTAAGAAACTGCTAAGAAAAATTAACTGAAACCATAAGCTTGTTCATGCCTATAAATAAACGTGATTATTTGTTAATGTTAACAACTGTCTGGACTCCATGATTACCCGTGAGGAGAAATGGGTTGGTGGCAGCAAAGAAAGCAATCACAGTGGTGGCACAGGGTCAATAGACCGTCAAACGTCAGGGGGCCCTGTGTGATCACCACAGATGGGCACTGGTGTCCAATGACATCTGGAGAGCTACAAGTTCCTCATCCCAACACTGTGGAGATCTGTCAGTGCCATCATATTATGTGCTCATGCAAGGAAGGGTCATGTCCATAATATCTGTTTTAACCTAGTATTGCTCTGTGTCTAGAAAACCACCACAGGACCATGCCTAACATTTGCAGTTTGGGAGCATTTATATACTTTTCTATATATGAGCGTATGCATATTTTGCAATTTTTATATTTATTTGTATAGTTTCTGTACTTATTTTTGCATATTCCGCTTTTGTTCAAAATAAGAGGATGCAGCAAATTCTTTTTTCCATTTTCAGAGCATCACAGGATAGCAACTGCATCTGGAAACAGTGTGGGGGGGTTGAAAATCAGTCAATTTGTAATTATCTTACACATGCTTCCTGTTTTACGTGATCCGATCTCATGACCAACAACATCTGGACCATTCTTGTCTCCATAATATGTGCCTGGCTTCACCACAGTTATCTGTTGCTAGAGAGATCAGCAATGAAGCACAGTTGATAAAGGAAAGCTGGCATTTATGAACTAGGGAGACAGTAAATAAATGTAAAATGGTTTGTTGAATTGAGCAGTAGGGTGCCATAAGAGGCTTCGCAAAGCAGACTGTGGCTTTTGCATCGTCTTTCTCCAGTTTTCCCAATCATCATTTTTTTTGTGTTGGTTTATATGCGACAATGGCTGCAAGAATTTTAATAGCGTCAAATTGGAAAGGAGAAAAGGTACCAACAAAATTGGAGTGGCAACAAAAACTAATGGAGTATGCAGAACTGGCCAAAATATCAGGAAGAATAAGAGACCATGCAGATCAAGCATTTTTTAATAAATGGGGTTTATTTTAAAATTATATAAAATATGACAACAACATAAAATCTGTGGCAGCTTTTGAATAACTTCTGTTATACATTGAACAGGACTAAGAAAGTACAATATCTTAGCTAAGCGATTATTTAAAATAGATACAAATAGTGTGCTAGATAAATAAACGTTCAAAGCTAGATGGAATTGGCGGGAAGTCAACGGAACTAAAAGAAGACTGTGATAAAGTGTAATGGATATTGACAATTTTTTAATGTTTATTTGTTGTGGATAACTTTGATTTTATGTTATTTTTTTCCTTTTTAAAGTTCAATAAAGCAATAAAAAAAAAAGTGTGTGCATGTTGAACTTACAGTAGTACTAACAAGGCTGGCTCTGGGCTTCTGGGGGAAAGCAGAGACTTCCCCAAAATGCCTTCTGGTGGCCCCAGTAGCAGAAGGCTGCGTCACTGCTGTTGGAAGGAGAGGGGGAGGCAGCAACAGGATCACCCCTGTGACCAGGAATGCTTTTTACCAGCACACCAGCTACAGTCATTCATAGACCATGGCAGCCTGACCACATTGGACCATGTATTGGTCTGATTACTGCCATGCACTTTATGTGGGGCTGTACTAGTATCTGGTCCTGAAGCTTCAACTGGTCCAGAATGCAGCAGCCAGATTGCATTAATTCGCAAAGCCCTAAACAACCTGAGCCCAAGAGGGCTACCTGATTCCTTATACTCCACCTTGATCACTGAGATTCTCTGATGGAGCGCTTCCAGTGGTTCCCCACACCCCTGAAGTCTGGCCATCACTAGGGGCAGAACCTTAAGCGTGGCAGCCCCTGTTCTGTGGAACGTCTTACCTGGAGAAGAAGCAAGGTGAGATACCAATGCTGTAAGCAAATTTGGGTTGAGATGCTTTGGACATCCCATAGTTTGTACAAAAACAAACAGTATAACCCGAAAGGATTGGCTGCATAATCACTATTTTGATATATTACATATACCAGAACATAATTTTGATCACACACACCCCCAATTTTGCAGATGGGAAACCAAATCTGTGCGACATTACCATGAGAGCCAATGGTAAGAAACCAGAACTGCAAAGTCCAAATCCAGTTCTGTTCTCTTGAGCACACCAGCTTCCTATGAATCCAGGTGTAGACTGTTCCAGCTCCTCTTCGTAGCCTCATTTTATAAAAGGTCCCTTTCCAGTATCCTTTTGATGCATCTAAGTTCATCTCATCTTGCTGAAATTAACTATAGCTTTTCCCAATTTAGATTATTCAATCCTGGCATGTAAACACTCTCTCTCTCTCTCTCTCTCTCTCTCTCTCTCTCTCTCTCTCTCTCTCTCTTTCTTACAGATATATTTGACTATTTGTTATGAATGGGGACCCAGAAGTTGCAATACTTAATTCTTTACCATTCTGGTCACTGGTGATTAAAATTCTTTAGTTCTCTTACAGTGTTAAGTGGCTCTGATGTCGAGCAAAAATGCTTCCCATCCAACCCTGTTAGGCTTTGATGCACGGCACTGAAAGAATCTGCTGAGAATGCCTTTGAAATGCAGCCATATATACATGGGCATACATATATCATACCCAGGCGGATACAGATGCAGGGATTACTATATAAATAACATTTACAAACAAACAAACAAAACCTGTTACACGCTACACTGGCTTCATGAATTTATAGCATATGGCACCGAAGCAGTCGGAAAAACTGTAAACTATAAAGAGGGTTTACACAATTCCTTCATTTATCAAGTTGCAATGAGTAATTTGTTCACCAGGCAGGAAGGAGGAAATATGCACAGCCAGAATGTGTATGCATCTCCAAGGTTCACACTAGAGATTGTCTTAGAAAACACATGCATGATTTGAATCCCAACTTGAAAGAACTCAGCAGCAGTCCCAGAGTTAATGTTATTACAGCAGCAACAGAAGTACTTTAAAACCTAAAATCTGGATCCGGCTCACCAAAAGTAGTCTATGGAACCTGGAGGGGCATCCCCATGCTAGTTTACAGTTAAGGACTATTCAGAGGAAGAAGAAGACAAAGACGAAGATGAAGAAGAAGAAGAGGAGGAGGAGGAGGAGTTTGGAGTTGATATCCCGCCTTTCACTCCCCTTAAGGAGTCTCAAAGCGGCTAACAATCTCCTTTCCCTTCCTCCCCCACAACAAACACTCTGTGAGGTGAGTGGGGCTGAGAGACTTCAAAGAAGTGTAACTAGCCCAAGGTCACCCAGCAGCTGCACGTGGAGGAGCAAGGAAGCGAACCCGGTTCACCAGATTACGAGACTACCGCTCTTAACCACCACACTATGCTGGGAGTTCTAAGCTGCATACCAGGAAACTACAAGATGTTACAGTCACATATGTGGGTAGTGAAGATTGTGCTTACTACCGGAGAAGGTGAAGCAAGTTTGGGGAAGTGAGTTGGTTTCACAAGAGCTCCACCTCAGCTTTAATTGTGCAGCCAGAATTTCCTGGCATGTGGCTGAATCCCATCCCTAAAGAGTGACTGTCTGGAAGCACCCTCTGATACAAGTTGCATCTTGTGGTTGGTGCATTCACATCAAGCTCCAGGGCTTGGAACGATACTGAGTCTTAATTTAATTCCAGAGATATGAATTTGAGTCAACTTGCCCCAGCAGGTTTAGCATTGTGAGCCCTGTTTTGAAATTGAAGAAAATGACTATTTTGGTGGTTGAGATACATCACAGAGGTTCAGAAGACATGGAGTGTGCTTTGAGCTCTGCAACTAATTTGCTGCCTGACTTTGGGAATTTCATCTCAAGCTTCCTGTCTGAGAGGGAACCTTATCAACTTCGATCTCACAAAGGTAACTTGGACTGACAGCTCTAAAGCATGTGTCTTGAGATTATTCTTTGCTGTTTCTCCTGTTTTCATCTATTCCAAAACCCAGAAAACAATAGTAGATAAAATGGGAACTTAACAGGTATGTTTAGGGGAACTCTAACCTTGCTGTAACAAAAGCAACCCTTCAGCTTTAGATCTACAGGTTGGCGTGATCAGAGTTAATGAAGATTATTGATTCAGTCATATTATCCTGAATCAACAATTCTTGCTTACCCAGGCAAGTAATCTCAGAGCATGTAAACCACACATCTTTCTTTACTATCTCAGATCATGGCTTGTTTGCTATGAATTATGAACTCTAACCATATCAGAATGCATGCTATTATTTACACAGTGGTTAGCAACTGGCAGGCCCCGGATTCAACTCTTCCAAGAAGAATTGCCAGCTGGCTCACAAAGAAACCCCTATCCCAGGTTATCTTCAGTCTCTTCAGACAAGAATAGCAGCAGTCATTGTCACGGGAGCTTTACACCTGCCTTGGTGCTTCCAGGAAGCTTAATAATTGGGAGTTGGCAGGGGGCAAGATGAGGATTTGAAGAATCGCACAGGTAGCTGCTAGCTAATCCATTTCCTGTTTATTTCTTCCAGATTATTACAGAATGGGGAAATGCTTGCACAGTTTCCAGGCAACCACTCATAATTCCTTTTATTTTCCTCAACCACTTTGATGATGAAGGGCTTATCTCCACATTAAAGAAAAATAGTATGTTGTCCTCTGCTCCTAAGATTGCATTACTTCAGCAAGCAAGGGTGTGAGTGTGTGAAAAAATGTGTGCGTTCCATGTGTGTAAGGAAACCAAGTTATCTCTGGCCCATAGGAGCTAACTCCTAGGAGATGAGGTCCCTTCACTCCCCCAATGAAATATTTTAGGGGGCCAGTCCCCCCCAAGTTGATGGGCATTGCAGGGCAGGGCTTATCTGCTCTCTCCCCAATAAATTATTCAATTTGGCACCCCTGCTCTGGCCTCAGTTTCTACATCAGAAGCCCAATTTCATTCAGAAGGTAATCTGGGTGTCTTCAGTTGTGAATAGCTCCTGCTGGTTTTTTGTTTTGCTTTTTGTTTGCTTGTTTTCTTGCTAGGATGTGGCCCTCCAGATACAGTGGTACCTCTGGTTACAAACTTAATTCGTTCCGGAGGTCCGTTCTTAGGTTGAAATCGTTCTTATCCTGAGGTGCCATTTAGCGAAAGCACGCCTCTGATGTGAGACTTTCACTCACATCCCGGGGCAAAGTTCACAACTGGGGGCAACTACTTCTGGGTTAGTGGAGCTTGTAACTTAAAGCATGCATAACCATAAGCATTCATAACCAGAGGTACCACTGTATTGCTGGACTATAACTCCCATCGTTTCTGATTACTGGCGGGAGCTGTAGTCCAACTTCATCTGCAGGGCCACGAGTCCCCTGTCCCTATTTAGATTTTTGCATTGGTTTTATTGCTTAATTTTAGCATGAGAGCCGTAGCCTGCAGGATAATGTGTAAAACCAACAGCCCTTTCACCGAGTTCTGACTACTTTTGTTTCTCTCGTGGCTGATGATAAAAGTCTCTGGGTACCCATGGATAGAAATATGTTCCCACAGCCCCCTCTTTCACACTGCATGGGTCTGTAGGTCTGTGCATATTTGCAAGGCATTTTTAAAAGTGCATAATACATGTCACATGCTCTATCTGGGAAATGGATTTCTATTCCCAGTGGAGAGTATGAATTGTGCAATTTTCATCCTCGCCATACTGTCCCAGTGCAAGCTGTTCAGATCTTCCTTTTGTTTCAGCCAAGGCCCCATGGAACACTTGAGCTGGGTTTGGGCTCTGGGGTCATTGCTAAGCAGTTTCCCCTTTCATCTCTTTCAGCGCTGACAGATGCATCTTGAAACAAACCTACAAGGTGCAGCTTTACAGCATCCCTTATTCGCTGGCACCTTTGAGACTCCAGTTCATTGAAAGTAATAAAACCACACCATCAAAAATAATACAAAATAATAAAAACCTTTTGAACAGGCTTTGGGCTCTGCTGCGCTACTTGGTAACGGATATTCATCTTCCTGGAAACTGTGTTGCTTGATTCAGTGCTGCTGTATGAAAGCACCAGCTGCCTCCCTAGCCTTGTTAACCCACTGAGTGCCAATGCTGCACTCTTTGAACAAATATGACATTTTCTAATTGATGCAAAGTTGAGTGTGTGTGTGTTGTTCAGGCTGCAAGCAAACCACACATATGTTTACACATATGTAGGATGTGTCACAGATGGCAAAATTAGTTTTGAGACACTGGTCCTCACAGGGGCCTCCAAAAGCTGCACTTGGATCTAAGTTTCCTTTTTGTGGTTAAGGTGGATGGTGCACTAATTCCATTCGATGTGATTGAAAGGAGCTCCTGTTTTACCCTTTAGTAGTTTTGGCAATTATGGTGGGTTTGCTCCAGCAGAAAGAAAGCTTTGCTCAACTAACACAATAAAAAGTGGCTTGCCACCAAAGATGGTCAGGACTTATTCCATATTGACAATATACTAACCAATCAGCATGGACATGGAGAAGAAGCAAAAAAAAAAAAACACCAAAGGTGCCAAGAAAAGTATAAGCAAAGCTAATTTCACGCATCTGCAAGGGATGAAGATTACTGTCATTGCTGTTCTGCTTATAAACTTCGAACACTCTGTAGCCAAATGGGCAAATACTCCTCCCCTGCCTCCAAAATCAGAGGAAGGTATTCATTGGGGCCATTGTATGAGTGAGGGATTGTAAAATACTCCCTCCCTCCCTTGCTGCAATCCTGATCATGATCCTTCACCCCACTCCACTACAATTTGGAGGTGGGGGGAAAGGGGGAGGAGACAAAACTATTTAGAAATGGAAGGGTTAAAGTGGTAGAGTCAGTCCCTAAAGAGGAAAGAGAGAATACAGGAAAAGGAAATGTGTGGAGCAATCTATACATGCCAGAACAACAGTTTGATAGGCCATCTATACCTAGGGAAATTGCACAGCTATTTAATTCAATTTTAAAAAATCTGAGTTGGCGTAAGAAGGATGCTGAACAAGAAAAACATGAGAGGAGATCTTTGTTTGTGATGGCATGCTGATGTCCTGTAAAGAGTAACTGAATACAGTCTGGTTACTGCATAGTAACTCTCTCCGTAGTAACTTATCTTTGCGTTAGCAACCATTCAAGGTACAAAAGCTCTTAGTCCAGACAATGTGAATTTGGGTCACCTGTGTAACAACTCTGCAGCAACTAACCATTTTTCTCTTCTGCAGCTTTGCAACTGGCACTTCAAACCTTAGAGCCATTTTGCCCATTGTCTGCCATTTTGTGTAGACATTTTGTCTGTATGTAGCTCAATATTTGTTGGTGCTTACTACTTCCCCCAGTTAAGCAAGCATGTATTGTCTTTACTAAACTAGCACTGACATGGTACAAGAACCACTGTGATGCTGTACCCATATTAAAGATTTCCAAAGTTACAAATCTGTGGGTTCACATGTAACATTTCTATTTATATGCACATGTAAATGGAAAACCAGCAAGTTTTGAACGATCCATTAACAGATCATTTAAAAATACAAAAATATGGCAAATACGAACAGAATAATATGAGAAGGAAAATAGGCATGTGCCTTTAAATACCACTGAAACCTAATGAATTTGAGTCTGGAGTGCCAGATTCTCAATGGCTGGTTATTTCATTGATGCCCCCTTAACATATGCCAAAGAAAAGGCACAACTAGATTAACCTTTGTGCTAATGGTTTTAGAAATAGGGGCAATAACAGATTCTGTGTCAAATCCTGCAAATTCATTGCAGCCTGAATGAATAATGCAAATGTTGTTTCATCTAATAAATGAATCACATTTGATGGATTAGACACAAACTCCAATCAGCATCAGCAGAAGCAGTAACTGATTATGTGAGAGAGTGCGCCCTGTGTTTACTAAGGCATCCCCAGATGACTGTAGCGGAATAGGAAAAGGGGGAAAGGCAGTGGAATTGGGGAAGGGGGTCGTGGGGAATTAAAAAGAGCCATGAGGTTTGGGGAAAAAGTCAACCAGTCTAGTTCTGCCTCTTCACAAATGAGTGTGCCCTCTACAACTAAGTAAATGGGGCTTGATCCATTATTATGCAAGGCAGGAAAACTAGAAAAGCCATTTGTTAAAATGGCTCTCTACTGAGTTCCAGCATTTTTGCACTTCGGCAACACAAACATCACTGAGAAAGGGCAGCATTTACCCGGGCTCGATTCATTAGAAGTCAAGATCACCAAAGACTTGCAGCATCTTTTAAAAATTTGATTAGAGCGTGTGGAAAATGGAAGGATGCTTCTCACCTGTGTGTGTGTGTGTGTGTAACAGACCACCTCTATGTAAGTGTGGTTATATCTTTATTACAGGCATTGGTTTTGTACCAGTTCAACTCAAAACTGCAAATTGTAATTTGTAAAAATTATGTGTTAAAGATCTCTGCACCTCTTCACAGAACTACAATTCCAAGCAGAAGAAATAACTCTCTAAACCAGTTTGTATCTATCGTGTATAAACACCCTTACATCGCTTATGTGTCTGAAAATTTACAAGTCACTGGGCAAGAATTTTCTGGACACCCTTAAGCCAGTGTGTCTGTGATTCTACATGAGTTCACCTTCACGTCATTCACACATGACATTCTGTGCCCTGAACCAGGCAAGACAGTGCCCATTGTCAATGCACACTCTTCACTGGAGGAAGCAGCAGCAGCACTGCAGACCAGTACATGTTTGCTTGCATCGAGGCGTTAAAGCATAAGAGTTTTCTGTAGAAACAGCTCATAAGCTACTGGAGCATTCATTGAGAAGGCAGCATCTCTTTATAAGCTCTACATCAAAAGCAGTACAAAACAACTCTAAACCTCCAGGCTACTGTGGGATTATACAGTCATGAAATACTTTATCCTGCCTTAAAAGCTGTCTTTGACTTTCCGCCTTGGGCGGTTTTTAGAAAAAGGCCTCTGCTCCCAGCTGCACAGCGGCAAAAGCTGAGCTTGCAAGATGTATTTGTGAAGGAGAAATGCAGACGCCCCAAATTTTATCCAGCCCAAAGATCCAGGGAAGATAAACTAACATTAAAATATCTCTTCCCGCTCCCACAAGTTGCCTGATAAGTCATAGGCTATTGCTGGAACACCTACTGCTTAGTGACTAGAGGAGAAAGCTAGCTCAGAGCAGGAGAACATTTACTGGAAGCTATGATTGTGCCAAGAGCCGCAATATGCTTTTATCACATTAGAGAACCGGTAAGCTATGCTGTGATTTGGATGCACTGCCTTGACATGGAGATGCAGGAACAGTGTTGGCTGGGACATCGCATTGCTCCCTGCAACAGGCCAAATTGATATTGTCAGAATTGGCTGGAAGAAATGGTGCTATGAAGAAAAGAGAAAAGGCTATGCAGAAAGGAATAGGCTTGCTTTTCAAACAGCTGGGGTCAACGGGGACAGGGAACAAATTTAGGTTCCACTCCAGTGGTGTCATCACAAGTACATAGGATTTCCTTTCTACCATATAAGGTAATGGTTGCCATTCACTCCTGTGGAGAAAAATTAAGTACTGCATTTGCAGAAAGGGCAAATTCTGCTCTAGCCCAATCAGAATTGCCCTCTTGTGTGGAGGAGCTCTACAGACAAACATTGGTACTCACAGAGATCTTCCTGTGATGTGCTTCAAACATGCCAAAGGCCAGGGGCATGGTCCCCAGAGGTCATTGATGACTGGGGTTTGGGTCCATGTGGCCCTGTGATCTACATATTCTTTCAGTGTGTGGTGTGAGAGGCCCTTATTTGCTTCTGAACCTAGGGCAATGCAATGCAGCTGAAGAGATGGGCTGGTGCAGAATAGAAGCAAGCTGGGTTCTGATGGGCTCAGCAAAGACAAAGAACAAGTTCAGCCCCTATATCTTTAGCCAGGGGCTCAGCCCCAATATCTTTAGCCACAAGCCAAATCAGGTCTGCCAGGCCAGCCAATCCAGCCTGCATCACCCAGCTTTTTGGTTGCATCACCCCTGATGTCACTGACTTGACACCAGGTGTGGGACATCTGCAGTTGCCAAGGAGCAAATGGCAGTGCACAGCTTAGGGTGTGATGCTAATTATTCCTTTGATAGGATATTGTTCCAATCCAGCAATGAATGCAAGCCCTGCTGCTTTCTAGCAGGCTCAGATCTACCTGATGTTATATGGTATCAGGCAATTGACAGATAGATGGACCTGCAGAAGGATGGCTAATTTTTGATCCGGCCATGCTGGACAAAAGTGGTTCCCAGCTCCTGCTCTATGGTGTCCACAAGCATTCTATAAAGTCCATGAGCACACTCATTTACATTCCCCCATATAAAAATTGTGGTTGCCATTCATTCCTTTTCCTATAGAGGGGGGGAAAGAGCACTGGGGCTGTTTGTCCATCTAGTTTAGTACTGTCTACTCCTATTGGCCACAACCCTCCGGGGTCTCAGACAGAGGTCTTTCACATCACCTGAGAGGCCTTTTTGACTCGTCTGCTGCCATTTTAACTGGATTGAACCTATGAGTACTCTGTCATTGAGCTATGCTCCCACTGCAATCAGAGACACTGTAACAAAACCTGCCCCTACTTCTAATACTGGCTGGCCTGAGCTCCACAGGCTGCGATTCTGCAGGGCAATGCAACAAAGCACAGCCCTTTCTCCAAACACACCCTCCCCACTTTAACAATGAGCGTTTTTGCTACTTTCCAAACCCTGGTTTGGTTTTTGCTATCCAGTTCCAGGTATGTCACTGTCAGCCCCTCATAATTGTTTCTGGTTAGCCAACCATGTTCAGGATTGGCTTTCCCAGTGGACATTATCTCCGAAATACATTTGGGGCTGAGAGAAAAGGGCAGGCTGTTGCCACGTTCAGGCTAGCCAAAGTGTCAGTCACCTTTCCTGCTGTGTTGATCCAGACAGAGACATCTAAATGCAGAAACTCATCCAAATGGCGGTGTATTCATCTGCTACCAATAAGCCTTCTGTTCCAGGGAGGTAAGAAACGCACGTAAGTAAGTAGCCAATATTCTATGAATCAACTTTAGCAGCTGTTCTTACACATAGGTTCTTTTACCTAGTCTACCATCCAGGGAGCTCAGGGAAAACTCAGACTTTCTGGGAAAGATACAGAAACTTCAGCTCCCTCACAAGTAGCTTAGTTCGTCAAATAATCACATGCATGTCAGTTGAAATGAATCATGAACCTCTTCCTTTTCCTTGCAAACCCCACCTCCCTCCAAGTGCCTCTCAAGGGGGGGGAGGTTTCCCAAAAGCCTCCACATGCTACAATATTCCAAAATACACATAGCAGTGATTTCCAACAGAGGGGAATAGCCTAGGGCAGGCATAGGGAACCTTTTTGACCCAATGGGCCAAACCCTTTACTCCCCACCCCACCCCCATCCCTATGGGCCAACACACCTGTCAATCATCTGGTGTCCCAACCAACCACATCAGGTGACTGCCACCTGTCAAAGCTCCTTGCGCAGTGCTTCCCAAACAACCAGCTTCAGAAGTGTTGCAAAAGAGTTTCACGTGCATACATGAAGTGGGGGGAATCTTTGGCCCTCCAGATGTTGCCGAACTACAACTCCCAGAAGCTCTAGCAAGCATGGCCAATGGCCAGAGATTATGGAAGTTGTTGTTCCCCACACCTGATACACGATGTCAGTTGTAGGGCAGGTGTTTGTAAATTGCCTGAGGTGACCTTGCAGGCCAAATGTGAAGGCCTGGAGCAGGCTTCCTCAAACTCGGCCCTCCAGATGTTTTGGCCTACAACTCTCATGATCCCTAGCTAGCAGGACCAGTGGTCAGGGATGATGGGAAAGGTAGTTTCAAAACACCTGGAGGGCCGAATTTGAGGATGCCTGGCCTGGAGAACCAAGGGAACCCCAGCTCCGCCCTGGGGGCTCAGGAGAAAAGCTTGCTACCATTGCCTCCTAACATCTGCTTTCTAAGGCAATCGCCTCACTCTTGCTCATAGTAAACTGGCAGCCCCCTGTGCCAATTATGTGAAATGAGGCTGTGGCTGGAGAGGCAGTGTGACCTGAAGAGTGGCCAAAGGGCCAGATAGGGAAACCTGGAGGGCCACACTCAGTCCTTGAACCTGAGGTTTTCTGTGCATGCCTCACAGTTTATATTATACTGGGGGAGAGCGGAGGGCACCTGAACAAAAAGCTCTCCTGTTAGGATACACTGAATTACTTTCCAGCCCACCTGAAAGCATTGCCGATTATGTTCTATTTTTGCTGTGCCTTTCCAAAGGACAACAAGGTAATAGCTCCTTGCTTTTTGAAGCTGCAGGGTATGTGCTTTCCCTATCTTGGCAGTAAAAAGGTCTTTTCCTCTGAACTGCTTCTAGCTGCTTATGTTCTTCTACTGTGCTGTCTTGAATTGCTTCAGCGTGGCTACCTCTGCTCATTACAAATGGAGATGAGGGTTTCTGTTGAAAACGTGCGGCAATTACCAGCTGTATTTTCAGAAGCTGGCATTGATTTGGCAAAGGTTAGGAATGTAAATAATTAAATAATAATAATAACAACACTTAGGATTTATAGGGCGCACTTCAAGTGTTCCAAAGTGCCTCACATATATTACCTCAGTAGTTCTTAGAAATGTTCCGCAACATTATCCATATTGCAGGAGCGGGTGTTGAGACTGAGAAGAGCTGTTTGCATGGCCAGGTGGAGACCCCCCCCCAACCCCAGGTGACCCCCCCAGGAGGAATAATGACTCATGACAACGTGTTATGGGATTAAAATTGGCCACAACTTTATTAAACTTTCAGATTTAGGGAGACCTTGGCTTGGGCGTTTATCCCTCCCAGTCCCCAACTGGGGATCTGGGGAACATCAGGGTTATCCATACTGTGTGGGGATTGGGCTGGCTCTGGAAAACGTATGTTTAAGCAGAGAGCCCACCCCCCCCTTTCACCACAAAGGGGAGAGCACTGACAACCTAACGGTGTATGGCCAGTGACTCCCCTCAACACAACCCCTTTAAAGGGGAACCCTGGGATCGCCTCCGCGGGGGGGGGGGGGCGTGGATCACTGCTTCATCCCCCCCCCCCATTTAGGGAAGATAGACTAAAGGATTCCACCCAAGGCCTGAAACCGCCAAAGTTGTGACGTTTTGCTACGGGGAAGGCAAAAGCTGCCAATGCAGGGAAATTCCTTCCCGGTCCTTCAACAGCAACCATCAATGACCGCAGCAGTGCCCGCATACCTGTAAATAAGAGGTTAACCTGCAAAAGGAAAGCATAAACTGAGGGAGGGCAGGGTGGGAGAAGCTCTGGAGCCAACTGAGGACTCCCAGGTAAGTTCCACCCTCTATTGTGTGTGCAGGGCGGTCCTAACCCTACCTAGTCAACTCCCCAGGCAACAACTCCCCAGCTGGGATTGGTTAACAGTCTGAGGTAAGGCGGGAACCTCCAGGTATCCAGCTTGGGGAGGCGAAGCCAGTCTGACTTCCCAGGGATTGTGTAGGCTCAGGGGGCTGTGCGCGACCACGCAAAAAGCGCCCCCCATTTAAGTGGTCATTTCCTAAGGACACTTAGTGGGTTTGCGTGGCTGAGGTAAAACTGAAAATGGGCTTTGTAGTTTGATTAGTATAGATGAGGTATATGACAGGGATGGGAAATTGTTTTCGGTCTGAGGGCTGCATTTCCTTCCGGAAAAAAATCTCAGGGGTCTCATGCCAGTGGTGGGCGGGGCCAGACACAAAAGTGGTCAGAATAACAAATTTAAATTTTACTTTTCTACAGTAGGCTAGTTTCTGCACATACTCGCACACCCTTCTCTAGCCTCCATCCTTGAATTAGAATTCAAGTACACATTCCAGCCCAGCAAAAACACTTAAGGAAGGTATGAAACAAAGCCTATGAGGGGTGTGGCCTAGGAAGAGAGGGTGTGGCTTGGGAAGGGGTGTGGCCTAGAGAGAGTCACAAGGGCCAGGTAGAAAGGCATGGAAGCCACATTTGGCCCTTGGCCTGAGGTTCTCCAGCCCCAACATATGACATCAGGGAAAATGATATTGGACTGGTTAAGGTGGTGCTTCACAGCTTCGATCCATCCTTATTTCTGAAGTTGCTATGCCAGCTTTTCAAAAGGAAAAACAGAAAATGAATGGATTCACCTTCAACCCTTTTATGTGCTTCATTTGAGATGCCGCTGAGTGAAATCTAAAGGGGAAATGTGGTGAAGTGCTATGGGGCATTGGGAGGGAATGCAAGCACTGAATCTTTCCTGCATAATGGTTGTGATAGATATAGCCGATAACTTTTTAGGTCGGGAAAAATTATCATTAAATTATTATTATCATTAGATTCTTGTAACTGGTCCTAGAAATCAGTGTCCCCCCTCCAAAAAAAATAATTATAAATTATAAATCTAGTCAACCTCCTATTTAGCACAGGAAATCAAATGCTAGGGTATCCCTTCTGTCTGAAGCTGCCTCTTGAAGACTTCCAGCAAGGAAGAGCCTTCCACCCAAGTAATTGGTTATACAGTCATTATTCTTACCCTCAATAACCTTCCCCTAATGATCAGCCAAAATCTGCCCTCCTTTAATTTGAGTCCATCTCATGAGGTCCTCCTGCCTGCTGAGGGAACAGAAAACAAGGCCATGTCCACACCATACATTCACAAGCACTGTTATACCTCTTTAAACAGCCATGGCTTCCCCTAAAGAATTTGGGAGCTGCAATTTGCTAAGGGTGCTAAAGTTGTTAGGAAATCCCTAATCCCCTTACAGAGTTCCCTGTGATGAGGAATTGATTGTTAAACCACTCTGAGAATTGTAGCTCTGTGAGGGAAATAGGGGTCTCCTAACTACTCTCTTAAATGACACCTCCCATAATTCTTTGGGGGAAGCCATAACTGCTTAAAATAGTATCACAGTGCTTTAAATGTATGGTGTCAATGTGGCCCAAGCCTTTGCCCTCTTCTCTGTGCAGATAGGATTAACCGAAGTTGTAGTATATTCAAAAGTAACAGACACCATTCACGTGGCTTAAGTCTGCACTTGTTCGCTGTTGAATCTTCACACCTTTGCCTACATATTCCTTTTCATTAGATTAATAATTTTAAATTAACATAAGCAGCAGGGCTGTCAGTCATCACAAAAGTCATGAGTTTGAATATCAAACCAGGGAGAGCTAGAGAGGAAGGAAATCATTAATTACTTTTCTGTAACTGACACATGCTTTTTTCTACTTGCTTTTTTTAAATGACATTTTCTCTGCCATTAGTTTACTGTGAGCATCTTCAGCGCTCCCCCTGCTCCCCCTTGCAGCCATCTCCCTCAAGAGCAAAATTAAATTTAAACTGCTAAAGTCAGACCTTTTCTGAAGTCAAGATAATCTTTAGAATAGATTTTTTTAAAGGTCGTTTTGAACTTTGTCGGAGCATACAGGCATGGAACAGAGACCCAAACCATTCAGCTAAATAATGCCATCCAACTAGCTCTGTCACCATTACTAGGACAAATTCATCACTTACTTGAAATTGTCTTCTCCCCTCTTTTCCCTCTACATACCATTTTCTGAGAACCACTCAAACTAAACATCTCGCACAAAAGCCAGGATCTTTGCAGAGCACCCAGTTTTGGCTAGAAATAAAACCCGGAACTGAAAATTTAATTCAGGGGTCAGCAAGGTTTACCTCGCCTTGGCTGGTTCACTCCAGTGGAGATCTCTCTGTGGGCCAGATCACACGTGTGTGCACGTGCAATTTCCGGTGTCTGCGTCCGCACAGACTTGATTTCTGGTGTCTGTGTCTGCACAGGTGTGATTTCCAGCACTGCGGAAGCGAGTCCCCATGCTGCGCTGCACTGGTTTAGCACAGTGTGCGGTGACTTGGCGGGCGGGCGGCTTGGTTCGGGGACAGCTCGTGGGCTGGTTAAACTTGTGGCCCATGGGCCTTAGGTTGCCGACCCATGATTTAATTCAACTTTTCAAGCAGCCTATTCAGTGTGTTATCTCCTCAACCTAGCACTGCCCAACAAACATGTAAGGTGGCTCACCAAGGGTTGGATAATCTTCGTTACTATGCTTGTCCAAGTTTCCAAAACGACGGCTTTTCAAGTGCTTACCAGGCCTCAATTCACAGCTGGTGGAGTGCAATGAACTTGTTGAAATGAGAACTGTGCTTTAACATGTCTTCCAGTTTCTTATAATTTTTATTCCCCATTGAAAGAGGCTTCCATTTCTCTCCCTCTTTCTCGGAGCACTTTAGAGTTTGGGTGGGTGTAGGGCTGGGCTTATCATATCATTGTGAAATGGCCTTTTCTGACCATTAACTATTTCTCCAGTGCTCTGTGGCCTTCCAAGGTTGCCTGCGGTTCTGGATCTAAGAAATATGACAACTCCCCCTGAGCTTTAGTTGAAGCTGGGGAGGTTGGCTACTGAGCACTGACCTTGGATAGATAATTCAGTATGTAAGAAGGCATTGCTTTCCATTCTGACCCATGTTTGTCGCATGCAGCGCCATTCCAGTTCCGCTGCAGTTTGACTTCTTACAAATGCTATTTGTCTTGCTGTCTGCTGTGGTGAAATTTTACGTAACCAACTACATGATGATTGTGTTATTCCACACCGTTCATTTCAATGCAAAAGAAACACAATGCAAATGTAGGGCGGGGGGGGGGAAGTCATCAATCACATATTGTTTGAGAACAACAACACTGAATACCAATCACTTTCACTGGATTGATTTCCATTCCAGACATGGGGCAAATAAGCAAATGTCTGGCAAGTTCCACTTCTGTTTCCGGTGGTGTTCTTTGGCGTCCCTAGAGAACACTGATATTGTTTTTAAGTGAAGTTCTTTATTTTACCTTTAAAAATGAATAAATAATCATGTCACACCAACTTCTTTTTTAAAACACCATTCACTTTAACAAACAACAACAACAAACAGGTGCCAGGTGTGCCTTCCTGCATTCTCATGCCTACTGATTAACATCCTATGCCTTTTGGGATGTATTTGTGGGAGCAGATGTGGGGAGTGGGGTTATTGGTTTGTTTTGGTTTGGTTTTCATTGTGTGTTTCGTGTTTTTATCTTGCATTTTTTATGCTGTGAACCACTCTGGGATCTATGGATGAAGGGCGGTATACAAATTTAATAAATAATATTAAAAGATAATGCTGGAAAGCCCAGGTGAGGGTGTCATGAAGTTTTCAGGAAATGTGGGCTCCCAGGTAGGCTGCAGAATGCAGAGCACCAGAGAGATGATTTACAGAGTGAAATAAAGGATACTCTCAAAGTCCACTTGGCCATTAAGTGCAACAAAGCCCCAGGACATGAGAATTTCTTACAAACTTTCTCTCTCTTTTGAAAAATTTTCAATGTACAGTAGTTTCTTTTCTCATAAATTTGTTGGAGAGTGGGGTGGGGTACAGTGTGAGCCAGTGTGGTATAGTGGTTAAGAGCGGTGGACACGTAATCTGGTGAACCGAGTTCGCTTCCCCGCTCCTCCACATGCAGCTGCTAGGTGACCTTGGGCCAGTCACACTTCTTCGAAGTCTCTCAGCCCCACTCACCTCACAGAGTGTTTGTTGTGGGGGAGGAAGCGAAAGGAGATTGTTAGCTGCTTTGAGACTCCTTCGGGTAGTGATAAAGCGGGATATCAAATCCAAATCCAGAAGCAGGAATTTTTTTCAGCCCAGCACTAGCTGAGACACAATATGAACAGAACTAGTTTAAAATCAGTATGTTTTAAATATAGTCAGTTAATCAAACCATGTAACAGGGTTCCAGTTTGCCAGAACAAGAAGGAACAAAATGATCATCTAGTCCCAATTATTTTCCCAATGGCAGAAGTATGTTCCACCCACTATAGCCTTGCACTATAGTCAGCTGCTAGATTTTATTTATTTATCATATTTATATACCACCATTCATCAAAATCTATTTCAGGGCAAGTTACAACAATCTTTTTTTAAAGAGCAATACAATATAGTTGAAATTGTGCAATACAGTTCAACGCTTTATATTCTGCAGTCCCACCTCAGAGCTCTATAACAAAGCAGCTCCTTACATAGCACTGTGTCATACACACTTAAAACCCCAAATCTCTATCTCCCTGTTGTTCCTTATCTGCCCAATGGGATTAAGAGTGGCCCACCTCACAAAGATTTTGTGAAAATAATGAACTGGAGGAATGTGAACACTGATGATAGCTCAGTCCTCACCATGTTACGTGGCTGCTCTGTCTCATTTATTTCAGTGGGATCTATTTCCACGGAAGCATGTTCAGAATTGGACGCCAAGAACTAATTTCAGGACGGCCAAAAATCTAGGGCAAGGCAGCATTTGTGGGGAAAGCAGGTGATATTTTTAAAGCATCAGAGTTCCCATAGTTGAGCCAAAGCTCCGGCGTGAAGCTGAGAGCCAGAGAAAGGCAGAAACTTCCTGTTGGGTTGTCTCTCTCTTTTACAGGCTCCTTCTGCACAAAAACTTTACTCCTGTTTCAAACAATGTAATTAACCACTGGGATTGCCC
Source organism: Podarcis filfolensis (assembly GCF_964270895.1). Classification (NCBI taxonomy): domain Eukaryota; kingdom Metazoa; phylum Chordata; class Lepidosauria; order Squamata; family Lacertidae; genus Podarcis; species Podarcis filfolensis. Next base: position 38,607,222 of record NC_139605.1, on the reverse strand, counting down.
CTGCCCCTGCAGCGCTCACACTTCCTCAGTAGCAATTATGCTCCAGTTGAAATGTAGCTAATGAAGGAACGCTGAGCACCAATTACACTCGCTCCTAAATGAAAACAACATACCTTGCAGTGTAGAAGGCAGCTGGATAACCATCTTCCTTCTCCCCACCTCCAGCCCTTTTCTGCCTAGAGAGAGTGCCCCCCCCCCCCGCAATTGCTTCCTTACAAGGTATAAAGCAAGATGGGAACATTCCAAGCAAAGGATTATGAGGTGGTCTAAATTAACTCTCCAGTCAGATGAGAAGCGGGGAAACATCAGAGCAAAACCCAGGAGTAGCTAGCTACATTAGTAAAATTATAAAGGAACGCTGAGGTGTGAATGGAACAGAAGCAGTCTCTTCACTGCTGGTATGAATCAACAAAATTGTTTCTGTTGTACTTGCTTTCCTGTTGCAAAAGGTATGCATGAGGAAGCCAGTCACAGCTGAATGTGTGCAGCTATAATCGCCTAAAATGGGAATATAAACACTTCAATGTGCCTAGGTTTGAAGCCTTAACTTGACAGCCCCGCTGAATTCAGTAGGACTTATTTCTGAGTAAATGTGCATAGGGTTGGGCTGTATGTCTGCTTAAGTGCTTTTCTACGTTGGGGTCCAAAGAAACAACTAACCAATCTTTGCTATTATCTTCCATCAAGTATACATCTTCTTCCTCCAAAGAATCCTGCTAACTGTAGTTTAAGAATGCTGGGAATTGTAGCTCTGTGACAGGTAAACTACACTTCTCAGGATTCTTTGGGGGAAGTCATGTGCTTTAAATGCATGGTGTGGATGTGACCATCAAGTTTGCCATGTGGTGGGGGGGGGAATGCTATGATAACCAGGCTGGAGTCCAGCTAGCCTAGGGCTGTGTAGACACTATACCTCTAAAGCATATTCTAAGTGCATTCTTTCCCTCAAAGAATTATGGGCACTGCAGTCTGTTAAGAGTAGCCAAGAATTGCAATTCTGTGAGAAGAGTTTGGATTTGATATCCCACTTTATCACTACCCGAAGAAGTCTCAAAGTGGCTAACAATCTCCTTTTCCCTTCCTCCCCCACAACAAACACTCTGTGAGGTGAGTGGGGCTGAGAGACTTCAGAGAAGTGTGACTAGCCCAAGGTCACCTAGCAGCTGCATGTGGAGCAGCTGAGACACAAACCCGGTTCCCCAGTTTATGAGTCTACCGCTCTCAACCACAACACCACACTGGCTCTCAAGGGCTAAACTGCTGAAAGTAGGTCTATTTCTAGCATGGGGGGGGGGGGTTGGAGAGGAAGAAAGGGAAGCCTCTGAGCCTGGAAGCGGTAAGAGCTTCTTTTGACATCCCCCATTTTATTCCATCTTCCTTAAACCTATGAATACAAGAATGTTCGTAGATTCTGCCTGCAGATAGGGTGCACATGCATTTTCTACTTCTCCCTGAACAACCCAAGGATTAGCAAAGAACAAAGACATGTTGCACTGTAGGCTAATGATAATCGCAGGAGACACGTTTTTTCCAGGAACTCCCATAAAGGTTTGTCATCACTGCAATTAAGCTCAGTGATGAACCTGGGGGAAATGGAATCAATATGTACCTTCACCACTGTGCAGACTCTCCTCGTTCCAACTCAGTTATCTGTGTGCTGGAAGAAAATGGCACAGTTGCTGACAATAAGCTTCAGAAGGGTGGCATAATCATTCATACCTTTGTCTTAAAACATAATGGTGGCCATGTTTACATCATCAGCAACAGGGACAGTTGCTCCAGTCTCCCTGTTGCTGATGATGTGAGGGGGGACGTAAGGGGGAAGCTGTCTACCTCAGGGAAGGGGAATCTTTTTCACCTCAACGGTAATTATTATTATTATTATTTATACCCCGCCCATCTTGCTGGGTTTCCTCAGCCACTCTGGGCAGTTCCCAACAGAATATTAAAAACACGATAAAACATCAGTCATTAAAAACTTCCCTAAACAGGGCTGCCTTCAGATGTCTTCTAAAAGTCAGATAGTTGTTTATTTCCTTGACATCTGCTGGGAGGGTGTTCCACAGGGTGGGCACCACTACCGAGAAGGCCCTCTGCCTGGTTCCCTGTAACCTCACTTCTCGCAGTGAGGGAACCGCCAGAAGGCCCTCAGAGCAGGACCTCAGTGTCTGGGCAGAACGATGGGGGTGGAGACGCTCCTTTGGGTATACTGGACGGAGGTCGTTTAGGGCTTGAAAGGTCAGCACCAACCCTTTGAATTGTGCTCAGAAATGTACAGCTTGCAGCCATCCTTCTGGGGATTTTGTGCCATGGTGGATGTGACCGGACAAAAAAGTGGGTGCAACCACTTCTCTCTGTGTCCTATACACACGCATGCATTTATACAAACACATCTATAAATGCACACACCCTTTCTCACACATCCACCCTACCCAAAGACTTCCAGAATGCCACAATAAAGCCTGTGAGTCCTTAAGATGGCCCAAGACTCTTTGTTGCTTTGACTGCCTTTGACCGCCTTATACATCCTTAGATGTATAGACAGGCACAAGAAATAAATACAGGAAGCTGGCTTCTACTGGGTCAGAACACTGGCCCATCTCATTGTCTGCATGGACTGGCAGCAGCTCTCCACGCATTCAGACCATGGTCTCTCTCCGCCCTACCTGGAAATGCTAGGGATTGAACCAGAGGCCTTCTACATACAGCAGGTGCTCAACGACTGAGCTATGGCCCTTCCCCAACAAGTTAAGGCAAGGGCAGATATAATAATTCAAGGGTGAGTAAGGATTTGTCTCAGCACCCTTTGCCCCACTTCCACCCTGCTCTTCTCTCCCATCTCGTGGCTATCCATTTCTTCCCCAGCTGCCTCCTTCCTGTCTTGCCGCAGGCAGAGCGTTGCAAGGTGCTGAGGGCAGCTGCTTTATGAAGGGCTCCGGGATCCTTCCAATTCCAAAACCCCACATTCAGTCAGTGATAAAACGTTACATTATGATGGGTAGCCAGCCTGCATTATTGCCATCTGTAGTTCATGATTCCCCCCTTAATGAGGCTGCTGTTGAGAACCATACATAATCGGAAAAGATACTGATGCTAGCAGTTTCCTATTACTATAAAAATTAAAGCAGTCAAATCATTACCGCATAAAAAAGATTGTCTCTTTTTTTTGAGAAAACCTCAGAAACCTTCACATTTGTCGGAAGTACTTTTAATTTTCCGTTATTTAGTTCTTCAGGCACTAGAATGGCCCGGTTCCCATTCAGGCAACATAATTCTGTGGATTTTACACTGAAACCTGACAACACACTGCCCTCTACTGTATTTTCCCCCCAACTGGCATGTTAAAATATAAAACGAAGATTGCCTGTCTGCTTGACTGCACCCATCCTTTGGCATAAATGGATATCAGCAGATGGGTTGTTTGGATTTATCAAAGACTAAAACCCAAAACGTCTGTGCGAGAGTATCAGGATTACAGAATCCAAGACAGGAGAGGACGTCCATGCTGCTGGCAGCTCACAAGTTTTCTCTAAAACCCATTGTATCTGTTGAGAAACTGACAAGATATTAAAGGAGACTTTCTCTCATTTTTCCATTTCACACCCTATTCTCAAACTCCAGATTCCACACTGATCCAGCATTTTCCTAGGAGACCAAAAGTGATAACTAAGAAGGATAAAACTGAGTAGATTTCAATAACCACGACTAATGTTTGGGAAATGTAAGAGCATATCTGGGCAATCAATAAACAAATGTAGCAGCTGCAATTTAGCCATTTGGTTTTATAAAGAGACACATGAATCCCCCTCCAATTTTGTTTCATGTCCTGCTTGAATACAAAAAGATTTATGAAATGCCAGGGCATGCCTCCATACAAGAAGGGGGAGTAGTCTAGGTGAGTGTTCCTGGGCTCATTTGATATACTCAGGCAGTCAAGTCATGTACCCACAGCAGTGACCAGAGGAGAAATGAATGCTGGGAGAAGCACAGAGAGAAGAAATGCCATGGTGCATGCATCTGCAGCAGCACAACCAGATGACTTCACCTGCCCTAGCTGCAACAAAACATGTCTGTCCTCAGCTTGACCTCACCCCCAAAGATACACTCCTCCATTCTCTCCCAAGACAGGAGCCAATTTTGCTTTGATTTAGAGCTGGATATTTGACCTTTTGGTACACAACGTACATTCCTTTCAACATTATATGGATGGATTGACTGCATTAAATTTAACTAGAGACAATATTAACAGTCCCATACCAAGTTCTTTACTGCAGAAGGAGTTACCAGATGCAAAAGGCAAGGCAATGGCTGATATCGTAACTGGGAACAGGAAGGTATTATAATATTTCTAAACTTTTAGTTTAATTCAAGATGGGACTGGATTTTTAGGGTACCATCTTTCCTGCATTTTGGAGAGTAAAAATGTAATGGGCAGAGGCAGCTCAAGACATTTTGGTGTCGGAGGCAAAAGCGGGTGGCCAAGCACAGCAGGGTGGCAAGCTCCACAAGGGCATCTCCTCAAGAAGGCCTCACCAAGCCTCACCAGCCTGCTGGGTGGGTGGAGCTTCTGAAAAGGAGTTTGGCAGCAAAACTGGACAGCAGAACCACTCTGCTGCCACCAAAGCCTCCTTTACTTGGGTTACTTCTGTGGTGGCACTGGAGCAGGCAGGGCACTTGTGGGGGGCGCCACCTCTTCCATTTCCACCGCCTGAGGCAGCTGTCTCAGCCCTCGTCATGGGTGGGCCAGCTCTGGGTCTGGGGGAATGTTGGGAGACACATTAAACAAAGATGAAACACTGTCTATGCTGGTGAATGCATGGTATTAACAGTATTTGAAACCAGTTTTGTCTTCATGTAAGCTCATGTAATGACACCTTGGGGGTAATTTCCCTTTTTACATTTCTGTAATGGTGAAATGACCATTTGCATTTCATCCTTTCATTGACAAATTCACTAAATCTATTTTCAGTCTAGTGAAACTTAAGCATTTTTAGGTCTCACTGTCTCTGCAGTTGGAAAGATTTACATCCCAAAACTGTTTGTGGTAGCTCAGAGGAAGTTAAGTCCCACAGAGTTCTGTATGAATAGGATGATGTTCTTAAGTATGTGCTTAACTCTCCCATTGAAATCAATGAGATTTAACCATGCATAATTTTGGTTGTATTGCCCCACTGCAGTTTGCATTTGCACATTAGTCCTCCAGTTGTGGAATTATATCTGCTTCGATTTTGCTTCACCAAAACTGCAAATGCTGATTAGGAAAACTGAGTGATTATGGTAGTTTCTGAGATCACTCATCAAAGAACAAATGAAAGGACAAAATGTTTGCTGGGGCACTGCATACTATGGGAAGAGCACTCCGGTAGCAAAGAGAAAAACCATGTAAATAGAATTTAAGAGACCAACTGCTAATACATCTGTGACAAAAGACAATGTAAAAATCTGTGCTTTTGAATTATTATCTGACCTCCCTGCTGTGCATACTTGAGCTGCTGCAGGATAAAATAAATTGGCTGTGCGAATAGAACGGCAGGAAATGTTTGAATATTCCTTACCCAGAAATGTTAACTTTTTGTTGTAGCTGGCCTTCCTGTCAAATCTAAGGGTATGCCTTTAGCAAGGAAAGAATCTGGAACTAAAACAAAAATGGAACTAAATCTGGTAGGGATGTGCCTTGGTTCTATGTGTACCCCAAAATAATGAGGCGAATCTGGGTGATCCAGGGTAGTAATTTATGTTACCAAGTTGAGTCATGCCATTGACAAGGCTTGTTGAGGAGGATCAGTAAGGTGCTTAGCTTTCTGATTAACCATGTTGCCTCAGTTTCCCCCTTTTTTTCGGGACTGTCCCCCAGAAACTAGAAGAGGAAAGTGGATTTCTATTTTGCCACACCAAAATGGTAAAGTCTGCACTTGCAAGAGAATCACTACACCTATCTTTCTGAAATTTAATAGGCTTCAACCTCTCAGAATGGAGGGCCAAGGCTGAAATTTGTATTCAATTATGGCAGAAAATAAAAAAGTTAGAGTTTGATTTTTAAAAATGAATAAATATTAAAGGTTCCCTGCACACACACACACACACACACGCACACACACACACAAACCCTTGATAGGTCTGTCTTATAGTTGGCAGGCTCAATCCACTCTAGAAGGGTTCTTCTGCCTGCAAATTCCTTCCACTTATGTGAAAAGGGAGGAAATGTTACAGCCATTTTTACATTCTCCATTAAAGTCAATATGGGTAAAACAGAGCTCCTGACTATTGTGTTGTTTCTTACAATATTTGTGTTCAGTAACTTGCCAAATGTACATAAACCTTTAAAAACAGAATTGCTAATAAAACAGAAAGAAACTATATCATCAATCAACTCTAAGCAGAACAAAAACCAAAACAAAGAAAAGAAAAACTTAGAAGGCAAGATATTCACAAATCTCAGTACATTGGGAATACAAGGCTTCTACTTGCTAATAAATAATAATTGTTACTGTAATCAATAGGTAGAATTCAATATCGTGCTCTTCCAAGCATTCTGTCTGTGCAAGCATTGCAGCTTGCGAGATGGGATCACCCTCCTCTCCTCTCCTCTCCTCTCCTCTCCTCTCCTCTCCTCTCCTCTCCTCACACATTGTTCTTGGGGTTCTCCTGCCCTGCAAGACAATTTCAGGGTGGCAGGGTGGAAGGAGAAGGGGCAAAGGCCCATTGTGCAAACAGAAGTCTGTGTACAGGGCTTCTGCCAGCTGTTAATTGTTTAGGTGAATCCTACCCAATGAATTTTTGCCACTTTGGCTTCTTAGCAGATCAAATTCTGACTAGAATAAAGAACTGGATTGGAATGACACAATCTGAAACAGATCAGGTTGTTTCCACATGATACAGATACGTGGTGAATTGCTGCACATCCCTTAAATCTAGAACCAGAATCTCAGACCTGCTTAGCTGGAGCTAAGTTCCAAGTCTAGAGCTTCTTCCAGATGTTGGTGCAATGTGAACAATGGGTTAAATCACACAGCACTTGGTCTCTTGTCTCGAGTTAGCATATCCCCCCACATCTGGATGTTCAGAGATAAGAGAGCAGATGCACTGGGTTACCATAGCAACACCAGCAAGGTTGAGGGTATGACTTGCTGAGTCATTCACCTGCCTGTTGGTTCATGAGTGGGTATAACAGTCTCTAGGGCATTGCTTTCATTTTGTCCTGTTGCATGTTTGTGTCCTGCCCTGTTTGCTGTCAGGGTCTGACTCTGAATCTCCAAGAGTAGGGGGAAGAGGCTGTGGGTTTTACACAGCAGCATTAGCAAGTATGGTGATAGTGTTAGTAAATCTCTCTGTACATATGTATCTGTATTTCAAAGTCCAGAAGAACTGTATATATTAGATAGCAGTGTTTAGCTTTGTCTTATGTCTGGAGACAATAAACACTTTGTTACTTTGAACTGTGTGGGAGAGGAGCTTTTCTAAACCAGAGACTCTGGAAGAAGCTGTTCTGCTGGAAGCGGGAAATCTCTGAAGACACGGCTTGGGCTCTGCATATTCTGTTGATACAACACACTGTCTGAGGTGTGGTGAACTGCCAACTGACTTCCACAAGTCACCAACACCAAATAGGTGTTCCTGGTGGGATCGCTGTTCCTAATGCATGCAAGATTCTCTTAAGAGTCCATGTGATGTCCTCTACACCAAAATGCTGGGCTGAATTCCTTCTCATTACATTGGTACCTCGGGTTAAGTACTTAATTCATTCTGGAGGTCCGTTCTTAACCCGAAACTGTTCTTAACCTAAAGCACCACTTTAGCTAATGGGGCCTCCTGCTGCCATTGCGCCACCAGAGCACAATTTCTGTTCTCATCCTGATGCAAAGTTCTTAACCCGAGGTACTATTTCTGGGTTAGCGGAGTCTGTAACCTGAAGCGTATGTAACCTGAGGTACCACTGTAAGTGTGTGTGTGTGTTTCACATAATAAAAAAACACTTCAGAATACTTTGCAAAGTAGTACTATTATCACCATTTGGGGGGGGGGGGGGCAAAGGAATTAACACTGAGAAATAGGCTCAGAGTCAATTAACCTGATATGCTTGCAGAAGCCGGTACAAGAGCTCCTGCTAGCACCATAGGGCTTCCCCCCTTCCTCCCATGTGTCCCCCATATCTTCCCCAAATCCACTCTGGATGGTTGGGAAATCCTACAGAACACTGGGGGAAGAGGGGGCTTGTTCTATCTGCTAAGCCATGGGTAGGCAAACTAAGGCCTGGGGGCCAGATCTGGCCCAATCGCCTTCTAAATCCAGCCCACGGATGGTCCGGGAATCAGTGTGTTTTTACATGAGTAGTATGTGTTATTTTATTTAAAATGCATTCTTTTTTTCTTTTCAAAATATAGTCTGGCCCCCACAAGGTCTGAGGGACAGAGGACCAGCCCCCTGCTGAAAAAGCTTGCTGACCCCTGTGCTAAGCAGAAACACTTGCGCTGACAGAACAATCATAGTATACCGTCGAATTCTTCCCATACTGTTTACAATTCCCTCTAGCCATGTGTGCATATACCTGTAACTCAGGATAGGACATCATGCATCTGATGAAGTGGGCTGTCATCCACAAAAGCTTCCACTATAATAAATTGGCTAGTTTTTCAGGTGCCACAAGACTCCTGCTTGTTTTTACTGTATTTTCCTGCTCTTCAGTGGAGAAGCTTATCTCTTTTCAATTTGTACAGCAAAGGGAGCTTCTAACCGTGCCCAAGCTGTTTGTGGGTACCCTGATCTCATACCCCTCCCAGTTTGGGTGGCAAATTTGCTGTGTGAATCACACACAGTTGCAAGTTATAATTTACTTAATGGTGCCAACATATGCGAAACTGCTTCAAATATCTTTTAGCATAATTTGCTACCGACGTTAGTCAGTAAATCTGAGGTGACAGCTGTTTCCATGTCACCCAAATGACCGGATACCAATGAAGCTTGCGACAGTCTTCTCTGGAAAGACTGCCTCATTTCATCATTACACCTGCAAAGTAGATCAAAAGTCCTAAGGATAAATATCTAGGGCTGTCTTCCAGAATATGATTGATTCATGTGGTTATCTATGTAAGGTCAACCCATTACCATCTATTTCAACAGAGGTACCAGTTCCTGGATTTCTCCAATGGATGCCTTCAGCACCTCAGATGCATTTTTGCATTTATTTCCAAAATACCTACACTGACTTTCTAATGCAATTTGCTCAGGGTATGTAAAAATGTACAAACTGCTTTATCCATTTTGGCACTGACTTTGCTTACACGGATTGGCGGCTCCAAGGTTTCAGGAATCTTTCCCAGCCTTACAAGAAGAGGCCAGAGATTGGACCTGGAACCTTCTGCATGCAAAAACTATGCTATATCACTGAGCTATGGAAGTAAGTAAAGGTAAAGGGATCCCTAACCATTAGGTCCAGTCGTGACCAACTCTAGGGTTGTGGCGCTCATCTCGCTTTATTGGCCGAGGGAGCCAGCGTACAACTTCCGGGTCATGTGGCCAGCATGACTAAGCTGCTTCTGCCGAACCAGAGCTGCACACGGAAATGCCGTTTACCTTCCCACCGGAGCAGTACCTATTTATCTACTTGCACTGGCGTGCTTTCAAACTGCTAGGTGGGCAGGAGCAGGGACCGAACAAAGGGAGCTCACCTCATTGCGGTGATTCGAACCGTCAACCTTCTGATCGGCAAGCCCTAGGCTCTGTGGTTTAACCCAGAGCGCAACCCGCGTCCCTATGGAAGTACATAACAATAAAAAACATGAAACCACAAAGTATGTAAAAGCTCATAAAATAATTAGGAAAACATCACTTTAAAGAGCAACAGAAAAAACTTATTCCGGAGTGGTCTGCACCTGGCTTTCTTACTTTTGTTTGTTTCAGCATAGGAAATCTGTACTGTTTGAAGTGATCCTAACCGCTAACTTTCCCCTTTCCCCTTTTTTGCATTTTCTCTTATTTGATCAAAAGATTATGGCTACAACCGGACAGAAGTTTAGACATGCAATATGTCATCCATGCAATTTTTATGTGTGTATATAAACTCCCAAATACTTTCCCACAAGCATTCATCTGCATTCTACATTCTTTTTTTATATATTACCCAGAAGAGAAAATTAGCTTAAAAAAGAAAAGGCATTTCTCAACACAGTCCTCCAGGTGGCAGATTTTGCCAGGTTTTTGCAGTCCTGAGCTCCAAAAGCACAATATAAAAAGCACATGCATGTAAAAGTTTGCAGGCAGATGTTTTAAAGTATCGCATATACCTAGGAGATTTCAAACCATAGTCTTGTGATATGTTAAAGGCTAATGCATGTACTGTAGCACAAGTTCCCATGGCTTAGATTCTGCTTCATCAGATATCTGTGACAGCTCCATGTGAAGCTTTAAGATAAACAAAGTTACTATTTGCAATAGCACTACATGGTGGCAACATAAGCACACCAGTTTTGCTATGTTAATTAAGACCCGCAGCAGGACAGGAAACCATTATATGGGTTCAGTCCCAAAAGGATACAATCAAACTTCTTCGTAAGTTCAGCAATTTCATTTTTATTTTTTGCTTCGAGAATGGCAATTAGGGACTTAATCAGGGATACTCCTTCAGCTTTACAATTTGTGGGAATAAGAACAGCCTGCTGGATCAGTTCAGTTGCCCAACTTGTCCAGCATCACTGTTCTCACAGTGGCCAACCAGATGTCTGTGGGAAACCTTTAAGCAGAATTCAAGCACAAGAACAAGCTTCCCTCCTGTGGTTTCCAGCAAATGGTATTCAGGAGTATTGCTGCCTCCAGCTGTGGAGGGAAAGCATGGCCATCATAGCGAATAGCCATTGAAAGCCAGTGTGGTGTAGTGGTTAAGAGCAGTAGACTCGTAATCTGGGGAACCGGGTTCGTGTCTCCGCTCCTCCACGTGCAGCTGCTGGGTGACCTTGGGCTAGTCATACTTCTCTAAAGTCTCTCAGCCCCACTCACCTCACAGAGTGTTTGTTGTGGGGGAGGAAGGGAAAGGAGATTGAAGTGTTCTCCTACTGGTTTCTCTGTCTTGTGATTCTTGATGTCCGATTTATGTCCGTTTATTCTTTGGCGTAAGGTTTGGCCTGTTTGTCCAATATAGAGAGCTGAAGGACACTGTTGGCATTTGATGGCATATACAATGTTAGACGATGAGCAATTAAATATTTAAATCTCCCAGGACATTCTATACAAGATCTCAAAGTAGCTGTATTACTACAAAGGAATTTCAGAAATAGACTGGAAAGAGAAGCTGCTGAATTGCAACTCATTTCCAAACTTAAAACCATGGAGAGACCTGGTCTGAACAAAGACATTGGATTCTTATCTCATTATACATGACAAAGCCATTTTTCACCTTCTCACCCCTTGCTTTTTCCTGTAAGACCTATTGCAGTCGTTAAGAGTTGTCAACAGGCTCATCACAGCTATCTGCCAATCACCCATTCCCACCACCCTTCTGAGTAATACCCCTCCTCACCTTCTCACTATATAGAAGGATCTGGCAACTTCTGTTTCAGTGTATCTGAAGAAGTGTGCATGCACACGAAAGCTCATACCAAGAACTAACTTAGTTGGTCTTTAAGGTGCTACTGGAAGGAAAAAATTATCCTTGATAGTGTTTGTTCATAAGTAAGATCCAATGGTGTCACTGAAACTTGTGTTTAGTAATACATGACATTGCATTATGTAGAACTTCCTCCTCCATAAATATTTCTGGGTTAGAGTTGCATGTACAGTAGCTTCCTGGGCAGATCCAGAGCAGGCTATAAATCTCAAGATGATGTAAGCTATCTTTGTGTCTTAAATCTACTTGCCCAAGAAATGTGTTATGCATGCTCCCAGGTTAATTAATCAACAATTACTCTTAATACAGAAATTATATCCAAAGTCTTCACTAAATCTGCGGTTTTCTAGCAAGATCAAGCAGGCTTTGCTAACTATATTCATGGAGCAGAAAAAGTAAGAATATAACTGAATATAATTATAGCAAATAAACAAAGAATACTCATGCATTAGGAATCTTGTCGTCAGATGCTGAAAAATATTTTGTCTGTGTTAGTTTTTTGCTAACTCCCTATTTATTCACTATTGAAAAACAGCCATATCATCATTATTTTTCCCCATGCTAACTGCTTGATGATACCTGATGGGTTCTTATTTTTATATGTTTTGTTGCAAATATTGTGTATGTGTGTTTTAAATTCTATATTCCCTCTCTGGTTGTTTGCGGGGAGTTATTGGGTTGTTCCTGTTTTTACTTTATGTATTTTGTGTTTTCATATTGTGATTTTATCCTGTGAACCCCTCTGAGACCTGTGGGTATAGGTTGGTATATAAATTTAATCTAACAACTACTACTACAACAACAGTCCAGCATCTACTACAATAATCATCAATGGCTGCTGCTTAACATTATTTGCTTTGCGCAGAGATACGAAACAGCATTTGCCTTCATCTCTGTTTTAGTTAACCTTGCACTACAGTAACTTGTGCAGTTCGGTAGGATAAGAGCCTGCTGGATCTGGGCAATGGGGCAATGGTCCTTCCAGTCCAACATCCTCTTCTCACTGTGTCCAACCAGAAGCTCATGGGAAGCCTGCAAGCAGCACATGAGCACAACAACACTCTGCCCACTTGTGATTCCCAGCAACTGGTATTCAGAGAAATACTGCCTCTGGCAGCGTAACTAGAGATTAAGATACAATGGAGGCAGACTAAAATACTTTTATATGTAGATGGCAAGCCTTTCACACTTTCACATATTGAATGGTTTTGGAACTTACTAACAGCTTCAGTGAAATGTCAAGATCGCAAAATTAACCGGAGGAAAGTAGTACAGCAGGTCCCAATCTGCTGGCTAAGTAGCTATAGGATTTGGCAGAAGCACCTGGAGACTGGCTTTGGATGCAGAAGGCCCCTGCTGCCTTTCCTGGTAGAGCTGGGAATGTCCCTCACCTAAAACCCTGGAGACCTGCCTCCTATTAATGTAGACAACACTGAACTAGATGGACTTGTGGTCTAACTCAATATGCGGCAGTTTCTTATGTTCCTAGAATACCAAACACATGGCCACCATGACAGATGTACCAGAAGAACAGCCTTGATACACCCATTGAACAACCCAGCAAAGGTGTGTCAGGGGACAGTTAACTGGGGGAGTCATTGCATGGACGCATAGCATGGACTCTGTATCCTACACTCCTTTAATGGGAGCATGGGCTTCTGCCAGCAGAGTAAGGCTTCTACAGATTCCTAAAGCTCTGCAGCTGGCAGACTGTGAATAAAGGATTGTGTACTTTGGGTCCTTAGGTTCAGTATGGCACAATCCAATTTGGAACATGGGAAGGAAAGTCTCTACTGGGGGGAGGGAAGAGACTTACAAACCTTTGAGGATGTTACCAGTAACAATGGTGCTCTGCCAAGTTTTGTAGTATGGCAAAACAGGTGCTCTTTACCATCCCACATAGATGGCATTACTTCATTTGCAGCTTATACATCTATTTGACAACAAAACCTAGTGTGAAATGCTTGTGCAATTTCAGAGACTCCATCAGCAATAGAACTATTACAAAATACACCAGAACCACCTCACCCAGTGGTGGCAGTTTATGATGCGTAATATTTCAGAAGCACGTGGAAGCTTCGAGTAAGGAGTTCAAAAAGGCCATTCAGCCTACTCAATGGAGGGCAGTGTTGCAGCCCATTACGCAAACAAGACTGAGGATAAGATTATAATTAATAGAACTCCAAATTATTTGCAGTGTTTCCTGGATGCCTCAGTAACATGCAGAGCGTGATCAATTTGTGCATATGATATGATCACGTAAACTTGTTTTATCAGTTATGCAGTGAGGTGACTGGTGTTGAATGATTTTGAAGAAGATAGTAGATTTTAAATATAACTATCATATGTACTTAGATAGTTAGTTTGTGTGGTCCCTATTCAAGCATTACTGTCGTAGAGTGGTAGGAAACAGAAGAATAATGGGGGAACTAGATGGGGAACCCGCAAGGGAAGAAGACTTAGAACCTGGGGATTTGTGGTGGGGCAACGATGGGTGGTCAGAGCGAGAAGACTGGGAGGAGGAGGTGTCAGAAGCTGAAGAGATAACAGGGCTTGGTGAGCTAGGAGAGTCTATGTCAGAGAGAAGTCCAGAGTCAGAGTCAGAAGCTGAAGCAGGAGAATAGGATACAGGATAGCAGAAGGCAGAGATGATCCTGCTGTGATGAGCTCACCTCCCACCTTGTTTCCCAGAACCAGAAGAGGCATGAAAAGGGCAGAGAAGAGGTTGTCTGCACACAGGAGCAGTCTCCACTTGCTTGGAAAAAGCCCTGGAGAGGTGGGGCAAGGTGGGGGACTTTCAGTCTCGGCAACTAATCCATCAGGCATGACCTACCGGGGATGAGCTGCTGTGCTTATTAGGCCTGACACTCCACTAAATCTGTGCAGATTGTGTTCTTAATAAAGAGTTAACTCCAACTTGCATGGTGTGAGAGCCAGTGTGGTGTAGTGGTTAAGAGCAGTGGACTCGTAATCTGGTGAACCGGGTTCGCGTCTCCGCTCCTCCACATGCAGCTGCTGGGTGACCTTGGGCTAGTCACACTTCTTTGAAGTCTCTCAGCCCCACTCACCTCACAGAGTGTTTGTTGTGGGGGAGGAAGGGAAAGGAGAATGTTAGCCGCTTTGAGACTCCTTAGGGTAGTGATAAAGCAGGATATCAAATCCAAACTCTTCTTCTTCTTCTTAACTCCTGACAATTACATGCCAACTTCTGGTTCAACTGGACTGACCTCTTCATGACCAGAGCAGTTGTGGAAGACCAACTGTGGGAAAGCCTACAGAGGAAGGGGGAGAGAGAATATACCCATTACATGCCTGATTTCCTGGAACAGCTAAAATTTGACTCTTTTCCTGCACTCCTCCCACATGATCAGAGGAACTAAACATTTTCTATGTACGGGAGGTTTTTTTGTTTGCTCAGCTTTTCGTTCTGGAACTCACTGCTTGAAAATTCTGGCCTGTTTTTCCCTTATACACATCGCACTGCTCCTTACATACTGAAAAGGGACTGACATATCTGTCAATTTCTGTTTCTTTTCATCTTTTTTAGTCTTAAGTTCAGTTCTCCATATTTCCATATAAGTTTGCATTTTTTAAAAAGTCTTCATGAGAATTCACCAGCATTTTAGTGTGATTTTTGCCTAGTATCCATTTTCCTATGCAATTTTCTGCAATATACACATTTTCACAAAGCAATCTTCCCTTATGCAATTTTGTATGTTATTTTCACTAATCTGTGCATTCTTATGCACACTTTACCCAAGTGTATTTTTTTTCCTTTTGGTAAACATTATTGGCTGGAGAGCTGCATTGCAAAATTTGGAGTAGTGCCAATTTCAAAAGCTATTTTTTGGTTTGTGTATTGATTCAGAAACTGCAAATTTGGTAGGTAAACTTTTAAGCATGGGCTGAATCAAATTTATTCCCCATTCCTAAGTATTGTATTCTAGTGTGTGTGTGTATGTATTATATATATATAAACATTTTTATGGTTTTAATTGAATGTTTTTGGGACTTGGGTGGCGCTGTGGGTTAAACCACAGAGCCTAGGACTTGCCAATCAGAAGGTCAGCGGTTCGAATCCCTGCGACGGGGTGAGCTCCTGTTGCTCAGTCCCTGCTTCTGCCAACCTAGCAGTTCAAAAGCACGTCAAAGTGCAAGTAGGTGGGAAGGTAAACGGCATTTCCGTGTGCAGCTCTGGTTTGCCAGAAGCGGCTTAGTCATGCTGGCCACATGACCCAGAAGCTGTACACCGGCTCCCTTGGCCAATAAAGCGAGATGAGCACCGCAACCCCAGAGTCGGTCACGACTGGACCTAATGGTCAGGGGTCCCTTTACCCTTTACCTAATTGAATGTTTTAATGTTTTGAGAGCCACTTTGAGGGCTCATGTGGAAAAAAATGAAACTCTATTGAATAAATACAAATAAATGCTGTGGTTTGCAGCACCTGCTGATCCCCCCCCCCCCAGGTTTTAGGCATGCCCAGTAATTAACCAATTTTGTGGGGGGGGGGGGAAATGTCTAAGTTAGCAAAATGAAATTACAGGTTATTATTTCTCAATGGAGTCTCATGTGGTCCTACTACATCATTTGAAGAATTTTGCACTTGAAAGAGATGAATAATGAGTTGATGGCTGCAAGATATGCCTTGCAAGTTACTGGAAGAGATATTGCTCCTATTTCAGACTGTTTTGGAAAACATGGCATATTTTAAGAAATATGAGGAAATGAAAGCAAATTCTGATTTTTTTCATAAGAAAGTGGTACAGTATTTATTTATTAAAGAGTTTTGGAACAATGAATGTCAGGGTGCTGTACACAACAGTATTCTTTATATTATGAATCATTGTGTTTGATTAGTGGATAGTGAAATTTGTATATGAATGTTGTCTTCATTGAAAATATACAATAAAGAAAAAATAAAAATTAACACAGAGCACGGGGATTCATCACTATTGGCAGCAGCAGAACACCCAAGTACTGAGTTCATGAGAAAAGACAGATGTACCTGCAATTTGGAACAGGCAATGAGACAAAAGGGTTCCTTCATTTTGTAAAAAAAATACTCTGGATTTACTTTTTGGAGTCCATCAACAGCTATTGCATACGCTCCAACATTTCTCCACTGAAAACAGGGACGTCCTATTCCATAATAATAATAATAATAATAAATTTATTATTTATACTCTACCCATCTGACTGGGTTGCCCCAGCCACTCTGGGTGGCTTCCCAACATAATAAAACATTAAAAATTAAAAAACTTCCCTATACAGGGCTGCCTTCAGATGTCTTCTGAAGGTTGTATGATTACTTATCTCTTTGGTTCAGGGGGGTCACATAACTCCATATCCTCCAACATTTCTCTGATGAAAATAGGAACGTCCTAAGGAAAAGTGGGACATTCTGGTATCGAATCAGAAACTGGGACGCCTCTTGTAAATCTGGGACTGTCCCTGGAAAACAGGGACACTTGGGGGGGTCTGCAATTGTTATTGACTGCTATATGCAACCTCCTGCATCAGAGGAGCCATGCTTCTCAATGTCAGTT
This sequence comes from Podarcis filfolensis, assembly GCF_964270895.1. NCBI lineage: Eukaryota > Metazoa > Chordata > Lepidosauria > Squamata > Lacertidae > Podarcis > Podarcis filfolensis. The sequence goes on along the minus strand of NC_139605.1, from coordinate 38,590,079 downwards.
GCTGGGATACAACAGCAAGACGATTGCTGGATCAGGCCAATGACCCATCTAGTCCAGCATCCTGTTCTCACCCAGCAGCCATCCAAAGCAGGAAGCACACAAACAGGACCTGAGCGCAACAGCACTCTGTCAGCTTGCGATTCCCAAAAACTGATATTCACAGGCGGAATGCCTCTGACAGTGGAGGCAGAGCACGGCCCTTGTGGCTAGCAGCTGCTGACATAGCCCTCCAAGTTGGTGGCTGTCGCCGCCTCTTGTGGGAGGGAGTTCCACAGCTCATGCATTGTGCGAAAAAGAGATTCAAAGAATCTTAAGAGTTAGAAGGGACCCATGGGTCTTCTAGACCAGGGACGTCCAACTCCCAATAGACTGCGATCTACTCACAGTATAAAAAAACTGGCAGTGATCTATCCATTGTCATAAAAAGATTGGCAATGATCTATCCAAAGTTGTGGAGCTTTTTTTAGTAAGCCAAAGTTGTTGGGATTTCTTGCTTTTTTGTAAGGAGATCGCTGAGGGGCCAGAGATCAACCAGGATCTCCCAGGAACACCCCATGATCTACCAGTAGATGTACCTGTTGGACATGCCTGTTCTAGACCAATGAAGGAATCTCAGCTAAAGCATCCACGACAGATGGCCATCCAACCTCTGCTTAGAAACCCACCACCTCCAGAGGGAGTCCCTTCCACTGCCGAGCAGCTGTCAGAAAGTTTTTCCTGATGTTGAGTCGGAATCTCCTTTCTTGTAACTTGAAGCCAGGGTGCTTTACACAACAGTATTCTTTTTATATGCATCCTGAAACTTCCAGCGTTCAGCTTCGTCGAGTCTGAAAGGCGCTATGACAAAGCAAATAAAACTTTTGTCTACTTTCCCCATGCCTTTTTTCTTGACACGAAAATGCCCTATATGATGCAACCTTTCATCACAGGGAAACTTGCCACATCCCCTTGGTCATTTGGGTCGCCCTTTTCTGAATCTTTATTATTATCATTAAGAGATTCCACATTTAGGTTGACGGAGGGAAGAGTGCGCGAGCCCGGGAAATGTCCTTTGAGGTCTCCTCGAGAGTAACCCTTCGTTTCACAACTGCGCAACACGGGCAGGGAATGGCAGGGAAACCTCTGCGCGGCGCCAAGAATCCTGACCTCCCTTCCTCTCCCGTTTTGCTCAAGGTCCCATCCCTGGCGGGGGCTTATCCTGCTCGCCCTCCCTGAGGAAGGCCGAGGGGTTCAATCGTCCCTCTCCCGCCTCCTCTCCAGGCCCCTTGGCGGGCCCGCCCGCTCCCTTGAGGGCGAAAGCGGAGAGGGGCGGAGTCGAGGGCCGCCCCCACTGCCCATGCGCAAGCAGGGCGAGTGAGTTTACCGCCTCAGCAGCAGCCGCTGCTGCTGCATTTAGCCATAGCGGCTCATCGCCGCAGACACCACCGCCGCCGCCGCCTCTTCTGCTCCTCCTCAGGCCAGAGAAGCCAGCCAGCCATGCCGCCTCCGGGTCAGGTCCGGATGCCGGACTGGGACGCCCTGAAGCTCCGCGTGCGGAGCCTGATCAGCTCCCACCGGGTCATGATCTTCAGCAAGAGCTACTGCCCCTTCTGCAGGAAGGTAAGGCGCGGAGGGAGGAAGCGGGCGTCGCCTTGGCAACGACCCCGGCAAGGGCAGCGGGGGCGTCGGAGGCCCGAGGAGGCCGCGCTGCCCGCCGCCGGGAGAGAGGAGGGACTAGGACCCCCACCTCTCGAGGGAGCGCCTCTACACAGCGCAGGCTCACGCCGCGCCGCGGTGGGAGTGAGGGGCAGGGGGCGCGCAGACAGGGCCCTGCTGCCTTCAGTATCCGCGGAGACGCCCGCGCATCCTCCTCACCGGACAGTCCGCTCCCTTGAGGCTTGGCTACGGTTGCGGGGTGAGTGTCCCGGAGTGGCTCCATCAGGGTCGGCTCTGTGAGCGTCGAGTGACAAGAGCCTAGCAGGAATGGCGAGGGGCCTCGACCGCCCTCTGCCTAGGTGGATTTTATTGGTTTATCTAATGGCATTCCTATTGCAGTCACCTTTTCCTCGCCCTCCTTCTTCTTGCAAGGCTACCCAGATGCTTGGAAAGGCTGGTGCGAATTCGAATGTGATTCCGTGTTTTAACTTACTGTATGCGTTAATGAGACCTCCGGGTATAGGGCAGTGCTGTATATAAATTCAGTTAATAATAATAGTAATAATAATGTGTAGCAGTTTCCGCCCCCCAGTTTTATGGTTTTAGCTTTTTGTAAACCGTTCTGAGGTTTGCTTGCAAGCAGGCTGTGTATAGGTTTTATGAAATAAACAAATAGGTTTAATCTTCCTTTCCAGCCCTGTGAGTTAGGTTAGGCTGAAAAGCCGTGTCTGGGCCAAAGGTCACTCAGTGAGCTGCATGGCTGAGTAGGGATTCATTCACGCTCTTGCCTCTGACACACTAACCACTACACCATGCTATCTCTCGATGTTGACCTGGTATTGCTTTATTGGGGGAAAGGACACGATTCAAGGTGGGCCTGAACTAGAAGTCCGAGTCTTCATAACCCACTGCCCTTCTGCTTCTTTTTCAACTTTAATGCCAGGGTTTCCTAATTAATTACCAAATGGACTAAAATTTTAAAGATGCTGTTTTGGAATGAAACCTCATTGAAATAACAGACAACTGTGTCCAGGATCAGCCTTCAGATCTGTTTGTAGGTCATATGTCTTTGATCAGTTTGTGGAATCCAGTTGTGATTCCTGACTTAACTTTAAGTGTTAGAGGTGTGGGGCATAAGATTGGAAATAGAAAAGGCAGTAAAAACAGTATCTGTTAAATAGGGATTAAATGTGGTGTTTTTTAAAGATATATTTGGGACCTGTAGTTCAAAATAAGTTCACTTCAGCTGACTTGAAGATAGCTCAGCTGTGTTAGACATTTAACTGGCTAAATCTGTCATTTGGGGAAATATGTTTTGATCATCAGAAGCCTGTTAAATCTTTTCAGTAGGAAAAGGGATGAAGAGCCTGAAGTAATCATAGAGTGGTAAATAAATAATAATAATAATAATAATAATAATAATAATAATAATAATAACAATAGTAAGACTAATTAAGGTGTGTATTTTTCTCTCCCTGTGGTGTGTCACTCTCAGGCGCCCACATCACAGCTTTTGAAATAAAGGCTTCCCTGATGGAACTAGGGATGGGCAACAAGTCGAACCACAAGAGACAGTCTCTAACTTTATCTTATGTTTGTGGCTGCAGCTAATATGTATGCTTTAAGCAGATAAGCTGATGATTAAAGCTTCTTCTATAATATGATCATGAGGAACAACAGATCAGTTAGATGACATGTGCACTCTGATTACTTGTGCACTTTCTGACATGTCACTGGAAATGGAAGTTTTGTATTAAGAGATTTGTATGATTTAATTGGTTTACTAGTCAAAATATTGCTTATGGACCACCATAATGTTTTTAAGTGTGGTTAGTTTTTGCATGTAACGTTGACATGTAAAGGAAAGGCTGGGGGAAAAGAGGAAACAGAACTCTGTGTTGAGCAAGTGCTTTTTCCTGGCCCTGTACAGCTCTTACCCTCTGTATGGAAAGTCATAACTGGTCCAAATCAGGAAGCAATCTAATACCAAAAATGAGTCATAGCAGAACTAAAAAATTATATGGGTAAAAGATCATATGTTCTTCTTGAACTAGTTGTCAAGACTGAGTATGAGTACTGTGTGTTGAAATCCCCTTCCACTTCCAGAAAACAATCAAATAACATAGTAGTAAGCAATTAGGGAGCTGAAGTGAAATGTTGATAGTGAATTAACACAAGTAAAACCAGGTAATAGTTATCTAAATAATAGTAAAGGCGCAAACCAACAATAGAGTGAGAAGGTAAATGAAGATTTCTGGGTCGAAAAGTGGACTTGTCGAGATTAGGAGACTATGTGGCTCTAGATACATAGTACCTTTTTTAAAAGCTGGTGATTGTTTCTTCGTGTAGCATTATTTGGCTAACCATATAATAAAATCAAATATTCTGTTTTCCCCCACTGTCAGTTATTAGTTACAGTAAGCTGATTTTCAATGTATAAGGAAAAGGCACAAAAATATAAAGTATTGAACCCAACAGACAATTATTTGGTTGGTTAGTTCAAAGGAGAGAATTTCAATCGCTCCCTTGTTAGGGTTACAGATAAGTAGCCGTGTTGGTCTGCCATAGTCAAAACAAAAAAATTTTTTTCCTTCCAGTAGCACCTTAAAGACCAACTAAGTTAGTTCTTGTTATGAGCTTTCGTGTGCATGCACACTTCTTCAGATACACATGTATCTGAAGAAGTGTGCATGCACACGAAAGCTCATACCAAGAACTAACTTAGTTGGTCTTTAAGGTGCTACTGGAAGGAAAAAAAAATTTTTTGTTTCCCTTGTTAGGGTTTAACAATGTAAAATGTGTCATTTATAATTAGCGTATAATACATTGTACTGCTTGGTATATTTATGAAAGGTTGTATTTAACATCACGAGAAGAAGGCATCATGAACAACAGTTCTTTCCCATCCCCTCCTATTCCTGAGCATTCATGAAAAGCTTCTCTGTGGGGTTTAGGAGAACCTACGCAACATTATGGGCTGTGTCTTATGATGCTGTAGTCACAGGCATGTCCAAAGTCCGTTTTGGGGGCCTAATCTGGCCCACAGGTCTGTTTAATCCTGCCCCTGTGGCAGTTTATTTCCTGGGGTAAAATCCTAAAAAAAGCTGAACAACTTCAATCCTAAAAAAGGTCAACAACTTGGGACTTTGGTCGGCCCCCACGGCCCTTCACTTCATCAAATCTGGCCCTCTTTGAAAAAAGTTTGGGCACCACCAGGGGGAAATAGCCTACTCCTGAGATCTTTGGGCGAGTGTTGCAGTATTCCTTTGCCTAATTTGGGGTGATTTCACCTCCCATTGTAACCTTGTTAAGACACAGCCCACAATGTTGGGCAGTTTTTCTCCCCTGATCCTGTTGGGGATGGGGTATGGGCGGGGAGGGAAAGATTGGTTGCATAAGGTCCCTTCCACTCATGTGATGTTGGATGCAACTTGAAAGTCACAGAGCAATTATTTCAAATATTTCTCTGACGTATCTTTTTAGTGGAGCTTACACTCAGATGAGCGTGCATTAGATCACAGTCTCAGAAGTAGAAATGCCTTAGTTCTTTACATTTGTGAATACATGTACAGTCGTACCTTAGTTTTCAAATGCCTTGGGAGTCGAACGTTTTGGCATGCCGAATAATCGAAAACTGGAAGTGATTGTTCCGGTTTTTGAACGTTCTTTGGAGCCTGAATGTCTGATGCGGTTTCCAATTGGCTGCAAGAGCTTCCTGCAGCCAATCGGAAACCATGCCTTGGTTCCCAAATGTTTTAGAAGTCAAACGGACTTCCGGAACAGATTCCATTTGACTTCCAAGGTACTTCTGTAATACTAGAGATAACTGTAGATTGCTACATGCGGTATGCTTGGTTCAGGAGCCATTCAGAAGCCACCAAGACCCTGTTTTCCTGCTTGCATATAGACAGCAGCAGCAAGGTGCAGAAGTGCATCTTGGATTTGAACGTTGAATGTTGTATTCACAGGAATTATCATTCTCGAATAATATAGATTGCCATACACAAAAATCTTCACATGTAAAACATTTTGAGTAAAGCCTTGTCCTTAAACCATTTCACTCATCCCAAATGATAATAAATATTCTACACTCTAACCAACTGAGCTATCCAGAGTTGTTGTTTTCAATGTTCCTCAAAGCATTTTTCCATTTGAAAAAAACCTGAAGAGAAGTCTTCAGGGGACAGTTCCCAACATTTTTCCAAGGTTTTCCCCAGGCTTCTACAGCTCTGAGGTAAGCTTTTTCTTCAGCTCTTCCTATATCAGTGCAGTGATACAAGTTTTCTGGAAAACATTAAATTAGAAACTTTCCCCATTACCCTAAATTGATTGGTTTATGATAAGCAAAACAAAATGCCACTTAAACATGTTGTTGTTTTTATATGCTGTTTAAAAACTGTCAGAATTTTTAGTGGTCAAAAGTATTGCCCTTACAGTACAATCCTATGCATCTCTGCTCAAAAGTTACTGCCATCTAAAAGTGTATAGGATTGCGGGCTAATGTCATTTGGAGTTTATGCATTCATTTTAAAATATGTTTTGTTGAAATACTTACGTTTTAAAACATAATTCAATAGCATGCACTTGTTACAACTTTAAGAAAAATGACACAATTTTTGCAGGAACAAAGAGCTCTAGGCTAGACACAGATATTTCCTAGGTATAGAGGCCACAGCTTTGCATACACAGGGTCGTGGGTTCCAATGTCAGCATCGCCTGCTACTGCTATCCTTGGAGACATGCTGCCAGTTGGTGTAGACAATACTGAGCTAGATGGACCCAGTGGTCTGATTCATTATAAGATGGTTTCCACTAGTGTGTGGTTGGCTGCTTTGAATCCAGGGAGTTGGCCTTTCTATCCTTTTTTTACTTTCTCTGTAGTAGTATAGCCCAGGCCTGCAGAGCTTCATGTTGTAACCATTTGGCATATTTACTGATAGGCCAGTCATCTTGGATGGTAAGTATTGGATGTGGCTTAGAGGTCATTGCTGGCTGCTGGTTTTACTTCTGTTCTAGTTATGGATGTTTGTTAGTTTTAACATCTACTGTTGGTTATGGCTTCCGCCACTTTGTAAGTTCTGTTATAGGTAAAGATATAAAATACCTTTGAATATTGGGGGTGGGACATTCCCTCCGCCCCAAAACTGATGTCGTAGTGAGACAGGTAGAACATGGCTGGATTGGCTGCTTACATGCCATATTCCTGCAGAAAGCAGGTTTGAACTCCCATCAGCTGATGGGTGTGGAGTTCAAATCTGCTTAGTTTTGCTGTGCAGCAAGTTCCCCACAAGGAAGTCATTGGCACAGCTGATCTCCGCAGAAAATGATGAGCAGAGAGTTCAGTCCTGCTTTGTTTGGGTGCACAAGTGAACGTGTCCCTGCAGAAAGCAGGATTGAACTCCTTGCCCACCTGTCCCACCCACCTGTCAAAGTTGGGCCATGGGAGGTGGGGAGTTAAAGATCTAGCCTCCTGGGCCAGAAAGCTTCTCCACTCCTGGTGTAGACAATATTGACTTAATCAGTTAAGACAGCTTCCTCTGCTACACCTGTGAAGCCAAAAGGTCAGATAGAATTATTGTAATAAATGTATATGAATTATGACAGACTTTCTCTACAGAAAACATACACATATACTGGGTGATGCCCAGTGTGGGTCATGCTTGAAGTAGACACATTGAAATCAGTGGACTAGTACTCAAATTTTATCTTTGGTAAGTCATAATGCACAAACCGCTTATTCTAATCACTGTAGCACATTCTTGTTTTCTGAGGTTGTGATAAACAGGCAAATACACAATCACAAACAGTCTGGAAACTTGAGATTTGTGAAAGGATTATCGCATATGGCCATCAAATTCAACAGCAGTTTTTTAGCATGCCTGTAGGATGCCTGCCGGGCACCTTCGTTGCATATCTTTAGGCGCCAGGCAAAAATGTATCTCCATAACCAGGCCTTTGGCTGATTTAACATTCTGTGGCCTTTTAAATGTGTTTGTGAGAGGGGTTTTTTTGGTTTCTTTGTGTTATTTTGTGTTTTCATTTTGTATTTTTAAGTTGTAATAATAATAATAATAATAATAATAATAATAATAATAATAAATTTTTATTTGTATCCCGCTGTCCCCAGCCAAAGCCAGGCTCAGAGCGGCTAACATCATCTAAATAAGACAATATGCATAATACAATATACAATATGCAAATAAAATAACGTTCAACATTCATTAAAACAATATAGAATAATATTAAATATCAGCATTTCAAAATTAAACAGAAATCTACTCAACAGTTACAACAAGTAATTTCTAAACTCCAATCAATAAAACAACAGCAAACCACAGTGCACAACATAATACAATACAAAATGAGAAGCAGAGACTGGAGGGTGGGGCAAGGCAGGTGGAAGGAGGCCTTGCCTGATGAAGTCTCTCCCCTGCCCTGTGATATTTGGATAAAGAGTTGTATAGGAATTTAATAAATAAAATAAAAATAATAGTGCATATATGAATATAAATATGTGTGCATGCATGCATATAATTAGTATCCAAGTCAGCATAATTTATGTTACAAAATCCTAATTGGCTCATAAAGCAGCAGTCATGGGAGCCAGCTAATTAGCTACACAGCAGTTTTTAATGTAGGTGAACTGGTTTAGAAAAACAAAAAGCAGATCAGATGCCAAGAATTGTTCTGGAAAGTAGAGTATCACACCAGACTCTCTTAATAGTACTGTTCATTTAAACTACCACAGTAGCTGCTTCTGTTGAATATTACACTAGCAATATTTACAATAAATTATCATTTTATGAGAGAGGAAATAATTCAAGGGTAAAATAAGCACTTGGCAAATGTTCCTATGTAGTTTTTCCTTAATATTGGGCCTGCAGCTTGTGGCCCAGAAATTATGGATTTGTTGAAGGGAGGACTTGTTCCCATCCGCTTGGTGCCTTATTGCACTCTTGTTAACATCCTTAAAATGGTTAAGAAGAAATAAGAAGCAGGAATTGCTTATTACTAAGGCTAATCCTTGATAATATCTTCAATATCACTCCAGCATTTGCAATTGCCTCATAATGTAGCACTAGTCATTTGGGCGCACCTAACCAGTTCTATTTTACATTGCACAGTTTCATCAGCCTAGTGGGCTGATGAGAATAAAGCAGGGTGGGTTTTTTGTTTTTGAAAAAAATATATTTAAAACCATGATTAGACAGCTTGTAGAAGACCAAAAAAACTAATGAAAAGCCTGATAGGTCATCCAATACAAGCAATGGAAATATGCAAATTCATAATTATATTTTGTTTAACATAAAATTCTTCCATCACAAAAAAGTTTTGTTCTGTTTTGTACCTAAGAAATGGGTGCAATTCTCCCAAGAGCTTTCTGTTTTTAGTCCATTTCACAATATTAATTTTTAGAATCATAGAATCATAGAGTTGGAATAGACCACAAGGGCCATCGAGTCCAACCCCCTGCCAAGCAGGAAACACCATCAGAGCACTCCTGACATATGGTTGTCAAGCCTCTGCTTAAAGACCTCCAAAGAAGGAGACTCCACCACACTCCTTGGCAGCAAATTCCACTGTTGAACAGCTCTTACTGTCAGGAAGTTCTTCCTAATGTTTAGGTGGAATCTTCTTTCTTGTAGTTTGGATCCATTGCTCCGTGTCCGCTTCTCTGGAGCAGCAGAAAACAACTTTTCTCTCTCCTCTATATGACATCCTTTTATATATTTGAACATGGCTATCATATCACCCCCTAACCTCCTCTTCTCCAGGCTAAACATGCCCAGCTCCCTTTTACATTACTGTGCCTCCATTATTCTGTTGAGGAAAGAGCTTGTGACAAATACCTTTGCAGTAGGCTTCAATTATAACAAGAAGTTTCTTTCCATCATTGCATATTTGACTTTGCTAATCAATAGCAGCAAACAGCCATACATTACTGCATTCTGTTATCTTTTTAATAAATCATAACTAACTGCAAACACTTCAGCTGTTTTCATGACAGCTCATTCACATGTAGCAATATGCTTTGCTCCTCCCTGGTACAAGTGGAATGAGAAGCCTAGAAACCATGGCTTATTGCATTTGAACCTTGGATCATGTGTTTGCTCGAGAACAAACCAGAATCAGCAAGCTAAGATCAAGCCACAACTTCATGGTCGTGGTTGGTTTGGTAGAAACATATCATGTTTGTGAGTTAATGACAAGCCCATATGGCTTGTTGCTTTTAGTTAAACCATGGCTTGTTATTAATCCACATAAACTGGGTCATTGTGAGCTATTTTTTATTATATCTCTGTTAAGTTAACCAGAAAATTGCAGACATTATATTCATTTGTACTGGTGTGTAATACCAATGAAACAACTAATTAGTAAATACAAAAACAAAAACAAAAAACTTGAAAAGCTACATCCAAAGAGTAATGGACCCCTTATACTAGGGCTGCAATACATCTGGATTTTCCCAGACATTAATGGAATTTCAGAGGCAGAATTAACACCCAGAGGGAATTTCCGAAAGGTGGCACTTTGTCCTGGATCTTAGACAAGTCAGTCAAAAAATCATGTTTTTGGTGTGTTTGTTAAAAAAAAAAGTTCAATAACTTTGGGTTTCGTCTAAAAAAAGTTCAACAGCTTACAGAGTGTCCTGGTTTTTACTTTTTGAAGTATCGCAACCCTACCTTATACACACACAGTTCCTTTAGTTGTCAGAAATACTAGGTAGAAAGGGTATTGCCATTTAACCCAGACAATATCATTAGCTGGTTTAAGAGAGTATTTTAGACATTAACTTACTTTTCACAAGTAAGGTACAAACAATCGAGGACTTGGATGCTGAGATGTCTTACATGAGCAGAAAGGCATTTGTACTTGCACAAAGCAGTCCTGCTGAACTCTGATTTCCCTGTTCTTCTGCAGCCTCTTTCTGCAGAGGAGGAGGGTGGAATGCAAAGTGGGGGTGGGGGCGGAGAGCCACAAACTCTGTGTTGCATGAGTGCAGTTTTGTTCTGCTTTCTCTAGATCTAGCCCTAGAAGTTCAAATTTGATATGGTTGAATTTGAAGTGTTGCACAATTTTGAAGATGGTTTATTTGAAAATAATAAAACAACAGTGGGTTAAAATCCACTATGATACATCATTTGGTATAACACAGATGTACAGTGGTACTTCGGGTTACAAACACTTTGGGTTACAAACTCCACTAACCTGGAAGTAGTACCTTGGGTTGCGAACTTTGCCCCAGGATGAGAACAGAAATTGCACAGAGGTGGCAGCAGGAGGCCCCATTAGCGAAAGCGCGCCTCAGGTTAAGAACAGTTTCGGGTAAAGAACGGACCTCTGGAACAAATTAAGTTCATAACCCGAGGTACCACTGTATTCTTAATAAAATATCTTACAAAGAGATAACCAGTAGATTGAAATTATCTAGCTTTCTGCCTCCGTAAATTGCTTTCACTTGATAAGTGGCTTTAATGGAAAAAATAACTGCTACAAAATAGTATTTTTTTTCTTGGAGAATATGTATATTTTTTTAATAGTAATATATTAAAAATATTCCCACAAAAAGTTTGTCTTACAACCAGCTTTGTAAGCAGTTTGTGATGATAACTTCCCTGTCCTATAAAGGCCTACACATAAGGAAGTCCCATTCAGTTCAGTGGTGCTTTCTGTGAATCAGGTGGGTATGGGATTGCAATGCTATCCATCCCCACAGAGGTGATGGGAAAGGGGTTAGGATAGCACATAGTGATCCCTCTGCTAGTGGAGAGGAGCCCTTCTGGTGGGGAGGCTATGCCCTGACCAAAGGAAAACTGCTCTTGGCAGTTCTTCCTTTGCCATTAGCCAGTAGAAATGCTGAAACGGGACATTTCAGGATAGCACGCCAATGGCTTTGTGTGCTTTTAAATTATATAAAAGAAAACTAGCAATCTTCCATACAATATGTCATAAACAGTTATAGCCAGCACTTGCTGGTTACCTACAGATGCACTGTATAATTTCATAAGAATTTTTTTTGCACTATTATTCAATGAGAAGTAAAGGTTCAATTTTTATGCCTTTCCCTGGTCTCACTTAAAAACAAAATATTTATTTTTGCAGGTGAAAGATCTCTTTCAATCTTTGGCAGTAGAATACAGTGTCCTGGAACTTGACAAGATTGGTAAGTAAAATTAACTTGCTTTTTCATTGTTGATAACCATAGATACATTACACAAATGCACACCATTTTACTGAATGAAGGCATCCTTTCAGTCTGCATGAAAGAAAACAACTCCCAAAATGTATTTTTTATCCAGTTACTTAGTTTTGGATTTTAAGTAAATTGAGTTTTGTGTTGGGAAGTAAAATTTTGTCGTTTTTTGGAATTTTGAAGGACTGTGTCTGCTCTGTTCTTACGAAGCTGTTTCTGTTGCAAATGTAAATGTACACTCCTTTATTTCAAATATTATCTGTTGTATTGGTTGCCAACTTATTAATGATTGACATATCTAAACTTCAGAAAGAAAGTTGCTGACTCATTGGCAAGAATTCTAGCACCAACTATAATCGAGTCTATTGTTGAGCCCAGGCATTCTGAGATTGATAGTGCTGATTCTGATCCATCCTGGGGAAATGTTTCAGAAGTTCTTTCTCTTTCTTAATTCTTTCATCTATTTTGTACTGCATTGGCTTAGTTTGGAGTGAATGTTTTGGCTTTTTAAAGCATGGTTGTAGGCTTACTTATTCAGTAAAATCCACCATTCATTGGGGCTTTTACCTAGATAATGTTATCTTTATAAGATTGATTGCACAGAGCTCTCAGGCAGAATGAAAGGTAACCCACAGGTAAGATGAGAGCTTGCTTAATTCTTTTTACCAATATAAGATGACCAAATTAAATGTTTTCCCCTCGCCTCTTTTGTGTGTTGCATGATCTGGACCAATACAGCAACACGATGATAATTTTGGATTCTTTTAGCTTTAATCAATGTGTCAGGTACCAAAACATTAAATGAATAGTTTGGTTTGATGCACATTCTGCCACATTTTGCTTGTCAGCGAGTTAAAAGAAAGCTATAGTAATAGTAAAATACAAAACTTTTTTTAGATACAACCAATTAACAAAGTAACTGCTGCCTTCATAGGCTATATTCTTTGTGCTATAGATCGAGGTTTGTTTTTGTTTTAAACAATCATTTGTTTTGTTGATATCCCATTTGTGAGCTTCCTTGGAGCCTCAATCTAGGTCAAAAGGCAAACTAGAACATTAAAACGGGGGTACATTTGGAAGAAAGGGCTGGTGTTGTTTTGAATATGTATTGACTTTTAATATGCATCAAAGTTGAAAAGCCAGGCTGAGGAAACAAGTGAGTTCTTATCTCTTATATGAAACCCTCATGCAATAATTGAACACGAGGTTTATCAAATCCTTTTGAACTGTATCACTATATCCTAAGGCTTACAATTCTACAGAGACATAATTTTTATGAGTTTATAATTGAGACTGATCTTGTGTTTGAATTATGACTTGAAGTGCAAAAAGGATTCTACTGACTTAGGCTTAAGCCCAGTTTTCTCTAAAATTGCATCATAGCTAAAAATAAGCCATGGTCTAACATGAATCAGCAGCATGCTTGGAGCTCACTTATTAAATTGTACCCACCCTGCTTTAGAAAGCATATTGGAGGCTGGCCTTATGCCCCTGCCACCAACCCAGCTGTTTTGCATGTATCATTAAGCCAGTCTGCAGTATATTTCTTCCTAGCTTTGGAAAGGGAGAAGCAAGGGGGTGATGCAGCAGTGTGCATCAACACACTACTCCTTTGTGATAAATCCCAGTTTATATTAAATGTGGTGTTACATGTGAACCAGGCCTAAATGATGCAACGTTGAAGCTTTAAGGTTGTGAGGATCTAAAGGTGGTTTCACCACCCATCTAGCACACTGCTGGGCTTGTGCTGGCAGGTTGGAGGAGTGTTCTTGTGCATCTCCATCTACTTTACTGGGATTAAAAAACAACTTTCCCCTCCATTGGGAACAGTGTGAGTGGAAGAACAGGAAGAGATTTAGACCAGTTTGTGAGCTGGTCTAAATCTCTCTGCATTTGGAATATACTGTACTGGAATGTTAGATTTTGGATTTAGAGAATTTCCAGGTTCTTGTTAGATTCATGATGTTAAGTCACTTCTTTCATGTAAACTGCCCAAAATGAATGAATGAATGAATGAATGAATGAATGAATAATTGTATCTGCAATCTGCTGCATTGCTGGAGCTGAGGCACACGGATCAATCTTAAATATAGTTAGTAAAGACCAGTCAACTGCAAAGCATAATTTATGAAGCTGCCTTGCTTCAAGTAATCATAGTTAAGATTAACTACCTTTTTGGACTATGAACTAAACAGCAGTTAATCTAAAACAGATGCAGAGAAATTTATAATCTGCTTGTGACCATGTTGCTGAAGAAGATGGAGCATTGCTGAAGCTCATTCTCCATAATGCTAAACCATGATGAGTCTTTCATCCAGATGTGGTCAGTCTGAATGAGATGTTTTCCTGATTCTTATCTGCCATACTTATGTAACGGCTTTATATACATTATCTTCTGTTTTAAGTGCCACTTTTATTATAGCTGGTGGAATAGTGTCTTGCAATGCATAGATCTTAGCAGAGTTGTAGGTTTTAATTCTACCCTCCCTCTTCTCTCTTAGATGAGGGGCCCAGCATTCAGGAGGTGTTGCTAGAATTGACAGGTCAGAGGACTGTTCCTAATGTATTTGTAAATGGAACTCATGTGGGTGGATGTGATCAAACTTTCCAGGTAATCTCGCTCTTCCTCCTCTTGGCATGAAAATGAATTGTTATGAGATAATGATTATGCTTTTGTAGCTAGCGTCTCCAAACAGTGTCACTTGTGCTATCTTGTTATGCAGTACATAAAGTTTGGAATTCATAAAGTTGCAGCTATCCTTTGTATCAGGCTTGGGAAGTGTATGCACCAGTAAGAAGCAAACAACCACCCTGTTTTATATGGGTTCTTTTTATCAGGAGGACTTCAGGTTACATTATTGATATCTACATTTCCTAGTATTGCTCTTTCATTGCTGTTGTTGTTTTTAGATGTGCAGCCAGAAACGATATATGTTTACTTTTACCTTCTATTTTCTTTCCCAATAAAGAGTGTATAGAATTGTGGTACTAGCTTTAAGTTTTCTTAAAGGTCAGGCAAGTGCAAGGGCTTCCTTATCAGGACAGCTGCATCTTAAATGAGTAAAACAGACCCTGATCTTAAAACATCTGTACTCAGTGAGTTTGTATCCAACAGTTCTACTACTCACAGAAGGCTCTTGAATTTAGTGGAGGGTTCAATGAATGGAATGGGGAGGGAGGTGTTTTTGGCAGAGTTCCCCTTACTTCTGAGACACCCTGTGTCATCACAAAACTATGCTTCAGAGGGCAAGGTAACCCTCTGGAGCAGAATGGAAGGTGGTGCAGGGCACTACAGGAAAAGGTAGGATTTGTGGAAAGTTGCCTTCTCCTGCTGCTGCTAGATTAAAGAGCTGTCCATTTCTAGGAGGAGAGCATTGGATATAACCTAGCTTTGTAATACTAACAAAGTATTTTGTATTCTGATTTCTGTGTCTTGTGTCCTTTTTACAGGCTTACCATAGTGGCTTATTGCAGAAGCTTTTAGGGGATGGGAAAGGCGAAGAGATGGAAGCCTACGATTATGACCTAATTGTTATTGGTGGTGGTTCCGGTGGGCTTTCATGTTCTAAGGTATGAACTCTACAAACAGGTTCCAAGCATATAGTGAATTGTATGTGGTTTCATATTTTCCAACCGACGCCTTACATTTTTAAAAATCTCATTCACAGTATAGTTACCTCAGCAGCATTCCATATCTGAGTGGAACCACAGTTCAGACAGCTTGCCTAAATCTTTTGACCCTGCAGCAAAAGGGCTAAAGAAACCTGGCCGCGTGTGTGGATGTGGGTGACGATGTTTCTATGAGAGATTCAAGTTGCATTCTTCAAAACAAAACTGGGATGAAGTTTCATTGAATTAAGTAGACTTTACTTCCGAGCAAGCATGCATAGGATTGTGCTGTCAAGACTATTACGTTATCTCTGAGCAGCCAAGAAAAAGGGGGTGTTTGTATATAACAGCATTGGAAAACCTGTGACCTTCCAGATGTTCTTAGAATCCCAACTTTCATCAGCCACCACCAGTTGTAGTCAGTGGGTCAAGGATGATGGAAGTGGCAGGGCAACAGCATCTGGAGGGCCACAGGATCCACATCCCTGAAGTATGCCATCCAAGTTAGCTTTACATGTGAAAGACCCTGCAGTCTAATTACTAGGAAATAGCTCTTGAGATCTAATCATCTGCTTATTAAGAGAGGAGCTAATGGATTGCTAGGTTTTGTGTTGTGTTCGAGAACAGTTGTTCCCAAACTTTTCTCCCTGTGAATGACTTGAAAATGGCTGGTGCAATTGGCATACCACTTAATGATTTTCTGCCTTGGGGAGAGATATTGCTATTGTGATAATTTAATAAATAAATAAAGTAAAATAAATAATGCACTGCACAAGATACTGTGCAAGTTTTAATTGTGTTTTTATTGCTTTTATTTCTTACGTTGTAATTTATTGTATTATAATTTGAATTCCATAGAATTTAAATTGTTAAACAATAAAATATAATCTAGGAAATAAAAGAAGTAATAAAAATACAATTAAGAATCAAAATACATATTTAGTGTGCCACAGACGAAGCTTGTGGATCACTGATGGTTGTCCAGTACTCAACTTGTTTGAGAATTAAACCATTCATAACGCATGCCATAAATTTAAGTTTAACGCCCCTTCTTCTCTTGCAGAAGGAAAAGGTTATTAATTGACAGAAGTCTCTTTCACCTGTATAACATGATACTACAACACACCTATTGTACATATTTAGCCAGTGGCAACTTCTTATTCACATTTTGCATTATCCTCAGTTTGGGCATGGGGGGAGGGAGTATTTGAATGTATGGGAAATCTTTGCATTCTACAGAGAGTGCTGGGAGGCATAGGTGAAAGTCCTAGGAATGAAACTGCTTAGAAAATAACCCTAATGTGGTAGAACAAACCAAGATTTAAATCAACTGTGAGAGGTGAAAAAAGAAATGTTTCATGTAGGGTGTGTCTATGCGTGGGAGAAGTAAGGACATATAGCTAGGAATGCTAGTGTGAATTATGTGCTAAATTGCTGTGTTGAAGAAACATGAATAACTGCATTTCAGCCAGTGGCTGTTCTCTTCCTTGTCACAAATGGTAACTTCTGTTCCTTAGGGCATAACTGTTTTCACGAATGTGAACTGTTAAACTGCACCTAAAAAGGGACAGTCTTCTACATCTGCATAGGTCTGATGTTCACTTGTTTGTTTTTTATAGGAAGCTGCCTCCTTAGGAAAGAAGGTCATGGTGCTAGACTACGTTGTGCCAACACCACTGGGTACAACATGGGGTAAGTAGTGATTTGAACAGATTTCAGTGTTGCTACTTAGTCAGCCAACTAGCATGCTGGGGGTTGTTCATTCATTAGTGTCTGTTTTGCTGTGTGCTCTTGAGCATAACATATAGTCAATGTGATGGCTTTCTAATTCCGGCTTTCTTCAAATCCTCAGCAAACCTCTCTTTAGATCTGTGTCCTACAAAAAGTATTATTTGGCTAATGTTTTTGTTCGTATGGAAGGACTTGAATATTTCTCATCAAAGGGACTCTTAAACCTATGCAGCACAAAATTGGAACCATGGCCATTATGTTCCTGTTACATAAGCACATACTGATCTTGTGACTGTGGCATTGGCTTCCTCATTTAAGGTTACGGCAGCAGAATAATGACTTTAACAGAGTCGTGTTCAGAGTGCAGTGTAGTATAGAACAAAATGTCTGGCCTATGAACCCATTTATCCAACTTTGATTCTCCTTCAGTGTATTCTAATGACATGATGTGTTTAAAAGACTGGATATGATGAACTCCATGAGTATATTGCCAGTCAGTCAGTTGGTTCCAGACATGCAAGCGGGAGGGCTTCTAATCCAGTGGAGGTTGCTGCTGGAGGGAAGCAACTTTTGCCAATCCCTCTTTCCTTACCTGCAGTCCACAGTCTTCCACACTGTTCCCCCGATCCTCAAGAGCAGCTGTAAGGGGGAGAAGGAATGGGGGGACTGATTTCTGCTCCAGTCGTGGTTAGTCTGATCCAGCCCAACAACTAGTAGCAGAGATGTTGAAGGTTTGTTGTAGAAATTTTGACTAGTTCTTATTTTGTAAGGTTATATGAAGCATGTGGTCTTCACTGTAAGCCCTGGAAGTTCACTACTGGCAGCTTTACAAATAGCTCAGAGGGCTTATGCAATCCCCTGGTGGCATGACAGGATTCCTTGCCAAAGTTGATTGTATCTGAGATATGCTTAATGTACACTCTTTGTTTCTGATATTATTGGGATAGAATTAAACCTTTCAACAGCCATTCAACCACTAGATTTTATGGACCCCTAGTGATGAGTGTGCATGTAAGGTCTCAATTCACATTTAAATCTTCCTGATGTATAATCTGCATGGTTATGTGAGTTGCATCATCTAACATTTTTGGATATGTATTTCTTAGCTTCTTCCTTTCCCACAGGCATGTGTTGCTCCCCACCATGTACACATACTGTATGTGGAATTGGAAAATTTGGTCATTTTAATAATAATAATAATAATAATAATAATTAATTTGTACCCCGCCCATCTGGCTGGGTTTCCCCAGCCACTCTGGGCGGCTTCCACAAAGACCAAAAATACACTAAGATGTCATACATTTAAAACTTCCCTGAACAGGGAAGTTTTTTAGTTTGGTAAAGCCATTTCTGCTAGTGTGAGGCTTGTTAGTAAAAATATTTCATTGCATTTCACTTTGTTTGTATACTGCCTTTCTGTGTTACTATACACAAGGCGGTTTGCAGCAACAAAACATACAACAAAGAACTCACAGTAATCTGATCCAATACAGAAAGTCATAATAAAACATAACTTTAAAATGTAACTATTTATATTAAATAAATTAATATTCAGTAATCAATATCAAGTGCCTCCGGTTTCACTTCTGTCTGTAAAAGGATACATAGAACAGGGCAAAGGCAGGAAGCCTAAATATGTGAAGCTGTGTCAGTTGTCAAGTCTTAACCACCTTTAATACTGCAGCTGGAACTTTGGTGAGGCTGGGGAAGAGGGCTCACCAACATTGCCCTTTCATTGCTGCCAGCCTCCTATGCAGGAGATAAGAGGAAGCTGGCTGTGAATAATCAAGCCTGGTGAGAAGAGTCACTCCCTCTGAACTTCCTTTAAGCCAGACTGCCGAGGTTTGGAGTGCAGTCAAAGGCAGCAGCTACAGGTTTATTTATTGCTTGTTACCTTTCTTTTTTTCCTTTGTTCTTATGTATTTAAGCCTAGATTATTAGTTTTGCAGTAATGAATTGAACCAATGTTTGACGGGTTGTTGATTTTGTCCTTTTTGATATGTTTTGTAAACTGGAAGACATTTGTTGTAAGCAGCTTTGGGCATATGTAAAGTAGGCATATAAATAAACAAACTTGATCAATAATAAATATTGCTCGGCACGCAGTAAGGGTTTGTGTTGTTGACCGTGTATGTAAGGTATCTAAGATACGCCAGCAGTTCTGTGCATCCTAATAGTAGGTCTTACTTAATACAGTACTGTTAATGAGAAGTTTCTTAATTAAATGTACACTTTGCATTTCAGGACTTGGCGGCACTTGTGTAAATGTTGGCTGCATTCCTAAGAAGCTGATGCATCAGGCAGCCCTGTTGGGTCAGGCACTGCGAGATTCAAGGAAGTATGGCTGGGAGTTTGATCAGCAAGGTTTGTAAGAAAGCAAATAATGTATTTATGGGAGAAAAGAGCAATTGGTGCATTTTTATCTTTGGGACCAAAGCCCTGAAACTGGTGTAAAGTTAACTAGGCTACTAGCATGTGCTAGTGAAGGAATGTAAGGGATTTGGGGTGCTGCTTTCTCCCCCCCCCCCTTTCAGTAGGCTATTTAATGGCACCAAGTGATTGTTCTACATAAACTTGCGCTTGTCTTCTTTATACATCAGTTTTTGGAATCTTAGAGAGTCACTTGTCACTATCTTTTCAAAAGTTGTTGGTGTAGGTTGCAAATTTTATTGCAACTACTGTCTGTGTATTTATCTGCAAATATTGAAACATGAGACCTATGAGATCATTCTGAGTACCTGCATTTGTTTCAGTGGGGTCATGCAGCCCAATCCTGCTATCTGCTTGCTCGCTATATGAAAATTCACTTATCTGCATTTAAAGACTTCTGCCCAAGCCTCACTATACGCTCCACAGAGTCACATATATGAACATCTGGCTTCCTTATTTCCTTGGGTTTTTTTGTGCTGTGCTGCTTGGTGGCAGCCATTTTCGGGCAGAAACCATGGGAAGGGGGAGCAAGATCAGGCTAATCAGAGTAGGAAAAGTCAGACAAATTTGTTTGTTTATTTACTTTGTCTCCTGTTGATTGGCTGCAGCGATTTCAGGAAGAAACCAGGGAGGAGAGTGAGCAAATGTCACATTGGAAGTGTTCTCATGGGAAATAATGGAAATTGTAGACTCATTATGCAAATGTGCGACTAATGATTTCATGGGAAGGCATTGTGTTCATTAAGCAGCACATGCATGTATTGGTTTTGTTGGTGGGATCTGATAAATTAATTTTTGTATGAACATTTCTTTTAGTTAAACACAACTGGGAGACCATGGTGGAAGCAATTCAAAATTATATAGGATCATTGAACTGGGGATATCGGGTCGCCTTGCGTGATAAGTCTGTGACATACCTCAATGCCTATGGAGAATTTGTTGGACCACACAAGATTAAGGTACCTGCAGAACCTTGTCATTGTTGACATTTGATCTATTCAGAAGTGTTGCTTCTATAATCATTACTGTGTATGAACAAGTTAAAGTGATAGTTTACGAAAAGCAATGCTGTTTAACCTATTTTGTTTCAGTTGCAACTGTATGGTCTTGTACAGCATCAGACACCTCAAAAAGTATTACACAATCGACATAATGGATATATGATGAGCCACAAATGAAGTTGCTCGGCTGAATAAGTTTTTTCCTAAATACGGAATTAATTAAACTAGGGTAGATATTTTGCTGTGTGAAAAGAGGCACTTGAGAAACAATAACTTCAGTTTGTACTAAGTTGTAATTGCAAATTTAATTCAATACTGTAACTACATGAAGATTATTTTAATTTTTAGTGTTAATTATTCACAAGTAAAACAACATAAAAATCTGCATGATGTAATATGGTTGATAGATTATTTAGATCAGTGTGTCTTACTGCCTTATAAGTAATTCTTGGTAAAGTAATTTGCTGGCAGTATCTTGGGGAAAATGCATTGCTGTGTGGAAGAATACCAGTTCTAAAATTTTCTTTCCGTTGACTAGGCAACCAACAGAAAAGGACAAGAAACTTACTGCACAGCTCAGACATATGTTATAGCCACAGGAGAAAGACCACGATATCTAGGTATCCCAGGAGACAGAGAGTACTGTATTACAAGGTGAGCTTGAATTAAATGACTGCTTTTCAGTAGATTAAAAGGGCTTCTCAGTATTTAAACATTAGTGATAATACTGTTTCATTTTCAGCGATGATCTCTTCTCTCTGCCCTACTGCCCTGGAAAGACTTTGGTTGTGGGAGCTTCTTACGTAGCCTTGGAATGTGCCGGATTTCTTGCTGGACTTGGTTTGGATGTCACTGTTATGGTACGCTCTATCCTTCTTCGTGGCTTTGATCAAGAAATGGCAGAGAGAGCAGGAGCCTATATGGAAACCCATGGTGTAAAATTCATCAAGAAGTTTGTTCCTGTTGAGGCAAGTATCTCCCCTGGTTACGTCAGATAGGAAAACGCTGATGTTTGAAATCTTTTTGTGCAACTTTGAGCAATATGGCATATGTGTAAACACAGTTGGGGGGCGGGTTTTGCCTGAAAAGGCTAATAAAGTGAACATTGTAATAAAACAGTATTATGTGGGTTGCGATAAAATTCCTAAGTTTATGACTGTTCCATGCAGGTTGTAAAGTTGGAGGAAGGTATGCCTGGAAAACTGAAAGTGATTGCAAAATCCACTGAAGGAATACAAATGATTGAAGGAGAATACAACACTGTAAGTGCTCTGCACTTGTGATTTTTGTTTTGTTTTGTTTAAATTTATTATTTTGGTGGGCAGGTTGGTAAATTAGTTATTCTTAACTTGGCAGTGCTGACACACTTGGGCCAGAATCTAGCAGTAACTGCTGCTGCACAACCCTAACACTTTTGCAACAAAGTTCATTACTGGATCTCTCCCTTTTGCTGTCTGTCTAGGTTCAGTCATAGAGTTGGCCAGATGGTAGCTTGTCATGAGCATGTTGGAATCTATTTTTAGACCCCAAATAATTTTTGAACTCCTTTTTAAACCACATGTGGGGAACCTTGGGCCTAGGAGCCAAATGTGGCCCTCAAGGCCTTATCTGTGTGGCCGTTGGGTACTGTTTCCATGCCACACCCCTCACCACCCTTGAACTCTGATAACAGCTCATTTGCCCCAGTGCAGGATGGAGAGGGGTGTCAGTGTGTAAAGTAGCTCTGTCCAATTGCTCCATCCACTTTTGCCTCTGGCCCCACCTTCCACTGCCATGTAAGGTAAAGGGACCCCTGACCATCAGGTCCAGTCATGACCGACTCTGGGGTTGCGGCGCTCATCTTGCTTTATTGGCTGAGGGAGCCAGCGTACAGCTTCCAGGTCATGTGGCCAGCATGACTAAGCCGCTTCTGGCAAACCAGAGCAGCGCACGGAAACACCATTTACCTTCCTGCCGGAGCAGTACCTATTTATCTACTTGCACTTTGACGTGCTTTCGAACTGCTTGGTTGGCAGGAGCAGGGACCGAGCAACGGGAGCTCACCCCGTCGTGGGCATTGAACCACCGACCTTCTGATCAGCAAGTCCTAGGCTCTGTGGTTTAACCCACAGCGCCACCCGCGTCCCTAGCATGGCCACTGGCATGTAGCCACCTGTAATTGCCTAGAAGGCAGTGCAACCCTTGAACTGGAAAAACAACAACCCTCCACCCCTGGTTTAAGCCAAATAGTGCTGCTTGGATTACATGAGAGACTTTTCAATACAGGACCACCAAAACAAGATACAGGATTCCTTTTTGTGCAGGTTTTGATAGCTGTTGGCCGTGATGCTTGTACTAGAAATATTGGCTTGGACAAAATTGGCGTGGCAGTTAATGCAAAGTAAGTATTCCAACTCTTTAATTAATCTTGGTACATACTGAAATTTGTTTAGAAATCAGCTTTGGTCTTTTAACAGACTTCCTAGAACATCTACTTTCAGAAGTCTATTCTAAATTATCACCTAGAACCCGTGAGCTCTTAAGGGTGAAACTAGGTATCTTAAGCATGCTGACAAAATTAGTTTAAAACTTTATGCCTATAAATTCCTGCATTTCACTATTACCAGTTGTTAAAGTTGCAAATCCATCTGTAGAGCATGAGAATCTTAATCTCAGGGTCGTGGGTTCAAGCCCCACATTGGGCAAAAAGATTCCTGCATTGCAGAGGATTGAACTATATGCTCCTCGTGGTCCCGTCCAACTCTACAATTCTATGAAAACCTGCGTAATTTTTCAGTTTTGAAACTTAACTACAGCAGGCTTTATTTATTTTAAATTAGTATGAAGCCAAGCAAGAGAGGCCACTTCCCATTAAATTAGTTTAATTTGTTTTATAGCTGAACACTTAGAGAAGCATCTGATATTATTATATCAAGGATTAAACCTCGTATAGCCTAATGAGTGTGGCTGTTGGAATCTGCTCATTGTAGAAATTGATCTGACCTGACAAGTATGAAAAGTTGTGTGGTACTCATTAGACGTTAATTTTCTTCAATATAGTGTGGCCAACTGGTATTCTGATGTCTGTCTTCACATATAGTAATGTCCAAGGCCACACGAGCAGATTTCCCTTTGCTCTCTTTCCCATGTCATCCTAAATCTGCTCCAGAGGGTCCCCAAGCGCTCTGGAGCAGATGGGGGGGGGATTGCTGCAGGAGAGAGAAGAAGTTGTTCCCTGAGTAGATTGACTTAATTGGATGTCTCTCATTATTAAGTGTAATCAAAACGTAGCACTATGTCAGTGTTAACTTTCCTCTCCTTCCATGTAACAAGGAATGGGAAAATACCTGCAAACGACGAAGAACAAACCAGTGTGCCTTATGTCTATGCTATTGGAGATGTTTTGGAAGGAAAGCCAGAACTTACACCAGTTGCCATACAGGCAGGCAAGCTGTTAGCTCGCAGACTTTTTGGAGGGAGTAATATAAAGGTAAACGTTCAATTTCTTACGGTTATTACTGGTTGCGTGCTCAAATAGGTTTTTTGAAATGGTCTTTTGATATGGTTAAGACGCCTGGAATTGGCTCATCCATGTTAGTGTCACCACTTTAAGTAACTTCTGGTCCAGCTTATGCACCATATCAGTTGCTAATAGCATTGGACTTATGAATCTCGGTGGAAGGCACTGATCCCGTCCAACTCCTGGTATAGCCACAGCCATTTTTTGTATTTATTTATATGCCACTTAGTCTCTAAGTTGAGTTGTGATTGCATGGTGACTATCTTATGCTCCTAACAAAATTCGGAAGTACTACACAGACTTTTACATGAATTGAACTTTGGAAGAGTTTCCAAGGAACTCTTCTCATTGTGAAACTTTTGTGGGTGAGCTGAGAGCTTGTTGGACCCTGTGTGAGAATCCGGAGACTGAGATGGAGGGTGTGTCAGAAGGAAAATGAATTGATACTGCTTTTTATATATTGGTAACTTTGTATTACTGTAACATTTGTATATGTAACACTGTATTTTTCTAATATTTTGTTTAAGTTGTCTGTTGGTGCTTCAGTTTTCTGTATACCGCTTAAAGATATTTTAAATATATTAAGTGGTATAGAAGTCAAATAATCAAAGCAAATAATCAAAAGGACAGGGCTAGTGTCTGCATCATATTGAAGCATCCTGAAGGTTGATGGGGTGGGGTGAGCTTGGAAACATATACAGTCGTACCTTGGTTTTTGAACAGAATGCATTCTGGAAGTCTGCTCGACTTCTGAAATGTTCAGAAACCAAGGCGCGGTTTCCGATTGGCTGCAGGAGCATCCTACAGCCAATCGGAAGACGTGGAAGAAACGCTGGATGTTCGACTTCCAAGGCATAGTTCGCAAACTGGAACACCTACTGCCTGGTTTGTGATGTTCAAGTTCCGAGTTGTTCATGAACTAAGCTGTTCGAAAACCAAGGTATGACTGTACAGACCAGTATCTATGCCCTGCTTTAAGTGTTAAGCTTGGGCTGCTGCTTTTGCTGCAAGAGTATAAGCTACTGTTTGTACTGTGGCCAGTGCAAGTTTTATAGGATGGTTGTTGCGTTTTCATCCCAATTGCTTTTATGTGTGAGTCATAGTGTATGCTTTCAATTTTAGTGTGACTACATCAACGTACCAACTACTGTGTTTACACCTCTGGAATATGGCTGTTGTGGATTATCGGAAGAACGAGCCATTGAACAACTTGGACAAGACAATTTAGATGTGAGACTGAAATCTTAAAACTTTGCAATTAAATATGGGTGCTCTTCGGGGTATTAATATATGTGCAATCATACTGTGCCTCATAATCTAGTTTATTTTTGTAGGAACAGTAGCTGACCTGATATATTCTCCTTCCTGTAGAAATCTCCATAGAATTTGAGCAACTGTGTCCTCACAGCCCTGTTTCCCTAGCTCAGTGTTTTTACTGGTGGAAGGGTAGTCCCTAGCCCTCTGTTAAGGTTCACTCATACACACAGGCATTTTCCCTGACAGCATAAATGTGGGGGGTGGGGAAATTCTCCGACATGCTTTCTTCCTTTTCCTTTTTGCAAGGATAGGGATAGCAGCTTCCCTTTCTTTTTCATCCCGAGGGTGTAGGTTCCTGAGATGCGTGCACACACCACTTTAGAGATATTGTAAAAGTGCAAGGGATATTATTAAAAGTGCAATACAAAGTCATTAAAGGGAAAACAAACTTTAAAAGCCTAATTTTCTTTTCCAGGTGTATCACGCGCTGTTCTGGCCACTTGAATGGACAATACCCAATAGAGACAACAACACTTGCTATGGAAAAGTAATCTGCAATAAGCTTGACAATGTACGTATTCTGCTCTAAAAACTTTTGTTTTCTTGCATGTTCATATTATCCAAAATATAAAGAAAGCCAGGGGACATCCACTTCAAAGTTGTGTGGATTGTTCTGCCCAGGGTGCTAAAATGTGGGAACAGAGAGTTTCCCTATAGCGAGTCAGACCATAAATCCATCCAGTTCAGTATTATCTACACTGACTGGCAGTGGCCGTCCAGATTTTCAAGCAAGAGACTGCCCTAGCCATACCTGAAAATGCAAGAAATTGAATTTGGGACCTGCTGTAAGCAAATGCTGTGCCACACTGACCTACAGCCCTCCTCCAAGTGTACTGTAGCTTAATTTATCTGTTCTATTTTAAAACTGCACTAAAAGCAACTTGCGGCTTCTAATTCCCTGGCTTTATTTAGCTGCTGCTTATTGAAGCCACAAAGCAGCTCAGCTTCTTGGAAGTGCCCAGCTGAAAATACCCTAGTGGTGCACAACTTGGGACAGCTAATGAAGTTGTCTCATCCTAACTGGCTTGTAACCACAACCCTGTTGTCTAGACTAGAGTAGCCAATGTAGTGCTCTCCAGATGTTGTGGGTTACAACTCCACAACATTCCCTAAACATTCAATCCCTGAATGGATGGGGTTGATGGGACTTACAGGTATTCCAGAGTATATGGAGGGCAGCCCACGGGCTGTCACTGGTGTAGTGACACACTTTCAAATAACATAAATTCATAGTGTATTTTAAAGGTAAGCTTGCATAGTTCTATGTGTATTTAAGTTTGGGTCTGTAAAGCAAAACTGTCTTCATGCATGAGGTCAAAACTCACTGTATCACACTGGAAGCAGGAATCTGGGCAAAGCTTTATGAAAGATGCTACTGCTCTTCTGAAATGGATTTCTTAAAGTAGTGTGAGAAAATGTATTCTTGTCTTCTGTTTTTACCATGCGTAACCTTCATTAGTGGAGCTAAGTCATCAAACTAATTATAGGAAGGATGAAAACCACCCTTCCTATTAATTCCAACCAGCTTGTTGGGGTTAGACCTGTTCCATATTCCTTCCATGTGGTGAACAATAGAACTAACCCTTTTCATTGGTTTCTGCCCAACTTCTCATTAATGTGATGTATCAGTGGTTACCTTTATTCTCATTTATTTGTACAGTGAGTGAATACATTTTTATATGAGCTTGTGGTTTAGAAATGAATAGATACTAATAGTTCAGTTTAAGTACTTTTAATAGCTGTTCTAAGCATCTCACTTTGTATTTTTTCCTGTTCTCAATTGGTGTAACATACTAAGGTAGTGTCTGGTATGGTAAAATTGATTGCCGTCTCTATTCATGTTGAAATATTGGAAACTAATTCAATATTCAGATTGCAGTGTTGTTGTTTTTTGCAAATGGTATACCAGAAGTAGGCAGAACAACTAGCAAATAAGCAGCTGCCTACAATTTAAGGGAAAATACTAACTGGGACAACTTACCTCTCTCTTCTCCCTCCTCCCCCCTTTTAATTGAAGAACCGTGTGATAGGATTTCATGTTCTTGGACCTAATGCAGGGGAAATTACACAAGGCTTCGGAGCAGCAATGAAATGTGGTCTCACAAAGGAATTACTTAATGATACAATTGGTATACATCCAACTTGTGCAGAGGTAAGAGTTTCAGTACCACTCTCATCTTATAACATACGTTAGTGGCATTTTGAACTTATTTTCCTCTCTACAATAACTTATCTCTTAAGGATCTCCTATCTTTAAACAAACAACCACTCCTTGTCCTGTTACATCTCTTTGTTGCAACACGTTTTCTTTTTTCTCCCCACTCCCTTGTGATTCTTCTCTAGAGACTTACAGTATTTACCTTTTTCTCTCTCTTGGGGGTCCTGAGATAAACACTGCCAAGGAGGCATGACACTGAACATTACTCTTTAAAACAAGTCGTTGAAAGCAAGTTTATAAGTTTTTGTGCTTAAAGAATCACTGCTACTTTTTCTTACACATTGGGGGTTGACGCTCACAGTAAGAGAATTCTGTGTTGGGCTTTTAGTCCAATTACACAGTTGCAGCAGGAATGGTGTTGAATGGAATGTGGATTTCTGAATAGTATTTAAAAAATAATTTGTGAATTTTTTCCCTCTCTTTCAGGTGTTTACTACAATGGATATTACAAAGGCTTCGGGGCAAGATATCACTCAGAGTGGCTGCTGAGGTTAAACCCTGCTGTTTTAAACTGTTTCCTGTTGGTCCCACTTACCTATGTTGAAGATTTTAGGAAGCATTCAGATATACACAGGTAAATGAATATCTGAATGCTGTATTTTGCTACCACAGACATTGATTTTCTAAAACTTCAATGGCAGGTGGTGGTGTCTGCAGGAAATGGCAAAACAGCAGGGGGTAAACTTAATCCTGACTTGCTTAGAGATTGCACTTTTGTGTATTTTTGAAGCTTTGGCTCTGAACCCCATCTGGAGGCGAGTCATGGCTGATGACTTCTATGCAAAGTTGGGAAAACCTATTTGTCCAGTCAGTAGAGATTCCTTCCAGAGGAACTTCTGAATCATCCAAGTGAAGTTTAATTCTATTAATTTCAGGGCTTTTGTACAAATGCAACAGGCAGAGTGAATGTATAGTTAATAACATTGGCTAGCAACAGCTATTGACCTTGATGGGTCAGTAGTGCATTTTGTTAATTGTTAACCTGAATGGTGAGATATGTTTGCAATGTCTATAAATATCCCTGTTTACACGGTCGTAAGTTGGCGAGCGAGTTTACGAAGTTAATGTGTTATGTCCCCATATGCATCATAGCTCACAGGACACATAATGGGATGACTTGATTATTTTATCAATAGGTACTTGGTCACCAGAGAAAGTAGTCATCCTATGTCACAAAATTATCGCTTACAAAATTTTTTTTTTGGGGGGGGGGAGTTTCTCTAGTTTTCCTTAATAACTTTACCCCTGATTTTAACCCCGTATTTGACTACTCAGAATTTTTTTTTCAAGTAGAGTCAAAATTGTTTCATGGTAATATTAATATGTTCCCTTTTTATGCAATAAGTGCATTGTTTCAGCCATAAAATGGAATGCATTTGGTCTAGATTACTTGTATGCAGGCAATTAGCTTGAACTGTGTCATAGCAATAAACACTGGTTTATTGTGCTTTATAAAAATTCCAGTACAGTGAAAAACTGAAGCCCCATTGGCATTCCCTACTTACTTTGAGGAATGTATGCTTGAGTTTAGTTTATTCTGTGATTAAAAAGTATCTTCTGAAATGCATTATTTCATTATCTGTTCATTATCATATGAACAGGTTTTTTTTATCTATTTATGGTGTATCATGAATTTAAAGTTCAGTAAATGAGCAATGTAATGTGTTGGGCACTGTCTCATTCCTGAGGAAAACTCACCTCTTTTCAAAGAGAAATATCTCTTACGACTCAACATTTGGAGACCCAGAAAAGTTTATGGGATGGGCATGTTACTTCCCCATGCCCCACCAATCATAAAAAAGCATCGTCCAACAGTATGAGCAGTCTAGCCTTAATGGCTATCATTGTCTTTTCTCTTACTGGGGCACTGAGTATGGTGGGTGGGGAAAATGGCACAAAACCTAATGTTTTAAAAGGGTGCTTTAATAGTGGTGTTGGAAATATTTTAAATACAGAAACTTGAAGCCCTCAGATTTTCAAATGCACAGAAATTCTAAGTGTAAAATTTGCTATTGCTGTCCCTCTTAACTTAAGGATGCTCCAGCTGTCTGCTAATGTAAAAGGAGGAGGAGGTGCCTGCTGAGTCAGTGAGCTACAACTGTTTTACCAAGATGTAAAAAATATTTTAAAACAAAAGTCTGTTGCTCACAAAGGGAATATTAATAGCAACATCAGGCATCAGAAGTTTTACATGCCTTACTGGAGGCAACTGCTGGATAGCAGATGTGATTCAAAACAGATTTAGCAGGAAGAAGACGATGTCATTACACTGAAAATATTGGCAGCATGTGAATAATTCCAAATTAAAATCAAAGTATCAATGCAATTTAAATTTCCGCCTTTCTCCCTGCTTATGCACCACTTATCAGTGATTTTAAACTTCTTCTTTTTTTTGTCATAAGCAGGGATAAACATGGGCAAACTTTTTCTGTAAGTTGACTGAATGCTAATATGCTCTTCTGATTCCATAACCTTCCATGTTATTCATTAGGCTAGTTCTCCTTGGGGCTTCTTCACAAGCGTATACGCACAAAGGAAAAAAACTGCACACTAAGGCAAAGCAAATTTTGTAGTGTGGCACACACTTCATGTATACATGCGCGCACACACAAACACACACAAATTTGCCCTGTGGGAAGGATTGCAACAGAGGGATGCAGGCCAAGACCCACTCTGAGCCTGTGCCAGCTGGACTGTCCCGTGCTGCAGAGTCTTTCTAGTACCAACTGCCCCGTGACCTTCTTGTATGTTCATATTTTGTGTGTGTTTATAAAATTGTAATGTTAATTTGTATGCCACCTTGGAAGGATTTGTATCCTGAAAAGTATAATATTACAAATTGTAAAAAATAAAGAAAATTGAAGGGTACAGTAGCCATGCTCTCCACATGACAGCAGTCACATATGAACTTGTAGGAAACCTGTCAGTCACTGCTTTCCAAACAAAATACTCAGTTCATCAATATAAACACTTGTGTAATATGTGACCTGACAGGTGAACACTGCATTGGGTGTGCGTTTCCTTCATATTTCTTGTGCCAGTTCTTTGGTTGAGCAATGATCCTCTCTTCACAAGGGTTAAAAAGAAACACATTGACAACTGGGGGGGGGGGACAGAAGTCACAGCTACTTCAAAACACTAAAGAAGCCTTTATAGAGCCTGCCTCTTACTTTTATGCATTCTACAGTAATTCAGATCAATAACAAGAAGCAGAGTACAGGACCGTGTTGATAATTACATTTAGCTAGGTTTTTTTCAGTTTCCATCTCTGAGAACATCAGTAAAAGAAAGGCTGAGACCTTACATGATTTTGGTTTATGTTTTAGCCAAGTTTTGTTAGCTGAAAAGTGTTCTACATTTTCAGCTGTAGTTTAAATGCTGCAGGAAAACACAGGATTGACTTCCTGAAGGTGTGGAGCATTACAGATCTTTGGCCAAGGCTCTTGTCTATTTTTATTGGACCAGCTCTGTCGACAAGTGTTGGGCAATTAGTTCTATCTTGGAAAGTGTTGTGAAACTCCCAAGGATTTTGTTCCTGATAACACAATTACGGGAAGGCATGATCAAATTTTAGATTAAATACATAAGCTCATACCAATAGTAGTTGTCAAAGTATTTCAAGCTTCTCGTAACATGTAATTTCAGGACAGCTCAGTTGGTAGACTGTGAGACTTAATCTCAGGATGTGGGTTTGAACCCCAAGTTAGGCAAAAGATTCCTGCATTGCAGGGGTGTTGGTCCCTTCCAACTTTATGATTTTATGCCAGCTAAATTTGGTGTATCAACTAATCATTGCACATCCAGAATAACTAAATCATTGCACTAGCACAAAAGAACTTGCCCTTCTACCCTATATGCCCCACCCCCATCTGTTCTGGGTCCCCCCACCCCACTCTGGAGCAGAATTGGGGCAGTGTAGGGTGGGGGAGAAAGAGAAAGTTCCATTGGACTCTTGAAAGTTCCCCTGCATGCACAATGATTTGGTTGCATAACCATAACTCTGCAAATGATGTTAGTCCCTTACCATGACAGGCCAAGTTGGGTAAGCATATGATTCTATTCCCATGTTAACATAACATTGTAAATGAAGCTGTGTTGGCCCATGGGAAATTCTGAAGTCCGTATTAAGGCAACAGCTTTCTTCAGCCAACCAAAATGACAAAGTAATGCACACATCTTCTCGTCACCTAAAACTCTTCATCGGACTATCAGGCACCCCCAAACTCAGCTCTCCAGCTGTTTGAGGACTATGATTCCCATCAGCCCTGACCACTGGTCCTCTTAGCTAGGGATGATGGGAGTTGTAGTCCCAAAACAGCTGGAGGGCCAAGTTTGGGGGTGCCTGGACTAGATGGTAAGCTGAGCAATGTGGGCAAGAGAATGGTCCAGTGTAGAAAACCATGTCTGCGTTGGCTCAACTTCCAGAGGAATAGGTGAAGAGGCCAACCTGATGCCCTCTAGACGTTTGGGATAACTCCCATCATCCCAGACCAGCACACAGGGTTGATGGGAGTTGTAGTCCAAAACAAGGGTACCAGGTTGCCCTCTGGGAACATGAAGCATTAGCATTAGTGAAGTGGGAAGCACTGTATCAATAGCAGACCAGGGGTTGCACTAGATGACCCGCAGGGTCCCTTACAATTCTAGGGCCACTGTGAAAACAGGATGGCCCATTGGCCTGATCCAGCAGGCTAGTCTCATGTTCTGGTCAAGTCTCCCCGGCGTTCAGGCTTTGCCCTGGAGAGGAGATGGATTTCCTTGCTGCGTTTCCTTCCTCGCCTCTGAACAGGCCTTTCACGGGAGGACCAGGTTGCGCTACCCGCCCCGCTGGGAACCGGCACACCTGCCCGCCCTTCGCGTGCCTGCAGCAGGAGAAGCGCGCGCGCGCGCCTGAGGAGAGCCTCGGCCTCCAGGCAGCTTTCAGAGAGGCGAAGCCCCGCCGCCCTTTCCAGCGGCTTCACCTCGGCCTTGGGTGGGAAGGGCAGAGCATAAGCATCCAGGCGCGGCCTGCCTCGGGCACCGTCTTAGGCCCTGGCTGCTTCTAGGCGGCGCGCAGCAAGAAAGCCGCCGGTGGGGGAAGTGGGCGCGCGCTCCTTGGCCGCCCACGCTCCTGGAAGGTTCGGGCGGGTTCCGCAGGTGAAGGGGGCGCGCGGGCGGTTGCCATTCCCTCCTTGCCATCCCCAGGGCCGCGGTGTGAGAGGGTTTCCCTCGGGAAGGGCGGCGCCAGGCGGCTAGGGGCTGGTCACACCGAAGTGGGAGCAGGAGAGGAAGCCTTTCGGCCAGCAGGAGGCAAGGCAAGGTCCCCCCGCCCCATTCCCTCAGCATCTTCCGACTCTTCTCTTCCACACAGCCCTCCCTTCTCATTTCGCAATTCCCCCCTCGAAGCAGGGCAGGATTAAGACCTTGAGAGAACCCAAATACTTGGAAGGTTTGGGTGTTCCCATATTATATATGCATCTAGTTCAAAATATAAACAACAGTAAACCATAAAATGAAACGAAATGAAGTGAAACCTACAGTAAGATGGAACAGAATCCTTATTTTTGTGTACTTCCATTTTACTTGTATTTGGGGGGAGGAATCCTCCCCACTTTTCTAATTGCAAAGTCCTTGATAAGATCTTCAAAACTAATGTTACATTCCATTCTATACTTAATAGAGACAAGGCATACAGCCTGGTAGGGGTGCCAACTTGAATAAAATAGGGGGCGCAAGTAAGCCCTTCCCTGCATAATCAACCGCATAATGCAGTGCACATTATGTCATTTAAATGGCAATACCCATCAGCTTTGGTGGGACCCAGTGCCCTCAAATATTTTATGGGGGTGGGCTGAAGACCCCTCGGCCCCTAGGAATTGGCTCCTATGCAGCCTGCCTTGTTGTGTTGTTGTTCTGTTGAGATTTTTAATGTACCTCAACTGAGAAAATGAATGCTCAGCAATTTGTGACCATTAATGTTAAAAATCTAGCAGTGGAAAATTGCTGTGGTGCCCCCTTTCCTTTGATGCCCTAAACACATGCTTATTTTGCTTAATGGTTAATCCTGCTCTGCCCTGGATTCCAGGATGGAGGAATGGTGAGCGAGGCACCTGGTGCCTGGCACTGCCCCTACCCACCTTCTGCCCCAAATTTACTAATAGTAGGTAGAAGTACAACTGATGTACTGGGAACCGTGGCATCACCTAACATATCTTATTGTGCTGCCTTTGGTCCAGCAAGGGCCACTGGCTTCTTCTTGTTCTTTCTGTAGTATCATCTGTGCACATGGTGCTTTGCAAAGGGTGTGTGTGAGAGGTTCTCTGTCCCACGGGGCTAAGAAGAAGGAAGGCAACAGCAGCAGAAGTAGAGAAATGGTGGAAGAAGCGGGGGGACGGGACCCAGGCAGGGTTAAATAGAGGATTATTTCCATTGCACATACTTTGTATTTGTTACAGTAAAGGTAGCATTGGCTATAAATATAAACACACACACACACACACACACGCTACTGGTCTAAAATGTAGCCAGGTTTGTTTATTTATTTCTCAATTCAGATCAGAACTGGTTTGGGGAAGAACACATCAGAACACAGTATTTCCTAAGAAATGGCAGGATAGATATTACTGTGACTAACGTTGTGGGTACACCGCTTCCCAAACCAGTGGTGAGGACACCGTGGATGCAGAGTAAATGGGAGTGTGTACATGACCACTGTTTCTGGAAGAAGTTGCCTTTTGTTCATCTGAAGAGCTGTTCTGGATCTGACCAAAGGCTCCTCTAGTCCAGTATCTTGAGACCACAACAGAGCCAGCCAAGTGCTTCTAGGAATTCTTCAAGCAGGCAATGAAGGCACGCACCCTTCCCTCAGCAATTGTTACTCAAGCAGTGCGCTGCCTTTGAACATGGAGTTTCCATTTAGCAATGATAGCTAATAGCAGTTGGTACACCTATCTTTTCAGGACCTGGCTACATAAAGCCTTTTAAATATAATCAGAGATCTAGTAGCCATCAACACATATTGTAGCAGCAAAGCCTATTAGTTAACTATGTATTGTGGGAAGACGGACTACTTTTCTTTTTTGTCTTGAATGTACCTCCAGTCTGTGCTACCAAATGATCCATAGTTCTAGAATGAGGCAGGGGGGGGCTTTCTTCTTCTTGACACAATTAATAACGTAGTACATTCCAGCTCTTCTCTATCTCCATCATTTGATGAAAAATGCAGATTCCGTGGTAAGTGGATATCAGCAACAAAAAGAAACTAGGCAGTTATTATATTATGATAAATATGGGTTTTAGAAAGTCAGTACAAGCCAAACTGGGGGGTAAAGTGTCCTTGGAGAATAAAGCCGCATCTTCAGGTGCCATAAGGGCCTGATCCTGCTGTTTTTTGTTTTTTTTTAATATTACTTATATTGACTACCTGCCTTCAAAAAAAGGTTTATTTTCTTGTTATGTTTTATTGCTTTAATCCTTGTGTTCCACATTAACAGTCTTTACATTAACAGTTAGCAGTTACCATATTGGAAGGAGTGAGGGCTGGGTACTACTGCAAAAATAAAAGGGCAGGGCAGGGATACCAGTGGGGTGGGGGGAAGGCAGCTGATAGAAGACCATGGGTGAGTAAGGAACAGGAACAGGAGATCAGAAACAAAGGGAAGAGTAATGACCGCTCCCCACATTAAATGGGGGGGTGCCCTTTGCATGGTTGTGCGCAGCCGCTGGGACCCTATGCGGCACCATTAGCACAGGCTTGGCTTCGCCTTCCCCAGGTGGGATTCCTGGAGGCCTCCACCTACCTCAGCCAGTTGCCCAATCCTGTCTGGGGAGGCATTGCCAAGGTAATCAGGCCAGGTAGGGGGAGGGACCACCCTGCCCACACAATAGGGGGAGGATCTTACCTGGGAATCGTCAGTTGGCTCCAGAGCTTCTCCTGCCCTACCCAGCCTCAGTTAAGACTTCTTTTGCAGGTTAACCTTTTCTCCACAGGTACGCGGGCGCTGCTACGTCAAGCTCACTGTTGAAGGGCCGGAAAGGAATTCTCCTGCATTGGCAGGTTTGCCTTTCCCGTAGGAAAAGGTTACAACTTTGGGGGTATCAGGCCTTGGGCGGAATCCTTTAGTCTATCTTCCCTAAATGGGGGTGGGCGTGTAGCGGTGACCCACGCCCCCCCTTCTCTTTGCAGCGGCGATACCAGGGTTCCCCGTTAAAGGGGTTGTTTTGAGGGGAAGCTTTGGCCGTATGCCTAGAGGTTGTCATTGCTCTCCCCTGTGATGGCGGCATAATGGGGGCGGGCTCTCTCTGCTTGAACCTATGTTCTCCAGAGCCAGCCCATCCCCCACACATACTCTGGATAACCCTGATGTTCCCCAGATCCCCGGCGGGGGACTGGGAGGGATAAACGTCCAATGCCTGAGCCAAGGTCTATCCACATCTGAAACATAATAAAGTTGTGGCCAATTTTAATCCCATAGCACATTGTCTTGAGTCGTTATTCCACACGGGGGCTGCCCAGGGTTTGGAGGACTCCGCCTGTCCACGCAATAGGTCCAGCTGGTGAACCAAGCAGTGAGATAGCAAAACTTGGGATGGGGGTGAAGAGTTCAGTGTAAGTTATCAAATGTGACACAAAGCAAGCAGAATGGGGAAGAAAGAAACAATTTAAAACTTTAAATTTCTAACAGTAAGGGCTGGAGCCAACTTCCTTGGAAGGTGGTAGACTCTCCTTCATTGGAGATATTTGAGCAGAGGTTGGATGGATGTCATGGATGCTTTAGTTGAGATTCCTGCATTGCAGGGGGTTGGACTAGATGACCCTCAGGGTTCCTTCCAACTTTCTATGGTTCTATGAAAACCGGCACCTTGAACCAGAATCAAGATGGCAACTATTAGGTAATATACTTTTAAAGTCGCATTCGTGTCATGTCTTCCATCTGCAGCAAACGTGGAACTATTCCATTTTATCTTAACAACAGCCAGTGATAATTGCTAACAATTTATGACTTCCACCAGGAACCATTCTTATAAAATGTTGATTATCTATAGACTACAGTGCAACCTCCATAAATAAGGAGGTAGGTTGTGCATTCTTCAAAACCCTGGGGTTTTTTTTAGTATTGAACTAGGTTCATGGAAAAACTTGATGCGCACAGAAAATCCAAGCTATTTTTACAAATGGGATTTTCCACTTCATTATGTTAATTCATGTTTTTGGTTTTTGAATTTCAGGTAAATGTTTTATTGGTTACTAGTATGGTGAATCTTCTGTACCAGCCAGAAATCAGCATAGGGTCTTATTTGTTCTGCACCTACTAGCCAATAGCTTTTGGTAATGGATATAGGCCAAGGGATTACCAGTGCTATAAAAAAGCAAAAGCGAAGAGGTTCCAAGAAAAAAAGGTGAATATGGTACTATATTAAGATTCAACATATTAACTTTTAAATTATCCTTTTGGGTTTATCTGCATGTAACTTTGAAAACATTTTTTGAGTTATGCACCCTTATATGCCTCATGTCGCATTTCTAAGAAGAAATGGGTTGGGTCCAAGTCTAACTTGATCATTTTCTAAGTCTTTAAGCCTTTTCTGCTATTTGTAAATTTGTGAAAGCTGACGGTGGGTATTCAGCAATAAGTTTCACTCCTCTCAGCATGTTATAAAAGGCACCCCCTTTCTCATTATTTCATATGTCCATATACTGAGCCCTAAAACAATCCCGGAAATCACAATAAATATACCCTGCCCCCCGCCCCAGAGCTGAAAGACCAATGCTGAAAGTATCACATAATGTCTTATGTAGGCTCCTGCAAACAAAAATTAATTAAAATGTTAAGTTCTAGTAAAATCAGATTAAGGCTTTATTTTTGAAAAACCTCTTAATTAGAAATATGCATTTTTTTCTAGGCACTTTAGAAGTTTGTTTTGTAGAAGTTTGTGGGCGGGAGGGGGGTACTTTCTGGCATGCTAGACTCACTGGGATTAGTGCATTCTAATGCTTATGGCAGGAATGTACTTAGCTTTCAGGAACTTTTAACTAGCCTGTATCCAGAAGAGACCTCAGTTACTGTTCCTGCCTTCTGCTCAAGGCAATAGCTTGGCAGTCTTTCCAGCATTCCTGCAGTCAGGCGTGTGCTTGGGATCCTGCAGACTGTTTGCTGTGTTTTGTTGGTGTGCCTGCTTGTCTTTTGTTCCAAGTTGTGCATTTTAGTTACCCTCGAGAGATAACATTCTTGCGATTGTTAGAGCTGGCTACTGGAAGCCAAAGCTATGTTGCTGATTTTGCAGTTATATTATGGTTGATGTGTCAACCTTTAACTTCTATTTTCTGATTGCTAACTGCCAGCAAAGTAAACCCAGCATTCGTTTTGAGATTCCATCTGGGCCCCCCCCCCATTAGTCATCACTTCTGTTGTATATGTGTAACATATGAGATGTGTTGCACGCCACTTCAATCTCTGAGCAATATGAGATTCCTGGAGTTCCAGGTGCTCATATTGGTTCATGTTTCCTTTTGGAAATAGGTCACAGTGGAGACTTTGGTGTCTCTATGATATATGGTTTATTTACACACATGTACAACCTGAGCTTATGGTGGAGGGGTTCACAGCATCAACACCCAATAGGAACTTGTCTCTCCCATAGCCACAGCCTTGGATTCAAACAAAAACCAAACATTGCTTTCTGACCTTCTGCTTGCTGCTTCCCACCTCCCCACCCAAACTCTGACCTAAAAAAACTCAGGCTTTTTCCCATTTAACCATCTATGGACCATTATTTGTCCTCTATCCGCTTAATGGCTCACCCCCCAGGCAATGACCTCATGAGGAATCTAGCCTGGTTTATATTGCTAGGATAATATGGATTAGAAGTCTGACGCCCACAAACTCATAACAGATGCAAGATATAAGTTGACCTAGTTTCTGAGGAACCATAATGTAGCCCATAACTCATAATAAAACATGACAATCATGTTATTTGTGATTAGCTGCATTGCCCTTCAGCTGTGAAACCATTTTGAATTAAATGTATAGTTAAACTGGTACTATATTAATTTTATTTGGGATATTTTGCCCTGTGGTAGAATTGCTTGTATATCTTTCTGTTGGTCTTTACACTTCTCTGTGAAAAAGGAAGTAATTATCCTACCAACTTTTCTAAATTTCATGTATATTTTAGTATGTCAGACTAAACATGTGAGGGGAAAATATATTCCATGATCTAGCAAGGAGCAAAAGCTGTCAAAACCAGGCATTTGTATGGTTTGCCCTTCTAGATTAAGTGTGCGCATACAAAATAATATACAGGGGAGAAACTCTTTCATTTATTACCCAAAATATTACTTCTTTTACAGAACATTTTAATTTTTTAAAAATAATTTTAATTAAATTTTCAGTTTTACATCTCAAAATGAACATCTTGCATTACAGTCAACAACTTCCCTCCCTCCCCTTCCAAGGTTCTTTTAATTTGCCCACCATTCCTGCATATTTTTGTATATTCATATAATTCAGTTCTCCCATCTTACATCCCTTTTAAATATATTATACTGTTGAATTTACCTTAATACTGCCAGCGTTTTCAACTGTACACAATTATTTTCTACATACTCAGCAAAAATTTTCCACTCCTCTTTAAATACCTGTTTTTCTTGCTCTCTTATTCTACTTGTTAGACCTACTAACTCTGTATATTCTATCATCTTAAGTTGCCAATCCTCCTTGATAGCGACCTCCCTCACCTTCCATTTTTGGGCTAACAAGACCCAAGCCACTGCTGTTACATACATAAATAATTTTTTCTGATAACTGGGTACCTCTGTCTAAACCATTCCTAACAGGAATGCCTCTTTTTTTTGTTGTTGTTTTTTTTTTGAGGGGAGGTGTTTTAAACATTTTTTTCATCTCATTATATATCATTTCCCAATATTCTTTAACTTTTTTACATGCCCACCACATTTGAAAAAAAAAGTTCCTTCCATTTCCAACACAAATCCAATTTCGCTCTATACATCTTTGCTAGTCTACTCAGGTTAGATAGCATCTATTATTCATTTTCATGTAGTTTCTCTTTCTTTTTCAGAATATTTCTAGGCATGCTTTGCCCTATAAGCAATCATGGCTGAAAGCTATATTAAAATTTAGAGTCATGGGAAAACAAAAGTACACCCTCTTTCAATTCTGTAGTTTTACATATGAGGACATAATAAAAATCTTCTGTTCCTTAGTAAGTCTTAAAATTAGGTGAATGCAACCTCAGATGAGCAACAACACATGATATATTACACTGTGTCATGATTAATTTAACAGAAATAAAGCCAATGTGGAGGTGCTATTGTTTCATCATGTTAA
Organism: Podarcis filfolensis; assembly: GCF_964270895.1. Classification (NCBI taxonomy): domain Eukaryota; kingdom Metazoa; phylum Chordata; class Lepidosauria; order Squamata; family Lacertidae; genus Podarcis; species Podarcis filfolensis. Next base: position 38,550,118 of record NC_139605.1, on the reverse strand, counting down.
ATGTGGTTTCTCTTCTGTTTTCACAAGCTGCATTGTAGTATATTTCCTACCTAATCCAAATTTCTATTTCATTATTGTGAAGATTAACTTTTGAAGATGAGGTGCCTAGAATTGAAGAGCATCTAAAACCAAAGGATATATCACCTCAAGTGTAAGTACATACATACATACATACATACACATATTGTCTCTGGAGATCTGTCTCAAATAGAATCTAAAATTTGTAGCATATGAGCACCCTTGTCACTTTAATGAGTCTTATATACCAAATAGGTTTTAATTCTGTTTTGCTAGCATTTTTGTGCCTGAAAACAACTTTTCCACTCCAAAAAAGGGGTACTTTGGTTATTTATTTGTTTGGGTTCACATACTATATAAAAACTTGCTTTATTTCAAATTTTTTTGTTTTTGTTTTTCCACTTGAATTTTGAGTGCAACGTGGCCAGTGGAAATAGGTATGCTTCAGTCAGTACCATTTTCCCAGTGCTGTTTATGTATGTCTCTAAAAAGTTAAATTATTCTTCCTGTTGCAGATTTATAGGAAAGGGCACTGCCTTTCTTTCTTTTGGCTTCAGATTAATTAAGAGCTACACCCAGCAAGGTTTAGATATCATTGGAGGTAAGAAGATGTAAATTCTACCCAGTTAAAGATAAAACACATGTAGAAACATTAGGATCCACCTCCCCTTTCTTTTGCATATCTCAGTATCCTTCTAGTCATATAAATCTAGAAATGTTGTTTGAAGTCATGGCCTAAAACCATCTTCTTCACAATTCCTTTTAGCAACCTATTCTAACAGGAGCAAACGACTGGTGTTGTTAGATGGGAAAGGATTTTTCAGTTTGGATTTGCTTCCTACTAATTGTTCTGGTAAGGTAAATCTATAGTCCGCTTTCAATTTCATTTCACATTTGTGTGCACTTTCAGAAGGAAGAATTAAACAAAGTACCAAATAGTGTGCCCACTAAGAGCTTTATACCAGCCTCTGCCACTTCACATTTGACTAGTGCCTCTAATGATCTGTCTTTTTTGTTTTGTTTTAAACTATTTTTCTGATGTCATTCGGCAATATTCAACAAGTAATTGTGCAATGAGTCTCCCTTGTGTGTGTCGTACTGCAGGGGGTTGGGTTGAGAGAAACCCAACAACAGATTTAGGAGGGGTGGGGTGGGGAAACCCCATTGTGCGATGAGAAATCCTTGAGTTGACAGAACGCCCGCCTTAGTGCTACATTGAATTCCACCTTTAATGGTTTTGTTTTCAAGTGTATTTTCATTTTGTGTCAGTCCTTTTGATCAAGTAGCCCAGATTTCTCTCTTTAAAAAAAAAGCAAACAGAACATTAATTTCAGCATTAGAGTTATTTTTTGATCAAAGTAAGTATTAGATGTTTTGTTTATTTCCTCTTCCCATATAGTGTGTGCGTATACATGTCAGTAGTAGTGCATGTGAGGGATGTCAGTTTGCATTTCTTAGTGCAGAAAGTATTGATCTGATGTCTAGAGATCCTTCCTATTCTATTTACGGTAATTCAAGAGGGTTCTGGAAGCTTCTCTGTGTGAAAGAAGCAAGCAGAAGGTTTATGGTGTTTGGGTTATTTCTTCAGAGAAGCTGAGGACAGATGGTTTAATCTGGTTCTCTTATCTCTTCTGTCAAAGGTCATGCTGACTATATAAGTAAGGCCTGGGTTTTACTTTCTCTGTCTATCTTTTTGTTCTGGTGTGATATTCTGTTCTGTATATAGTGTTAAGGTTTAGTCTTGTTATAAGTCCTTGTTAGTTTAAGATTAATCTGCTGCAACTGACAGTGGCACTCCTGAATGTATTGGATTTGTGACCTTTATGCTTATTTGCCTTCAGTAACAATAAAGCTCTGCTGGATGAAGTACAATTGCCTCTGGTCTATTTTTGGGAACCCTGCAACATGAAGCTTTCCTCCACACACACAGCCCTGGAACCACCCTCCTGACACCTACGCCACTGCTCCTTATCTTTACCAAGCTGGGGTGCTGCCAAGGCAAGGAAGGTCAGGGCTGTGCAGCTGAACCAATGGGAACACTGGAGTGTGCAGCCACATGGCTGTGACCTTGCCCCAGCCGGGTCCAGGTAAGCAGCAGTGACAATGGTGTCAGGAATGTGGTTCTCCAGCTCTTCCTCACCTCTCTCTCTCTCTCTGGTGGTTGCATTCTGTAACATGTCATTGACACAATAATAGCACATTAGTGGTGGATTTATACTGGACTGCACAGACATCATTCTACTTCATTACTTGTTCTGCGATGTTTCCCTAATATCGCATTACTGCCATCTGGAAGAGCAGCACAACAAAAGTGGAGCTAAATAAATAAATAATTGGAACATTTTGCAGTATGAAAAGTTACAGGATTTCAGCAGGAAGTCACAGCCATGTGTGTGTACATGCAGGTCCCACAATCTGTCCACTCACAATATGGAAATTCACCTATCCAAATGTAAAGAATTGTGCCCAAACTTCACTATACACTCTGCAGATTTAGCCTCCTTCCTTCCTTCCTTCCTTCCTTCCTTCCTTCCTTACTTCCTTGCTTGTTTGTGGTTGCTGGGCAGTGGCAGCCATTTTTGGGAAGAAACCATGCAGGGAGGGAGCAAGATCAGATACAATTATAGAATCATAGAATTGTAGGGTTCGAAGCGACCCTGAGGGTCATCTAGTCCAATGCCCTGCAATGCAGAAATCTAAGCTAAAGCAAGGGAAAGCAGGAGAGATCTGACAGATCAATTTTTCCTTTGTCTCTCTTTTGATGTTTGGCTGCAGCCAAACCAGGAACAAACCATAGAGAGAGATTGGGCAACTCCCAGTTTAGAAATGTTCCCATGGGAAACAATGGTAATTATGGACTCATTATGCTAATGCTTGTCTAATGAACGATTTCCAGGGAACACATTGTGTTCAGTAAACTGGACTACAATTTATCTTAATCTGTTCTGTTCTTTGAGGTCTCCTATCTGAGGAGCAATTTATATTGATAAATCTGCTCTATTCAGTGCCCAAAACCCTTTTCCATTTCTGTTCTGCGAGATACAAAGCATGAAATTGTTCATAATCCTATGGCAACTCAAGTTAGTCATGTTAAATATAATTTTAAATATTTCTTCTATTGAATTGTAGAATATGACTTTTCTACTGGTTTTAATGACTATCTTCTGAGTGGTTCCATTGAAGATGGAGCCAATAGTATAAAACAGTTGGATTAGCTGAGCTTGTATTCAACTACTTGCCATGGAGACATAGGAAGCCAGAAATTCTATGCAGATGATTGAATGGACTGGTGGAAGAAGACAGATCTCGCCACCTCTCCTCTGCAGATCTACTTGGTGGAAGGCTAGTTAGAAAAACCTGCCTGCTAAGTGGTAACACCTTTGCTGGCTGCTGAGGAGAACACTTCCCTTTCGCTGTAGCCAGCATGAAAACACATGCTAGTACTGTAGTGCCTTTGCAGTTTGGTTTCCCTCACCCCCTCCCTATCTAGTAATGTTTGTGGATTGATTTACAAGGCTAGATTAGATTACCAAATTATTATTATTATTATTATTATTTTTAAAATGTTGTTTGTGTTCAACTTTTCAGTTAGAAGAGAGTTGGAGTTTCCAAAGTCTCAGCTCAGCTCAGCAAGAATCATCACTTACTCTGAAAAGTATAATGTCTACTTTGTTCTGCAAAAAGATTTCTCAATTAAGGTAAAATTGTGTTTTGTCATTTTTGATGCAAGTGGTTTTTTTTTCTCATGAGAAGAGAAACTATTTGCAGATTCTGGTAGCATAGGACTTCAGTATTTCCCTGTTAGGGAAGATTTGCGCAGCATGTGAGCATATGGAACTAGCTATATGTCACTTTCAGAGAAGTGTAACAGAGCCCAAGTGTAACCGCCCCCGCCACTTATTATTATTATTATTGTTGTTATTATTATTAATAATAATAATAATTTACAACCCACTTTATTTTTACTGACAAGGAAAGAAATTATGTGCACATTAAAAAAAGTTAACGTTAGAGGTAATTTGAAATCTTGTAAAATACAAGATCTTTGACATCAGTATTTGTTTTTTTAAGGTTTACAACAAGGATTATAATGAGACTTGTTCAGTAGAAAATCCAGGTTTTGGACGGTTAACCTTTTTATCATTCAACCCAGTGAGAGATGAACTCATTGGTGGAGGAATCATGGGAGTAAAGGTATTGCCATTGCCATTTTATTTATAAGCCACATTTTCCCACAAATAAATCTGTGCTCACAGTCACAGAAAAAAATCAAAATACAACAACAGTACATAGTAAGCCATATAGTAACAATGCAACATAACACACACAAACAAATCACCAGCAGTTAACAGTTCATTTGACCTAAACATTTAAATGAACATACACATTACTAATAGATCAAGTCAAAATATATATTAAGTAACAGTTGGTCTTCTGGCAGCTGTTCCCTTCTGAAGGCTTTTAGGGCTGAATGGAGGGGCAAGACTAGTAGAGATAGCCATCCTCTGATGTCCAACACAGAGTCTTTCACCCCTCACAGTTATTCCTCTGGAAACAGCTCCCTTCTGAAGGGATGTAAAAACAATACAGAGCCCTGGGCAAAGCGGGTAGTAAAATTCAAAAATGGCCTGGGCAAAAGAGGAGAGAGAGGCTAGCCTGCTCCCCCATGGTACCTGTTTTGTAACTAGCCAGACTCAGCCATAGAAATGCCATTTTGTGCTGGGTGCTCATGGTGTTTTCCAAATCTGCCCGCAGGCCCAATAAGTTTGGCAAACCCTGCTTTTTTGTTTGTTGGTTTGTTATTATTTGAACAGTCAAGTTCATGATTCCATGGCAGCTTACAACACTGGATACTTTCAGGCATAAACAAAACAATCCTTGTAACATTTTAGACAGAAGGCATCTTGGAAGCTGGTTAATCGCATCAATTCCGTAAAGAGGTATGCTGAAAGCATTGTTGCCAGTCAGTCTTCAGCAGAGTGGGCATCTCCTGGTATGTCCCACAGAGAAATTTACGGTCTGCAAATAAAAACATCCTGAAGATCCCAGGCCACAGAGAGGTTAGGCTGGCCTCAACTAGAGCCAGGGCTTTCTCGGCCGCGGCTCCAATCTGGTGGAACGCTCTGTCACAAGAGACTAGGGTCCTGCGGGACCTGACATCTTTCCGCAGGGCCTGCAAGACAGAGCTGTTCCACCAGGCCTTTGGTCAGGGCGCAGCCTGACCCCCTCCTCTGGCAATCTACACATAATTTTGCTTAATGGTTGCCATCAACTTGATTTTAATTTGATTTTAATTAATTTTATAATGAATGTTTTTAGAATGTTGGATTATTTTGATTGTTGTTAGCCGCCCTGAGCCCGGCTTCGGCTGGGGAGGGCGGGATATAAATAAAATTTATTATTATTATTATTATTATTATTATTATTATTCATTCTATAGGTGCATGAACACTAGAATTATGTTTTCCTGCGTTAAATTTGAAGGCATGATACCAAATTAATGTAACTTGGAAGCTGCATGTTTAGGGGTACTGATCAGGAAAATCAGGATATATGAGGCCTCTTATTTTGTGAATCACTCACTGGATTCCAGATTTTATCAGTTATGTGTATATGCATTATTATTCCATGGACACTTCTATTATGTCACTTGGTGGATGGCAAATCATGCAAAAACTATTGAACTATTGAAGAATTAATATTGATTTCTGATCCACATAAATATTTATTATTCTTTTTCTACTGAATTACTGAATTAGGTGGATTCAGTTGAAGAAGAAGAAAAATCTTTTAATGCTTGTTTGGTACAGAAACCTGTAAAACTATCATTGCGGCTCTCTGATGAATACTTTGCCTTCTAATAAAAGATTTTTGAGAATAGATTTTTTTTGGGGGGTTCATTAATTATATAATACATATTGCTATTTTAAAAGAACATGAGGGTTTCTTCCATCTGGTTCTAGCAGTGTCCTTTCTAATAAAAAATAAAATAGCACACTTTCTGAAATGCAAATCCCTTGCCAAAAAGATTTAAGCACAGCTCAATCATACGCATATTTACTTGGAGATAAATCTCGCAGCGCTCCAAGTAAGTGTCCATAGGAATGAGGTCTTAAACTTCTAAATTTCCAACTGATGCTATTTAAGCTTTTCAACTAAGTTTATAATATTTTCTATTTTAGATTTGGAAGTTTAAAGAAAAGAGGATCTCAGAAGAATCTAACATCTATCCAATGTGCAATTATGGCCTCTTCCCCAGGTACATGAGTTTGTTTGAATTTTGGAATGAGCGTTTAGACTAAAGAGCCCAGACCCAGATGCCTGTATATGTGTACCTTATTTCTTTGATGCAATCCATCACAATTCATGTATGTGAATTGGAATATACAAGTATGTGGAAGTATAACTATGAGAAAAGTATCACCCTTTCCATTTGTGATTCAAGCTTTCTGGTGCTCATGGAGCTGCAGCCAAAATATCATCACTCACACACAAGCAAAGAGGTGTCAGCAGACTCAGAGTAACCTGAGGTTTGCATATATGCAAATGTTGTTTAGAATATACATGAGGGAGCAACACCCCTTTCCCAGTAGCTTCATCATAACGATAATAATGTTGAGGAACTGAGAGCAGGGGAAACGGGCAACAGCTTAAGAGAGGAAATGGAACTAAGTGACTGAGGAGAGGAAGAGACACATAGATAATATATATACAGTGGTACCTCGGGTTAAGAACTTAATTCGTTCCGGAGGTCCGTTCTTAACCACTTTACCTAATGGGGCCTCCTGCTGCTTCTGTGCCGCCGGAGCACAATTTCTGTTCTCATCCTGAAGCAAAGTTCTTAACCTGTATAATGAAATATTACACACAAACACACACACATATATATACACAAACAAACAAACACACACACTGGTACCTCGGGTTACAGACGCTTCAGGTTACAAACGCTTCAGGTTACAGACTCCGCTAACCCAGAAAATAGTACCTCGGGTTAAGAACTTTGCTTCAGGATGAGAACAGAAATCGTGCTCTGATGGCGCGGCCGCAGCGGGAGGCCCCATTAGCTAAAGTGGTGTCTCAGGTTAAGAACAGTTTCCCGCCCCCCCCAAAAAAGGTTTACACAAATTCTATTTTAGCTCACAGCTTTGCAAATGGAATGAAAATGTTTACTTAGACTGAAATCCTATATGCTTGCCAAGGATAAGCTCCATTGAGCATATCTTTTGGCAGGCTTTGGGCAGAGATGTGAAGTGTTAGGTGATATTTTGCTGCCAGACTTTTATAGAAGGATGAACAATTTAATGCTGATTTTTTATTGTTCTGTTGGAGATATTGTTTGTATTATATTTGATTTCAATTATAAAATATTGTTTTATATTTTTATTGTTGTGAGCCTTTCTGGGCCTATTGATAAATAAATAATAGTATGCAATACGTTTAGCAGTGTGTGGTTACATCCATGTCTTGGGTCCAGAGTTTTCATGAGCAGATCCTGGTTCATGTGATGCTCCAGCTGGATGGAGGAAGGGAGGAGGTGATTTTTGCTGATTCCTTCTTCCCTCTGTAGCCCCTGGTGATGCTTGAAAAACTGTGCTGGAGGGTTGAGGAAGTGACCCTGGCTCCTGCAGCTAAAAAGGAGAATTTGTGTGAATTGCTTCTTTCCTTCCACCATTGGATCTCGGTGTCCTTTTCACAAACAGAAGCAGCCCTTCCATTTGTAGAAGCCACACATTGGATCCAGCCATATATGTCTTGCTCAGTAGTGACAGTTCATATAAAACATCTGGTTCTAGCAGATTTTCTGTTTTTATCAGATTCAAATAATTCCCACAGTATTTTCACATTGCTATGTTTTATTTATGTGTGTATATATATTTAATGCAGTAGAGAATATCCACACATGGGGAAAAGGTGGTGCACAAATATGGATTTTGATGTCCTTATGCAAAGATACTACTGCTTTTCTGAATGCCATTTCACCTGCTACAACATCAACGGGAAAATGCTATTCGAGATACCAAATGCACATACAACCGAAATTACCTCTTGTGTCTACTCATCTGACGTTAACGTTTTGGTTACTTCCTGCAAAGGCAATGAAAGTAAGTTGTCCCAGAGAGGCTGCAAATAATCCAATGTTATCTTCAGACTTATCTCCTTATTTTATGGCACATTTTATTTCTGTTAAGAAAAAGGGTTTAAATCAACAGTCTCCAATTACTGTTAATTTAAATGTGAAATTTGTAGGAGTACTTATTTAAAATATTTTTATCTTGCCCTTTATCACCACTGATTTTTTTTGGGGGGGGGTACGTGCAGTAAATTCATAAAATTAAACCTCAGCAGTGAAATACAATGCAGTACTTAAATGACAGCAACTAAAATACCATGGTTAAAAAATATTCTTTATAACAGCAGGGCAGACTTCATCCTTCCAGTCTGAAGCTATGAAACTTATAACCAGCAGAACCCTGGGCAAATCCATAAGTTTTCAGTTGGGACCAACCTTGGCAGATGGGCTGCCACCACAGAGTAGGCTGCTTACCACATCACTGCATAATGAATTTTTTGTCAGAAGAGACCCCAAAAGGGCCTCTGACAATCACAATGCATGTTTTAACTAGTACAGGAGGCACTTCTTCAACCAAATTAATACATTTCATGTATTATTTTATACATCATTTAAACCATCCACATCCTGCCTTTCCTTCAAAGTGCTCAGGATGGCTGCCAATAAATATGAAAACACAAGTTACCAATGAAAAGTTTGTAAGCAGCAGCAAGAAATAAGGAAGAGTTTAACGAAATACAAGCTTCCACACAAGAAAGCCAGAAACTTAATGGGGACAGTGGATGATAGATCACAAGGTGCAATGTAGCCTGCACTATCTCGACATGGAATTACCAATGGTAGATCGTACAAAAATAACTAGACTAGATGCACTCTTAGAAAGGTAAATAGGCCCTGAATTGGCTCTGATTCTATTGCTAATGGAGCCAGAAGACACTATGGCCACACTTGCCAGTTCAGGAAAACTGCTTTCTTGCTGCTGTGACTACACTGCTAACAGCGAAATTTTTAATTTGGTGGGATAAAACATTTCTCTTTAGTCCAAGTTCTTAGTTTTGATGCAGTCATTAAGAGATCAGTTATGGAAGTATAGATCCCCCCCCCAAAAAAAAATTAAGACAAGAATTTTGGAGTTCACGAGTCACAAGCTAACAGCTAACTCGTTAGAGGAATACTTAGTACCAAATCAAGTAATGGATTTATAAGCAGGCCAGATTTATTTGTTGGATTTTAGAACTATCTACTACTTATATGAGATATAGACCTGCAGCATTCACTAACTGGGACTTCAGATTTGGAGACTGTTATCAGTAGAATTTAAAACTGGATGTTTGCAGATAGAATTATTTGGGGCTATGGCTTAGATCCAAGAAAGATATTGCAATGATAAAGCCAGACTAGATGTCACTCAGGTCTCTTTCAGCTTTAGAATTTTATGACCTTACATTGTGTTTGTTAAAACTACTGGAGAGTAATTTGCAGATATAGAGTTGGATCCAAGTCTTTGTACAATGTACAGAAGGAGTTTCTACAAAATCTCTTTCTCTGCACTTCTCAAAACCCAAGCTACTTAAATCCCAAAATCCCACTCCTAACTCCTCACAGTTTCAGCCAAACCATCCACAGCCTTCTAAAAAAGTAGTTTATGGAGCTATCATAAAAGATAAGGAAGCAAGTCAGATCCCCTCTTTCCCCTTGTAATTCAAGCACTAAACATAGGATAGATCTTGACAGAACAGTGCAAAGCTGGACACTGGAGTGTCCTCCTTAGCCAAGCAAATAGTGACATGATAGAGCGATCCAGGTGAGTTTCCTTGCACAGAAGTGGAAAGCATATCACACCCTCTCTAACATCCTAAAACTGCAACTAAAGAAGCCATCATAAAAGGAAGGGGTTGACATACCCAATTTCAAACACTGATTTCAATAACAAAACCCGTGGATCCAACTCTGTAATCATAACTGAATTGTTACAGCTTTACTAATTTCGTGTTTTCCTGTTATTCTTTTTACCCAGTAAAATCTTGGAGTGACCAAGGCTCCTTGCTGCACACATTTCAAGGTCATTCGAAAACTGTCACAAAGCTGCTGCTGCACCCAAACTCTTCCTCTTTATTTATCTCTGGATCTCTAGACGGATCAGTCAAACTCTGGTCATTTGATACAATGGACATTTTTTACAGGTAGTTTAAACAAGGTAGTACTCCCTAATTTATAAATATATGGGTTTATATCTGGAGGTGGAAGGGTACCTTTGCATCCAGTTCATACATTTTACACACCAGGAGGTTGACTAGCATTTCATATAGCTTCTAAAATACTAATTTTGTAATCCTATGCACACTTACTTGGGAATAAGCTCCATTGAACTCACTGGAATTGATGTCTGAGTAAACATGTATAGGATTATGCTATGAATTTGTTTTAAAATTCTCCCCCCTGAATATATTGATTGTTAAAGATATTGCATCACTTACTTTGTACAATTCACTATAAATCGTTCAACAAATTATATACGGTAATTATAATGACTTTTAAATGGCTTTTGTAGGAGCTGGTGTTATATATTGCTTATAGTAGCATTTTTCTGTTATATTTGCATATGATACAAACAGTAATTACCTATTGTTACAAAGTTCCTTCTTTTTGCTTGCTGTTTGACAAATGTGCCAAACTGACTAATGATGTTGTCCTCATCAACTTAGCATCAGTATTTGCACATAATGTGGATGATGAGGACAATTTTAATGAATTTGATGTGCTTCCAAAAGTGTCATGTCATGAATTTCAACCATGGACTGGCTGAGTGCAGAGGAGCGGTGGGAGGCACTAGCTGGGGAACCCCCAAAGGAAGAAGGCTCAGAGTTAGGGGATTGGTGGTGGAAAGACCATGAGTGGTCAGAGGGAGCAGACAGGGAGGAAGAGATATTGGAAGCTAAAGAGGCAACAGGGTTTAGTGAGCAGGAAGAGACTTTGTCAGAGAGCAGTCCAGAATTAGAGACAGAAGCAGAGGCTGAGTGGAGGCAGGCTGCTGAAGAAGCCAGAGAATCTCCCCCCTCCTGCTGCGACCAGCTTCCCTCCCCCTGGTCCCTCAGAACATGCAGAGAAATGAAGAGGGCAGAGCAAAGAGAGACAAGACAACAGAGCCTTAGGCTGCTGGGGAAGGATCCTGGGGGGGATCTTTAGAGAGCAGTGGGAAGGCGGGTACCTTCAGTCCTCACAACTGCCTCACTGGAGCAAGACCTAGTGGGAAAAGTTGCTGTGGTCACTAGGCCTGCAGTGTTTTGGTTTCTTTGAATGAAGAGTTAACTACACTGACACCAGGTGTTTTATGGCTGATCTACTCCTAACTCCAGCTCCCAGCACTTTTCTTCAGCTCACATCTGGCCTATAATACCATTCTTTTATATCCAGCATATCACCATTCAAAGAAGGAATACGTTGGATTGGCACAGTGGATGATACATTTCTGTACTGCTGTTCTCCCCGCAATCTTCATATATATGACCTGAATTCATTTACGACCTTTTGGACTCGTTTCAACAGTCCGATAACTAAACTCTACGTCTGTAGCGCACATGAGAAGTCCAGCAGGGTGGTTGCTATGGGTGCTGACAACAGGTATGTTGAAATGTTGGGATTTCTGTAAAACAGATTTCTTAAAAAGCAAATTCTTACTGTTTCCAGTGTGAACACATTGTGATCCTTCCAAAATAAATATATTACTATCTGGATGATATAACTCTGAAGCAAATGGTTCAGAGTCATTCCATACATATCTACTCAGAAGTAAGCCCCACTGAGTTCAGGAGGACTTATTTCCTGGTAAGTGTGTATTGGACTGTAGCCATAATATCCTTATGCTAGTATCTAAAACTGAAAGCAGTTTCCTAAATAAAGACGACCGCATATATGGGGCCCTTTTATGGCAATGTAAAAGAGTTCTTTTTAAAGTGTATACCAGTGTTTCCCAAACTTGGGTCTCTAGCTATTTTTGGACTACAAGTCCCATCATCCTTAGCTAGCAAGACCAGTGGTAGGGATGATAGGATGTAGTCCCAAAACAGCTGAAGCCCCAAGTTTGGGAAACACTGATGTATATAATAGTTGACCTATAGTTTTTTAAAAAATAAAAATACTGTTTGCTCTCTGTTTTCTTTCCAAAGTTTAAGAATATTCTCACTTCAAGACGGGGAAACGTTATGCACAGTTCTGCCACCTCCTTATCCTCCTCTGATCCAGCCAGTTCTAAGTTTTACCTACAACCGAGCCAGTGGAACTGTTTTCTTCCTCCTGACACCTTCAGAAATATGGGTCTACACAGTAAGGTAATCATGCTAACCATTTTGCTTGCCATTCCAGTTACTGCATCAATCCAACTATTACACAAGTGTGGTTCACAATTTGTTCAGCGGGTGAGGAAGCCCTGATGAATAGGAAGAGAAAATAACATCTTTTATCGCTTCTGCAGCAACTGCAACAGCTGCCTATCATCATCTGCACCCAGTTCTAGGTGCTAGTGCTTACAGCCCATCATAGCATCAAATCCATATATCTTACCTGGTCACCTCTTTCCACATTAACTCCTTTCTAATTAAGATACTATTACTAAGAGCTACACTGTTTACGTTCTTTGCATTAGACGAAATCAGCAGCAGCAAGAAGCAGGACTTTACAGCCATTAAGAACACAAGAAGAGCCTGCTGGATCTGGTCAGTGGCCCATCCAGGCCAGCATCCTGTTCTTACAGAGGTCAACCAGGTGCCTGTAGGAAACCAAGAAGCAGCACCTGAGCACCAGAACACTCTCTCCTCTGGCAGTTTCTAGCTACTGGTATTCAGAAGCTAATAACTACTGATGGTCTTATCTTCCATGAATTTGTCTAATCCTCTTTTAAAGCCATCTAAGTTGGTGGCTGTCACTGCCTCCGGTTTGAGTGAGTTCCATAGTTTAACAGTGTGCTGTGTGAAGAAGTGCTTCCTTTAATCTGCCCTGAATTGCCCAGCATTCAGCTTCCTTGGATATTCATAAGAACATGGGAGAAAAACTGTTCTCTGTCTACTTTCTCCATGCCATGCATCATATTATAAGCTTCTATCCTGTAGCCTTCACTCGCCTTTTTTCTAAATGAACAAGTCCCAATTGCTGCAATCTTACCTCATTGGGCAGTTGCTATATCCCCTTGATCATCTTGGTTGCCCTTTTCTGAGCTTTTCCCAACCCTACAGCATCCTTTTTGAGGTGTGGCAGCTAGAACTGTGCACAGTGTTTCAAATGCGGTCTCACCATAGATTTGTATGGCATTATGGTATTGTCCCTAAGGCTGTCAAATTATCTCCCTTGGAAGTCAAGACCTGTGAGGCAGGCTACAATCCTAATCCCTCACTGGCTGGCGTGGGGATTGATGGGGTAACACAGCCAGCACTGTATGCTCCTCAGCCCTACCAATTTGACTGGCCAGGGCAGAAAGGGGTGGGTAGGTAAGAAAATGCCCCTTCACTGTCCGAACTTCTAGGCAGGCGTAATGGAGAGGCTTAGATTGAGTCTAATTGCTGTCATGTGATAGCAGGACCCAGCAGAGCCTATAGCAGCCAAGTCCCCCTCCCCAAATGCTCCATTTCAAGACTTTTCATTGACAGAGATATCACCAGTGGTAGCTTCTGCTTTCCATTTGGGTGGCTGCATTGGTGTGTTCCTTGCTGGTGGGGGCTTCTCTTCTGATAGAGCCAGGCAGGACTGGACACCTCCTCCAGCATGGTAGATCTGGGGTGTAGATTGCTCTTCCTGTCAGTTTGCTAGCTGGAACTGTCTATCTGTCACTGGGTGAAAATTGGGGTCATGGGATAGGGGAAGCTTCCACTTGCATGTTATTATTGAGGTACAGTAGCAGAGGGCAATTCAGTCAGCACCATACAACCATGTGGTTGCAGACAGGGTATCCGTGGCATAGCTTCAGTGCCACTTCTTACCTGTTACAAGATAGGACCAGCTTTCATCTTCCTCTTTGATCGACTCACATCCGTCATGGGTAGCTTTCCACAGAGAATCATTTCACTAGCCACTGCTCTTTATGAACTTTCAAAGCAGCTGTGAATCCCTTTTTCCACTTATTTATTTATTTAGCATATTTGTTATGCACCCTTCACCCAATGGTCACAGGGTGAGCTACGTGTAGCAATAAAGCAGTAACTTAACAATATCATATGTACAATATTAACATGTACATAGAACATTCTTAACAGCCTAAAAAAACAGCTGCTCTGTTGTTCTGCTGGCTTCTGAATTATTTTAAATTTCTTGTTTGCTTTAAAAAGTATGCTAGTCTCATTTTATTGTGGTTTTATGTTGTGTTGTGGTACTTTTACATAAACTGCTTTGAGCCAAGGAAATGCAATATTTAAATATTTTAAATAAACAAGTAGAGTAGGTTAAAGAACAGGCCATTTATAATTTGAGGCCAAGAATATGTGTATTGGGGTGTTCCTCGCTGGTGGGGGGCTTCTCTTCTGTACTTCAACTGCAGAAACAGAACCAACCTGGCAAAGCCTAATGCAAAAGGTGTAGGCTGAATTTACTGCTCCAGTTTTCAAGGCACCTCTAGCTTGTGCTTCTCAACCACACTCATCCAGCCATTGAAGTTGACTCTAGTTCCCTCTGTAAAACCTTTTGTTGTGCCCTTTCAGCTCTTGCCAAAATGGCATTGTCTCACACAATGTGCTCAGTGAATTGTAGCATTTTTGGCTTAAACATGAGCCCTGGTGATTGATAGTAATCATCCACCCTTAATTCCAAAGAATTAGTTTGGATTAACTCTCGAGAGAATTTCCCCCCTCTATTGGCTGATGTTAGCAAGTGACATTGGGGATTTTTGAAGCACCTGAAGATTTTACTGTTACTAGGTGCTGAAGGTTTTTAATAGAAGCCAAAAATAAATTTGCTGATGAGTAAGATAAACTTGCATTCTCACCGTAATATTGAAAACAGTTGATTGGTCAGTTGGTATGTGTTGCTGCAAGTTAAAAGGTATAGAAAAATGAAATTATATCTTTAATGTTGTTCATTCTAAGGCAAAGAGGCAGTGAAGTGAACATTACATAAAAATACTACATTACTTGTCCATATTGACCTATTTGAGGCACATTTTTAATGGTATTTGATTTGTAGACATCAAAGTCAGGACCTTTTTAAAGATGGTACACAATTTAAGGAATCTGTCACCTGGGTGAAGTTTCCTCTGTCCCCATCTTAGTTACATGTCAATAGCTTTTAAATATTTGATCTGTACTGCTTTAACTATTGTTTTATGCTGGTTGCTGTGTAGGATGTGTGTGTATTCTTGGTTTCTATATTTTTACTTCTGGATATGAAAGCCACTCTGATTACTTGTTTAAACAATATAACAATAACCTGAAATTAATTAAATACATACCATGTTAACAAAAAAAAAAAAAACAATACAACCCCCACCTGCTGCCCACAGGACACCATAAAGAAGTACCTGGTCCTTTTCCACCACTCCTCCTTCAGGGTCTTCTGTGCTGTTCTCCATGTGCCCCTGAAACTGCTCTTTTAAATAAAGGAAGTACAATGTACAAAATAATAAATATGCACCTGTTGTTTTAATGATAGAGGTGTGCATTTTTAAAACGTGGCAATCTGTATTATGGCTCTAAAATGGATTAGTAAGAATTGGAAATGAAACTTTGGAACAGTAGATCACACACACCACAACCACTGTAATGTATTTGTGGCAAGTGAACAGTAAACAAAACAATTTCCTTAATTATTATTGCATTTGAGTCTATGTTGTTTAATTGTTGCCAAATCCTTCCTTTGCACTAAATTCCCAACGCCTCAGTATCATTGTGCCTCCATTATACTCCTCTGTCCTTATATCAGGGCAAAAAGGTCTTAGTTTCACATATTCACTCATAGGACCTAAACTGGTTGTGACTGACCAGGAATGAGACCTTGGGGTCATCGTAGATAGCTCAAGAATGATGTCAACCCAGCAGCTGTGAAAAGGGCAAATTTCCATGCAAAGAAACCTTAGAAAAGGAATGAAAAATAAACCTGTGCCAATATAACAACGTTGTTATACAAATCTACATTTTGGAATACTGTGTACGGTTCTGGTCACATAACATTAAAAAGGGATTTTGTAGAGTTGGAAGAAGGTTCAGAAAAAGGCAACCAAAATGATCAAGGGAATGAAGCAATGCCCCTGTGAGGAAAGCTTTGAGACGTTTCAGTTTAGAGAAAAGACGAGTAAGAGGCAACATGTTGTTGTTTAGTCGTTTAGTCGTTTAGTCGTGTCCGACTCTTCGTGACCCCATGGACCAGAGCACACCAGGCACTCCTATCTTCCACTGCCTCCTGCAGTTTGGTCAGACTCATGTTTGTAGCTTCGAGAACACTGTCCAACCATCTCGTCCTCTGTCGTCCCCTTCTCCTTGTGCCCTCCATCTTTCCCAACATCAGGGTCTTTTCCAGGGAGTCTTCTCTTCTCATGAGGTGGCCAAAGTATTGGAGCCTCAGCTTCACAATCTGTCCTTCCAGTGAGCACTCAGGGCTGATTTCCTGAAGAATGGATACGTCTGATCTTCTTGCAGTCCATGGGACTCTCAAGAGTCTCCTCCAGCACCATAATTCAAAAGCATCAATTCTTCGGCAATCAGCCTTCTTTATGGTCCAGCTCTGACTTCCATACATCACTACTGGGAAAACCATGGCTTTAACTATATGGACCTTTGTTGGCAAGGTGATGTCTCTGCTTTTTAAGATGCTGTCTAGGTTTGTCATCGCCTTTCTCCCAAGGAGCAGGCGTCTTTTAATTTTGTGACTGCTGTCACCATCTGCAGTGATCATGGAGCCCAAGAAAGTAAAATCTCTCACTGCCTCCATTTCTTCCCCTTCTATTTGCCAGGAGGTGATGGGCCCAGTGGCCATGATCTTCGTTTTTTTGATGTTGAGCTTCAGACCATATTTTGCGCTCTCCTCTTTCACCCTCATTAAGAGGTTCTTTAATTCCTCCTCACTTTCTGCCATCAAGGTTGTGTCATCTGCATATCTGAGGTAAGAGGCAACATGGTACCAGTCTATATAACATCATGCATGGAATGGAGAACATGGATAGAGAAAAGTTTTTCTCCTCGTGACACTAGAATTCACAGACATCCAATGAAGCTGAAGATTCAGGAAAGGGGCATAGTTAAATTATGGAACTTGCTCACACAAAAGGCTACCAACTTCGATGACTTTAAAACATGATTAGACGCACTCATGGAGGACAGAGCTATCAGTGGCTTATGCTGTGTTCTTCCTCCACGGTTTGAGGCATTATTCTTCTGAATACCGAATGCTGGAAACCACAGGTGAGGAGAGTCCTGTTGTCCTCAGGTCCTGCCTGTGGGTTTCCCACAGGCACCTGGCTGGCCGCTGTGAGGAGAGGATGTTGGACTGGATGGCCCACTGGCCAGATATAGAGGGCTCTCCTTATGCTCTTAGGTGCTGCTGCTTGTCCTTGCACATGTTGCTCTTTAAAGTATTGCTGAGCAGATGCACACCTCTCATATTAGTTCAAATATGTTTAAAAATGCAGTGGAAATATATCTGGACTTTGCAGAATTTGGTAAATGTATGTTTTGCCATTGAATCTTCAGTAAAAGACAATGGTAGAGCACTGAAGCTGTTCAGGGAATCTCTGCTGTGGTCAAAATGGAGCTTATTACTGGGAAATGGTGGGTATCACCTCCTGCTCAGATTTTCCTGGCCAAAGGTGTGGGGACCGTTCCTGAAGTGGCTTATAGGAAAAGAATGGCTGAGCAATCCCCCAAATGGAACATGATGCGGGGAGAAAACCCCAGAATGAAAACAAAATTAAAGCCTGATATATGATGAATGCATTTCCTCTGCAATAGCCTGTCTGGTGTTAACTTTTGAAGCAGGGTTAGTTAGAATCTAACCATAGTGGTTTTCAATATTTTTATTACTATTTTTTTACATCCATACCCCACTTTTCAGACTTTTGTGGTCTCAGTTTTAAAAAAAACTTTAGAATGTTCAAACTCACAGTTCTATTTAAAGAATAGTTGCATTTCACATTCAGCAATGTTTGTTGTGGGTGTGAAATGGAAACCAGTGCACCACTGTGCACACTAACATTTTTTGTATATAGGCTGCCCCAAAATCTCTCCAAAAGGCAAAATATGGTAAGGCAGGGCAAGAGTTATTTAACAGAGATAGAATCATGATTGATCCTGATAAAGTGGGACACTTAGATATGTTCCGTAACCAGCCATAATGGGGTGTGTTCATTTCAATTCCAAGAATGATGAACCTGCCAGCTTACCCCCTTTGAGCAGAAGACAGAGAGGCTTGTCTTTAGAATTAATCATCCCTCTTCCTTGAAGCCTTGAAAATCGATATCTCATTTTTGCCTTTGTTCTGGTCAGTTTCAGCTTCTCCGCAGCTTCATAAGTAAAGTTATCCATTAAAGTAAACTGGATAAAGCTATCAAGTACTGAGCTGAACTTGCTAGGTTAGTGGTTTTGAAACATGGAAACTCATAAGGGATTCCTTAATGAACAGACTGATAACAGCAGACAAACATGTACAAGCTTGCACGCTAGTATTCATGTTCTGTAATGAGCAGCTGGAGGAGAAAGTTGTTTGCGTTCTGTGAAACAGTTTAAATGGGTCACTGGAAATGCTCAATGGACCACGCACCTTAGAAGATGATGCCCAAACCCTCCGCCGATGTGCAAGGATTCTTCATGTGACTCAATGTGGAAAGGGCTGGGTGAAGCCAGGAAGTTTTATAACGCGTCTTCTTGGGAGTTGTGAACCTTTTCAGGTTGTTTTAATTAAGAGAGTTTTCTCGATTACATCAGAACTATCTAGCAGATGCAAAATCTTTCAATCAGCTATCTAGCTGCTAAGGCTTGGCAGCATTTTTTTAAAAAACATCATCCTTTCTACAAATCAGTCTCAGCAAGGGTATATACATGAGAACATACAAACAGAAGAATAATGTTTTTCAGTG
Organism: Podarcis filfolensis; assembly: GCF_964270895.1. NCBI lineage: Eukaryota > Metazoa > Chordata > Lepidosauria > Squamata > Lacertidae > Podarcis > Podarcis filfolensis. Next base: position 38,530,982 of record NC_139605.1, on the reverse strand, counting down.
CTGCTTGAAGGCCTGTGCATACTTTTTCCTTTCAGCGTATTTAGGAATAAGATCTGAATGAATGGACATACTAAAATAGCTGCACTGGTTTCATTGTCTTGATTATGGTTGATCTCATATGTCAATCGCAGAGGACACACAGAATCTAGAAAGTATCTAAATTTTCATCTTCTGGATTTCCAGCATACCTGATTTCTTTCCTTTAAAAAATCAATTTTATTAAAGGTTTTCAACCTAATGTACCATAAAATTCAAATTAAACTAAAGAGAATAAAACAACCCCAATATATCAAACAGAAAAAACTAAAGAAAAAGTAAAATGCATTAATAATAATACTCAAATGATCCTCATGAAACACAAAATTATAAATATATGTAGCACTCAGTATACCTGATTTATGAATTGCTTCTCTTCTGCAACATTTTGTAAAATCCTGTACAAATGATAGCAGTTGAGGACTAATAATAGTTTGGATGGGAAGGTGAATTTTGCCAAATCTGTCTTACCATGAAGCCCCCAGCACCACCATCCACTGACTCTGGTCCTGGGAGTTGGGGAACCCTCCAGAATACAGTGGTACCTCGGGTTACAGATGCTTCAGGTTACAGACGCTTCAGGTTACAGACTCCGCTAACCCAGAAATAGTACCTCGGGTTAAGAAATTTGCTTCAGGATGAGAAAAGCGCGGCGGCAGCAGGAGGCCCCATTAGCTAAAGTGGTACCTCAGATTAAGAACAGTTTCAGGTTAAGAACGGACCTCCGGAACGAATCAAGTTCTTAACCTGAGGTACCACTGTATTGTGGGACATGGTGATGGGGGCTGCTGGGGGAAACAGGGGAAACCACCTTCTCATCTCCTCTGCCAGCAAGCTCCTTCTGCTGATTCAGAAGGACATTTCCATCCAAGGCACAAGTCAGTTCCATGGCAAAGAGTTCCTTTCACCAACACCAGCTGCATTTCTTCCTGGGCCAGGGATAGTAGTAGTAATAGTAGTAGTAGTAGTAATTAATATTATTTATTTATTCCACACCCATCTTGCTGGGTTTCCCCAGCCACTCTGGGGGGCTCCCAACAGAATATTAAAAACATGATAAAATATCAAACATTAAAAACTTCCCTAAACAGGGCTGCCTTCAGATGTCTTCTAAAAGTCAGATAGTTGTTTATTTCCTTGACATCTGATTGGAGGGTGTTCCACAGGGCAGGCGCCACTACTGAGAAGGCCCTCTGCCTGGTTCCCTGTAACCTCACTTCTCGCAGTGAGGGAACCGCCAGAAGGCCCTCAGCACTGAACCTTAGTTTCTGGGCTGAACAATGGGGGTGGAGACGCTCCTTTGGGTATACTGAGCCGAGGCCGCTTAGGGCTTTAAAGGTCAGCACCAACACTTTGAATTGTGCTCGGAAACGTACTTGGAACCAATGTAAGTCTTTCAGGACCAGTGTTATATGGTCTTGGCAGCCACTCCCAGTTACCAGTCTAGCTGTCAGTCTAGCTTAGTCGCAGTGGTCCATGCCCTGGTAGCTTCACAGCTGGATCTCTGCAATGTGTTTTATATAAGTCTGCCTGTGGGCTTGGATTGTGAGTTGCAGCAGGTACAGAAAGCAACAGTAAAGTTGGTGGCTACCCACAAACATAACACCAGTTCTGGAGGAACTGCACTGTCAGTTAGCTACCAAGTTCAGTGTGTTACATTGACATGTAAAGTCCTATATGACATAGGACCTACAGTAGGTGTTTGCTCGGCTTCCTAGCCCGGTATTTGAGATTGGGTGGACATTAAAAACCCTTGTAGAAATATTTTCCTCTACTCAGGCATTTGGTTAGTTGAGTGGAGATGTTTTGTCACTCTCATGGTGCTGTAAAGTAAGTTTGATTTATTGCTGTTGCAGCTTGATTTATTTATTTATTGTTGTTTTATTTCATTATGTTTTTATGTTGTGCCTTGCTGTGGGAATTTAATGAGCAGTGGGTTCTAAATTACCTAAACGCAGCACAGCTCTAAATTACCTAAACACAGCAAAGTGTTTAGGTACTTTGAATTTGGTTTTAAAAATACTGAAAAAAAACACTCAGAAGATTTTTGTATAAAAGTAGATGATATGACTTCTGTATTATGAAAGTGAGTTACTACCATTTGTTTTAAATGTAGCAAGAATGACAGACTTATTATGTCCCAGTTTGTTCCTATTGTTTGGTAATGAATCCGTGTTTCATTTTACACATTCAGTGGGATAATGCGTAATTGCAAATTAACATGTGACAAACATAATGCTTGAACTCATGATGAGCCATTCTAATATTCACATCCCTTAACGCCTTGAGAAAATGGGGTTATTGCTTAATTAAGTTACACCCATTGTTATTGATGCGTTGAAGATTACTATTGAGGACTTTGTATGTACTAAGGAACAAATCTGCCGAAAGCATTAACACTGAATACAATTTTTTTTTAAGTGGGTAATTTGGCTCAAAGGGAGAGGCTGCATGGTGAAATTAAGCAGATGAAAATTTAATGAACTCAGAGTTGTATTTGATGTAGCGCTATGGCAAAGGTTCCATTGGTGCAAGGATTTTCCTTGCAAAACAGAACCTTCTCCCCCCTCCCTCCTTAAATCTGCTGTGGGGATCCCCAAATCCTCCTGAGCAGATCTGGGAATCATGTGGGCCGAGGAGAGGAGGATGTTCTCATTGCACTATCAAGAATCTTTGTGCTGCCTTCCACTAATGCAACAATCTCATTGAATTTGGCCCTCATTGCCTTAGGCTGTGTACAAAGCACTAAGCAAAATACTCAGGAGCTTGTAGTACAGAATACCAGACACGCCAAGTGTCCCTATTTTCCAGGGGCAATCCCAGATTTAAAGAAGTCATCCCAATTTCTTATTTGATCCCAGAATGGCCCACTTTTCCTTAGGATGTCCCTTTTTTCATGAGAGAAATGTTGGAGGGTATGGAGTTATGCAACCCCTGAACCACTATACAACCTTTAGAAAACACTTGACAAGGCAGCACTGTATAGGGAAGTTTTTTAATGTTTAATGTTTATTATGTTTTTATGTATGATGGAAGCAGCCTGGGACAGCCCAGTGAGATGGGTGGGTATAGATAGTAAAATTATTATGGTTTGTTGAGACAGAGGCACTCTTCCCTTTTGTAGCTCATGTTCAAATGTTTCTTCCTTAATAACCAGCAATGAGCTAAATCTAATGGCTTTTTGCTTATATAAACTACCATAAAAGTTGTCTAAACTGCCCTAAAAGTGAATTTTTAGCTTTTTATGCCACTGGGGATTTAATAATGAAATTCTGTTCTATTAACCCTATTGATTTTCAGTTACCTTATGTAACTGTGATTTGTGGTGTAATATGCAAGGATTTGAGAGGTTATATTGCTTTGAGGTTTGACTAACTAGATCCTAAACTGTTTCTAATCTAATATTGTAAATGTCACTGTCATTTTTAATAGAGGATGTGCTGTTTATTCTGGGAGAGTGTGAAGCCATAAAAAAAAACCAATTACTTGCTGAGCCAGCAATCCTAGGGCGTGCCCATTTGAACAGCAATAAATAATTTTTGGTAGTTTCCTGTGGAAGTTGAGTGGAACTTTGGCTTGGCTTCCTTCTCAGAGGTTTGGCCAACCACTCCTGAGATGCAGTGGTCATGTGATTGTGCTGCCACTGCATCTAAGAAGCGTTCATCTTGCTGCTTGCAAAAGTACCTCCAATAGGGAAGTTGACCGTGAGTTTTCACTCTGTAGGCATGAGGGCAGCGTGGCAGTCTTGGTTTCCCCCCCTGCCCTCCAAAAAGGAAGAAAGTAAGCTTTCAGGCAATGAAGAGGTGGAGGAGGGGTTCAGCTCTTCCCACCCATTCTCTGCAATGGACCTCAAGTCATTGTTAAAGAAGGCCTTATCTTTGCAGATCTCTTCTGTGGGGAGGGGATAGCATTCCCCAAACGCAAGTCCCTCATGATGAGGTTTCCTTTTCCAGAGAACTTTAATTTTTTGTTAGTGTGGGGGATGCCTGGAGCCCCCAAAGCTTCCCACTCCTTGCTCAGGTGCCTTTATCTCTATGATAAAACGGAGGAAGATTTCTTGAAGGTCAGAAAAACTCTTGCATGATCTCACTCTAACATTACAATAGTGATTTATGTAAGTTCAGAATGTTGTGGAAGGTTTTAACACCTGAAATGTGCTTTGATTCTAGGACTAATCCGGCATGTAGAGCAGCAGTGTGGACTATAGGAGAGCTACAACAACACTTGTATAGGAAACATCCCTTTGCTTCGTAAGTTTCCTTAATCTGTTTGGTAGTCTTTCTAATTGTTGTTGAACTGCTTTTTCATCTGGCGTAGGCTTCAGTTCATTAAATATTTTTGTCTGTTCAAACCCTCTTTGGCTGCATTGGTAGAGTGTATTAATCCAGTTAATTTCTTCAGGAATAGTTTTGAAGTAATTTCATTCCACATGTCTAGAGCACCATATGTGATCCCTAGTCAACAGGGAGTGATGAATGTGAATAGAATTATAAAAAGGGTTTACAGATAAGAAGATGCTTATATTCAAGAGATTTTACATGCTGAATATTTCTTACATGACAACAGAATCCCCTGTCCTGGCAGCCTGGGGTGTCAGAATGAATTATTCACTTCATTAGTGGGCATGGACTTCAGGCAGACCTATAGAGGTCTGACTGAGTCATAAACTCTGCCTATGGAAGAAATGACATTTGCATTTTGATGAAATTTCAGATGAGCAACAGGGAAAAAATTGTTTTGAACAAGTCACCATTTTAGATTGGCGTGTTGATAAGGCTATAATGCATGTATCACACACACACCCAAAAGGAGAAAGAAAAAACACATAACAATATTATTATTGTTTTAACATGTTGATGTTTACTGTCCTGGGCTTCTTTGGGAGGAAGGGTGGGATGCAAATGTAATTAATTAATAAATATTTTAATTATTAAAAAGCAAAAATTATATGAAAAAGGGTTCTTTCTGCAGATATAGTTTCTGTGAGATTCCATTTACTGAATATGGGGCCCCAGCTTTTTGAGACCCATGGGCACACATGGGATTTTTAAAAGGAGAGGAAGAGGGGGAGATGTGGACAACACCACAAAATTGCTGTTTCGGGAGGCTTTGCCAATAGCAACGTGTTGGCAGTAACCCTGCTTGCTCACACTATGTGTGCTTCTTGGGTGCTGGAAGGGATGCAGACAGGCTGGGAGGGAAAGAAAGAAAGAAAGAAAGAAAGAAAGAAAGAAAGAAAGAAAGAAACTACAAAGATCCCCCCCAGAGAAGATGGAGAAGGGAGCCGCCCCCCTAATAAAGACCCCAGAGAGGGAGGAAGCAAGTGTATTATCAGACATCCAGAGAGGAGGTGGCAGCAAACAAGCCAACAGACCTCTCAGAGATGAGGAGGAGGAGGACCAATTTCCTCCAGCAAATTCCCAGAGGGGAATGAAAAACAAATACTGAATCTTTCCACCTGCCCCTTCCCACAACTGGCAAAATGAGATTCAGGAAGGAATACAGAGGCTTTCAGGGTGCTGAGGGGCAGGGCTTCACAGGTACCATTGTACCCCTGGGTGCTCTGCACCCACTGGTATTACTATGTTTGGTGCAGCAACTTTACTGGCCAAAATTCATGTAATACTGGTCTCTTGTGCCCATGTCGCTCGTATTGCATCCAGTATGTGCTCCCACCTTTGAAGTTGCCTCAATATGTCTTCCTAGCTGTATTCAGAAGAATGAACATTTTCAACATACTCGAAAAAGAAATTTCAGGACTTCAGTGAAATGCGAATGCCTCTGCAGCTTGTCTTCACCATTGTGCTACTTGATAGATGAAGGAGTGGTGTTTGCAGATAACCAGGAATTTCTGGTTCTTGGCATGCAGGTAAAAAGCCAGATGATATATGCATAAAATTAATTTAATGAACTAGATTTGTACTTGCCAGTAAAGGTTAGTATGTATACATTTGCATGCTTCATAGGGGTTGGAAAGGCAAATGCTGAATTGACAAATATTTACAAATTTGGTGCTTAAGGTATGTCCATAGGCTAAGCCAGCTTCTTATGGACTAGTGTTAAAGAAACTAGCACCCTCCAGAATATGTTAACCATTTTAATCTGCTTTATGCAGTATCTGCTATGGGGGATTTTCCAACTTCTTCTTTGAGGAACTGCCTGAGGACAGAGGTGTGCGTGGGAAGGGGAAATAGGGCAGGCTTTTAGAAATGCAGAGTGGTTACAAAGACACCCAGAAAAGCTTATTAAGATAACATCCAAATGTAGTCATATGAAACTTAAAACCCTCAAATTAACAGATTATGCATTTGATACAAAGCATCCTTACATTATTGTTGGTCATTCATCCCACTTTTCCCTACTCCGGCAGGCAGTGTCTTTCCAGGGTCAGAGCCAGAGGTCTTTTCCTGATAGGTCTCCAGAGGTCCTTTTTAGGATCCCTTACATTTTAGATGCTAGGGTCTGAGGTGTGTGCTCTGCTCCCTGAGCTATACAGTCATACCTCATGTTATGTACGCTTCATGTTACGTTCTTTCAGGTTGTGTCCCGCGGCGAAACCTGGGAAAGGGTTGCTTCCGGGTTTCACCGCTCGCGCATGTGCAGAAGCGCAAAATGACGTCACGTGCGTGTGCAGAAGCGGCGAATCGCAACCCGCATGTGCGCAGACGCGCCATTGTGGGTTGCGCTCTTTTCATGTTGCGAATGGGCCTCCATTCTGGCGGGAATCAGTGTACTGAAATAGTCCTTTCCAGTGTAAGGAGGTGGGCTAAGGTTTCTAAGTCAAGAAGATAAAACAAGGACACCGGGAAGCTGAACAAGGACAGAATTTAATGTGATTGGCCCCTGTGAGGAACAGGATATTGGGCTACATAGCCCTTTGGTCTGATCCATCAGGATAGGAAGGGAGATTAGGGGATTAGGGAACCTCAGCGGAAGTTTGCAGGGTCAAGAAGAGGAATGAGTGTGAAGGATGAGCAAAAGTCTGTAAACTGCATTCCCGTAGATGACTTGGTGTGCTTTGAATGGGAAGTGGATGTAGTGGCAAGGGGGTGGGGGTGGGAGAGAACCAATCATGGTGAGGGGAAATGAAGGGAGAAAAGCAGCCAATAAAGTTATCTGGGCCCTGGACATTCACTAAGCTCAGCAGAGGAGCAACAATTCCTGGAACAGGATTCCAGGTTAGCTTTTAAGAAGTCCAAGATTTGAGTCCACCCTTCACTGCTGGTTCTGACACTAGGATATAGCTAGGGTATAGCTAAGGTAAGCTTTTCATTTAGTTACTCAAGTCTGTGCTTCTAATGGATGGTGATGAGCTTGTATTCATTTTATATATTTATATTCATTAGGGTGTATTTCACAGCTTGTAGGTTGATCCTTTCAAGCCAAATAAGCATTAATAATGATATTTGTGGTTTTGGTATTCTTTTATCAGTAATAATAATAATAATTTGTCGTGGTAAATTATGAAAACATTAAAAAAAAACCACGACCTCAGAAAACAGTCAAGAGATGTTGTGTAAAACCCAGTAAGAAACAGTCAGTTATAGTCAGCATTTTGAAAAGTAAGATTACTTGTATGCTTCTGTTATACTCTCACATGAAAACCAGACTTCCACACAAAATGCATCTCTAGCTGTTTGGCTACATAACACATATGTTCAAGAACAATTTCACAGATTGCTGACCCTGAAATCTGAAACATGAATGCTACAGCAGTTTGCAACAAAGCATTAAAAAACCTTGTATAACTTGTTTCATTATGGAGTGATTTAGCACCTGAAACTTTGTTAGTTTGTAGATCTAATAGTTAAAATGAAACAGGTTGAGTACAGAAAGTACAGTAATTGCAATTATCTTACTGGCAACCTGTCACTGTGCTCTAAAAATCTGCCTGATAGTTAAGAAATTTAGAAATTTGATAGTGGACAGATTATGGGAAAAAACATCTCAGAGCATAATTCACACAGTGCCCTCCCCACCCCCTGCATGTGAAGCTGCACCTGGGGGAGGGGATCAGCATAGGTCTCAATGAGATTATTTTCCATCTCTCTTTTACTTTACAAGCTTAAGTGTACATAGATTTCCATGCCTCGGTCATCAATGAGAATAGGAGGCCAGTAATTCACCCATCCTCCTCCTTCCCACTGCACCACCCTGCAAAATACAGTGGTACCTCGGGTTAAGTACTTAATTTGTTCCAGAGGTCCGTTCTTAACCTGAAGCTGTTCTTAACCTAAAGCACCACTTTAGCTAATGGGGTCTCCTGCTGCTGCCGTGCCGCCGGAGCACGATTTCTGTTCTCATCCTGAAGCAAAATTCTTAACCTGAGGTACTATTTCTGGGTTAGCGGAGTCTGTAACCTGAAGCGTATGTAACCCGAGGTACCACTGTATTCAAGTCTCATGGAAGCTGTCTAGTCTTTATTTATTTATTAGAACAGAGCAATAAGTAATGTCCTGGGATCTCCATGTCTTTGACTTTATAGGCACACTCTAATATTATGGCATTCTGGGGGAAAGCTGTGGGTGTTTGTAGGTGTGGGTGTTGATGGATAGTGTATGTATGTGTGTCAGATTTTTCATCTCATTGAACCTAATGAGCCATCGTTCAGCCTGGACACCAAGATCCAGCACCGAGGGTCTTCTGTTTGTTCCCTCACTGCGAGAAGTGAAGCTACAGGGAACCAGGGACAGGGCCTTCTCGGTACTGGTGCCCATCTTGTGTAAGACCTTCCCATAAGATGTCAAGGAGATGAGTAACTATATAACCTTTTGAAGCATAGCTGTCAGCATTTCCCTTTTTTAAAGGGAAATTACCTTATTCCGAATAGGATTCCTCGCAAGAAAAGGGGAAAGCTATGTTTAGAAGACATCTGAAGGCAGCCCTGTATAGGGAAATTTTTAAGGTTTAATGTTTTGTTACGTTTTATATATATGTTAGAAGCCGCCCAGAGTGGGTAGGGCAACCCAGTCAGATGGGCAGCGTACAAATAATAAATTACTATTATTATTAAAGGATGGACGAATTCTATTTCTCCACACATCAGTACAGAATTTGGTTTATTATGAAATGACTGCTTATACAGATCCAGTAAGTATGCTTTTTTCTAATCTTACTTTTCTCAACAATATGTAAAAATGTTTTTTTTAGTTTAAATATAACCCTTTTTAATATACTGCATATTTTTGAGAACTGACGGCATTGTGATAAGATCATCACGTTACATTAATTGGACCAAAAAGGCTGCTACAAGAAGTGTCCTACATGTATTATCTTGAACTGCTAATTGTCCTCCGCATAGCATATATTTTAAAGGGTGAGGCACACCACGTGCACTTAATTACCATAATCTAGTTGTTCCATGTTTGCACAAAATTTCCTCTAGGCAGGGCAAAGCTGGGAGCAGAAAGGCATGCCCCTTTCCACACAAATTATCCAACTAATTCCTTAGTTATGCAAAGACTATCCACTGAGGCCCATCAGTGCTAACCCTCTCAGCAAAAGGGAATTCTGGCAGGCTAAGCTTGTCCAACCAGTTTGAATCATTATAGAACCGCAGTCTTAGGAAGCAGGGTTCATGAGAGATCATCCAGAGCAACATATCTCATTAAAATGTTAAAGATTAATATGAAACATTATTGTGAAACCTAAACATACCAGCACCTTTCCAAAGCGTATATGAAAATGTGCTCTAAGTGGCCCGCTGATTTGGTTTTTTTAATTTTTAATTTTATCCATTCAGGAACTGCTATTTTAAAATATAAACATCAATTGGTTTAGGTGGTCCATTTAAGACACGATGTGGCCCATCAGCAGCTAATAATTATGTGCCAGAGCCCAAGATGCAAACTGATACACTTCAGAAGCTTACCTGGTCTGGAGCTCATGTCGCAAGTGAACACAGCAAACGATACCATTGTTTTTACAAGGCTTGTGAGTAACGAGAACAATTGAGTGCAAGTGTGAGAATATGTCTGTGTGACACATTAATGGAAATGCTAGAGTTATTGTGCTGTGTCAAGCTGCAGTTGCTGCAAAAACTACTGCTGCATGGTTGCTCTCTGGGGCAACCTATCAACAAATGTGAAACCTTTGTTGAATGGATTGCAATAGCTGCCAATTTGCTACCAACCTAGATTCAATGTTTTACTACTAGTGTATATAGCCCCATACCTCTCATCCTACAGCCTATCCCAGTCACTTAGGTTTGTGGTTGAAAATCTGTTGCTGATGTGCCCCCCACACAAGGTAAGAACTGTTGTAACTTGAGCACTTGCTTTACGCATTGTGGCACCAGTTGCCTGAAATCCTCTTCCCTTAGAAATGAAACAAGCCCCAACTTGGTTGCGTTTTTGACTTCTGTTGAAAACTTCTTTTCTCCCTTGCCTTCCCAAGGTAGCCTATTTTATCTCTCCAGTTTTTAATCCTTGTTGAATTTTATGTTTTAATACTGTTTTGTGACTTGTTTTGTTTTATTCTACTTCTGTGGTCACTTTTTATGCTGGCTTATTGCTTATCTATACTATATTCTGTATTTTTACATTGTATCAGGTGGAGTTGGTTTTTATTGGAGATAGTAAGCTGCTTTGTGCAAGGGCAAAACTAGGCCTTTTTTATCCCGGCTCAAAGACCCAGTTTGGCACCCCCTCCCCTATGCACATATACACACCCACACACAGGCTGGGAGCCTCAATGAGGCCCCTCTGGAGGCTTCATCCAGGGCAAAATAACCTGGCTAGCCCCCCCCCCCCAATAGCTGTGGCTCTGCTTTGTGAAGCAAGTTCCTAAAAAAAAAAAGTATAAAATTTTAACTAAATAAAAACAAATAAACCCTTTTCTTATAGTCATTGCAGAAGCTGTGTAAAAGGAAGAATTGGGTTGAAGGAAGATGAATCGCTTTATAAGATAGTCATGAAGGAATGTTCTCCACAAAGGGGTGGCAATCTGAAGGCCATTCTTTTCTTGACTATAAGTTACTAGACCTATAGACAGAGGGAACAGTGAGTTTATATATACCAAACTGAAATTATATACCTATTTCAGAGCAATTCACTCTTCATTGGTCTGACATCTGGAAGTGTGGATGTTTTAAATATAAAAGAAGACAACAAAACAACTTTGTATGGAAAAGATGTGAAATATCATGGTGAGATCCTTTAAAAATAATTTAGTATACGTACAAATAGGAAGAGAGAAACCTTAGCCTTTTTATAGTAAAAAAATGTTAATGTCTTTTATGGAGATTTGAACACATTGATGCTGCAATCCTACACGTATGTCTGAGAGGTGATGATAGGATTGCATAGTAAATCAGCATCAAAAATAAAAGTTAAAATATTGTTCCTGAGTTTTACTCAGGAAATTATGCTGGTATAAAGGGCATGACTTAGCCAAAGTAAGCACTTTTAAGTGAAGAAAGAGTTCAAAACACATTTAAATCTTTCCCACTGAAAACAGTGGGATTACATAGAGGCTAGTTTGGGCAAAGTAGCCAAATGTTGGTGACATTATTTCAGGTCAGGCAGCCCCTGTCCTTGTTGAATATCCAACAGGCATTTTAGCTGAATTCTAATCTTATCATTTTAACTGATCTTTTTGTCCTAAGTAACTTGTATACTGCTTAGAGCAGGCACTCCCAACCTGTAGCCCTCCAGATGTTTTAGCCCACAAATCCCATGATCCCTAGCTAACAGGGCCAGTGGTCAGGGATGATGGGAATTGTAGTCCAAAACATCTGGAGGGCCGAAGGTTGGAGATACCTGGCTTAGAGACTGTTGCAATTAAGCAGTATAGAAATGGTCAAAATAAATAAAGTAATAATCAGATATTTGTCCCCCCCAAAAAAAACCTTAGATAGTGCAGCCTGCTTCTACTTTCACTTGAAATAAGTCTCTTTGATTTCCATGGGATTTACAAGCATGTGTGCATAGGATTCCAAACTAATTCTTTTGGCAGATGGAGAAATCCTTAAATTAAACTGTGTTGGCCTCATAACGTTTTGGTGGCCAGGTTTGTACACCCTGGTAAGCCATAGCCTGAAATAAGCTATGGCTTACAGAAAATAAGCAGCATGCTCAACCATTTCCACCTTACTCTTCCCATTGCTGCAACAAAACAAATCACAGTGTTGGCTTCATATTACATGTGAACCAGTGCCCATGGTTTGTTTCTCTCTAGGCAGACAATGAGCATCAAGCCAGGAACAACAAAGAAAACATAGCTGTATGAAAAATCTCTGACAAGTCCAAGAGAATAAACAGGGTCACACTCTGCTGGTGCCAGTTATCCACCAGTGTGAGCAACGAAATTTCAGTCTCACATCCAAGCTGGAATTCAGATTGGAATAGATGCAAATAATCACTTTCATCCAAGAAAATGTGGAGTTGGCCAACCATTACACATTCAAGGACCTTTTTGCCTGGAAAAAAAAATGACACCACATGATAGTTATTTAGATCCAGTGGGACAAGCAATGGCTCCTTGATAAGGAGTTTCACAATTGCTCCCTTAAAAGGAGTCAGGGCGTCATCTTTTCTCGTGGCATTTTAAATCACAATGATCCAGATCCTTTGTCCTTGTCCAGTAGATCTAAGCAGTTGTGATGGACATGAGTGCAGCAAATGTGGCGGCAATCCTCACTGCCCCAAGTATCTTGAATAAACATCTTGAAGTTGCACAAACTGGACATAGTGGCTGAATATCTGCGGAGGGTGTGGGGAAGCTTCCTTTCTCAGGTCAAGTTTCCTAGGGCCAACATGACCAGAGTGGGGCAAAAACACACATCATTCTCACACGGGCATCGAATTATCATGCAAACACCTGCCACTCTGTCTGGTTTCTCTTGCTCATCCCCCCCCCCGGGCTTCACTTGCATTTCACCTCTGTGTGCTAAGAAAAGGCCTGCTGCACAACCATATCACTTCAGATCACACTAGGCATGGACATTGGGCAATGTGCTCCTCTCAGCAGATGGCTGAGTTTTAGCATCCTCCAGCCTGTCCTCTCACATGCAGCAGGAGGCATAGTGGGCCAGTGGAGCAGATGAGAGAACAGACAGCGAGCATGACATTTGGAAATAAACAAAGCGAAGCCAGAATATTTTAGTAATAAAGTTGTTGTTAGGTTACAGAAAGAAATGGAACCAGAATAAAGCTTTCTTGGTCCTCTAGCACAATGTATTCTGCTCGGGTGTTGGTGTTGTGCTAACATAATTGAAAGGACATCATTCTGTGAGAACACTATAAGTAAAGGAAGGTGTGTAGTTCTAATCCATTAAGTTATCTCAATAGATCTTTTCATGACATAATTGTTTCTTCAAAGGCACAACTTCTATTGAGCGTCCTGGGAACAAGCCTGCAATCCTTACCTGAAAGTCAGCCACACTAAATACCTGAATAAACATGCGTAAGATTGCATGGTCATCTTCATTCTATATTTGGATATGCATAATATCCAATGATAATATTGATTATTTCAGAAAATTATTAATGCAGTTTTTCACATTCAGCTGTTGATACAGCCTTCTAGCCATGAATGGATGACCTGAGCAGCTATTTCATGATCAACAGTAGCACTGACTTTTCCCATGCCTAACCTTGTGTACAGAATCAGCTTGCCATTTAATTCCACCCACATATTTTAGTCCGTAGTAGATCTTTCGAGTTCTACTGAAGTTTTGTAATACATTTCAAAAATGATTCACACTTTCATTCTGTAGAGGCTGACTTGCTAGTAACCTATTTTTGACTAGTTGTTACTAGTAATGGCTTCTCTCAATTCATTTCGCCTGTGTGGTTTTTTTGCTTTTTTTGCACTCTTTTATATTGATAGAACTTACAAAAACAATGAAGAGTTCAGAAAGTTACAAAAAAGTAATATATCTTATCCGTAAGCTTCTGGTTTTTTTTGAGATGAATGAAGGTTGGAACATTCTGTATTTCGGTTTCAATGGCCTGGGGGTATCTGGTTAGAACACAATTATTTTCCTTTGGCTAAACATAGGCCTATTTTATAGTTTAGATAGGATCAAACCAATTGTGTTTTTTTATATATATATATAAATAAAACAGGGGCAAGAGTCAAATAACTTGCTCACTTGATCAACTGATAAGTCCCCATTTAGGGCCATTCTGTACATGATAGAGGCAAACCTAACTCTGCCTCAGTTGTGGAAAAAGTAAAAGTAGATTGGTAGAGTTCCAATTTTAAGAGTAAAATAAGCACCAAATGAGGAATGCAGAATTCCCACCCACCCCAAGCAGCTTATCCTCCTGTGTTACTTTACCCACTGGAGAGAGAAGTGGGGTAAGGGAAGACCAAGGGGGGGAGGGGGAACCCAGAGCTGACACATCGTCATTATAACCTTTTCCTGACAGTGCCCACATTGTTTGGGAGAGGGTAAGGTGAATGACTACCCCTCCCCACCAAGGCTGCTCACAGAGCCCTGCAGACCTTAAACCCACCACTGTTCTGGCACATGATGTTATCATTTCCTGACAAGGGTGCATTCAGAATCTGAAATCAGATCCTCAAATTCACAAATTATATCAGAGTATTCCTTTTCTTTAAGGGAAGAATGAAGAAGAAGAAGAAAAAGATGCTTTTTCGGACAAGTACCACAATGGCCCTGTACTGGCAGTGGATTCCTGCAAGAATTATTCTCTCTTTTTAAGTTGCGGGTAGGTGAATAGTTTGATGTTACCTTTTGTAACATGGGAAAAGGAAGAGAGGATGGTACATGTGCTATAAAATCCACAAATCTATATTATGCCTGCATGCCTCAGATGAGCATCCAGCATAGTGGGGGAAATGCCAGCGCCCACCACTGCTGACACCAGCATTATTTTAACCTTTTCTTTTTAATACTGTAATTTTTTTAAAAAAATAAATCTCTACCCTAAGAAGATAAGTACTAGGTAGGAGGGAGATGGCTTCAGGCAAAGCTGGCATGCTTTATCATAATTTCAGTATTTTGTTGCTGCTGCGGTTTGTTTGTTGTTGCTTTGTTTTTGTTGTTGTTTATCAGGTGGGGTATCACTCTTGTTAATGAACTTAGTATTGGGGGGGGGGACACTAAGTGGAAATAAATATTATCCCCTGCCTCAAAAAGAGTACAAGTCTCCATTTTGCCCATTGTGAAATATGATAACTTGCAGACATCCAGTGAATTTTTATTTATTTATTAAATGTGCACCTGGAGATAGAGAGATGCCTGTGTGCATGGAAGAAGATTGCAGAGGGTGGGTGGGGGGGGGGAGTGATTTAGGGCAGGGACAAAATAATACAGCCCAGACACATTCCATTAAGCCCCACCCACTGGTGTGGGCAGTAGCTGCAGAATAGCAATACAGTTAATATCTATTTGGGTTTTAAACTGACTGTGTAGAATCCAATCTCTCATGCCGAAAACCAAATCTGAACGACCTGCTTGTGTTTCTTGAAGCATCTCATATTAGAGGCATGGGGAATTAGATTTAGCTGGCAGGCCAGATCTTCATTTACCCCAGCCCCTGTGGGTCAACCGTGTCAGGTGGTTGATAATGTTCACCAGCCAATCACCTGCTGCCATAACAAGAGCAGGTAATTTCCTCTCCTACCCACCCCCGCCCTGCCTCTGCAGAGCAAGATATTTGGATTCAAAGCACCTCCTTCAGCAATTCAAATTGCAACCTCTAAGAAAAAAGAAAATGGAGCATTTTCTCTCTCCAGGGGGAATGGAATGGATTCAAAGCACTGGTGGAAGATCTTTGAATCTAAACCACTTCTACCTGACCCCTTGACTATACTAGGGAGTTCCCAATGCCAGTTAATTTTGGGGACTGCATTTTGAAGCACTGGCAATCAGCTGATTGACAACTGTGAAGGGCTCTTTTCAAGCACCTAGAATTAGCTGGTGTCTAGCTGATCGTAGGAGCTTCAAAGTGCCTCTCCAGCAACAAGCTAAGAGGGAGGGGTATTATATCTAGAAATAGAGAGGATATGGTGCTAACAGGTAGAATTAGTTGGGGAGGGGTGCTTTTAGCCCACTGAAATCAAAGATTGTTGCCAAAGCATATGAAAACACTTTTTAATAGGAATTTAAGCAGCAAATGAATAACGTGGGGAGGACAACAATTTTCCTTCAGCCTCCCATGTCCCTTCTAAATCTGTTCTCCAGAGTTTCTTACCCCCTCTGGAGAAGATTTAAGGAGACATGGGGGGCTGCAGGGTAGAGGGGGGTGACTTAAAATTACTTCCCTCCCCATTCTGCTCATGGAAGTCTTACCATCAGCTGAGCAACACTGTTGGATACAAGCTTGTGTGTCTTTTATAATTTTGTTTTATTTCTCAAACATAGGATTTCATTCATTTAATACAAACAATAAAAACACATGATTTTAGAAAAAACCTTCATCCTGTAATCAGGAACCTGGTATATTCAGTGCTAAACTAAAGTTCGCATGAAATGTGTATGATTTAATTCCAGTTTGCTTTAGTACTGTGTGGGTCTTGAAAGTAAGTTTCTGCATAAGAGTGAGTTATATTCTGTCTTAAGACTATTTCCCATGATGCTCCCTTTATTTTATAGTTCAGATTCCACGATAAAGCTATGGGATACACAGAAGAATCTGGTGGCAGATATCACTCTTGATAACACTTTAAGCACAGCCTGTTTCCTGAATAGTTCGGGTGATATTTTACTGGCTTTCAAAAATGATATTTACGTCTTGTCTCACAGTAAGACACTGGGCTTATTGAATGCAAATATTGATGCCTCTAGCATCTCAGCAACAGGTAACCTCTATGATTATATTAACATAATTTCTTCATTTTTAAATAATATTTCGTACTCAGGCAGTCTGATCCCATCCATTTTTACTCAGAAACAAGTCCTACTGTATTCACTGTGGGCTATTCCTGTGTAAGTGTTTATAGGATTGCAGCCTTTTCTGCTAGTTGGTGTATAGGATAATTTGGCATGATGCAATTAGCAAACTTACCGCTAACCAGCATTTAGTATTCATATGTATACCAACACTAACCAGTATTAACAGAAACCAAAGTTTCTGTCATAACCATGTTTTGAAATGGGGTTTGAACTCTTGGTCTGTGTCAGTCATGGTAAGTACGGACATAACATATGTCATGGAATTTCTGAAAGGCGGCACTTTGTCCTGAATTGTCTTGGGCAAATCAATCGAGAAATCGTGTCTTGTAACGTGGGAGTTTGCTCAACAATTTTGAGTTCGAACCTATTGTTAAAGAGAGAAAGGATCCATTCTGGAAGAGGAAGTGTACTTGGCAAATTGGGAACCAGACTCAGGAAACCATGATTTTCAGGGAAATTGTGTTATGCCAGCCCTGGCTCATTGTGGTATCTTATTTAGCAGTATTTTCCTGTTCATTTGAGTGAAGAACAGAAAATTAGTTATTGATAACCAATATGCATGTAAAAAACAACTCATATTTCTTTTTATTTTTTCAGGGGTATAATGCTAAGTAAAAATTGTAAATAAAATAAGAGTGGTTTATCATTACGGTTTCATGTTACAACGTGAATGCTTCAATATAAATGCTGCTATCATGATCTCTTCTCTAGAATCCTATATTTTTGAAAGTCAACCTCCGGAAGAGCTAGAAAGAGGGAAAACTTATGTCTCGAAGCCGGTTGAGATGGCATCATATCTGGTATGTTGTAACTGACACAGCATTTTTAGCAACATGAAGAAACAGAGGTTGCCTAAATACTGCACTCTTGGAGACATGATTCACTAAACTGAATTGCATCTAAAATCAGGTGCAAAGTCTGCCACCCGCTGTTAGATGCAGTGCATTGCAATAACTGCAAAACTAATATCTGTTTTAAATCTTAGATTTGGAATCTGTCATTAACAAAATAATATTTTTTTTCCTGTATGTTATGTTGAAGACTAGATTGGCACAGCTTATTTAAATAAATTCAACATTATGTAATGTTTCTAGATTTAATTTATAGTAGATTTTTTTTTAGGATCTGCTTTACTTCGGGGCAGATCTATTTCTGTATAGGATCAGATTTCACAAACTTACAATAAATACTTTTTATAGTATCACCCTCTTAAGTCTTTAAGGCTAAAATATGATACCCACATACTTGGTAGTACACCTGGGTAGAATCTACACACATATAAAAACCACTGTGAAAATGCTTTTTAAAAAATGTTTTGAAAAATACATTGAATTTTGCATAGCTCACTGTTTCCATCTAGTGTCACATTTGTATATTGCATTTTACAACACATTTAAAACGTTTTATTTTCAGCTGTGTAGCTGAGTCCATAATTTAACTCAATGGGACCTACTTCTGAATGTATATATATGGATTGAACTATGACTTGAACACACTGAACATCTGTAACACATCTTCCTGTTGACTAATAGCAATATTATAAAAAATAGACTTTTATCATACCATGAATATCTTTACTATTTCTCTAGGTACCTTACAAGGGATATACCTTCACTGAAGACTTCACATCAGACTTGTTGGTTTTACCAAAGAAGAAAGGAAAGGTTGGGTTGTAGTGTAATGAAGCATATTTTGCACAGTTATGACACAGATCCTTCGGTATCACAAAAAGACACCTATATCAAGTTTTAAGTTATATCAACAGCTACTTAAATTTAATTGGCAAATAATGAATTAATCCATTAAAAGGCATATAATTAGGTGTAAACAGGTGAAGTAATTTTAGATGTTCAATTATAAACAATTTTATTTAAAAAATAGTAAGCAGATTACATGCATTTGTACTTTTTTCTTCCCTATTAGCCAGTCTGGAGATTACCAGTGGCTCCCTCAGCAATCTACTGCTCTCCCTGTTCCTCAGATATTTCTCTGAATATATTTGATTTCCTGCTCCAGCCTGGAACTCCCGACTTAGAAGAACGTGATAAAGCTGAAAGTAATGGTTTAAATATAAATATAATCAAGGGGGGCACGTTTTTTTAATGATCTTTGGGTTTGTTCTCCCCTCCATCCTGGAAACCTATCCCAAAGCAGTGCAACAGTGTTTTTCCCTGGCATGGCAGAGCCTGTCCCTTATTGGCTTGCTTCAGCACACAACACTAGAAGTCCTTTGTGACTGAGAGAAGCTGGGAACTGGTTTCGCCCTTTTCTACCTTGCATCTTGATTGCTCCCGTCCATTCCGTGGCCCCATTTCCATTTCGCTTCCATTCCCCTTTTGTTCCCTCGGTTGCATCTGCAGTGCTTCTAACCATAGCTGAGTAACGGTGTGAGCTGATGAATTGATAGGCTGTCTGTTTAAAAAAAAGTTAAAGGACCCCTGACAGTTAAGTTCAGTCACAGACGACTCTGGGGTTGCAGTGCTCATATCACTTTACTGGCTGACGGAGCCAGCATTTGTCCGCAGACAGTTTTTCCAGGTCATGTGGCCAGCATGACTAAGCCGCTTCTGGCAAACCAGAGCAGCGCATGGAAATGCCGTTTACCTTCCTGCCACAGCAGTACCTATTTATCTACTTGCACTTTTTGGCGTGCTTTTGAACTGCTAGGTTGGCAGGAGCTGGGACCGAGCAACGGGAGCTCACCCCGTTGCTGGGATTCTAGCTGCCGACCTTCCAATCAGCAAGCCCTAGGCTCTGTGGTTTAGACCACAGCGCCACCCTGTTAGGGCATGTTATTCTGTTCACAGTCAAAAGCACAGCTGAGCGAAGCATGGGCTCTATCACACTGGTCTTCGACTGGTAGGTCAGGACCCAAAGTGGGTCACAGCCTGATTTGAGGTGGGTCATAGCAGGAGCACTGCTGCCATTCAAATATGTGGTATAAGATTAAGAAATGGGTCCTCACATGCATGTTTGGATTTGAAAAGGGTCCTGGATCTGGAAAGGTTGAAAATACCTACTCTGTCACATTTCTTTTGGTGCTGAACAGTGAAAAACTGCTATGCAATATCTAGCAAATTACTCCTTTTAATAGCAAGGGGGGGGCTCCCCTGTTGTTTGCCTTGGAAGCAAAGCAGGGCCACCCACAAATACAAAAGAGGCATCTGTAAGTTGGGGGCAACCCTGATGTTTTGCAGAAACAAATCTTTCAAAGTTAGATACCCAAGAGGAGGGAGACCCTGTACAGCATGTCACAGTCTCATTGTTCTTCATTGCAAGTCCACAGCAGCGCAGGCTACAACAAATACAAGTACCATTTTAAAACAGATAAAAATCACTACAGTTTTAAAATGCACAAGACCATTCCAAAATGGAACAGAGAAATAAAAATTCAGCAAGGGAGGTGAGTCACAGAAAACAAAATCCCTGAACTATCAAAGACTTCTCTGAATATCGTAACTCTAGAGAAGGTCGGTAGGGATGGAGATAGTCTTTCAGATATATGGGGCCTAAGTCAAGCACAAAAGGTAAAAGCACATCTCCACCAGACCAGCATACTTGGAGGTTACTCTCATTGTAATAAATTTTTAGGTAATTGCATTTAGGAACGGAATGTTTGCAATAAAGTGGTTAAAAGTATATAGTCACACATCACTCAAGTCTATTTTCAGTGTTTTAATGACATAGATTTCCCCTTGCAAATGTGAGAGAAATGTTCTGGGCTGCACACTGCATCTCCAAGAATGAGTATTGGCTAAGAAATGGGCTAGTAATTAAATATAGGTCAAACCAGAAGTGGGGAGTATGAAAGAAGGACCAAATGAACTGTAAAACTGTTGGCTGAATATTTACTTTGCTTAAGGAGCGTGCTATCTCACTTTGGTCTAGTAAAGTCTATCTCCCTAGTCAAAAGTTTCATTGACTCTTTGTGTAAGATTACAAGGAGCAGAAGCAAAGGATCTGATTGAAGTTCTCACTGTTTTCTTTACTCAGTGTCCAAAAGAATGGTTGTGACAGATGATAAGAAGTACGTGCCTGGGCCAAAATTTCCAGCACAAACTCATTTAGAAATACCTTTCTTTGGAGTTTCTCCATGTTCATCTGTAATCTGTGAAGAGCCCAAGACAGAAACACAACCTAAGGAGCAGGTTTGTATTACCTCCTTTGTGGCTAACTTAACTATACTGCTAGAGTAGCAGGCTTCATTCGGAGAGTGGAAAAACAGAAGCTATAGGTTTCTTTGTCTTAATATCCTGGGCATGCATCCCCTTTTAAAAATTTCATTAGAGCCAAGTTTATTATATCATTGGCTTACTATACAATTTTAAAAGAAATGTTCCTGCTGATTTGAACTGAAGCGTACAGCTATACTCCATATCTCAAGTGATACATGACTCAGATAGACTTAGACCCCTTTAAGAGACACAGGGCCAAGGGACACCACACCCTCCCATTTGTGGCTAGGGGAACACTTTTCCCCAGTACTCCTAGAGTTGCTAAAAGAGCAGGTGTCTCTTTGAAACATCAGAAGACTGCTTTCATTATGGGCTGAGTTTCCAGCCCGACTTCCTTGGCTCAGAGGACCTCAGTGGGAACTTCTGTCTGGTATGACACCAGGGAAGATCAAGGGCAAGAAATTTATGCCTTAATAATCCCGATTCCATATGTGCACCATGCAATTTATGATCCTGTGCTAGATTTTGAGTGTGGCTTTATTTTGGGAGTCTTTTGTAAGCTGCTATGGCAACCTAGTTTGGGCTATAAAGCAGGATGGAAGAATTCTAAGTAAGTAAATAAATAAATAAATAAATAAATAAACACTTCAGAACATTTGCTCTACTACTTAATTTTAATAGCAGTGACCTCGTATGTATTGATTTCCTGAATTTGTAGATAGATGGCCAAAACAGAGATGTTACGACTACTTTATACCATATGTGGACAAGCTTTTCCCATCAAGGGCAAAAAGCCACAGGGAAAATTATTTATAAGGCCAGATAGCCAAGAACACTCTTGCAGAGCACACTATGCTCACAAGAGGGGCTTAAGGATTGCCTTCTTTGGCACATGTCTATTAAATGGCAGCTTCCTATGACTTTGACTGAAAAGTGATCAACTTCACCAGGTCCCATAAGTCCAGATTCAGCAATTAGCTATTCTGCTTCACTTGTAAGCTAATATTCTTGAGAGGAAAACATCTCCTTTTGCTCTCTCACCCTTTTCTTCTTAGCTGTCTGGACTTATAAAACATGGCACGTTTCCACAATTTTCCATTTAGCTGGGGTCTACATTACAGTTATAGGATTTCCAGATTTTATGTTGCTAGACCTTTGGAGATCTCAGAAATTGTGTGTGTTTTTAAGGGTGTTGGAACTGAATCTTTTTCTTCTTCTTCTTCTTCTTCTTCCTGAAAACTAATGCTACTTTATTGCTTGTTAAGGTTGCTTCAGCAGAAAGTGAGTTACCCATTGTAGAGCCAGTACAGGAGCTTTATTTGATAAAAGAAGAAACAGTCCCAGAAGTTGCAGAAGATTCAGGAGCTGCAGAAGATTTAGGAGCTGCAGAAGATTCAGGAGCTGCAGAAACTCTAGAAGATTCAGGAGCTGCAGAAGTTCCAGAAGATTCAGGAGCTCCAGAATCAAAGAAAGAGACTATCCAAAATTTGAAGAAAAAAAGGACCCTAGAGTGCTTAGATTCAATTCCACACATAGGTATTCCAAGATTATCTACTTCCACTATTTGCTTTCATCTGAGTTTCCCTTCCCTGTTCTTGACCACGCCCCCCCTCCCAATGCCTCAGTCTCCCAATTAGGCTTGAAAGATGCTTTGGCTTGGCTAGAAAATGAGGCTTTGTTCAAACCTAGTTTCAACAGAGGGGCAATTTCAGGCCAGTTGCAGCTGGCGGGGGGGGGGGGAGATTATTCTTATCTCTCCAGCAAGATACACACTCCTGTACATTGAAATCCTCTCCTACCAGCCCAACTGCAATTGGACTTGAAAGAAGCCTTCTTTTATAGCCATGGGGGGGGGATGCAAGCCTAATTACTGGCACAAGAGTTTAAGCACATCTTTTGTTTTAGTTTCATTCTTTTCTATGAGAAGAGGGCATTGGAGGGCATTCCTTCAACTGAGGATAATATGTCCCCTCTGATACATATACAGTGGCAACTCAGGTTACAGATGCTTCGGGTTACAAACTTTGCTAACCAGGAAGTAGTTGCTCCAGGTTAAGAACTTTGCCCCAGGTTAAGAACGGAAATCGCACGCCAGTGGCGCAGCGGCAGCAGGATGCCCATTAGCAAAAGCACACCTCAGGTCAAGAACCGTTTCAGGTTCAGAATGGACCTCTGGAACAAATTAAGTTCTTAACCCAAGGTACCACTGTAGACAGCGTCCAGTTCTTCAGGTGCCTCTCCAGAGGTAGGGCTAGCCTTTTGTTCCAGGTCAACCCTGCCTCGCACGCAGAATGCTTGGTTCCTGCTGGAACTTTCAAGAGACTGACTGTTTTCCTTCTTCAGGCCTAAACTTTAAAAAAATGTTACAGCCTTGCAGCCTTATAGCCTTACAGCCTATTTCTCCCCCCACCCCGCCTCCTTCCCATTCTCAACCCATCTCCCAATGCATTGAGCACAAACTTGAAATAAGGGACCACAAACCAGCAAATGGGTTTAGGAACCTTCCCTCACTTCACCTGCATCAAGAAGAGCCCTTTACCAAGTAGCGCAATGGCACTGCACCCTCTTCCCCAGCGCCAACAACTACCCCAGAAAGCACCCATGATAGACAGTTCTGGATCAGTGGCACCATCTGCAGCTCACCCAGAAGCATCCCAACTCCCTCCCCTTCATATAGGGCAGGTAGAGGACAGTAGCATGACCAGCCTTTTGAAGAGGCCCAGCAGAAGTTGGAGCACTGCAAGTCCAGTGAACTGGAACAAGGCCAGGTGCTGGAGGAAGCCAGGGAATAAGTACTCAATTTAACACAAGCCCAAGCTCACTTTGAACTTCTCTGGTGAGAGACCTCCCAGAGTTCATACAATGAGCCAAAGACTTAGTGGCTCCATGAGACCTTCCATCAGAGGCAGCCAGTTCCTTATGGATCTGCTCCATGCCTCATTCACCCCCTTAGAAACACAAGAAGAAAAGCCAAAATTGCTGTATTGATAGACCAAGACATAAACTTGAGAAAATCCACAGTTCCCATCCAAGGATCTCAGACTGCCCTTTGTCCATGTGGCTTCCTTCCTCTGCCTCAGTGAGTGTGTGTCCTCCATGCAAAAAGACCAAACATCTCCAGGGAATCAAGGCAAGTAGAAGACAGTTCTCTAAACTTGTCATAGCATAAAATAGGGTCATATGTTCCCCCTCTGGCATCCTCTACCTTGACTTGGATGTGCAAAAAGGAGAAAGAAAGCATCTGAAGAATTGGACCCTGCCTATCTCTGCCAGGTGTTAATCCAAGGTTGAAGAAATGCTTCTCATTTCAGAGCTCTGCTGTGAGGTATGGAAACAGCAATTCCAAAAATAGAATTGCAGTGATAAACAATTGGATATGAGAAAAAAGATTTAAAGAAAGTGCTATAAGAAATCGAAATTAGGGGTTGCTGGAATGATTTAAAACAGGGATGCAGAAAGGGGAGGTATGGGGAAGTCGCTGAAAGAAGGTTTCAAGAAAGAAAGATCAAGAAATTATACGTGTTTATATGTTTGTCTGTTTATGTATTGTGTTGTATTGTCTTTAATATGTGTTGAAAAACCAATAAAAATTTATATATATATATAAAAAAATAGAAACAGCAGTTCCACAAGAAAATGCCTTCTGTATTCAGAAGGGCACCTTTAGATCCAACCCTTTATTTTCATGTAACTGGTGTGAAGACTCATAAAACTGAGAGGCTTTTTCATCATTTTTTGTAGATTCTTTAATTTATGGAACAACCAAAGAAAGATATTTGGGCAAAGACAGACTATTCAAGCATGTAAAGGTATTAATCATCCTGTTTAATATTTTCTTTCATGTTAATGATGTTTAAATTCCATTGATTTAAACAGAAGCATTGATCATAACTGACTCCAGTTGAAAACAGTAAACATAAAGATACTTAATATTGGCCAAACTATATCACTAATTTACTGGGATGATTTTGGGTGTGTGCTTTCTAAAGGCTATCTTACTAACTTACTACATATATCCCAGTGTTGATGTGAAGTATATGTTTCACACCAAATGTAGCATGAGTTCTCAGATATCTTTCTCTGGAGATCAAAAGTATAAAACAAGAACAAGGCAAACACTTAAAGCAGGCCTAGGCAAACTCAGTCCTCCAGCTGTTTTGGGACTACAGCTCCCATCATCCCTGACCACTGGTCTTGCCAGCTAGGGATGATGGAAGTTGTAGTCCAAAAACAGCTGGAGGTCCAAGTTTGGCCACCACCAATATAAGGGGTTTCTAACTGGGACAACTAGTTATATCATGCTTCTTATAAGATTAGGTATTTCAATTATGTGATGTTATGAAATATGCTGCGTAATTTTTCAAAATCTGTGTGATATGCTTAGGAACCCAAGAAGCTCGTGCCCAAGAAGCTCCTGAAAATAGAAAGGTTGACTCTCAAAATGATGCGGACACCCAAACATGCAAAAAATAGTTTGCTTGCAAAGGTACTTTTTGTTATTCTAACAAACGAAAACATCTGGATATTTATAATTTTAACTCAATTGCCGGCGGTTGGGGCGGAGATGAAAGAAAGTTTGTTGTCATTTACATAGTAACTTTGCATGAGAGACACTCCCCCCCCCAAAGAGAACACTTCTAATAATATGGCTTGGGTATACTAAGGTACCTTTTACATATTAATTTCTTTCTTGGATATTGGCAGCCATTCCACCTGGCTACAGCAGACACACAGGTGAGGCAGTGTATCCACTCCATTGAGTCGATTGGGATAAGCTACTATTTGATCTTCCTCCTCTGGAATTGTCTCCTTGGCGACCGTTCCAACTGGTCCTTGCGCAAGGAGAAAGCTTTGGAACCCAAATTGGCTTCTTTTTATTTCTCTTTCCATACCTCCTCGCTTTTTTGTCATCCTGTCTTTTAAATTGTACATTTAAACACAGGGCATTATAATTATTTTTAAAAGAAATAATAAGGTCCATATTACTGGGGAATGAAGGAAGCTTCAGCAAAAATGAGAGCTAGCTAATTTTCTTCAAGAAACGAGTATACATAGAGTCTGCCCCCAAATGCAGCACTTCTGCATCAGACAGCTTGCTGCTAGAACATGGGGCATGGTTGGTTCAGCGCTGGATGAAGTGAGGAAGGGAAAATGCAAGCCAAGAACTTAATTTCAGTGGTGTTGGTACTTCTCACTGTGCACCTGGGATAGTTATGGGCATGCTTGCGAACTGCAAATGACCCTTCACATTGCATCCAAGCCTCTGGCCACAGGAGTAACAACACCAATGCTTGATAAAGGTGGACTGTAAGTGACCATTCCCATGCTTTTGTTCAAACTACTGGAGTTACAAGTGCAGTGGAACCACAATTCTCTTTCTTAGCAAAGTGGATTTGCAAGTCCTGGTTATAAGTTAATGTGTTGTTGTTGTTGTTTAGTCATTTAGTTGTGTCCGACTCCTCGTGACCCCATGGACCAGAGCACACCAGGCACTCCTGTCTTCCACTGCCTCCCCCAGTTTGGTCAAACTCATGCTGGTAGCTTCGAGAACACTATCCAACCATCTCGTCCTCTGTCGTCCCCTTCTCCTTGTGCCCTCCATCTTTCCCAACATCAGGGTCTTTTCCAGGGAGTCTTCTCTTCTTGTGAGGTGGCCAGAGTATTGGAGCCTCAGCTTCACAATCTGTCCTTTCAGTGATCACTCAGGGCTGATTTCCTTAAGATTGGATAGGTTTGATCTTCTTGCAGTCCATGGGACTCTCAAGAGTCTCCTCCAGCACCATAATTCAAAAGCATCAATTCTTCGGCGATCAGTCTTCTTTATGGTCCAGCTCTCACTTCCATACATCACTACTGGGGAAACCATAGCTTTAACTATACGGACCTTTGTTGGCAAGGTGATGTCTCTGCTTTTTAAGATGCTGTCTAGGTTTGGCATTGCTTTCCTCCCAAGAAGTAAGCGTCTTTTAATTTCGTGACTGCTGTCACCATCTGCAATGATCATGGAGCCCAAGAAAGTAAAATCTCTCACTGCCTCCATTTCTTCCCCTTCTATTTGCCAGGAGGTGATGGGACCAGTGACCATGATCTTTGTTTTTTTGATGTTGAGCTGTAGTTGGTGTCGAAATGAAAGCAAACCATGGATGGATGGGAGGGAGGGAGGGAGTGGGAGGGTGGGAGTGCCCAAGAATAACCTTCTTCCAGCATCTCAACCATGGTGCACCCATGATTGTCTGTATGGCTTGTCCTGCAAAATGCTTGATGCAGAAAAATGACTTTCCCTTTCTTTTGCCCTCTAGAGTGCTATGAGATCTAGAGACCACACATATGCCTCATGCGCCCAATCAGCTATTTCTGTTGGTAAGATCATATGTAGGGAAGGCAGGAATAAAAATGAAGAAGTAATATTTCACAGTACATTTGGGGAAGATATTGTTTTAAAAACATAAGTTGGAATTCACCATTATACTAATTCGATTGTTCTGTCAGCACAAGCATTTTTGCTTACCCCCCCTCCCCACCCTGTGTGCTTTTTCTGGGCATTGTCTCAACCCCCAGAGTGAACTTGGGGGAGATATGGGGCATGCAGAAGAAGGAGAGGAGGGGAAAGCCCCATTGCACTAATTGGAGTCCTCTCCTGACTTCTGCTAGTACAAAGGGTTAGTTGAATCCGTTCTAAAGTACTGCTTTTTGTTTTGTTTTGTTCCATGGTACTTTTAATCCTTAGAGATGAATGAAGACTGTATTTAATTGATATTTTTATTATTATTTATTGAATTTATATACCACCCTATACCCGGAGGTCTGTTTCTGAACTTTTTAATGCCTTTTGTTTTTTAAAAATTGCAATTATCTGTTGAGTTTATGGGAATACTCTATTCTGTTGGGAATCTTGTGTAAACTAGTTCTCATACATTTCCATTTCAGATTCAGTGGGTAGGATCCAGGCTAACTGAGCAGTCCTAACATGTCAATAGTGGGGGAGATACCACCATCTTATTAAAATTACAATTGCCTTCCTTTTGTTGGTTATTCTACCAGTTGCAACAATTGGTGATCACCTAAGTCCCTAAGAAAAAGCCTTATGCTGTACAGTTACCATAAATAACCAGAAGATGGAGCATAGGCTACACTGTTTGGGAAATGTGAAAGTTGTGGATGCAGTTACTTGTTGAACACTGTAGAGCAGTGGTTCCCAAACCATTTCCCCCATGGACCGCTTCAAAATTGCTGAGGGTCTTAGCAGACCACTTAATGACTTTTCTGATTTGTCACACCAACTGCATTGCATTGTGCTAGATGCTGTATGATTTTAAACTATAGTCTTATTGCTTCTTTCATTTCTTATATTGTATTTTATTGTATTGCAATTTGCATTTTGTAAAATTCAAACTGTAATGCAATATAAGAAAGAAAAGAAGCAATAAAAATACAACTAAAAACAATATGCCTATTTAATGCAAGACACTCTGTGGTCCACCTGGATGAAGCTCACAGACCATGGGTGGTCCAGGGACCACAGTTTGGTTACTCCTGCTGTAGAATGTCATGGTCATCCTCTTGCCAAAGAGAAGCATAGTGATATGCCTGGTGAATTGTGGCTAAAAGCCACACAAAGAAATACTCTGTATTTTCTTTAATAGTAAGCACCATGACCCTAAATTTACTGAAGGCCAAGTTTAGCACTTACATAGCTGTATGAATTCATGAGTAATTCTATTCATAAAACCTCAACACTATACTTAAATTCACAGTGGTATGTAATCTAATGTTTCAAAATGCTAAGAAGGAGATATATGAAGGATATATAGTATTAAAAAAATGGCAGGTAGCCATGTTGTTCCATTAAAAAATAATAATCAAAAGTAACAGTAGAACCTCCAACTACCATTAGAACCAACTAAAAAGTTAATGACGAATTGAAGTGGGTGGGCTGCAATTTCATCAGCATCTTTCATCAGTCTGGATCACGCATAGGCAAACTCAACCCTTCAGATGTTTTGGGACTACAGCTCTCATCATCACTGACCACTAGTCCTGTTAGCTAGGGATGATGGGAGTTGTAGTCCCAAAACATCTGGAGGGCCGAGTTTGCCTATGCCTGGTCTGGATATTAGAAACAGTTGGCATGGGGTCAGAAAAGACTCTTCCTATTTTATCTGTAAGCCATCAAGAGAAAAGGTGGGGTATATAGATTGCTATACAGTATTTTTTGTAATATTTTTTAAAATGGAATGGAGGAGACATTCTGTTTTTCCAAACAGTGTGTGTGTGTGTGTGTGTGTGTGTGTGTGTGTGTGTGTACACCATTATTGGTACCTAGTGGTGGCATGAAAGCCTTTGTCAGCAGTTAATTTGGTTCTGTTCCAAGTAGTGCTAAAGGCAGACCCAGATAACTGCTCACATTTATATTTTCAGAGAGAGCAGTTGCATGTGCTTGTAGCCATTGATGCAACCTGAACTGTTTTTGGGTTTGTTGCTCCTTGGCTCACAGAACCATTTCCCCAGAACTATGTTTTCATCAATTTTTAGAAGCTTATAGTGATACATTGATCATGATAGTAAGAATGTGGAACTCCACGGACGTGAATATCACCTCTGCTCTAATCAAGGCTGCTGGCAGTCATGCAGTGAAATCCTAAGCATGTCTAATCAGAAATAAGATATATTGAGTTCAGTAGAACTAACTCCCAGATATGTGTGTATAGCAGATTTGGGTATTTGGGACTACAGCCCCATCATCCATGCCCATTAGCCATGCTGCCTGGGGCTGATGGAAGTTGGAATCCAAAATATCTGGAGGGCACCAAGTTAGGGAAGACAGCTAGTGTATAGGATTCCTGCCTTGAAAAGGATTCTGTGGAATTTTCAGCAGCACTTGCTGCAGATTTACAAATCTCTGCCACTTATGACAACTTGGGTAGGAGTTTTACTCTGGAGCAGGGTAAATTAAATTAAAGAGTATATTTATTCAATTTGTGCAGAGGGCCAATACCCCAAAATGTTCAGGGGTATATAATCATGTACATATGGATTAAATACAAAAGCAGGTAAGAGATGACTATAGTTAATCCCTTTTGTAGTTAGTGGTGTCTCTTGAGTGCTGCCCCTAAGACCTTGAAGTTTTAGCCATATAAAGGCTTTCTAATTAAGTAAGCAAATACCTATCAATATTTATTATTCATAGTTTCAGGCAAAGCTTCTCTATATTAATCCAGTCAAAGGCAGCAGAAAGA
Organism: Podarcis filfolensis; assembly: GCF_964270895.1. Classification (NCBI taxonomy): domain Eukaryota; kingdom Metazoa; phylum Chordata; class Lepidosauria; order Squamata; family Lacertidae; genus Podarcis; species Podarcis filfolensis. The sequence continues at coordinate 38,500,668 of NC_139605.1, read as the reverse complement.
ATGAGAGAAAGAACAGGCAAGGGTAAAATTTTTCTCCTGGTTCCTCCAGGGAGAAGAACTGTGGCTCTTGTCTAGGAATTCTTGGATCCACTGGAGAACGCCTTTGAGTCATCATGTTTTAACTGGGTTGGATCCTCAATGAGTCTTTCTCCACCACCTCAGTGAGGGAATCAGAATGAGAAAAACAGAAAAAGCATAGACTCTAGCTTCCATGGTTATTAGTATCAGCAGGCTGGCCCAACATTCTTAAGCAGCCACTAAGCTGAAATCCAAAATATTAAAATGGTTAACTGCTTATCCTGGATGGAATAGCTCTGATACTTCCTTAAGCAGAAAAAAATGTCTCTTTTGAAAAGGGGCAGCAGGGAGGGCAGGAGTTTCTCTTTGGATCACTGTCCAATGAGCACCCATCAGGGCCAAGTTCAACACTGCAAGCCTGTCTATGATTTTACCAAAATCCCCACCATTGTATGGGTACTGACCGTTGTTTCTTTTGAAATTAGAATTCGCTCCATATGTTAAGAGTGGGTCCAAAATTCACCGTCTTAGATTCCTTATAGGGTTAAAAGTCTGGCCAGAAGAGTTTAATACTTCAAAGGCACAGGTGCACCATTAAACAGGGAGTGATTGTTTGGTGAGAACAGTTTGTTGACAAATGGCAAACACCTCCCCGTGCTCTCATTGAAGATAACAAGGATAACTTTAGCAAAAAGAAAAGATTAATCATTGGCTTGAAATTCACATCCCATGCCCTCTAAGGTTAAAAACAATTAAAACTGTTTACATGGGATGGTTGCTTCCTCTGAAAGCAATCTTGGGGTCCAGGTTACAGGTGGCTGTTGGTCCAAATTTTGTCTCTATGGACTTTTCCATCACAGTACACTCCCCTCCACCCAGTGACGCTGCTACTGCTATTGTGATGTAACGTAAAGCTCATTATAAAAAATGGGTTTCCCTCCACCAGTTTGACAATATCATACTCAGGCAAAGCAAATGAAGGGCAAAAGAAACTAAGCTAAGGTTTTTAATTCCTATACTATTTTAAAAATTATAATTGCTATCTCAAACATTTTCTGAAGGTTGAAAATTTGTGTAGAATTCTGACAGGCTAATGTTTTCACAGTATCAAATATTCTGAAACTCTGTAATTGAAGGAAGCACTGCGGAGAATGTTTTGTTCTTTGTGCTTGATATGATATGAAAGTAGAATGGCTGTATAATATAATATAATATAATATAATATAATATAATATAATATAATAATATAATATGTAATAATATTTACAATACTATACAAGATGAACTATTGATCTCATCTGTTGAATAAAGGCAATGGCTTTAATCAAACTCATTAAATGTTTTTTCTTTCCGGAATGAGCTTATGCATAGTGCTGTCAGCATGTGACTCATAGGTGAACCTCTTTTACCAGTTAAGGTTGCTTCCTCTCCTTTGCCAATAAGGTGTCTTTTGAGTTAAATTCCGCTCAGCTGATCCTCTGGCTGTTGGGGGGAAAGTTCCAATCCATTAGACTATTAATGCAACATAAAGTATTCATGAGTGCATTCGTAATGAGGTGAACTGAAGTGATTTGGGGCAGACTCACATTTCCAAACCACATCATTAACAAGGCTTGGTTCATACACAATGCTAACCATGGTTGTTTAAAGTATGGTTTATATAGGAATGTTATATAGGAATGTCTGAACCCAGCCTAGCAGACTTGTCCTTGTTTGTTTTCTGACCTTCAGCAGCAGTGAAAAGCCCTACTTTCATATGGAAAGAGGGTTTCATTTGTGTATAACAGGCAAGAAAAATTAGACTGCAGAGCAGGATATTTAGGTCAAAGTCAAAGTCAAAGTTTATTATTAGATTTGTGAGGTCCATGCCTTTACACAGAATACCATAAACATTATTAAAAGATAAACAATAAAATTATAAAAATAAGCTAAAATTCATGCCATGCTGTCCCAGCAAGGAAACTACCCAAAAAACCTCGCCATTCAGGAAAGAAGATACAGCAACAGGTTAGGAGAGCAATGGGAGGAACCTCACCATTTCCTCCAGGAACCATACCCTAGTTTTCATAGCCCTCACCACAAAGACCGCTACCACGTGAGAAATCCGTGGATCAGCGTCCACCAGTAAAAACTTTACTTGGTCCTCAGAGTTGGCTATTGATTTGGGAATAGTTTGTAACATCGCATCCCTGAAGGCCGAATAGATGGGACAATACAACATGTAATGTGTGAGATCCTCTTTGGTTCTCATATGACAAGGACATATACGCTGCTCTACTGGGATTTTTGCATATCTGCCTGACAAATAGGCCGTAGGAATGGTTTGAAAACGGGCCATGGTGAAAGCTCTCCGAAGGGTGGGGTTGGTGATATTCGCCAAATAATTGGCGCAGGTTTTGACTGTTTTCAGTCGGGGAAACCAGTGGGAGGACCCTGGGTTCTGTATTTTTGTGATATCTAACAGAGCGTCTCTCTCCAGGATCCATTCCCGAACTTTGTCCGGGCTCCACAGTTTGAGAATATTAAACTCCGGTAGGGTGTATCTAACCAGGATCTCAGATAGGTTTTGACGCCAAGTGGTGTTCTTTTGAAGAGATACAAAGGCTTGTTTGGCCAATAAGGTGTTTGAAGTGTTTGCAAGGTTGATGTAAAATTGTAGGAATCTTAAGTGGGCCCTGGCAGACACAGAGGGTAATCCAACTTCCACCCTCAAGAAAGCTGCTGGTGTTCCTTGAGGAAGGCCTAGAATCCTCTTGAGGTAATAATTTTGCAAAATTTCAAGCCGTTCCAACAGCCTCTGGTTCCACCCCCAGAGTTCTATCCCATATAACATCTGGGGAATAGCTTTCCCAACAAAAGCTCTTAATGATATTTAGGTAATATTAATTAATGGCTAAAGATGAACCACATATGCTTGATTTGGTTCCTGATTTTCTCTCTCTCTTTGTACCAGGACAAAAACAATTCCCTGCCCTTGGGACTGAGGTATGGCATACTGTATTTGTATTCAGAATACTGAGATTGATTGTATGTTTTAAAATTTATTACCAGGATGTTATGCTTTGAAAGATTGCTGTTAAGCTTTGGAATTTTGAAAACTACTTGAAACAGCAAAACTGAAAAGGTCTCTCCTCCACTTATACCATACACTTGCTCTTGTTTTGGTAGTTTCGTCATTGGTAGTCTTGCCTCCCATCAAGAACTAAATTGTCCGCACCCAGGCAAATGTGTATACATCCTTTATACACAAAGCATCATACACCAGTTTAGTCAGAACCTCCCATCAACCCACCTGGTCCATAAGGGGATAGGTGGCAACTATCCAAGGCTTATAGCTAGCTCCCTTCTCTGAGCCAAGATCCCAGGGCCCACAGATAAGCATAACATCAAAGCAAGCCAATTACCATCTATCACAGCAAGTGCATAAACACAGGGGAACTACCAATTAGTTTCAGGCTTCTCCTGACTACCAAGATAGGGTTTGCAGAGCTTCTGGAACAGGCCCACCTTTGCTTCAACACATACTGCAAATGTTTGGATTCCACAAGCCTCTCAGTTGTGTATGGATGGTGTCGTGTGGTTACGTAAAGATTGACAGAGCATGTTTACTTTTAGTTATATTAGAAATTGTTGAGGATTTTTAGTGGTGGTGTGCATCTAATTGGGTAATGGGAGAATTTCCATAATCTTTCCTAAGGAGCGCACCAACGTAGCCTGGGTCTTGAAGGGCTTCAGTAGAAGTAATGAACATCTACATTTTCTGCTTAAGTAAACAGCTGTTAGGATCGTTATTTTAAAAATTTACAACCTCTGTTTTATGTCTTGTTTTTGTCTGTTTTAGGGTTTGGTACTTGCTGACAAAAGGTATGTGTGATGAAAGTATGATTAAAACATGTATTTTTTCACATGTAAGGAACAAGATTTTGTTTCTCATTTCATTATCATTTGTATACTTCCTTTCTACATTGCTGTGCTCAAGGTGGTTTGCTCATGCCTTGTGGCGGGCAGCAACACTTTATTTCATCTGCTACAGCAATCAACCAGTAGTGTAGCTCACTAGCAACAGGTAACCCATCCTGTTTCTCCCTTTCCACTTGCCACCACCCACTGGCCACGTCCCCCCAAGGCAAGGGGTGAATAATTACAACTGCACTGCGATGGTCTTCTTGGGAGCAGCCGTCTCCCAAGAAATTCCAAGATTTCTCTTTGGCAACCTCAGCTATTCTCCCCTCTAGGTCTTACTCTCTCTTTTTTAAAAAAATCCTTCCAGCTCTTCGAGGCATTTTAACCACTGGTTACATACCCCATGGTCCAAGTAACATTGGTGTGAGCACCACCACTCCTAGAGTGTGCCCGTAAACCAGCACAACGCAGAAATCTAACTGAGCAGCTTATTTAAAAGGAGTATAGAAAATGGGGCAAGAGAGAGAAACAGAGAGTAGGCATGATCAGGATGAAAATTAAACACTTAATCAGAATATTTATCCTGTACTAAGCACACTATCACAGCAGAAGTTACTCTCAGTAGTCTCCTCTAGTGCTGGTAGCTTCTGGAGTTGGTTGCAGGATGAGGGATCAAGACTGGAATGTAGAGACCATTTTTGTGGCCTTTTGTGCCCAGGTAGCTTTGAGTTACAGGTCACTAAGCCCAGCCCAGGATGGGCATGCACTAAGGAAAGAGAGCTTAAAGTTGAGAGATAAGGCTGTCAAGGCATTAACTACCGATGGAGCTCCCCATCTCCCTGTGAAACAACAAATCTTTCCTTGGCGGGTGGTTGATGGAGAAACATGGACTGTCCACCACCAGGTAATGGACATTGAGACAGGTGAGCCAACACATATGTGGTCCTTATTTCTTTGGGTGATGTGTAGCCAGAGTAAAATATTTCTTTAGGATTTAAAATATTTATAAATGTTGGAGGGAAAAAA